>NC_042619.1:119598478-120848478 GCF_901001135.1 Rhinatrema bivittatum
AAGCAAGTTTTCTTACCGTAAACGGTGTTTCCGTAGATAGCAGGATGAATTAGCCATGCTGACCCACCCACCTCCCTCGAAAGTCGACATGGCGTACCTTACGTTCGTTCATCTACTGCTTAATCACCTACTGAGGGGAGATCTATTTCCTGCGCGCAAACTCACACGCAGCCGCACAGAGCAAAACTGTCTTTCTCTGTGGAAGCTCTGCCTCCTGGGCCCTGATTGACAGTTCCCATGACAGCATGGCTAATTCATCCTGCTATCTACAGAAACACCGTTTACGGTAAGCAAAGTTGCTTTTTTCTGTTGCTGCACTGCATACAGAATCTGGTGCAGTTTCCAGTTCAGTTTTTGTTTTATACTTGATGCTCTTTATTCTGTATTTAGTGAGGGGGTGTCTGTGTTTTGCATGTGTGACCAAGGTGCATTTTCTGTGTAAGGATCTGAAGCACCTTGGCTTGTTCTATTTACCTAATAGGAGGTGTATTGGTATTTTAGGGCATGGTGTAATATTTTCAGTGTTTCCTTTTCACAGGTGGTGGTGTTGCTGTTTATGTGCTGATAGTTAGTGCTATTTGTTTCTGTGATTTATTGTATTGTAATTGTAATTCCATTTACTTATGGATTTCTGAGGGCCAAGCCCACACCCAATACACGTAACACACATGGATTCCAAATTTCTTTTTCTGTTTTGTTT
Organism: Rhinatrema bivittatum; assembly: GCF_901001135.1. NCBI lineage: Eukaryota > Metazoa > Chordata > Amphibia > Gymnophiona > Rhinatrematidae > Rhinatrema > Rhinatrema bivittatum. Next base: position 119,599,179 of record NC_042619.1, read on the forward strand.
TTTTTAAACAGGCTTTTCTGGTTGGCATAGCAGTGCAGGTAAATATGATATACATATTGTAAGTGATATTTTACCTCCGTGTACTTTGAATGTCCTTTTTCATGTAAAATGCATTTAAAATAACAGATAATTTTTAATCATATGTGAGGAAGCTATGTGATGGAGGGGAGGGAGGGTGCATAAGGCTGTAAAGTTTGCCTAGTATGCCTAATGCCTTTACAGCAGCCCCAAAAAGTGTTCTTTGATCTGGTCACTATGAATCTGTTTCCAGCTTTTTCCTTTGCTCTTGCATGCACACTTGTGATCAGAAGAAAACTTTATCCCTAACTTGTCTGCTTGCTCCTCTCTGCTGGGTTTTACATATGGCAGTAGAGTACCAGAAAAAGGAATGAAGTCAAATACTTGAGGCAAAATTGGAGAGTTAGAATGTGCATATAGTGCTTCAGCATAACTAGCTCCAAAGTGGATTATATTTACTTAACCATTTTAGTGGTGTACACACCTATCAAATTAAATGGCACTTTTTCTTATTCTAAACATAATGTTTTATTGCTTTTCACTAGTAGAAGAATAAACAGCAATATACAATGAAAAGTGAAAAGCCACAAATTATGCTCAAAAACACTAAAAAAGGTACTAATAAAATTAGTTGCCAAATCTGTTGCATTCATTGCAAAGATCCACATTCATTGTCTGTCATTGTCTGTTTCCATTTCAGACCTGAGTCATCCTTTCCGTACCTAAAGGTGAAAAGAGATTTTTCTGTTTAGTTAATATGACCCTTCAACTCACAATTATAAGGGTTTGCCTTATTCCCAGTAGTTGAAAGGTATTTTGATATTCCTTTTATGAAGCATGTTTGAGGTATGGTGGAGAATTTAACTCTCATCTATTTTTTTTTTTTTATTATAAAGGTAATTAAAAGACTTTGCACACAAATTAAGGAACCAATTAAATGCATCTCTAGGACTCTTCTTTTTGAAGAATTCTAAAAATGATTTTTGATCTTTATTTTTTTACTTTATTTTTATTTGACTTTTAAACATGTCCAAAGATAAACATATTTGAAAGATGCATTGGGTCATTATAAATATAGAATATATAAGAAGACAAAAAAGAGAAAAAGACAAATTGTAAAAATCCACAAGACTTCAGATACCTAATGGGGGGGCAGCAATAGGTCTTATGGCAAAAACCTAATTAATCAAGCAAAAGAGAGAATATAATACTGTCTCAACCTGATCTTGCACTACCTTCTCATAATGAGCCAGACACACTATGGTGGTTGGGAAGTAGAAGCACATCTAGTGTTGATGAAATCCCTCAGCTTGTTTGGGGTCAAAAAATGTATATTTCCTAGCATATAGCCAGATGGACTCAGGACCAATGGGTATTGTGCTCTTCTGCTAGCAGATGGGAGACGTAGTCAGATTTCAAAGCTGACGTCACTCTAGATATACCCCTGCAGTAACCTCAGCTCTTCAGCTCTTCATCTTTGTCTCCTAGCAGATGCGGACACTATCCCACACACTAGAATAGTGTTAAGAATTACAGCAAAGAAGAAACAAAATTTACCTTAAGGAAGATAGAGCCCCGCTCTCCTGCGGTGATACCTAAGGGTCCCTCCCCCAGTCGAGAATTCCTGAGGTGATCTCCGATATCCCTCAGAGGTGTGACTTGGTCCAGCAGCCCGTTCCCAGCATGGACTTAGCCCCCAGTGTGGCTGAAAGGCAACGAGTGCAGAAACGAGCGTGGCGGTGAAGGTAATTCCCTCTCCCCCTGCAGCTGGAGACTGTCCAGTACATGATCGGTAAGCACAGAGACCAGATAAGGAAAAATCTTTAGATTCAAGTCTCTGATCTCCAGAGCTCGGATTGCTGTACCGAATCCATCCCTGTCGAGGTTAGAAGAGAGTACCGATCGGGTTGAGCAGACTTGCTTGGGCTAGGCCCCGATCCGGTGCAAGGGTCCACACATGTGGAGACCCTCGGGGGGGGGGGGGCGCCATCTTACGCGAAGGGGTCATCTGCACCATCTTCCCTTCTCGACCGGCGGTACACGCGGGGCAGGCCGGGTGGCCGAGGCGCCTAACTTGCGCGCATCCAATATAGGCGCGCGCATAGCTGCGAGCACAACTGAGCACAGCCATGCATATAACCACGCACAGCAGCGTTTACAACTGCACGCGCGCAAACCCATAGACAATGGCACCGGCATCCAAAAAGGCCAGAAGGCACTCTTTGCACAGCCTGCCACATAAGAGCCACGCAGCCTGAATTGGAGTCCTGCCTGTGTCAGCATTACGAAGAAGCCCAGGGGGAACCAAAGCCTGGTCCCCTACTGTTGGGAGATGGTTCCGGAACTACGGATGATAGCTCCCCAGACCTTTGCATCTCCGAGATGGCTTCCCCACAGGAGGGCACCTCTGGGGCCCCCTACTCAGACTCCCCCTAGGATTAACATGGACCCAGGGACCTTCTCCTGGTTGGAATTTTTCCAAGGGCTGCAAGCCTTCGTTTAGGCGCAATCAGCCCCAGCTGCACCTCAGGCTCAACCAATGCCATAAGCACAAGATCTGCCCGGCTCGGATGCCTCGAGACATGCCTCGCTTAACCAAGAACTTCCCTAGCAGGGACCCAGACACTTCATATGATGAGAGCGACTCCCTGGAAAAAGGAGAAATCCCTTCAGGAATGGAACCATACCGAACCATGCTTCGCTTCTTCCACAAGGACGAATTACCAGCCCTTGTTACCCAGACTCTGAAGACGCTGGGTATTCCTGGCACGGACCCTATGGCGGAACCAAAGAAGAACCCCATCTTGGTGTCCCTTCATAAGGCCTCATGCTACTTTCCAATGATGGAAGCCATCCAGGAACTGATTGACCTGGAATGGGATGCCCCGGAAGCCAGCTTCAAAGGGGATTGGGCCTCGGAAGCCCTATACCCCCTAGAACCAGCAACCAAGGAATGCCTGTGTTTCCCGAAAGTGGACACTATGGTCTGTGCTGTCTCAAAGCGAACAATTCCTGTTGAGGGAGGGGCTGCATTGAAGGACACTCAGGACTGAAGATTGGAATCCATCCTTAAGCAGGCCTTCGCAACAGCAATGACACTGCAGATTGTTTCCTGTTGCGCACTGGTGGCATGTTCCTACTTGCTCCACATGAGAGAGGCAAATAACTCCGAAACCTATACTGATGAGACGATATAACCTGCAACAGCTTTCCTCCAGGATGCAAGCTCAGACCTGGTGTGCACCTCAGCCAGGGGCGTTTCCTCGGTAGTGGCAGCCAAAAGACAACTCTAGCTACGGAATTGGTCTGCGGACGAGACATCTAAAGCGAATCTCACAAGAATGCCTTATAAAAGGATCTCTTGTTCGAAAGTGAATTGGAGAAGTTAGCTAGCAAATGGGCCAAATCCCCAATGCCTCTGCTACTGGAAGATAGGAATAAAAGATCTCAGCGTCCCTCCCCCAGAAGAACCAAGGGCAGAGGATTGCAGCGCTTTAGACCCTACAGGAACTCACAGTTCCAGGCACCTTGTCCCTACGGAAGGTCCCAGCCCTTTCGGAACAGACCGACCAAGAGGGGAGCAGGCCCAGGTGCAGGCTCCAGCCGTGCCCTATAAGGAGAATGGGCCGACCCATCCACAAGAAGAGGATATAGGGGGTCTACTTGCCCTCTTCTACCAAAGATGGGTCGAGGTAACTTCAGACAAATGGGTTCTAATCATTATTCGAGAAGGTTACTCTGGAGTTCTGCAGCATCCCTCGAGACAAATTTATGATGTCACCCTGCCACTCCCACTCCAAGAGACTGGTAGTAGAAACCACTCTAACAAGACTACTCAGTCTGAAGGCAATAACTCCGGTTCCCACGTCCCAACAAAATACAAGGCGCTATTCCATTTGTTTTATCGTTCCCAAAAAGGAAGGATCATTCCGGCCCATCTTGGACCTCAAGATCGTCAGCCGTCATCTGTGGGTTCTACACTTCTGCATGGAAACTCTTCACTCCGTAATAATGGCAGTACAACCAGGAGAATTTGTAACCTCCCTGGACCTTTTCAAAGCCTACCTTCACATCCCAGTCTATCAGGATCACCAGCGCTTCCTGCGCTTTGCGATACTGGGTCACCATTACCAGTTCCGAGCGCTACCCTTCGCCTAGCAACCGCCCCCAGAACTTTCACCAAAATCATGGTGGTTGTGGCGGCAACACTGAGGGAGGAAGGGATTCTGGTATACCCTTACTTGGATGATTGGCTAATCAGGGCAAAGTCTTCGGATGAGAGCCGGCAGGTGACCATCAGAGTCAAGAACCTACTGCAGGAACTCGGTTGGGTCGTGAACACGGGCAAGAGCAGTCTGCAGCCCTCTCAATCACTAGAGTACCCGGGGGCCCATTTTGACACCAAACAGAACAAAGTCTTCCTCCGTCCTCTGAGGAGAAGGAAACTGATGGAACATTTACGACGGTTGATGACCAATGCACGCCCCAAGGTATGGGACAATCTTCGAGTCCTCGGCCTCATGGCATCAACCCTGGAGGTCGTCCCATGGGCAAGGGCCCATATGCGACCACTCCAGCACTCATTACTGTCACGATGGAACCCACTGCCTCCAACTACCAGCAGAGGAACGTTCTCAGCTCCTGTGGTGGCAACAGGAAGGACCACCTAAGCAGAGGAGTAAGCCTATCCCCACCGAACTGGATCTTGCTCACCACAGATGCGAGCCTGCGAGGGTGGGGAGCCCACTGTCAGGAATTGACGGCCCAGGGACAGTGGAACAAGGAAGAGGCGGAATGGAACATAAACTGCCTGGAAGCTCAAGCAGTCAGACTAGAGTGCCTGCAATTCAGCCACAGACTCCGAGGCAAAGCAATTCGAGTAATGTCGGACAATGCGACAACGGTTGCTTACATCAACCGCCAGGGAGGAACCAAGAGCCAGCAGGTGTCTCTGGGGATAGACCCTCTTCATGGCATGGGCGGAGATAAACCTATAAGGGATCTTGGCCACCCACGTCGCAGGAAAACACAACGTCTCAGCAGACTTCCTCAGCAGAGAGAGCCTGGACCCAGGAGAATGGACGCTGTCGACCACAGCCTTCCAACTGATAGTAAATCGCTGGGGCCTCCCAGCCATGGATCTATTGGCCACCCATCTCCATGCCCAAGTCCCAGGTTCTTCAGCTGCACATGAGAGCCACAATCCCAAGGAATCGACGCTCTCGTCCAGACTTGGCCAGAAGAAGATTTACTGTATGCTTTCCCCCCATGGCCACGTCTGGGCAGGGGACTAGTTCTACTAGTAGCCCCGGATTGGCCAGGACGACCATGGTACGCAGGCATGCAAAGACTCCTTGCGGGGAACCCTCTGTGCCTACCTCCACACAGGGACCTTCTCCGGCAGGGCTCGATTCTCTCGAGGGCGCGTCTGAAGAAGCGCGGTTACTCAAAGGCTGTGATTGACACCCTGCTCCGAACGCGCAAGTCCCACATCCCTGTCATACATAAGGATCTGGAGAGTATTGGAAGCCTTGTGTGAGGACCGCGGGATTGTCCCACGGACAGCCAAGATTCTCATGATTCTGGAGTTCCTACAGGACGGTATGAAGAAGGGGGTTATGTCTCGACTCCCTCAAGGTCCAAGTAGCCGCACTGGCTTGCTTCAGAGCAGAAGTGGACGGTATCCGGCTATCAACCCATCCAGACTTGTCCCGCTTCCTGAAAGGGGTTAAACAACTCCGACACTCCTAAAGTGGCCGGTGCCTCTATGGAATCTCAATCTAGTATTAGACTTACTAGCTGGGGCTTCCTTCAGAACAACACGCGGTCTGTCACTACGCCTCTTAACATTGAAGACTGCATTCCTGGTGGCAATATGTTCAGCTCGTCGCATCTCCGGACTACAGGCTCTATCCTGTCGGGAATGTTTCTTAGGTTCACACCTGGAACTATACAACTGCGCACCGTCCCCTCCTTCCTACCGAAAGTGGTTTTCGAGTTCCACTTGAACCAAACCATCTTGCTACCATCTCCGGATGAACAAAAGGACTTCGGAAGACTTATGCCTTCTTCGCCATCTAAATTTCGGCAGACTCCTAGTACGGTACCTGGAAAGATCGGAAATGGTGCGCAAAACGGATCTGGACCACCTTCCTCAAACGATCATCCCAGGGGTACTGGATTACACCCTTGACTGGGTATCTGGCCGTAGTTCAAGGGCAACTCAAGGTAAAACTGTTACAGTCTGGTTAGTGGACCGAAGATAATGTAACACTGTCAAGGAATTCAAAGGGGCATGGGATAAACACTGTGGATCCCTAAAGGCTAGATGTTGGAAATTAGAGTGCATAGGGGTAACTGGAAGTAATTTTCTGGTGTGGCAGTTGCTACCTTTAACAATTAAGCCTTGATACTGTTAATGCAACTCCATCATTGCTCTCTGCTTCAATGGCAGTGAGAAAAGGAGAATTGGATTCAGACGGCAACCAACGAAGGCCCAGTTTTTACAGTTTGGGAAATAAACAATGGGGGTAACTAGCTGATGCGGCGCTTACTATCACTAAGCCTGATATTTTTTGTGTTCTCTGCTTTTACGGTCTGGTAAACTGATAAGCACAGGGGGTAACCTGCAAAGTGCAGCAGTTGGCATGAGCTTGCTGGGCAGACTGGATGGATCATTTGGTCATTTTCTGCCATCAGTTCTGTGTTTCTATGTAATTGAAAAGAAAAGGGAAAGAGAAGGGGAATTAAGTAGGGTTTCCTCTTTCCCCCGATCTCCATGGTCAGCGCGCCGATCAGATGGTCGTTCCCGTCTCTGGGGGAGCTTAGGGGACGTGGGCGGGTTGAGCATCCCTTTTTGGCTAGGTCCCGCTCTCAGGTTTGTCTTGTTCACCACATGGTAGACCGCAGCAACGTTTTTGCATTTTTTTTCTGCATAAGACTGCCCTCTTCAGTTCTGTCGTTTCGTGCTTGTGCATCCAGGTTGGGCATCTAGGTGGGAGCATAGGAGTGCCTACCAGGTGCTCAGTTGTACACGCACGTGCTTATTTACGAGCATTATCTGAGCATCCTTATGGGAGCTCAGTTTATGTGCTTATCAAGGCACAGTGTTGAATGCCTAGTATTTTCCAGCGCAAACACAACTGGGCGCACTCTTATCAGATGCTTGTTAGGGCGTAATGACTGATGGCGCCCATAACAAAGAAATCTAAGCGCCTTGCCCTTTGTGTTGCTTTTCATATTTAGATATCCCAGCTTAGCATTCCCTCTAACTTGTGTCAGCACTGTTTGGAGCCTCACCCTGGTTTTGGCATGGATCTCTCTGCCTTTTCTTAGGTATCATTTTTTTCCTGGACTGCAAGACCTTTCTTTAGATGCAGTCCTCTGCCCTGGCCAATCTTGACAGGTCAGGATCGCAGGCTCTGGATTTTTGCACGCCAGGTGCTGTGGGTAAGTGAATATACCTAGATCTGCTGTGGGCCTCCCCGATAGGGACCCAGGTGGCACGGATGATGAAGCCGATCCTTCCTCCTTGGAGGATGGGGAAATTCCTCCGGGATTGGAGCCGTATAGAACTATGTTGTGTTTCTTTCATGGAGATGAGTTACCAACTCTGATTTCCCAGACATTAAAGATGCTGGGAGTTCCAGGGGTTGAATCCATGTTTGAGTCAAAAAAAGATCCCATTTTGATTTCTTTTTGTAGAGCCTCTTGTTTCTTCCCTATTATGGAGGCCATTCAAGAATTGATTGTTCTTGAATGGGGCGCCTCGGAAGCTAATTTTAAAGGGGGACAAGTCTCTGAAGAACTGTACTCCCTGGATTCAGCTGTGAGAGAGCAGTTGCGCTCTCTGAAGGTGGCTGTGCTTGTGTGTGCCATTACCAAACGAACGACTTTCCCTGTAGAAGGGGAAGCGACCTTGTAGGTTGCACAGGATAGGAGAATTAGGGCTATCCTTAAGCAGACTTTTGCAACAATGAATTTGCAGCTAGCTTCCTGTTTGTTCCCTGGTGGCTCGCTCTAGATTACTTCACTCTCAAGGACGGAGGTTAGGAGGTCATTGAATCTGAATCTGGTGTGAATTCCAGGGCAGTGATGGAACCAGCAGCCGCATTTTTGGCAGATGCAGGCTGCGATTTGGCCCGCACTTCGGCCAGAGGGATGGCTTCTGTAATAGCGGCCATGCATCAGATATGGCTGAGAAATTGGTCGGCCGATACAACCTTGAAGTCTGACCTTTCAATATTGCTCTTTAAATGGTTTGGGAGCGAGCTGGAGAAAATGGCCAATAAGTGGGGTGAGTCCCAGGTTCCTCTGTTATTAAAGGATAAGGACACAGATGCTGTGCTCCTTCAACATAATAAGGGGTTCAAACATTTTCAATCCTACAGAGGAGTGGCCTTTCCGAGGACTCAACCTTTGGGTATGTCTCAGTCTTTTCGTCCCAGGCAGCCCAGATGAGGCACAGGCTCAGGTGGTGGAGTACCCTGAGCCTCCCAATGAAGGTGTGCTGACCCACTCCTGGGAACAGGGGAGAAGTTGCCTCTCCCTTATTGGAGGTGAGTCGAGATCACATCAGAGCATTGGGTTCTAGAAGTGATAAATGGCTATGCGCTAGAGTTTCACAATCTTCCTTGGGACGTTTTTATGGTGTCTCCCTTCAACTCTGCAGAAGAGAGAGGCAGTGGAGTGTACATTAAGACAGCCTGTGAGCTATGGTTCCAGTGTTCACATCTCAAGAAAATATGGGCCAATACTCCATTTATTTTGTTGACCAAGAAGGAAGGCTCTTTTCGCCCCATCCTAGTTCTCAAAGCAGTCAACAGTTATTTGCAGGTGACTCGTTTTCACATAGAAACCTTGCGCTCAGTGATAATGCAGTACAGTCAGGGGAGTTTCTGACATCTCTGGATTTGTCAGAGGTGTACCTTTATACTACCATCTGGCTAGAGAACCTATTTGTGTTTCACTGTTTTGGGGTGTCATCAGTTTCAAGAGCTACCTTTTTGGTTTGGGCACCGCACACAGAATTTTTTCCGAGGTTGTGGTGGCGGCAGAGCTGAGAGAGGTTGGGATTCTAGTACACCCGTACTTAGACAACTGGCTGATTTGGGCCAAGAGTCTGGAAGAACCTTTGGGTCTCGCACAGGGTGATTTCCTTGTTGTAGGAACTAGGTTGGGTGGTGAATCTGGCTAAGAGCAGTCTTCAAATATAAAGAAGGAGCAATGCTGCACTCCACAATTCATATATACAATCCACTAAGGAGTGCAAGAAGACTATAGGTCCAATAGTTTCATCTTCAAATATATTTATTTTAAACGTTCAAAGGAGCCACTCCTATTTTTAATTCATGCACAAGTAAATGACTGCTTCAGGGGACCCTGAAGCAGTCATTTACTTGTGCATGAATTAAAAATAGGAGTGGCTCCTTTGAACGTTTAAAATAAATATATTTGAAGATGAAACTATTGGACCTATAGTCTTCTTGCACTCCTTAGTGGATTGTATATAAGAGCAGTCTTCAGCCATCACAATCACTGGAGTATCTCTGTTTGTTTGGTTCGACATGAAGCAGGGCAGGGTGTTCCTGCCAGAGGGCAGCAATCAAACTGATGGCATAGGTGCATCTGTTAACAAATACGAGACGTCAGATAGTGTGGTCTTATCTACAGTACACAGATTGGCGGCAACATGGAGGTGGTGCCATGGGCGAGGGCACATATGCATCCTCTTCTGCGCATTCTGCTGTCTCGTTGAAACCCACAGTCTCAGGACTATTCAATTTGGCTCCACCTACCAATGGAGATCTGCATACACCTGCAGTGGTGGTTTCAAGCGGATCATCTAGGAATGGAGGTTTCCCTAAGATCACCGGACTGGCTAATAACTCATGACAGATGCGATCTTCCAGGGTTGGGGAACTCACTGTCAGGAGTTGACAGTGCAGGGATGCTGGAGTACAGAAGAGTCTCTGGGGCATCAATCGGTTAGAAGCCCGTGCCATCCAGTTGGTATGCTTGCGATTCAACGACTGATTGCAGGGTCAAGCAGTCAGGATAATGTCTAACAGTGTGATGACAGTGGCATACATCAATCAGCAGGAAGGAACCAAGAGCCAGCAAGAGTCGCAGGAAATAGCCCAGGTAGCAGAAGTGCATCTTCAGGAGATCTCAGCCTCGCACATTGTGGGAAAAGAAAATGTAAGAGCTGACTTTCTCAGCAGACAGTCTGGATCCAAGAGAATGGGAGTTGTCAAATGAGGCATTCCAGTTCATAGTGGATTGTTGGGACCTTCCATTTCTGGGCCTGCTGGTGACTTCTTGCAGTGCAAATATTCCTCACTTCAGTCACAGGAGAGAGAAAAAAATTCCTGGGCATTGATGCCCTCATGCAGGAGTGGCTGGAGGACAAGATACTGTATGCCTTTCCTTCGTGGCCCATGTTGGATCGATTGATGTGGAGGATCGAGAGTCACACAAGGGATAGTCTTTCTGGTGGCACCAGATTGGCCCAGAATACCTTGATATTCAAATTTGCGAAGGATCCTGGTGAACTCTCCTCTCTGGCTCACAAGAATCTGCTTCGGCAGGGGCCAGTTCTTCACGAAGATCCGACTCTGTTTTGTCCTACTCTATGGTCATTGAGAGAGCTTGGTTATTGAAGCGAGGATATTCTGCTGCAGTTATTGCCACCTTGCTATGAGCGAGAAAGTTCTCCACTTTCTTAGCCTATGTGCGGTTTTGGCAAGTGTTTGAGGCTTGGTGTGAAGATCGAGGGGTTCAGACTTTCGGTTAGAATCCCGCTCATTTTGGAATTTTTGCAGGATGGACTGAATAAAGGGTTGGCCCTTAATTCATTAAAGGTACAGGTGGCAGTTCTAGCCTGCCTTCAAGGTCAAGTGAATCGTGGACCCTTGTTGACTCATCCAGATGTGGCCCATTCCCCCCCCCCCCCCCCCCTTGCTGTTGCCGGTGCCCTTGTGGAATCTTGATCTAGTTTTGGATTTTTTGCCAGGCCCTACTTTTTGACCAATGCGTAGCCTTTCCTTGAGGTTACTGACCTTGAAACGGCATTTTTTGTGGCAATTTGGCACGTAGGGTTTTCGAACTGCAGGTCTTGTCTTGCCGGTAGCCCTTTCTACAGGTGACTCCGGGAGCGATACAGCGGCATACTGTTCCTCCTTTTTTGCTAAGTGTTCTCAGATTTTAACTCGAATCGGTCATTTTCCCTGCCGTCTCTGGACAGGGAAAGAAATGCGGAGGAATTTGCCAGTTAAGGCCCTTGGATGTCAAGACGTAACTTAGGTATTTGGAAGTTTCTAAATCTCTCAGGAAGACAAATCACCTGTTTGTTTTCCACAGGGAGAGTAAACAGGGTGAGCCAGCAGCATGGGCTACGATACTCTGCTGTGACCTCCTCCTTAATCCAGCAAGCTTTGTGGATGCTGAACGGCTGTTACCTAGTCAGGTCAAGGCTCAGGCAGTGTCATGAGCAGAGGTTAGATTGTTGTCTCCCTGTTGACATTTGCTGTGCTGCGACATGGTCCTCCTTACACACCTTTTCCAGGTATTACCGCCTAGATGTGCAGGCCTGGGAGAACACAAACTTTGCACGTGTGGTGTTGATTGGCCTACGGGCAGCCTCCCGCCTTGTTCAGGAGTAGCTTTGGTACATATACCATTGGTTCTGGATCCACCTATCCATATGCTAAGAGAGGAGAAATTACTACTATTTTTATTTATTTATTCGTTTTTATATACCGTCATTTGGTTTAGCCATCACAACGATTTACAGAATCAAAACAACAATCAGATAAATTATACATAGTTGCAAAAGAAGAAAACAATAACAATAGTGAAATGATAGGTAGAGGGGGATGGTGGGGTGAAAGAGGGGGAGAAGGGAAAGATGTAAAAAAAGGAAAGTAACAAAAATAGTATTAATTCATCTTAAAGGAGGGCTTCATATTAAATTTCTGAAATTGTAATACTTAAGGTTGATGCCAGTTGTAGTTACTGTTTTTTCTTGTTTTACTTGATTTCCTTTTCTTTAATAAGGACAAGGTGGATCCACCTTCTCGCCCTGGCTGCCGGATGGTTGTGCTTCTGTCCTGTGTGGCTGCGCATTCCAGGGGTTACTAGTAAGTATTACTCTAGTCCAGTGGCATCTCAAAAAATATATAGTTGCGACGGAGAAGGTACAGAGAAGGGCAACTAAAATGATAAATGGGATGGAATAGCTCTTTATGAGGAAAGGCTGAAGAGGTTAGGGCTGTTCAGTTTGGAGAAGAGACGGCTGAGGGGGAGATATGATAGAGGTCTTGAACGAGTAGATGTGACTCGGTTATTTACACTTTTGAATAATAGAAGGACTAGGGGGCATTCCATGAAGTTAGCAAGTAGCACATTTAAGACTAATCGGAGAAAATTCTTTTTCACTCAACGCACAATAAAGCTCTGGAATTTGTTGCCAGAGGATGTGGTTGGTGCAGTTAATGTAGCTGGGTTCAAAAAAGGTTTGGATAAGTTCCTGGAGGAGAAGTCCATTAACGGCTATTAATCAAGTTTACTTGAGGAATAGTCACTGCTATTAATTGCATCAGTAGCATGGGATCTTCTTAGTGTTTGGGTAATTGCCAGGTTTTTGTGGCCTTGTTTGGCCTCTGTTGGAAACAGGATGCTGGGCTTGATGGACCCTTGGTCTGACCCAGCATGGCAATTTCTTATGTTCTTATGTATCCAAGCCTGTCCTGTGGACCCCCCAGCTAGTCAGGTTTTCAGGATATCCACAACGAATATGCATGAGAAAAAATGTGCATGTTATGGAGACAGTGCATGCAAATTTTCTCTCATGCATATTCGTTGTGGATATCCTGAAAACCCGACTGGCTGGGGTGGCCCCCAGAACTGGGTTGGGAACCACTGCTCTAGTCCTTAGACTATTGTTATTACACTCTTTGAGCTCAGTGTTTTCCTGTTGGTGGACTGCTGGAATGTTTATCTGTTTGTAATCATTTTTAGGCCGATTCAGTAAAGTCCGCGGGAAAGCGGAAAACGTCCACTCTCCCTTCGTGGGCACCAGCCACTCGCCGGTGCACGCAATTCAGTATTTAAATTAGGTGGTGCGGTAGAAACGGGCAAAAGGAGGCGATAGGGACACTAGCGCGTCCATAGCGCCTCCTTTTAGCCCGGAGCAGCAGCTGTCAGCGGGTTTGACAGCCAACGCTCAATTTTGCTGGTGCCAGTTCTCGAGCCTGCTGACAGCCACGGGCTCGGAAACCAGACGCCGGCAAAATTGAGCGTCCAGTTTTCGGCCCTACAGCCGCCGGCCCATTTAATATTGTTTTTTCTTTTTTAACTTTTTTTTTCTCTTCGGGACCTCCGACTTAATATCGCCATGATATTAAATCAGAGGGTGCACAGATTTTCTGTGCACTTTCCCGGTGCTGGCAGAAACTAGCGCCTACCTTTTGGGTAGGCGCTAATTTCTTAAAGTAAAATGTGCGGCTTGGCTGCTTTCCTCCATCTCCATCGGATTGTCTGCTTTCCTCCATCTCCATCTGCTGGTAAAGATGTCTAACCCAGTGGTTCTGGATCCACCTGTCCTTATTAAAGGATAGGAAACTATTAGGTAAATAGTAATTTCTCCTTTTAATTATTTTTTGACCTAGCAGTTTTCTCTGCTCCTTTGGGCTTCCAGCTTGCCTGGAACCAACCCCTACTGAGTTACAGTTTGGAAAAATAACACTGTCATAATTAAAAGAAGTTAGAAAATATTATATAGACATTTGGGAAGGCTCACATTTATGCAGAAATCCAAAAAATTCAAAGGAAATTGTCTTGCATGGTTTTGCCTTAGCAGTAGCACTGAACATCAAGGAGGAACAATTCTTTCACAGGGTAGGGGGATAGAGACTAGGATGCTTATCTGTCTCACAATAGAGAGATCTCCTGCCTTAAATAATTCACAACCAGAAACACATAACAGCAAAGGAAAGGTACATTACAAACTGGAGAGCTACCACACACATGGCCTTGTACCTACATCTAGACATTACACTTCACCAACCTTCTATCACATAGCTAAGTACTGATTCATATTGTCTGTGGCTTGCTGAATAGTTATGGATTGTTCAAATAAGTTATGTTTACCTGGTTTATGAGATGATACACTTAAAAAAAAAAATAAAAATCTATTTCTAAAATAATCGCAGCCAAATGAAATCGCAGGAGAGAAGCTAGCATCCTGCCTGGGTCCCGTGATGGGAGGAAGCAAAAGCAGCAACATCCTACACACGAAGGGAAGGAAACAGCTGAGGTCAAAGAAAAAAAGAGAGAGGAAGGAGGTACTGAATCCATTGCCCACATGGAAGAGATCTGTTACCCTGAATGTGTATGCCCCCCTCCTTTTTCCTCTGCTGAAGTTACTATAGTGAGTAACGGAAAGAAGACTCCTAGAGTTGAGGTTTTGCCCATATGTAAATATGTATGTGTGTGTGTGTGTGTGTGTATATATATATATATATATATATATATATATATATACCCAAATGCAGGGGAGTCCTTTTATATTAGCAGTTGTCTTCCATCGATAAGAGTATTTACCTGATTTGAAATTTATATCTAGATATGAGACAGTTTGACAAGTCTGTCAGGGACTTGTCCAATATAAATGTGTGTATATGTTTTTTCCTAGCGTGTAGACAGACGGACTCAGGACCAGTGGGTTTATGCTCCCCTGCCAGCAGATGGAGACGTAGCAAGCTGATGTCACAGTATGAAGAGCCCTAGCCTCTAGTTTTCTCGGTCTCCAGCAGATGGTGGACGTGCATCTCCCTATGGAGATTGCTTTGAGCTTTTTGGAAGGCGAAATTTTAAATTCAGAAAAAGAAAGCCCTGCTTTCCTGCGGTGATACCTAGTGGTCCCTTCCCCTGTTGAGAATTCCTGAAGTGATTTCCGTGGCCCCTCAGATTTGCCTTGGACCCGGTAGCCGGTTCCCGGCGTGGACTTAGCTGCTTGAATAGCTGAAAGGCAGAGTGCGGCAGTGACGGCAGATGCCCTCAGCCCCTGCAGCCGGAGACAGTCTGTGTTCAGCTGGTAAGTGCTGAGCGCCGGTAAGTTTTCAAAAAAAAAAAAAGAAAAAACTTTTACCTACAGAGACATTTAGGGGGTTTTTAGGCCTTCCTTCGGTATTCGTGCTCGGCACACCATCCTGATGTTCTCGTTCCCGTTGGGGTAAGGGGAGTTGGGCAGCCTTGCGGGTTGAGCAGCCCAGGTGGGCTAGGCCCCGCGGTAGGCTTTTGTCGGCACGCTATGTGGTAGGCTACAGCGGCGTTTTCACCCTCTAGAGGACGTGGGTGTACGCAATGCATCGGCTGTGTGTGTGTGTGTGTGTGTGTTGTGCGTGCTGCGTGACTTTTGTGCACATAACCTTTTTTTGAGTGTGGTGATATACTCCAGCAGCGCGCACTGGTAGTGAGTGCACCTTGCCGCACTTATTTTTTTTGAGCGTGAGCCATTTGAACACATGATTACTGCTGCTCATGGCGCCGATAAACAAGAAGCCTAAGTGCCTTTCTGTTTGTGTTGCCTGTCATATTAGGGCTTCTCAGCCTGACCTGGCTTCTAACCTGTGTAAGCGCTGTTCAGA
Source organism: Rhinatrema bivittatum (assembly GCF_901001135.1). NCBI lineage: Eukaryota > Metazoa > Chordata > Amphibia > Gymnophiona > Rhinatrematidae > Rhinatrema > Rhinatrema bivittatum. Next base: position 119,614,847 of record NC_042619.1, read on the forward strand.
TGCTCAGGGAGAGTTGACTTCCTTGGATTTTGCTAAACCTGGATCCTTTCATTCTAATGATCTGGTTATGGTTCTGGCTGGAAATATGCCAGATCTTTGTTCTCCCTTGACTGGCGAAGGCAGTTCTGTGGGACCAGCTCCAATTCCTTCTGAGCTTGGTCTGGACCTGGCTGCTTTTTCTTGGGTGGAATTTTTTCAAGGCTTACAAGCCTTTCTTCAGGCACAGTCCTATGCTTCCCCCATTTCTGTCCAGTTGGTCTCTCAGCCAGTTGCTCCTCCCTCTTCCAATTCTAAGCTTAAGCGGCGTGGCTTGCCTCGGCTGTCTGCAGGAGTTCTTTACAGGAATCCGTATGGCAATGATGATGAGGTTCATCCTGATTCCCTGGAAGATGGGGAAATTCCTGCAGGGCTGGAACTTTTCAGCTTGGAGAAGAGACGGCTGAGGGGGATATGATAGAGGTGTTTAAAATCATGAGAGGTCTAGAACGGGTAGATGTGAATCGATTATTTACTCTTTCGGATAATAGACTAGGGGGCACTCCATGAAGTTAGCGTGTGGCACATTTAAAACTAATCGGAGAAAGTTCTTTTTCACTCAACCCACAATTAAACTCTGGAATTTGTTGCCAGAGGATATGGTTAGTGCAGTTAGTATAGCTGTGTTTAAAAAAGGATTGGATAAGTTCTTGGAGAAGAAGTCCATTACCTGCTATTAATTGAGTTGACTTAGAAAATAGCCACTGCTATTACTAGCAATGGTAACATGAAATAGACTTAGTTTTTGGGTACTTGCCAGGTTCTTATGGCCTGGATTAGCCACTGTTGGAAACAAGATGCTGGGCTTGATGGACCCTTGGTCTGACCCAGTATGCATGTTCTTATATCTTATACTTAAACCATGCTGTGGTTCTTTTATAGAGATGAACTGCCGGTTCTGATTTCCCAGACCTTGAAACAGCTGGGTATCCCTGGTTCAGATGCTAGGGCAGAGCAGAGGAAGAATCCCATTTTGATTTCCTTATGTAAAGCCTCTTGTTTTTTCCTGTGATGGATGCCATTCAGGAATTGATTGATCTGGAATGCGATGCCCCAGAGGTAAATTTTAAAGGGGGTCAGACATTGGAAGGCCTGTATCCCCTGGATCCGGCTGTGAGAGAGCGTTTGTGTGTTTTCCCAAAGTAGATGCTTTGCTGTTCCTAAGTGGACGACTATCTCCATAGAGCAGGGCTTCCCAATCCTGTCCTGAGGATCCCCCAGCTAGTCGGGTTTTCAGGATATCCACAATGAATATGCATGATATAAATTTGCATATACTGAGTCTCCATGGTATACAAATTCATTATGGATATCCTGAAAACACGACTTGCTGTGGGTTCCCCAGGACAGGTTTGTGAAGCTCTGCTATAGAGGGACAAGCAGCCTTGAAGGATGTACATGATAGAAGGATTGAGGCTATTCTTAAGCAAGCCTTTGAGGCAGTGGTGATGAATTTAGATTGCCCCCTGTTATGCTCTAGTGGCGAGATCTTGTCTGCTTCTCTCTCAGGAGGTTGAGTCTGGAGGGAATTCCAGAGCAGTTATGTTGCCTTTTTAGCAGACACAGACTTTGATTTGGTCTGGACCTCGGCCAGAGGAGTGGCTTCGGTGATAGCGGCCAGGTGTCAACTCCAGTTGCGAAATTGGTCAAATGGCGCAGCTTCCAAAACCAGTCTTACCAAGATGCCCTTTACAGGCTCACTCTTGGGAGCGAGTTGGAGAAACTGGCCAATAAGTGGGGTGACTCGGGTACCTCAGTTGATGGACGATAAGAAACAGTTACAATGCCCTTTTGGTATGCGGGATCGTTTCTGGGGTTCCAAGCGTTTTTGTCCCTACAGAGGGACAATTTCAGCAGATCTCAGTCCTTTCGTCCCCGACAGCCCAAGAGAGGAGCGGGCTCAGGTGGTGGACCTTCCCGAGCTTCCCAATGAAGGTTTGCCTATCCACCTTTCAGAACAGGAAATAGGGGGACATGTGTCTCTCTTGTCGGAGGTGGGTCGAGATCACGTCGGACCAGTGGGTCCTGGAGGTGATACGCAAAAAGTATGCACTGGAATTTCGCAGTATTCCTCGGGACATGTTCATAGTGTTCCCTTGCCACTCCCCACAGAAAAGAAGCAAGCAGTGGAGTTCACGCTTCAGAGGCTCCTCAGACTGAGGGCTGTGGTTCCGGTGCCCACGTCTCTAGAAAGTATGGGGCAATATTCCATTTATTTTGTTGTGCCCAAGAAAGAGGGCTCCTTTAATCCCATCCTGGATTTCAAGAGGATCAGCCGTCACTTGAAGGTGACTCATTTTCACTTGGAAACCTTGTACTCTGTGATAATGGTGGTGCAGTTGGAATTTCTGACCTTGGATCTGTCAGAGGCTTAACTTCAAATTCCTATCCAATTGGAACACCAACACTTTCACACTTTGCGGTGTTCAGGCCCCATTATTAGTTTCGGGCGATGCCTTTTGGTCTAGCCACCGCTCCTAGAACATTTTCCAAGGTTGTGGTGGTAGTAGCAGCGGCCTTGCGCAAAGAAGGAATCCTGGTGCACCCGTATTTGGACAACTGGCTGATTCGAGCCAAGTCTCAGGAAGAAAGCCGCCTGGTGACACACAAGGAGCTCGGTTGGGTGGTGAACCTCACCAAGAGCAATCTTTAGCCCTCCCAGTTGTTGGAGTATCTCTGTGTCCGATTTGGTACAGGACAAAGTTTTCCTATCGGAAGTTTGGATCCAGAAATTGATGTCTCAAGTGTCAGTTGATAAACACCAAAAGCCTGACTGTATAGTCCCACCTATTAGGTGCTCGGCTTGATGGCAGCAACTCTGAAAGTGGTGCCGTGGGCAAGGGTGCATATGTGTCCTCTTCAGTGCTCTCTGCTGTCTCGTAGGAACCTGCAGTCTCAGGACTATGCGGTTTGGCTCCATTTGATGATGGAAATCTGCTCCTGCTTCCAGTTGTGGTTGCAGGAGGATCATCTGAGAAAAGGGTGTTCTCTTGTTCTCTCCGACCTGGTTGGTACTCAAGTAAGATGCAAGTCTCCACGGTTGCGGGGCTCACTATCTGGAGTTAACAGCCCAGGGGTGCTGGAATGCCGAAGAGTCCCACTGGAACATCAATCTCCTGGAAGCCCGGGTGATATGGCTGGAATGCCACAGGCTATCGGATCAAACAGTTTGTGTGATGTTGGACAACGCGACAACTGTGGCCTATATCATTCACCAGGGAGGAACCAAGAGCCAGGAAGTGTTGCAGGAAATAGACCAGTGATGGAATGGGTGGAAGATCATCTGCAGATGATCTCAGCCTCTCACATTTCAGGAAAAGTCAATGTAAGAGTGAACTTTCTCAGCAGGGAGAGTCTGAACCCAGGAGAGTGGGTGTTGTCAACTGAGGCATTTCAGCTGATGGTGGATTACTGGGGCCTTCAATTGCTGGTGATGTCTTGAAATTCGAAGGTTCCTCGATTCTACAGTCACAGGAGAGATCCGTGATCCCTGGAAATAGATGCTCTCATTCAGCTCTGGCCAGAAGACAGATTACTGTATGCCTTTCCTCCGTGGCCCTTGATAGGCAGGCTAATTCACAAGATTGAAGGCCATAGGGGCTAGCACTTCTGGCGCCAGACTGGCCTAGGTGTCTGTGGCATGCGGATTTGCAATGACTCCTGGTAGTGGCCGCTCTTTCTTCCAGCGCATGTGGATCTATTACAGCAGGGACTGGTTCTTCATGAGGATCTGACTCTATTCGGTCTTGCGATTTGGCCCTTGATAGGGCTTGCCTGTTAAAGTGTGGTTATTCCTCTGCAGTGATTACCACTTTACTCCACACTTTCCAGTTCTCCACTTCCTTGGCTTATGGGCAGGTTTGGAGAGTTTTTGAAGCCTGGTGTGAGGAGCGGGGTGTTCTTCCTTGTTCAGTTAAGATCCCTCTCATTCTGGATTTTTTGCAGGATGGATTGAATAAAGGATTGGCCCTTAATCCCTTGAAGGGGCAGGTTGTGGCTCATACCTATTTCAGAGGCCTGGTGATTGGTGTTTCATTGTCTTCTCATCCTGATGTGGCCCGTTTTTGGGGGGGGGGGGGGGGGTTGTTTTTTTTTTTAAAGGAGTGAAGCATCTTAGGCCTCTCTTGAGGTTACCGGTTCCATTGTGGAGTCTTAATTTGGTGCTGGATTTTTTGGCAGGCCCTACATTCCGACCACTGCGTAGCCTTTCCTTATGGTTGTTGACCTTGAAAATTGTATTCGTGGTGGCTGTATGTTCTGTGTCGAATTTCTGAGTTGCAGGCCTTGTCTTGACGTCAGCCATTCCTTTGGGTGACTCCAGGGGTGTTTTAGCTGCATACTGTTCATCCTTCCCAAAGTAGTCTCTGACCTTCATTTGAATGATTCCATCTCTTTGCCATCCCTGGATAATATTAGGAATGCGGAGAAGTTTCGTCTCTTGCACTGCTTGGATGTCAAGCAACTTGTCGTGCGGTATCTGGAGATCTGCATCTTTTTTGAAAAATGCATCGCTTGTTTGTTCTCCATGGCAGGAGTAAGCAGGGCATGCTGGCTTCTCAGGCTACCATAGTTCTTTGGATTATGGAGGTAGACACGGTCACATATGTGGATGCTGGAAAGCCTTTGCCTAATAAGAAAACAAAATTATCAGGTAAGAAATTGGGGATAAATGTCAGTGCTTTGTGTGACCTGATTCATGACCCTTTCTGTAGATACCTTGGAGTAAAGTAGCAGCACATAATGGTTTGTGGAATATATGAAGGTGCAGGCCATATTGTGCTGCCTCATAAATACAAGGACTTCGTCATCTGAAATGAAAATATGATTATAAATTAATAGCATTTCTGATATGAATGTCAGCAGTGCTTTAGCAGCACGTAAATATTGGAGTTGATCGTCTCTATCTCCAGTATTAACTGTGCTGCTGAAGTAAGGTTGACCAGCCTTCAGCTTGTACGTTTGCTAACCCATTAATACGTAAGTAAAGACATCCTGGGATTTAATGAATTTTGCATTTCAGTACAATAGTGTTGAATAGAAATATCCCAATGAGGTCAATGTGTCTGGTTTTTGGTTTTCTTTTGGGGGATGGGGGAATACTGATCTGATATCAACATATAAATATTTCAGTAGAATGCTTTTTTTTTTTTGTCATGACCTCATTCATTTTCATTTAGTTCTCCTTAAAATGTATTAAACAATTAAACATTACGTATGCCTTTTTTCTTAAACATATTTAAAAATTGATCTACAACAGGAAAGTTTAACAATTCTGAAGATTTTCAATTGTGTATTGCGTTTCTTTCTGAAAGGACATTTTTAAGGATCAGTACATTTCAACAAGGGAAAAATATTCATGAAACTGTCACCAATTAAGATATTTTACGTAAGTCAGTGCAAACAAAGGTAATAAGTAACATACTAATTACAAACTTGCTGAGGAAGCTGAATAAGTTAAGCAAGGGGCTGAGTGGCAAATGCATTTTAGTATGGAAAAGCTGCAAACCAATGCACCCAAGACCTGATTTAGATCTTTCCTGGTCATGTACTTCCTGCATAGAGAAGTTTTTTATGCGTCAGGAAAGTCCTAGAATTTACTAATTAGAATGGCAAATTCTGGTGTTTCAGGCTTGCAGAGCCAATATATGCATCTTGGCGAAAGGCTTGCTTTTAGTTTAGAACAGTAAACATGAAATTTGAAGACTGGGAGCAAAAGAATTTGACACATGTGGCTCAGAAAAGGATCTTAAGGGTCAAGAAATTGTAATCAGTCAGCAGTTGCTGAAAAAGTTTTTAAAAATTTAAAAAAAAAAAATTACTGATGCAACCCTGACTGTCAGAAGTTGTTAATTTTCAGGTCTAATACCAATTTTGCAGGAAGGCCAAAGTCCCCCCAGGACAACATGAAAATATGTGTATATCTCAGCCTGCTGATATGCTTGATAGAGACCACAGATCTTAAAAATATTAGTGATTTGAAAATGGGGAAATGAAATTTTTAAATATATGATCAATTTTAAAAACAGCAGGAAAAGATAATTGGATCTTTCTTAAGATTTTTCCAGTTATATGACTATTGTATGATTTTATTTTCTATTTTGGGTATATTTTTAGAGGCCTACTTAATGATATAATAGTAACCTGTTACTGGTCACTATCAGTGCATATGGATTCACATTTTCTCATATTTTTTTGTAAAAACATCTTTAAATTAAAAAAGTCTCCCTTTCAGTAAAATGTTTTCTTCATTACAAAGAAGGCATGTACAAGAAGAAATGGAACTTAGATTTCTTGCTACTTAAATATGTGTTTATGCTTTGGAACTTTGAAACCAAAGTTTGATTATATAGATGTTATTAATTATAGACTGTAAGATCTTCATTTAAAATAGTGCATTTTAGATTACTTCCTGTGGTGTAATAAGGGAGTGAAATAGGGATGTGCTTGTGTTTTTGAAACAAAACAGGAATTTCAGCAAAATTTTGTTTTTCCATAGATAAGCAGCTGAATTAGCCATGCTGTCTGGGTACGTCCTCCATGCCACTAGGTGGCGGAGCTCTCCAAGATCACCCAAAGTCTTTTGGTGAGGTATTCCGTCCTGCATATTCCCCCTGCCGCCTCCTCAGTCTGTTTTGTGTTTTTTTTCTGCGCGACTGACTGCACACAGAGCTCTTCTCTCTTGTGAGGAGAAATATTGTCAAAATTTGCAGATTTACCACAAACAACGCTTCAACTTATGATGCCTCGTCCAGGCTTTGTTTTGCGATTGTGGAAAGATTGTCTGTAACTGATAGACATCAATTCTGTTACCTCTGCCTAGGTCCCAGACCATGACCAGGCGAATTGCAGGGACTGTGGACTCATGTCCCTATGGGCGCAGCACCATTGAGCCGCACATATCGCCCAACTCAGAGAGGATGCATCGGGCTCCTATGCCCCCTCTGAGGCTTCAGCTAGGTCGTCCCCGGGACCGAAGACGACACCTAAGGCCCAAGCTCATGAAGGGCCACTTCTACGGACCCTCCAGGTCCAAAACAAAATCGAGAATCCCATCTATGCAGGGTGCAGGAAATGCACCGCAGATGAAATCTGCGTCGAAAGCATCAGGACATCGTGGCGTCGACACATCGAGGCTAAACAGATGCTCCGACGCATCGGATGAGCATAGACGCTGCATCAAAGCCAAAGTTTGTCGGCGCATTACTGATGCAATCCGGCGCACAACTTTTTCCACAGATGCTGCCAACGCAGTCTGAAGAAACATAAAATTACAACTGGTCACAAAAGACGTAGAAGTCCTTCACAATTGCTAGTTGTAGACTTGGAGGATAGTCAGTCCCCTCCACTGCTATCAGGATCCTCTTCTCCATCTTCCAAAGTTTTCTCTGGACTATCTGCGGCCTCTCATCACCGCAGCAGTTCAGGATTACAGGATCCACTTCGTCCCAAAATTGTCTGCCCACTGAGGAACGTTGGCCACCTGAGAGGACCAGACACTGACATCCTCAGGGTGACTCTATCGCAGTCGGGCCGCCAGCCAGATTTAAAACCACCTACTTCAACATCAGCCTGTGACAATTTCGCAAATTACGAATATCTTGTCACAATTTTTAAAATCAGTAGAGCAGCAACACCAACCACTCCCTACTGAACCAGAGGAGATGCCTTCATTGCCTAAACCGGGACCAGCGCCAAAAGCTCAGCCTAGGAGACCCTTGCCTCCACCAAAGGATTCCCCTAACTCATCTTCCCCAGGATCATCAACAGGTTACCCATCTGACCCACAAGAACTACCACCGGAGCGTTTATCCACCGGAGGATCTCACATACTCCCAATTTTTAGAAAAAGTGGGTCAACGATTGGACGTAGAAACAAAAAAGATACCGGACCCTAGACAGGAAATGTTTGGAATCCTAAAGATTTTCGACACTCCAGCTGAATCCACAGCACTTCCCTCTCATTCAGTGATGGAAAAGGCCTGGGATTCTCTGTTCTCCACGACACCAACCTCACGGAAAACAGACCTGAAGTATAGAATGTGAGATTCCACTTTCTATACAAATGTCCAACTCCCACATGCATCGGTTATAAAGTCAGCCATGCAAAAGGCGAGAAAGTCCAGGCTACATTCAAATAACCCACCAGGAAGAGACAATAAGTCTCTCTAGATGACTGTGCGAAGAGGGCTTTCCAGTTGGGTTTTAAACACGAAAATCCAAAACCACCAATTTTACGTGGCTCAATATCTGTTCGAGTGTCTACAGACCTTAAAACCTATTTTACAACAAGGTTCTGAAAACACCCCTGCACAAAAATTTCACAATATGGAGGAAGGACTTTGGCATCTCGTGCATTCTATTTATGAGGGTTTTGAAACCTCTGCGAAGACCATGGCTAATGCCATAGCAGCGAGACAACTGGCATGGTTAAAGGCAAGTGCCATAAGAAATATGATCTACATGATAAGCTTGCCAACCTCCCCTGTCGACCAGACAACCTGTTCGGGGACAGACTCACAGAAACTATCGCAAAATTGAAGGAACAAAAGGTGGCAGTGTTATCATTAACACAGCATGATACATCATCCTCTCAGCGACATTTCAGTTCATATAAAAAATCTTACCCTAGACTAACATATCGTCCTTACACCACTTACAGGCCCCAGCAATACCAAACGAATCGCCAGCAGCCTTACCAGCTTCATGCCAGTGCCTGTGCACTTTTTGCCAGCCACGCCAATCCACAGACCCTCAACCACCCAAAAACCAGCAAAGTTTTTAGGACTGACCAGACCACCACTACCCACCCAAAAAGTAGGAGGACGGCTGTCCCACTTTCTTTCACAATGGAGCATCATAACATCAGATTTTTGTGGGTCCTTGCTATAATAAGAGACAGTTACTCTCTCAACTTCACATCTCCTCCATCTCTCCCGCATCCATTTATCACCAAACATCAAGGTGTTCATCAGGAAATTCTTCTTCAAGAAGTATACCAACTACTTCAGCAACACTGTATACGGGAGTTACCTCCATCCCGATATCAGAAGGGATTCTATTCACAATACTTCCTCATCCCCAAAAAATCTGGAGGGCTTCGACTAATTCTGGATCTATTCTCCCTCCACAAGCACATACAGAAAGAGAAATTCAAGACGACTTCTCTCAAATCCATTCTTCCCTTCCTACAGCCCAGGGGACTGGATGTGCTCCCTAGATTTAAAAGATGCATATGCCCACATACCAATGCATCCCAAATCTTGAAATTACCTTTGTTTTCAAGTGGTAGAGTCATTTTCAATACAAGGCTCTCCCGTTTGGTCTCTCTTCCACCCACCCTCGAGTGTTTACGAAATGTCTAGCGGTAGTGGTGGAACACCTCTGTCGACAGGGGGTTCAGATATTTCCTTATCTCAATGATTGGCTGTTAGTGGCCCCCAATCCTTTTCTCCTACGGGACAATTTAGTTCGCACGATCACCTGCCTTGGACAGTCTAGGACTTCTAATAAACTACGAAAAGTCATACTTGCAACCTACTCAAACGTTGGATTTCATTGGAGCTTCTGTAGACATTCGAGACAGAGCTTTCCTGCCACAACCTCGAGCATTAGCTCTAACTACACTAACCGCTTATTAAACCTTATGACGACTTCAGCCCATCAAATCTTAACCATTCTGGGTCATATGGCAGTGTGTACCTACATTGTTCCACACACGCGACTTCACATCCTTCACCTGCAATGGGGCCTGAAGAATCAATAGTCTCACTAAACCCACTGTCAGCTTCAGTGACACTGACAACCAACATGAAAATAGACCTTCGCTGGTGGATAACCCCACCAGCATTGACAGAGGGCTCACCGCTAAGACCCCCTCGCCATCAACTAGTTTTTACCACAGATGCTTCCCTCAAAGGATGGGGAGCCCATTTTACCAACCTACAGACTCAATGGTTGTGGTCCAAACATGAGCAAAATCTTCACATAAATCTCCTGGAACTGAGGGCTATAAAAAATGCCCTTCAGGCTTTCGAACACTTATCTACAAAACCATGTTGTCATGATTCATACAGACAACCAAGTAGCAATGTTTTACATAAACAAAGAAGGAGGGTCCGGTTCATGGAACCTTTGCAAAGAAGCGATACAGATCCTGGACTGGGCCCATGACAAGGGAATCTTCCTACAAGCCACATACCTGCCGGGAATCAATAATGCCAGAGCAGACAGGTTAAGCAGAATATTTCACCCACACGAATGGGAGCTACATCAAGATATCGCCAATAGAATTTTCTCAACTTGGGGTCTTCCCCAAATCAACCTCTTTGCAACAGAACACAACAAGGTCGACCTATTTTGCGCAGTATACCCCAGCACGCACCAATTTAGTGCAGGATGCATTCCTCCTCGATTGGTCCCAAGGTGTCCTTTATGCGTTCCCTCCCATCCCTCTAATCTCTCTCACAGTACAGAGATGCATCGAGGACAAGGCAGATCTAATCCTGATTGCACCAGCATGGGTGCATCAGCCCTGGTACAGTTACCTAATTCAACTATCAATTTGCAAACCAATCCCTCTAGGAAACGACCCCACCCTCCTCACCCAACAGGAGGGCTCAATGCTTCATCCGCTTCACGTGTCGCTGAATCTCACTGCATGGAGATTGAAAGGGTCACATTCCAAAACCTAAACATCTCTCCACAACTGGAAGACATTCTGATCGCATCCAGGAAACCATCAACGCGACTGAGCTACCAATTCAAATGGGTGCGTTACACATCCCAGGTGTTCCTCGATGGACATAGACCCACTCACATGTCCACTAGAATGTCTTCTGACTTACCTCCACCTGCTTTACATAAGAACATGCCCTACTGGGTCAGATCAAGGGTCCATCAAGCCCAGCATCCTGTTTCCAACAGTGGCCAATCCAGGCCATAAGAACCTCGCAAGTACCCAAACACCAAGATGATCCCATGCTACTGATGCAATTAATAGCAGTGGCTATTCCCTAAGTAAACTTGATTAATAGTAGTTAATGGACTTCTCCTCCAAGAACTTATCCAAACCTTTTTTTAAACACAGCTACACTAACTGCACTAACCACATCCCCTGGCAAAAAATTCCAGAGTTTAATTGTACGTTGAGTGAAAAAGAACTTTCTCAGATTAGTTTTAAATGTGCTACATGCTAACTTCATGGAGTGCCCCCTAGTCTTTCTATTATCTGAAAGAGTAAAAAACTGTTTCACATTAACCCGTTCTAGACCTCTCATGATTTTAAACACCTCTATCATATCCCCCCTTAGCTGTCTCTTCTCCAAGCTGAAAAGTGCTAACCTCTTTAGTCTTTCCTCATAGGGGAGCTGTTCCATTCCCTTTATCATTTTGGTCGCACTTCTCTGTACCTTCTCCATCGCAACTATATCTTTTTTTTGAGATGCGGCGACCAGAATTGTATACAGTATTCAAGGTGCGGTCTCACCATGGAGCGATACAGGGGCATTATGACATTTTCTGTTTTATTCACCATTCCCTTTCTAATAATTCCCAACATTGTTTGTTTGCTTTTTTGACTGCCGCAGCACACTGAACCGATGATTTCAATGTGTTATCTACTATGATGCCTAGATCCCTTTCTTGGGTGGTAGCTCCTAATATGGAACCTAACATTGTGTAACTATAACATGGGTTATTTTTCCCTTCTCTTTCGTATTCTTCTCCTCCTAAATCATCCTGACCTTTTATTTTTCTCTCTCTCCCCACATTCCTTTGATATCCCTTTTATATGTGACTTTATTTTTTCCCCTCTTTCTTTTAAGGTTATACACCTCCAGTTATTTGTAAACCAATATGATATTCATTTGAATGTCAGTATATAAAAGTTCCTAAATAAATAAATATATGCATCACCTTGCACTTATCCAAATTAAATTTCAGCAGTCATTTGGATGCCCAATTTTCCAGTCTCAGAAGGTCTTCCTGCAATTTATCACAATCTGCTTGTGATTTAACTACTCTGAACAATTTTGTATCATCTGCAAATTTGATTACCTCACTTGTTGTATTTCTTTCCAGATCATTTATAAATATATTGAAACGTACATGTCCCAATACAGATCCCTGTACACGCAGGGTCTGGCCACCGCCTCTCTTCTTGTACACCTCAGTGCATTAGCAGCTTATCACACTCCTTTCAATGGAGAATCTATAGCCTGTCATTCTCATGTTTCCCGATTTATGAAGAGTGTACTACATCTACGACCCACTATAAGGAAACCACCAGTACCATGGGATGTCAACCCAGTTCTGGAACAGCTTATGCTATCACCTTTCGAACCACTGGACACTTGTCATCCTAGGTACCTTTCCTGGAAGGTACTATTTATAGTCACTCACATCCGCGAGGCGAATCAGCGAACTTCAAGCCTTGGTGCACTACCCACCTTACCTTGAATTCTACCATGACAAGGTTAAGCTGCATACGCACCCTAATTTTCTTCCAAAAGTGGTCTCCCTCTTTCACTTAAACCAAATCATTACCCTCCCGACTTTCCACCCCAAACCGCACACAAATGACAGCGAGCGTCGCCTCCATTCATTGGACTGTAAACGAGCACTTATTATAAGAAACGCACTCTAATAACAGAGCCTCGCAACTCTTCCTTTCCTTCAATCCAAACGCACCAGGTCTTCCTGTTACCAAAAGAACATTATCCTGGCTTTCCAACTGTATACGTTTCTGCTATCAAAACGTTCAGAATCCCTATCTTCCACACCCAAAGCACATCAAATACGTGCAATGGCTGCTTCTGTTGCTCACCTCCATAGTGTGCCTCTCTCTGATATCTGCAAAGCAGCCACATGGTCCTCGCTACACACCTTCATGTCCCATTACTGCTTAGACAAACAGACAGAGGATGACTCAAGGATGTGGTAGACAATCCTGGACAAGACCACCTCTTTAACTAATTCAACAAACTTATAAGAACTGTCCGCCTCTTATTCGGTATTGAGCGTTAACATAATCTACAAAGTACTCACATGGTGTAACGCGTTCAATACTTCAGCTGGGGACTCCAGACAGCATGGCTAATTCAGCTGTTTATCTATGGAAAAAAGCAAGTTTGCTTACCGTAAACGGTGTTTTCTGTAGATAGCAGATGAATTAGCCATGTTGACCCGCCTGCCTCCCCGGACAGTTCCAATATTGCATATCGTCTTGTTTTGACACGGACTGAGGAGCCTCATGGAAGCAGGGGAATATGCAGGAAGGAACACCTCACCAAAAGACTTCGGGTGATCTTGGAGAGCTCTGCCACCTAGTGGCACGGAGGATGTACCCAGACAGCATGGCTAATTCATCTATCTACGGAAAACACAGTTTACGGTAAGCAAACTTGCTTTTTATTTCATATTAAAAACAAAATGGGGGTGTGTAAAGGAAGTTGTGTTCCATAAAACACCCACTCACTGGCTCCAGCCCTCCTCCTGCCCTCATAAACACCAGCACCTGTGCCATCAAAGTTTAAATATTGAAGGCTTACCTGCCTTCCCAGTCCATTATATCCCATTTGTAGGGTCTAAATATTCAAATGGGACAGTAGCAATCCACAGTTGATTCTGCCTCACCAGATTGGTATTTAAAAATGGTGCTGCTAAGCATTGAAGCCAGCACTGTTTTGTTGTATGGTGGCAATTTTAAATGCAGATGCAGAAATACATCCATATTTCACTCCCTTATTACTCCACACACTATTATAATAAATCAATTAATCTGATTGGCAATTGCAAGGGTTAAGCACCATTAGCAATGCCATATATGTTCTGAATCATGACTGCATTTAATTGAATTTTACCAGAATTTTATTTAACAAAACATCGTAAAGTATTACTCTGATACAGAATTTTACATACATATATATGTGTTTGTGTCTAGGTATATATGTTTCTCCTAGGACAAGTAGGATGGGTAGTCCTCACAAGCAGGTGACATCAGATGAAACCCAGCACAGAAAACCTTTTTCAAAGTTTCTAGAAACAGTGGCATGTCCAGCATGCCACTGTCCAGGCCGGGTCCCTCTTCAGTCTCTTCTTTTCCACGAAGCTATTATCTTGTGAATGTGGAGCTCGTGGGGTTTTTTTCTGGAAAACTTCCACGTTCAAGTTTTTCTCGTTCTGTTCCTGTGCCAGGACCCTCAATGTCGTCCCGTCCCTAATTAGTGGGTGGCATGGTGAGTTTTTGCATTCTATTCCACACACACACACACACACCCCGACAGTGCCGGTGACCGCTGACCATAGACTGCTCGTTGGTTACTTTTTGAAATGGCATTGGGTTTTCGCTGGTGCCCCTGGAGCATGTCCATTACAGACCCTCACAAGGTCTGTATCTTGTGCCTGGGGGCATCTCAAGATGTCAGGGGTGTCATTTTTGTGCCCAGCTGACTCCCAAGGGTTGCCGGGTTCACCATGACAAAATGTAGAAGCTGTTCTTCAACAGGACATCTGGTCCCTTGACATCAGGGGCATCAACGCCCATGGGGAAAGGGGAGCCGGCGGCTGTTGGTCCCATTTTGTCTTCTCAGTCGAGTCCCCAGGTTGAATTGGAAGCTGGGGACCAGCCTGCTTCCATTTCTTCTCATTCCAGGTCTGGGTCTCCATCTCCCTCAGCACTGGGGAAAGACGAACACCATGGGAAATCAAGAAGTCATCGTCTGTCTCTGTCCTTGCATGAGACTGGGCTCGGCAAGGCACCAGCATCAAACAAGATGCCCCCGAAGCAGCCCCGGCCTGAGGAGTTGTCACCCTCCATTGAAGACGGAGGCCCTAGGCGATCCCTACCTATTCCAGTGTCAGACCCTGGTCTTCCGAGAGAGTCCAGGTCATGCCTTCTCTTCCTCCTCCAGCTGTCCTCACTTCGGCAGCATTTGAGGAGGAGTTAGAGCACAGAGTGTGGTTGGTGGTCGGACAAGCTCTACAAGGCATCAAGCTGCCAGCCCCATCAGGGCTGCTACTGATGCCAGAGCCTGTGCCATCGGTGCTGGCACCATTGCTGGAGCGCTTGGATTTGCTCCTCAGTGCGCTGCCGATGCTCCTGGGAGCACAGATGCTGCCCCTGACGGAGTCTATGGCCAGCATTGCCTGAGCTCCTACCCGGGTTCCTAGAAGCCCTGGGAGCTCCTGATGCCCTCGGTGTCTCGAGCCAAGCGATCTCGGTGTAGACAAATCTCAGCGCACCATATGCTACGGCTGTTGGGACACATGGTGACCGTTCATCTCACTCCCTTCATTCGTCTGCATGTGCGCAGGGCTCAGTGGACCCTCTGATCCCAGTGGTGGCAGGCCACCCAGGACCTTCAAATGCACATCTGGATTACTCAACCGCTCCAAGACTCATGGTGGGAGACCCTATTGAACTGGAGACAGGGCTCCCCTTCCAGATCTCCTTTGCTCAGGTTATGCTTACCACAGATGCCTCCCACCTCAGGTGGGGTACCCATGTAGAGAGTGTCTGCACCCAAGGTCTGTGGTCTGCTCAGATGTGCAATATCAGATGAGCTTCCTGGAGCTCTGGGTGATCAGATATGCGCTTTGGACTTTTTGGAAGCACCTAGCCAACAAGGTGGTCTTCATCCAGACTGCAACCAGGTGGCAATGTGATACCTCACCAAATCGGTAGGCATGAGATTGTTCCTCCTATGCCGGGAGATGGTCCAGATCTGGTTATAGGCTCTGTCCCAAGGTATCCTGCTCCTCCTAGGGTCGGAGAATGTAGTGGCAGACAGCCTGAGTTGCTCGTTGTGCCCCACGAATGGTCCCTGAAGCAGGAGGCTGCAGATTGGATCTTCCATCTTTGGGGGAACCCCAGATGTCGATCTGTTCACCTCTCCCTGCAACAAGGTAGCTTGGTTCATCTCCCTGATCGGGGAGAACGGCGAGCCGGCATCAGACCCCTTTGCACACCATTTGGGCATGGGCCTCCTATATGCATATCCTCCACTTCCACTTGTGTCAAAGACCCTCCTGAAGCTCCAGCAGGAACCAGGGGACCATGATCTTCATCGCTTCTTATTGGTCGCGGCAGATCTGGTTCCTACTCCTGCAAGATCTTGCCCTGAGGAAGTCTGTCTGGAGTTCTCCCCAGACCTTATTATACAGGATCGGCAGGCTGCGTCCTCACAAACCTTATCCCTCACAGTGTGGATGTTGAAAGGCTGATTTTACAACCCTTGGACCTCTCAGCTGTGGTGACCCGGGTCTTGCTGGAGTCCAGGAGGCAGTCTACTAGAAAGTCTTACGGTCTAAGGAGGAAGAGGTTCTCCACTTGATGACCGAATCATGGTTTAGATCCGTTCTCTTGCTCCACCCCTAGGTTGTTGGACTACCTGCTACACCTCTCTGTGTCTGGCCTAAAAACCAACTCAGGATGCATCTTAGTGCTATTGGTCCTTACCACCAGGAGGTGGATGGTGCACCCATCTCAGTACACCCTATCATGGGGCGCTTTATGTGAAATTTGCTTCAACTGAAGCCTCTCCTGAGGCCCCCCACAGTGTCCTGGGACCTCAGTGTATTCCTGGCCCAGCTTATGAAGGCTCCTTTCGAGCTCCTGTGACCTAACGTTCTTGACCTGGAAGGTCATCTTCCTAGTGGCGGTCTCCTCAGCGCGCAAGGTCAGCAAACTTAAGCTTTGGTGTCGTACCCACCTTCCACGAAGTTCTTTCATGATAGGGTTGTTCTGCCTATACATCCTAAGCTCTTGCCGAAGGTGATAACAGATTTCCATCTTAACCAATCCATCATCTTACCCACCTTTTTTCCAAAGCCTCATTCACATCAGGGCGAAAGGCCTCTCCACAGCCTGGATTGCAAGAGATCCTTACAAGTAGAATTTAAAAGGCCCACGTGTGTAAAATCTGGGGGTTATGTGCAGGGCCGGGCCCTTTGTGCGCTGAGTGCATTTTAAAAAGGCCCAGCCACGTGTGTAACCCCAGTAGGACCTGAAGAAAGGGGCGGGGGCCGGCCAGGACAGCGGCCATTAGGCCCTGTCCCAGGGAAGCATGCACCAGCAGCCAGCCAGCGCACACAACTTACGTCTGCTCCTTAGAGCACGTTAGTATTAAGACAAAAAAATTTAGAGGAGGTAGGTTATAGGGTCGGGGAGGAGAGGGGAAAAGGTAGGAAGGTTAGGTAGGGGTATAGAGATCTGGAGAAGGCCTACTCGTGTCACCGTGTTGGTTTAGAAACCCCCCCCCTCCCCCCGCGCCCGTGCATGCAAGTCCCGACCTGCCTGCACATGCGCACACCAACGTGTGCATGTTATAAAATAGCCACATCTATGTGCATGCCAGGAACCACGCGCACATGGACGCATGCGCAGACTTTTTAAAATAAATCCCTATGCCTCTTACTTGGAGTGAACAGCAGGTTATAGGCAGTCTATGCAACTCTTTTTTTGACAAACTGGGAGTTGCGGTAGCCAAGCAGATGTTGTCCAACTGACTAGATTGTATCTTTTTGCTATGCACAGGCAGGACTGCAGCTAGTGGGCCATGTCAAGGCTCATTCTCTTTAAGCCATGGCAGCTTCGGTGGCCCACTTGCGAGCAGTCCCTGTAGACTAGATCTGCAAGGCTGCGACATGGAGTTCCCTCCACACCTTTGCCTTGCACTATTGTCTGGACAGGGATGGCCGACGCAATATCAGTTTCGGCCAGTCTGTCCTCTGGAATCTTTCAGATGTAAAACCCAACTCTTTCTGCCTCGGAACCATTGTTTGGGTTCAGACTTTCTCCCTCTGTTACCAACAGCACCTCAGTTGTGCCCGTTGGCACCTGGTTAGGTAACCTTTGGTTCCCTTGAACAGCCTGTAGCTATGGATTCATCCACTTGTGAGGACTACCATCCTGCTTGTCCTAGGAGAAAGCAGAGTTGCTTACCTGTAACAGTTGTTCTCCTAGGACAGCAGGATGTTAGTCCTCAGGAAACCTGCCCACCACCCCGCAGAGATGGGTTTTCTCCTAGTTTAGTTTATTTTTTTGTAATTCTATATTACGAGACTGAAGAGGGGGACCCACATGGATAGTGGCATGCTCTGTGTGCCAGTCAAATAGGGAGGTGGTGCATGCAAATTTTTTCTCATGCATATTCATTGTGGATATCCTGAAAACCCGACTGGCTGGTGGGCCCCTGGGACAGGGTTGGGGACCAATGTTTTAAAAGACGTGTACATTTGCCAATCTACTTGTGTATGTTTACACCTAATTATCTAGCATAAGTGATATTAAGTGTTTATTATGTAGTACTGACTGGTAGAAGTTCTGGGTGAACTGAGGTAAGTTCAGGCTGAAGAATCAAGAAGGTATCGATGACCTGGAGGAGGACTGAGTAAATTGGATTGATTGGTAAACTGATTATTTTCATTTACATGCAAATGTTTTAAAATTAGTCAACTTATGCAAGTAAGTCTTATTGCACATGTATATTTTTCAAATAGCTAGGAAAAGTATGCATGTGCAATGCATTGATATTTTCATAGAGTGTGAGTGCATCAGCTGTGACTGGATTAGAGCTTAATGGCTAGCGAACCAATTGGGCCCTACACAGACAGTATACAGACTTTTGCTTAAACTGGGACAGGAGCTAGGCTTCATTCTTTACTAGCCTCTTCCCCCTGCAGGTTGAGCCCTTGGGTTCTGAGGCCAGCAGGACTTAGACAAGGATCCTGAGGAAAGCGGTCAGGCAGAGTCAGCAACCCGGGCAGGGCAGGCAGAGATCAGGCAATGTCAGTATCCAAAGCAGGAGTTAAAATCCAAGAAGCAGTCTGAGAAGGCAAGGAACTAGGCTAAGGAAAAACAGGAGCAAGGCAAGCCAAGCAGAATTGGAACAAGGCAGGCAGAATTGGAATGGAGGCAAGGCAGGAGCAAGGAAGCAACACATTCTGCAGGCAGCTAGGCACAGCAGAACAACTTGTTGCTGAGGCATCAGCTGGTAGTACGGCTGGGGTGTAAATGCTCAGCTGTGTTGGTCATCAGGAGGTGCCCCAGTTAAGGTTCCCGGAGCAGGACCTATTGAGTGAGCTGAGATGCATTTGCGCCCAGAGGGGGGGGAGGCAGGTGATGTCCAGCTAAAGACTATGGCTACGGTTGAGGATCGTGGCATCCCAGGGTGAGTGAGGCCAGGCGTAGGGCTGTCCCATGACCGGCCAAACGCTAGATATACATGAATATATGCAACTATTTATAAGCCTACCTATGCTTATGTTATGAGGTAAAAATGTGTATTATGTACGCACAGGTTATAAAATACTGTGGCAATATGCTTGCATATATGCTGCCGTGCATAATTTTTTGAAAGTTACCCTCATACTGTTTTGTTTTGTTTCTTTTTTGGGGGGGGGGGGGTTCTGTTTGTTTTTGGGTGGGAGAATTTGGCCGAGTCATTTCCTCCTGCATCTTTGGGCTGCTAGCTCGTATCAGAATTGACTTCTTTTGGGCTATAGCACCCTGATCCTTCATTCACAGCTATCTTACATGCCGATACAGTAAGGACACGTTAGAGTGCGGCAGTGCCGGGCACCCCCTCGTTTGCCGCATGCACAGTCCGGGTCACATACCGCTCGATACAGTATTTAAATGGCATGCAAATGGAAGCCGCGTCCATGAAGCGCAATCCATTTTACTGTATAGAGCGCTATACAGCGCCTATGACGCCGTGACCTCGGACGTCCATCCAGGCACTCAGGTCACGGCGTGCGCTCATGCGCCTTCGCTGCTTGAGCACCCAAATTGGACGTGCGTTTATGCACCTTCGCCGGCGGGGCTGTTGGAAGCCGCTTTCGCCGCCGGCTGCCCCCGGGAGGCAGGGGAGCCGCGGTAGGCGCCTCGGGAGAAGGGGAAGAGAGGACTGGGACTGCTGGAAGTATGCAGTAAGTTTACTTTTGTTACAATTTCTGTTTGCTTTAATAACATGTCGAGTTGATTTTTGCCCTGCGCCTTGCTTCAGGAGGGGGGGAGAGAGGACTGGCAATCCCCGATGCCCAAGCGTAGGAGAACCAGGCCACACCAACATGTTACTCGCTTGCTCCAATCCACCCACTTATTTGACCGGAGCCTGCCTATTGCTGTCACATCCCTCTAACGCCAGGATCAGGGTAGGCGGTAAATTAGCTGGTTAAAGACTCGACAAAACAGTTGGTTAAAAAGGTGATAATCGGGCCACACGTTACTGTATGGGAGGGAATAGCTAATCCGATCGTTTACATCTCATATACATGCCGCGGGCGGCAAGGGATACGCGTCGATTTAAAGAAGCGGTAAAGATTGGTAAAAACGGATAGTGAATCGCGGGTTAGACTTACGCGGCCAAATTGTGGGTAGAAAGCAGGTTAGAAACGGGGTAACCGCGGCCGCGCTTTACTGTATCGGCCTGTTAGAGAGTTTAACTTTTCCACTGTCAAGGGCCATGCATCAGGGCTTTATACCAAAGCCTGCAATTGTGAACCCTGAATCTGGCTATTAGGCATCACTATTACACAATTGCTGGCACTTTCTTCACCTCCCTCCCTGACTGGACTGGGGAGCAGAAGACCTGACCCAAGAAATGAAACCAGGTCTTCTACATGACTGTTGATTTTACTAGAACACAAACATTTCAATTTTTTTCCTAAAACTGGTACTCTAAGATCTGATTTATAAAAGATTTTAGATTATTTTATAGCTCAAACTTCCTTATTGTCCCCACACCAGCCCAGAAAGAATGGGTTTTTCTCACCTACCAGCAGATGGAAACAGAAGAAAATCTTTGCTGTACTGTTGGTAAGTTACTGTGCCACCTGCAGTCACTTAATATTCTGTCTCCAGCAGATGGTAGAGGTGCAAAACCTGCAGTCAGACTTGCAATTGCTCCCAGGGGTATTCAGTTCAGATTCTCATACCATCCCCCTGGTAGAGTAGGATTGAGCAGTGTATTGGTGACTTTTGATGGACTTTGGACCCTGTGGAGAACATAGACAACTTAAGCAAGCCCTACCTGCTGTGTGGGATGGTTCAGGGCCAATTGTGATACACGGAAAGGGGGCAGACAGAGTCACAAAGCTTTCCTTTCAGTATTTGGGACTGCTCGCTGGAAACATTGCCATTCCCACTGAGCACAGGAAGAGGTATTTGGCTTGTGGCAATCATAATAGAAAAGCTGCAGTCTTCAGGGACATATGCAGCCTGTGTGGAAGGCAGGGAGGGAAAAGGTGCACAAAAGCAGTCCTGTGGTGATGATTTCATTGGGGATGCAGGTATTGTGGGCTCAGGGGAGGTTAATGGTGAAACACCCACTCTGCAGTTGATGCCTGTGGTGAAGGTGGGGGGGTGAGAGGATTGTGGTCGCTGGGGATACTTGCAGGAGTTTGGGGGCTGCAGGAGGAGAATTCAGATTCTGAGAAATCCTTTTTGGCAAATAGGCCTTGTGCATCAAAAGTACATCTGATGAAAAAAGTTGGGCAGAAGGGGCCCTCACCAATGTGCTTCCTAGGGGAATGCAGGTGGCTCAGTCATGTCCCAAAAGGAGAAATTGCCATGCTGGGTCAGACCAAGGATCCATCAAGCCCAGCATCCAGTTTCCAACAGAGGCCAAACCAGGCCACAAGAACCTGGCAATTACCCAAACACCAAGAAGATCCCATGCTACTGATGCAATTAATAGCAGTGTCTATTCCCTAAGTAAACTTGATTAATAGCAGTTAATGGACTTCTCCTCCAAGAACTTATCCAAACCTTTTTTGAACCCAGCTACACTAACTGCACTAACCACATCCTTTGGCAACAAATTCCAGAGCTTTATTGTGCGTTGAGTGAAAAAGAATTTTCTCCGATTAGTCTTAAATGTGCTACTTGCTAACTTCATGGAATGTGCTCCCTAGTCCTTCTATTATCTGAAAGTGTAAATAACTGATTCACATCTACTCATTCAAGACCTCTCATGATTTTGGTTCAGACAGGTTAGGGGAGGACGGGGTCAGATACTCAAAAGCTTCTCCCAGGAGAACCCTTGAAGAAAGGATAGCTGCGGTGGCTGAGGATCCAATTTTAGAGGGTGAAAAGGGCCCCCTAAGATGTGTTCCTTTTCATAGGACTAAGGCCCTCATTTCTAAGGAGGGAATGCTCCTGAATCTAGTCTGAAAGTTGGTAGGATCATGGCTAAGTTATACCTCTTGCCAGAAAATGCCTTAGAACTTCTCAGGTTACCTAAGGTGGATGTATTGGTATCAGCAGTCAGTAAAGATCACGATACCTATTGACTGTGCAGCACTTAGACTCTTAGGAGCATAAGATGGGCCTGCATTTCAAGAAGATCTTTGAGGCTTCAGCCGTGGTGCTGCATGTTGTATACCGTAGTTTCATGGCTTGGGTCTGTTAGTGCTAGGTTCAATAGATTCTATGGCTAAGTCCGAGGAGAGACTTATTTGAGAGAGAGGCTGAGCAACTTGAGGCTGGTGTAGCCTTTATAGAAAATGTCTTGTTTGATTTGCTTCGAACAGCAGTCAGAAATAGTCTCGGCAGTCTCTGCTAGGAGACTGCTCTGGCTGCATAATTGCTATGGATGTATGGTCCAAGTCTCAGCTTGGTGATCTCCCTTTTAAAGGGAAACTACTTTATGGAAAGACTTGGACAAGTTGGTTAAGCATCTTGGAGAAATCACATAAATTGCTGGGGAATAAAACCAAGGGAGGCCAGCAAACCTTTCCCAGCAGGCAGAAGTTTAGGGAGACCAGGCATTGTTGACCAGGAAAGGGTTCTTTGTCCCTGTGTCAATTTGCATCCAAGACTCTGTCCTTTCAGGGAAACCGCAGAGGTGCTCAAGAGTCATCAAGTCCTTCACGGATGACTTAAAAGCTCTCAATGAGGTTCTCTTGATACATTCCCTAGATATGTGCATAAAGGGGTGGTTGGCCTACTTATATGAGTGGACCAGGATAATGAATGTCTGGGTTTGGTCTATAAGAAACAATTACACCTCAGACTTTGCTCACCCAGTTTATCTGTGTCCTCCATGGATGAAGAAGCTGGTGGTGTGGACCACGTTGGAACATTTGCTTCTGGATGCGGTAGACCCCGTCATAGAGGAGGGGAGAGATCTGGGAAGTTACGTCATTTACTTTGAGGCTTCTAAAAAGGGCATTTTTCGGTCCATCCTAGATCTCAGAAAGGAGAATGTGTCCTTGCAGATGCCTCACTTTTGAATAAAAATCTTGTACTCCTTGATCAGCATCAGGAAAAGAGAGTTTCTGGCCTACTTAGAGGCCTACCTTTACCTATTTGGCAGGGACATAAATTCTTCAGATTTATGATGCTGAGTGAGCACTATCAGTTTTAAGTGCTTCCCTTTGGGCTGGCAATGGCTCATCACATGTTTTCCAAGCTGATGGTGGTAGTAACAGCAGCTCTGTGTAGTGAAGGTTTTCTAATACATCCCTATTTAGACTGGTTAATTTATGCAAAAACCAACATGAACTGCTAGCAATCCATTTGCAGAATAGTTGGGCTGTTGTAGTCCTTAGGCTGGATAGTAAATTTTGCCAAGAGCAATTTTCTGGCTCTGATTTTGGAATATCTGGGGGCTCATTTCTAGACAGGTCAGGATAATGAAACTGCAGGGACAGGTCTGTTTGCTGTAGTTGAAGTCTTCAACTGCAGCAAACAGTAGGTTCTAGGTTCCTTGGCATCTACCTTGGATTTGGTTCCTTGAGGTGCTGCCCATATGAAACCACTGCAGGTGGCTCTTATTTCACACTGGAATCTGCATTTGCAGGATTTCAAGATTCAGTTCTATTTGGGGCAGCCAAATCAAATCTTTCCTGGCGGCTTTTGCAGCCAATTTTTCAAAAGGAATAGAGTTGGGAAGTTCCAGATATGATAACTGTGATCATGGATGTCATTCTGAATAGTTGGGGGGAGGCATCTGTCAGAATCAGACTGCAAATGGCCTGTAGACAGGAATTGGAGGTGCCTTGGGCCATCAGTTGGTTAGAAGAGAGGGCAATCCGTAAGGCCATAGTGGGTTTTTTTCAGCCATTACTTGAGGACAAAGCAGTGAGAATGGTGTTGGACAATGTGACAACATTGGCATATATAAATACAGACAAGAGGAACCAAAAGTCCAGCCATCTCAGCGGAAGTGAGGAACTTGTTTCATTGGGTGATGGCAACTCATGTGAAGGGGGTCAAGAGTGAACAGGTGAATCTTCTGAGCAGGCATCTTCTGGACCGCAGAGAGTGGGAGCTGGTAGAGGAACATTTTGCTCCCATCAGAGCCACATGGGGGTTCCTCAGTTGGATTTGATGGTGACAAAATGCAATGCCAAGGCCTTGGAGGTTCTTTACTTGATGGAGAGTTAGGATTGGAGGGTCTAAATGCCCTCTCCCTTCTTGGCCACTGATTGGAAGGGAAATCAGGTAGATAAAAAGGCATCAAGGCAGAGTGATCCTGGTGGCTCTAGAGTGGCTCCAAAGATTGCAGTTTGTGGATTTGCTGAATCTAACAATAGGATCTTTTTAAGGCTTAATCATGTGCCCAATCTATTATGTCAGGGGTCCATCTTCTTGAAATAGGCAGATCTGCATTTGTCTCTGCAGGAACCTTTCTCTGCTACAGGCTGGGAAATCTTCCTCTTTTTACAAGAAAAATTAGATGACATGGAAAATAGAGCTACTTGCCCCTTGGACATTCACCAAAATCATGGCGGTAGTGGCAGCGACACTGAGGAAAGAAGGAATCCTTGTACACCCGTACCTGGACGATTGGCTGATCAGAGCAAAATCTCCAGAAGAGAGCATCAGGTGACCACCAGAGTCAAGAATCTAGTACAGAATCCCAGGTGGGTCGTCAACACAACCAAGAGCTGCCTGCAGCCCTCCCAATCACTAGAATACCTGGGAGTCCAGTTTGACATCCAAAAAGACAAGCTTGTCCTTCCCCTTACAAGGAGAAGGAAATTGATGGACTAGTTGAGAAAACTGATGAACGGCGCTTGCCCCACAGTATGGGGCTACATCCAAGTCCTCGGCCTCATGACATTGACCCTAGAAGTTGTCCCATGGGCAAGGGCCCACATTCGACCACTACAACATTCCCTACTGTCACGATGGAACCCGATGTCCCAGGACAACACCGTTCGCCTCCAGTTACCGGCGGATGTACGGATCCAGCTCTTATGGTGGCTACAAGAAGACCATCTGAGCAAGGGAGTAAGGCTATCCCCCACCGACCTGGATCTTGCTCACCACGGATGCGAGCATACGAGGGTGGGGAGCCCACTGCCAGGAACTGATTGCCCAGGGGCAATGGGACAAGGAAGAGTCGAGATGGAACATCAACTGACTGGAAGCCCGAGCAGTCAGACTAGCCTGCCTGCGATTCAGCCACATACTCCAGGGAGAAACTGTCAGTCATGTCGGACAAAGTCACAACAGTGGCCTACATCAACCGCCAGGGAGGAACCAGAAGCCAATGGGTGTCCCTGGAAATAGACCCCCCTAATGGAGTGGGCGGAAGCAAACCTGCAAGGGATCTCAGGGATGTCACTGCGGATTACCTCAGCAGAGAGAGTCCAGACCCTGGGAAATGGATGCTGTCGACCACAGCCTTCCAGTTGATAGTAAACCGCTAGGGAACACCAGCCATGGATCTTCTGGCAACCCGATCCAACGCACAAGTTCCCAAGTTCTTCAGTTGCAGATGAGAACCACAATCCCAGGGGATCGATGCCCAGTTCCAGACCTGACCACAGGAAGACCTGCTGAACGCCTTTCCTCCATGGCCACTACTGGGCGAGATCATCCGCAAGATAGAACACCACAGGGGACTAGTACTTCTAGTGGCCCTGGACTGGCCAAGAAGGCCGTGGTACGCAGACAGTGAAGACTTCTGGCGGGGAACCCTTTGTGTCTACCTCCACACAGGGACCTGCTCCAGCAAGGACCAATCCTCCACGAAGACCAAACTCGATTCTTTCTTACGGTTTGGCCATTGAGAGGACTCGCCTGAAGAAGAGCGGATACTCGGGGGCAGTGATTGACACCTTGCTCCGAGCATGCAAGTTTAACATCTTTAACTTATACACGAATATGGAGAATATTCGAAGCCTGGTGTGAAGACCGAGACATCCTTCTGCGGACAATCAAAATTCCCATGATCCTGGAATTTCTGCAGGACAGCTTGAAGAAGGGGTTGTCTCTCAACTCCATCAAGGTTCAACTGGCCGCGCTGGCCTGCTTCAGAGCCAAAGTGGAGGGCATCAGTCTATCTTCCCATCCAGACGTCTCCCGCTTCTTGAGAGGGGTCAAGCAAATCTGACCACCACTAAAGTGGCCGGTACCCCTATGGAATCTCAATCTAGTACTCTACTTCCTAGTGGGAGCTTTTCAGACCTTCACGCCGTCTGTCCCTACGGCTCCTAACCTTGAAGACTGCATTCCTAGTGGCAATATGTTCAGCCTGTCACATCTCCGAACTTCAAGCACTATCCTGTCGGGAACCGTTCCTCAGATTCACACCAGGATCCATACAGCAACGCACTGTCCCCTCCTTCCTTCCAAAGGTGGTTTCTCATTTCCAGCTAAACCAAACCATCTCGCTGCCATCTCCAGACGAGCTTAAGGACTCGGAAGACTCACGACTTCTTCGCCATCTCAACATCTACAGACTCCTAGTCTGATACCTGGAAAGATCGGAATCCGTACAAAAGACGGACCACCTATTCGTCCTTCACAGCGGGAAGAAACAAGGGGAAGCGGCCTCGCGGGCAACCATAGCCCGCTGGATCAAAGAAGTAATCAAGGCGGCCTACGTAGAGGCAGGCAAGCCTCCACCTCTACAAGTCAAGGCCCATTCCACCAGAGCCCAGGCAGTGTCCTAGGCAAAAAAAACAAGATGCTGTCACCCGTCGAGATCTGTAGGGCGGCAACATGGTCCTCCATTCACACCTTCGCGTGGTTCTACCGCCTGGATGTTCAGGCCTGGAAGGACACAGCAAGGGCAGTACTAAGTGGGCCACAGGCAGCCTCCCACCCGGTTCGGGAGTAGCTTTTGTACATCCCATTGGTCCTGAGTCCATCTGCTACACGCTAGGAAATGGAGAAATTAATTACCTGATAATTTTGTTTTCCTTAGTGTAGTCAGATGGACTCAGTATCCCGCCCATGGCTGCCTCAGAATATGGGTGTCAATCCCAGAGAGCAAGATAAGCACGGGTAAGCCACGCTTTACCCCTAGTTAGGACACCCATAGTTACAGAGTATCTGCGTTTCTCGGTTGAGTGCACTGGCAGTCTCCAGCTAGAATTCATGTCAGCCAGTTCAAGTTAATCAAGTTATTCAGACACACGTATATCCACAATTGCTTTTCGAGGAGAATACTGAAGAGCAGAGCTTCCTGCAGGGGTATATGTAGTGCTGACGTCAGATTGAAATCAGACTGTCTCCAACTGCTATCAGGAGTACACTATACCCATTGGTCCTGAGTCCATCTGTCTACACTAAGGAAAACTAAATTATCAGGTAAGTAAATTCTCAATTAGACTCTTTTCATAATAGTGAAATTCTGAGAGATTTAACGGTAGGTAAAACACAATTTGAGGTGTGGTGTGATAATGCAGATCAGAGGCAAAAGGTGTTTTCCAGCATTTATAATTATTTTAATAATGTGAGACAAACCCAACTAAGTGAAAGCATGGGAACAAGAGAGATCAGATTCTGATTGGGATTTAATATATATTATCACAAAGAAAAGCTCTGTTTCAGCTTCTATAACTGAAAATAGATATAAAGTTATAATGTGTTGGTATTTCTCTCTAGCACGTCTATATAAAACTTTCCCAGATATTGTGGGATCTTGTTGGAGGGGCTGCAAAGAAATTGGTACGTTCTATGATATGTGGTGGACTTGTCCATACATAGAAGTGTTCTGGTGAGAAATATTTAAATTGGCAAAGGATATTTGTGATTATACTATTATCAAACTCTCTTCTTAATGCTTATCTGATTCCTCGATTTCTCAGGTTTCATGGTTGCTTATACACCCAATACTTCTCGCAGCCAGGTGTGAATTGGCCTTATGTTGGAAGGCAGTTGTTTCCACAAACTTAGGAGGAGTAATCCGCAGACTAGAGAGAGTATTTTTCTTGAATAAATTTACAGCGATAAGAAGTCAAAATTTAATAGAATTTGGGATCCATTTATGAGATATCGCCAGTCTTAATCATATTGAGTTGTTCAGCAGATATTATGTTGGGTATTTTGTAACAGCTTAATATAGAAACATAGAAATGACAGCAGAAAAAGACCAATCTGCCCAGCAAGCTCCCACACTTATTTTCCCATGCTTAGCTGTTTCACCAACCACAGAGTTCAGGGCCTTGTTGGTAACTGTTTGATTCAAATTTCCTGCCACCCCCTGCCATTGAGGGTAGTAACCACCACTTCAAGCAAGATACCCCGATGCTTGTTTACCCAGACTGCACAGATCAATGCCTTGTTGCATGTTGTCTGAATGCAAATCCTCTCTTCCACATTTCTCCCTGCCGCTGAAGCAGAGAGCAACACTGTATATGCATTCAAAGTGATGCATCAGGCTTAATTGGTGTAGGGTAGTAACCTCCACAATAAGCAAGCTACCCCCACGTTTATTTGTATTCACAGTATTTATCCTATGCCCCTTTGAAATCCTTCACAGTTTGTCTTCACCACTTCCTCCAGAAGGGCATTCCAGGCATCCACCACCCTCTCCGTGAAGAAATACTTCCTGACATTGGTTCTGATTCTTCCTCCCTGGAGTTTCAAATCGTCACACCTAGTTCTACTGATTTTTTTCCCAATGGAAAAGGTTTGTTGTTGACCATGGATCATTAAAACCTTTCAAGTATCTGAAAGTCTGCATCCATATTACCCCTGCTCCTCTCCTCCAGGGTATACATATTTAGGTTCTTCAATCTCTCCTTATAAGTCATTTTATGAAGACCCATCCACCTCTTTGGTTGCCCTTCTCTGGACCACGTCCATCCTGTCCCTTTGGAGATACGGTCTCCAGAACTGAACACAGTACCGCAGGTGACGCCTCACCAAGGCCCTGTACAAGGGGATCATCACTTCCTTTCTCTTACTAGATATTCCTCTCTTTTTGCAGCCCAGCATTCTTCTGGCTTTAGCTATTGCCTTGTCATATTGTTTCGCCGACTTCAGATCGTTAGACACTCACCCCAAGATCTCTCTCCTGCTCTGTGCACATCAGCCCTTCACACACACACACACGCCCCCAATCAAATACAGTTCTTTCGGATTTCCACATCCCATATGCATGACTCTGCACTTCTTGACATTGAATCTCAGCTGCCATATCTTCAACCACTCTTCCAGCTTCCTTAAATCCTGTCTCATTCTCTCCACTCCTTCCGGCGTGTCCACTCTGTTGCAGATCTTAGTGTCATCCGCAAAAAGACAAACCTTACCTTCTATCCCGTCCGCAATGTCGCTCAGAAAGAGATTGAACAGGACCGGTCCCAACACCGATCTCTGCGGCACTCCGCTTAACACCGCTCTCTCTTCAGAGTAAGTTCCATTCACCACTACACATTGTCTTCTGTCCATCAACCAGTTTGCAATCCAGGCCACCACCTTGGCACTCACTCCTAAGCTTCTTATTTTATTCATCAGCCTCCTGTGCAGGACCATATCAAAAGCTTTGCTGAAATCCAAGTAGATGACATCGAGCACTCTTCCTCGATCCAATTCCCTAGTCAATCAGATTTGTCTGACAGGACCTTCCCCTGGTGAATCCATGCTGCCTCTGGTCCAGCAAGTCTTCTGACTGTAGATAGTTCACTATTCTCTCTTTCAGCAGAGACTCCATTACTTTTCCCACCACTGAGGTGAGGCTAAACCGGCCTGTAGTTTCCAGCCTTCTCCCTGCTCCCACTCTTGTGAAGCGGGACCACCACTGCTCTTCTCCATTTACTCGGCACCACTCCCGTTTCTAGGGATCTATTGAACAGGTCTCTCAGTGGACCCGCCAGCACATCTTGGAGCTCCCTCAGTATCCTGGGATGAATCCCAACAGGCCCCATGGCTTTGTCCACTTTCATTTTCCCCAGCTCTTCCCATACATTCTCTTCTGTAAACGGAGTTACATCTACTCCACTCCCCTCCAGTTTCTTGTTAATTAGCGACGGTCCTTCAGGGTCCTCTTTAGTGAACACTGAACTGAAATATTAGTTTAATATTTCTGCCATTTCTTCGGCTCTCTCCACACATTGATCCTTTTCACCTTTCAATTTCACTATACTGCTTTGGATTTTTCTCCTTTCTCTGATGTATCTGAAAAATGTTTTGTCACCTCGCTTTACTACTTTAGCAATCCTTTCTTCCGCTTGACTTTTTGCTGTCTTGATTACTTTTTTTGTCTTCCTTAGTTCCACCAGATATTCTTCCTTGTGCTCCTCCCTTTGGGATCCTTTATATTTCTTAAACGCTGTTCTTTTAACTTTTTTATTTTATCAGCCACCTCCTTTGAGAACCAGATAGGTTTCATTTTTCTCTTGCTTTTCTTTACTTTTCTAAGATTTAGATTAGTTGCCTTGGTAATTGCTCCTTTTAGTTTGGTCCACTGTTGTTCCACATCAAATTAATCATGATTGAGATGAGCACTTCTATACATACTTATCCCCTGGATGTTGTTTCTAATATTTGGTATAAAGACCACTTAAATTTGGATTTTTTTGTACTCCAAAGGATTTTGTCAATTAATCTGTCTAAGGAAGTTTAGCTTGGGGAGGGAGATAATTGAAGATACCTGTAGGATGTTATGAATATGGAACTGTTCTTTGATATTATATATTTTGGTATTGCTTGTATTAATCTTTGGTGAGCAATAAAAAAAATAAATAATTGTACTATATTTCACCATGAGGAAATTTTGTGCTTTGCTGAGTAAAACAAGTTGATGCTTAGAATAGTGCGATTGTTGCCTGCCCCCTTCTACCAGAATTATAAAAATATGAGTTAGGTGGAAACGGATCTCAGAAGGGAGTTGCAGTATACCTAGGATCCTCCCCTTCAAACAGCAGTCTGAGAAAGCAGAGCACCCATAACTGTGGCAGAGAAATGTACACTGAAAAGAGTTCAGACCTCACCCTAGCAAACTGCTTTTGCTGAAGAAGACAGATTGCTAACACCAATCCATTTCATTGGTATTTTCATGATCTTTATAATGTTGTTTAAAGATACAAAGGATCCACGAGCAGCTACTGTACTAACAATTGCAAATGCTTCTGTATAATCTGTTATGAAGAGGGGTAATAACATGTCTGTTTCTCAGCATGAAACCTGTTGATAGATATCCACCATCCACATTGCAGTCTCAATATACTTTTAAAATTTGTATTGAAAATTTAAGACCTTCATGTGTGAACTCCATGTAATTTTGTTAGGGAAAGATTTTATTTGTAATGTGAAATTGTTATGGAGAATCCAAAGGGTAGATAGCTCTAGTTCAATTTGAGATCAAAGGCATTGTTTACACTGTTAAATATTTATGCGACTAATTCAGATCAAAGTGATGTTTTTGCTACTGTAGAAAAGGTTTTACAATCTAAAGGTGAGGGGTATATCATAGTAGCTGGAGACTTTAATCTGACATTTGCCAGCCTTAGACAATATGACTAATAGTGGACAAGCCTCTGGTCAGCTTTTGGGTACAGGGGCAAATGTGGGTGGCCACATACTATGCAAAGCCCCTTGACCTCCTAGGGTTCCTGTACCAGAGGGAAAAGACTGTTCAAGACCCTTAGCGTTTAATTTACATCTTCTGTATACCAGTCCAGTCACAAAAAGAATTGTGTACTCCTAGGCTGTTGGAGGGAGGGGGGGTGGTTGATTTCTTTGCGAAAAAACTGATGGCAGCAAAAAAACGATTGGTGCAGGGGTTCCAAAGCATACCTCCATGGACTCAACTGAGGAGGAGGCAGTGCTAATATGCAGAGGACTCATGGCCAAAAGAAGAGCTTAAGAAAGCACTGAAAGCCACACCAGTATTTTCCAAATTTTAAAACAAAAAATGGGAGGGAGATCATAATTGATCAGCAGGAGAAGGGAAAAGTCACATGTTACAGACAGCTGTTCAGTTCCCTTGGCTACTATATATGGCTGCTAGAGCTCCTTCACTGCTGCTGTTCCCAACATTCAAAAGTTGGTCACATTCAATGCTTAGTGTAAACTCTCCTTATCTCACTCAGCCTGGGGATAGTTCAGAAGCTGGAAAGACTCAAAGAAGTTGGCTCAGTAGGTGTGAGATGGTGTGTGAAACGTGTATGGTGCATAAAACAGAACACAGCTTTCAGTGCCCTGCATGTTGTCCATTAATTGCCACATGCTGGGGCTCATGCTGAAGTTAGGAAGAAAAGATGTGCATGATTTCATTTTCTCATAAAGAAGTTTCTACGTGTTTTAAGAGCAACCTCCACAGGCCAATTCGATACCGTGCGCTCAGGCTAGTGCATAGGTTAACCTATGGATGGATGTGTGTTTTGGATGTGCATTCATAACCCCTTATGCAATAAAGGAATTAGCACACCAAAATGCACATCCAAACCAGCATGTAGTTAATAGCACTCATCACATGTGAGTGCCATGTTGATGAGGCTCTTAGCTTCCCCCCCCCCCCCCATGTAAAAAAAAAAAAAGTTTGCCCAATGCGCACATTTTTACTCTCAAAAAATTAACGCCAGCTCCGGAACGTTAAGTCTTGAAGAGCCCCAAAGTTGAAGGAAAAGCAGAAAATACTGCTTTACCTTGGTTCCTCTGACTTAATATTGTGATAATTAGTTGGAGGAAATGAATAAAGGAGTAACATTTAAAAAAAAAAAAGTATTGCCAGCGTTCAGGTTAGGGAAATGGATGCTCAATTAACGTGCCCATTTTTCGCACACCGATGTTGCATCGGCCTGCTAGTGTTTGTTGTTGCTGAGAGTAGAGCCAGGTTCTGGCCTGGAACCCAAGCATCAGGCAATGGTGATATCTGATCAGATCTGAAGACACACTCTAGAGAGACCTCTCACTCTTGAAGACACACAGACCAGCTGATGGCATACAAGTGAAAGGCAAACTACTTAGAGGGTGGAATTTGACACCCTGTTACAGTGGTATGATTACTTTGAGTCCCCAGTATAATCACTGGTTTCATTTTGCTGCTGTTGCATTTTTACAGTGAACTTAAATAATAAATTGTGATACTTAACCCACACTGTGCACATTAAATTATATTCTTTCGAGCTGTATGTGCTGGAATACAATAAAAATGTAGTGTCTTGAATGTCCCAATATAGCCCCATGTTTCGATGTGAATCTGTTTCAGGGGAAAAATGCAGCTTCTGTCACAGTATGTGTACAACATGGGGGGACCGACTCTATTAAAGTTCCAGTGATTTTACGTTGATCACACAAAAAAAGTTACACAGTCCAATTGCAGGATTAGAAATGGAAACGAAGGAAAGGTGTATCAATGGAAGCATTTGATGCCTATCTACAAGACTTCATGCAGTCAATAGAGCAGTTTTAGATTGCAGTTAAACGAAAATAGACATTTCAGAGAGATGAATTAAATTATAAAAGTGCATGGCTTGGTAAGGAGAATGAAGCAAACATATCTCTTCAGAGTGAATGGTAGATATACTTAGCAAGAGTGTTTCATTTCTACCTATTGTGGTATTAGTACTGGGTGTGAAACCTGTCGGTTTGTCTTGAACAGATTATAAGCTCTATGGAGAAGGTCCATCTCCTACATGTATCTGTAGAGTGCTGTATGTGTCTATAAGGGCTATATAAATGTGTACTAGTAAATAGTAGTTAATTATCTTTATATTCTGTGTGATCCTTACTATGGCAGCTTGCACTACGTTGGTTGAAACAATTATTAACTTTTGCAGACTTCTGTACTGTATTGCAAACTCTAATCTCAAAACTTGACTGCTGTAACTTCTTACTACTAGGTCTTCCAGCAAGTCACTTAAAACCACTACAACTACTACAAAATGCTGCATCAAGACTATTATTGGGATCTAGGAAATATCACATTACACCCTCGCTGATATCACTACATTGGTTACCAGTACAATCCAGAATCTAATATAAAGCATTAACGATAATATTGAACATCATTCACTCCAGCTTATTAGGAGTGACTACAACCTTACAACCCTCAACGAACACTAAGGGCCGTATTTTAAGATTTAGGCACGGGCATAGATTTGTGCGTGCAACCCAACACACACAAATCTATGCCCGATTTTATAATGTGCGCGCATGTTATAAAATCCGGGGTTGGCGTGCACAAGGGGGTGCACGCCGAGCCGTGCAGCCTTCCTCCATTCCATTCGATGCCGCTCCAAAATCGGAGTGGCCTCTGAGGGAACTTTCCTTCCGCCCCCAGCCCTACCTAAACCCCCCCCCCCCCCCCCCCCCTTACCTTTAACTTAGAAATTGCCTCTGGGCAGGCGTAGGTTGCGTACGCCGGCCAACAGCCAGCCTGCGATCCTGGGCACAGTGGCAAATGGCTGCTGTGCCTGGAGGCTCCACCCCTGGACCAGCCTGCCCCCTTTTTCAAGCCCTGGGACATATGCACGTCGCTGGGCCTTTGCAAAATAGGCTCACAGCGCACAGGAGGGGTTTTAAAGGGTTACATGCGTATATTAAGTGCGTAACCCTTTTAAAATCCGCCCCAAAGGTCTCAAAATAAAGGACTATTGTCTGTTTCCACAATACAGTGCACATATCTGACACAAATGAGAGAGTGTGTTTTCAATAGTAGGTCCAAAGCTCTGGAATTCCCTGCCTGAGGCGTTATGTATTTTACCAGAAAGAAAGAGATTTAAATGTGAACTAAAAACATAGCTATTTAAAAATGCATATAATTTAACTTATAAACATCAGAATATACAAAACCACAAAAACAAGGACAAAATTAATTGAATCATGAAGAATAAATCAAACGAGAGAATGGAAGATTCTCAAAATAGTTCATTAAGATCTGAAAACTACCATTTTGTTTGTAATTATTCTTGCTCTTTGCCTCATGTACTAGATCAACTTTAATATGTACTAATAAATTTCTCTTGATATCAATGCCTGACTCAATATCTCCTCAGTAACCAATCTTTATTGGTTGAGTTATAATTAAGAATGTCACTTTGTAAACTGTTTTGATCTACACATGGAACAATGGTATATAAAATGTCTAAATTAAATGAATAATTTTAGTTCATCTTATTATTTCACTCTCTTTCAACACTGTGTTGTCAGCAAGGGAACCGTAACCAGCAGGAGGGGTTCCACAGGGAGAGGAGGACATGGCTGTTCTAGTAAGAATGTGTGAGTGAGAAATTGCTTGGTAGGGATGTGAGTGAGACTGCTGGGTATGGTAGAGAGTGGCACGAGTGAGATTGTAGAGGATGGGGGAGGGAAGGGGGTAAGAGCAAGAATGCTGGGCATTGGAGGGGGAACGGACTCCAAGGGATGGGAGAGGAGGAGGGGAAAGAATGATTCTTGCAGGACAAGCAGGATGGTAGTCCTCACATATGGGTGACATCACAGGATGGAGCCCAATCACGGAAAACTTCTGTCAAAGTTTCCAGAACTTTGACTGGCCCCTACTGGGCATGCCCAGCATGGCACTAACTCTGCCGCCAGCAGGGGTCCCCTTCAGTCTTCTTTTTTTCCGCGCAGCAGTAGCCTCGCGGTAAAGGAGCTCTAAAGAGATTCCTAACAGGAATTTTCCTCACGGAATTACTAAAAGTTAAATTGCCCCACAGGGGTCCCTTCTCTAACTTTTCTCAGTCCGCGGTACTCCGGTAAGTTTTTACCTGTTTTCCGTTGATTACCGTCGAGCTTGGCCCTCGCGGCCTACTGGCCGTCGACCATACCATGGCTTGATTTTTTTCCATGGCGTCGGGGTTTCGTCGGTGCCCCGACTGTACCTGCACCATGTCTATCACAGACCCCCATAAAGTCTGTGTAACGTGTCTAGGACGCGAGCACGATGTCTTGACCTGCACCAAATGTGCCCTAATGACACCGAAGGGTCACAAGGCCAGAATGGAGAAGATGGAGCTTCTCTTCCATGCTCAAACCCCGACTCTGTCCATTGCATTGACGTCGTCAGAACCGGCACAGTCAACTTCGCGCCAGCATTTGACCACTGATCGGTGATCGACCGGCATCGACGACTTCTCGGCCATTGACACCCTCTACTCCCCCTCAGGTTTGAGGGGATCGCAGGGAGAAACATTGCCATCGAAACCGTAAGACTCGGACCATCAAGGGAGCGAAATCATCGACCTCGCCATCGTCGGAGCCGCTGTCGAAAAAACCCCATCCAGGAAATGCACCGACCATTCCTGCGACCAGGTCACCGAGGCAACCCTCACCCGATCGGGGATTGGGAGCCACGACTCCGCCTTTAACGGTGGTCCCTCTGGCTATGCCTCTGCCTCTTCTTCTGTTCCGGAGCCGGGGCTGCTTGCTCCAGGTCTCCGAGAAGAACTGGACCGAATGGTTCAGGAGGCCATCGACAAGGCGATGCAACGTCTTCAGTTCCTCCGGCACCGACACAGGCACCGCCTGTGGAACCGATCATCGACCCGATTCCAGCAGCACTGGCACCGCTGCTATCCAGGACGGAAGCACTTATGGCCACTTTTCCACCGATGGATCCCGGGTCTCCGATGGCTCCGATGCCCTCCCCATTGACAGCATCATCGGGAGGAGAAACACTATTCCGCATCCCTCCATCAGGAGTTCTGCCTCAGCCATCGATGCCAATACGTCCCTCTCCACCAACCCATCCATCGGTGCTGATACGTCCGGTGCCACAGAGTCATCCATCGGTGCCTTCGATGCCATCATCGGTGCCTCCGATAATTCCTCCGATTCCTTCAGAGCCTAGACCGGGTCCTTCAGGTATCCAACCACCCTGTCCCCCTCTAGTTCCTAGAGGGACAGGTGCGGATCCTTATGATACCTGGGGTGATGATACCTCAACAGACACTGATAATTTACCCTCACCACCTTCACCTACTGAGAGTAGAAAGCGTTTCCCCCGAGAGGACCTTTCCTTTATAAATTTTGTGAAGGAAATGTCTGAATTGGTTCCCTTCCAATTACAGACGGAACAGGATGATAGGCACCAGATGATGGAGTTGCTCCAATTCCTGGATGCCCCTAAGGTAATCACCTCTATTCCCATCAATCAGGTCCTTCTCGATCTCCTCAAGAAAAGCTGGGAGCATCCTGGATCAATTGCTCCAGTACACAGGAAAGCTGACACTACCTATTTGGCACAGTCAGCCCCAGGTTTTCAAAAATCACAGCTTGATCACCACTCGGTTGTGGTAGAGTCTGCACAAAAGAGGGTGAAAAGGTCAAAGCCTCACTCGTCTGTTCCTTCTGGAAAGGAACAGAAGTTCCTAGATAACATTGGTCGCGAGTATTCCAAGGAGCCATGCTCATCTCCCAAATTGCTGCCTATCAGCTTTATATGACCCAATATAACAGGGTCATTTTCAAGCAGATGCAGGATTTTTCAGACTCCCTGCCTCAGCAATTTCAAGAACAATTACAAACCCTAGTAAACAAGGGTTTTGAGGCAGGCAATCATGAGATTAGAATATCTTATGAAATTTTTGACACCTCTACCAGAATGTCCTGCAGTTGCTATTTCGGCGAGACAGTGGGCTTGGCTCAAGTCTTCTGACCTTCGCCCAGAAGTACAAGACCGGTTATCCGACCAGCCTTGTGTCTGAGATATTCTCACAGGACAAGCAGGATGGTAGTCCTCACAAATGGGTGACATCATCAGAATGGAGCCCAATCACGGAAAACTTCTGTCAAAGTTTCCAGAACTTTGACTGGCCCCTACTGGGCATGCCCAGCATGGCACCAACCCTGCAGCCAGCAGGGGTCCCCCTTCAGTCTTCTTTTTTCTGCGCAGCAGTAGCCACGCGATTAAGGAGCTCTTACCACATTCCTGACAGGAATTTCTTCACGGACTTTTTTGAAGTAAAATTCACCCCACAGGGGTCCCTCCTCTATCTAAGTTTAGCCCGCGGTGTCCAGTAAGTTTTTGCCGTCGATTACCGTCGACTTTGGCCCTCGCGGCCTGCTGGCCGTCAACCGTCCCGCGGCTAAATGGCCATGGCGTCAGGGTTCCGTCGGTGCCCAGACTGTTCACGCACCATGTCCATCACAGACCCTCATAGAGTCTGTAATGTGTTTAGGCAGTGAGCATGATGTCCTGACTTGCACCAAATGTGCCCTTATGACACCAAAAGGTCGCAAAGCCAGAATGGAGAAGATGGGACTCCTCTTTCATGCTCACACTCCGCCGTCCATCGCATCAATGTCCTCGGAACCGGCACCGTCGAAGTCACACCATCGTCGACAACCTCCCGGTGACCGCCTGCCATCGACATCTCCACGGCCATCGACTCCCGTCCCTTCCCCCGATGATCAAAGGGAAAAGCATAGTCATCGACATCGCAAGTCTCGGACCGTCAAGGAATCGAAGTCGTCAACTTTGGTACCGTCCGAGCCTCCACTGAAGAAGTCTCAATCAGAAGCAGCACCGTCCACTTCTGTCTCTGAGACACCGAGGCAACCCTCACCCAATCCGGGTTTGGGAGCCGCGATTCCACCGGTGACGGTGGTCCCTCCGGCTCAGCCTCAACCTCCCTCTTCCGCGGAGCCGGGTCTTGTTACCCCAGGTCGCTGGGAAGAACTGGACCGGCTGGTCCAGGAGGCCATCGACAAGGCGATGCAACGGTTCCAGATTACTTCGGCACCGATTCCAGGACCGAGAGTGGAACTGGTCACCGACCCGATTCCAGCAGTGCTGGCACCGCTGCTTGCCCGGATGGAAGCGCTCATGACCGCCCTTCCACCGGTGATACCTGGGACACCGACAGCACTGGTGCGCTCTCAGATGGCAATCTCATCTGGTGGAGAAACACCGTATCGAATTCCTCCTTCGGGAGTTGTTCCACCGATGTCGTGTTGTCCCTCGCCACCGATACATTTCTCGGGGGTGTTACGCACATCAGCTCCACCGATGGCTTCGATGCCAGCACCGATGCCTCCGAAGGTATTCTCGATGCCCCCGGTGATTCCTTCGAGTTTCTCAGAGCCTCAACCGGGACCTTCGGGTATCCAACCCCCTCGTGGTTCTACAGGTCAGCTACCTGATCCTTATGACATCTGGGGTGATGATACGTCCACAGACACCGATGATTTACCTTCACCACCCTCTCCTGCTGAAAGCAGAAAGTGTTCTCCCCCAGAGGACCTCTCTTTCATCAATTTTGTGAAGGAAATGTCGGAATTGGCCCCTTTTCAACTTCAGTCGGAGCAAGATAACAGGCACCAGATGATGGAGCTACTCCAATTTCTGGATGCCCCTAAAGTCATCACTTCCATTCCAATTCATCAGGTTTTTCTGGACCTTCTAAAGAAAAATTGGGAAACTCCTGGATCTGTTGCTCCAGTAAACAAAAAAAGCTGACTCTACTTACCTTGTACAGTCAGCACCTGGCTTTCAAAAACCTCAGCTAGACCACCACTCTGTAGTGGTAGTCAGCTCAAAAGAAAGCTAAAAGGATGAAGCCATACTCCTCTATACCTCCTCCTAAGGAAAACAAGTTCCTAGATAGTATAGGCAGAAGAGTATACCAAGGGGCCATGCTCATTTCCAGGATAGCTTCTTATCAGCTGTACATGACTCAATACAATAGGGTCATTTTCAAGCAGATACAGGACTTTTCAGATACCCTACCAGAACAATTCCAACAACAACTTCAAGCCCTGGTAACTAAGGGCTTTGAAGCCGGGAAGCATGAGATAAGAATAGCTTATGACATCTTCGATGCTTCTACTAGGGTGTCTGCTACGGCCATCTCAGCAAGACGCTGGGCTTGGCTTAAATCTTCTGATCTTCGTCCAGAAGTTCAGAACAGGCTCTCTGACCTGCCCTGTTTAGGGGATAATTTGTTTGGTGAGCAAATTCAGCAAATAGTTGCTGAATTAAAGGATCATCATGAGACCCTTAAACAGCTCTCATCGATTCCTTCTGACTTCCCTTCTAAACAACCATTTAAGAAGGAAACTAAAAAGTCCTCCTTCCGTCCACGGAAGTATTATCCCCCACCAACTAAATCCAGGTCAACGAGGCCTTATCACAAACCTCAGCCTCGCCAATCTCGAAAACAAAAGCCTGCAGCAGCTCCACAGCCAGGACCTGCGTTGGGGTTTTGACTACCACTTAGAGAGCAGACGCCTAATCCCTCTACCAAGCATACCAGTAGGAGGTCGATTAAACCACTTTACAGGAAAATGGCATCTCATCACCACAGATCAATGGGTGCTAGCGATAATTGCACACGGTTACCACCTAAACTTCCTAACTCTTCCTTCAGATTCTCCACCTCTGTAAGCGTGGAAACTTACCGATCACTCTGTTCTTCTAGAGCAGGAGGTTTCCCTTCTCCTCCAGTCAAACGCTATAGAACCCGTTCCTCTCTTAGAATAAGGACTGGGGTTCTATTCCAGGTACTTTCTAATCCCAAAAAAGTCAGGAGGGCTTCGTCCAATCCTGGACCTACGGGCCCTCAACATCTACCTTCACAGAGAGAAGTTCAAGATGGTAACCCTGGGCTCGCTTCTCCCTCTGCTGCAAAGAGAGGACTGGCTCTGCTCTCTAGACTTAAAAGACGCTTATACCCACATTGCGATAGCTCAGGCTCACCGCAAATACCTCCGGTTTCTAGTAGGCCAAAACCACTATCAATATCGAGTGCTCCCATTTGGCCTAGCATCCGCACCACGAGTTTTCACCAAATGTCTCGTGGTGGTTGCAGTGTTTCTCAGGAAGGAAAGTGTCCACGTCTACCCCTACTTGGACGATTGGTTAATCAGGGCCCCAACCCAGCAAATCGCTCGGTCCTCCCTGACCATTCAAACTCTAATTTCTCTAGGGTTTCTTGTCAATTACGAGAAATCCTATTTAGTCCATCTCAAACCTTATCCTTCATTGGGGCAGACTTGGACACTTTACAGGCAAAAGCATTCCTTCCTCATCAACGAGTCCAAACCCTTGTGTCCCTAGCTTGCCAGTTGCAGACTCAACGCACAGCAACAGCTCGCCAATTCCTGATTCTGCTGGGACACATGGCGTCTTCAGTTTATGTGACTCCAATGGCCCATCTGGCCATGAGAGTCATGCAATGGACTCTGAAATCACAATGGACTCAAGCCACTCAGCCTCTGTCGACCATTGTCCGCATCACCGATGCACTCTGTTTGTCCCTAGCCTTGTGGACAAATCAATCCAACCTCCTACAAGGCTTGCCCTTTCACCCAGCAGATCCTCAAATAATTCTCACCACCTACGCCTCCAACGTCAGCTGGAGAGCCCATGTACACAGTCTACAAACTCAAGGATCCTGGTCTCCAGAGGAAGCCAAACACCAGATAAATTTCCTGGAGCTTTGAGCAATCCGATACGCTCTCAGGGCTTTTCAAGATTACCTCTCAAATCACATAATCTTGATTCAGACAGACAACCAGGTGGCCATGTGGTACATCAACAAGCAGGGAGGCACAGGCTCCTTCCTTCTCTGTCAGGAAGCTGTACAGATTTGGGCAGAAGCCCTCTCCCATTTGATGTACCTCAGGGCCACCTACTTGCCAGGGGTGGACAATGTCTTGGCAGACCAGCTGAGCCGTGTCTTCCATCCACACGAGTGGTCGCTCAACCCACTGGTAGCGACCTCTCTTTTCCAGCAATGGGGTTATCCCCACATAGACCTCTTTGCTTCCCCTCAGAACCACAAAGTGGACAATTACTGCTCCCTCATTCGGAGTCAGCACTCTCGGCCCAGAGATGCATTCTCCCTCTCGTGGACAACCAGCCTGCTCTATGCATTCCCTCCACTTCCTCTTCTGTCGAAGACTCTCGTGAAGCTACTTCAGGATAGGGGAACCATGATCCTGATAGCACTGTGCTGGCCACGCCAGGTGTAGTTTCCCATTCTCCAGGATCTCTCCATCCGCAGGTACATTCCTTTGGGAACGGACCCGCATCTGATCACTCAAAACGACGGATGCCTCCTCCATCCCAACCTCCAAGCCTTGTCCCTGACGGCATGGATGTTGAAAGGTTAATCCTTCAACCACTTAACCTTTCAGATTCAGTTTCTCGTGTCCTGATCATTTCACGAAAGCCTTCCATAAGAAAATCCTATTCCTATAAATGGAAAAGGTACACATCATGGTGTTCTTCGCAATCCCTTTTCCTGTCCAATCCCAAGGTTTTTGGAGTATCTCTGGCACTTATCGGAATCAGGTCTAAAGACCTCTTCCATAAGAATGCATGTCAGTGCAATAGCCGCCTTCCATAAAAGTGTCAGGGATGTCCCTATATCGGTACAACGCCTCGTAACACGTTTTCTTAAAGGCTTGCTCCATATCAAGCCACCTTTACGTCCTCCGGCCCTTTCTTGGGACCTTAATCTGGTTCTCGGGTGGCTCATGAAACCACCATTCGAACCTCTTCACTCCTGTGACCTAAAATATCTTACATGGAAAGTGATTTTCCTTTTGGCTATCACTTCAGCTCGCAGGGTTAGTGAGTTACAGGCCCTAGTTGCCTATCCGCCTTACACTAAACTCCTGCAGGACCGGGCGGTACTCCGCACTCAGGACCGGGCGGTACTCCGCACTCACCCTAAGTTTTTGCCTAAGGTAGTTTCACATTAATCAATCCATCATACTACCTATCTTCTTTCCCAAGCCCCACTCCAACCCAGGGGAACAGGCTCTGCATACCCTTGACTGTAAACGGGCTCTAGCTTTCTACCTAGACCGTACAGTTGCCTACAGGAAGAGCACTCAGTTATTCGTCTCTTTCCATCCTAACAAATTAGGGCAATCTGTGGGTAAGCAGACTCTCTCCTCCTGGTTGGCGGACTGCATATCTCTTTGCTACCAGCAAGCAGGCATTCATTTTCAAGACCGTGTTAAAGCACACTCTGTGAGGGCCATGGTGACTTCAGTAGCACACCTACGATCGGTGCCGCTTCCTGATATTTGCAGGGCTGCCACTTAGAGTTCTCTCCACACTTTCGCAGCCCACTATTGTTTGGACAAAGCCGGAAGACAGGATTCCATCTTCAGCCAATCTGTCCTGCGTAACCTATTTCCAACGTGACGTACCAACACCCCTCCACTTGTCCGGTGGGGTTCAGGATGCCCTCTACCAAATTCCACCCCAGTTGTGCCTGTTGCACGCCGTTGGGTACATTTGGTGCATATTCGGACATCCTCAGCTCGGTACTCACCCATATGTGAGGACTACCATCCTGCTTGTCCTGTGAGAAAGCAAATGTTGCTTACCTGTAACAGGTGTTCTCACAGGACAGCAGGATGTTAGTCCTCACGAAACCCGCCTCGCGGTGTTGGGTTCATAACGTTTTGTTGTTTTATTTTTCGGCACTGCCTGTAGCTTTCAAATAAGACTGAAGGGGGACCCCTGCTGGCTGCAGGGTTAGTGCCATGCTGGGCATGCCCAGTAGGGGCCAGTCAAAGTTCTGGAAACTTTGACAGAAGTTTTCCGTGATTGAGCTCCATCCTGATGATGTCACCCATATGTGAGGACTAACATCCTGCTGTCCTGTGAGAACACCTGTTACAGGTAAGCAACATTTGCTCAAATAAGCATACTGATCCTTATATGACAATTTAAAGTTATCTCAAGCTGTATCAAAACTCAGTATTCCTCCATTATCCCATATCTGTCAGATATACAT
The DNA here is from genome assembly GCF_901001135.1 of Rhinatrema bivittatum. Lineage (NCBI taxonomy): Eukaryota > Metazoa > Chordata > Amphibia > Gymnophiona > Rhinatrematidae > Rhinatrema > Rhinatrema bivittatum. Next base: position 119,658,773 of record NC_042619.1, read on the forward strand.
TAATCCCAAATTCTTCCACCTTCTGAATGTCCCCAGAGCCAAACCAGGTAGGAAATCCTTAATCACAAATGAACCAAATGCAAAAATACAATTTCCTGTGAGAATCCCACTCCATCTCTCCCAGATCTATAAAGTGAATTCTGTATAGGATGAGATATGATCCAACAATGTTCTGCAATGTCTTGGCAGTCAAAATTGTCCATTAATAGGTATATCATGAGTAGTGACCTGCTCTATGGCAACCTACTGCTTACAATTGTTCAATACATGCCACTCCAATATAGCTCTTAATTGAGCAGCTATAAAGTATTTTTTTTAATGTTTGAGAACCCTAGACCTCCTGATGCTTTAGGTTGATATAAGATATTCCTTGCTACCCTAGGAGGTCTTCTCTTCCATATAAAACTGAAAATTCAGGCTTGCACTGATTTCAGAAAGGCTTCAGATAAAGCTATAGGTAAAGTCTCAAAAAGTTATAAGAACCGAAGGACTACATTAATTTTAATGGTGGCTATTCTACCAAACCATGATAAATCAAGCCTCTCCCATATATCTAAATCTTTAAAGATAGTATCTGCCAAAGACCTTTAATTCAGCTGAAGGAGATCATTCCTTTCACTACTCAAGTATATTCCCAAATACTTAAGTTGATTAGTAGCCCACTTAAATGAGAATGTATTTTGTAATTGCATTTTTTCAATGTCTGACAACCAAATTGCCATGAGTTTGTACTTATCTATATTAATTTTAAATCTGTACCCTTTCCCATAGGATCCAAATTCTAAAATTAAGATATCCAAAGAGTGCATGGGATCACTTAAGGTGAACAAGATGTCTGCAAACAATGAAATTTTATACTAGGTTCCCTTCACAAAGAGCCCCCTAATCTCCATTTGCTGTCTAATTGTTGCAAAAATGGCTCCATTACTAGAGCAAACAATAACGGAGACAGAGAGCATCTCTGACTAGTCTCTTTTTACTTTAAAAGATTTTGAATATCTCAATTTATCTATATGCATGCCTCTGGTTGATAATAAAGCTTTTTAATCCAGCAGATAAAGTTAGTACCTAACCCTCATTTTTCTAATACCCGTCTTGTAATAAAGCATCATTAATTCGCCAAAAACACCTCCCTGTGTCATTACTCAGTATGGTGCGTGGCTTAGGGGAAATAGTACTGTTACCTGATGACGTATCCATATATGGATTAAATGTACTGTTAAAATCCCCACCAACTATTACTTGCCCCCTTATGATAACCAAAAGCTTATCAGAAAAGGATTGAAAACATTGAAAATGCTCATAATTTGGGCCATAGATATTCAAAAAACATATTCCATTTGGAGTAGACATTTGCAACACTAAGTACCTCCCATCTGTATCTTGGCATAAAACCTTAAATTCTGCACAGATATTTTTAGAAATCAAAATACCCCTTCCCTATATTTGTTTTTAACAGAAATGGAAGGCAAATAACTCAAGGAAAATGTCAATAATGAGGGTCAATAATCCCTCATTTCTTTTCCTCAAATTAATTTCCTGGACAAATAGTACATCAGCCTTCAAGCGAAGTGCTTCCTTAAATAAGCCTGATGTGAAGTGCTTCCTTAAATAAGCCTGATGCTTCACCTTCAATGCATATACAGCATAGTTCTCTGCTTCAGCGGCAGGGGAGACGAAAAAAGGGTTCGCACTCACAAAGCGGGGAGTAGCTGGCTTGTTACGGCGGTTACTACCCCAAACCAAATGTGTCTGATACTTCACTTTCGATGCATATCCAGCATGGCTCTCTGCTTCAACGGTATGGGAGAAGACTGATACTACACGCATTTCCAGCATAGCTCCCTGCTTCAACAGCAGGGGAGAAGAAAAACAACCAATAAGGACTGTATAACATAGTATGGGAAAACAAATAAGCATGGGTGTAGCTTGCTTATTGCGGCGGTTACTACCCCTACTACCCCTAACCAATCAAGCTAGATATTTCAAGGGTGGGGGTGGAAGGAAAATAGAACCAAGAGCTAAGAGAAACAGATAAGTAAGAGAGAAAAAATGTGGGAAGCTTGCTGGGCAGACTGGATGGGCCGTTTGGTCTTCTTCTGCCGTCATTTCTATGTTTCTATGTAATTAAGCCCCTTAAAATGTATAGAACCAAATCGTATGTGTGCCATGTTAATAAGGGTATAATTCAAACCGCAACCTATACCTAAAGTGATTCACTTGCATTGTACCACTATGAGGCCAACTTTTCCTACAGGAATACAGTAACTTATCCAAGCACCAATCAAACATCTCAGTACCAAAAATACAAATACATTCATTCACTTCCTCCCCCATCAATCTCCCCTTCCCCTTCCCTGCAAACAGTTAAGTCTGTTTAGACTCCAATATTAAAGAAAGGAAAATGTCATCACATCTCCTTCCCACATCCATAACCCCTCTTTCTATATTTATTTATTTGTTTATTTATTTATTTAAAACCTTTTTTTTTTATACCGGCATTCGTGTGGACATCATACCGGTTTACAATATAACAGAGATGTTTGAAAAATACATGTAAAAGGGAAATAAAAAACGGGAGGCGGGGGGCACACAGAAGTCAGGATAGAGAGTGCAACAGGAAAGAAATTCTTAACATGAGAAACTATAAGAACATATCGAGATGGGGAATATCATAATTACTAAGTTTATATACAAGGAAGCATAATCACAGAAGAGTACATGGTAAAGGAATACATTTCTGGTTACAGGATGGTGGGGGATGTTGAGAACGGGGTGTTTAGTGTGCCCATGGGCCTCAGCCCGGACCCAGACCTTCAAGGCCGAGCCAAGGGTTGACGGTGGATCAGCATAGCTGACGGCCTACCCTCCGCCAGGCCGGCAAGCTCCCTAGGCCAACATCCGAGGATGATGGAAGTTGAATGGTCCTCCGACCATTCCGGGCCCTTTCGGACTTGCTGCGAGCAGCATGGAGCAGCAGGCGTGGCCTGAGGTTGAGGGCAGACGGGCCTTAACATGAAGACATCGAAGACTTGGGGTCGCTGTAACGGCACCACAGACGAAGATAGAACGGGAGCCTCAAGAGCACAGGAACTTGAGTTGGTGCACAGCATCCCTGACGACGAGACTTGGGATCAATGCAGACGGCATCGCAGACGAGACACTTGGGATCGATGCAAACGGCATTGCAGACGAGACACTTGGAACTTGACTATGGCTGGGAGGACATTTGCAATGTCTCTCAGGGCGCCCTACTCAGCCCACCTTCACGGGCGCACCCAATAGGCTGGTCGCGGACCTCCCAGTCCACTACGCGCCCTACACAGCCCCAAGAGGCTGGTCACGGACCACGAGAAGAATGGGACAGATGCAGGAAAGAGTCCAGTCACGGCAGAATCACGATGACGGAGCCATAAGTCGCCCAGAGCTCCACAATGGCTGGCAGGGCAAGACGGCTCAGGAGCACAGGACAGACGTCCACCAGCAGGCTAGTCCATTCAGGCACACATCATCCGAGGGACCCCCGGCCTACCGGTACCAGAAGGCTCAAGAGCGAAGACGAGAAACAGGAACAGGACATCCTGGTACTTGGAACATCAGGAACAGAGAAGCAGGACGAGACACCAGGACATGAAGATCAGGACACCTGGACGAGGACCTCAGGCACAAAGACTTGACAAGATACAACAGACAAGACGAGGAGCTCCACGAAGCGTAGAAGACCTTACACAGGCTCTGGCAGGCAGGAGCCTCCAGAGCGAAGTCACCTCGATGCAAGGCCAGGAACAACTGACGGAGCAGCCCTTTATAGGGCTGGTACAGGAAATCCCATTGCAGGTGGGGCCAGCATACTTCCTGTGTCTGGCCCTTTAAATGTTGAAGAGAGGTGCGCGCCGGCGCCTAAGGGAAGCAGCAGGGAGGTGTGCAGGACCGTGGACAGCAGCCTGCACCAACGTAATCGCGGCAGACGCAGGGCAGGGCCTGAGGAGCAGGCCCTGATGTCGTCAGCGGCTCCAGCCGCTGCGGGGAGCCCCAGGGGCAGCTCCAGCCGCCGAGCCAGCCCGGGGATGCGGTCTTAGCGCCGCGAAGACGAAAGGCAGCGTCGGGGGTTGTCCCAGCCCCAAAGAAGGCTGCGGCTCCGACTGCGGAGAACAGGGGAAGCACAGGCAGCCTCCGGACCGCATGAGAATCTTCTGGCTGCGTGGGAGGGCTGACGGCAGCGTCCTGCCGCGTCGGTGAAAATCAGCATGTAGGTGAGTGTGCCTGCTCGCGGGCAACCCCGCGGGCAGGAGCGTTCATGACAGGGGAAAAACTGTTAATTGGGAAAGGCCTGTTTAAACACATGTAACAAAAACCTCAAATACTAAGAATTTCTAAACATAAAACCCAAGCTTCAATCTGTCAATCTATAAATGTAGCATTCTATAATCCACAATAAAGAGCACAGGAAGAAAACAAAGTCATCCCAAGAGATAAATAACCAATAACCATGCGTTTAGATCTTTTCAAACGCTGAAGAAAAAATGGTAAGGTATAGAAAACTTCAGGAATTCTTAGATGTGTAGATCTGTTTCAGGATTCAGACATTTTAGAAGAATTTGAGCCACCCGATTGTCTCCTCAGTTGACGATGACCATTAGTGGTCCTCTGCCACTTAGGATATTCTTTGGGAAGACCAGCTGTTGCTTCAGATGACTCAGTATCTACTCAGTATCTATTTGGGTGATTATGCCAATGAGATGAAGAATCTTCACTGCCTCGGATGGAGTTTTAATACTTGATGTAACCCCGCTTATAGCAGAGGCTAAGCCAAAAGGAAACAACCAGCGATATCTGATGTTTTCTTTCCTTAGTACTTCTGTAGCTGAATTTAGGCTTTTTCTTTTTTTCAGGGACAGTGGGGATAAATCTGAATACACTGCCACTTTATGACCATGCCACATTACCTGACCTTCTCTTCTGGCTGCTCTTAGAACAATTTCCTTGACCTAATAGCTTTGATAGCAAGCTATAATGTTCTTAGGAATATTTTCTTATTTAGGACCCAAAGCATGGTGTGCTCTTTTGATGCTGATATCACTTTTGGTCTCTTCATCTCCACCTTGTGAAAGAAGTGTCTTACTCAGCAATTGTACCATGGTGATGGCGTTTGAGAATTCTGCCAGTTGAGGGATGCCCCTAAATTGCAAATTGCATCTTCTGGATCTATTCTCCAGATCTTCTAATTTTTCCTGCACCACCATCTGCACTGAGTCCAAATCTGCCATCCTTTTATACAGTTTAGTAGCCATTTCATTTTGTTCCTCTGTATATATTTCCAGTTCCTCCACTCTCTTCCTGATGTCCCCCATGTCGCGTCTTAATTCAGAGACAGTCTGCAAGATTTCTGTTTTCACTGACTAAATGTTAGTATTCAATTCCTGGAACCAGGAAGAGTAATCAATGCGGGATAAGCCTTCAGGTATTATAGAGGCAGCGTCTCCGGAGGATTTTGCAGCTCATGCTTCCAAAGCTGTAGGCTCAGTCATGTCGGCCATCTTGTCTCCCTCCTCCTCTACTGCGCTGATTGCGCCATAAGAAAACTGGCACAGATCTAAGGATTTTTTCTTAGAAGACATCGGGCTCAGATCAGGTGTGGTACTGAGTGTTGTAGTCAGTTACTTCGAGCGATGTCTGTATGCTAGCTGATTAAATGGATATGAGAGGGAGCGATCCTCTCAAGCTCCCATCTATGCTGATGACATCACTGCTCCCCCCCCCCCCCCCCCCCCAGTTTTCTTTTTTTTTAATTATATTTTTTAGCCTTGGTTCTATATGACAAGTATAATTAGATGGTTTTGTGTGTGTGTGTGTGTGTGTTGCAGTTTATCCGGCTGCATCCTTTCTAACTTTGGAATAGCTGGACCTAGCTCCAGCAACCTTGGGTGGCGTTAAGTCCTTGGGTGGACATCCAGATCTGGATTTACCAATAGACACACTAAGCTGTGACTACGGTGGCAAAACTCTAGGGGTGGCAGGCCAGCTAAGCTGAAGCTCCCTCAGCAGAAAGCATCTTTCTGCTTCTTGCTCCAGCCCCCACCCCCCTTTCAGGCAGCTGCAGAGAAAAGGAGGGGGGAGAGAGAAGGCAGAAAAGGACAGACCCTACTCCAACCCCTCCCCTCCTATGCAAAGAATAGGAGGAGAGAGGTGAAACTGAAGCTCATAGCTACTCCATAACTTAGCCCTTCTTTTGTCATTCAGGGACAGAAGGAGAAGGGACAAGCCTGGAGCAGACGTAGCAAAGAAGAGCCACTCTGTACTTAATACAGGGTCAAAAAAAGGTAAGACTAGGATGAGATGGAATCAGCTGGCAGAGAGAGGGAAATGTGGGTGGAAGGTGGAGTTAGGGCTGTGTTTTTGTTTTTGAGCTAAAGGATTGGTACAGGGTGTGGGGGAGGTAATTGTGTGTAAATGCCAGATAGGATGAGAAGTTAGAGAGGGGATGGGGATACATAGAGGAGTAGGGTAGGGCCACCCCTCTCCTTCCCCTCTCCACCACATTTCAGATCCTTCCTCTCCTGATCTTGAATTTTATTCCCCAGATCCTGGAACCTCCCTTCCTAGCTGCTTCTCTCTTCTCCCCAGTTCCTGAATTTCCCACCCCAAAGCCTTCCTCCTTTGATCCTACTCGTCCCTCCTAAAATGTCCTTTTCTTCCCCATCCCTGTTCCTCTTTCTCTATCCTCCCCCACTCTCAGTCCCAGTCCTCTCTTTATTTCCTCATCCCATTTCTGGTGCTGTTACCCCTCTCCTCATTCCCCAAGATCTCCCTGTGCTGCTACTTGAGATTCCCTTTTTGCACACAATAAAAAAATAAATTATATAGATACAAGCAAGGTTGGAAATCTATTGTTACAATGGATTATAAAAGAAGGAAACGTTTGCCAATGTGCTTCAGAATTATAAATTCTTGCCACGGAATCTACCACTGAGCTGCCACAGCAAACTTGAATTGAGCCTTATGCCTTCTGCTCTCTGTTGTCTGACCTTTCAAGGTTGTATGTTTAAGGGGGTACGGGGCGAGAGCAGGGACATGGTAGCACCAGCAGTGCTGACAAGTAGCAACAAACCCGTCACTGTGGACATCGGACTTTTCTACTTTGCAGATTACTGATTTGGAGGAGTGATGTGTGGGTTTGGGTTCAAAGTTGACAATTTTCCCCATAAGAAATGGATGGGAGTAGGGGGGATTGAACTGAGGTTAATCTATAATGTTACACTTTCTGCTGGTTTAATCTCAAATGAAAACAAGACTGGAAAGGTGTACTCCATGGAGTAATTTCCAAAGGTATTCTTTACAATGGGTATATCTCCTCAATTCTTAGTTATTTCTCTCACTCCATCCCTCCTCAAAACAGCTGCATTTTATTTTTTATATGAAGAATAGCATTGGCCAGGATCTCTGAACCAGTAATGTAAGTGGTGATACACTAGTAAACAGACATAGCAGCAACAAATATTCCTCCCCCTCCCAGCACTTCTTTCATCCTCTCTTCCCCCTCCGGACCTTCTCTCCTTCACCACCTCCCCTGCTCCATGGACCTTTTCACTTCATAATAAGGGCCACTCTAAAGTCTGACAAAGTAGAAGCATGCAGTGACATATTGTGAAGGCACCGAGTCTGGGGAGTCAGCTAACGGGTGCTCTGCTCCCCAGCCCCACTCCCTCTCGGTTTCCGTATAGGAGGCAAAGCCCGGGAGTAGTAGAGCACAGGCTTCTCATTCAGGCCTTACATTCACACGTTGCTGCTGCTGCTACAGTTGGGCCTCAGACCAGCTGCTTCATCAAGAAGGGTGGGGGCCTCATTGTGCAAGGGAGAGGATAATGGTGGAATTGAGGTTTGGCTGTGGAGAATGAAATGATGGAGAGGGGCTGGCCTTTCTCAAAGTTGGCAAACGTACCCATTACTGACCTCCCCATCAAAGTCTATCATTCCCTCAGTGCTCACTTTGGCCTTAGTATAAGTGCCCAAATCTGTTTATCTAGATATTGCTGAGTTATCTGGCTATATGCTTTTGAATATTGATCTAAAGAACCTAGTTTTAAAGGGTAAGCAGTACAAGATGGCATGTTAGTTACACTTCCCAAGCCATGCCACTAGAGGCCACCAGAGTCTCATTTCTATTGAGCACTTTTATGTGTGACTGAATTTGAGGAGGAAAAAAAACAAGTTAAATATTTTGATTCCCAAGATTGTGTAAATAAACTTGTACATTGATTTCATCACAAGTCAAAAAAAGTCATATGTTGTAAAGGATACCAATGTAGCCCCTGCCCCAACTTCTTGACAACAGTGACTCTCATGTTCATTAGCCATTTCAGCTCCCATGCTCCCAGGTTCTTCTTGCACAGAGGGAAAAGGTCAAAACTCAGGGTTTTTCTGGAGATCTGCAACGGTCCAATAAAATAAACACACATGGGGGTAGATTTTTTTAAAAAGCGCGTTCGCGTACTTTTGTTTGCGCACCAGGTTCAAACAAAAGTACGCTGGATTTTATAAGATACGCGAAATCGGAGCGGCCTCGGAGGGAACTCTTTCGCCCTCCCCTCACCTTCCCCTACCTTCCTCTACTTAACCCACCCCCCCGGCCCTATCTAACCCCCCCCCCCTTACCTTTGTCCGTAGATTTACGCCTGCGAGAAGCAGACGTAAATCTACGCGTGCCAGCAGACTGCTGGCGCGCCGTGCTCCGACCCGGCGGCTGGTCCGAAGGCCTGGACCACGCCCCCGGGCCGGTGCCACGCCCCCGGCCCTGCCCCCGAAATGCCACCCCGCCCCTGAAATGCCACGTCATCGGGTCACGCCCCCCCCCGACACGCCCCCTTCCAAAAACCCCGGGACCTACGTGCATCCCGGGGCTCTGCGCGCGCCGGCGGCCTATGGAAAATAGGCGCGCGAGCAGGGCTTTTAAAATCCGCCCGATGGTCATTATAAGTTTTGTTCAAAATAAAATCCTTTTAATCGGCAAACTTGATTGCAAATGAAAAGTCACAGTGAGTACACTTTTGTTCAGTACAGAAAAATAAACTTCCAAGAAATTTGTGTGCACACAATAGCAGTAGGTATTGGTGGGAAGGAAAGCCCTCCCTGGGCATGCCCCTGCTTATACCTGCAAACCTGGATGTAGATCTCTGTAATCCAATGGATTAGAACTGGATGCCCCTCCTGAAACAAAGATGGGTGGGCTTCTGCCTGATGCTTTGCTCAGGTAGGGTTGCCATCTGGATCCAGATTTTCAGGACAGGTTGATCCAGTCCTGATTTTACTCCCCTGCATGCAGAGACTTGTATTCTTTCTTTTTATTATGGAATGCACTAGGGAAATGAAAACAAGACCCTGCAGGCAATAAGAGTAAAACCAGGACTGGATCAACCGGTCCTGAAAATCTGGAGCCAGTTGGCAACCCTATACACGGGGACAATTCTAGGATGGAGTTTACTAGCTGGTCTCCTCCTGATTCCAGCTAAGCAACTACACCTTGAAACAATCTCCATGGACAGCTGAGAAGGAAACTACCGCTCTCTTCCTTGAGACCATCTCTTGTTCTTCATTAAGTTTCACTAGTCCCCCTTGGACCCCCATGATGCGATCTCACTAGACCCAAAGGCTTGGGCACCTCGACCTTGGGCTCCAGATGCCTTTCCAGGACAGGAGACAGACGGTCCTTTCCCTTGAAGAGAGAACTCTGAACCACAACATCTCAGGAGCTTTGTTAACTTCAATACACCTCCCTCTGGGGAGTGTCAAACACCTCCACCTCTCTCACACCTCAGACTGGGCGGCGTCTGTTGAGTTCCTGTGACTTACTAGTTAGGGACAGTTTTGTGATACTCCACCCCCACCCCTTTACACCCAGAGCACTGTTTGTTCTAGTATTATGCTTCAAACACAGCAATCAGCTCAGTTCACGTCTAATAGTATAAAAATAGAGTACTGTCCCCTATAAAGGGTTCATTGATGTGAGAATGGCTGTCCCAGAAACCTGTTCTGTATGTTCTAAAAGTCATCTGCCTGTCACATGACATCCTGAATGCTGAATGTTTGTTCACACCCATGGAGCAAATAGCACTTCGTTTAATACTGTATATTCTAATATCTATTAATCATTGGAATAGTGGGCAGGGATCATCTATTTTAAGTATTATTTTGAAACTTTATATCTTTATGTCTTTTCAAATCCACAATAGACCCATATAAACATAATACATCCACATATAGACCCATATAAACATAATACATATAAAGCCTGATTTAACTATTGAAAGCCAGTAAGCATCTCCCTCCCAGAGAGTGTTTACCACGCCAGGAAAGTCTTAATCTGTCAGTCTTGCTAATGCCATAGATTCCAGAAATTGTATGGGAGAGGCACCTTGACTTACGAGGTTTGAATTGGCTCTCAACCTGAATTAAAATTCCAGTTGCAAAACTGAGTCATCTGCAAAATTATAGTTAGTATGCTCCCAGCTAAGCCCTGCTTACAATCCAGCAAGGTACTGTATGTATTAACTAAAGGAAGAACAGACAATTTTCTTGTAAAGATTTCCTTGGTAAGAACCAGGAGGTAATTTTTGGACTGCTGGAGATGGGTCCAAGCATGTGGATCTTGATGCAAAAACAGGCTAGAGATAATCAATTGTGTTTCTGTTCCTTCAGATGTTACACTGCTTTATATCATACAAAATTACCACAAGGCTACAATTTTATGTATTACATAACAAACATAGAAATGACGGCAGAAGAAGACCAAACGGTCCATCCAGTCTGCCCAGCAAGCTTTCACTTTTTTTTTCCCATACTTATCTTTTTCTCTTGTCGCTTGTAAATGACTTTTTGTTCTATTTCCTTTCCACCCTGCCATCCCTTCCACCCCCACCATTGATATAGTTAGCAGTGCTGGAGCTGCATCTAAGTGAAGTAACTAGCTAATTGTTTAGGGGTAGTAACCGCCGTCATAGCAAGCTACTCCCACGCATGTTTATCCAGCCTGTGCAACTCAGTCCTTGTTGGTTGTTGTCCGAATATAAATCATCTTTTCATCATTCGCCCTGCCGTTGAAGCAGAGAACTATGCTGGATATCATTGAAAGTGAAGTATCAGGCTAATTTGGTTTGGGGTAGTAACCACCGTATCAAGCAAGCTACTCCTGCCTCCCGCCTCCCCCGCCTCCACTTCCCCTCCCTTCATCTTCCCACACAATAACACCCTCTCCAAACCTGACACAAGCCACATTGCTTCGATCTAGACTGTTATAAATTGTTCAAACACCACATTACGATGTCACCCCGACGTAATGTAAATTGTCATAAATCCTTGTTGCAATATAAAATGTTTTTGTTTAAACTCTCAAATTACCTCATTACTATGTAAACCCATATTCATATTATGACATTATAAATGGTACTGTGATTTGCTACTATCCTATATATTTTAAATTGTTATAATTTATACTCATCTCCTTCGTTGCTAGATAAGTTACCATGTTTAATGTTACAATGTAAAATAAGGCAAGTTACCATGTTAATTGTTTCATGTAAAATAAGGCAGACCCTGCCCTATTCACCGAGTTATATGTAAACCAATGTGATATCTCGATCGAATGTCGGTATATAAAAGCAAATAAATAAATTAAATAAATAAATACTCCCCTGCTTTTTTGTGGATGCAAATCCTTTTTTTTCCATTTCCTCTTGCTGTTGAAGCATAGAGCAATGTTGGAGTCGCACTAACCATGTGTATGTTTAATTAGTTAGGATATTAATCTTCAGGTAGTAGCTGTCATTCCCGCAAGCTGCCCTATGCCTCTTCACTTCATTCACATCCTCTATACTTTATGGATCCACATTGTTTATCCCATGCCTCTTTGAAATCCTTCCCAGTTTTGGTCTTCACCACTTCCTCCAGAAGGGTGTTCCAGGCATCCACCACCCTCTCCGTGAAGAAATACTTCCTGACACTGGTTCTGAGTCTTTCTCCCTGGAGTTTTAAATCATGACCCCTGGTTCTGCTGATTTTTTTGCAACGGAAAAGGTTTGTCGTTGTCTTTGGATCATTAAAACCTTTCAAGTCTCTGAAAGTCTGCATCATATCACCTCTGCTCCTCCTTTCCTCCAGGGTGTACATATTTAGATTCTTCAATCTCCCCTCATAAGTCATTTGATGAAGACCCTCCACCTTTTTGGTCGCCCTTCTCTGTACCGCCTCCATCCTGTCTCTGTTCCTTCGGAGATACGGTCTCTAGAACTGAACACAGTACTCCAGGTGAGGCCTCACCAAGGATCTGTACAAGGGGATAATCACATGCCTTTTCTTACTCAATATTCCTCTCTCTATGCAGCCCAGAATTCTTCTGGCTTTAGTTATCGCCTTGTCACATTGTTTCGCCGACTTCAGATCATTAGACACTATCACCCCCAGGTCTCTCTCCTGTTCCGTGCACATCAGCCCTTCTCCCCCCATTGACTACAGTTCTTTCGGATTTCCATATCCCTTATGCATAACTCTGCACTTCTTGCCGTTGAATTTCAGCTGCCATATCTTTGACCACTCTTCCAGTTTCCTTAGATCCAATCTCATTCTCTCCACTTCTTCCGGTGTGTCCACTCTGTTGCAGATCTTACTGTCATCTGCAAAAAGACAAGCCTTACCTTCTATCCCATCCGTAATGTCGCTCACAAAGATATTGAACAGGACCGATCCCAACACCGATCCCTGCGGCACTCCGTTCAACACAGCTCTTTCTTCAGAGTAAGTTCCATTCACCACTACACATTGTCTTCTGTCCATCAACCAGTTTGTAATCCAGGCCACCACCTTGGCACTGAGTCCTAGATTTCTCATTTTATTCACCAGTCTCCTGTGCGGGACCATGTCAAAAGCTTTGCTGAAGTCCAAGTAGATGACATCGAGTGCTCCAATTCCTTGGTTACCCGGTTCAAAAAGTCAATCAGATTTGTCTGACAGGATCTTTCTCTGGTGATTCCATGCTGCCTCTGGCCCAGCAGTTCTCCCGACTGTAGATAGTTCACTATTCTTTCTTTCAACAGCGACTCCATTACTTTTCCCACCACCGAGGTGGGAGATAAGGCAATATGTTTATAGCAGTAGGATGGAGATTTGTATTCCATAACAAGTAGCAAGCATAGAATACTGTTGATCCATCATATTCAGTAAATGTGTTATAATTAGTGAGGTTTGGGTGGATCCTTGGACACTGTGGCAGCTGATCACACCCACGGGGGAAAGTCCCGTGAGGGGCCACAGGTCAGGCTCAGCTCTGGACACACAAACACAGATATTTCTTTATTTGGACAGTTTGAGAAGCCACCAGAGGTGGTGGTAGTGAGTAGAAGATGTAGCCCAGCTGGGCTAGTATTTCCCAGGGCGCTAGAACAGCAGTTCCTCCGGTAGCAGTGCTGTAGTGGAGAGAACTGAGAAAATGAGTACAATAGAACATTCACAGAGTCCCAAGTGTGGAGAAGTCCCGAGATAGGGAGAGCTGGCCCTTGAGGAGCGTGTACCAGATCCCTGGAAGGAGAGAGACTCGTTGGCAAAGTATTCACACAGCAGTTCCATGTAGGAGATGGCACTGGTGCTGGAACCCTCGAGCGAGTACCTGGTTCCAGGCAGACAGCTCTGAGGAGTGGATGATAGTAGTACTCACTGATGGTGTCTGTAGTGAATTCTTCCAAGTAGAAGAGGAGAAAGATGCAGGCAGCAGGTCAGGGAACATGGGCCCTCGAAGAGCGAGTACCGGTTACCTGATAGCGACCTGAAAGAAGCAAAAGAGGCCCCCGAGGAGCGGGTACCCTGTTAGCAGAAAGAGTCCAATAGAAGTTGGAAAGGCAGAGTAGCTGGGTACAGAGAGCGAATCCCATCCATAAGAATTCCCCTTGCTAACTCAATGGCTAGCAATAAACTGTAGGCTTAAATATCCGGGCAGCGTGACGTCATCGAGCGCACCCTAAGGTACCTGTAGAACATGGCAGGAGGCAGCGCCCAAGCCGGTCCGGGGCCACCGGAGAGGACAGCAGGCGGATGCCACGGCAGCCAGGCGTCTGTGAAGATTTTACTCAATGCACAATTAAACTCTGGAATTTGTTGCCAGAGGATGTGGTTAGTGCAGTTAGTATAGCTGTGTTTATAAAGGGATTGGATAAGTTCTTGGAGGAGATCCATTACCTGCTAATAAGTTCACTTAGAGAATAGCCACTGCCATTAGCAATGGTAACATGGAATAGACTTAGTTTTTGGGTACTTGCCAGGTTCTTATGGCCTGGATTGGCCACTGTTGGAAACAGGATGCTGGGCTTGATGGACCCTTGGTCTGACCCAGTATGGCATTTTCTTATGTTCCTTTGTTCTTATGTTCTTAAGAGCAGGAGTGGCCACAAAAAAGGAAAGGTAGGCGGAGTGAAGCTGTCAGGAAATGACGGTCGCAACAAAATGTTGCTGAGATGGTACTTGCCTTTGCAATCCTGCTTCTGAATCATGTGCTGATACCAAGTGGCTGGAATCATTTTCATCTATTTTTTGCCCTATGTAACTGTGTGTTTATTATTTTACTGTATTTTAATTTAAAAGTTAGTAGTTAATAAATATTTATACATGACAAATGCAAATTTCATACAATGGCAAAGTTTATATAAAAACATTATTTTATTATTTATTTATTTAGAGCTTTTTTATACCGACTTTCTTGATACAAATCAAATCAACTTGGTATGCAGAGAACAAAAATCTTAACAGTAACAATAAACATTAAACCAGAACTAGATAAAGTAAAAGTTACAATAAAACAAGGGAATACAACTGGGAATTGAAAATGTAGAGGGGGAGAAATCGATACTAAATACTAAATATAGATATGTATGTGGGGAGGCTTGAATGGTCTACCTCTAAACTATGTCATGATTATGCGAACGTAATGCTAGTCTAGAATTTGCAAAAGAAATGCTAGTCTAGATTATGCAAAAGTAATGCTAGTCTAGGAACAGGGGAAGGCTTGACCGAACAACCATGTCTTGAGTTTTTTTTTAAAAGTTGGTAGACACGTTTCCTGCCGGAGGTCCGGGGGTATGGCATTCCAGATGGAAGGACCCGCTGTTGAGAATGCCCGTTCTTTGATGGTTGATCGGTGCACGACTTTGGGAGGGCGTGTAGAGATCCCTCGTAAGCTTCCCTCATAGGTCTAGCCGTGGTGTGTAGTTTGAGCGAATATAGCAGGTCAAGGGGGGTCTGATGGTGGATGCTTTTGTGAATAATAGTGAGAGATTTGTGAAGTATTTTAAAGTTAACTGGAAGCCAGTGCAGATCCTTGAGTATAGGTGTAATGTGCTCTCTCCGATTAGTATTCGTCAGGATTCTCGCCGCCGCATTTTGAAGCATCTGGAGGGGTTTTATCGTGGATGCTGGGAGACCTAGTAGAATAGAATTACAATAATCTACCTTGGAGAACAGGATAGCCTGCAGAACAGATCTGAAATCATGATGGTATAGTAGAGGTTTGAGTCTTTTGAGCACCTGTAATTTATAGAAGCAATCCTTGATAGTGTGGTTTATGAACTTCTTTAAGCTCAGGTGTCTATCGATTATGACTCCCAGGTCTCTTGCTTGAGAGATTTGGATGTTAGCAAGCGACTGTTGTTGGTGATGACCGTCTTCTGGGGTGATAAGCAGGAGTTCCGTCTTGGCTGTGTTAAGCACCAAGTTAAGGCCTGTAAGATGAAGGTTAATTATTTGCAGGTAAGTGTCCCATTGCTTGACTGCTGTTGCCAACGAGTCAGTTACGGGGATAAAAATTTGTACGTCGTCTGTGTATATATAGAATTTCAGGTTTAGAGTTGTGAGCAGTTGGCAGAGAGGGAGGAGATAGATATTAAACAGAGTGGGAGATAGGGAGGAGCCCTGGGGGACTCCAAGTGGAGAATTGGTGCATGGTGATTCCTTGTTATTGATATTATGGGAGTGATTCCTTGTTATTGATATTGATATTGGTGATTCCTTGTTATTGATATTATTATGGGAGTAATATTCAGTTGTTGTCAGAATGCAAAGTGACTGACTTTAACAGAATATTTAGTGGTACCTATCTTAAAGATCACTAGATAAAATTTATTTGGGTAACTTTAGGACTACTCTATAGCACGACAGAGTTAGTCAGATAAGTTAGCCCCAGAACTGCTTCCAATTCTGGTTGCCACATCTCCAAAAAGATATAGTTGCACTGGAGAAGGTACAGAGAAGGGAGACCAAAATGATGAAGGGGATGGAATGGCTCCCCTATGTTGAAAGGCTAAAGAGTTTAGGGCTTTTCAGCTTGGAAATGAGATGGCTGGCAGGGGGGATATGATAGAGGTCTATAAAATCATGAAAGGACTAAAACAGGTAAATGTGAATTGGTTATTCTTTCAGATAAAAGGATTAGGGGGCATTCCATGAAGTTAGCAAGTAGCACATTTAAAACAAATTGGAGAAAATTATTTTTTTACTCAAAGCATAATTAAGCTCTGGAATTCAATGCCAGAGGATGTGGTTATGGCAGTTAGTGTAACTAGGTTTAAAAAAGGTTTGGATAAGTTCCTAGAGCAGAGGTCCAAAAACTGCTATTAATCAATAAGGATTAGTAGCTTGGGATCTATTCATTTAATATTTGGGTGCTTGCCATAAAGCGGGCTGTTTGCCAAAAACTCTGAGAGATCTTGAAAAAGTGAAAGCAGAATTGAAGTCTTTAGAGAGAGGAAAGATTGAGAGGGCTTTTAAATTTACTAGGCTTAAATATGATCAGGTGAATTTTAAGAACCCTGCAGGAGATACGCGAGTATCTTGGGCCAGCCCACGTCGAGCGGATTTTTAAAAACACCTGAATATGTGCATATCTCCCACCACATGCACAAAACGTTTTTCTCAAAAAATGGGCAGGATGTGGGCGTGGTCTAGGTGGGGCCTTCTCAATGAAACCAGAGTGTAAATACTTGTGCGCAAGAGGGTCCCCTCCATGTAACTTTACTTCTGCTATGGATAGCATGCAAGTCCTAAAACGAAAAAAAGTAAAGAGGTGAGCAGGGTAAAAGGGAGGATATTTAACTAGGGAGGTTAGGAAGTCCTATCCCTTACCTGGGCCAACTGGAAACAATCTGGGAAAATGGCTAATTGCTTTGGCATGCGTCCCTTATAAAATTCCCCCACTTACATGATAGAGGCAGCATTTGTGCATACATGTGCGCGTCCATTATAAAAATGTGTGCACATGTATGTGCATTCATATGTGCACGTTATAGAATAGCCATGTCCTTTTATGAAAGCTGGCATACATACATACATATACTCTTATGCACTGCTTTTAAAATTCTATAAGCATAGGAACAAAGCTGGGGTGTTCCTGGCAGAGCAGTTAAGAAACGAGCAGGTAGCACGCTTATTGCCTCCATAAGAGATGGGATGGGCAGACAATGATATTTTTTTCAGATATTGAGCAGGCCTTCATTCTACATAAGAATCTAAGAACATAAGTCTTGCCATTCTGGGTCAGACAAAGGGTCCATCAAATCCAGTGTCCAGTTTCCAACAGTGGCCAAGCCAGGTCACAAATACCTGGCAGGATACCATTTTATTAGGGAACAAACAATTTAGGGAGGTGGTGGGCACTAACTCAGATGTTGTAGAATTCCATCCGGAGGCAGACTATAATCCCACCCATCTTTGGGAAATATTAAAAGTCTATCTACGGGGCACATTATTGCACATTCTAGTTATATTCACAAGCAGCGCATGGTCATGCAGTCTGCTCTCGAAGCTAAAATTAAGGAATTGGATAAATAAGTGCAAAATAATTCTCACTTAAATTTAAAAAGAAATGTCAATTATAAATCTTTGGCTACAAAGTAAACAAAAAAGAACAAGGAGTCATGAGATGAAGTTGAAAGGGGGTAGACTCAGGAGTATTCTTAGGAAATATTTATATACAGAGAGTGATAGATGCATGAAACAGCCTCCCAGTGGAGGTGGTGGAAACGTAAATAATATCTGAATTCAAGAGAGCATGGGATAAATACCAGGTATATCTAAGAAAGTGATGGGAATTATAATGCTAAATTATTTGGACAGATGGGTAGAGTAGATGGGCCATTCAGTCTTTTTCTGCCGTCATATTTCTCTGTTTCTAAGAAATAATGTTTTATAGTAACTTAAAAGAAAAAATGCAGATGGCAGTTACCTGCTTCTTTTACAGTGAGTGTCATATGAATGATTATCTACCTGATGGGGAGAAGTCATGTTTGCACATGGAGCAAAGAGCTTCTGGATCTCAGAGAAGAAGACCAATTACTGGAGGCTAGAGTGGCAGACCTGAAGAAGCTGAGGCAGCGAGGTATACAGAGGAGACTTTCAGGGACATAGTAGACCAGTCCCACCTCTTCTCTGCAGCCTTTGGAGAAGCAAGTGATTCGGTTGCTAGGACCTGCCCTCCAGATGATGAGTTCTCTTCTTGCACTGATGATGCATCTCCAGGAGTGTGTGCCCAGGTTGGAAGGGATAGGATTGCCATTATTATTCGTGATTTACTAATTAGAAATACAGATAGTAAGGATGTGCATTTGTTTCTAATAAATGCAGAAAATGCAATGAATGACTCCAATTTCAGTTTTTATTTATTTATTTATAAACTTTTATATACCGAAGTATTGGCAGAGGCCTTCACTCCGGTTTACATTTTTAACAACGCTATACACTGAATTCAGCAGAACAACTTTAACAGAATTACAATTATAACGAATATATACAGAAGATTCAGGGGAGCTACATAAACATGAATTAGCAAAAGATCTTGGGAACAATAATAATAATAACGGTAATTTACTGATACATTAGCAAGTGATAAGGATGTTAAGATGATCACGTAGTGTGTTGATTGGCGGGGTACTGGGTAGGAGGATATTCTAGAGGGGAAGAAAAAGTGGTTGGGTATGGGGGGAGGGGGGTTAATGGATAGAGAGGGGGGGATTGTGGTAGGGAGGGCGGGTGGAGGAGTAGGGATGCAGGGGGTTGTCATTTTAGTTGGTTTAGCCTATCCCGTCTTTTTCATTCCAAATGGAACAAACCAAAAATAGCCTCTAATGAAAATATTTAAAAAATTGCAGGTATTCTTGTATTTGTGGCATTTTTATAAAAACAATCAAAAAACACCCTCCAGTGGGCCTGGCTAGACCTCACCAGGTCAAAGAACTAATCTGGCCTGCCTCAGAGTCAGCCCAACCCAGAAGCCTGCCCAACCAGGGCTGGGGCCTTCCCTCCCTATTTAAAAGTACTGGAGCTGGGGAGATCCCATCCTGATCCCCAAGTACCCCCTTTTGAGATCTTGGTTCCAAAAGGGCAGGAACGATGCTCCTTCACTCCCACCTGGGTTCCAGCACTTCTGTTAAGGGTAGTAACTGCCGCTCAGTGCACATTACCCCAGTTTAGACAGGTTACCCCCTTTTCTTCAACACATACACTGTAAAATAACATGATTCAGTGTACTCATTTCTTGAAAGCAAAATCAACACGTACGTGATTCAGTAATCCTAATTCAATATATTCTAGGTGAGGTCTGCATAACTCTATGAGAAATAAAAAATGAAGACTATTATATATGCAGACCATGACACTTGAACAACTTTTCCCCAAAAGTATTCCCATTCCTTTGGTTCCAAAGTTGTGTATCATTCATCTTCCCAAACCTTTTGAAGGCCAAGATAGCCAGTACTCTTCTGACCCATCAAATTTATATAAACAAGAAACTATATCTATACTGTTGTATTTTAGAATATAAGGGGGGAAAAAAGCTCTACCTTTGTGTGCAAGTTTAAAAAATGAGTGGTCTATTTCCTAATACAATGACTTATCTGAAGCCAGGCCTATAAGTGTGAAAATGATATGAAAGTTTTCCCTTATCAGAGAGAAAGTCATTAATTCCTTATTCTCATTTAAAACATGCAAATACCTTTAGTTTGCTAAGACAGCCTCCCATCAATCTTAGCATCAGCATTAAACCATAGTGGCATTTGTATTGAAAATTGTATTTTCCTTTCCACAACCTCATCCAAACTATTAAAGGTCCAGTAAGTAGCTGTCAAAATTGGATTCATCTTTAATCGTTTTGATAGCATCATCCCTGCAACAGGCTGCAACAGCAGTGGGAAACCCATCTCCAACTCCAGCAAAAACCAGCAGGTTAAAATCTCTTCTGGTGATCCAATCCACAATCATATGACTAAAAATCAAGGAAATTCACCCTAAGTTCCAGATATAGGAGCGGATTTTAAAAGGGTTACGCGCATCGAGCCTATTTTGCATAGGCTCGGCGATGTGCATATGTCCCGGGGCTTTAAAAAGGAGGCGGGAAGTGGGCGGGGCAGGGCCAGAGCCTCCAGGCACGGCGGAGGCAGGCGCAACTTAAAAATGAAAGGTAAGGGGGGGTTTTAGGAGGGCTGGGGGGCGGGTTAGGTAGGGGAAGGGAGGGGAAGGTGGGGGGGTCGGAAGGAAAGTTCCCTCCGAGGCCACGCGCCGACCCTGGATTTTATAACATGCGCGCGGCTGTTATAAAATCAGGCGTAGATTTGTGCGTGCCAGGTTACGCACACAAATATACGCCCACGTGTAGTTTTTAAAATCTGGCCCATAGCTTTTTGAGAAAAATACAAGAATATTTCTTTTTCTATAAGAATTGTCTCAACATGCCTACCTCTCCATTTATTTATAAGATTTATGAATCACCTTCCAAAACTTAAAATAAGTCTTTCCAAAGTGATGTACAGCAAATGTAAACACATTAAAACAATGCAATAAAATAAAATGATTAAAAACAATATTGGACTAGGGAAACTTTAGCTTAAAATTCTTAAAAGCTCTATGCTGAGCTCAGAGCTTGGAAGTCATCAGCCAGGACTTTAATTTACAGTGAAAACACATTAAGCAAGTTTCTTCCCTGATCGATAAGGAGAGATTATTCCAGGCATCAGGAACTGAAGTAGAGAATGATCTATGCAATTTTACATGCCGAATGTCTTTCAGAAATGGGAGTTGAAGTAGATAGCTTGGCTGAGAGCACGCTTCCCTGAGTGAGGACATCCGCACAGTCTAGATGACATGTGGGGGAAAATCCATGTAAGATCTTAATAGTGGGGGTAAGTACTTTAAACTTACATCGTAATCTTACCAGGAGCCAGTGTAGTTTTCCAATAGAAGAGCTGTAGATTCACACCTAACACGACCCATCACAATTCTAGCTGTCATGTTTTGTACCACTTGAAGTTTTCTAATTAAAGTACAAGATATCCCCAGTATGTAGCATCCATTGAAGGGTTAGTGGTGTCCACTTTAGAATGGATTCCTGAACTTGGTTAATAATCTTATTAATGTTTTTTTGCAATAACAAAGTTATTTTGAAAAAGTATTCCCAGATAGTTAATACCCTCTGGTTTCCACTGAAATTTATAAAGGAATAACATATCCTTATTACAATAATTATTTAAAGGAAGTACCTCTGACTTATCTCAATTTTGTATCCTAAAATCATGGGAAAATTATCCTGACGTCAGGCCTACTTTTATACACACAAAAATAGGCGCTCTGAGGGCAAAGTTTGGATGTGTACACAAGCAGGATAACTCAAACAACTGCACATGGTGAGATATACATATGTAAGTGGCCCCACGTAGTTTTGCCATAGTATTTTATAACATGTATATATCACATATGCACATATTATATAATATGTGTAAGTAAGCAACTCACAAATACATGCAATGACTTGAAACCATGTATTTCAATGCATGGAACACATGTACTTTACCCACTTATTTAAAAAATATATGTGCATATATTTTACACGTGAAAGTAATTTACAAATGTAAGTAGGTCAATTTTGAAATATGCGCACATCGAGGAAAAGGAGAAATTACTATTTACCTGATAATTTCTTTTTTCTTAGTAGAGACAATTGAATCCAAAACCAGTTGGTTATGCACCTCTATCAGCAGATGGAGACAGAGCAAAGTTGAATTCACAGTATATATACCCCTGCAGTGACATCAGTCCGCCAATATTCTCTGCAAAAGCCAGCTGTGGACAAACCAACAAAACTTAACTATTAGCAGATAATCATTCCAGCATGCAGCCAACAGGAAACCACTGAGCTCAGACAAAGAGTGTAATAACACTAATCTAGGGACTGGATTGACACTTTCCAGCACTCCCTGGAATTCACATAGCCACACAGGAGGACCATAGCACAACCGTTCAGCATTCACCTGTCTGTACTAAGGAAATGGAAATTATCAGGTAAGTAGTAATTTCTCCTTTCTTAGCATACAGACAGGTGAATCCAAAACCAGTGGGATGTACCAAAGCTATTCCCAAACAGGGCGGGAGGCTGCTCGCGGTCCAGTCAAAACTGCACATGTGAAGGATGCGTCCTCTCGGTTCTGCATATCCAAGTGATAATGCCTGGAAAAGTTGTATAAAGAGGACCAAAGTCACAACTCAGCAAATGTTGACGGGAGAAACAATCAAACCTCCACCCACGACACTGCCTGAGCCCTAGTGGAATGAGCCCTAACCTGACTAGGCAACAGCTGCTCAGCATCCACATACATGGCCATGATTATCTCCTTAATCCAGCGGGCTATTGTAGCCCGCGATGCCAACTCACCCTGCTTACTCCAGCCAGTCCATCTTCCTGAAAGGTTCAAAAACTTCTAAATACCTCAAGATATGCCTCTTGACAGCCAAGGGCCGTAACAGGCAATATTCCTCCGCATCTCTTTCCCTGTCCAGAGAAAGCAGGGAAATAGACTGATTCAAGTGAAAATCCAAGGCTGCTTTTGGCAAAAAGGAACAGTACGCAGCTGTATCGCTATTGGAGCCATTCGTAAAAATGGCTCCTGGCAAGAAAAGACCCAAGGTTCAGATACTCGAGCAGAACAAATTGCCACAAGAAACACCATTTTTTAAGGTCAGTAACCTCAAGGAAAGGTTATATATCGGTCGAAAAGTAAGGCCCATTAAAAATTCCAAACCAGATTAAGATTCCAAAAAGGCACCGGTAACTGCAAGAGAGGATGAAGATGCTTCACTCCTTTCAAAAAGCGGGCTACATCAGGATGAACCGACAAGGGCCCTCCCCATTCACCTGACCTCTGAAACAGGCAAGAGCCTTCACCTGTACCTTTAAGGAATTAAGGGCCAATCCTTTACTCAATCCATCTTCCATAAAATAAAAAATGAGCAGGATCTTAACCGAATGAGGAAGAACCCCCTCGATCTTCACCCCAGGCCTCAAACACTTGCCAAACCCGCACATAGGCTAAGGAAGTAGAAAACTTTCTTGCTCACAGCAAAGTAGCAATCACCGCAGCAGAATATACATGCTTCAGCAACTAAGCCCTCTCAAGGGCCAGACTATAAGACAAAATCTATTTGGATCTTTGTGAAGAACAGGTCCCTGCTATAGCAGATCCCTGTAAACAGGAAACTGGAGGGGAGACTCCACCAGGAGCCTTCGCAGATCCACATACTAGTGTCTCCTGGACCAATCTGGTGCCACCAGAAGCACCATCCCCCTGTAACACTCAATCCTCCGAATTGTTCTGCCCAACATGGGAAAAGCATACAGTTGCTTGCCCTCTGGCCACTCCTGTAGGAGAGCATCGATGCCCAAGGACTTTGGATCTCTCCTGCGACTGAAGACTCGAGGACTCTTCGCACTGTGAGAAGACTCCAACAGGTCCAGAAACAATCCAGCGATCCATTATTAGCTGAAACACCTCATTCAACAATTCCCATTTTCCTGGGTCTAGACTCTGCTGAAAAAATTTGCTCTTACATTGTCTTTTCCTGCAATGTGTGAGGCTGAGATCTCCTGAAGATGCACCTCGGCCCATTTCATAAGTTGGGCTATTTCCTGCAACATTTGCTGGCTCTTGGTTCCTCCCTGCCGACTGATGTAACCACTGTTGTTGCATTGTCCGACATTATCCGAACTGATCAACCCTACAATCTGTCACTGAACCGCAAGCATGCCAACCGGACCGCACAGGCTTCCAGCCGATTGATGTTCCAGAGAGACTCTTCTGCACTCCAGTGCCCTTGCACTGTCAGGAACTGACAGTGTGCTCCCTAACTCTGGAGGCTCGCATCTGTTGTGAGTACTAGCCAACCAGTAATCTTAGGCAAACCCCTTTCCTTAGATTTATTTATTTATTTAGCAGTTTTTTATACCGACCTTCATAGTAGATAACCATATCGGATCGGTTTACATTTTAACAAAGGGTAAAACTGAGGTAACAATTCTGGTAAATAATAGATAACAAAGGAAAAGGAATAAGTCAAAGTTACAATCAACAAGGTATGGAAAACTTGGAGGCTTAAAGACAAGCTGGAAGGAAGATAGAGGCAGGTAGAATAAATATAACATGATACGAATAATTTAACGGGTTAGAGGCATATGCTTTAACCAGAAATGCAGTGTCCATTGTTCAGGAGGAAGTGTGTCAAAGTCCTTGTAAGAAGTGAGGCTCAAACTAGTGATTATCCGGTGGATCTGGGAAGGCTTGGTGAAAGAGCCACGTCTTTAGTCTTTTTCTGAAGGTTAAGAGGCAGGGTTCCAATCTGAGATTTGCTGGGATATTGTTCCAGATAGCTGGGCCTGCAATTGAAAAAGCTCTGTCTTTGGTCGTAGAGAGGCGAGTGGCTTTAGTAGGGGGAAATTTCAGAGTGCCTTTGTGGATATCTCTCGTTGGTCTGTTAGAGGAGTGGAGTTTGAAAGGGATATCCAGGTCGAGTTGGAGTTGCTGATGGATGGTTTTGTGTATTAGGGTAATAGATTTGTACAGGATTCTGAAATTTACTGGTAACCAATGTAGGTTTCTGAGGACGGGGGAGATGTGTTCACCGCGGCTGGTGTTGGTCAGCAGTCTCGCTGCCGCATTTTGTAACAAAGTTGAGAGCAGACCTCCATTGGCAGGTGGTACTGAATCAAATAGTCTTGAGGATGTGTGCTCCAACGAGACTGCAGGGTGCACTGAAGAGGATGCATATGAGCCCTCACCCACGGCACTAACTCCAGGGTTGCCGCCATCAATCCGAGCATCTGAAGCTAGGACCACAAGGTTGGGAGAATCGTGTTCGTCAATAGCCACACCTGTGTTATCAGCTTCTGAATATGGCCCTCCAGGAGGAGCACCCTGTCCTGTTTCATGTCCAACTGAACACTGAGATACTCTAGTGACTGCGCTGGCTGAAGATTGCTCTTGGCCAGGTTCATGACCCAACCTAGCTCTTGCAACAAGGAGATCACCTTGCGCAAGACCCAGAGTCTTGGCCCGAATCAGCCAGTCGTCCAAGTATGGGTGTATCAGGATCCCATCTTTTCTCAACTCCACCACCACCACCATAACCTTGGAAAAGGTTCTGGGTATGGAGGCCAAACCAAAAGGTAGCCCTCGAAACTGATAATGATATCTCAAAACCATGAAACGCAGAAATCGTTGATGCTCCAGTCAGATGGGAATATGTAGGTATGTCTCAAATCCAGAGACATCAGGAACTCCCCCGACTGTACTGCCATTATCACTGAGTGCAAGGTTTCCATGTGAAAATGAGTTTCATGCAAATGCCGGTTGACTCCTTTGACATCCAGAATAGGCCAAAAGGATCCCTCCTTCTTGGGTTCAACAAAATAAATGGCATAACGGCCGTATTTTCTTGAGAAGTGGGCACTAGAACTACAGCCTGCAGGCTGAGGAGTCTTGTCAATATACACTCCACTGCCTGTCTTGAAGAATATGATTGATCAGATACACAATATTAGGAAGGAAAAATACCCAGACGCCTCTGCTGTACTGTGGCCTGTCAGAGGTGAATGAACTCTGAGTGTCTTTCTGAGCATGACTTGCAGAATATCCCTGAAGTATAACTACTGGCATCAACAGGAAGAGGCCTATTCAATGGTAACATTTACTTCATAATACACTGAAGCTGGATTTGCATGAAACCAGGATGCAAGCTTTTGTCTTACAAATGCATATCTCAACGCACAGAAACCAGTTGAAAAGAAGATCCTGTGAGGTGACAGTTTTAATTAAATCCTGGTGCCAAGAAACGGAATTCAGGCCTAAATCCTATTGAAGCCACAGACTTGCGATTTGTTTACACAACAAAGAATATCAAGAGAAGAACAGAAGAACAGAGTACATCAAAGCCAGGGTGATAAAGGAACTTTTTATGGTGGGAGGGTGTGTCAGGGAAGATAGGTGGAGAGTAGGATTTTTACAAATGAATGAAGGGTGGCGTCACAAGCATTTTCTATGCATATTAGGTTGTCATGACAACAGCATCATGTGTTTGTGGGCGGTTACACCTTTCTGGAAGTTTCGGCAATACTGTATGTTTTAATTATAAAAGAAGGTTCTCTTCCTGTATTGGAGGAGATGCTAGTTATTACAGATAGAGGGCATATCGCATCTCACAGGAACACTTGTCTTTTAAGAAGCCAAATAAATTAAATTTAAAAACCTCTTGCTGATTGGAAGTGTTCTTGTTGCCCTGGCTTTGAGTCCAGAAATTATTGACAGTCTCTTCTGTAGAGAGTGGCAGGTAGACACCATGAACACATCCCGAGAAACACTGCGGAACTCCAGCGCATAGCCATCCAGTATCACCTCCAGAATCTACTGGTCTTTCGTGATCTTGACTCACCTCCGATTAAAAAAAAAAGAGAGGTGAACTCCTATCGCCTGATCCCAGAGGAGAGTTGGTACACCTTTATTGGGAAGCTCAGGGCTGCTCCACTACCTGAGCTTGCACCCCCATCTGGGCTGCCTGGGACGAAAGGACTGAGATCTACCCAAAGGTAGTCCTCTGAAAAGCTGCTCCTCTATAGGGTTGAAAATGTCTCAGCCCCCTAGTATAACCTCTTGTGCAAAGGATCGCGATGCCTGTTTCTTATCCTCTGGCAATTAAGGAACTGTGGATTCACCCCGCTTATTGGGCATCTTATTCAGCTCACTCCCAAATAAGAGTGAGCCTTTAAAAGGCAACTTCATAGCTGATGCCTAGTAGCTACTACCGAAGCCACCCCTCTCGCCGAAGTGAAAACCAAATCGCAGCCCGCAAATGCCAAAAAGGCAGCTGCTGGTTCCATCACTGCCCTGGAATTTACACCAGATTCATCGATTTCCTGAGAGAGCAGTAAACAAGAACAAGCAACCAAGGAACAACAGGAAGCTATCTGCAAATTCATTGCCATTGCTTCAAAGGCCTGCTTAAGGATAGCTTCCTTAAAGGATAGCATCCTTTAAGGCCGCTCCCCCTTCCACGGGAATAGTCATCCACTTGGTGACAGCACACACAAGCGCATCCACCTTCAGAAATATAATTGCTCT
The DNA here is from genome assembly GCF_901001135.1 of Rhinatrema bivittatum. NCBI lineage: Eukaryota > Metazoa > Chordata > Amphibia > Gymnophiona > Rhinatrematidae > Rhinatrema > Rhinatrema bivittatum. The sequence continues at coordinate 119,686,228 of NC_042619.1, forward strand.
CACACAGCTCTCACACAGCTGGATCCAGGGGATACAGGCCTTCCAAGACTTGTCCCCCTTTGAAATTAGCTTCCGGGGTGCCCCACTCAAGATCAATTAATTCTTGAATAGCCCCCATAATAGGAAAGAAACATGAGGCTTTAAGCAAATAAATCAAAATGAGATCTTTCTTTGGCTCAGACATGGATTCAGCCCAGGTACTCCCAGCATCTTCAACGTCTGGGAAATCAAAGCCGGTAACTCACCTTTATGAAAGAATCGCAGCACAGTTCTATATGGCTCCAATCCCAGAGAAACTTCCCCTCCTCCACGGAATATACGGATTTGTTTCATCATCTGTGCCATCTTGGATCCCCACTGGGAAGACCGGCAGGCCGATCTAGGCATACTTCAGCGCTTACCCATAGCACCCACCGGGCGTGCGGGGTTTCACTGCCTGCCGGCCAGAACTGGTAACAGTGGTTGGACCAATGACTGCGCCTGAAGAGAAAAGACTGTAATCCTTGAAAAACAGTCTTACCCAAGAAAAGGCAGAGGAATCCATGCCAAAACCAGGGTGCAAGCCCTGTCCTGAGACCCATGAACTAGAGATGTGAATCGTGTCCTCGATCGTCTTAACGATCGATTTCGGCTGGAGGGGGAGGGAATCGTATTGTTGCCGTTTGGGGGTGTAAACTATCGTGAAAATCGTTAAAATCGTGAGCCGGCACACTAAAACCCCCTAAAACCCACCCACCCAGAACCCTTTAAATTAAATCCCCCACCCTCCCGAACCCCCCCCCCCAAATGCTTTAAATTACCTGGGGATCCAGCAGTGGTCCAGAACGGCGGCGGTCCGGAACAGCCCCCTCAATTGAATCCTGTTGTCTTCAGCCGGCGCCATTTTGCAAAATGGCTGCCGCAAAATGGCGGCGGCCATAGACCAAAACGATTCGACGCAGGAGGTCGTTCCGGACCCCCGCTGGACTTTTGGCAAGTCTTGTGGGGGTCAGGAGGCCCCCCCCAAGCTGGCCAAAAGTTCCTGGGAGTCCAGCGGGGTTCCGGGAGCGATTTCTTGCCGCGATCGTTTTCCATACGGAAAATGGCGCCGGCAGGAGATCAACTACTGCAGGAGGTCGTTCAGCGGGGCTTCCGGACCGCCGCTGAACGACCCTCCTGCAGTCGATCTCCTGCCGGTGCCATTTTCCGTATGAAAACGATTCGCGGCAAGAAAATCGCTCCCGGAACCCCGCTGACTCCCAGGAACTTTTGGCCAGCTTGGGGGGCCTCCTGACCCCCACAAGACTTGCCAAAAAGTCCAGCGGGGGTCCGGAACGACCTCCTGCGTCGAATCGTTTTGGTCTATGGCCGCCGCCATTTTGCGGTGGCCATTTTGCAAAATGGCGCCGGCTTGAAGACAACAGGATCAATTGAGGGGGCCGTTCCGGACCGCCGCCGTTCTGGACCACTGCTGGATCCCCAGGTAATTTAAAAGCATTTGGGGGGGGGGGGTTCGGGAGGGTGGGGGATTTAATTTTAAAGGGTCGGGGGTGGGTTTTAGGGGGTTTTAGTGTGCCGGTTTTCCTGCCCTCCCCCTTCCCCCTTCCCCCGATTTACGATTTTTTAACGATAAATCGGGGGAATTGGTATTGTATCGTGGCCCTAACGATTTTTGACGATTTAAAATATATCGGACGATATTTTAAATCGTCAAAAAACGATTCACATCCCTACAGTGAACTACCGTCCCCTGCTGACGACCCAGTTAGGGGAGCTCCAAAGTTTGGCAACCCTCCAGCAGCTCTTTTCCTGGTCCTACATCAGGCTGGGAAGAATCAGGCTTAGTAAAATCAGACAGAGGCAATTGCCCCTGAGCCTCCAAGCAAAGCTGACACAAGTTAGATGGAAGGCTAGGCCACGATGCCCGATATGACAAGCAGAACAGAGGGTAAAGCACTTAGACTGATGGCACCTATAGCTGAAATAAGTTTCTGAGGAGTGTGCATCCAGTTGTAACCATACAAAAAACTAGGAGTCCAAATTTTAGGCACCCAACATTATACCTCGATGGGCGCCTGAAACTAGGCTCCCTCGAGACCTCACCACTTGTGCACACAAATAAGCATGTGCATGGGAGCACAGATAGACTCACATAAACATGGTGCAGGACAAAACATATAGTTCCATTGAAACTTCAAATGTATTTTTTATTATAGCGTCAAGTATTCAAAGGTGAGGCAACTCCATTCCAGGTAATCAAGTGAAACAACAATTAAAGTCCCCCGACACGGTCCGTGTTTCGAGTAAGCTGCATCAGGAGGGACCACGGCGAATGTTTAATCTATAATAGAATAACATATATCACGAACGGAACAATACAGGCTGCTAATAAGAAATTATGCAATGTAAAAGCATACCTTCAGTGTTGACAGCAGGAGCGCAATATCTTGTAATAGTGACAGCCATTTAAAGGAAAAAATGGCGCGAAAGAGAATCCCTCTCGCGAGATGCTGAGAGCGGTAGGTACACAGTGACACATATGCAGAATTAGTGACTCATTAATAGAATAGATACCATTCTATTTCCTTATTTAAACCTTTCGGTGAAACTGTGTCCAAAGTGAAGATCCAGCGCTGTTCTCTCCGACCGAGTATCCCGGCAAAATCACCCCCCCGACGAGGGGGCGCGACTTCCTCCAGGACTAGGAAGGAGAGAGCAGCAACGGAATGACCCGCCTGGAGCCATATTCTTCCTTTCTCGGTCGTAGGCAGATCTATAGCCAATATGATAAAAAGACATTGGTCAGCTCTTTCTTTGAATGACCTTATGCATGGATCACTCCGGTTCACCTTCAAAAGAGGGACCAATCTACGGGACCGGCTGGTACATACAGCGAGCCACCCCAGTGAAATGCGATTAGATGTGAGAGGCCAACACTCTCCCTGTGGCCACTGTATCATGTGCCAGCATACGGAAGTGTTTACAGAATTTGTACACCCTCAGACTGGACGTGTGTTTAAACTATTCTCCAAAACTGACTGCACCACTAAAGGGGTGGTATATGTGGTTAAGTGCCCCTGCCCCCTGCTATATGTGGGTAAAACTTCGCGAATGATTAAGACAAGGATCATTGAGCACTGTTGCAATATCAGATCCTCTAGAAGTGATGAGCCTTTGGTCTCACACTGGCTCCAGGCGGGTCATTCCGTTGCTGCTCTCTCCTTCCTAGTCCTGGAGGAAGTCGCGCCCCCTCGTCGGGGGGGGTGATTTTGCCGGGATACTCGGTCGGAGAGAACAGCGCTGGATCTTCACTTTGGACACAGTTTCACCGAAAGGTTTAAATAAGGAAATAGAATGGTATCTATTCTATTAATGAGTCACTAATTCTGCATATGTGTCACTGTGTACCTACCGCTCTCAGCATCTCGCGAGAGGGATTCTCTTTCGCGCCATTTTTTCCTTTAAATGGCTGTCACTATTACAAGATATTGCGCTCCTGCTGTCAACACTGAAGGTATGCTTTTACATTGCATAATTTCTTATTAGCAGCCTGTATTGTTCCGTTCGTGATATATGTTATTCTATTATAGATTAAACATTCGCCGTGGTCCCTCCTGATGCAGCTTACTCGAAACACGGACCGTGTCGGGGGACTTTAATTGTTGTTTCACTTGATTACCTGGAATGGAGTTGCCTCACCTTTGAATACTTGACGCTATAATAAAAAATACATTTGAAGTTTCAATGGAACTATATGTTTTGTCCTGCACCATGTTTATGTGAGTACTTGCTTACGTGCAAGGTTGGCTTCTGTTGATTTAGCACAGATAGACTCCCCATATCAACTGGATGTCCAACCAGGTGCCCAAACAAGCATCCAAATAGGTGCACAATTGGACACACAGCTGGATGAATTTGCATAATCTGACAGAACTGGAGGATTTCAAAGGGGCATGGGATAAACACTGTGGATCCCTAAAAGGCTAGAGGATGTGAATGAATAAAAAAGCTTAACTGGTACGGAGCGGCAGTTACTACCTTGGGAAGCTTGCTGGGCAGACTAGATGGACCATTTAGGTCATTTTCTGCCGTCATTACTATGTTACTATGAAGAGTGTAGCTTAATGCGCAGGAAAAAAGCACGCGAAAAGCTGCTGTGGCCTACCATGTAGCAAACAAGGAAAAAGCCTGAGAGCAGAACCTAGCCAAAAGGCTGCTCAACCTGCCAGGCTGCCCACCTTCCTCAAACTCCCACGAGGCAGGAACAAGTGTCGGATTGGCCTGCCAAGCACAGAGACCAAAGGAGAGAGGAACCTCTACAAAAACTCACTCCGATTATAACTTTTTTTTTTTTTTTAATTATTCTTTACCTGAGCTCAGCCTGTCCCGGCTGAGGACAGAATCAGTCTCCAGGGGGAGAGGGCGTATACCTTCACCACTGTGCTCAGCTTCCTGCACCCGCTGCCTTTCAGCTGTGGTTGGTTTTGGGTTTTTTTTAAACAACTAAATCAATGCCGGCTGAAAACCAGCTACCAGACCAAGGCACTCATTTGAGGGAGGGCTCCAAGGATATCACCTCAGGAATTCTCGACTGAGGGAGGGACCATATGGTATTACCACAGGAGAGCATGGGGAATTACATTTTCTTCTTCTTTTCTCCTTCTAAAACTTAAAAGCAAATCTCAACAGGGAGATGCACATCCACCATCTGCTGGAGACGGAGAATCCTAGTAGGCTATCATTTCAGGGGTATTTATGCTGTGATGTCAGCTTTGCTCCATCTCCATCTGCTGATAGAGGTGCATAACCCACTGGTTTTGGATTCACCTGTTTGTACTCTAAGAAATAACCAATTTACCATTAGTTCACCAGTTCGCCCAGCTCTTTTCCAGGTCGAGACCTTCCTGGTTCTTCAGCCTGAACTCCCCCCAGTTCACCCAGACCTCCCACCCAGTCAGTACTATACAAGAAACATGTTTAATAAAATGCCAGATAATTAGCAGGTGTAAAAATATACACGTAAGTTGGAAAATGTATACCTGTCTTATAAAATAGCAACTTTCTAGCATAAGTGTTGACCCTGCCCCTTAGACTGCCCCATTTTTACACATGTATATATGCATGAAAGTGAAATACATATTTTATTTGTACATGCTACATATGCACTTATGTCCTAATTTTTACATGCAAAACGTTTTCAGAATTCACCTATTTGTAAATCAACATGATTAGTTTATGCCCTGCAAATACCAGGTGTAACTTTGCGCAGGCAAGTTTGTGCACATTATTTTGGATAATTTTCAAGCAAACTTATGTACATAAGTTCACTTTGAAAATTGGTGAAACTTATATGTGTAGTTGCCTCCTAAGTAACCTGTGATGTTACAAAATTACCGTCTCCAATATCATGAACCCTTCAGAGAGTTGTTCTATCACTGGTTAATACTAACCATTGTTAACTCTGCTATCCCTGGACAAAAAGTCTTAAGCAATGCTCTTAAAGAAAATATATTTACACTTAGCCTACGACTTTTACAACTGCCATCAGCACTGTGTATATACAGATTCTGTGTATCAGCACTATAAGTATGAAGGTAAACAGTAAGGAACAGCAGGATGTGAGTTTTGTTATAGCAACCAAAGCACGAAACAGGCTTTTTCCCTGGGCATGTTCATGTTTTTCTTAGAGCATACCGCGCTTGTGCAGTTTCATCACAAATGATAAAGAGATGTCACTGCTGGTTTGTTAAGTCAGATCTGTAAACAAGTTTTACTGTAGCTTAGAACACATCTGCCGTTCTTCCAAATAACTCGAGACACAAATAATACTGAACTGGTCCTATTTTATTTTTAAATCTATCTTCCTTAAGCATATGTACTGATAAAACACAAGAAATTTCAGAATGCATAGCGGAACGGGATTAAAAAACAATTTCTGCATTTCGCTCAAAGAGGTAGATCTTAAATAAGTACGTGCATGCGTACTTTTGTTCGTGCAACTGGCGTGAACAAAAGTATGCCGGATTTTATAAGATACGCGTGTAGCCACGTGTATCTTATAAAATCCGGGGTCGGCGCGCGCAAGGCTGCGCAAAATCGGCAGCCTGCGCACACTGAGCTGCACAGCCTGCCTCCGTTCCCTCCGAGGCCGCTCCGAAATCGGAGCGGCCTCGGAGGGAACTTTCCTTCCGCGTTCCCCCACCTTCCCCTATCTAACCCACCCCCCAGCACTACCTAAATCCCCCCCCCTACCTTTGTTGTGCAAGTTACGCCTGCTTGAAGCAGGCGTAACTTGCGAGCACCGCCTCGGCATCCCCCGGCACAGGCCGCAGTGCTGGGGGACTCGGGACTGCCCTCCCGGCCTGCCCCTGAACCGTTGCCACGCCCCCGGACCCGCCCCGGACCACCCCCTGACCCTGGACACGCCCCCTCCCACCCCTTTTACGAAGCCCTGGGACTTAACGCGCGTCCCGGGGCTTTGCACGCACCGGCGGCCTATGCAAAATAGGCACGCAGGGCTTTTAAAATCTAGCTCAAAGTGTCACTCAGAGGATGGAGTCCTAGCTTTCTGCTATGAATTTTTTTAGATCATATTTCTACCATGTGCTCAACAAGTCCCTAAGCACCTGTGCAAATCTCATATACTTAGAAAGCAGCTTCATTCCTGGTGGAAATGACTTACATGATTTTTTTTAAATGTACATTAACCTCAGCTAATCCCTTCCTTTTTTTTATAACAAATAAAATTAGCACAAGTAATAGTTATTTTAGTTGGCATACTGGAGCTGAACAGGGACTTTCTCACCCTGTAAATACAGACTACTTGGGTTTTTGCCCAGGTCACTTGTATAGCACACACAAGTGAGTGGAGTAGCCTACTGCTTAAAGTTGCAGGCTAAGAACCAGAGAAGTCAAATCCCACTTTTCTATCTTTCCATTTTTGGGATCTTGGGCAAGTCATTTCACCCTCCACTGCCTAAAGATACAAACTTGGGATCAGATTCATTAAGGCTTTTCTCCCATTTTGTGTCTATGAGAAAAACCCTTTGTGAATCAAGTACTTAAATTGTAATCTCTAAGATAGGAAAATATCTACTGTATCTGAACATTACTTAATTTTTCCCAAACTGAGTTATTGAATCCAAAATCCAAGGAAATACTCTGCTTAGCTCTGATATTCACAAACACTCATGTATATGCATTGTTCTGTGGAAAGCATCAACTTATAATTGCTTAATATCATTTATTTATTTGTTTTTGTATACTGATATTCAACAAAAGTCATCACAATCGTTCACATATAACAAAAGGAAGAGAAATTACAATGTGAAAAGTGGAAGCAGAAATATTATACAAAATAAGGGAGAAAATTAAAGAAGAGAAAGAGAAATAATAAGAGATAATTAAGTTGAATTTGGTAAATAATTCTTTTTAACATGTTGAAAAAGCTTTTAGAAAAAGCCATGTTTTTAGATCTTTCTTAAAAGTTTATGAGGATGATTCAAGTCTTAGTTCAATTGGAAGGGTGTTCCATAGTAGCGGGCCTGCTATTGAGAAAGCACGTTATCTTGTTGAGATGAGAAGGGATATTTTAGGGGATGGAGTTTCAAGGAGACCAGTGTTTGTGGCGCGTAAAGGTCTTCTTGGGATTTCAAAAAGAAGTGTTGTATCCATCCAATCAGTCTTATTGTTGTATAAAGCTTTATGACTGAGAGATAAGAGTCTTGTATTGAATTCTATAAAATATTGGTAACCAGTGAAGATCTTTGAGAACTGGAGTAATGTGATCTGATTTTTTGAGGTTACTGAGTAATCTTGCTGCAGCATTTTGCAAAAGTTGAAGTGGTGTAATGGTAGAAGCAGGCAATCCAAGAAGCATTGCGTTACAATAGTCTAATTTGGAGAATAGGAGAGCTTGCAAAGCTATACAAAAATCATAGTGAAGGAGAGGTTTAATCCTTTTTAAAATTTGAAGCTTGTAGAAACCTTCTTTAATGATGTTATTAATGTGTTGCTTGAAACAGAATTTGAATCTAAAATGATTCCAAGGTTCCATACGTTGAGTAAGATATTTTTGTTAGATAAGTAATTGTTTAGATAGATGTCAAACTCAGGTGAGGATTTGTTGCAAATATAAAGGATTTCTGTTTTATTATGATTGAGATTGAGGGATATTTGTGTTAATAATTGTTGTACTGTAGTGAGATAAGACTTCCAAAGATTTAGTGAATTAGTAAGATTAGTATTGATCGGTAAAAGAATTTGAACATCATCTGCATAAATATAATTTAAGATCTGATAGGAGTTTACATAATGGGAGCAAGTAAATATTAAAAAATGTTGAAGATAAAGAGGATCCTTGAGGAACTCCATGAGGAAGAGGTATTTGTTTAGATTCTTTGTAGTTTTGACAATGTATGATCTATTGTACAAGTATGATGTGAACCAGATGATGGCGGTATCACAGTCAGATTTCTACTAATCTTTTCAGAAGAGTAAAATGATTTACAGTGTCAAAGACTGCTGAAATATCAAGGAATATTAAGATGAATTTTTGGCCATTGTCTAAGCCTTTTAAAATTAAATCAGAGAGTGATATTAATAGGGTTTCTGTGCTAAGTGAACTTCTAAAACCATGTTGAGCTGGGAAAAGTATTCTGTGTTTTTCTAAATGTTCCTGAAGTTGTTGATTAACAATTTTTTCAAGTATTATAGCTATGAAAGGAAGGTTAGAAATAGGTCTATAGTTAGTAATGGTAAATTGGTCTAGGTGAGATTTTTTAAGTGTAGGTTTGATTACAGCACATTTTAATTTATCAGGGAAAATTGCTTCTTTTAATGAAAGATTTATTATATCAGCAATAGGCTTAGCAATAATATTAGGAATTAGTTTAAGTAATTTTATTGGAGTAAAATCAATTGGGTGAGAAGCAGGATTCATTTTTTGGATAATGTTATGAACTTCAGTGGAAGCTATAGTGTCAAAAGATGACCATTTTGAATTTAATTTGATTGAATGGGAATTGGTGTCTTCGTTCATTTTTGGTATATTTTTGATAAGGTTAAGTATTTTGTCTCTAAAAAAGGTGGCAAAGTCATCACATGTGATTGTTAACTTTTAGGAAAAGGGGATATGCAATGTTGAGTGAGTTCTTTAATGAATTTGAAAAGTTCTTTAGGGTTAAATTGGTATTTATGCATTTAATCTGAATAAAAATCATTTTTGGCTTTATAAATATCAGTTTTGTATATGTAAAGAATGGTTTTGTATCTGTCTTTTAACTGATCTGTTGATTTTTTTCTCCATTTTTTTCTGCTGATCTGAGTAGTTGTTTGGTTTCATGGAAGGCTTGAGTGTACCATGGTGATTTGTGTTTGGGTGTATGTTTGATTATTGTTTTGATAATTGGGCATTTGCATTTTGCGATTTCTGAAGTGATGTTAAGCCAAGAATTTATAGCAGTGTTGATGTTTGAATTCTATTCATCTGTGGGGCATGAAGTATTAAGGCAACGGAACAGTTCATCTTTTTTTGTTAGATTTTGCTGGTTTTGTCTGTGGTGTAACAGTTTCTACTTGCTGATTTTCAGTAAGAATAAAGATTTCTGGTCTTTTCATCCTTTCAAAAATGTAGCATTCAATTTTTTCTTCCACCGACACTGTCCTGGCACTCGTCAAGCGGAATCCTTCCTTGAGTAAAATGTCAACTAGAAGTCCAAGTACATTAGTTCCATTCACTAGTTTTCTTTGGTCAGGTTTATTGACACATATCTGAAAGAGAAGGAAAACTTATTTTAGACTGTTATCTTAACACAAACTCTTGATCTTCCTAAATACACTTTTAAGCCATTTTAAAAAGAAACTACACTTTGCTTTTGTTACATTTTACAAAATAGACTCTATGGCAGGAAGGATTCCTAGGGAAGACAACCTAGTCACTGCTCAACCCTTACATCTACTGGTATAGGAAAGTTGAAATAAAATAAGAGAAAAAACTCAGGTAGGTGCAGGGCCGGTGCAAGGGGATTTGGCGCCCTAGGCGAGCCTTCTCCCTTGCACCGCCCCCCCCCCCCGGGTTGCACCGCCACCCCCTGGTCTTGACCCCGACTCCTACCTTATTCTCAATCAAGCCCGCTGACTGTGTGGCTTTCTGGGTCACGAGCAGGTTGGGCACTGCTTGCGGCCCACCAAATCTCCACTCCTCTTTGCCACCGCTTGTGGCCCCATATGACTCACACCCAGTGGTGCACCAAGGGTCTCCGGCGCCCGGGGGCCAATCCATGTGTGTGCCTCTCCAGCATCCCCCCCCCCCCCTAATCCTTCTTGTACTAATGCTTAAGATCACAGAAAATCTGTGGCATCTCTAGACAGAAGAATTTGGGGGGGGGGCAGCCAAAATGACATTTCTTCATCACACCCACCTCTATAGTATGGATCCTGCTTTAAAATTGGTTATAAAAAAAAAGTATTAATAAAAAAGTCCAAAGGGTCTTCTGCGTAATTTTAAAAAGCTGGCCAGTTTCACACTATAAAATTATTTGATAGCCTCATTCAACTAATTCTATATGGCTATGAGAGTGAAGTCTGGAATATATAGGAAGGGACAGACTGTCAATATAAATCCTGCACCTCCAGTTCTCTAACTCTGTGCATCCACTCTCACTCTCACTGGCTCTCTCACATACACACAAACACACACACCCAGGCAAGCTCCCAATCTCACACACACACACACACATGCAAGCTCCCAGTCATTTTCACACTGAACCCCAGGCAGGCTCCCATTCATTTTCACACCACTCCCTCCCCATCCCCCAGGCATGCACACATTCATTCTCACACACAGACCCCCAGGCAGGCACCAATTTATTCTCACAGACACACATACACCACACACAGGCAGGCACCTATTCTCACACATACAAACCCCAGGAAGACACCCATTCATTCTCATACACAGACACACCCTCAGGCAGGCACCCATGCATTCATACACATACACCCCCAGACAGACTCCCATTCATACACATGCACACACTAAAGGCAGAGACCTCCTCTCTTTCTTTTGCCAGCAACCTCAGAGCCTCTCTCATTCCTCTGCTGCCAGTGTCACTGCTGCCACGTGGCTATTGGGGAGGTGCTGAATGCTGCTAGTTTTTAATGGGTGCTGATCTTAGTTTTTAATGGGTTGGTCACGGGCTTTTTTTTTCCACTTTCCCTTTCTTATTTTTTTGCCAATTCCTTTTATATTGTCTTTTTTTCTATTTCTTTTCTCTACATCTGTCTTCTTCCCTCAAACACACAGGGCCTCATTTTCCAATATCGCATTGGTATCGCATGCGATACCAAAAAGGGGTGTACCTTATGCTAATAAGCATGTGTATCGTAAATTGCGATAACAGCTATGCAAAACACTCTTATCGCAAGTTGCACTATTAACCCAATTTGGGCTACATTGCCAGTATATATCGCAGTTCACGATGTTTCCGGACAGCCTATTTCAGTATGGAGAGAGAGAGAGAGAGACTTGCTATAGCTAGTAACTAGAGGTGGGGTTTAGGTATGAGTGTAGGGGGTTGGGGGCCACTTTCACATTCAACATGAGACGTACGAACAGAACAGTGGTCTCTTGTGAATGTTCAAGCTAGGTGGAGAGAACATTGCCCAAATCTCATCTTGGACTGAGTTTCGTCACTCCGAAGGCCAGCAAATCTTCACAAGAGACCACTGTTCTGTTCGTACGTCTCATGTTGAATGTGAAAGTGGCCCCCAACCCCCTACACTCATACCTAAACCCCACCTCGAGTTACTAGGTGGGCCTCCCATAGGGATACAAATACCTGTCTAGGGAGGAGGCACTATAGCAAGGCTCCCTCTCTCTCTCACACACACACACACACACACACACACACACTCTCTCTCATATAATCATTCATACACACAGTTTCTCACTGGCACATGCTGAGTCTCAAGGCTCTCTCTCACTCCCACATGCTGTCTTGCTCAAGCACAGGCTCTCACTGTCACATGCTGTCTCTCAGACACACAGAGGCTCTCACATGCTGTCTCTGCAAACATTCAGGTCTTCACTCCCACACACAGTCTCTCAACTCACTCACAATCTCTCAACTCATTTCATACACGCACACATACACACTCTACAGGCCCTCAGCCTCTCTCACCTCTGGGCCACTTCTTTATGGGTCGCCACAGGATGGGCTCTGCAGCGGCCCTGGTCTTCTCCGCTGCTGCTCCTCTTCTGCACGCGGCTGATGCTCCTCCTCCTTCCTGCTCGCCCAGCTCCCGCAACATTTTTCTTCCGGGGTCGCATGGGCAGGAAGGAGGAGCAGCACCTGCACGTTTAGACGTGACCTTTTTCTTCGGGTTGTGGTGACCTGAACTCCACCACGGCCCTGCTGATCTTTTTGCTGTGTGTATCCAGCACACAGCACAGCAGTAGTTCACCGCTCAGCCGCCAGTGGGATGAGGTCCACCAGCGGCATTTGGCGGCTCGGCGCCCTAGGCGATCGCCTAGTTCGCCTAGTGCTTCCACCGGCCCTGGGTAGGTGCGAATAAAGAATCACCCCGATTGAGCTGGAAGCCAAAGCAGCAGCAAGCGAAACAACCAACAGACCCAGGAAAGCCAGTGTTCAAATCTCACTACTTGCGATCTTGGGCAAGTCATTTAACTTTCAATTGTTTCAGGTACAGACTGGAAGCCCTCTGTAGCTGAATATAACTTGCCTTGAGCACAGATTTACAAAAATGAGTATATCGAAGAATCCAAACTGTGGGTTAAAAATAAGATGGAAGATTCTGCTTGGATTATACTATTAAGCAGACAAGAGACTGCTTTTACCCGTTCGAATCCACTTTTCCTACTTGCTTACTTGCTCCATACCTCTAATAGAAAATGTTGAGATCTGATGATAGAAAAGAGGAAAATACCTGGCTCCAAACTGGTTGCCAGCGGAGTAGTCAGTACCACACTGAAAAACCAAGTCATGGTGCGAGGGGCGCTGCAGGGGTAGGATGGCCAACGGCCTGGATGCCGACAAGACAAAACCCCAGCCAGCGGCGGCCGGAGGCTGCTCGGCGAAGAGTGAGATTCTGGCGGCGAACGCCTCCACGGTGGTGCTGCAGGAGCCGAAGAAGCGAAAGAAGGCGCGGGCGTCCTGCAGCTGAAAGCGCAGCTCGACTAGCTCGGGCCGCGGCTCGCTCTCCGGGCCCAGCAGATCAGCCAAGGCGGGCAGCTCGTAGAAGTCCGCTTCGCGCCGCAGCCGTTCGTACTCGCGGAAGTCCGGGGGCAGCACGAGCTGCTGCGTGCGCAGGAACTCGAGCACGTGCGCGAAGAGCGCCCCGTCCCGGTCCACGAACAGGTGGCCTTCACGCGACCGCAGCTCGCGCTCGCTGCCGTCCAGCAGGCGCGCGAGCCGCGAGTCTGGGAAGCGCCGCAGCGTGGAGGGGAGCGTATTGAACCGCTGGCCACCCACGTTCAGCGTGACCACCTCCGACCCGCTCATCTCCAGGCCTTGGCTGTGTTTTCTGAATCCCTGGAGTCCCGGGCGCGGCTGTTTTGGCCCCGCGTTGCTTGGGAACCTTTAAAGCTCCAGTGGGTGTGGAGAACGCTTTGGGAAAATCCGACGACTAGGGCTGCTGAAAACAAATAACAATAGAGGAGGGCAGCCGAAGATAGCATTTTGGTATTAATCAGCTAGAAAGTAGGTGTTGCTAGGGCACAAACATTTTTACTGAACCCTGAATAAAGTTACCGCATTACAGGAGCACCCATCCCAATTTCCCCTTTCTGAATATCTTTTCAGATTTGAATAGGTTCTATCCACTAATACTTTCAACTAAAACCATTCATTTGTGTGCTCTGGCTCGCTGCTGCAGCACAATGGTATTTAATAAATTAGATTTGAGAAAGGCCACTCTTGTCCTCCAATGCCTCAAGCCCTTGAGGTTTCAGGCTGTCCACAACGAATATGTATGACCTATACTAACACTAAACATAATCCACCCCCGGTTAAGAAGGAATCTCCATCCCTAAACCTAGGTAATTTTCAAATAACACCTTCAGATCAAGTAGGGGACTTAGGAATTCAGATAGTCAAAAATGTTACAATGAAAAGACACATAAATAAATTAATCACTACAGGATATGCAAAACTGCACATACTACATAGACTAAAACCATTACTAACCCTCAAAGACTTCCAGATGGTTCTACATTCTCTAATTTTCTTAAACATATACTACTGTAACTCCCTCCTACTCAGACTCCCAAACTGTCTAATAAAAAAAACTACAACTACTACAAAATGCTGCTGCAAGCCTCTTAATTGGAACCAGGAAATTTAATCACATTACAACCCCACTAATAGCACTGTACTGGCTACCGATACAATACCAAACCCATTTGAAAGTATTAACTCTAATTTTTAAATTCATCCACAATGATAAGCCCAGACTAATAGGCGTGATGCTACAACCATACACACCACAACGAACTCTAAAGTCCCAAAACAAAAGACTATTAATTGTGCCAACAATCCGGAGCATACACCTGACCCAAATAAGAGATCGTATGTTCTCAATAGTCCGCAAACTGTGGAACTCATTACCGGAGATAATACAAATGATCCCAGAAAAAAAGATATTCAAACGTGAACTAAAAATGTGGCTATTTAAAAATGCTTATAACCTAACGTAAATCCACCAGAATGCAGAATCAAGAATAAAAGTACAAAGACAATGTCTAGTAACGAAAGAACAAAGTACTTTATGACAACTCCCCTACTATTACATAAATTACTAAACAGAATCCCTATCCTATTAACCTAATGCCCCACCTCCTCAGCTGAGACATATAAGAACATCATCCAAGATTCAAATGACCCCACTCTGTGTTGTTACAAAGTATATGATATATATATATACACACTAAATATTAATCTTATCAAAGTATGTGACATACCAAAATGTGTTTTACCAAAATATGTGTTATATCTAAATATGTTACACCAAAGTTTGTAATGACCTAAAGCAGGGGTCGGGAACCTATGGCTCGCGAGCCAGATGTGGCTCTTTTGATGGCTGCATCTGGCTCGCAGACAAATCTTTAATAAAAAAATAAAAATCTAACAAAACCCCCCACCATCCTGACGCCCCCCAAGACCTCCAAAATTAATTTACTACAACCCCCCACCCTCCTGACCCCCCGAAGACCTGCAAAAGTCCCTGGTGGTCCAGCGGGAGTCCAGGAGCGGTCGGGAGCAATCTCCTGGACTTGGGCTGTCGGCTGCCAGTAGTCAAAATGGCGCCGACAGCCCTTTGCCCTCACTATGTCACTGGGGTTGACCAATGGCGGCGGTAGCCCCTGTGACATAGTAAGGGCAAAGGGCCGTCGGCTGCCAGTAATCAAAATGGCGTCGACGGCCCCTTGCAGTTACAGATCCAGGGAATGAGCAGTGGCTACAGTGGCAGGGGATGGGAAGCAGGCCCCTACAGGGGACGTGGAGAGGGTAGAGGAGGAATGAATCAAAATATTGGGGATGAGAAATTGAGCTTTAAATGTCATCAGCCTGGACATATTAGACAGGAATGTCCATGGGGACTGCCAAATGATGAAGGGAGCAGGGGAGCTAGTGGATAGTCTGAATGGAACCCCAGAACAGCTCCTTCTCCCAGATGGTACTACCTCCAGGGTTGACGCCAAACTGAGGACCTGAAGATATTTCACACCATCGGGTGTATCATGTTCATCAACAGACGCACTTGAGACATCAACTTCTTTATTCGCATGGACGGGAGGAAGACCTTGCCCTGCTTGGTGTCGAACCAGACTCACAGAAAGTCCAAGAACCGGGAGGGTTTGAGACTGCTTTTGTCCATGTTTATGACCCAACCAAGTTCTTGAAGCAGGGAGATAACCCTGCTGGTCACCTGGAGACTCTTCCACAGACTTTGCCCGGATCAACCAATCGTCCAAGTATGGGTGCACCAGGATTCCCTCTTTTCTTAGTGCAGCCATTGGGGTAGATTTTCAAAAAACGCGAATAGGCGTACTTTTGCTGGCGCATCAGGCGCCAGCAAAAGTACGCTGGATTTTAGTAGATACGCGCGGAGCCGCGCATATCCACTAAAATCCCGGATCGGCGCGCGCAAGGCTATGAATTCTGTATAGCCAGCGCGCGCCGAGCCGCGCAGCCTACCCCCGTTCCCTCCAAGGCCACTCCGAAATCGGAGCAGCCTTGGAGGGAATCCTCTAACGCCCTCCCCTCACCTTCCCCTCCCTTCCTCTACCTAACCCACCCGCCCGGCCCTGTCTACACCCCCCCTTACCTTTCTCCGGGTATTTACGCCTCCCGGAGGGAGAAGTAAATCCCTGCGCGCCAGCGGGCCTGTTGCACGCCGGGACGCGACCTGGGGGCGGGTACGGAGGGCACAGCCACGCCCCTGGAACGCCCCGGGCCGTAGCCACGCCCCCGTACCCGCCCCCTAAACGCCGCGACGACCGGGCCCGCCCCCGACATGCCCCCCTCGGAGAACCCCGGGACTTACGCGAGTCCCAGGGCTCTGCGCGCGCCGGTAGGCCTATGTAAAATAGGCTCACCGGCGCGCAGGGCCCTGCTCGCCTAAATCCGCCCGGTTTTGGGCGGATTTAGGCGAGCAGGGCTCTGAAAATCCACCCCATTATGACTATCTTAATCTTGGAAAATGTTCTGGAGGCAGTGGCCAGGCCAAAGGGCAACGCCAAGATTGATAATGGTGGCCCAATACAGCAAAGCATAGAAAACGTTTATGTTCTTGCCGGACTGGAATGTGAAGGTAGGCCTCAGAAAGATCCAGGGAGGTTAAGATCTCTCCCTGTTGTACAGCCATTATCACAGAGCGCAGAGTTTCCATGCGGAAATGAATTACTCGTAGATGTCGGTTGACACTCGAGGTCTAGGATGGGACGAAAGAAACCCTTCTTTCCTGGGTACAATGAAATAACGCCCCGTATTTTCCTGAGACGCAGGTACTGGAATTATAACCCTCAACCTGAAAAGCCTTACCAAAGTGGACTCCACTGCCTGCTTCTTGTGCTGGGAGTGGCAAGGAGACATCATGAACATGTCCTGAGGAGTGCTGCATCAAAGGCTTGTTTAAGGATGGACTCCATTCGCCTATCGTGTGCATCCTTCAAGCTTCTCCTCCCTCCACTGAGATATTTTAAATAAATAAAATAAATTAAAAAAACTCTTTTCTATACCGTCGCTAAGTTATATACCATCACAACGGCTTACATGTAGGCACATAATTAATGTAGGTAAACGCGTACTATAGTACATTCTAACAGGTGCCACCAGGGTTCAGTTACAATACATCATTAAAGACAATCAATTGTTTAGTGAAGTAGGTCATGACCGTGTACACCAAGGTACTTTCACGGGTAAAATTCATTATACATAGTGTTACAATTATGCTTATAGTGGTAGAGTTCATAGACTATTCTACTGTACATTCCTAAGTACTGTGTGTCGGTGCTCTTCTGCCTATTCCTGAATATTTCCTATTCTCCCGTCTCTTTGTAAAATGCTTGTTTAAAAAGCCATGTTTTTAAACTTTTCTTAAATGTTTTGAGATCTCTTTGTAATCTGATCTCTAGAGGCATTGTGTTCCAAATTGTGGGTCCTGCTAATGATAAGGCCCTTTCTCTCACTTGGGTTAGTCTTGCTGTTTTTACTGAAGGAATGGTTAAGAGTGCTTTATTTGCTGATTGAAGGTTTCTGTGTGGGACGTGTACCTGTAATGCTGTGTTTAGCCAGTCTGATTTCTCATCATGTATTAGTTTGTGAATGGTACATAGGGTTTTGTATTTAATTCTGTGTTCAATAGGTAACCAATGTAGTTCTGCCAGGGTTTCAGTTATATGGTCCCTCCTCCTTTTTCCATTTAGTATTCTAGCTGTTGTGTTCTGAAGTATTTGAAGTGGTCTTAATGTTGTATTTGGTAGTCCTAGTAGAAGGGCATTACAGTAGTCCGTGCTGGAGAAAATTAGTGCCTGTAGAATTATTCGGAAATCAGTTTGAGTTAGTAATGGTTTTAGTTTTCTGAGTACCATGAGTTTTGCATAACCTTCCTTTACTTGTAGTGATATGTGCTGTTTTAGGTTGATTTCAGGGTCCATTATTATTCCAAGGTTTCGTATTTTTTCAGCTAGTTCAATTTTCTGGTTGTCTTTGAGGATTATTGAAGTTTGGCTGATTTCAGTATTTTTCCGTTCTAGGTGTAGAAATTCTGTTTTTATCAATATTAATTACAAGTTCCATTTGGTTCAGTAGTTGTCTTATAATGCCTAGGTACATGTTAGCTAGGTTTAATGTTTTCTCTAATGTGTCATCTACAGGTAGAATTAGTTGAAAATCGTCGGCATAAATGAAATGTATGATTCCTAGTCCTGCAAGCAAGTGACATAAGGGCAGCATGTATATGTTAAAGAGGGTTGCAGACAGGGCTGATCCCTGCGGAACTCCTGTTTTGAGATTGATTTTTTCTGATAATGTATTGTTGACCTGAACTTGGAAAAACCTGTTTTTTAGATATGAACTGAACCAGTTTATTGTTTTGTCGTGTAATCCGATTTCTTCTAGTCTATTTAGCAGTATTTTATGGTTTACTGTGTCGAAGGCTGCCGATAGGTCAAGCATTATTAGAATGTAGTGTTTACCGCTATCAAAACCTCTTAGAATGTTATCTGTTAGAGAGAGGAGCAGTGTCTCAGTGCTGTAGTGTTTTCGAAATCTGTGTTGAGATGGATACAGTATGTTATTGTTATCCAGGTGTTCAGCCAGCTGTTTCTGTACTGTTTTTTCTATTAGTTTAGCTATTAAGGAAAGATTTGATACTGGGTGGTAGTTGTTCAGGATAAGGGGGTCACTGTTTTTTTTCTTAATGATTGGTTTTATCATTGCTCCGTTCAGTATATGTGGCATATTCCTTTTAGAGATAGGTTTACGATTTTAGCTAGTGTATGGGGGACTGTGTTTGCTGATTTCTTAAGTTCAAATGTTGGTATTGAGTTGATTTTGTGTGGGGCGGGGTTTATATTTTTTAGCATTTTTTCCACTTCCATCTCAGATATCTCAGTAAATGATGACCATTGGTTGACATCTCTTTTTTGGCATTTTAATTTCTTGGTTGGCAGTGTTTGGAAGTTTGTTTCTTAAGTTAGTAATGTTGTCACTGAAAAATTTGGCGATTTCATTACATTTTGATAGGTTTTGTGGTGATTCTTGCTTGTCACTGGTTAGGTTTGATACTATTGAGAATAGTGTTCTTGGATTGTTAGCAAACTTTTCTATTTTATTGCTGAAATATTCTCTCTTAACGTTGAGGATTAGTTGTTTGTAAAAAGCTAGATGTTTTCTGTATTTGGTTAGGTTATCGGTTGATTTGTGTTTTCTCCATCTTTTTTCCATTGATCTGAGAGTCCTTTTTGCGTCTTTTACTTTTTCATTATGCCAGGGGTTATTTTGTCTTGCTTCTTTTTTCTGTATTGATTTGATGGGGTTTATTTCGTCAGCTATTTTTTCGGTTGTTTCTAACCATGTTTCTGTGGCAGAACTGCAGTTGGTGTAGTCAACATTAGTTAGCTTTTCCTCTAGTTTGTCGTTTAGTTTTTAAGTATGAGGGTAAGTCAGTAAGTAAGTCACAAACATACATGGGATTAATATTCATGAACTTTATTTAAATGCAAAAGATGATTTACTGTGAAATATACAGAATATAGTCACAAACAGTTTTTCTGGAAAAACCAACTACTTTTCAACGTAATTGCCGTGAACATTTATACATTTGTCCCAGCGTTTGAAAAGTCCGTCAAAACCTTCTGTGTAAAAGTATTTTGGCTGGCATCGTAGCCAGCGCTTCACCTCTTGTTCCACTTCTTCATCACTGGTGAAATGTTTACCACCAAGATGGCTTTTCAGTTTGCCAAACAAGTGAAAATCGCTGGGTGCCAAATCCGGACTATATGGTGGATGTTCAAGAACTTCCCAGTGCAGGTTCGCAATTGTCTGAAGAGTCTCATTCGAAGTGTGTGGTCTGACATTATCATGAAGAATCAGCACTCCTCTTTTTTCCAGATCTGGGCGTTTTCTATGAATAGCTCCTTTAAGCTTTAATAGAGTAGCACAGTAGGAAGCCGAATTAACAGATTCACCACGCTTCTGAAAACTGGTTAAGAGTATCCCATCTCGGTCCCAAAACACAGTCAACATCACCTTTCCTGCAGAAGGCACAAGCTTGAACTTTCTCGGTGTCGGTGATAGTGGATGCTTCCACTGCATGGAATCGCGTTTCGCTTCTGGTTGATAGTGGTGCACCCACAACTCGTCACCAGTAACAATACGTGCCATCATTGATTCACCTTCGTTTGCATAACGGCAGAGATTTTCCAAACAGACACCCATCCGGTTGTTCTTATTGTCTTCGGTCAGCTGTTTGGAAACCCATCTTGCACAGACTTTGCGAAAGTTCAATGCATCGTGCACTAAGGAATATGCTAATCCGTGAGAAAACCCAATTTCTTTGGCAACTTCGTCAATTGTTACCCTCCGGTTAGCGCGAACCATCTCTTAACCTGCTTCACAGTTGCCTCTGTCGCAATCTCTACAGGTCGACCAGGTCTGGTTTCGTCGTTCATGTTGGCACATCCTTGTGCAAATTTATCGGTCCAGTTATAAATTGCTTTACGTGAGAGTCATTTCTCTCCATATACTGGATACATTTCTTTATGAATGTCTTTTGCCCATAAAAATCGGACAACAGCACGTTGTTCTTCGACCGTACAATCTGTCAACACAGCAGCCATTTTCCTTGTGTACACAGCCCCTGCGCATGCACAATTTAAATAACTATTTATGTACATAAGCACTTCTAAGGTGCTGCTATCTATGGAATATGACAACATTATAGATATATGTTTTATTACCTTAGTAGAGATATTTGTGACTTACTTACTGACTTACCCTCGTATTAAAAGGTGGTCTGTATTTAAATTCTATGGGTTTATGATTTGGTTTGATTTGGGGTTTAAGGAATTTTACGTCGGAATGAATAAGGAAGTGGTCTGACCATGGGATTTTGTGTAGTCAGTTTTACAGTGTTCTAAACAATTGTAGTTGATGAAGGTGAGATCCAGTGAGTGTCCAGCTTTGTGTGTTGGTTTGTCTGTTATTAGTGAGAAGCCTAATGCTGTCATAGTGTCTAATAGTGTTTGGCATGCGTTTGATAAAGGGTGGGCGTCCATGTGAAGATTAAAATCTCCTAGCACTACGGTTGGTTTAGAGATGTTTAAGTGTGTAGTAAGGAACTCAATTAGTGGTGATGTATTTAATTCTAGGAGGCTTGGTGGGCAGTAGATAAGGCATATTTGTATATTGTTGGTATAAAAAATGGCAATTTCATGATTTTGGGGGGGGGGTGTTATTTGGATAGGTTTACATTTAAAGGTTTTTTCAATAATTAGTAAGAGACCTCCTCCGAGTTTATTTATTCTGGGGACTGAAAAAACTTCATAATTTTTGTGGGCTATTTGATTTTTTTTTTTTCCAATTGTGTTTTATTATCCAATATTAAAATGCATTACAGATAGGTCAGATACATCTTACATGGATATGTTTTCAGATATTTAACAGAACTAAATAACACAAACATCGGTAAGACACGGATTGCACATCACTAGTACCAACCAAAGAGGGCAGCCCACCACAGGTTCGAATAGAATGTATGCTCACTGCCTTAGGTTCAGACCATCGTTATGAACAAAAACCCCTATGTAAGCTCACAGGAGTCGACAGCCACATTTATCTTAATGACCATGTGGGGGGCTATTTGATTTTTTAACCATGATTCTGTTATTGCAACAAAGTTAGGTTTATTGTCATACAGTAAATCCATGATGATTGGGAATTTTTTTGCAACGGAATGTGCATTTACTAAGATGAATGTTAGCATAATTAGTTTGTTTATTGCAGAAGTTTTGGAAATGGAAATAGGGGTCTTTTTTATCTGTATCAAATTATTGAGTGAGGATTTCATTGTCTTTTTTGTTCTCTCTCTAATATTGTTCTTTAAGTAATTATTCTCATATTTACCTTTGTTCATACAGATGGGGATTGGATGTTCAGATGGTGGTTCATTTTTCTTGTCCATGTTGTTTGCTTCGAAACGGCGCAGATCAACGCATCCACTTTATGGAAACGAGGACATTCTCTCGCCGCCGAATCCAGTGGGTATAGAGTTTCTAATGCTCGTCCACCTTTAGAACTTGTTTCAGGGGCGTCCCATTCCAGGTCAATCAATTCCTGGATGGCTTTCAGCACTAGAAAATAGCAAGAGGCTTTCCGTAGAGAAACCAGAATGGGATTCTTCTTTGGTTTCATCATAAAGTCCACCCCAGGAACTCCCAGCATCTTCAGGGTCTGGGAAACCAGGTCTGGCAATTCATTTCTATGGAAAAACCGTAACATGGTACGATACATTTCTAAACCCATTGGGATTTCCCTATCTTCCAAGGAATCTCGATCCCCTTCTTTGTCTGTGCTGTCCGGGACCCTGCCAAGGATATCCTTGGTGAGGCGAGGCATGTCTCGAGGCCTGCCGATAGGGTTGGGAGAGGGAGGCCTTACCGGCTGGGGTTCCGTCTAGACAGGGGTAAGTGAAGCAGACTGCGCCTGTACGAAGGCTTGAAGCCTTGAAAACATTTCACCCAAGAGAAGGCAGCCGGATCCATGCCTAGCCCAGGAAGTACTAGGGAAGGTGCTGCTGGATTTCCCTCTCCCATGGAAGACCCAGCCCCAGGATTATTCAGATCCAGGGTACTTCCGGTTAAGGTTGTGGCTGACCTATCCTCAGAATGGGAGGAGCCGGGCTTAGTAAAATCTGGGGATGCCAACTCTCTCTGGGCCTCCTCACAGTGCTGACATAAGGAAGAATCCAGGTCAGACCGTGTAGCCCTAATATAACGAGCAGCGCAGAGAGAATGGTGCTTATGTTTCTTTGCAGCTGGAGCCATTAGGAACGGTAGCTGCGTGTTCAGCCGGCTCGCGCTTACACATTTATGCATCCAGATTTCAGGTGCCTACATGGGCCACGGTAAGGCGCCCGCCCAGCCCATGCACCCGGCTTTACCTAAATTCTGCGCCTAAAGAGTTGAGTGCGTATGTATGCGCATGATGTTGTCTGTAACGTTATTCACACAGCGCATGCGTAGAGCCAACATGCGCCGCGTGTACCAACGCTCTATGGTGGGCAATGGAGGACGCACAAAAAAATGTGCAAGATGGCGCCGCCGCAGCCTACCATGCAGTATGCCTACCGAGCCTAAAGCAGGGCCTAGCCCACCAGGGGCTGCTCAACCCACTTCCCCTTACCCCAAGGGATCGGGAACGGCGTTGGTACGGTGCACCGAACAAGGAGACTGGAGGAAGTTTTATTGAAACTCCTCCAACGTCTCTGAATCGGGAGGAATCCTCTTCTAACTTTTTTCTTTTTACTTACCTGGGCTCAGTGCTTACCGGCTGAGTACAGAGACGGTCTCTGGCTGCAGGGGAGAGGTGTAGCTGCTGCGCTCGGCTTCCTGCACCCACTGCTTTTCAGCTGCAAAGTCCATGCCGGGAACAGGCTACTGGACCAATGCACACCTCTGAAGGATTTCGGAAATCACCTCAGGAATTCTCAACTAGGGGAGGGACATTTAGGTATCACCACAGGAGAGCGGGGCTCAATCTTTCTCCATTTAAAAGTAGAATTTCTTCTTCTAAAGGATACAGCGATCCACATAGGGAAAGCACGTCCACATCTGCTAAGAGACTGAGAGATACTGAAGGGCTGAGGTCACTGCAGGGGTGTAACTAGGGTGACAGCTTTGAAAATGGACTCCATCTCCATCTGCTAGCAAGGGAGCATATAACCCATTGATCCTGGGTCCATCTGGCTACACGCTAGAAAAGTAGCTTGACCCACAAGGGAACAAGCAGCTGCAAATTTTAAATTCATCACCATGGGCTCAGAGACTTGCTTAAGGAAAGCTTCTATCCTGAGCATCCTTAGAGCTGCACCTTCTTCAACAGGTATGGTGGTTCACTTAATGACAGAACACAAGACTTTCACCCTTGGGAAACACAATTGCTCTTTTGCCTGTGGATCCAAAGGATATAAATCTGTAAAGGCATGCCGTCCTTTAAAACTTGCCTCTGGCCCACTTCATTCAAGGTCAATCAACTCTTGAATCGCATCCAGGAAGGGAAAGAAACTTGAAGAGTTCTATGTGGCTCTAAATCCGGGGGAATTTTCCCTTCTTCCAGAGGGCAGCAACCCAAATCATCAGTGCTGTCCTAATTTACAGCCACTTGAACACTGTCAGGAACTGTTGCGCCACGACATTAGCAAGTGACGGTGGACACCAGGGGACCCTCGAGCATGTAACCCTGAATTAGGAGGCATAATAGTCTCTGCAGGATGCCCCTGCAGAAAAGTCTGTAGTCCCTGGAAAAAATTTCCACCCAGGAAAGGGAGTATGGTTCCATACTAGGCCCCATAGGTCCAAACTTGATATCCTGGAAGCGAGATTCTGCAAGGATGTCTCTTCCAGTAGATCAACCAAAGAAGGGAACATCTTTGTTGTGTCATGTCCCGTCCCACTCCCCTCAGACCAAGGGGATGAACCAGCATTGGCAAAGTCATTAGGAGACAATCACCTCGAGCATCCTGGCAGCGCTGATACAGGCTCACAAAAAGCTCTGGCTGTGTTGCTCTTATATGGCATGCAGCACAAACAGCTAAGCACTTAAACTTCTCTGATGCCAGCCCCATAGTGTTAACTCAGTAACATACACGGTGAATACACACTCAGCAGTCAACTATATGGCCAAGTACGCGTATAACTATGCACACAGCTACGCGCTTAACTATGCACAAAATATGCACACAATACGTGCTCAGCTAAACGCTTAACTGTGCACAAAATATATACACAATGCGTGCATAGGCCCACACGCACAATACACACTCAAGAGAACTTGCACATCGATAGGCCACCTAAGTATAAGCACAACAGGAGACATCGGCACATGCGCACAAGTAGGTGCGCATGTGCCGATGTCACACACAAAAAACACTCAAAGGACCATTGTAACCTACCACGCGGCCAGCAAAAAGGAAGCCTGGAAGTGGATCCTAGCCAAAAGGCTACTCAGCCAGGCAAGCCTGTACTGCCTCCACACCTCACTAAACTCCCCAGAGACTTGAGCGGGAGATGCTGAACATCAATGCTGAGAAGAAAGACTCGGTAGGAAAGAGGAGCGCCTCACTAAAACTTCTCTTGAAATTAAAAATGTATGTTACCTGAACTCAGCCCTCCCCGACTGTGAGCAGGAACGGATCTCCAGCTATAGGGGGAGAGAGAGAGTGAAAGCCTTCACCACCAAGCCTCTCTCAGCCTGTAACCACTTTTTTTAAGTCCACGCCAGAAAAGAGGCTACCAGATTCAAGGCTCTCAACTGAGGGAGGGACTCAGCAGTATCACCTCAGGAGGCAAACTGTGTTATCCAGACACTCATATGCTTCAGAAATCACACAGTTTTCCTCTTTTATTTATTTATTTTACAGGCAATCCCCAGAAGAGAAATGCATGTTCACCATCTGCTGGGGATGGAGAATACTGGCGGGCAGATTTCGGGATAGGACTATATATCCGTGACATCAGCTTTTATTTTATTTTTTTTTTTATAATTGACAATTTTTATTAATGTAATATCACATAAGACTTAAGCTTTTACTCCATTTCCATGTACTGGTAGAGGTGCATAACTCATTTGTGGGGATCGGCCTGCCTGAGTGAGAGGAAACCTCAACTATGTCAGCTACAGGTATGATATTTGGATTTGCTTCTGTCCCAAGAGGAGAAATGTATGTCTTCTGAGCGAGTTGAGGCTGTTTTAAAGGTATGGATCCCTAGTACATTAAAACATTTATGAGCATTTTTGGGAATGGTTAATTTCTGTAGAATGTGGATTCCAGCTTTCACTTCTTTGGCTAGACTCTGTATCAATTACTCCTAGATAGGGATAAGATGCAGGGACCGATACATGCCTCAGAATGGACTAGCGAAACAGAGTAAGCATTTAAATCCCTGAAAGGAGCTTTGACTAGCGCTCCAGCTCTAGGACTTCCAGACTATAAGAAAGATTTTTTTATTTGACGTCATGAAGTTGCAGCTGTAGCCGCCGTAGTGACCCAGGATCACAGAGGTAAAAGAAAACTTATTGGATATGATGATTTCCATTTATGCGCTGAGTGAGTGAGGGTGCATGCTGCTCAGCTTCCGCCAGGCCTATGTTTAAACGATATCCTAACTGCAAGCTTGTGTGGTAACAACACAATATGTCAAATAGTAAAGAAGCAGGGCAAAGTTCTATTCCAATTTTATGGGCTGAGAGAAGAGCAAAGACCCAGAAAGTGACTCAGGAGAGTGGCAAGGCTGCAGAACGTGGTAGAGTTATGGCAGCCCCGACCTCAGAAGATAAGCAGGAGGAGGATATGATAGACTTAGTCTGCAGTAAGGAGTGGATGGTGGATTTCCTTGAGGCCTTCACAGTTCACATAACCAAGCAATTTGACATATGACTAGGTATAGTTGTTAAGATCGCCCAATTAGTCGAGTCAGTGTGGGATAACTCAGTTCAGTTGGATGAGGTGGAGACAAGGGTCTCTGACTTAAAGGAGATGCTTACCGCTATGCGGACAAAGATGGAAAATCATTTGTGACGCAATATTGGTATTGTCTGGCTTCCCAAGAAATTGGAGGGGAAGATGCAGTGGCTTTTGTGGTACACTGGCTTTCTCAGCTTTTGGGCCTATAGAGCAAAAACAGCGTCATCAAGATTGATTGAGCTCACTGGATTGCTGCATCAGCCCTGACACAAGGTGTGCTGCCATGTGCCGTAAGTTTGCCTGCATAACTTTGGAGACCAGCAGTGAATTCTCACTGTGGCTCATTCATCTGGGTCTCTCAAATATCAGGGGCAAAAAAAAAAAAAAAAAAGTTATTTCCATATTTCTCACCTGAACTGCAGAAGCAGCGTCAAGCATATCTGGCTACAAAGAAAGAATTGCAGGGTTTGGGTGCTCCTACGCCAATTTGTATCCATCCCATCTGCAAGTCACTGTTGATAATAAATCAGTGGTTTGTTCTATGCCTGGCGATGCAGATAAGTTGCTGGCAGATATTACAAGGCTCAATGCCATATCTGATTCGAACTAGGTACTTGTGCTTCCTTGATGTGCTTCGCGGTAATTTTGATCCTGCAATGGGAACAGCACTGTGACTTATTTTGTGGTCGTTGGAGAAATTCGGATTGGTGGATGGGGCACTCTCTTGCAAATCGGCATCGAGAATTTCCTTGCTGATATGGGTTGTCTCCGTCATTCCTGCTTTTCTCCTTTGAGAAAAGTGATTTTTTCTTGCAGCAGAATAGTTTCCTGGCTTTGGTTGCCAGTTTTGCTGTAGCCTGGAGTTTTGTCATCAATTGTAGATATATTCAGTCAGACTCGGCAGAATGTTTTTTCTTTGTACAGACAGAGTGCTGGAGACAAAAGCAGCGAAGTTGTTGATCTACCGGAGAACACTTTTCCATTGTTGATATTCCAGATGGATGAAATCAGTTGGGCCTGCATGTTTCTCGATATGCAGTCCTTTGTGGCTTAAGTTTTATTTAGACTCTGGTTCTCTTTATGCTCCTTTTAATTTGTTGATTACCTTCTTCCTTTTTTCCACAGCGGATGTTAATGGGTTGTGTAGGGAAGTGTAAGGGGGGGGGGGGGGTAAGTGGGGTGTATTACCCATATTTTTTCTTTGGATACAGGCTAGCCCCCTGTCAAAGGGGGTTACAAAAAAATGGGTGTCAGATGCGGGGCTGGGACTAGCAAGGACTTCTCAGGCAGGATGAGGCGGATTGCTATGTATTAAGGGGCCTGCTGGAGGTAGTGGCTAATGGGTTCATCAACGTTCATCGACAAATCCATGCTCTTCTGGGAATCTTGCCTCTCCTCCATAACATCCATGTTAGCCAACCTCCACTTAGCTCTGAACGCAGCTAAAACGGAACTACTCATAGTCTCCAACCACCCTGATGGCACCCACCTTACACTACAGAACACAACCAATACACCACACCAATTACGAGCAGTAAAAGACCTGGGTGTCATCATAGACCATCAACTAAATTTCAAACCATACATCAACTCCCTCCTCAAAGGTGGTTTCTACAAACTAAATGTCCTCAGAAAACTCAAACCCTTAGTACACGCTCAAGACTTCCGCACTGTAGTTCAGACCACTATGCTTGCAAAACTGGACTACTGCAACTCCCTGCTACTCGGCCTCCCGGCTTCCACCATCAGGCCACTCCAGATCCTCCAAAACTCCATGGCCAGAGTCATAACAAATACCCGCAAAACTGAACATATCACCCCTATTTTAAAGGAACTGCATTGGCTACCTATCGCCTTCCGATCTCAATACAAAGCCTTGACCATCCTTCACTGCTCACTACACAAATTCAACCACACCTGGCTCGAAGAAATGCCTCGCTTCCGCACATCAAACCGCCCCATAAGAAGTGCCCATGCAGGCACCCTACACACCCCTTCCCTCAAGTCTGCGCATCTGTCCCTTACTAGAGAAAGGGCTATCTCCATGGCTGGTACCTCCCTCTGGAACTCGCTCCCCGCCCCCCTCCGTATAGAGTCGTCTCTCACCAAATTCAAAAAAGGAATCAAAACTTGGCTCTTCAAGCAAGCCTACCCCGATACAAACATAACGTAGACCTTAGCCTAAACAGTTCTCGCTATTGACCTTCCCTAGCCAGCCTCCCCCCCCCCCCCCCGCACCCTCCACCTCTAGCACCTCCCAACCTCTTCCTTTCCCCTGATTCTTTGGTACGCTACCTTTCCCTTCCCTGAATCTTGTTTGGAACTCCCCCGACCCATGAATCCTTAGCTAAGATAACTTTGTTTTGACTGTATAAAGTTCCCTTTTTCCCTTTTTCCCTTTCATCCCTGCCCTTTTGCTCGAATATCTGTTTTATAATGCCTCCTTTTATATTTATTTCGCCTTTTGTTATACCTTTTCTTTGTTTTGCTATGACCATGATTTGGTTTTTGTTCTTTGTATTTACTTTTTCAGTTCAATGTAAGCCGGCAGGATGTGCCTTATGAATGTCGGCATGGAAAAAGCCTTTAAATAAATAAATAAAATTGTGTGGAGCTGCTGCTGTGCCTCCCGAGTTGTCTTGGGGGAGGAATCTTTGGGGGTCAGTTGTTGAGCGTTTACTTGGGACTTTAGGAAAACTGGCCCCTCGGGCCTGATTAATTCCCACCGAGGGCCTTGTGGGTTAATTTGGTTTACTTGTTGTTTTGGTGAGGGAGTTGGGTATTTGGGTTTGGTTTTCTGGTTGGAAGTAAGGGTTTGAGTAGAGTATTGGGTGGGATTGATAGAGAGGGGGTGGGGTGGGTTTATAATTAATTGGGTTCATGAAGACAGTAAGGGGGATAAAAATGGTATACGGTGGTGTTTCATTACGCACTGGCCATTATATATGGCAAAGAAATAATTAAGTTTGGTTATAGCTTGTTTAATCTCTTTGGGCTACACTGCTGTGGGCATAGCAAAAACCTGGTGAGGCTGTGGACATGCAGCTGTACAGGTTTGCTGTGTACTTGTAGTTTAATATCTGTATCATGGCTTTGGGCGACATGGTTCACTGTATGTCCTTAAACGTATGGATATACCCTCACCAATAAAATGCAAGCGTATATTACAATTTGCATGGAAGAATAAGGAGCAGATTTTATTATTGCAAGAGATGCATCTGAGCAATATGGAACATGAAAAATTGAAGGGCGGATGGATTGGTAATATATTCTAATCCTCATACAATTCACACAATAGAGATATTTGTGTGCTAGTGAGTAAAGAGTTGCCTTTGATTGTACACAGGTCTTTTGAAGGATGTAAAGGGGAGGTATATTATTTTAGGCTGCTCATTACACTCTGAAAAGTTCACATTGGTCAATATATATTTCCCTAATTAGGACCAGATTAGATTTTACAAATCATTACTGACAGTCATTCTCAATTCTGGATTTGAAAAACTTTGTATTAGGGGTGATTGGAATGTATGTTTCGACCCACTATTGGATAGGTTTTCTGCATTGAGATTGTTGATGCAGGTCCCAGACCATTTGGAGCTAATTAGCTCAATTACTAGATGTTTGATGACATCATCATCTACTACAGAGGGACAATGCATGGGACCTTCAGCAGAATAAATTATTTTTTTGTGTTCTAACTTTTTGGCATTCACAAAGGGAAGTAATATTCTACCTTATACAATTTCAGATCATAGTCCAGTGATAATGCTCTGTTTGCAATCTAGTAGACTAAAGCTTTTTCCTGGCAATATAATACTTCCTTGCTTGGAAATTTGAAATTCCTTGAAATGATCAAGGCAGAAATCAAGATATTTGATTAATGTAATCCTGAGGCGGCCTATATGCCCATTCTTCGATGGGAAACTCTGAAGGCCTATTTACGTGATAAAATGATCAGTTTTTCAAGTTTCCTTCAGAAAGAGTGTAGAGAGGGGTGGAATGATTGACAGAGACCATCAAAATATTGGAAGCTCAACATAAACATGAGGACCATCGATGGGAAACTTCATACTTTAGAAGTGGGCAATGTCGAGTGAGCAATTAATTTTACTCATTTAAAATATTAAGAGCATGGGGATAAGGTAGGGGTATTGTTGGCTAGGGCAGTTAAGTAGAAAGCATACCATCCCATATTGCTTCACTCAGAGAGACTACGGGTGCTAGTACGGTACACTTGGAAGAGATTGAGAGATTGTTCCTTCAGTTTTTCTTGATATTATATTCAGATCCGAATCCAGTAGGGCAGAATGTGATCAATGCCTTTTTGGATAGTTTACAGCTTCCAGTTATATCAGAATCCTGTCAGGACAGATTAGCTGCCCCTGTCGAGTGAAATACAAGCTGCGGTTAAGGAATTACTTAATGACAAATGTCCAGGACCTGATGGATACCCTGTGGACTTTAAGAAAGCTTTGTCTGAGCTCTGTTTATTTCTGGTGCCACTGTATAATTAGTGGGTTATGGCAGTGTCATTGCTTGGTACTTTGGGCGACGCTATCATCTCTTTGATATATGAAAAGGGTAAGGATCCTGCTTATTGTAGTGCGTATTGCCCAATTCTATTTTTGAATTCTGATTTGAAAAGTTTGACTAAAGTGCTGCAACTCTGTTTGGAGTCTGTGCTCCCTATACTAGGGTTTCATGATCAAACCAGGTTTGTTACGAGGTGCGTCTCTACGTCCAACACCAGGTAGCTGTTGAATATTCTGCACCTTTCAAAGATAGGCAAAAGTGTCTTGGTTGTGTCGATGGATGCAGAGAAGGCTTTTGACTATATTTCCTGGTCTTTGTTTGCAACTCTGCGGAAAGCCAGATTTCCGAATAGATTTATATAATAGGTCAAAGCTATGTATGAAGAGCAGAGGGCGTGTATTCTGATTAATGGTGTACTATCTCCCTTTTTCTCCATCGCTATGGACGAGGCAAGACTGCCCTCTTTCGCCTTTATTATTCGATCTGGCCATAGAGCCATTGGTGGCTGTGATTTGGCAGACCCCGGAGATCACTGGTTTTCATTTTAGAAAGCAAGCTCATACTATATCCCTCTACGCGGATGATGCCCTAAGCTTTCCTTCTAACCCCAAGACCTCTGGGCCTGCCTTGATGGAAGTGTTGACTTGGTATAATGCTTTATCAGGATATAAGATCAATTTCGATAAATGGGAAATTTTTCCCATAGGGTCAAAGGTGACTATTCCCGAATATTTATCCACTTTTAAGGTGGTGCATGAGGATTTCACTTATTTGGGAACTTTTGTCCTGAGAGATGTTAAAAATTTAGGGGTAGATTTTAAAATGTGCTTGTGCACAAACATGTACGTGCGGTTCCCGGTATGTACATGGATGTGCGCAAGCATGTGCGGGCGGCGTGCACAGGGGAGTGAACTTTAATAAATTATGTGTGGCGACACAATCGGGCCTCCCCCAGTTCCCTTTCAGTCTACTCCAATTAAGGTGCAGACTGGGAGGGAACTTCCCTACACCCCTTCCTAACCTTTCTTCCCTCTCTCCACCCTGACCCCCTACCTAAAAGAATTTTTAAAATTGTTTTTACTTACTGCTTCATTGGAGCAGAAGCAGCTTGCACGCGCCGGCCAGCTGCCGGCATGCACTTCCCCGCAACAGCGGCTAATGGCCGCTGTCCCAGCCGGCCTCAGTCCTGCCCAGACCCAGCCCCCCTGTCTCGCCCCTTTTTCAGGGCCTGGCCCTTGTACACGTATTGGCAGTTACACACTCGGCCGGGCCCTTTTGAAAATGTATGCAAGGTCCAGCCACGCACGCAAGTGCAAATTTTTATGAGCACAGCCGTTTTAAAATTCTGCCAATGTTAAGCAGGACCTGCTCAGTTGGGCAGACTTGCCGCTTTCGTTGGTGGGATGTATTAATCTTTTAAACATGAATATCCTTCCTAAGTTTCTTTATCAGTTCCAGCACATGCCATGTAATGTCCCTGCTCGAGTGTTCAACAAGCTTCATGTATTAACATCTAAATTTATCTGGAGGCATCGGCAGGTGCGGATAAGATTGGGTCAGCTCTGGCTTCCTAAAATAACAGGGTGGTATGGCGCTTCCTAATTTAAGAATATACTTCTGGGCAGCTCAGCTGTTATGCCTCTAATCACGGTTTGGGTATGTGGACGCGCCATGGGTACCACTGGAGCGACTGCAAATGGACATAGCTGATTTGCACATGCTGCCTTTTATTTCGCCCACATCCCTAATCTGTCGGAGGATTACAAGGAACAGTCCAATTTTGGCACAGATGCTGGCTATTGGCAGGAAGTGCTAGGGTTTTTGGAGTTGGAGAGCGAGGGATTGTCGCTTTTGGCTCCCATATATAGGAATTCTGGTCTATCTGGGATCACTTTTTCCCCTGCCCTCCAGACATGGAAAGAGTATGGTTTATTTTGTTTGGCTCAGTTGTGGGAAGATTGTCTCTTTCAGTCTTTTGAATCCCATAGTGAGGAGTTTGAGCTACCTAGAAATTCACATGCTAATTATTTACAATTGCACCAGGCATTATCTAAGGTCATGGATTTCTCAGTTCCCATTAGGGAATTGTCTGGCATGGAAAGATACGTGTCTGACCCAGATGTTTTCATCAAAGGTATATCATTGATATATTGGGGTACCCTTATAGGTAAACATGGTGAAGTTACATCTGAGGACTTAAATCGCCAAGTGGAATATAGACCTGGGTGTCTCCTTGACTGCCAGATACTAGAAAACTATCTGGGGGCAAGCTCACTGCATCTCCATAAGTCAGCGTCATGTTAAATTGATGGTCAGACAGTTGTGTAGAACTTATTGTACCCCCTTATATTTTTCTTTTCTGTTTCCTGATTACAGTCCTGACTGCTGAAGGGGGATGTGGTAAGCAAGGCTCATGTATACATAGGTGGTGGTATTGTCAGGGGGTGAGACTATTTTGGACAAGGGTGACTCAAGAAATTACTAATATCCTGGATCTTCTGCTATACATAGCCCTGCTGATAGGCTTATTAGGAAGATGGGAGGGTTCCATAGTTCCTTGTAAACACAGGATCTTAGTGGGGCAGCTATTGCTAGCTACCCATTTTACTATTACCATTACCATTTACTGGGAAAGACACCCATGTCTACAGTATTGGCGTCAGTAGGTGTGTGTGATTGCAGATATGGAATATTTGCATTATCTATTGAAGCATGAGCAGTTTAAATACATCATATGGGGGAAATATATTAAAGAGTGAGGGGGCAGTGTACATTTAATGTCTCTCTTCTGTCTAATTGGACTATTTTGGTAAGCCAGAGATGATGTGGCAGATTGTAACATATAAGATTCATGTTTCTTGATGCTCCTAAGTGGATTGATGTCTGTTCCGTGTTGTCCAGTTGTATTATCACACTTTGACTGTATGCCATGGAAAATGTAATAGAGAGTTAGAAACACACTATTGTGTATTAATTCAGCCCAGCTAAATGCAGTGGCTGCTGCCTTTCCTGCCTGTCTCCGGGCTGTGACCACCACAGCCTTAATGGTAGCGCAGTCTCAGACATTAATCCTTTTACCACCTTTTGAATCTTTGTCTGCCCCATGCCTCGTTTACTCTTCTCAATAATATTGAAATACAAGTATTTACATTGCAACGTATGACCAAATATGAAATGCTTTTGCAGTCAAGCAATATAACCTTCCACCACTGCTCTGCCTCTTCACCTGCCACCCTGATGCCAGAAGTAATGGACTTAGAAACACCCGATCATGATTGTGTAATGGAATATGAACTGCAGCCCAGGGAAGAATTAAAGGATGTCCCTTTTTCTAATGCTGATGAAGTATATTTTGTGGATGGCTCTGCTTTCCATAATCATACAAATTCAATGAAAGTTGGATATGCTGTTTGTACGTAATGGGAGGTGGTGGAAGCTGGATCCCTCATTCTGCCCAATCAGCACAAACAACAGAATTGATTGCCCTTACTAGGGCCTGGTTCAGAGGAAAAGGATTGCAGCTCACTATCTATATAAACTCTTACTATGCTTGTGGGGTTGTTCATGTTTATGGCACTTTATGGAGAATAAGGGAAGTTCCTGTCTCTGACAAGGTGGTAAAGAATGGGTTATTTGTTAAAGACTTGTTAGATACAATTCAGCTCCTTGCTGAATTGGCAGTAGTTAAATGTGCCGGATACAGCAAAGAAGTATATCAGATGTAACCAAGGATAATCATCTGGCACATCAGGCAGCCAAATATGCTGACTGGATACACTGTAGGAACGGCAGGATGGCAGCTGATGTTCAAACATTGCCTAGTGAAAATCTAGTCTTTAAATTTTGACAATTTGATTTTTTGGCAAGCACAGGATAAGGATAATTTGAAACAATGGGCCAAAGGAGGGGCCACAGTAAAATATAAAGGACAGGATAAATTGTGGTTCAGTCCAAATGGTAAAGTAGTGGCCCCTTGATTTGTATTGCCCAATATTTTACTCTCAGGCTTCCCTACAGCATTGATTACCATATTTTTTTCAACACTGATGGGGAATGGTTTCAATGGTCAAGGCTTTGACCACTATAATATGTTCAGTGTATGCAATGCAATTTGTACACAGCATCAAAAAGTTTGGTCATCACACCTACACGTTTGAAATGCCCCTTAAGCCCCTTTATACACATCCAGATTGACTTACTCTAATTACCCTTGTGACAAAAATAGAAATATGCCTTAATAATGATTTGCTGTTTCTCGGGGGGAAGCTTTTCCTGTTGTAAAAGCAGATGACATATCCTTTGCTAAGGTTTCATTAAGACAATTCATCTCTAGGTATGGGATTCCAGAGTCAATTGATAGTGATCAGAGGAACATATTTTGTACACGACATAGTAGTGTTGCTGTGTAATGCCTTGGGTATATCCCTTAGGTTCCACAGGCCTCTGCCTTATAGAGAATTTCAACGATAGGCTAAAAAAGCAAGTTTGCTTACCATAAACGGTGTTTCCGAAGATAGCAGGATAAATTAGCTATGCTGTCTGGAAGCGTCGCGACCAGTCAGTAGGCGGAGTTTTCTCAGTTAATACAGAGTTTTGAACTCTGTATGGCTGCGCGGTGAGCTTCCCACGCGATTGCCTTGTTACCTCGGTCTCTTGTAACCAAGCGAGATGTACGTGGAAAAAAAAGTTGTGGTAGAATCTGTAGACTCTCTAGGGAGATGGGAAGGGATTGCATGGCTAATTCATTCTGCTATCTACGGAATCACCATTTACGGTAAGCAAACTTGCTTTCTCTCGTTGAAAGTAGGGCTGAATTAGCCATGCTGTCTGGGAGTCCCAAGCTCTCAGGTTGTGTCCATGTAATATGTTTCCTTTAGGTGAGGACACCATCCTTGAAAAAAGGGTAGATAGTCTTATTCAGGTGCAAGGGATGACAGGATCGCCAAACCCATAGCTGCATTGGATGATGTTTGCTGTTCGATACAGTAGGTGTGATGTGAAGATATGAAGAGAAGACCACGTTGCCCCTTTGCAGATGTCCAGCAGCGGAATTTTCTTTAAATGTGCAATAGACGCTGCTGTTGCGCGAATTTGGTGCGCTTTAGGTTTTGCGTTTAAAGGAAGAGCACGTTATTGTAGCAGAATTCAATGCATTGGGAAAACCAACTAGCAATAGTTCTCTTGGAGACAGGCTGGCTTGGAGAATTTGGATTAAAAGAGAGAAACAACTGAGATGGTCTGGATTGCGAATGGGTCCTTTGTTTATAATAAGCCAAAGCTCTTTTACAGTCTAAGGAATGGAGAAGCCTATCCCGGTCATTGTCATGAGGCTTAGGTTTGAAGATTGGCAGGGTGATGGACTGATTGATGTGAAAAGCCGATACCACCTTAGGAAGGAAGGCAGGATGAGGTCGAAGAGTGACTTTATTATGGTAAAATTCTAAATACGGAGAAAAATAAACTAAGACTTGAAGCTCACTTACTCTCTTTGATGATGTGACAGCTACCAGGAATACTGTCTTCCAGGTGAGGTATTTGATGTGGCACGAATCTAATGGTTCAAAGGGAGGTAGCATTAATTGTTCTAGGACAATATTGAGATTCCATGGTATAGGCGGTTTTGTGACTGGTGGTTGTAGACTGAGCATGCCACGCATGAATCTGGAAATGGGGTGGTGGAAAGCTGCAATGGCGCTAATATGTACACGAACTGAAGCGGATGCCAAACCGGCTAAGTAGAGAGTGTGCAGATACTGCAGAAGCTGTGTGACTGATGAGGAGTAAGGGTCTAATCGCCTTGGTTTACACCATGCTGAGTAATGACGCCACTTTCCGGCATAGTTACACCTGGTTGAAGGTTTTCGGGATGTGATAAGAATGTCCTCTAATTGAGAAGGAAGTCCCAAGATGGTTTAATACTTGCTGTTCAACTTCCATGCCGTCAGGTGAAGGGAGCGATGCATTGGATGGAGGGACCCACCCTCCTGAGTTAACAGACATGGAAGGTTTTCCAGTGATATTGGTGGGCGAATGGTTAGTCGCCTGAGATACGCATACCATGGCTGTCTTGGTCATAATGGAGATATGAGTATCATATCCGCTGTGTCTTGGATGCATTTTTGAATTGTTCTTGATATTAGTGGAATGGGAGGGTAAGTGTAGAGTAAGCCCCCCGTCCATGGGATGAGAAAAGCATCCGGAGTGTGACAAAGTTTGCGCGGGTAGATGGAGCAAAGCTTTTGCGTTTGACGGTTGTCCTCAGTGGCAAAAAGGTCGATTATGGGGTTGCTCCAGCGTTGGAACAATTTGAATGCAACTTTAGGATTTAAAGTCCATTCGTGTTGATGGAAAATCCTGCTGAGGCGGTCCGGTGTGACGTTGTCTAAACCCGGTAGGTAAGTGGCTTGTATCGTGACTTTGTTTGATATTGCCCAAGTCAGTATCTGAAGTGCTCCCGACAGAGTATCCAGGAACCTGACCCTCCTTCCTTGTTTATGTAGAACATGGCGACTTGGTTGTCTGTGTATACCATGAGGAGTTTTCCCTGAACGTGGGGAGAGAAGGCTTGAAGTGCTCTCCAAATGGCTCGAAGTTCCAGAAGGTTGATCTGGTGTGTGCTCTCCTAAGGACACCAGAGGCCCTGAGTTTTCAAGTCGCACAGATGGGCACCCCAGCCTTTTCTGGATACATCCGTTGAGAGTGTGATTTGATGAGGAGGTAACGAAAAGGTGCTCCTGAACTTAGGTGGTTGGTGTTCATCTACCATTGGATGTTGGTTTACATATGCGTTGTAAGACGTATTTTGGTTGAGAATGGTTGCAAGTATTGAGACCATTGATTCCTGAAGCCCCATTGTAGGCTGCACATGTGTAGTCTCGTGTAGGGAACCACATGAATGGCTGCCGTCATATGACCCAGTAGCTGAAGGATTTGGCATGCGGATGCATGCGATTGATTGTGTAGGCACTGAGCTAGCAAGGAAAAAGAGTTCGAATCCTGTCTTGCAGGAGGTATGCTCTCTGATCCATTGTCTTTATGAGTGCTCCAATAAATTGTAGAGTCTGGGTCAGTTGCAGGTTGGACTTTTTGTAATTGATTAGAAAGCCCAATGTCTGAAGACAGTTAATTGTTTGGAATGTGTGAGTTTGCAGAGTAGCCGGATCTGAGGTTACTAACAGCCAGTCGTCCAGATAGGGAAAGATCTAGATCGAGAGCTGTCTAGCAGTGGTGGTGGCTCACCTCAAACACTTTGTGAATATTCTCAGTGCTGAGGACAGGCCAAAGGGTAGAACTTTGAACTGATAGTGGTTGTTTTGGGCCTGAAAACAAAGGTAGTGCCAGGAAGAAGGGTGCATGGGTATATGGGAGTAAGCATCCTTCAGGTCTATGGAACATAGCCAATCGTTGGGTTGTAAGAGTGGAAGGATACTCTTGAGAGAGGTCATCTTGAATTTTTCTTTTTGGATGTGCTTGTTGAGGTTTCGTACATCTAAGATTGGTTGAAGACCTCCGGCCTTTTTTGGAATGAGAAAATAGTGGGAGTAGAATCCTTGATTTTCTTGTGAAACTGGAAGTCTTTGAATGGAGTTCTGTAGCTGTAGAGTGAGTAACTGTTCTTGAAGGTAGAGAGAATTGGATGATGTACTTCGGAGGGGGGGGCGGGGTAGTTAAGGGAGGCACGGAAGTGTTAGAAAATTTATTCGGTAACCTTCCCTTATGATGTTCAGTACCCAATGATCTGAGGTGATCGTCTCCCAATTTGCATAAAAATGCTGAAGGCGACCCCCTATGTATGGTGGTGGAGGTGGCTCAGGATAGCTCAAAAAGATGGAATCTGTTTTTGAGGAGCTGTTGGCGTTTTGTTTTTGAGGGCGTTGTTGACAAGGTCATCCACCGGGATGGATGAGATTGAGGGTGGTAGCTTTGGTGGGAATAATTTTGCGATCTATAGGTGTTATATGGTTTAAGGGCTCCCTGGAATAGGGCTTTCTCCTGAATGAAGGGTAGAATTTCCTAGAAGAGGGATGGGGGTCTGTTGGCGATGTTAATGACAGAACAGCCGTATTCTGTTCCTTTAAAAGAGTAACAGTTTCCCCAAACTTATCCCCAAAAAGATTATCTCCTAGACAAGTATGTCTACCAACTTGTCATGGACGTCCTCTATTATTGAGCTTGCTCTCAGTCATGCCATGCGCCGGGCTGCTATCGCTGTAGCTGAGGAATGTGCAGAAGACTCAAATGATTCATAAACAGAACGAAGTAAAATTAGAAGACCTTCCTCCATGTCTGTAAATGGTTGTGGTAAGGTGTTATCCGAAGCCAAACAAAGGACATAATCTCTAGAGACTTTCAAATAAATACTGGATTATGTAAAATTGGTGGCACTGGATTTCTGTAGCTAGCATTGACGAGTGGTACACCTTGTGGCCGAAGTCCTCCAACAATTTATGGTCTTTGCCAGTGGTGAATTGGCATGAAGTTTTGTTCTTTTGGCTCTTGATAGTGCATACTCCACCTCTGTTGAGTTGTGGGGTAATTGTGTGGACTCATAACTTGTGGAATTACGCATATGGTACTTTAAGTCCATTTTTCGGGATGCAGCTGTGGTAGTAAAAGGCTTCTTCCACATTTTGCAAAGAATTGCATCCAGTACTGCATGTGGTGGCAGAGCTGTAGGCTCTGGCAGCATTTCAAATATATTCAGGATTCTAAGAACCTCTGATCGGGAATCAGGTACCTTTCCCGTTTCTGTATTGAGAAGAGATCCTACTTTCCTCGATAAACTTAGCGTAGGGCAGGTCTTCAGGAGGGGGAATAAGGTTCCGGGAGAACCTCAGGAGGATCCGATGGATGAGCCTGGTGAGGAGGATGACCATTGCGAATCCGGAGAACCTGGCTGGTTTGGAACTAGAGATGGGAGGAGGACTTGGTACTGCAGGTGGCAAAGGTTGAGAAGCTGGAACTGGAGGCTGAGACTGTGCGGACTCCAGATCCTGTAAAAAAGTATTCAAAGCCTGCGTAATTTGTGACATTGCTTTTGATGCAAGATGATGCTGTGAAGGCCCAGGAGATAGAGTTGGTCCTGGAGGCAATGTTGCTAGAAGCAAGTCGTTAGGAGGCAGGCATGGTATTGGAAGATGAAGGGAATGTGATTTACTAAGGGGTAGATTTTTAAAAAAAGCGCGTTTGCGTACTTTTGTTTGCGCCCCAGGCGCAAACAAAAGTACGCTGGATTTTATAAGATACGCGCGTAGCCGCGCGTATCTTCTAAAACCTGGATCGGCGCGTGCAAGGCTGCCGATTTTGGGCAGCCGGCGCGCGCCAAGCCGCGCAGCCTGTCACCATTCCCTCCGAGGCCGCTCCGAAATCGGAGCGGCCTCGGAGGGAACTTTCTTTCGCCCTCCCTTCCCTTACCTAACCCACCCCCCCCCCGGCCCTATCTAAACCCCCCCCCCTACCTTTATCCACGGATTTACGCCTCCTGGAGGGAGACGTAAATCCACGGGCGCCAGCGGGCTGCTGGCGCGCCGAGACTCGACCCGGGGGCGGTTCTGGAGGGCGCGGCCACGCCCCTGAAACGCCCCGGGCCGAAACCACGCCCCTGGTCCCGCCCCCAAAACACCACGTCATCAGGTCCCGCCTCCTCGACACGCCCCCTTCAAAAAAAACCCGGGACCTATGCGCGTCCCGGGGCTCTGCGCGCGCCTGCGGCCTATGGAAAATAGGCGCGCAAGGCCCTGCTCGCGTAAATCCAGGTGGATTTACGCGAGCAGGGCTTTTAAAATCCGCCCGTAAGTGAAGACCAATCAGATTGAGAACCTTCACTACAGGACGAGCCGTGGTCCGAGACTAGTTCCACATCTAGTTCAGAGTCTGTCTGTGGAGTTTTGGATGACTCTAGATGTTTAATTTTATGAGTCTTCTTAAGA
Source organism: Rhinatrema bivittatum (assembly GCF_901001135.1). Lineage (NCBI taxonomy): Eukaryota > Metazoa > Chordata > Amphibia > Gymnophiona > Rhinatrematidae > Rhinatrema > Rhinatrema bivittatum. The sequence continues at coordinate 119,727,375 of NC_042619.1, forward strand.
GGTGTTTGACCATGTAGTGAGGACTGTGATGAGGAAGGTGTTAAGAGTCCGAGGTTGAATGGACAGCTTTGCACGTTTTGTGTCCTCACGCTTAGATGTATGTGCGGCACGTTTTGAAGCGTCGCATTTTGGGTCAACTGCTTTTGGTGTGCCGTGTGGTGATGCTCCGTGCTTTGCTGCGCCGTGCACGGAATGCTTCGGTCGTTTAGACTTCCCGTGTTCCGAATGCCTCTGCGTCAAGGAGCGGGAGCGGATGGGTACAAGGCCCTGTGACCCAAATGGCGCATGAAGGGCCTTTTTCGTAAGCGCCTCAACATCCTTCACCAGCCCTGGTGGTATTACTGACCTGGCCGAGGCACCCTCCAGCGACGCTGACCTTTTATAGCTGGTTTCTTCTTAGGTCTCTTCACCTGTGTTGAAGGTGATCTCAGACTCGCGATCTCTTCAACGCGTTACCTTTGGGCCCGGAGCCACATACAACCACAGTCTCAACATGAGGCTTGGTCGTGCTCCGGGCCCAGGCAAATATAGCAGTAATTATGTTCATCTGTTATGGACAAAATTTAACCACATTGTTAAAACTGGATGGCTTAGGAGCCATCACTGCCAAGGGGAAAAAAAAAAAATCAAAAAATCTTCTTCAGAGATGAGGAGAGAAAAACAGTGTGCAGTCCTGCTCGCGGAAAAAAAAAAAGAGACTGAGGTTACAAGGCTATCACACGGGAAGCTCACCGCACAGCCGTACAGAGTTCAAAACTCTGTACTAACAGAGAACTCCACCTACTGACCGGTCGTGATGCGCTCCCAGACAGCATGGCTAATTCAGCCCTGCTATCAACGGGAAAACTAAGCTGGGCATTATAGTACCCTCAATAAAATTACCCTAGATGAAAGCCCTCCCTCTGAATGTGGCAATGCCCTCAAAGCCATCAATGCTAAAGACAGGTCTCACCCCTTTTGAAATAGTTACTGGCAGGCCAATGGCTGTTGGCCCTTTTCCAAAATCTTCTATAGCTCTCATGTTTTCTCAGGAGGCATTTTTGAATCATTATTTGTTTACCTTACAGAGGGTATTGGCGTCACATTAGCAAAAAATACAAGTGTCTTTTCCTCCAGTGGACTCTGTGCCTACTGAGAGCACACAAACAGGTGATTTTGTTTTACTGAAGGTTTTTAGATAAAAAAAATTCTCTGGTACCCAGGTGGAGGGGGCCCTTTCAGGTATTGTTAACTTCACATTCTGCTATGAAATTAGAAGGACATCCTAGGTGAGTACATGTGTCACACTGTAAGAAAGCCTACAGTGCTGGATTGGCAGGTAACATCTAATTATAGACTTTATATAAGGTATCAAAAAACAAAAATACAAGACTTATTTTGGCCCTACAGAGACATGATACTGCTTCCTCTCCTAATCTGCCTGCACTCCATGGTAGCATGGCCATATCTGGGTCCATATGGCCAGACTTACTTGGCTTATACTAAGACATTACAGGAGTCTCTGAATCTTTCCAATTGCTGGCCATGTTACCATTTGAAGTCTGATGGCTCTGGAATTTCTCCATTTCCTTTCAACCGAGGCATTTTGAATATGCGGCCCAGTATATTTAGCAGCATGGCTAGGACAAATCCAAAGTTATCTGGGTACATTTATCCAGATAACTCTAGGACTAGCTCTTGGAATGACTAAAATTATCCACATATTTTACCCAGATAGCTTTGATTATCCAAGTTAACTACCTAAATCAGGGGTGCCCAACCACCGGTCCGCAGACTGGGACTGGGCCGTTGGGGGTTTTTTGCCGGTCCACGGCGACGCTCTCCCCGGCTACTGTTCATTGGCTGCCGCTGCTGCGGGGAGGCGGGGCGAGGCAGGAGCCCCGCCTCCTCCAACCCCAAAAGGAAGGAGGCACAACCTGAAAAGCAAGATCAGCAGGGCCGTGGTGGAGCTCACGTCACCACGGCAAGAAGAAAACAGTCGTGTCTACACAGGCACGTGCTCCTCCTTTCTGCCCACGCGGCCCCGGAAGAAAAATGTTGCTGGAGCCGCACGGGCAGGAAGGAGGAGGACAGAGCATCAGCCGCGTGCAGAAGAGGAGCCCTGCGGCCCGAGAAGACCAGGGCCACTGCAGAGCCCATCCTGCAGTGGCCCGTGAAGAGGAGGCCCAGAGGTGAGAGAGAGGCTGAGGGTCTGTAGCGTGTATATGTGTGCGTGTATGAGATGAGTTGAGAGATTGTGTGTGAGAGTGAAGACCTGAATGTTTGCAGAGAAGGAATGTGAGAGCCTGTGTGTGTGTGTGTGTGTGTGTGTGTGAGAGAGACAGCATGTGAGAGTGAGAACCTGTGTGTGTGTATGAATGATTGTATGAGAGAGAGCATGTGACAGTGAGAGCCTGTGCTTGAGCAAGATAGCATGTGGGAGTGAGAGAGAGCCTGTGTGTGTGAGACTGACAGCATGTGCCAGTGAGAGACTGTGTATGAATGATTGTATGAGAGAGAGCATGTGAGAGTGAGAGAGTGTGTGTGAGAGAGAGAGAATGAGAACCTGACTGTGTGTTTGAGGGAAGACGACAGATGGAGAGAAAAGAAATAGAAAAAAAGGCAATATAAAAGGAATTGGCAAAAAAATAAGAATGGGAAGGTGGAGGGAAAAAAAGCCTGAGACCAACCAATTAGAAAACTAAGATAAGACAGCAGATGTAAAAAAAATAAATAAATAAAAAAATTACTTTTTACTGATTGGCACATGTAATCTTTGGGAATGTGCAAGAGTAGCACTTTCTCTATGCGGATCTCACAATGTATGAGATCAGCATGGAGGAACTGGAAACCCATGGGGCCTGCATAGAGGAGGCAGCAGATTGGGCTTCAGTGCCAGTAGCAGCAATCGGCGCCTCCACAATAGCCATGTGGCAGCAGTAACAGTGGCAGCAGAGGAATGAGAGAGGCTCTGAGGTTGTGAGGGAGCCAGTGAGAGTGAGAGCATGAGTGTGTATGAGAAAATCCAGGGGAGTAAGAGTGTGTGTGTGGGAGGGGGAGAGAGTATCTTACAGCCTGAGAGTGTGTCAGTATCTGTGAGAGCAAGAGGTTATGGTTGGGTATAAGAGCATGAATGTGTATGTATGTGACAGTGTATGTGTGAGAGAGAATGGACATGTGAATATGTGTGAGAGAGAGAGGATAACCTCCTAATCCTTGACAATATCAGGGTGACTGGAAATAAAGAGCTCCCATGTATGGACAGCAGGGCTTTTTAAAATCCTTATTAGTTTTAATTATTGTGTGTTATTTGATATATGTGCTGTTTTGAAATATTTTATTGGTGTTTGGGAAATTGTAAAAAATGTATATGATTTTAATTAATAGAAATTCTATTTATCAGTAGTTTTAAAGTATTTTTTTTTATTAGTATGGTTTTACTATTATAACTGATGCTTTATGTTTCTTGATTTTGTTTTATGAGGAATGGTGGTTCTGATTTTCCATTGTTAATACACAGAGTCTGGCTTCTTGGGGTTTCCATTTCAGTTTTTTCTAATTTGTGCTCCTTTATTTTGTATTTGGTGAGGGTCTGTCTCTGCTCTGTGTGACCATGATGAGAGATTCTGCTAGCATGTAGTGTCTGTATAGGGATCTATAGCAATCGGGTTTGTTTTGTTTCCTCAGTAGGTGGTGTATTGTTATCCTAGGACCCAGTGTAATATTTACCCTTGCTTATTCAGAGGTAGGGTTTTTGTTATTTGAGTCCTTGGTGTTATTACTGTTATGTTTCAATGGGATTGCAGTATAGATTTTGAGTGTCTTTTTTGCAGGGTTTTATGTTAGTTCACAATGTGCCTGGCAGAGGAAGGTATTTGTGCTGCTGTTACTGTGAGGTGACACCAGAATTTGAAAATCTTTTAGTATGATGAGCTGTAAGGGAAACATCCAAGCTCCATTGTTTGGGGGAATTTCAGCGGATGCACAGAGTTAGAGAACTGGAGGTGCAGGATTTATAAATGTCATAATTAAATAAGTATGCACTAAAATCCAACCCCATCCATAACCCCGCCCCCATATGACCAAAGCCCCGCCCTGCCAGGCCATGGAAAAATGGTCTTGCTTGAAGCCGGTCCCTGGTGCAAAAAAGGTTGGGGACTACTGACCTAAATCAGCTGGATAACTTTGGCCCATCCAGATATGCCCCTCCTTTATCTGGATACATTTTTAATTTCTCCGAGTAAACTCTATCTGGGTTAGGGGAGCAGAAATTTAAAGACTTTTACATATGCAGTTCTCTTTCCTGGGATCACTGCAAAAAAAGTCTTTCATGTGAGAAAATGTCAAGCTAGTCTGTCATTTGCAATCCAGAAACAATATAGCAAAGACAATTTCACTGCAGCAATAGTCTGTATAGTACCTGAATGTAATCCACTTTGAAGCGCTGAAAAAAAGTGCGAAAAGCGGAATATAAATCTAAATAATAAAATGGAGCCAAACAGCTCGACAAAACTAAACTATCAAGATGAACAGCCTCTTATCAGCTTACCAAAACTTATTGAGAGAGAGAGAGAGAGAGAGAGAGAGAATAACATTTTTTCATTTAATTCAGGATATTCTTAATAAATTTGCATAAATTAGTTTGACTAGATTTAAAGCCTTACTACTATACAGTCAGAAAACCAAAGACAGACCACAAGACACTACAGGTTTTTTAAAGTATATATTTCATATTCATGAGTGAACATTCGCAGTGTCAATAAGAAATGCTCTCTTTATAATGGTTACTACATTTTGTAATTACAAGGCTATTTATCAGCAGTCAAAACTGCTGGACAAAAAAGCATTTCACTGGACAGAATGTGCAATATCTTCTAATCCCACAATCAGAAGATGAATTTAAGTTTCAGTGACTATAAAGTTTAGCTTACTCCTGTAATTTTATGAAATATAGTCAACAGGCACTTGTATTCAAGTACATCATAAAGCCTTTCAAAGCCTTTCTGATTAATCACAAAGGGCTATTTAACTATATTCAAAAAGGACAACACACACCACATTGCTTTGATTATCCCAGTGATCTTCAGTGAGATCTAACCTACAGCGGACAGCTGTGATTGTCTTCAACTAAATATTAAAACACAAACTATCAGATGCGTGGGATTATATTGTGAAAAAATTAATTCATCACAAAAAAAACCAAAACATTTAAACAGCATAGGGGACAAAATATGCTTCTATGAATAGTACACAAACCAGAAACTGATAGTATGCTGCAACCAATGTGTATTTAAATCATAGCTCCAAGCAAGTCTATTTTGTTTAGTCTTTTTTTTTTTTATTTTAACTTTGTGCTTTCTAAATAATGAAAAAAGAGGCAGCCAGTAACTTCCAAAGTTAGGAGTGAGCATTGTTAAATAGATGCCTGAGGTTTTTGCAGAACCACCTGTGGTGGCCTTTTCTCATAGGTAAAAATGTGACTTCTTAGTGTCAGTGGATTTGTGCCCCACTAATGCTGCTTCATAGGAACCAGGACAACAGCGTAGACAATGCATGGTTTGTGTTAATATACTTTCTCTGACTTGCTTTGTGCATCAGCAATTCATGTTATAACGTTTGACTGACTGTAATTCTAGTTTCATTATTTAAATTATACAATGTCCTGAGGGATTATTATATGTGGGGAAGATTAAGTGTTCACTGTGGACATATCTGACTGAACGTAAGAGCTGCCACTGAAGGTGCCATTTAGAGACATCCATGATCATACATTGCAATACCCATCAGCATATGTGTGAAGAATTGTGTTTGTGTACTTGACCATGTTCCTGTACAATGCTGGAGGTGGAGGAGGGGTGTGACAGACAATTGTCAGGTTTTGAAGAAACATGGATCTTAACATTGGACACTTCATCCTCATGGACCATTACATGAGACTTAATGGAATGCAATTATGTGAGGTATTTTGCCATTTCTTTGTTTATCTCTTTGAATTCCTCTGAAGCACAATGTGCCCTGTTTGGCTGTCTCCTAGACATGCAATTTAGATTTAATGAATGGGCCTGTTCAGTCTCCTGATGACTGGCTCCTTTATAACATGTGATTTATTTAAATGGAGAACCGAAAGCCAAGGGGTATTACAATTCTGTTTAAAGCCAGTATGTTGTGAAGCTAGAAGAAATTTTCAGGTTTAATATTGAGCTTGTCTCCTGATGAAGGTACTCTACTGAAACGTGGCCAAGTCTGGGATTTTGTGAACGTGGAGCAGTATCTCGGGTTGCTAGTTTGATTGCCTATAATTGTTCAACGCTGCCTGCTCTAAATTTATATATTTTAACCAGCAAATATAAAACTAAAAATATTACTTAATACTCACTCCTAATTTGAAATTGTATTGGTTGCTAAATGTTTCCATTATTTATATAGCATGGATTGAGAGATGTTAAGTTATTTTTCATTTTAAAAAAATTGAGACATTCAGCAATATGCTTTAAGCTAGGGGCCACAAACTTTTCAAGAAGCATTTCAAATCACAGAGTCAGGGGTGATGAGGTCTAACTTTGCTGAGCTGGGGAGGGAAGTAGAGAGTCTTTTGGAGTTGTTTACAGAGAAAAGTTTGGAGGGGGTGGGGTCCAGGTTTGACCTTTACAGGGATTTGAAATGCTAGGGAAGGGAGAGCAGGGTTTCCAGGGGTATGTCAGTAATACACGCCAAAAGATGGCAACCCTGCCATACCCCCAGCAACCTTACCCAAACATCTGCTCACCTAAGGAGGTAGGGGGCAGGGAAGGTAGGCAGATGGCAGGATGAGGAGTGTCTCTCTCTCTCTCTCACCCCCACCCAAGCAATCTTCCTGCCTCTCTAGTTCCTTCCCCTTTCTTTTCCCTTCCTCTCACTCCCATTTCTTGCAACATGCCAGAATGATGGTATGAGCAAAACAACTGCCACTGGAGACCCTAAACAAGGGGGAGAAAGACTCAGTATCTGGATTATAATAATGAAGATGTCTGCACTCTATGCCTCCAAAGCCTGCATCGTTAAAGTACGATATCCATACACCTTCCCCCCCATTTCCAAATAGATGTCAGCGTGGTTGGGAGCTCAATGAACCACTGTCCTTACCTGGCTTTCTCTTGCAGCCCCACAGAAGCAAGTACCTTTCTCCCCATAGCCAACACTGCTCTCAACAGCAGCTGAAAACCTGGCAAAGCTATGCTGCAGTCTCTTCCCCTGTCTTCAGTGCAAGTGGCTCCCCCTGCATAAGCAGCACCAACACCAGCAATACATAATGCAGCCAATCTATGGTGGCTTTGCTAGGACATGTTCTCCCTAAGTCGCTCTGATGCACTGCCACTTGCACTTCCAACTTCAAGGATCTGAGCTGGCAGAAGCGCTCTCACTGCCACTGCAGGACAGATTAAGCTCCTTCTGCTGTTACTGCAGAAAACTGAATGAAATTCGTTTAAAGGCCATTTTTGAGGAGTTCTGATTTCAACACATATTGGTTGCCGCAGACACTTAGGTTTTGTTTTGTGTACCCTAATACATGACTGCACCTTATTGAGTATTTTGTCCCCTGTGCTACTCATGTTTTTTGATGAGCATGTTTCACATTTTGGATTATTTTCACCTAGTGATTTGTCTTGTTTGCATCTGATGGGATTATTTTGTTACATTCGTTATGCAAGGACCACCATATATATGGCTGCTTGGCCATGAACTATAAATGTCTATAGTCCCGTTAACAGCAGCTGAAAGTCATCACCTGAATCATGACTCCTTTCATTCAAGGAGACATAAGAGGAGGACAAGAAGTCATTTATAAAATGTTATTTCTGCATTTTTCTATATGCATCACCTAGCACTAGAAATAACCAGCTCTCTATTCCAGAGAAAACTGTGTAGGACTCATTTTCCTAGCTCTGATATTATTTCAGCTATATTATTGTCATTATACTGTATATAATAATCTTCAAGCTGTCACTTTTTCTGTTTGCATACAAAAAAGAAATTAACCCCACCTAACACACTTCAAAGCTTAAACACGTTCTGTAAGACCATGCCTGAGGCTCACCTTAGTATGAGCTCTTGTTCAGCAGAGGTCAAGTGCACTGTGAAGGTGATGTGCTCAGGCTCCAGTGATGAAGAAAAGGTGAGTGCTAGTACAAATATATGTCTTCTGTTGACTGAGAAACACTGCTGATGGGTTCAGTTTCAGACAAGACTTCCTCTCCAGCCACTGGCCAGGGAGGGGAAAGAAGTCACAACAGAGATGGCACAAGACATTGTCTGGGGATAAAAATCTTTCTGAATCAACATAACTATTACAGACTCTCCTACAAAACCAGAAAATCCTCTGCACCCACTCCTCTTCCTCCTTTATCCACTTTCTTCCCCACCATATGTAGGCAAGTAATAACACGGCAGCAGAGTGCGGGAACTGCTCTGTGGAATATAGGTGGCTAGGCTGTACTAAGTGTGAAACTGTGACCCGGCAAATGTTTACAGTGCTCCTAGCAGCCCACTCACTCCCCCCCCCCCCCCCCCCCCCCCGATTTCCTGTTTTAAAAGGAAATCCACAGGAGAAGGGAAAAGAAGTTAGCTGGATAAAGTTATCCCACTAACAGCCTATATATTCAGTAGCATGGCTGCGCCGCGGAATATTTCTGGCTATCTTAGCGGGATAAGTTTATCCAGATAACTTTAAGACAGGTAGATGGGCTGACCACAGTTAGCCAGATAAGTTACCTGGCCAACTCTAAATATCAGAATTAGCTGGATAACTTATCTGACTAACTCAGCTCCTTTTGGGTATGTTCCTGGCATGCCTCTGACTTATCCGGCCACCTTTTAACTGGATAAAAAAATTATCCTGCTAGAATTTAGCCAGTTCAGTGCCAAAATATTTATTTAGCTGGATAACTTCTAGAGTTATCTGGTTAAATGCTTCTGAATATAGGAGCTCATGCTTCTTCTACAATACATCCCATGGTTTTTATTTTTCAATATTTTAAGCTACTTAAAACATTTGTCTTTGTGCAGTAGGCTTTATAAAAGTTTATATTTACAGACAAATTCTGCCACTAGTTCAAGCAGCATCAGGATACACCTCTGAAATGTCTCACCAAGCAGCCGCATTCCCTCTGCAGCCTTTTCCCAATAAGAAGCTGTAAGATCAGCTAACCTGGCCATGTCTATTGCATATGTGGAAATAATTGCAGACATCCAAGTATTTATGATGTCATTTAGAGGTTCTGCAAACAGCAGTGCTATGGCTAACATTATTAAAAAGCAAGTAAGTATAGCCCCCCCATATGTGCAAGAAATCCTCCATGGAAGTTTCATCTTTGAACTGGGTGGTTCCTGAGGTAGGGACAGCTTCTCCACATCCATCAGTTTTACATTATTCCACTGACTGGTATCAAAACTCTTCAGGAATGGACTCAGATCGCTATCTGAGAAGGAAGGTAAAGGACTCTCCTTAATTAATTTGATTTTCTCCCTGAACTCCTGCATCCGCTGCAGAAAAATAATGGGATCCAGCAAATCCCTAAAACTCTCCGCAAGGCTGAGAGCCCGTTTCTGCTCATTCAGAACCGTGTTCAACTTATTGATCTCTGGGTCATAGGCCTGCATCACTGCCAACTTCATGGTCTCAAAATCAGACAGGATCTCATTTTTTTTCTGCTCCAGCGTGTGCTCTAGTGCTTCAAAGTACTCCTTCACTTTGTCAGAGTCCTTAGTCAACAACTGCAGGGCTCTCCTCTTGCTAGTTTCCAAGGTGTCAAGCTGGGACAGCAAGTCTCCACACCGCCATGTCTCAAAGCTCTGAAAGAGACTTTCAAAAGCACTCTTTTCTAGGCGATAGGCATCCTCAATTGAGCAGAAGCCATGGTCTGCGTGATCTCCTCTAGTGGCACAAAACCCACAAATTAGCTTCAGATCTGTTGAGCAGAAGATATTGAGGGGTTGCCCACTGTGCACCTTGCACACAGGCATCTTTGGAATGACTTTGAATTTGTTGTACTTTTCCACAATTCCTTTCAGTGAATAGTTGACTTGCAAGCTACCAATTCCAATAGAAGGGGTTTCTTTTCGGCAGGTGGGGCACTTGAAATTTGACTGTCTCCAGGGCACGCTCCTAACATTTCCTTCGAGGATCCCTTCTAGGCATTTCTTACAGAAGTTGTGTGAACAAGGTAAAACCCGAGGATCATCAAACAAACTACAGCAAATAGGACAAGTAAGGTCCTCCTCCAAGAGATCCATCATAGCCTGCAAGGAAAGCAGAAGCAGTAAGTGAACCAAACTTCTGAGTATATACAGAAAAGACAAGATTACCCAACACTGAATTATCAAACATAAGCAGAATTACCATTTTTATTTTCACTTACAAACTTGCACATACAGGATCAGAGAATTGCTTTTCTGAGGGAATGCAGGACAAATCCCGGAATAAAATAGCATAGGATTTTCAGAAAAAACAGGACTGGCTCAGGCAATCCCTTATAGCCTGGAAATATTTATGAGAACTAGCCACAACTGGAAGTCTTCCTTATTGCCATATAATGAGGCAACTAAGGTAAAAGCTTTTAATTCCTGTGAATGTACCCTGCGTTACCAGACACTGCAACATTTTTTAGTGTGCAACTGTTAGATAGGTTTAAATTAACAAACAGTGTGAAGAGCCTATTAAATATACCAATGCAGCTAAAGAATGTAGCACCCTGCACTACAACATCCTCTTCCCATCTTCACCAAGTGGGTGGCAATAATAATTTGGCTATCTTAATCTATGCCTCATCCACAACTTCCCCCGGCTGCTGGGACTAAACAAAGCACTGACAGGTAACCCACACTCTCCAGCATCACACAAATGCAGAATAAAGGAAAAGAAATTCAACTGTATCTGGAGTCCAAAGACATGAATTACTGCTGACTTTCCACTCCAGTGTTTTGTGCAAAAGGCAGTCAGGGCTGCACATACATTTATACAGAATTTATGGGACTTGTTTAAAATGATCCACAGTTTCATTCATATTGCCATCGCACAAACCTCAGCAATAACAGATTAAAATAGCTTGCTATAGCACAAGAAAATTATTAGCATAAACAGAACAAAGGAACAGCAATAGCTGGTCATGTTATAGCCCCCTCCGGTAGACTGAAGTTAGTCCCGAAATATGTTATAACTCTCCAAATATTGTCTAACTTTTCACCCATCTTAATTTTTATCTTCTAAATCCACAAAACAGAATTCCATTCTCTATTGAAGACTTCATGAAAGGGACACACCACATAATTTGTTTTAATAATATTTTTTCTACAAGCTGCTGGATACTTCTTAAAATTGTGCCATCCGACATTCAGACACCAACTAAAATCACAATAACTTATCGTAAACTAAGAAAATGTAAATGAGAAATGCTAAAAGTGCAATTCTAACAAAATCTGTTTTCTCATATAACAACCCACAGTATTATTAGGTCATAATCTATAAAAGTATCCTAAGGTATGCTAGATAGGGCTGATATATTTTGTAACTTATTGCATTATTTTTGCATGATGTATATGTTGTATTTCTTAATATCACAATGTTTTAATAATGTAATCTAACATGTACAGCACTGCTGAGAAAGGCAGACTATAAATGTTAAATAACAGTCACCTAGCTTCCTGCTGCAGTATGTTGGATGTAGTCCTAAAAATCTTATGTTTTTATATCCTTCCTGTATTAGATTGATTGTATTTATGAGTTCTTCACTTGTTCTTTTTGCTGTTGTACCTCATTTTGAAAACTAACAGTGCAGGGCGAGAAATAAATCTGTTGATAAACAAAGAATCATGGCTCAGAATGAAAGCCTTGTGCCACTCCACACTATGAACTGGATACATGTTAACTAGGCTTGATTTCAAATGACAATTAATGCTAGCACATGTGACAATTACATTCTTCTTTACTTAAGAAGGCATCTGCATTAAAAACACACTCAAGGGCCCTATAAATGTGGTTTGCATAGCTCAATGGGTCCTTTAATATTTCTCCCATGTTGTGCCCTGTGAAAAACATCCTTATTTAAGAAGGCTTTTGGTTTATAATGAGAAAGATAACCAGGAAAATGTTAGGAAAAATGAATTTATATTCACAGATATTTAGCCAGCCAGGTTACAGAAACTTGCTTATGCACTCTATTGGTTACTAAGGTGAATAAATAGCATTTCCTAAACGAAAATACACAATGGGGAACCCACAACCACTACAGGAAATACACCAATGTAACACAGCTCTACAGTAGAAGAGTCATGTTACACACTTTACTGTGGTGCAAACCGTGGCAAGAGAGAAGCTGTGTGTTGCAGTTGTGGACCCTTGGGCCTAGGAAGAGTTGGCACAACCTGCAGGGAGGAGCCCTGCAGGTTCTCACCATCAGGTGGACCTGGCCGAAGCAGAGACCCAGCTGGAGCTTTGCCTATAACAGCCCTCGTTCCCTTCAGGTTAACCCTTTGGGTGCTGGGGGTGGCAAGTCTTAGGTGGGGTCTCTGCTGATGGCAGAAGCAGAGGTCCTTGGATAGCAGGATCACAGGCAGGTGGAGGTCAGATGAGTCAAGTCCAGGTGAAGGTCAGAGGCAGATGGCAGTTAAGCATGTCCAGTAGCAGGCAGAGGTTAGTGGTAGGCAGTGGTCAGGAATGTCCAAGAGCAGGCAGAGGTCAAGTCAGGCATCAGTCTGAGTAGAGAGAAGGGGCAGACAGGCAGGTAAGGTGAAGAACAACAGGACAACATGGAAGGAGATGAGATCTGAAGACAAGGCGCCAGAAGCAACATATTCTACGGAGGAGTAGGAGGACCTGTTGCTTAGATGCCAAATGCAGGATCGAGTGACCCCTTTATAGGGCTTTGGCAGTGGCATCATCATCTGGTTCCATGGGGCTTTTCCCGCTACTTGCCCTTTAAGAAGGCTGAGGTCTGGCATGCATGCACCTAGGAAGCAAGATGTCAGCTGGGACTGGTAGCGTTTGACTGCATGGAAGTCAGTGGCATCCTGCCGCATTGGACCTTGTCAGGAGCCCACAGGGAGCCCCTAGCTGAGGTGGTAAGTGCGGTGGTCCATGGGCCATGGACTGCCAAACATAACACTATGCTGGACTGAAAGCATGGCAGACTCTGGTGATGAGAGGGAGTACATACAGGAAACTGTCCAGAAATAAAAAACAGATAGCAAAAAATAAAGAATGATGACATAGTGCTTCCTCTGGATCTGGAAAATAGCCTGTGGCACATTAAATTAAAACCAGAAAGCATAAGAGTGTGGAACCTGCCCTATTAATTATAACAATAATATTTTATTCAAACTGCAAGATTAAAAAACAGGATGAACTACAATGTAGTACAGTGGTTCTCAACCTTTTTTCTGTTGGGACACACACGACAGTTCCCTGTACATACCAGTATCATTCCATACTGTGGGTTATGTTCCATGTCCAGAAGATGGAGTCAGAACACAAAATTCCCAGGGGAGGAACCATATAACCACGCCTCCCCTGTAACAGCTCTCAGTAATGTTCTGACTCCAGCAGATGTGAGCAGGGGTCTTGTGGTCCCCAGCTTGTCAGCTTAGGGCTACCTCCTCAGGGGGGATCAAGTTTAAAAAAAAAAAATAAAAAATAGGAAGTTTTAAATTTACAGTTTAGGTCACTTTGCTAAGGCTCCCCCTTACAGCAGGGGGAGAGCTCTCCGCTGGTGCTGGCTCATCGCTCTCTAGCCTGGTGACTTGCTGACAGGCTGTTGCCTGTTTTTCTCTCTTTCTTTTCTCATTTTCCTCACTGAGGGCTCAGTTGGGGTAAGTGTATTTTTGTTTCATCTTCTTTTTCAGCAGAAGACTGCAATTGTTTGGACTCCGTTCGGCTCTCTGAGGTGAAAGTCGGTAGCGCCGGCCTCTCCCTCCTAACCCAGGTTTTCCCCCCTCCCTTTTGGGGAGCGACCGACATCCCGACCTGCGGCCCCGCGAAGCACCATTCCCCGGGGCTGCCTGCTGTCAGGAGGTTAATTCCCCATCAGTTCTTCTTCAGGTCGGTGGGGGACCGCGGCAAGCGTCCGTTGCCGGGTCGGTGCTCATTTTAGGCGCGAGCCACCTGTAGAGCCTCCCCCGCCTCTCTCTCCCTGCGGCGATGCAGTCTGCAGCGCCTTGTGAGGGCTCCAACAGGGCCGGATTATTTTCTGAAGAGGGTCTGTGCTCAGGCGGTTTCCCTGAGGGGGAATGTGCGCCAGCTACTAACAAGGACGTTCAAGCTGCAGACCGCGTGGGAAGGAAGCGCCAGGCCCCGTTCCCTCTCAACGCGGGAACGGCAGCCATTTTGTTGCAAGATTCTGATGCCGCGCTTTCTGAGGAGGACACGGATAATCCGTTCCAGACCCTTACTCAGAGTTTAATTCTGGTAGGCAGAGGGTGGATCCCCCAGGGGGTGACACCTCAGGATGCCAGGCCTTTTCCCCTGAATTCATAGTCCTGAAGCACAGGGCTTTTCTTCAGAGCAGAGACACGACCTTCGGGACCTGGGGACCCTCTCCCCCCAAGATACTATGTCCTACCCCCCTCCTGGGTGGGACCCTCCCTCAGGCTCGCCCCCCTTTAGTAGGCGGGGGAGCGGGGACATCTCGTGGCCCTACCGGGACACCATCGATAATACAGACTTCGCCGGGAGAAGGACAATCCCAGGACCCCGACATGGACGACCCCACCTTGGCGGCCCAGGTGGAGGGCGATGACCCTAGGGTCCTCCGCATCTTCCAAGCGGGAGTTAGATGACCTCATTCCCTACATCCTCCAGGAAATGGATATTGATCCCCCTCCGGAACCGGTGGGGCCTGACCTGCCTCTCAAGAAGGGGGACCCACTCCTAGCAGGACTGCGGCCTCTAGCCAAGTCTTTTCCCACTCATCACAGGATCTTGCAGTTGATCACTCGGGAATGGGATTCCCCGGAGGCCAACCTTAGGGTCGGTAGAGCCATGGAAAAATTGTATCCTCTGCTGGCCGATTTTTTTTTGGAAATTCTCAAAGTTCCCGCTGTAGATTCTGCGGTATCAGCGGTCACAAAACATACCACTATTCCTGTCACTGGAGGGACAGCGTTGAAGGATATGCAGGATCGGAAGCTGGAGGTTTACCTCAAGCGTATCTTTGAGGTCTCGGCCTTAGGGATGCGGGCGGCTATCTGCAGTTCCCTCGCACAGTGAGCGGGTCTTCGATGGGTGCAGCAGCTTCTCACCTCCCAGTCCTTACCAGATGCTGAGGCTCACCAGGCGGACAGACTGGAAACCGTTGTTGCCTATGGAGCGGATGCCTTATATAATCTTTTAAGGGTCCTAGCCCGAACCATGGTGGCGGCGGTCTCAGCGCGTCGGCTCCTTTGGCTTCGCAATTGGTCGGCTGATGCCTCTTCCAAGACATGTTTGGGGCCCTTCCTTATAAGGGTAGGTATCTTTTTGGTGAAGACTTGGATCAGATCATCAAGTCCCTTAATGAGAACGCGGTGCACAAGTTGCCCGAAGATCGACCCCGTTTGTCAAGATCATATAATTACTCCAGAAACCGTTATCGTAACCAGCGGAGAGCGCGTCCTCAGAGGCAACAGCCACCTCGGGCTCCCTCTTCTCGTTCGCACTCCTGGAACCGGCCCTTTCGTGGGCGCCGCCAGGGTAAGGAAGCGCAGGGTGCTGGTGCATCCGCTAAATCTACCCAATGATGCCAGACGGACCCCCGAGGTGGTCCCTCGACTGGGGGGGGTGGGGGTGGTGTCTCCTTGCTCTCTTCTACGAAGAGTGGGTCCAAATCACGTCGGATCAATGGGTTCTGGATATTCTAAGACGCGGTTACGCTTTGGATT
Source organism: Rhinatrema bivittatum (assembly GCF_901001135.1). Lineage (NCBI taxonomy): Eukaryota > Metazoa > Chordata > Amphibia > Gymnophiona > Rhinatrematidae > Rhinatrema > Rhinatrema bivittatum. Next base: position 119,743,239 of record NC_042619.1, read on the forward strand.
TTGTTTGCGCGCCTCGGGACCGGTTCCTGTTTTCCCCTTGCGGGTCCTTAATCAAACAGGGAGCCGTGCGGCAGACCCTCGATAGTCTCCTTCAATTGGGGGCCATAGTGCCGGTGCCAGCCGCTGAACTGGGCCAGGGGCATTATTCAATCTACTTTGTGGTTCCCAAGAAGGAAGGTACTTTTCGTCCTATCCTGGACCTCAAGCAGGTCAACCGGTCCCTCAGAGTTCCTCGTCTCTGCATGGAGACACTCCGTTCAGTGTTAGCGGCAGTTCATCCGGGAGAATTCTTGGCTTCGTTGGATCTCACGGAGGCGTATCTCCACATACCAATTTGTCAAGCTCATCAGCGTTACCTACGCTTCAAAATTTTGGGTCAACACTTCCAATTTCGCGCTCTTCCCTTTGGCCTGGCCACAGCTCCACGGGTTTTCACGAAGATCATGGCGGTAGTGGCGGCAACCTTGCGCAAGGAAGGCATCCTTGTGCATCCTTACCTAGACGATTGGCTCATCCGTGCAAAGTCACGAGCGCAGTGTATCCTCGCAGTCGACAGAGTGGTACAACTTCTCCAATCTCTGGGATGGATTGTCAACTTCACCAAGAGCAGCCTGGTCCCGTCCCAGTCGTTGGATTTTCTGGGAGCTCACTTCGACACCAAGAATGCCAGGGTTTTTCTGCATCCGGACAGAGCTCATTCTCTGCCTCAGCAGATTCAAGGATTTATGGCGCTCGAGACACCCACTGCCTGGGTACTGGGGACTATGGCCTCGACCATCGATCTGGTTCCTTGGGCATTTGCACATCTGAGGCCTCTGCAGAGATCCCTACTCTCCCGGTGGCAGCCGGTGTCGAGAGATTTTCAGGCAATCCTTCCAATTCCGAGAGGAACCTTCATCAGTCTCCATTGGTGGCTGGAACTGCGGCACCTAGCTCAGGGGGTGTCGCTGGAGGACCCGGATTAGGTGATTATCACCACGGACGCCAGCCTCACAGGCTGGGGAGCGGTCTGTTGGGACAGCTCAATCCAGGGATGGAGGAACAGTCGAAGTGGCCCATCAACCGCTTGGAGACCAGGGCGGTCCGTCTGGCGTTACAGGGTTTCTTCCCCATAGTATGCCATCAAGCAGTCAGGGTGCTATCGGACAATGCGACTACAGTGGCGTACATCAATCGCCAGGGAGGCACGAGAAGTCGGTTGGTCTCTCTGGAAACCGACAAATTGATGGAGTGGGCAGAGCTTCACCTCCAACGACTAACGGCCTCGCATATAGCGGGAGTGGACAATGTACAGGCGGACTTCTCTCAGCCGACAAAACTTGGATCCCGGAGAGTGGGAGCTCTCGCAGCAGGCAATGCGGATAATAGTACGGCGATGGGGGACACCGCACATAGACCTAATGGCAACCGCCGGAAATGCAAAGGCTGCCTGCTTCTTCAGCCGCAGGCGGGAGTGTGGCGCCGAGGGCGTGGACGCGCTGGTCCTACCCTGGCCGCACCACTGTCTCCTATATGTTTTCCCACCGTGGCCCCTCATGGGCAAGGTCATCCGCAGGATAAAGGCACACCACGGGCCGGTGATCCTTGTGGCGCCAGAGTGGCCCCGACGACCGTGGTTCGCGGATCTGCGCAATTTGACGGTGGAGGGTCCCCTTCGTCTCGGTCAGCTGCCACGTCTTCTACGCCAGGGACCAATATTTTTCAAGGAGGCAGATTGCTTCTGTCTTGCGGCCTGGCTTTTGAGAGGCGTCAGTTGAGAAGGCGTGGTTATCCGGAGCCGGTTATTTCAACGCTACTGAAAGCATGTAAGATGTCCACCTCTGTTACCTATGTTCGAGTCTGGAAGGTCTTCGGGTTCAGGTGGCGGCCTTGGGGGCTTTTCTTCGCAGTGGAAATAAGGAGTTTCTGTCCTCGCATCCGGATGTCTCCCGTTTCCTTAAAGGAGTTAAACACTTGAAGCCTCCGATTTGCCCACCTTGTCCGTCGTGGAATCTGAATCTGGTTCTCAGAGTCCTCTGTGGTTCGCCGTTCGAACCTCTATGCTCGGCAACCATCAAGGTCGTCACTCTCAAGACCATTTTTCTCGTGGCAATCAGTTCAGCAAGACGTATTTCCGAGCTGCAGGCCCTATCCTGTCGTGAACCATACCTTCGTTTCACGCCTGAAGGGGTTTCGCTGAGGACGGTTCCTTCTTTTCTCCCTAAGGTGGTTTCGGCATTCCACCTCAACCAATCTGTGGAATTACCATCTTTTGCCTCTTCTGAGTCTGGAGACCTGCGTAGACTGGATGTACGGCGGTCTCTGATACGCTATCTGGAGGTGACTAATGATTTTCGGCTCTCCGATCATTTCTTTATCCTCTGGTCCGGACCCCGGAAGGGTTGCATGGCCTCCAAACAATCTATAGTGCGGTGGTTGAAGGGAGCGATCATAGCGGCGTACCTTGGCGTAGGTAAGTCCCCTCCGCTGGTTGTCAAGGCTCATTCGCTTCGAGCCCAGGCAACATCTTGGGCGGAGAGCTCCTCCGTCTCCACTCAGGAGATTTGTAGGGCAGCCACCTGGAAGTCGATCCATACTTTTGCGAGACATTATCGCCTGGACGTCGATGCTCCGTCAGGCGGTCAGCTTGGAGACAAGGTAATACGAGCAGGGCTGTCTGCGGCCCACCCGTGATGGGAAAGCTTTGGTACATCCCACAGTCTGGAATGATCCTGGTATGTACAGGGAAAAGAAAATTATTCCTTACCTGCTAATTTTCGTTCCTGTAATACCATGGATCATTCCAGACACCCTCCCTTGGTTTGGGGGTTTTGCTGGTGGGACATCCCTGCCTACACAATCTTTTACTCTGTATTTCGAATACTGCGCGTCTTTTTTGTTCACGCACTGCTGTTTGCAAGTTCACTGTTCAGAATTTAGTTGCTGTTTATTTGGACAGCGGTTATTTCAATTCCTTCTTTGATTACTTGATCCCTCTGTTTTTTAGTCTCTCTCTTTTGGGCTTTGTTAGTCTAGTTACTGAGAGCTGTTACAGGGGAGGCGTGGTTATATGGTTCCTCCCCTGGGAATTTTGGTTTCTGACTCCATCTGCTGGACATGGAACATAACCCACAGTCTAGAATGATCCATGGTATTACAGGAACGAAAATTAGCAGGTAAGGAATAATTTTCTTATGGTTCTCACATGCGTGACACACTGAACACATGACCATCATAGGGCTAAATGTAAAAAGTACAGTTTGCATCCACAGGAACCCCCCCTGACCCACAATTATGGATGTAAAGCAGAATTATGACATTCCTTGTACAACTCACCTTACAAAAACTATATTCTGGTTCTAGTGTCATCTCAGTAACAGCAACACAAACTCCAACTACCAGGCTCAATAGCCCTACTTATTTAGCCCTAATTAATTAATACTACCAGTAGAGGACACAATTGATAAGACATTAAACCTTGCATTGATGTACCTAGACATAATTAAGCAACTACTAAACCAAATGGAACTAGTAATTAACATTGAAAAAACTGAATTTATACACCTAGAGCGTAAAAGCTCTGAGGTAATCAAAAACCCAATCAAACTTAAAAACAATCAAGAAATAGTACTAACCGAGAAGGCTCGGAACTTAGGAGTAATAATTGACACGGAACTCAGCCTGAAGCAACACATATCACAAAAAACTAGAGAAGGATATGCCAAACTAATGGTCCTCAGGAGGCTTAAACCCCTATTAACCCAAGCGCACTTCCGAACAGTCTTACAAGCACTTATATTCTCCAGCACAGACTACTGCAATACTCTATTTCTAGGATTACCATACTCAACAATAAGACCAATTCAGATATTACAAAACTCGGCTGCCAGAATACTAACTGGTAAAAACAAAAGGGAACACATCACCCAAACACTGGCCGAATTACACTGGCTGCCAATAGAACAAAGAGTGCAATATAAAACACTATGCACAATTCACAAACTGATTTACGAAGAAAAAGCAGACTGGTTAAACACAGCACTACGCTTACACATCCCACAAAGAAATCTTAGATCAGCCAACAGAGCTCTACTAACAATCCCCTCCGTAAAGACAGCAAAACTTACCCAAGTTAGAGAACGAGCCCTTTCCTTAACCGGACCAGCAGTATGGAACTCATTGCCACTCGAAACAAGACTACAAAGTGATTTAAAAAGCTTTAAAAAAAGTTTAAAAACATGGCTTTTCAAAAAAGCATTCTATAATATAAATGGGGAACAACAAGAAGTTTAAAGGAATAAGCGAATGAACATCTACATAAAGCTAAAGTCACCCCATATTAACATAATTATATATCCATCATCATTATAGAAATAATTTAAAAAACCATGCAGTTTAAAGTTCAATTATTATATGATCCCTATTAATCATATAAAAGACAAGACCCAAATCTCACATTATATACCTTAGATTATGAAAATTGTTACCGTTAAATGTTTTGGCACTTTGTTAGTAAGAATTCAATCAAATACATATATGCGTGCCACCTTGTAAACCGTTGTGATGGTGCACTACTAAACGACGGTATAGAAAAGTTTTTAAATAAATAAATAAATACTTATGAAAAGACAGCAGTTTATCACTAATGCATGTCCTCTTGAGAAAATACAACAAATAAGACTGATACAAATGCTTACATGCTACCGTGTTTCCCCGATAATAAACCTTATCCTGAAAATAAGCCCTAGCTTGATTTTCAAGATTTTTGGAGTAGGGCTTGAAATATAAGCCCTACCTTTTAAGTGGATGTGCGGTTCCACCCCAAGACTTGCCCTACACGCCCCTCCCCCCCAAGACTTACTGAAAGTCCCTGAGGGGGCCCTGAAACCCAGGGGGGGGGGGGGGTTGTAGGAGAAAACCCACCCCAACCATTCAAACTTACTTCATTGCACCCTCCCGACCCCCCCCAAAACTTGCTGAAATTCCCTGGTGGTCCAGCAGGGGTCCCGGGAGAGATCTCCTGCTCTCGGGCCGGCGGCTGCCAGTAATCAAAATGGCCCTTTGCCCTTTCCATGTGACAGGCTATCGGTGCCATTGGCCGGCCTCTGTCACATGGTAGGAGCAATGGACCGCCTACTTGGGTAACATCAAGCTAGGTTGATATAACATTGCATAAATCTCATCTTTGGCTGAGTTTTCTCACTCCGAAGGTCATCATATCATCACAAGAGAGCACTGTGCTGTTCATATGTCTCATTTTGAATGTCAAAGTGGTCCCTAACCCCTACACTAATACCTAAACCTCATCTCGAGTTACTAAGTGGGCTTTCCATAGAGATATAAATACCTATCTAGTATTAGGGCATTATGGCTAGTCTCTCTCTCTCTAGGATGGGCCCTGATAGCTAGGTTGGCTCTCCAGGAGCTTCAAAACAACTAAAACAGGCATGGGCAAAAACCGCAATGTGCAATAAAGCCCTAACGCAACCTATCGCACGGCCTAACGCTAATGAAAAAGGTGTAGTTAAAATCAGCGTTAAAGCCGCGCGATAAGGTTTCACAAAATTGTGGGCCCAGCCCACTGCCGCCCCTAACGCCTCCTCTTTTTCAGATTTGCATCGCACCATGCGTTATGGTGCTATCGCAGGCGTTAAAGGCGTTTTACGCATGTGAAAACGCCGTAACGCGATTTGATAAATGAGCCCCTTAGATTGTAAGCCCTCTGGGGATAGGGAAATACCTACAGTACCTGAATGTAATCAACTTTGAAGCGCTGAAAAAAGTGCAAAAAGTGTAATATAAATCGAAATAAATAAATAAAAAATATTGTGAGAAAGTTGCTCCAAACTTCCTGAGAAATGCTAGCTTAACCAAGGGCCTAAACAGACTTACAACAGATTGATGTTGGAACACAACTTATGAAAAAGATTTTGTTAATGGTATACCATACACCAGGTGTGGCCAACTCCAGTCCTTGAGAGCCACAAACAGGCCAGATTTTCAGGATATCCACAATGAATATGCATGAGATAATTTGTATATTCATTATGGATATCTTGAAAACCTGGCCTGTTTGTGGCTCTCAAGAACCAGAATCTGTCACCCCTGCCATATACTGTAGACCCAACATAACACGAAATTGCTTAGAACATGGTCAAAGGTTGGCTTCCAATTTCAAGTCTTTCAAATTTGATAAATATTCAGCACCCCTTTAGCCGGTTAAGCAAGTACTGATCTGGCTAAGTGGCAGCGGCTGAATATCTGGCCATGTTTAGCAGCCGCCACTTATTTGGATATGTATTTATCTGGCTAACTCACTTAGCAGGACTTTTCTCAATATCACAAAGTCTATATAACTCAGGCTCACTTATAATGCAGATCAAATTATTTTATCACATCGTCCACATTATATCAGGTCTACAATATTATTCATAGGCATTTGATTTTATTGGGATCTTAACTTTTTTTCAGGGTTAGCAAAAAATATAGCCACATGTGATGATTCATAATATTAGGATGTGCTGACGTTCAAGTGTTTTCTTCCTTCTTAGTGATATTTATGTCACTATTGTGTAATAGTTATCTGTTGTTCAACAATTTGTTTACTTGGTTCAATTAAAAACAAAAAACGATTTTGTAGCACCAAAAAGGACAGTCAATGAATACACCTGTTTTGAAACATTATGACCAGAAAAGGTATACAGAATAAGTTGAAGAGGTGTACGCTTCTAGCCTAACACAAAAGCAGCACACTTCATAGTCTTCTTGCATTTTAAGTGCCAGTTCCTGCCATCTCCTGTAAATTTAGGGATGGCTCTATCAGAGGTCCTGACCCTAACAAGAGTTGATGGAAATTTGGCAGGTACCACAGATCCTCAGTAAGAAACTCTTCTAAAATTCAGTCAGACCTATCTAGGGAGAGAGCCCCTCAAATGTGTGGGCAGACATAGCAATAGGCACTTTGCAATGAAGGAATGCACCTAAAGAGTCACCAATATTTTACAGAAGCAGTCTTGAAGGCCTATAAATATATCAGTGAAATATGCTGGAAGATTGATTCTAAAAAGAAAACTGCTGTATTTTTCACTCCATAAGATGCACTTTTTTCCCCCCCCAAAAGAGGGGGGAAAATGTCTGTGCGTCTTATGGAGTGAATATTAAAAAAAAACAACAACCCAAAAACCAAAACTAACTACAACCAATGTTTTTTTTGTCCCCATTCCCACCCTTTAAATTTAAATTAACTACAACCCCCCCCCCCCCCCCCCAAGACTTGCCAAAACTCCTTGGTGGTCCAGCGGGGGTCCGGAGCGATCTCCTGCACTTGGGCCGTCAGCTGCCAGAATTCAAAATGGTGCCGATAGCCTTTGCCCTTACTATGTCACAGGGGCTACCGGTGTCATTGGTCGGCCCCTGTCACATGGTAGGAGCAATGGACAGCCGGCGCCGGCCAATGGCACCGGTAGCCCCTGTGACATAGTAAGGGCAAAGGCTATCGGCGCCATTTTGAATACTGGCAGCCGACGGCTCAAGTGCAGGAGATCACTCCGGACCCCCGCTGGACCACCAGGGACTTTTGGCAAGTCTTGGGGGGTTGTAGTTAATTAAGTTTAAAGGGTTGGGATGGGGACAAAAAAAACCCCCCCACAATTTTATGCCTTACCCTAATTTGCTCCTTAAGACGCAGACGCCCAGGAACAGAGCTGGTTTAGCACACCATTTTTTTTTTTTTTTTTTTAATTTTCCCGCTCTGAATCCTAGATGCATCTTATGGTCAGGTGCGTCTTATGGTGCGAAAAATACAGTATGCTCCAAACAAATAACACCCAAAGTCTTGTAGAATTTGCAACCAGCTATGCTTTAAATGATCACTTAATATGAGAAACTGTGAAAAAAAAATTCACTGTAACTGTTAACAGGAGAGAAGGCTTACCCCACAAGTATAAGAATATGATCTTAAAACTAAAGTATTGTATAGACAAAGACTTGATTGTGGCAATAGCTCTTTCAAGGGCATTGCAATCCAGTGATCCCCAAGTAATCACACACATTATTAATGTGCATGTCAGCTCCCACACCCCATTTCTTTTTTTTTTTAAACATTTTTCTTTAAACACCTTCCCTCCTCACCTCATCCAGGCAACACAGAAAATCCCTAGCCAGTCAAAGCAAAATCTGCTTCAAGACTAGCCCTCAGCTCTATTCCTTCAGCCAGCGGGTGTTGCTGCATTAGTGGCACATTTCTTCTCTCTCTGCTAATTCCAACAAAACTCTGTAGCTTATCCAATGCTTCCCAACCAGTGTGCCATCAGAACTAATCATGTCAATACTTCCTGATGCTCAGATCCAGACCAGTACCTGGGCTTTACTCTACCAAGAGACACCAGTGGTGGTTCTTAAATGTGCAGCAGCTCCTTTTTGAGTACATGTGTAGCCATGTATGCTCCTTCCTAGCCATAGCATCAGTCCAGAGTGTGGGAATTAATGGACGGTATACAGGGCATGGATAAGTGGGTACCACAGCACTCCTCTCTTCCCCCCTACCTGTGCCTCCTTTGAATAAGTCCAACTGAATTCTGAAAGGGGATTGGTCCTTTCACTGACATGTGACAGTGAAAGGCCCAACCTGCTGTCACAGTGAGAACAACCCTGTTGGAGAGATGTAAAGTCTTCTCCAGCTGGGGGGGGGGGGGGGTGAAGGACACAGGATTTGGAGGGCTCAGGTGTTCTGCATGGCCCAATTTAATTTTTAAAGGGAGGGGGCTGGGAGAACCAACCCAAATCTGCTGGGCTGACTTCATTTTAAGATGGGAGGAAGGGAAGGGGTCTGGGAGGACTCACGGACCTGACTTCATTTTATCACGAGAAGGAGGGGACAACTTGCCACACTGAACCACCCAGTCCACCCAAGTGGGGTTTGGTGCTCTCCTCTTTACTGCAGGTAGTTTAACTCCTGCTCTGACCTAAGTGTTAAATTTTCCACAGTAAAGAGAGGCAGCCTCCCCATTAGCGCATCTCCTTCCTTTACAAGGTAATAGCTCATAAGGTTTATTACTCTCCATTTTGCATCGGACACACTAAGCTTGCCACAGGTTTTTTTTAGTGTGGGTGTTTTTGGCTCTTATTACATACCTGGGCAATGCTAAAATACAAGTAAGAATCCACAGTAGGCTCAGCATGGATAAAACATCAGCCCCATAGATTTCTGCTTTCTCCTGCAGATAGAGGGAACAGGAGCCTGGAAATGGGAGAAAGATAGAAAGAATCCATGCACGATGTTGAGAGGGTAGGGATGAACAAGTTGCAGAGGGAGTAGAAGCAGCTGTAGGATAAGTTGCTGGGGCAGGTGGGAGCTGTACCTATGTTAAAAAGACAGCTGACCATGAACAGAACAAAGCAGAGAACAACAGGAGGAGAGAGGAGGTGGCCCCAAGCAAGACTCCTCTAGCCACAATAAGTGGAGGAAATTATGCCAAAGCCCAAGGAAGCATTACTGAAAAATGTACTGAAGGTGCCAATAACCTATCTTCTTAGTACCAGAAAAGCAATGGAGATGGCAGGAGAAATTCATAGGCAATGCCTGAAGGAACTAAACGCAAACAGTAGTTATCTGCAAATGTATATATATGCAACCACATCCACTTAAAGATGCATGGGAAATTATTTTAAGGAGGAAGTTAGATTGCATGAAGAATATTGTACTGCGACAGAAAGGAATGAAGCAGAGAAATCACTGATATTATTAGTGTTTTTCTTAGCCTGCTTGTAACAAAAGGCAAGTTCTGAGATCAGATATATTAAACAGCAGTTATTCAGTAGGCTAACTGCAGATATCAAAGGAAAACAGGCCAGTAGCCATTTGACCATACCTAACTTGCTTGCTGATGTGATAACAGACAGCGGGGGGGGGGGCTTCGAGAACACATGGGAGTGGCCCAGAGAAGAAACCAGAGCAAAGGTCAGAAGAATTAACTTAAAAAGAGCAACATGAGACAAGCTGTTTGAAATCAGAGAAAGAATAGCTCAGAAGAATAGCTTTGGACATTAGCAGTGGTTAATGAAGTGTCTGATGAGCTCTTGCCAATGCATTGTGTTCCCAGATCTACAAAGATATATATAGACTCACATTCAGGCCGATTCAGTAAAGTCCGCGGGAGAGCAGACGAATGCCCACTCGCCGGTGCGCGCGATTCAGTATTCAAATTAGGTGGTGTGGTAGAAACAGGCAAAAGGAGGCGCTAGGAACACTAGTGCGTCCATAGCGCCTCCTTTTAGCCCGGAGCGGCGGCTGTCAGCGGGTTTGACAGCCAACGCTCAATATTGCCGGCGTCGGTTCTCGAGCCTGCTGACAGCCACGGGCTCGGAAACCAGACGCTGGCAAAATTGAGCGTCCGGTTTTCGGCCCGACAGTCGCCGGCCCACTTTAAATTTTTTTTTTTTTTTTTAACTTTTTTTTACTCTTCAGGACCTCAGACTTAATATCGCCATGACATTAAGTCGGAGGGTGCACAGAAAAGCAGTTTTTACTGCTTTTCTGTGCATTTTCCTGGTGCTGGCAGAAACTAGCGCCTACCTTTGGGTAGGCGCTAATTTCTTAAAGTAAAATGTGCAGCTTGGTTGCACATTTTACTTACTGTATCTCGCGGGCATACCTAATAGGGCCATCAACATGCATTTGCATGATGAGGGCGCTATTAGGTGCCACGGGTTGGACGCGCGTTCCGGAGCACACTGTACTGTATCGGCCTGATTGGGAATTGTAGGGGAAGCAATTCTGTGAATTTTCCTTCATGTAAACTCTTATCTTGTATGCTTTTATTGCTTTTTCTCAGACTTATAAAGTAAACGTCTATACTTATAAGTGTGTTGTGTAATCTAACAAACATTTTCTTATCTAGTACAAGATGGTATTGTGGAGAGCCAAGACCATCCTGCCATAAAACAGGGATATCAGTTAACTTCAAAGTCACTGGGACACTGCTCCATTTTGATGGACCCATGCACATCTCCGTATCTTCTCTCCCTATGGGCCAGATATAATAAGCTACACTCCGTAGAACACAGTTTTATCTGCAATTATGCACAAGTTTTATTTTTTTGATGCATCAAAAAGTACTGCACACAAAAAAAAAAGTGTATGTAGAACAATATGCACTGCTTAGCATCCATCTCATGGAAATCCCATGCAAATGAAGGCATTAACTATTAATCCTACCCATGCAGAGAGAGATGTACTAACAGGCCTATACAGTAAAGTCCGCGGGAGAGCGGGCGAATGCCCGCTCTCCCAGTGTGCGATTCAGTATTTAAATTAGGCCCAGCAGTAAAAACGGGCAAAAGGAGGCGCTAGGGACACTAGTGCGTCCCTAGCGCCTCCTTTTTGACAGGAGCGGTGGCTGTTGGCGGGTTTGACAGCTGACGCTCAATTTTGCAGGCGTCTGTTCTCGAGCCCGCTGACAGCCACGGGCTCGGAAACCGGCAAAATTGAGCGCCCGGTTTTTGGCCCGACAGCCACAGGCCGAATTCAAATTTTTTTTTTAAACTTTTTTTTTTTACTCTTCGGGACCTCCAACTTAATATCGCCAAGTTTTTACTGCTTTTCTGTGCACTTTCCCGGTGCCGGAAGAAATTAGTGCCTATCTTTGGGTAGGCGCTAATTTCTGAAAGTAAAATGTGCGGCTTGGCTGCACATTTTACTTTCTGAATCGCGTGCGAATACCTAATAGGGCCATCAACATGCATTTGCATGTTGAGGGCGCTATTAGGTGCCGCGGGTTGGATGCCCGTTTTCCTCCTCTTACTGAATAAGGGGTAAGGGAAAACGCGTGTCCAAGAGCAGGCTAACAGTGCTCCGTAGGAGCGCACTGTACTGTATCGGCCTGTAAGAGAGCACGAATTAAACCAATGCTGGTCCAAGGTGGAGTAAGATTTCCAGTGCTAGTGTTAATCGAAGGGCAGAAGCAACAGTTCTGATGCCAGGAACTGTAGTTTCAAGCCCAAAGCACATTTTCATTAATATGAAGCATGTTTTCTGTGCATAAAATATGATTTGTGCATACAACAAAAAAGTGCTCTCTGTGTAGAAAGCTCTTGGGCACATAATTTATGCACAGAAAGCATGTTTTTTCTTAATAAAAATGTGCTTTGGACTTGAAAAGGTTGGGAAACATTAGCCAAAGCCCAACCACCCCTACTTACATTTTTAAAAAGTCTTGCTTGATATCAGAGAACATGTAAAAATCCACTACAAATGACAGCCATTTGGAAAAGGTGAGCGCAGATAGGAAGCTAATAGCAGTGAAAAATATTCCTAAAACCAACAATATTGGGTAAAGCAGTCTGTATTAGCATTATCAAATATAAAAGGTTCGTTTGTTTATGTTTAATGGCAATGCATTTTCAGACACCACTGCCAAATGTCTTGCACTGCTAAATTATTAAACACCTCTTAGGCTCAGACCAGCAGTAATACTATACAAATTGCAAGCTGCAGACAGAATCTCGAACAGAAAAAAAAATTTAAAAAGGATTCAGAGGGACAAAAAAAGCATACATATTAAAGTCAATGAATCTCAAAGAAACGGATTCGAGTGTGGGCTCATATTTTCTTTCTAGGACCCAACTCTTAATGCTGTATCCCATGCCCGTATCAATGCCACAGTGAATGTAGGCAGTCTGAAGCTCAGAGATATCACCTTCACATACGCCACAGAACCAGCCTTGGCTGCTCTTCAGTAGGAGACCACTGAAGAAACTACAGTACAGACTGCCTAGAGACATCAAACAAGCCATGAAAAGTCAGCCTAGAAAATACATTTTACACATTCTTGCTAATAGGTTTTCCTAATGACATCTTGTTAGCGGGAGCTTCTCAGAAAAGATAATGAAGTCACCAAATACCCGTACTGACCAATGTTGACTAAAACTGCCATACAATAAAGAAAGTGCATGCATTTATTAATTAAAAAGTAGACTGTTCGGTCTTTTAGGTTTTATTTTAAAACCCTGAGAGCTGAAAGCCTTTAAGATCAGGGCGTGGTTGGTTTCTATTCTCCCAAGCTGCTGGGAAATGTGTTGCATTTGCTCCTGGTAAACTCCTGCTCTTCTCAGCTTTGTCGACTCTAATGTTTATGGAGCTAACCGCCACAAGAAAACTAGTTTTAACATCATGATCGTCTACTCAGCTGGTTTGCATCAGATATTCTAAGAGCGATCGATTTGTTTCTCCCTTAAGAGAAAATGAAGCTGTTCACGATTATCTAAGCGAGGGGATGGGTACAATCCCATCTGTTTGGTCAGGAGCTGTCTGCAGACACGCACAATGGTCTCGCAGCTAGAAAACTCTTGGTTGCCGCCTAGCGACTAGAATATTTACCTGCTAAAATTAAAAACATCACCAGACGTCATTTATAAAGTCAAATCGGTTCTTCCTTTAAGTGTGCTAATAGAAACCTCACAGACTCATTCCCACAAACCAAACTGCTAACATCTTACAGTGAACGAAGAAAAAAAAAAAAAAAGTAAGCTGTTAGGTACTAAGACACAACTGCTAGCATTACCACAAATGCAGTTTGTACACGAAGGTCGACCAGATGCATACCCACAGCTGAAATCTGTAGACTGGGCCCCGTAATCAGGGGAATGAAGCTGCCGCATGGCCCCTCTAAACCGTCCGCAGCCCAAGGAGCGCCTGAGCTTTCCGCGGCTACTATTGGCTGCCCTCCAATCTCTCCGCCCCCTTCTCTGCTGTTGTCTCCGTCCCGATGTACGCTTGCGGCAGTTGGGAAAGGACAGGACGCGATGAAAGGGACTTAACCATCGTTTGCTCGACCCTTCCCTTTATCTGCCGTGGCCTTCGCAGTTGCACGTAATAAATGTAGAAAAAACATCCTTGAAGGCTGAAGCACAAGTGTGTTTCAGAAATCAGGGCGGAGACTGAGTAGAACCGAAACTTGAATCTCTTGCCCTTGCCTTTCAGGACTGGATTTAGGTAGGAGTACGAATCGAACCACCCAAACACCCGCCCCCTTCTGAGGAGGTGGTGCAGGTCTCCCCTCCCCCATTTACCAAGTTAGAAGCTCGAAGACCGAGGGCTTCTGAAGATTGCTGCCGCTGGGAGCAGGCAGTATCTCCATACCTGGGAACTCTCCAGATTTGGCCCAGAGACTCCGGGATTCTAAAAGAATTACCAGGACTCCGGGCCAATACCGGAAAACTCCGGGTGCTGCAGCAAAAGCAACCTGCCCGTTCCCGGGAAGAAGAAAGGGCGTCATCTGTTTTGCGCCGCTGAAAAAGGAGGACCGAGTGATTTCTACCGTCCCTGGCCCTTTTTAACTCACCACTTGCTCCTGCACAGCCTTTACAACTGTCCCTTGCAATGTTTACAGCCACTTGTCCGTCCCATCCTGTTTAAGTTGGCCAATTGATATCCCGATTTCCTGCCCGTGCACCAAAGGAGGAGTGAGAAAGGCAGCGTCCACTTCCGCCAGTGGTGCCAGATAGGCGGTTTTCAGGCCGGCTACTTTCCAATGAGCGTGTGTGGGACATTTTTTTTGTTTTTGGCTGAGGGATTTGGGGCTTTTTTTTTTTCTTGGTTGTCTTTTTGGGCGTCTTTCTGGAAGCAGAGCGTGGTGGGTGGGGCCTATGTTCTTAAAGCTGCAAAGCATGCCATGAAGATGAAGTACCAACGTTTCCCTGATACACTCACAAGCTACTTGCAAGCCATGAACAGGGACAAATGATGGTGAGTGTAGGGCATCAATCAACACGGGTGAAACCGGTGAGAACAAAGTTGTGCCTACTATTTTCTTTCCTCTTTGTTCTGCCCACTTCTTTCTTTAGCCAAACCATTACCAAAAAAAAAAAGAAAATCTCTTAAGAGGCAGGAGGAGAGTCTGCTGGGCAGAAGGAGGGGGGTTGGCCAGTATATGTGCATTTGTTTCTCTGTCTTGATTTGAACTACAAAATTTTGGACAACTTCAAATTAAATCTCTAAAATTTTATTTAACTATTAATTGTTTTATTGTTTTAGCTGAGTGTACCTCACATGCTAAATGTTCAAAACAGAATGCAGCAGGAACTGCTGGGGGCAATATTACACATTCGTGCATATACTGTATGTCCCGAAAAAAATTTGTGCTGTAACAGTTTTGAGCCAACACCATGGCATACATGGCAACACTGAACAGGACAACCTTGATTTTTAGGTGGTGCTTCTATACCTCCGCTAATGAGTCTCGACCAATTCCTGTGCATGCCACATATTTGCCAGCACACTTTTCAAACCCAAACTTTGTGCGGGAATTCAATATCGGCACAATGCATACATTGTTTTTAAATTTTCACTTGCTTTTACAATATTGTACTGAATGAACAGGGGTTAGCATGGCCAGAGCAAAAAAATATATAGTGCCTGGGGAGGGGTCAGGTCCCCAACCTGGACTTGCTTCTACATTAGAAGTTCTAATATATCTTGAATGGCGCAGCTCTACATAGCTCTTAGATGAACCTTATGGCAACATGGAACATGACAACCTTGATTTTATGCTTTTCTATCAATTGTTTTTTACTTTTTTTTTTAATATACATTGTTAATTTTGTAAACTTGTATGCAGGAATCTATGTACTATCTTGCAGAATAAACATTTTTACAACTTTTGAGTTTTGGGCTACTTTTGGATTAGATTTGGTAATTGGGCTGAAACAATTTTTGGCATCTGGCATCACTGACTTCTGCAGCACAGGAGGAGGAGGAGAAAAGAAGTCAGCCTGAAGGAAGAGGCTGCTGCTGCTCCAGGAACCCAAGTTAGAGGCTGCTGTTGCTAGTGTCTTTTGAAAGCAGGGAGAGAGAATACATGAGCACGTCTGTGAGAGTGTGTATTTCTGTAGGAAGAAGAGAACTGAGAGTGTATGTAGGTGACTAGGAGAGAACTGAGTGCAAGTGAGCAGGCATGTGTGTATGGAAGAGGGAGAGAAGCGAGTATGTGTGTGTGTAGATGGGAGAAGTAAAGGTATAAATGAGAATGAGCAGTGAAAATAAGTGTGAACATGTAAAAGTGTTAGTGTATGAGAGCAAATTTGTGAGCATCCAGTCTCACAGTGCAGTTGACCTCCCCCCCCCGGCTAATCCATGGTAATCTCAGGGTGACTGGGTCAAAAGTTCTCAGGTATGAGCATCTCCCCCAGAAAAGGGTTCTCTCCCTGTTGTAGAGGGTCCCTTGAAGACAGAGGCTGATTGAAAATAGGGGTCTGAGGGGTGAGATGGTAGAGGGGGACTCCCAGATACCTAGTATAGCCTTTGGTGACCCAGATCCCAAAGTGTTTCCTCAGCTGAGGCAGAAGGAACATTGGAGGAAGGGGGCATAGATGAGGCACATTACCTGCAGTGTAAAAAAATCCTAAAAGGGTGATCAGATAGGTAAAGTGGGGCTCTATTGTTGCTGCAGGACAGTGTACACCAAAAGGTGGTGCCCTGTAGCTTAAACATTTGCCCCACCCCTGGGACTTCTAAGCCCTAGAAGTATGCTGTGGATCTAGAGGTGTGACCTTAAGATCATAAAAGTCAGGAAGGGTTGAAGGTGATCTAGGCTCCCTGGGGAAGGTCCTATGCCCCTCCCGAGAATCAAGAGGAGAGGCCACTAATGACTGTCCTGAAGCAACCTTCCCTGAGAACAAAACCTGGGAAGACACAAACAGGAGATGCAAAAAAAGAGGTCAATTAAGGTGGTGAAGATTGAAAAGAGTGGAAAGTTTCCAAGATGGTCTCCTCCCTCCGGAACATCTCAGTTTGAGCACCCCTGCTCTAGAGACTGGCAGATAAGATTTAATGCCAATAAATGCAGAGTGATGCATTTGGGCTACAAAAATCCAAAGGTGCAGTACAGTCTAGGGGTGAAATTCTAAGCACCAAACAAGAGTGGGATCTAGGGGTGATCATATCTGATGACCTCAAAGTAGCCAAACAGGTGCATAAGGTAATAGCAAAAGCCAGAAGAAAAAGAGATGTGATATTGCCTTGTAATAAGTCCTTAGCGAGACCTCGTTTGAAATAGTGTATTCAAAAGCATCGCATCCCGAATTCTCTTCAAAATTCTAACCATAGTGCACAAGTCCATCCACTCGCACAATTCCAATTGGTTGGATGAACCCTTTCGTCCTATACGCACTGAACGACCCACTCGCACTGTCAACAAAGGCACCCTCTCCATTCCCCCTTTGAAAAAAGCCCACCTCTCCTCTACTAGGGACCGTGCACTATCCATTGCAGGCCCTAAACAATGGAACGCCCTCCCTACCACTCTCAGGCTAGAGCCATGTTACGCCAAGTTCAGAAAAAAACTTAAAACATGGCTCTTCCGACAAGCCTACCCTGATTAAGTACACCGACTTCTGCAAGTATCTTGCCTACGCCTTGTATATTCCTGTAAATAGTCCGTTGCAGTTTTTATTTATTGCTTTAATTCCTCCACCTCCTGCTCTTTGTATACTCCTCCTGTTCGCCCTCCCTGTTCATTGTAATTTCTACCTTTAAAGTTACATTGTAAACCAGTATGATGTATGCATACTAATACCGGTATATAAAAGTTTTTAAATAAATAAAAATAAATAAATAAATATAAATAGGATGAGGATGGCTAGTAAAATGGTTAGGGATAGAATTAAAGATCCAAACATGTATACTCGAGCAGACGTTCCCAAACCTATCCTGGGGGACCCCTCACCAGTCAGGTTTTCAGGATATCCACAATGAATATGCATGAAATAAAATTTGCATGCTATAGAGGCAGTACATACCTGCATATTGCATTGGCCTGATAGTGTAGAAAAAGTATTTTAAGAAGGCTGGGGGTCCTCTAGGACAGGTTTGGGAACCACAGTTTAGACTCTTGTCTTAAGTTTTAAGCCGCAAATCAAAGCCATCTTAAAATCCTTTTTCTACACTATCAAGCCCATGTGATATGGACACGCTAAAAACAAGCGTCTAAACTGGGCTCACGTTTTTTAACGTGTGCACAATCACTTCTCCTGAGCACCTGATGCAATAAGCAAATGAGCTGCTGTGCTAAAAAGGATGTGCCAGAGATAAATTGTGTGTCCTTAGCGTGTTCATGGCATCGGGTGCCCAGATAATGTGGCTATGTGCGGGTTAGGAAAACGGATGCTCAATTTACGAGCATCCTTTTTTTTTTCTCGCGGCAGCTATTTTACTAGCACAACATGCACACACAATATATACGGCCCTGCGCCCCCCCAATTTTTTTTTTTTTTTTACCATCAAGACGTTTTTTTTCCATGTTGCGATACTAAGTAGGAAGAACCAGAGAAAAGCAGATTTTTTTTGGTTTGTTTTGTTTGGCATGTGGGAAGACTTTAGGCCTTCTCCAGGGCAGGTGTAAAATTTTACGGGTTAAAAAGTGCACCTCTGGGTGCAGGGGGATTTTTTTGCATTGCAGGGTAATAGCTAATAGCCTCATTTACATGGCATTTATATGTGATGAGAGCTATTAGCTACGCCTTTGTTTGGACGTGCATTTTAGACGCACTGATCCCCTTATTGCATCAGGGGTTATGGACACGTGTCTAAAACGTGCAACCAACCACTTAAGATGTGCACTAGGCTGGGTGCACTTTATTGCATCGGCCTGATTATTATTATCAATTTGATTTATTATTTTGAATAAGAAATTCATTGAAGGTGAGATTCAACACTGAAATGACTACATATCCAACTGTCTTTCAAACAATGGTTCAGGCATTGCTATTGGTCCCATTAGACTAATGCAATTCACTATGTTGGCTTTCATAAATGCCAATTACAGGTTTTGCAAACTATTCAAAACTTTATTGCGTGCCTAGTGTCTGGGTGAGTTAGACAAAGCCATATTACCCCCCAGATGATAGACTGTTGCCATTGAATATGCAAGTAAAGTTTAAAATATGAATGTTTAAGGCTTTTAGAAATGAAGGCCCTTTGTACAGGAGTATGTGTCCAGACTGACTGAGAAATGTTTGCTAATTGTACCCTCTTCTAAACTGAGTAGCCTACAAGCAGGGCCGGCGCATCCATTAGGCGAACTTCGGTGGTTGCCTAGGGTGCCGAGTCGTAGGGGGCGCCAAAGAGCAGCCACGTGGTGCCGCAAGCGGGACCTATCCCGCTCGCGGCAAACAGAAATAGAGACACTGTGCTTCTCAGGGCCGCGAGCAGCCCTGAAAAGCACACAGTGTCGCGCACCCCTCCCTCCCCCCCACCTGTTTCGGCGCCGTTTGTATTTCTTTTTGCCGTGAGCGGGATAGGCCCCACTTGCGGCACCATGTGGCTGCTCTTTGGCGCCCCCTACGGCTCAGTGCCCTGAGATGCAGTCTGCACCGTGCAACCGGGGGGAGGGGGGGGCGGCAGCACAAGGGTCGCCTAGGGCGCCCAATATCCTTGCACCGGCACTGCCTACAAGCCACTTGCAACAGGGTGTTTACTGTGTTGGCCCCTATGATGTGGAATGCCCTTCACCTGGCCTTAAAAGAGGAGGTGAATCTGTCTCATTTTAAGAAGAATTTAAAAGCATTTATTTTCTTTAGCACATCCATTACCCAATTAACTTGGAAATTTTTGATTGTGGGACTGTTAGGGTCATTTATCATTTCGCGTTAGGGCCTTATCAAGCATGATAACGCAACATGTATGCAAATTAAAAATTGAGTATTTAGTGGGAGGAGTTTGGGCAGAGTAAATGGAAATGAAGGTCTGCAAGCATGGAGTGCGATAGAGTACCGCACACTATCGCGGGATTTAACACTGGAAAAAAACTACACTTTTTTTGCAGAACAGTGAAAAAACAATTTATCGTGCTCCCGCAGCCAATATCGCAGATCGTGGGTATTATCGCAGTGACTGTCGCATGCGATTAAAAAGAGGAATTATAACGGACACACCTACTAGGCCTTCCTGCCCCAATAAAAAACATCTGTTCTTACCTGGTCTAGCTTCTTAAAGCCATAATGCTTGTGGTAAGTTTAATTGTTGGGGGATACAGGATGCTTCGGGAGGCTAGCCACAGACAAGTGGAACAACAACAACCTGAAGAACAGGCAAAGGCACTTCCAAGCACTCCTAGGGAAGTTCCTGCACCGGAAGCAGAGGCACGGGCCCCGCCTGGCACGCAGGTGGCTATGGAGGAGGAGATACAGGGAGCGCATCTTTCCTCTATGAACATCCTTGCTGGGCATGCTAAAGGACTATGTGGTTTGCAGGTATCACCTCAGCTCTTGGGCTATCCTGGAATTATATGAAGAAATCCGAGGGGATTTGGATCCGGTCACCGC
This sequence comes from Rhinatrema bivittatum, assembly GCF_901001135.1. NCBI lineage: Eukaryota > Metazoa > Chordata > Amphibia > Gymnophiona > Rhinatrematidae > Rhinatrema > Rhinatrema bivittatum. The sequence continues at coordinate 119,763,534 of NC_042619.1, forward strand.
AAGGTCCCACACTGCGCCTGGCCTCACCAAACTGTTGGCCACCCTGCATTTCATGGGAACCGGCTCCTTCCAAATGATAGTAGGGGTCGTGGGGGGGAATGTCCCAAACCATTTTTCCCACTGTCTGAACCAGGTCATCACAACAGTCTCTGACCGCATTAATCACTACATAGCATTTCCTCAGGACAGGCAGGACTTGATGGACTTGAATAGAGGCTTTTATGCCTTCACAAACTTTCCCAGTGTTCTGGGAGCTATCGACTGCACTCACATGGCCATCATTCCACCCCATGACAGGGAGGAGATGTACTTCAACAAAAAGCACTTCCACTCCATCAATGTGCAAGTGGTCTGTGACGCTCAAATGCGCATCCTTGACATGATGAACAAGTACCACACGATTCCTTTATATTTAGGTAATCAGGCCAGTGTAAAAATTGAGCATGGCCTGTATGGTGACAGTTGGCTCATAGGTAAGAGAGATGCTTCTTTCTATATTCCATCTCTGGCTATGTGTTTGTAGCAAACAGCACAGACATTGGGGGGGGGAAGAGGAAAAGCATCGCTGCCATGACAAGTGGCTTGTACAATTACGTCTGCAGGCCATTGCCCCAAGGCCTGGCTTTTTCTCTCCATGCTGTAGAGGCCTGCTAATCTTGTGCCGGAAAACAGTGCACCGGTCCTAAAGCTTGGTGTGTGAGCAGGCACTATACACTTTCTGTGTGTTAAATTTCAAAATGGCCCTGTTCCTATCCTCCCATTGGGAGCTATTTAAATCTCACCGATTAGTGACAAGCTTGAAGAGTCCACCCTACTGGTACTTGCACAATCACGTGTGGCTGGTTGGTGAAGCATCATCCAGAGTGTCGGCCACAGTTTGTCTTGAGCCTCACACATCTCAGCCAGAAGCAGTGTCCTGTGCATGTTGGTGGCCTGGCATGTTCCCTGTGTCGAGCATCACAAATTGGTTTATATGAAGGACATACTACAGAGCTAGCAGGGACATTCACAATCATACCATGTGGTTCCATTTTTCAGCCATCACAGGTGTGGCAGCTCTTATGTATTGCTTCAAGGTTGGAAGCCTGCTACACACCAGTAGCCTTAGTTTGGTTAAGATGGCCTGGCACACAATTGTTGGACTACCTAGATGAGATTTAGTAATCCAGAAGAGCAGAGCTACTTTTGGCTACTGCTATCCTGTACATATATGTTGTAGTTAGTAGGGGTGTGCATTCGGTCCCTACGTATTAGCAATCCACAATGGATGTGCCCATATTCGTTGTATTCGTGGGGAAGCGAAACGTATCGTGATTCCCCACGAATACAAAGAACTTTTGCCGAATTATTCGGCTGCCAATTTAAACAAGCCCCCCCCCACCCTCCTGCCCCCCCCCAAGGCTTACCAAAACCCCCTGGTGGTCCAGCGGGGGGTCCAGGAGCCATCCCCTGCACTCACATCCTCAGCTCCGGTATTCAAAATGGTGCCGATAGCCTTTGCCCTACTATGTCACAGGGGCTACAGTGCGATTGGTCAGCCCCTGTCACATGGCCATCGGCGCCATCTTGTGCTCCTACCATGTGACAGGGGCTGACCAATGGCACCAGTAGCCCCTGTGATATAGTAAGGGCAAGGCTATTGGCGCCATTTTGATTACTGGCACCCGACGGCATGAGTGCAGGAGATCGCTCCTGGACCCCTGCTGGACCCCCAGGGACCTTTGGCCAGCTTGGGGGGGGCCTCCTGACCCCCACAAGACTTGCCAAAAGTCCAGCGGGGGTCCGGGAGCGACCTCCTGCACTCAAGCCGTCGATTGCCAGTATTCAAAATGGCGCCAGCGCTAGCCTTTGCCCTCACTATGAGGAGCTGAGGATGTGAGTGCATGGGATGGCTCCCGGACACCCCCCCCCCCCCGCTGGACCACCAGGGAGTTTTGGTAAGTCTTGGGGGGGGTCAGGAGGGTGGGTTGTAGTAAATTTAATTTTAGCCAGGTAACGAATAGGATTAGACATATAACCATATCGGGGCGCCATACGTCCGAATGCGACGTATCTGCCCCCCGACGAATACGTATCCCGAATGCAACATATGGCGTTCCTCTGCACATCCTTAGTAGTTAGTGAGGTTTGGGTGGACCCTTGGACACTGTGGCAGCTGACCACACCCATGGGGGGGGGGGGGGGAAGTCCCGTGAGGGGCCACAGGTCAGACTCAACTCTGGACACACAAACAGAAATAGTTCTTTATTTAGACAGTTTGAGAAGCCACCAAAGGTAGCAGTAGTGAGTAGAAGATGTAGCCCGACTAGGCTAGTATTCCCCAGGGCGCTGAAACAGCGGTTCCTCCGGTAGCAGTGCTGTAGTGGAGAGAACTGAGAAAGTGAGTACAATACAACATTCACAGAGTCCCAAATATGAGGAGCGAGTACCAGATCCCTGGAGGTAGAGAGACTTGTTGGCAAAGTACTCACATGGCGGTACCACGTAAGAGATGGCACTGGCGCTGGAACGGGGGCAGGCCCTCGAGGAGCGAGTACCTGGTTCCAGGGAGACAGCTCTGAGGAGTGGATGATAGTAGTACTCACTGATGGTGTCTGTAGCGAATTCTTCCAAGTAGAAGAGGAGACAGATGCAGGCAGCGGGTCAGGGAACATGGGCCCTCGAGGAGCGAGTACCGGTTACCTGGTAGCTACCTGAAAGAAGTAAAGAGCCCCCCGAGGAGCAGGTACCCCGTTAGCAGAAATAGTCCAATGGAAGTTGGAAGGCAGAGTAGCTGGGTATGGAGAGCGAATCCCATCCGTAAGAATCACCCTTGCTAACTCAAAGGCTAGCAAATATCGTAGGCTTTAAATATTCGGGCAGCGTGACATCATCAGAGGGGAAAGCCCCTGAGGAACACGCCAATGAGGAAATAAGAATGAGGGCCGCGCAGCGCGCACGCCCTATGGTACCTGAAGAGCATGGCGGGAGGCAGCGCCCAAGCCGGTCCGGGGACGCCGGAGAGGATGGCAGGTATACGCTGTGGCAGCCAGGCATCCATGAAGAGCAGAAGGAGGCGCAAAAAAGGAAAGGTAGGCGGAGTGAAGCCATCGGGAAGTGACGGTTGCAACAATATACTGGCCCAGAACAATGTGACTTGTACTTAAGCTAAGCAAATCAGCCTTTATGGCTCAGTAAAAGGTATAGGCTACCTTGTACAGTCTTATAGGATGCTGTGGTTTGCAAGCCAGCTCTGCACATGACAATGCTATGATTGATGGCTTAAATCTGTCTTTGCCGCAGGAGATTCTAGGTACAATTGCAGGACCCGGCTTCTCACCCCCGTTGCCATTCCCAGCACGGCAGAGACTAGGTACAACGAGGCCTTATGTTCTACCCGCTGTTTCATTGAATGCACCTTCCGAGTTCTCAAAAGTCGATTTCGCTGTTTGGACAAGACAGATGGAGCTTTAATTTATGCGCATTCCAAAGTTGAAAATATAGTGCTGCTCTGCTGTGTCTTCCATAATCTCGCTCTATGCCATGGACTACAAATGGATATAGTTCCTGCTCTCCCCCTTGATCCCCCATGTTTCCCCGCACGAGCCAAGGACACCACGCTGAGTGGCAGCCAGTTTCTCCAAAACCTTATACAATGCTACTTTGCCTGACAGGCCTCATCTACCACATTCCCTTCCAAGGAAGGGAGGCCAGTAGATTGTTAGCTGCTGCTCTACTCTCTATCATCTTTCTTTCTTTCACCGCTTCTCTGTCTGGGTCACTGTGTAACAGAGAAAATGTATGCCTACTCTGGATTTGTCTTGACAATGGAGCCGTACAGTGTACTGGAAAAACAGTTGTGAAAGTAAAGATGACATACAATACATGTGTTTTTCCTCATGGTGACACTAAAAAAGATTATTTACTCTTTTGGATAATAGAAGGACTAGGGGGCACTCCATGAAGTTAGCAAGTAGCACATTTAAAACTAATCGTAGAAAATTCTTTTTCACTCAATGCACAATTAAGCTCTGGAATTTGTTGCCAGAGGATGTAATTAGTGCAGCTGGGTTTAAAAAAGGTTTGGATAAGTTCTTGGAGAAGAAGTCCATTAACTGCTATTAATCCAGTCAACTTAGAGAATAGTCACTGCTATTACTGGCATCAGAAGCATGGGATCTACTTAGTGTTTGGGTCCTTGCTAGGTAGTTGAAGCCTGGATTGGCCACTGTTGGAAACAGGATGCTGGGCTTGATGGACCCTTGGTCTGACCCAGTATGGCGATTTCTTATATTCTTACTTTCTCAGGCATGTGTGGCACGTGAGTTGGTGAACGACTGCCAACACAGAGTTCATAGTTTGGCCTAGCTAGCGCCGTCTGGCTTGCTGGCCATCCCCTGCAGACCCCATCCTAGCGCTCATATGTGGATGAGATTGTGCCACAAGTGTGATGTCACCCCAGCTGGTCCTCGAGTATGGAGAGCTACAGCTCTAGAAATGCTGTAAATATCAAATAGCTCTAAAGCTTAAAGGCACAGCCTAAAGGTACTGGTAGACTGTTAAAGGTTTCAGTAACAGAGTTCCCATTTTACTGCCTCATTTAGTAGCTGACACATGTGTGCATGTGAACTGGTAAGCAGGGCAGGTGTGCTGTACTGGGTCGGCTTATTGTCATATGGGCGTGCCAAGTCACAACTGACACCACTGTGTCACCAGTTTTAGAGCCACTGCTGACTCTGTTTTCCAACTGGATCCAGATTTCATGGATATGTTGATCCAGTCGTGGTCTTACTCCCATGCATGCAGGTATTAATAGTCTTGGTTTTGCTTGGAAAAGCTATAGGGAAATCGGATGAAATTCCTGCATGTAATGTGTTCCAAACCAGGATATGATTTACCTCTCCTGAAAATTGGAGCCAGTTGGCAACCCGTTTGCTGACATCAGAGTGCTCTAGTAGCATGCCTTCCCTTACAGCCTTGGGTAAAAGACCTGTGCTACCTGGTGCATTCCCACAATTCGCACAGGTCCTTCCAAGCTAGCATACCTCTTGATGGTTGCATGCACCCCGACACACATGCACTGTACTATGCCTGCCTATGCAATCTGTAAATGATAATGTGCAGAAGGTGAGGGCCTTGGCCGTTGTGATGTCATGTCGGTTCGGTTAGCTTCTCGGCAAGCCTAACCAGGAAGCATGTCTGGCTCTGTGAAGGCAGGATTGGTAATCAGATGATGTCCTGCCTTCACTTGTATTTTCCTATGAGCTTGGGGATGTCCTTGTCACTGTATAGTTTCTAAAGACTCTAAGAGCACACCCATCTCCCCTGAGCAAAGGTTGATGTCATAGAAGCCACTGGTTAGGTATGTTTGAACCTCCTACCTTCAAACTAATGGTCCCAGCTAGTCTTACAAAGATATTGAGATGTCTGGTGCTGTAAGGCCCTTGACTATTATGGCTCACTGATAGTCAGTCAGTCAGTTAGTTATTTAACATTTTTTTATAGACCGACATTCGTTAGGAACAAGTGGTGCAGCTGTATGTATATATGTATTTACTCAGAAAATATGCATAGTATTTTGCTTTGAGCAATAGCTATTATCTCTTACAGTCCTGGTGCAATCTGTTACCAGCCTTAAAGCACAAAAGTTGAGCACTCCTGCGCCAAACAGCTTGCAGATAGTTCCATTTGCAGTGTCACTCCACACGTTTCCGTGGTTTAATGGTTGCAGGCCCTTGCTCATCCACATGCCTGTCATGGCTAGTAGGGAATCAGGAAGAGCTGCTGTCCTCTACGCTGTGCCTCATGTGGTGTAAGTCACTTTTACAGTTAGTGGTAAGCAGGGCAGGTGTGCTCCTGTACCCAATGATCTGCTCTGTGTAAAGAATTAAGGCTAGAGAAAGTGTTGTCAGCTGATGACTTCATGAGCCTACAAACTGTCTCCATAGTACACAGCACATAGTGCTGAATTTATAGGCCTACTGCTCCCAGAGGTCTCATGTGGTTGGCATGATGGTTTTTCTGTGTTCTTCTCTTGCCAAACACGCGTTTAGAGCAACCTAAGGCCTTGAGGGGCCCATGTCAGTACCTCCGACAAAGTAGATGTCATATATGCCTCTGACAGATGTGTGTTATGTGGCCAGGTATATATAATCATTGCCAAGGAAGGACTCAGACTATCTCATTAGCAGTTATGGACAAGCTGCCACACACATCAATGTTGTTTTGACTGCAAACATTCCAGGAACATAGGCATTGCCCATGTGCAGGTGCAAACGTGCTGCAGGTAGTCCGTACTCAAAAGATAAGTGTCGGTGTGTGACTTGGTAAGTGATGTGCTGTGTTACCCTCTGTCAGTCTCTGTCTCTGGGGGTGCTGTTGCACTCAGAGGTCCCTCCCTTACCACAACAATGCATATCCCAGAACAGGCAGTGTGTATGCATTCATTTTGCACACACTGCTTTTGAGCAGCAAGGATCAAATGCTGCCACTCTTGAGAAGGGGCACTGAGAGTTGAATGTATGGGCAGAAGTATGCATGGCCTCAAGCCTTGTATTCTAAAATTTCCCCTAGTCCACTTGCTGTTTATACCTAGCATTGAAACTTGACAGCGTAACACATCAAATATGCAGTCTTACAAGTGTGCATATTAGTTGACATTTGCCTGTAATGCACACCATGTAACCCCTTGCCAGGGAAGCTTTTCCACCTAGTACTTGGAGTGGGCCTAATAGTCCAGTTATTTAGGGGTGTGCAGGCTACCCAAAGCTTAAACTGTCACTGAGACTTGCCACTTTAGGGAGGGAGGAAGTGGGTGTTAAGCTGTCCACTGAATGTGGGTACACTGGGATGGCAGGAACGTGGAGTGGCAAGGACCACCTAATGGCATCGATGCTGGGCTGAATATGATGAATATTTGGATGAGGATTTAGTGACAGCATGTAGTGAGATACCCAGTGCAGGGGGCTGTGTGCATGCATGGGGTTGGTTTGGTTGGCAGGTGCCTGAGGCCTGGCGGCAGTCCTAATTAGTTTCATTTTTCAGTCACTGGTCTCCTTAGCCTCCTCTCTGTTGATCATATCATATGCACAGTTGACAGAGGCTGCCATCCCAGGCCGCATCATTGGACACCCACTCTGTCCTCTGTATACGCTGGCAGGTTAGGGCTACCTTCTTTCTGCCATATGTAGGCCAATAGCTTTCCTATATATACAGAGGTGGTGTGGCCATATCTGCTATAGAATCTAGGGGACAGGTTTTGCTTAGCACTTTCAGTGCTTCACTTGTACACTAACCAACCTTTCCCTTCGACACCTCTGTGTATTTAGTGACTATTGGAACAGAGTGTCAGCTGCTGTGTGAAAACTAAGGAGGAGGAGTGAGGGAGTAGTGTTAGGAATTAGCAGGAAGGGAATGATGAATAAAACGGAAAATGTCATAATGCTTCTGTATTGCTCCATGGCAAGACCACACCTTGAGTTCTGTTTACAATTCTGGTCACTGCACCTCAAAAAAGATATAGTTGCACTGGAGAAGGTACAGAGAAGGGCGACCAAAATGATAAAGGGGATGGAACAGTTCCCCTATGAGGAAAGGCTAAAGAGGTTAGGGTTGTTCAGCTTGGAGAAGAGACGGCTGAGGGGGTGTATGATAGAGATCTTTAAAATCATGAGAGGTCTAGACCGGGTAGATGTGAATCGGTTATTTACTCTTTCGAATAATAGAAGGACTAGGAGGCATTCCATGAAGTTAGCAAGTAACACATTTAAGACTAATCGGAGAAAATTCTTTTTCACTCAACGCACAATTAAGCTCTGGAAATTGTTGCCAGAGGATGTGGTTAGTGCAGTTAGTGTAGCTGGGTTTAAAAAAGGTTTGGCTACATTCTTGGAGGAGAGAGGACAGGAGAAGATACAGGAGGACAAGGGCAGGAGTGCTAGGGGAAGGAGTGGGAGTAGGGACAGGAGTAGAGATAGGCAGGCAAGGAATGAGTGCCTGAATTAGCAATGTACCCTGTAATTCTTGTGTAAGAAATAGAAAAAAATGGACTATTTTTGACTATTCAGCTTTCCCCACAAAGAAAGAAAGCCCCTGAAGCAGTTCTCACGAAACGTGATATCATGTTGGGCTCATCTCCTATTGTTTGAAGGGGGAAGTCTTTTTTTTTTTCTCTCTATTCTGAAATTTGTTGCTAATATATGATTTGAAAAATCAAAATAATCTCTAAAAAGATTCACTAATGAAAAAAAAAAATCACACACACAAACAAGGACTGATTATTATAAATGACTAGAGAGGTGCATTTGTTTTTGCCGAATTGGAAAATTTCAAAGACATTGTCCAATTCAGCATGGGTCAGAGGACCTGAAAAAATGATTGGGTTTTCCCCGAAATTTCGGGGGGAAGAGGGGCACATTTATTAAAAAAATAAAACCCCCAAACCCACCCCAACCCTTCAAATTTGCTTAATTACAAACCCCCCTCCCAACACCCCCCCTAAACTTGCCTAAAGTTGGTGGTCCAGCAGGGGTCCCGGGAGCGATCTCCCGCTCTCGGGCCCTTGGCTGCCAGTAAACAAAATGGCGCTGGTGGCCCTTTGCCCTTACCATGTGACAGGGGCTACCAGTGCCATTGGTCGGCCCCTGTCACATGGAAGGAGCAATGGATGGCCCGCGCCATTTGGCAAAGGGCCACCAGCGCCATTTTGTTTATTGGCAGCCGACGGCCCAAGAGGGAGAGATCACTTCCGGGACCCCGCTGGACCACCAGGGCTTTTAGTAAGTCTTGGGGGGGGGGGGGGGCGGGAATTGTATTTAAGTAAATTTGAAGGGTTGGGGTGTTCTGTTTTTTTTTCAGTGAAAATTGCCAAGAAAAAAAACCCGACCCGTTGGAAAACTAAGTTTTCCATGGGTTGCCCGACCTGGCAGATAAAAACTAAGCACATCTCTATAAATGACCCTTTAATGGTGAAAAATACTGGATGTAAAAATTCAGCAACAGTAGGGTAGTATGAAGGTCCTTCACATATATAGAGAATCTCTTTCTTTTGATTAAAATATAAAAGTGGTTGTGGTAACAGGTCTTTATTTTGCCAAAAGGGGGTGCTATTTCCGCTTCCGGAGAGGTGTTCTCTCTTTCCTCATTCTCCCTCCCACTCTCCTCTCCCCCTCCTTTCCTCCACCCCTGCCCTGCCAATTTCCTTCCCCTCTGCCCTCTCTATCTATCCCTAGCCTGACATCCTCCGCCCTCCTTCCTTGCCTGTCTATCCCCTTCCCCCTCCTCCTATCCCTTCCCTCCTGTCTCTCTCTACTCCTACTCCTCCTTCCCCTAGCATTCCTGCCCTCGTTCTCCTATATCCTCTCCTCCATCCTACCCCTCCTCTCACCTCTCCTGTCCTCTCTCCCCACACCTCTCACGCCCTATCCTCCTCACCACAAACACCACTCATCCACCAATACTCCTCCTCACTCCACCACCACTCCTCCATTTCCCCTCACTCCTTCACCACACCTTTCCTACTCCACCACCACCACTCCTCAACACCAAAAGACAAACAGACAAACTGGACTTACAAACAAAAACTTTCACTCCAACAAAGAAGACAAAAGACCAAGGCAAAGAGAAACAGATAGCAACAGAAAACAAGACAACTCACTCAGTAATCACTATAAAGAACCTCCAACTAGCCACCAACAACTCCCATCAGCCTCCTGTCTCCAAACTCCTGACACACCGTCAAAGAGGCAGCTGCTGGAAGCCGGGATATATAAACTGATAAAAGTAACGCACCAAGCACTAATTTAAGCTAGCTGCGTAAAAGGATGTGCTGTGCGCTGACATAATGCTGCATGCGGTATTTATCTATGCGATGCGGCAGACTGCAAATTAGCCTAATCATGCCCTTTTTAAAATCGTGGGCGCTATTTTCACTATATTTATAGCGATTTGATGAATCTAGGTCTATATATTCCGGACACTGAATGAATCTTAACTCACCACTAACCAACTTCCAGTCATTACTCTTACGCAGAAAACTATAACATTGCAAATGACATAACCTAGCAAATCCCATAAATTCTGTAAATGCTTTCTGTTAAAGTTTGGTAAATGTATTCTGTTAAATTCCTATCGCCTTTCTCTGCTCCTAGTTGTATATTTCCCTGTTTTATTGTAACTGCAATTGTTTTCACTCAGCACTTGTTATTTGTTCTTTTTATTGTAACCTATTATCACACCCCCTGTTTATTGTAAACCGGCATGATGTGATACTTATCACGAATGCCGGTATAGAAAAAACTCAAATTTATTTTTATTTTGTTTATCCAATTGATTCTATTGTGTTTTGTTGTAAGTCGGATTATGAGCTTATATATTTTAAATTTTGTTTAAAATGATTTCAAAAAACACCTCAAAACATGGCTATTTTTAAAAGCTTTCCCACCCGACACATAACCCGCCCAATCGCACCATCCACTCCATGCCCCCCCCACAAGCATCTCGCCCCACACCTTTCCCTCCCTACACAAGCATCTCACACCACCCTTTCCCTCCCTATCACTACCTTCCTCCCACACATCCCTTTCTCTCCCCTCCCCCCTCTACACTCCCTGCTCTCCTTACCATAATTTATCCTCATCAACAAGCCATTTATGTACATATGTTATATACTATAGTCTAATGTTCCATGTACTCCTGTTAGTTCTGTTACAACTTGTTATATTTATTACCATGTTATAATGTAAAATATTCTTATATCTATTTAATACCATGTTATAATGTAAAATAGGGCTGTTATCACCCTATTCTTTTAGTTATCTGGAAACCGATGTGATATCTCGATCGAATGTCGGTATACAAAAGAAATAAATAATAATAATAATAATAATGTATTATGTTTTAACTTGTTGCATGTCTGTATGTTGTCTGTCTATATATGAATTAGCTAATGTTTATGTTATAGAAACATAGAAATGTGATGGCAGAAAAAGACCATATGACCTATCTATTCTACAATCCTACCACTCCTTTAGATATCCTCTGTGGTTGTCCCATTTTATCTTGAATTCAGATACTGTCCTTGTCTCTACCACTTCAACTGGGAGCTGTTCCATGCATCCATCACTCTTTCTGTAAATAAATACTTCCTTAGATTACTCCTCCATCTACTCCTTTCCTATGATCCCTAAGTCCAGAGTTTCCTTTTCATTGAAAAAGATCCACTTCCTGTACAATAATACCCCTGTGGTATTTAAATGTCTCTATCATATCTCCCTATCCCACCTTTCCTTTCTAATGGATGCAAACTTCACACAAATTTATGCCTTTTTGTGCAGAAGACACTGCGCACAATGTTTTCTGTGCAAAAATTGCACTTTATGCATGCCTTTTACACACATTTTCAGGTTAGCACATTTTATTTTTTAGCTCCCGATGATTTAACATGCTATTGGCTTACTGCAGCAGGAAGGTGTTTTTTTGTTTTTTTTGTGGGTGCACTAAGAAACTGTGCTGAATTTCAGCACACTGTTTAAACACACAGCTTATTACAGTGGCCCCTAGGTGAGCATGGGAAGAAACGAAGACATTATATGAACAGATGTACAAATATAACAAACAATTTTGCTATGTTAACAGTAGATATAGGCAAAAGGTGAAGAATACTGGAATAACTGCTTTGTTTCATATTATAATAGGTAATGCAGACAGGGCAGCGTTTCTTTTTCCTTTCTTGCGTTTTTGCTTAGCATGCTTTTCTGTATCTCTACTTCTGCCATATAGCTTTTTTTTCTGTAAATAAAGAACACTAATCATTCTACAAAGACTTTCTCCTTATGATAGCTGAGGAAGAGAAAACAGAGTCTAGGACTCGTTTCTTTACAACACAGCACTTGTAACCAACCTGCCTCAAAGATGTAAATTATAGTGTAGAAAAGATACATTCTGTGCAGTTTAAGTAGAAATAAGCATGCAAGTTGTAGGTAATACCATGTTATTGGACTAAATACTTGGTTGAGCATCTTTTAAGTTACCTTTTTATTAAACTATTAGGTACAACTTGTTTGACCCTTATTTCTACATATACAAGTGGGCTAATATGGCAGTCACAATACTGTGCACAGTTTTGGTGAAATCTGTTTTAAAATCTCAAGAAACCATGATCTGAACTAAGAGCCATGAATGATAAAATTTGATGTAAACTCCCATGTTGTGTTAAATGCTGCTTCTAGATTTTCTATTATAACGTATCCTATATGACCAAGCAGTCTACTTTACTTTCAATCAGTGATTAAAGCTCTTTTCAGATGTCATCTTAGCCACATTGCAGCCTCTCTATACTCAAAACTCCACTACCATAATTATTGTGACTTCTACCTGTATAGACTTATCTCCAAACTTAGAGGCCCATAGACCTTTTGCAAATCTAAAAAAAAATAAAATAAAATATATATATATTCTTGAATTCCAGTATGCATCTGCTTCTTTTAAGGATTCAGCAAGTAAAACCAACTTCTCTGGCAGTGCCCAAGCTCTGAGAGATTAAGTGCTTATGTGTAGTTGCCTCTATTTTTTGGGGGAGAGGCAAAAGCGGGCTGATTCAGCACTGAAAGGGGGCCATTTGGGAGGTACAACCCCCTCTCCCCCCCAAAAAAACCCCCCAAAACAAAAAAACAACCCTGCACTTGTGCTTCAATGCCTCTGGACTCACAAAGTCACAAGGGCAAGCTCTGGCTTCACGTTTCCTTGGCAACCGCAAGCCAAATAGTCCCTCAGTTACTGAGATGTGATCATTCCGCCATCCTGAGCAGCGGTTTACCCCAGGACCCACAGTTCAGAAAAGCTCCCATGCCCTCTCCTTTCATAGCACTTTCTGCGTCCCGTCTTTCACCAGCGCCTCGGAGTCAGCTGTCTCAGTCCGCTGCTTCCCTCCCCAACAGCATTCCGGCAGCGCGGTGCGCACATTCCCAACACAACATTAAAAAAAACCCAACCCTTACTAGCTGCAATAAAAATGGTTAAACATTTCTTACAATCCTCAAGTTATTTATATTTGCCCAGCCTTGTTTCAAAACACAAATCCTTCTCGTTTTTTTTTTTACAGCCAGGCAAGAGTGCAATGCAGCTTACCTGCAGACAGGCGGAGGGAGCATGCCCAGAGTTATTATTCACCGCGAGACCAGTAGCGGCATTTGGATGCTTGGAGGCGGCATCTAACGTCTCAGTGTTGGTGCGCGTGCACTGAACACTGCTCCCACCGTTCCGCCTTTCTATGGTGTTGGCCAGAGCTGAATATGGAAGCAAGGAGGGACAGAGTAGTGGCTCATTGTCGGCGACAGCGCGCGCTGCAGAAATAAAAACCGCCCATAGCTTTAAAAAGCAGCAGAATATAGCAACACTGGACACTGAGCCCTCTGGCTCCTCCGGCCCTGCAGGGGGCACTGTGACCGGCAGGGCTCCAGCTGTTGCTTGGCGCCCTTCCCGTGCTGGAATCGTAGGGCAGCGCGGGCGGCCCTTCCGGGTCCGTTTCGGGACAGGGAGGGAGCGTGGGCGGCCTCTGTTGAGTATGGCGTCCGCGTTTTGCTGCTTGCGGTGGTGCGGGGACGGGGGCGCGGGGCACATCCCGCTGAAGGAGATGCCTGCAGTGCAGTTGGACACGCAGCACATGGGTGAGTGCCGAGTCGCCGCCTACGGGGCACTGGGCTTCAGAAGTAGCCTTGCGAGCGGGCACTCTTCAGCTGCTTCCTTGTCGGTTCTTCTTTAGGCGTCTCTTTGGTTTTCTTTATTGTGCGTTCGTGGGGGTATGCGCCGATTTTCCCCGTCTTCTTTAATGAGGATGAAAAAGAAGTGTTGAACGAATAACCTTTTGGGTCCTAGAGAAAACTCGAGTTTTCTCAGGTTCAGTTACGTTTTTACTGAGCCAACATATGACTTATCCAGAAGTGATGATGTGAGTTTTCAAAACCTCATAGGGACATTTGAAGAAGGAGCCTATTTTGATCTCTGTAACTCGAGTGGATCAATACCTAGTTGATCCAGTAAAAACTGAAAAATATCGAGACAAAAAGTTACAAACCTTTTATGGTTCTGCATTTTTTTTAATGGTATTTATATTGGAACATAGGACATGACAGCAGATAAAGATTCAGATTTATTGTCCCTTCATTTCTTTTACTGATCCTTTATGCTTGTCCCCCGTTTTCTTAAATTCTGAGGGCCAATGCAATAAATTTTGTGGAAAGCGGGCGGTGACTTTTCAGTGCCCATTTTCTTAACGCACGCATGGTGCCTGCAAGGGGGGGGGGGCGCGCCATGCAATATGCAAAATAGGTGGTTGCGCTAGCAAGGAGGCGCTAAGATCGCGGGTAATGCGACCCCCAAGGCGGCTGCTGGTTATGAAGACCGCTGGTAAACTCGGCATCTGTTTTCATTACTGGCACCCAGTTTATTGGCGTTGGTCTTCATAACTTGGTGGCCTGCTCCAGGCAGGCGTTAATATCTGAGCCATAAATGTGTGTCTGAGATGCACATTTATTTTTTTGAATGCGGAGTGCATTTGCACGTGATGAGCACTAACTCATTCACTCCGTGTCTGACACACTGTATTGCATCGGCCCCTGATATTGCCCATATCTCCATCACCTCCACAGGGAGGCTACTTCATGCCTTATTTCCTTAGATCAGTGGTTCTCAACCTTTTTTCTCTCATGACACACTTGACAGATGTTGCTCATGTTCATGACACAATGCACCCTAAATTAACAGCTTTACTAAAAAAAAAAAAAAATCTTAGATATTTTATTTTTCAAAATGATACAGGAGAAAGATGCCATTCTTTAATTTCAGTATCTGCTTATAAAATATTACATTTTATTTTTTCCAAAAATTTTAATCTTTGCTTACTGCATCAGTGAGGAATCTGGGACTGATATGCATATGCAGCACACATTTTTTCAATACAGACAAACTGTCATCCTCGGGGCAGAGTTAGGAAATTTCCCTTCAACTCACAATACAAAAAAATATATTTAAATTCTGATAGTTCCTCAGTAGTGGTACTTTAAAATCCCTTCCCTGCCAGCCACTTTGTGAAATAACAAGAAAACGTGCTAAAAAGACATTTAGAAATTATGTAGCATACCAGTCCTACCATAAGAGCAGTAACACCCAGGACTTGAACAGCAACAACCTTAGCTATGAAAAAACAAGACTGCAAATATAGAACACAGTACACTTACTATTGGAAAAACAAAGCCAGACTGCTCTAGATTCCTACACTGAATCTAAATCCTAGTTAGCAGAATCCCTCACCTCTGCCAAACATGCAGAATGCAGACTGACTCTAATCTAATACAGAATATCTATACATTATAAACAAGCATACAGAGAAAAACTGAAACTACAAGAAGCGGGTGCGGCAGGATGGCAGGGCAGGCTACAGCATGCCTGCAACATTTCTGGCTTGGATTGGTGGTGGCAGTGATTGCCAGGGTGATGAGGAATTGTAAGTACCAACTCCTTACTCTGCACTGTCCTCAAGCAGCAAGCACATGTGGCTGTTATAGAAAGCATAGGCTTTCTATGTCAAATTTTTGGTGACAAACCAGTGTGTCACACTGGTTGAGAACCACTGCCTTAGATTGCTTTCACCCTCATCCTTTGTCCAATCACTCTAGAGCTTCCTTTCCGTTGAAAGAGGGCCACTTCTTTTGTATATATACCTTGAAGATATTTAAATGTGTCAATCATATATCCCCCTTTACTTCAGGGTACATAGGTTTAGATCTTTTGGGACCAAATGCAGTAATATGAGAGTTAAACTGTGCTGTGGTTTCCAGTGCCCATTTTTAACACTCAGGTAACATTTTTTTAAACTCCCAATACAGAAAGCTAATGATATGCTAATGCATCGGGAATTTAAAAATCCACAAAAACTTTAAAATGTGCATAGGCACAGGCCAAATGAACATTTTAATTCAAAAAGGGGGGCAGCAGCGGTCCGTGACTGCCGCAGCCACCACTTAGCTGGATAAATACTGATTTATTCATTTATCTGGCAGCGAGAAGCAGCTGCCAGATAGCTGGCTGAGTAGCAGTGACCCTCGCCAGATAGCTGGATAGGTATTGATTTTTCCAGTTATCTGGCAGCTGCTTGCGTGCTGCCAGATAAGTACAGATTTATGTGGATATGTGGTGGCAGTAACTTACCCGGGTAAGTCTGTACTTATTTCGTGGACATTTTAAAACTTTTCTTTCCCTTTTTTAGAGTTTTAACTCCAACTCAGACCTGAAGTTAAATGTCCACGCTAAAAAATGTGCGCTGGCTCACTGCAATCTCTGCATTGGGGGATGCTGCTTAATGCCCTCATTTGCGTGGGATTTCCATGCAAAGGTAATAAGCAGTACTCCCAATTATTTATTTATTTATTTATTTATTTATTTATTTATTTAAAGGCTTTTATATACCGGAGTTCATGCACTAGTGCATACCACTTCGGTTTACACAGAACAAGGAACAGAAAATTACATCAAACAGATTGAACAATTAAACAAATATACAATTACATCCAACGATTGGGTATAAATAACATGGCTAACTTAGTAGGAACTTAGAGTTTGAGGTAAAGGAGAGAAATAGTACCAAGTGGTAACAGAACAATGTTAATAGCTAAATAATAAATATAAATAGTAAATACAAATTCTTATAATAAATACAATTAGAAAAGTATTTTTTGTGCGCAAAACTCTTGCTGAATTGGGAGTAAGTTTTGCACACAGAAAATGCATGCTGAAATGCGGGTTTAAAGGTGTGTTTGACTGAATGCATCTTTCTGCATCAGCCTCTTAAGTCTTTTTTTTCCTATATGCTTTATGATGAAGACCATAATTTTAGTAGCTGCCCTGTGGACAGATTCTGTTCTGCTTATATCCTTTTGAAGATGTCATCTCTAGAACTGTACATAGTGTTCCAAGGCTCAGGTGTAATAAAGTGTCCTGGGCCTTGGAACACACAACTTCATTCCTGACGCAGCAAGGATTTTAGTGCACAAAAAATGTGCATCTAATCATGAGAAAAACTGCATACACAAATGAGTGCTCCATTCAAATCCCATGTTATTAAAGGCATTAGCTATACTGCTCAGTGCAGAGAGTTGCATAGGCTTAACTCATATTTTCTTAAAGCTGGAAATTTAACTCCTGTCAGAGGTGGAGTAAAGTTTCTAGAGCTAGTGTTTGTCTATGAAGCTGAGTCTGGAGCATACCATTAGCTTACTGCATGAAGAGATATTTATTTTTTAAGTGTATTAAGAAACACTGCACTGAGATTTAGTGCACAGTTTTAATGCACAGCTCATTACATCAGCTCTTACATGAGGTCTCACCAGAGGCTTCTTTTTCCTGCTAGCTATTCCTCTTCCTTTGTAGCCAAACAACCTTCAGGCTTTAGCTCTTGCTTTACTATCTGTGGCCATCTTGAGATTATCAGATATGATCACCCCCAGATCTTGCTCTTGTTTTGTGCACAGAACTGCTTCACCCATAGCCTATACCGTAATGCCCCATTGGATTTTCATAACCCAGTTGCACGACCATACATTTTTTACCATTTCATTTTATCTGCCAGACTCTACATCAGTCTTTCTCAACCTTTTTACCATGGAGGTAAATAATTTCCGGGTCTCAGGGAACACCTTCAAAAACATTATAGCTACAGCTCATGGTACGTTACTGTAATCAGTGAGTTTGATATAATAATCCAATAATAATTGTCAATACTCTTGAGTAGAGAGTGATATATTTTTCTGTGGATCTGTTTATTTTGGCCAACTTATTAGCCTAATCTTTTATAGGCTTATATACGCATAAAGTGTTATTTTTTTAAACTAAAAATAAAGAATGAAATTTACTTCTTTAATATGAAACGTGCTTGTTTGTTGCTGCACAAATACTTAATTCTGTGTTAAACTTGAGATACACACACATGGATTTCATCTTCAGCTGAAATGAGACAATTTCTGTCCTTATGCTTGATAAACCAGAAAAAGCTTGCTTACGCATGTAAAGTTGAAAACTGCAGCAAAATGTTCATTGCTTTTCTGTGAATATCAGGATGACGTATGAAGTTCAAAAAATGTTTATTTTTTTTCAGTCCTGATCTCTTGAGGAACCCCAGGGTTCCACGGAACTCTGGTTGAGAGAGGCTGTCTATTTAATTCTTCAAACTTCACTAGATCCTGCCTCATATCTTTGAAGCCTTCCAGGATGTCTACCCTGTTGCAAATTTTTGTTATCCTCCACAATAAGGCAAGCCTTTCCAGATAGCCTTTCCACAATATCACTTACAAAAATATTGAAAAGAACACTAGCAGGGGCCCTCCCCCTACCCACCCACACACACACATACTCCTCTGTTTATTACTACCCTTTGTTACTACCCAGTCACTTTAGGGCCCATACCAACTGCACAATGTATTTTTCATTGTCATCTCGCCAGACCAGTCCAGATACGTGGTAAATGTTCCTCCTACCAGCAGACAGGAACAATCTTGAGCTGATGCCTTCCCCTTTAGATTCTAGTGCTGCCAAAGAAGACAGTAGTTCTCTGTCTCCAGTAGAAGTTGGACATTGGATGCTTCACTAAGGGGGAAAAAAAAAGCGAAATACCTGGGGTAATGGCCTAATTAGTTTAATTTCCCCAATGTGTGCCTGGTTTGAGTTTGGGGAGTCTGACAACAGTCAGGCTGACTAATCTTCTCACCTTACAGTAAATTTGGAACCCGGAGAGCTGGGGCTGCCTCCAAATAGCTGAGCATGGAACTTGCATTAAAAAAAAAAAGGCCTCTCTAGCTCCTGTTATTTTAAGGCAACCAAGTTTAAAAAAAACAAACAAACAAAACCCAAAACAAAACAGCAGCTGGGAGACCAGTTCTAGATATGACAAACACCATTGCATCGCACTGCATTGCTTGCACTTTTCATTCCAATTTCACAAGCAAAAAGTTTATTCATCCAATGGATGGAAAATTAGTGCTGCCATAGCTACTCTGCACAGTCGTGGAGCTATATGGTAATGCTAACCCAAACACTGGTTAAGGTAAAATTAAGTGAACATTTTTAAACCATAACTAGTCTGCTTAATTTGATTCTTTGGCTACAACATTTTTGAGTTTTGACTGTTACTTTTATTGTTTCTTGTTGTGTGCATATGTGTCGCCTTCACATATGATGTTGTAGCAGGGAAAACAACTTTCCGTCCCCGAAGACTATAGATACCAGAGGGGTTTCAAGGTAATGATGAAAAGGCAACCGAATAGGATACCACCATTTTTGGGACAGCAGAAGGGGGGGGTCAAGAAGGGAGCTCCTGTGAGTCAGCAGGAGCTAAAAAGCACACAGTGACAGTCTGGGGGGTCTACTCCTCTTAACAGTTTCATGAGTAGACCCAAATAAGGGCCCGATGTGTCTCAAAATTATCTGGCGAGGTTATGTGCTAGAATTAAAGTCCCCAATTTCAGATGCCTTTGTCTTGTCACTCTGCAGGTCTCCTCTAAAGAGAGGAGCAATTTAGGCAACAATAGAACCTCCTCTTCAATTAGAGGCCATGGTCCTAGTACCCCAGGCACAAAGGGGCAAAGAGATATTCCATTTACTTCATAGTACTGAAAAAGGAAGGAGCCTTTCACCCCATGCTAAATTTCGAAACATGTAAACAGGTCCTTGAGAATAGCCTGGTTCTGCATGAAGACCTTGAGGTTAGTTAACCTAGCTGTAAGAAAATGAGTTTCTAACATATCAATGGATCTGGCAGAAGCATACCTCTATATCCCTATTAGAGAGGGCTATCAACATTTTCTATGGTTCACCTTATTAGGAAGACATCAATTCAAGTCCCTGACTTTTGGCTTAGCTTTGGTCCTCAAACTTTTACCAGTGGCTGGTGTACCTATACCTGGCCAACTGGCTCATCAGAGCCAAATCATTTTAAGACAGCCAACAGGTATTCTCAAGATTCAACATAATGGAAAAGTTGGGCTGGGTGGTGAACAGACCCAAGAGTCTACTCCAGCCCTCATAATCCCTGGTCTGTTTAGGTGCCTGCTTCAACACAAAACTAGGTAGGGTGTACATAACATCTGAAAGGATTGCCGAATTGAAGGCCACCAAGGAGCCCAGAGTCTGGGTGTGACTGCAGATACTGAGGTTGATGGCAGTGGTAATAGATTTGGTGCCATGGGCAAGAGCCTATATAACTCCCTGCAAAGATGTCTACTGAAGCAGTGGTATCCCCAGAGCCAAGACTTCGAGTGTCACTTCTGCTACCGGAGTAGGTGAGAAGGCCGACCAAAATCAATATTCGGAAGGGAGTCAGTTTGGAACCTTCAAATTAGATCAAAGTCGCAACAGATGCAAACTTGAAGGCTGGGGGACAAATTGTGAGGGGCAAGTAGCACAGGGTTTTTGGTCCACCATAGAATTGTTGGGCAATAAACAGGCTAGAAAACAGAGCCATCAGGTTATCCCTAAGCAGATTCTGTTCAAAATTAAAGGGAAAGTCGTCAGAGTGCTGTTGGCAACACCACAGCAGTAGCCTACATCAACAGGCAGGGAAGCACAAGGAGTTTCCATGTAGTAAGAGAGGCGGAAATGCTACTGCATTGGGTGGAGTTGCATCTCAAAGTGCTGTCAGCAGTGCACATAGCAGGAAAGATCAATAGTCATGCAAACTTCCTAAACTGGCAGATCCTGGACCCTGGAGAATGGGGCCCTGGCCAAGGAAGCATTCACTCAGATTGTGAACAGATGAGGATGCCCACAGTGGGACTTGATGGGTGACCAAGGCAGAAAAGTATTTCAGCTGCAGAAGGGAGCCAGGCTCCATAGGAGTGGATATGCTATTGCAATCTTGGCTGAAGGAAGTTATTTGCATTTCCTTCATGGCACCTTATAGGTCGGCTGCTCTGGAGGATAGCAGAGCATCTGGGCCTAGAAATATTGGTGGGGCTGGATTGGGCCAGGCTTCCATGACACATGGAACTGATCAGATTTCAGACCAGATGGCCACTCAGGTTTATGCAGGGCAGAGGACTCCTCCACCAGGGGCCAGTGCCCTTGGAGGATCTGGCTCCATTCTCTCTTACGTTGCCTGGTTCGTGAGCGGCCAGCGTTACAGAGATGGTGTTATTCAGGAACAGTAATAACTACTGTGAGCAAGAAAAGTCATATGGATTGGACAAGGGCTTTGCCCTGAATTCACAGAGGTGCAGGCTGCAGCCTTATCCTGAGATATAGGGGGTAAGTGGAAGGGAGCTCAGTAGCTTTGCACCTGGATTTAGTTACATTTTTCAGGGGTATGAAACATATCTGCTTGCCACTTTGTCTGCTGGTCCCAGCATGGGAGCTGAACTTGGTGCTCAAGGCGTTGGCATCTGCCCTATTTGAACTTATGAAGAAAAGTGTGCTGAAGGATCTCGTACTCAAGATAGTTGACAGTGGCCATAGCTCAGCAAGGAGAATGTTGGAGCTGCTGGGACCCATATTTAATAATCTCAAAGGAGATGGTGACCATTCGCCCAGTACCAGTCTTTTAAAAGTAATTTTGGGATTCCATGTAATCCAGGCTATTGCTCCCCCTGGCTTCAAGGTGGCAGAATGTAAAGGAAATAAAAAGGTGCTACATCTTTTTGGCATTTAGGAGGCACTACTGTGGTACCTGAAGGCTACAATTTTTTTTTTTTTTAATCAGACAGTTTGTACTTTACAAGGTCCCCCTAAGGGGAAGCGGCATCCAAGGTGTCCATTGTCTGCTGGATCAAGGAAGCAATTACCTCAGGATCTATAATAAAAGGAAAGCAAATCCTGGAAGGCCTGAGGGCACACACTGCCAGAGCACAGGCCTTGTCCTGGGCAGAAAATGTTAGTATGACCAGAGGATATATGCAAAGTGGCAACATGCTCCTCACTGCACTTATTTGGGAAGCTCTACAGGCTAGACCTGCAGGCCAAAGAAGAAGTGGTGTTTGGAGCAAGCATCCTGGAGGTGGTTTTGCCTGACTTGCGCTCTATATAACCACCAGTTTGGTACATCTCACAAGTCTGAACTGGTCTGGCTGGACAACAGGGAAGGTGAAATTTGAGCATAATTTCCTTTCCCTGAGTCTTGCCAGACCAGTGCAGAGCCCACCCCTAAGTTAAAACAAAAAACCCAAACAAACCCAGAAACAGAAGAAAAAACTTTCCACAGCTTCAAATGACAGGTACTGTTTGCTGCTGTGGGTGGGGTGCAATATTTGGAGGGTGTCTTCTCTTTAGTTCTCCTTTGTTGTAATGAACAAGGGTAGAGGAGTAACATGTACAGGTAAGCTGAAATTCAGCACAGGGAAGGAAGAAGAGCAAGCTGTGCTACTGTCCTTAAATTTGATAGACATTAGGCGGCATAAAAGGCTGCTTAAAGCGTTAAAAAAAAAAAAAAAAAAAAAAAGATTGGAGGTGGTGTGCAAAGGAGTTCACAAGAAGCGCAGCAATCGGCTTGGCAAAAGACTACTGATTTCTTCCTTGGCAATACCAGATTTTTATAGGGGAAGGCATCAGCTCAAGATTGGGCCATCTGCCTCCATCTGTTGGTAGGAGGAAAATTTCTCACGTGACTAGACTGGTCTGACAAGACTTAAAGGAAAGACTTAATGGTAAGCTTAATTTTCACCATAAACCACCTATGCGGAACTGTGTCAAAGGTCTCACTGAAATCCAAGTACACTATATCTAAGTATACGCTATCTAGCGCTGTCCTCAAATCTAACTCTCTGATCTCCCATTCAAAGAAGTTGATTAGATTCATCTGACAAGAAATACTTCAGGTAAAACCATGTTTACTTGGAGTTGGATGCCAGAAATTGTGGTATCCTCTATTTTGGAGGCAGTAATTTTTTTTTAATTTATTTAGATTTACATTCCACTTTTCGCACTTTTTCAGCACTTCAAAGTGGATTATATTCAGGTACTGTAAGTATTTCCCTGTCCCCAGAGGGCTTACAATCTAAGTTAAGTTACATTAATTTACTTACTGTTCAGATCAGACTCCTCTTGTGATTCAGGATATCCATAATTAATATGTATGAGATATTTGCATACATTGGAGAGCAGTGCATGCAAATATTTCTTTTTTTTATATTCAATAGGGATATGTTGAGAACCTAAATAGTTTGCAGCCCTCCAGGATTACAGTATGACATATCTGTTCTGTATTTTACATGTTAGTACATGTAGGGTGTTCTGATAAAAAGCAAAGCCTGATTTACTTAGACTAAAGTTTATAATGTTGAGTGTAGAGAATTAGAAGGTGCTTTAAAAACTTCAAATACTAATATAATTCCTCAAGAATGTAATAGAAATGTGAGTACAAAAACGGATATTAATTTTCAGCTATTATTGCTAGCTTGATGCCCATCAGTGTGGAGTTCCTATAAAATTTTAGGTGATATTGTTTTGATTTACATATATATGCACATGTAGCCAACCAAAGTTCTTGCACTTTCATTGATTACCTGAGTTCTTTATTGCACTCAGAACTGATGGCAATTAAGCCTCTGTGTAATGCAATGTAATGGCAGTAGTAGTACTAACATTGCCTAATTAAAATCTGAAATGCAAATAAGCCAGAAAACTATAGAAATACTATTTTGGAAATGTTTTCACTGAAAACAAGTCAATTGATGAAATTTAGGAATAAATAACTGATGACACAGAACTGGAACTGTGTTTCAGGCACAGATGGAGGATTCTTTCTGAAGTGTTGAATATGCTTCATCATTTAAAATGTTTCCCATAGTAGAATTCACATGTACTTATTAACTCTGCAAGTTGATACATGTTGCTGTGGTTCTGGGGGGAGGTGAAAGGTTAATCCTGTCTAACTCTTAATGTACATTTGAAGTTACTTGTACTTTAAGTGCAGGCACTGTACCTTCCTCCTGGTTCAGTGAGTGATACAAGAAGGTAATCTGATATAGCAGATAAGGTAAAGCTTAAGTAGTCAAATGATCAGAAGCAGCAGGTGTTAACTGCAAGCATTATCGATAGGCACTGAAAGTTGTTTGCTCACTTTAAAGACAAATTGAAATTACATTTTTTTTGGCCTGGTGGCTCATGTGGAGAGCTTCAGTTTGATTCCCATTTCAGGTCTTCCATTCCCTGGGCCAGCCAGCCAGGGCAGAAGATGCTGCAGAGAGAACATTCATATCCTGTGAGGAGGAAGTCTAAGCCATTGCTCAATAGCGAAACCTACTGGCTGGACTCAGCATGCAGACTTACTGGGTTCTGGAGGAATCTGCAGTCAGTATGCCCTAGCCAAAGACCATTGCTGTGATAGGCTGGGGTGGTTGTAAATACAGGCTCATGGCATTGTTGTCAAATAGAGGTCAGTTCTGAGTGAACTGGAAACTCAAAGGAACAGGAGGAAACTGCCAGGACAAAAAGTAATAGTACGATTGCCATGTTAATCCACTTGAATGCACAGAAATAGATAATCAGAATTGGCAATATTACACTGAAATTAAACAAAAAAACCCCTGGGCTTCCAAAAACATGTGAATATTTCCCAAACTAGAAGCAGCATAATTTTTGATGCCCAAAGAATGTATTATGTTTCTTTCTGTCCTGAGATAAAGATTAACAAAAAAAGATAAGCTTAATACATTTCTTGGCTAGCTTTTGGAAGCTATTACATGCTTTGTCAGGTCAGAATAGAAAGGGAATAAAAGTTCCCAAAAGTTAGTCAGGAAATGTATTAAGGTAGTATAATGAAAGTATCGCCTTATTTTTCTGTTTTTTTGTTAACATAAGAACATAAGAAATTGCCATGCTGGGTCAGACCAAAGGTCCATCAAGCCCAGCATCCTGTTTCCAACAGTGACCAGTCCAGGCTACAAGTACCCAAACACCAAAAAGAGATCCCATGCTACTGATGCAATTAATAGCAGTGGCTATTCCCTAAGTAAACTTGATTAATAGCAGTTAATGGACTTCTCCTCCAAGAACTTATCCAATCCTTTTTTAAATACAGCTATACTAACTGCACTAACCACATCCTCTGGCAACAAATTCCAGAGCTTAATTGTGCGTTGAGTGAAAAAGAATTTTCTCTGATTAGTCTTAAATGTGCTACTTGCTAACTTCATGGAATGCCCCCTAGTGCTTCTATTATCCGAAAGTATAAATAACCGATTCACATCTACTCATGCAAGACCTCTCATGATCTTAAAGACCTCTATATATCCCCCCTCAGCCATCTCTTCTCCAATCTTTATTACTTCCACTTTTTTGTTAGGGTTAGATTTTACCCATGTTTTGAGACTTGAAACCTTAGAAACCAAGATTATCTAGAATGTTTCTGTGTATGGATGCTAGTGCATATTCCATGCAGAGCAGGAATTTACACATTGCTCTTAAATCCCCTGTGTGGAGAAGAAATATGCTGTACTCTAGATTTGATGAAGGCTCTATATTTAAAAAAAACAAACAAAAACCAAACAAACTAAAACTCTTAATCAAAACAAATAGACTGTTAACCCACTTTAAAAATTCCATGCCTATCTCTAAATCTTCAGGAGAAGACCCAACACAGATATTATAATAGGATAGAAAATGAGATATGGGAAGGAGTGCTAGCACAGTACCAAAATGCAGAATTCCTTTTCTTCCTGTTAGACCTGTCCTTATGCATGGGATTTCCCTTTTCCACAGCTGACCGGAGACACAGGACACATCTTTTTTATGACCTCACTGTGGGCTATAAGGGAGGTGTGGTCCTATGCAGTTGCCAGTAGTTTTGTCTTCAGCAACTGCGGACACATGAGGCCTGGTTGCACGAGCTCCTAGAGCTTAGTTTCAGCTCCAGCCTGGTGGAGCCACCTTCAATCCTGGAAACAGTGTCGGGAATGATTTTCCCATGGAAGCGTATCTTCCAGGGATACTGATTGAATTTCTGAGTTGATCCCAGTACCCTGAAGGGTCTGTGGATTCCCCAGGGAAGATGTCCCCTAGACCTGCTAGGTAAATCAGAGAGAGCCCTTTATGTTTGAGCACTCAAAAGAAAAGAAAGGGGGTCCTCCAAAGCCTTTCTCTCTTTCTTTCTCCCTCTCTGCCTCGTGTCCTCCCCTGTCTGGATGTTTGGTGGATAACAGGTTAAAAAAAAAAGCCAACAACATAGACTAACTATGGCTGGCTATCCAGGGAGTGTCAAGTACACATTTGGGGGAGAGGAGCATTTTTAAAAGAGGTAATCTGAATTAGACTGTGGTGTGTTTTCCCCAGGATTGAGGCATAATCGGTTTGCCACGACTTACAAAAAAAAAAGAGGATATTACCACCATCAGTGGCACCAGCACTATGAGCTGCAGCTCCAACATGGTGACTGTAGCAACACAGAAACCACAGCAGAAAGCAGCATATACCACCACGAAGCGTGCACAGTATCACAACAGCAGCGAGCAGCCCCTTCCAATGCCATGCACAGAGGCAGGAAGTGTACAAGCTGAGAGGCAAAGCAGGTCCCAAGTATGGCCTGTTCCTTTTGCCCTGTTTGTGAGGGTGATCTAGCTACATGCTCCCAAGAGGAAGATGGCGCCCCTCCGCCACCAGTTAGGGAAGAATAAGCAAGGAACCATTCAGTGATTGAGCTGGCCCAGCCTGTGTTAGGGGAGTGAAGCTCCTTGCCTTTAGGGGGGTACATTCTCCTTGCCCCCCTCCTTTGGATACTGTGGCAGGGGGGAGCGTAACTCTCCCATCAAAGGGGACCTAGACCTTCAAAAGTTTTAGCCTGGGCCGATACGCCCTATTCAAACTACAGCATCTCCAGATTATAATCCCATTGCCTCCACAGGAAAAGGGGCAAGGTACCTATTCAATCTATTTTTTGGTAGCGAAAAAGGATTCTTCTTTCCATCCATCTTGGATTTAAAAGGAGTCAACAGATGCCTTTGTATAGCTCATTTCCAAATGAAAACACTATGTTCAGTTGTAGAAACAAAAAAAAAAAAGTACCTGGTCTTCCTGGATCTAGTGGAAGTATATTTTCATATCCCCATTCGAGTCTTCCAGCAGAGTATACTACGGTTCTGTATATTTGATGAACGTTTTCAGTGTCAGGCACTACTTTTCAGGCTAGCAATAGTCCTTAGAACCTTTACCAAGATCATGGGAGTAGTGATGGCGGCCCTGTTCAAACGGTATAATAGTACACCCTTATTTGAATGATTGATTGGCTCATAAGCACTAAATTTGCCCAGGAGAGCCATTATACCTCAGAAGCGGTGGTCCACCTCCTGCAGCAGTTAGGCTGGGTAATAAACTATGCAAAGAGCAACCTAGAACCATCCCAGACCATGGAATTTTTAGGCACCCGATTTGATACAAGAGAAGGGTGAGTTACCTTATCACCCAACAGGTTCTCCAAACTAATCAATCAGATGTTTTTATTTATTTAAAATATTTGTACCAATCCACAGATCTTGATGAATATCAACATCACATTCATAATAGAGACATCCGAGTTTACTATAAAATACACTTACAACTAACAAAACATTATGTAATGAGTTAGTCTTCCGCTCTCAAAATTCACCCAACTACCTCTTCTGGCGTTCATGTTGGCTGTGCTTGACCTGATCCCATGGGCCAGAGCCTTCATGTGGCCATTAAAGCAGTCCCTGCTGTCTCACTGGTCCTTCTCTTCTCGAAATTACCAACTATGATTCCATTTGCCATCTGTAGTAAGAAGGACCCTGGATGGATGGCTACAGCCTTCCAACCTCCAGAAAGGGAGTAAGCTGGATCATTGTTACTACAGATACAAGCTTATGGGGATGGAGAGAACATTGCTAGGGCCAATTAACCCATGGCCAGTGGCCAAGAGAAGAAGTATTATGATCAATAAATATGCTAGAGGCGAGACCCATCTGACTCGCTCCACAACATAATGGGAAGAAGAATCTCTAGGATGACTTTCGCAGCAGAAATAGGCTAGATCAGAGGAAGTGACATCACCCGGTAAAATGGAGGTTTGATCTCTGTGCTCTGTTCCCCTAATTTTGCAATTACGATGTTAATTTCCCCATAAAAATAACACAAGTGATTGTGTGAGAAAGCGGAGAGCCCATAGATGGCACAGATGAAGAGAGACTAATCTGAAGCTGTTACGAATGGGCACCGGTTAGGTGTGGTAAACACCACCTGCGGGGGTGACTCCAGGTGGAGAGAGACAGGGGTTGCAGGAAAGCCTCTGATACTGGCTGGAGTAGAATCTGGTGCAGGCAGGAGTGTGTAAGGCTGGGTACTGGCTAGAGCTTATGGAGCTGAATACTAACAGAAGGGTGCCTGTGGTAGTGAGAGCTGGCTGGAGGGAGTCGAATACAAGGTGCGTGGAGGTAAGGGTGAACTTAATCACAGGAACAGCGTGGAGGTATGTGTGGAAGTGAATGCATGTAGAGGTGATCAGAATACTGGAGCTGGGTGCTGGTAAAGATGGACTCAGGGTTGCTTGTAGGTAAGTGTGATACTGAATGTTGGTATGAGTGACTGGACTAAGGGAACTCGGGGAAAACAAGACTGACAATGACCAGACAGACTAACCAAACATTACAACACTAAACATAAAACACACAAGCCCGAAGGCAACAGAGCAAGGTAGAAGCCCAAAGACAGCAGGGCAAAGCAGTAGCCCGAAGGCAGCAGAGCAAGGCAGACGGCCCGAAGGCCACACAGAGGCAGTAGGCTGGAGCTGGGAACCCAGGCGAGCTCGATGCCGAAGCACTGAGGGAAATGCTAGACAGGGTTATAAAGGAAGTCAGAAACATAGAGTAGACAAGGAGGGCGGACTGGGCCAGCCAGGAGAACATGCTCATGGGGAACCTCTGGTGGTGAGGCAGCTGCATAGCAGCCATAGTCATAACAGAAGCAGTTTTCTTTTGTGAGCTGAAAGATTATACGAGCGGCCGACTTGGAAGGAAGTGAGGAGGAAGACTGTTTGGTAATGGAGGCAGGCCACGAGACTGAGGGAGAAGAACGAGAGAGAGGCAGACAACATGGGTCAGCCTATTCATGCCAAGTTTCAGCTGTGGTTTGCTGAACTATGTCAGGATATGGCACAAATTAAAGTCTAGTTTGGTGTGATGGTGACTGAACTGAGGGGTGATGTTGCCGTTCTTGGTCATCGCATGGTGGAAACTGAGTTGTGCTTGGATGATCCGGCCGCTGATCTGGCATCATGTCATGACGAGGCAGTGAGCTTGCCAAAGACCTATACCTCAAAACTATAAATACATGGTTATCTCATAATCATCTCAAATTGAATGCTGCAAAAACTGAAATACATCTATCTACGATCCTCAATTTGGCTTGTGCTTCCCCCCCCCCCCCCCCATTGAATTTAGTTTTGAAAACTATACTATTCCTATTTCTAGTTACGTACGTAATCTAGGAATTACCTTAGATTCAAACCTATCAATGTTGCCAATATCTTCTTTGTGGTAAAAGGTTCATTATATAAAAGCCATCTACTAAAAAGACTAAAGCCTCTCCTATACCATAATGACTTTTGTTCTGTATTACAAGCCTTAATTCTAACAAGCTTAAATTATTGTAACTCACTTTATCTAGGACTTCCAGATACCACCCAACGTCCACTTCAACTGGTTCAGAATGCTGCTGCTCATCTTGTTACTAATACAAATTGCAGATATCACATCGCCCCCTGCTCTTCAATCCCTTCACTGACTCCCAATACATCAACACATCCAGTATAAGGTCTTGTCAGTTATTCATAACTTAATACATAACACCTCAATAGTTTGACTATGCTCCTCACTACGGTTATATCAGCCTCCACGTCACTTACACTCCATTGACAAAAACTACTTGCAAATTCCGACTATTAAGACAATGAGACTAGATCTAACTAAGAAAAGTGCCTTTTCTGTGGCAGACCTCATATTATGGAACTCGATCCCAGATTTGCTCCAACTCTTATCAAACATAAGAGTTCAAAAAGGCATTAAAACATATTTATGCTCTGCTGCATTCACCAAGCTTTAGGTATGACAGCTTATTCATTCCTTGTCTTTTTACTTTGTATTTTTTATAATTCTTTGTCCTCTTACCCTGCATTTTTAAAAATAATTTTATTTGCTGTGTATTTTAATCTTACCTGATTTATTGCTTTTGGTTTTTTTACATATATTTTGTAGTTTCTATTTATGATTATGTATGTTGCCTTATGTAAACTGCGGTATATAAAAGATTCTAAATAAATAAAGATGGCACAGGAATTAGATGAAAGGCTGGAGAACTTAAAAAATAGGTCCTGTTGGGCAGATTTTAGATTCAGGGGAGTACAGGAACTACCTGAATTTGACTGTTTCCAGACCGTAGCCAGCATTTGTATGGTGATTTTGGGATCAGCTGATAATGACCCTCCTTTACTGAATATCAAACTGGATAGAGGCTCTAGGTGGGCTGAGAGGAAATATGCTTGTTTCCACAATTTTGTGGTAAAAGAAAAAGTGGCTACGAATGCCAGAAGAATGGGCTAAATTCTTTGGAAGGACCAAAGCTGAGGTGTTTCACGATCTCTCAGTAATCACAATAAAGAAATGCAGAGAATTTAAAGTAGTGATCATTATGCTGAAGAAGGAGGAAGTTAAATATTGGTGGCTTTTTCCATTTGGCCTTCAGTTCTCAGTCCAGGGTAAATCCACCAAAATGAAGACAGTGGCTGCAGCTGTGGATTTCTTTCACAGTGAGGGGGTATCTTTGCTGGTGGGGGAGCAGCTTGTGAATCCGTTTTCAGCACATAGGAAGGAAGATCGGCCCAGGTGGCAAAGAGTACCAGGAGCAGGGAGAAGGCTACAGAGGCAGTCTGGTAATCCCTTGTCACCGAGAACAGCGAGTCTGTGAGGACTGGCCTGTAGAGACCAATTGGAAAAACTGAATAGGAAACAATTTGTCTCAGTCTTCAGAGCGAAAGTTTATTATTCCAGTGGTTGAACTGGGAAACTTGGTTGGATCAGGGGGTTAACGCTAGAGTGGTTGAAATGTTTTGAATGTTTGGGAATTGTAAGGGGTGGGTGGGTGATAGAAGCCTATCCTGGGTAGGGTTATTCCTCTGGTGAGAGAGCATACACCATATGGGGAATTGGTGTAATCAAGGGTGAAGAGGTGTAGGGTAAGGGGGGGGGGAGGGAGTCTGAGGAGGGGTATAAACTCTGGGAAGAAGTATAGGCTGAGAATCTGGTGGTGGGGGAAGCAAGGAAGTATAGGTAGACATTGCTGGTAATGAGTAAAGTCTTTAAAAAATGGGGAAAACTAAAATAATGTCCATGAATGTGAAGGGTCTGAATGTGCCAGTGAAGAGGAAATTACTGCTAAAAGAAGCAGAGCATAGGAGAGCAAATATAATTTTCTACTGGGAAACTTACCTGAAAGCTAGAAATATTAAATTAATGTATTCCAAACATTTTCCTATACAGTACAGTATTTTGCTGCAGCAACCAAAGATGTGAAGTATGGAAGGGGGGGAGGGGGGAATTTGCATATAACTTGATTGTGGATGTTAAAGTGGTACTTAGGGTTACTTTAGGAACATTCTTGATACTAAAGGTGGGCGATTCATGGGAATTATTTACATAAGTAAATGTATATGCACCCAACACTAACCAGGATGAGTATCTGGATACTCTAATACTGTTTTGGGATGGGGGTGACTTTAATTTGACATGTTATCCCTTTTTAGATAATTCCAGTAGAGGTCAGGGTGCCTCTTCTCAGAATCTGCTGAGACTGAAGGAGATGGTAGGTACTTGGTGTCTAATTGAAATCTGGTGATTGAGGAATCCAAAGGCCCGAGATTATTCCCTTTACTCAAGGCCACACATTCAAGCATTGACTATCTCTTGTTAGACAAGGTGGTTGTAGGGAAAGTCTTAGATGTAGGTATTGGCACTATCACGTGGTCGGACCATGCACCCGTGTGGGTGGATCTGAAAGTCGGCAAGGACCAAATGGGTTGAAAATTCTGGAGACTAAATGAGGACCTATTATCTGATAAAGCATTTACTGAGAGTCTCTTGAAAGATATTGAGGAGTACCTAGTCATTAATGAGATGGGAGATTTGACTCCTGCAATAGCAAGGGAGGGGCTAAAAGTTGTTATGCAGGGTAAATTCATTTCCAGAGCATGTTTTTTTTTTTTTTTTTTTTAGGAAGGAGGAGGAAAGGATAAGGTTGCAGTTGTAGAGGATAGCCAGATTGGAAGTAAAACATAAGAGAAGTCAGGATGAGTACATCTTATCTCTTTTAGAGAGAGCCCGTCAGGAGCTGAAAGCTTTGGATGTAGTTGAGTTAGCGTTCCAAATGGAGAGGGTGAAACAGAAATATTTTGAATTTGGTAATAAAGCTTGTCAGCTTTTGGCCAGACTGCTTAAGGAGAAAAATTTGCAAAATCAGATTCTTAAATTAAAACTAGGGATGGAAAGTTTATGATAGTAAGCGCATTTCAAACAGATTTGCTCAATTTTATGAAGAGCTATATGCTTCTGATGGAACTATCAAAGAGGGGGATATTGAGAACTATCTCAAGGATGTTCCACTTGTCTGCCAGCGGAGGCAAGAGATAAGCTGAATGCTAAGATTAGAAAAGAGGAGGTACTGAAGGTGATCTCTGATCTCAAAATGGTTAAAGCCCCAGGCCTTGATGGGTACACAGTCAAATTTTACAAGTCGTGTAAGCAGGTATTAGGCCTATAACCTCAATGTTTAACCATTTGAGGGAGAGTGGGCATTTATCACAAGGTGCGAATGGAGCAAGTATTACAGCATTGGCCAGGGAGGGGGGGGGGGGGGGGGAATAAGACACCATGCTCTGTGGGTTGTACAGGCCTATCTCCCTTATTTTGTACCTAAAGATATTCGCAAAGGTGCTGGCCCTGAGGCTGGGAATGATGGCTCCCTTTCTTATACATGGAGTTCAGTCAGGGTTTGTCCTGGGGTAGATTCGTGGTGGATAATGTGCGGAGAGTTTTGAACTTAATGTGGTGGGTTAAACTATAGAAGGTCCCAGCAGAATTACTGGCAGTGGAAACTGCAAAGGCGTTTGATAGGTACATTGGACCTATCTGTTTCAAGTCCTACATAGGATGGGCTTGGGACCTTATATGATCATTTGAAAGCGATATACAGGTTAATGGGATATTCTGATGTTTGTGGTAGGGCGGAATACGAGACAGAGGTGTCTGTTATCTCCATTACTATTCGCACTCTCATTGGAACCATTTGCCACTAAAATTAGATCTGATGATTGGATTGTGGGAGTAGGGATGATGGAAAGTCATATAAGATGACCATTTGCTGATGACTTGCTGTTTACACTCAGGGACCCAGAGACCTCTCTCTCCACTCTGTTAGACGCAATGAGAGGTTATGGAGCAGTAATGGGGTTAATGAGGATAAATTGGAGGTCTTAAATTTAACTTTGGAAGGGGAAGTGGTAAATAGACTAAAGGTATGTTTGCCTTTTAAGTGGGCTAAGGAGAGTGTGAAATATCTTGGGTTCTGTTGGGTGCTAATTTGGGAAAATTATTTGATTTAAATTATTGCCTTTAGTGAAAGGCATATCCACAGATATGGAAAAATAGGACCATTTTACATCTGTCCTGATTGGGCAGAATTCATTTCATTAAGATGAACACATTACCTAGATTATTTTTTTCAGATGTTCCTGATTTCCATACCTGAAGGGATATTATGAGTCTGGCAACATAAACTTTTCCATTTTATTTGGAAAAGGAGGCCCCCAATGGTTGCAGGGGTGGTTCTTTATCTTAAAAGCCAAGGTGGTTTGGGGGTCTCAAAACTTGCTTTCTAATTCGCTGCCTCTCAAGGGCGCTTCTAGAGTGGCATTATAAGTCAAAGTGTAAAATTTGGACAATGTTGGAGAGGGACATGATGGGGATTCCTTCCATTAAGTTTTTAGTTTGGTCAGGGACAGGAATAGGTATTGGATGCAAAAGGATTCTCTTTTCACTCGGTTAACCTTATCAATTTGGCTTAAGCATAGAAAGCAACTGATAGGTGATGAACGGTTTTAGTATCATTCATCCTTCCTATTTAATAAGTCCTTCCCTTCAGGGGAGTCGGGGGCTGCCACATCATATTGGAGGGGCTTGGGGCTTGAGAGATTAGAGCAAGTTTGGGATGGAAGCTCAGTTTACTCGTTTGAGGCAATATGTCAGTTATATCCGATGGAGGGGAAGGATAGGTTTGCATACAGTTGGCATCGTTTGTACACTTTAAGGGGGTTATGGGGACTCTTTTTTTTTTTTTTTTTTTTTAAAGAGTCGGTGGCAGATACAACCCGAACTCAGCTGTTTGTGCATTGGTTTTTTTAAAAATTAATAAAATCGTTTGAACATAAAAAAAAGAGTCAATGTTTGAAGTGTATTGTGCAAGAATGGATAGGATGAGTAAGATCATTTCCAAGATGTGTGCTGCTGTTAGGGGAGATGAGGAATTAACCAAGTTATGTTATAGCATGGGGAAAGGATTTGCAGATCCAAATTACACAAATCACAGGCTGCATCTTTTATCAGATGATGGGAAGGAGCTCAGTTTCTTCACTGGTAGTAGAGAATGGTTATAAGATACTTTTATAAGTAGTATCTTATGTCAGACAAAGTGGCCAAGATGCTCCCGGGGGCTTCGGATCACTGTTGGCGGAATTCTGGGGACGAGACATTTTTACCATATTTGGTGGGAATGCACAAAAGTGGTTAGCTATTGGAATATGGTCATTGATTTTAATTGCGGAAATCACGAGGTGTAAGATACTGAGAAGCCCTAGACTACTATTGATCTCAATGGACACTGATGTATTAGATGAAAGGGCTTGTTGTCTGGCACTATATATTACCGTGGCAGTGAGATATGAGTTGGCAGCTTGGTGGCGTAAATCCGATGTTCCTTTAAAAACTAACCTACAAGTCAGACTAGCTAGGATGTATAAGCTTATGGCTTGCCTCCATGATCGTACCTCGAAGTTCAAAAAAACTTGGACACTAAGGGGGAGGAGGAATAGCCTAGTGGTTAGAGCAGTGGACTATGAATCAGGAGACCAGGGTTCGAGTCCAGCTGTCGCTGTCTTGGGCAAGTCACTTTACCCCACTTTATCCATTGCCTCAGATTGTAAGCCCTCTGGGGATAGGGAAATACCTACAGTACCTGAATGTAAACTCGATTGAGATTGAATGTCGGTATATAAAAATAATAAATAAATAAACTATATATTAATTGGGAGGAGAGGAGACCTGAAGTTTAAATACATGATGGGTGGTGTAATATTAGACACAAATACATATGATTGTGGAAGCTGGGTGGTTGATGGGATTGGGTGGGGGGTAGGGGGAT
Source organism: Rhinatrema bivittatum (assembly GCF_901001135.1). Lineage (NCBI taxonomy): Eukaryota > Metazoa > Chordata > Amphibia > Gymnophiona > Rhinatrematidae > Rhinatrema > Rhinatrema bivittatum. The sequence continues at coordinate 119,798,958 of NC_042619.1, forward strand.
AAGGAGGGGGCAGTGTAATTAGGGGTGGTGTTATGTTGCGGGAGGGTGTAGATCTGGGGGGGAAAAATGTGAATCACAAGGCAGGTTGATTTTGCTAATGTAGCTGATGATGATGATGCAAGATCTTTTTTGAAGTGTTAATATTGTGTTGTATATAAAATATGTTGCTTTGCCACCCTGTCAGCATATCGCTAAATGTTACTGTTTTGCATATCTAGTGAATAAAATCTAAATTAAAAAAAAAGGAAAGGAAACAGGCTAGATCTGGGAGAATGGTAACAGAGCCTAGAGGTCTTTCAAAAGATATTGGAAGGCAGAGTGGATGGATAGAGTGAGACTGTCACCTTTTGTCCAGTGCCATGTTTCTTTCCCAATATGGTATCCTCATTTCATTTAAACTAGTTAGTTTCACTCCCAGCATTTAGCAGCAGTGATTATGAAGGAAAAGATGAAAGCCTACATCTGCAGGATGTCTGTTGAATGCTGATAAAGGTGATAAACACATTTAGGAAAAAGACAAGCTTTTTTGTATTGCTTGTCAGTCTCTAAAGCCACCTTAGCAAGATAGATCAAGGATGCAATAGTCTCTGCTTACCTTCTTTTGGGCAGACAGATGCTGGCTGCACTCTGTGCACACTCTACAAGGGCCCAAACATCATCATGGGCAGAGGCATCTTCGGCCTTCCTGGAACAAATCTGTAAGTCAGCTACTTGGCCATCCTTACATTCCTTTGTGAAATTCTATAGGTTGGACATGCAGGACAAGATAGATTCTCCTAGTACAAGCAGGATGGTAGTCTTCACAGATGGGTTACATCAGATATAGCGTGGCACAGAAAAGTTTTGTCAAAGTTTCTAGAACTTTGACTGGCACACTAAGCATGCCCAGCACATCCATGTGGGATCCACCTTCAGTCTCTCTTTTTTTTTTTTGTTTTTCTGCAGTGTTACTTGCCTCATGGTGGTGGAGCTCTGCTCTGATTAGTATTTTTCTCTTCAATTTTCTTACCCGGTTTTTCGGTGTTTTCAGTGTCTGGTCCCTCTTCTCCAGTCGATGTCTCTCCAGCGGCGTGATAGGTTTGCTTTTGCCTTTCATTGCGGTTGATTCCCGGCATGTTACTCCTCGGTGGCTGCTGGCCATCGACCACTCGCCAGCTGTTTTTCATGGTGGCATCTGGTTTTCGATGGTGCCCCCAGTGCCTGCAGACCATATTGATTACCGATCCGCACGAGGTTTGCATCCTCTACCTGGAAGCATCACACAACGTCCGTGGGTGTCAACTGTGCGATCAGATGACCCCCAAGGGCCATTGTGCCCAGCTGGATAAGATGGAGAAACTCTTTTTAGCTCCAAAAAGTCTGCTCCATTCACTCCAGCATCGGAGGTGTCGACACCTAGGGGCTGGAGGGAACTGCTGGACATGCTGTCCCTATCCACACCCCCTGTAGGTTCGTCCAGGAAGATAGGAGCTGGTGATAGGCCAACTCCGGTGTCTATGTTCTTGAAGACTTCAGACTCTCCAGCTTCTTCGGTGCTGCGGAAAGACCGGGCTGAGCATCGCGAAAAGTCCCGCAAGCATAGTCGCTGGTCGCCGTTGGTGCATGACTCCGGAACCAGTGCGGCACCAGCGGCCACTGTGCTGTCATCGAAGTGACCCCTGTGGTGAAGAAGCCTCTTTCTCTGGCAGACCTGGGAGTCCCAGGTGTTCCCCACCGATATTGGTGCCAGGCACTGAGCCTCCTCTGGGTTCCAAGGAGGCTCTGGTGACGCCTCTTCCTCCTCTGTTCCTAGCTTCAATGGACTTCCAGGAGGAGTTGGACTGCAGGGTCCAGATGGCGGTGCTCCAAGCCCTGAGGGGTATCAAACCACCCCCAGCTGCCATACCAGTGCTGGATACCTCGCCATCTCTTTTGGTGCCCTTGCTAGAGCTTCTGGACGTCCTTCTCGGTGTCTTTCCAATGCAACCAGTGCCTGGGGGACCTTCTGTTCCCCAGTGGCCACCAATGCTCCCCTCTGGAGTGATTCCCATTATTGGGTTTTCTGAGGAGGAAGATTTGCTGCGGCCACTGGCGCTATCGGGCCCGCTAGTCCTGCGACCGAAGCTCCCCGATTCCGTTCCTGGGCCATCGGGAACCTTGGTGTCATTGTTACCTTTGTTGCCCTCGAGGCCCTCGGTACCCAGACTGAGGAGCTTAGACAGGGTCTATCCAAGCAGGCCCCCAAGGGACCTTAGCAAGGAAGAGGGCCCGTATGACCCCTGGGGAGATGATACCTCGGAGTATTCTTCTGAGGACTCCGGTGATCTCCTGTCAGAACCTTCACCACCAGATGAGAGGCGTAGGTCTCTCCTGGAAGATCTTTCCTTTGCAGGTTTTGTCCAGGCCACAGCTGAAGCCATCCCATTTCAGCTCCTCACAGAGGAAGATGCTTGACATAAGGTGCTGGAAGTCTTCCAATTTGTTGATGCCCCAAAGGAGAAAGTGGCTGTTCCAGTCCACAATATCTTTAAGGAACTTCTCCTTAGGATTTGCAAACATCTGGTGTCAGTTCTTCCAGTTAACAGGAAGACAGATGCCATCTATCTGGTCCAACAGGCTTTGGGATTTGAGAGGCACCACCTCCCTCACCGGTCGGTTGTGGTGGAATCCGCTCTCAAAAAAGCAAAGCGCTCCCGCCCCCATGCCTCCGCCCCTCTGGGCCCGGATCACAGGGCGCTGGATGTCCTAGGTAGAAAGGTATTTTAGGGCACTATGCTCATGGCCTGCATCTCCTCCTACCAGTTATATATGACCCAATACAACCAGAACCTGTGGAAACAGGTCCAGGAGCTATTGGAACGCCTGCCTCAACAGCAACAAGATGCGTTCTCTGCGGTAGTACAGCAGGGTCTTGAGGCGGGAAAACTTGAGGTGAGGTCCACCTACAATGTTTTCGAGACAGTGGTGAGAGTCACTGCGCCTCGGACCTCCGGCCAGAAGTCCAGTAGAAGCTGGCTGATCTGCTTGCATGGGAGAGAATCTCTTCGGGGACAAGGGTCAGGGATGCAGTAGCCCAATTGAAGGACCACCATGAGACCCTTCAGCAGCTATCGGCTAGCGCTTCCAATCCGCCATCCTCCGTCAGGAAGTTTTCACGACAAGGTTTGAGGAAATCCTTCTATCATCAAAGGAAGATTTACCCTCTGGCCTTGTGGGCTCGCACACCCCGCGCTGGGGTTCCATGGGCTCATTCCCGCCAGCAGTGGTCCACCAGGCCTCAGCCAGACCCCCCAGCAGAGCCCCACCACAGGGTTTTGACTGGGAGTGAGGGAGTGTGAGTCAGCTCGCCATATCCCTGGCATCCTGCCCTTCGGTTGGAGGCAGGCTGCTTCGCTTTGCTCTCCACTGACCCCTCGTTACGTCGGACCAGTGGGTTCTCGCAATCATCCACCAGGTTATCGGCTGAATTTTTCAGGGATGTCCCTGCGTACTTCCCCCATGTCCATCGTGGGGTTTGTCTGCTTCACAGGAAATACTTGAGCTCTCCGCCTTTCTAATGGCAGGAGCAGTAGAACCTGTTCTATTCTGCCAGCAGGGCCGATGTTTCTATTCAAGGTATTTCCTGATACCAAAGTGAACTAGGGGCCTGTGCCCTATTGTCGATCTCAGAGCCTTGAACAAATTCCTTCAGAGGGAAAAGTTCAAAATGGTCTCTCTGGGCACCCTGATCCCATTCCTTAGAAGAGGAGACTGGCTCTGCTCCTTCAACTTGAAGTATGCCTACGCCCACACTGTGATCTTCCCAAGTCACAGGAAGTATCTTCGCTTTGTGGTAGGAGAAGCTCACTACCAGTATCGAGTACTGCCGTTTGGCCTGACCTCAACCCTTAGGTCTTCACCAAGTGCCTGGCAGTGGTCTGGGCACACCTCCTATGTTAGGGGGTACACATGTGTTCTCCTACTTGGATGACTGGCTGGACAAAAGCACCTCCCAGCAGGGAGCATTGCACGTTTTAAGTCTGACCCCCATCAGTGATGACAGGGAAATGATGTGATCATGGGGCAGAAACGCCTTGGCCTAAATTGTGTCCAAGCTGGCTCCTATGAAGTCCAGATGGGGTGACGGGCAGAGGTGGGCCTTGGGGTAGGTGATGACAAACCCCAGAGATTGTAGCTGTCCTAGGAAAACACCTGTTACAGGTAAGCAACTCTGCTTTCTGCCTTTGGGGCAGGAATTCTCAATACAGCCCTGTCATATCTTCCCTCCCAGGTGAGGCGCAGTTTAGGTAACTCTCATGAGAACACAAGATTTGCCATAGTGGGTCAGACCAAAGGTTCATCAAACACAGTATCCTGTTTCCAACAGTGACCAGTCCAGGTCAAAAGTTAGCCCAATAGTTCAATAGATTCCATGCTGCTTATTCTAGGGATAAAAAGTGCATTTCCCCAAGTCCACCTTAATGGTTTATGGACTTTTCTTCCAAGAGCTTGTCCAAACCTCTTTTAAACCCGGCTACACTTTTACCACATCTTTTGGTAACGCATTCCAGAGCTTAATTATGTGTTGAGTGGAAAAAAAAAAGTATTTTCTCCTATTTGTTTTAAATGTACTACCTAGTAACTTCATTGTGTGTACTTTTAAAAAAGAGTAAACAACTGATTGGCATTTACCTATTCCACTCATTATATTGTAGGCCTCAGCCATCTCTTTTCCAAACTGAAGAGCTCTAACCTCTTTAGCCTTTCCTCAAAAGGGACTTGTTCCATCCCCCTTATTTTATCATTCCCCCCTTCTCTGTACCTTTTCTAATTCTGCTATAATCTTTTTGAGATACGGTGTCCAGAACTACACACAGTACTCAAGGTGCAGTCGCACCGTGAAACAATACAGAGGCATTATGATATTCTCTGTTTTATTCTCCATTCCTTTCTTAATAATTCCTAGCATTCTATTTGCTTTCTTGGCTGCCACTGTACACTGAGCAGATGATTTCAACATATTCATGATGATGCCTTGGTCTTTTTTCTGGATGCTGACTCCCAATGTGGAACCATGCACTGTGTAGCTATAATTTGGGTTCTCTTTCTTGAGTATATCAATTTCCACTTGTCCACATTAAATGTCATCTGCCATTTGGATTCCCAGTCTTGCAAGGTCATCTTGTAATTTTTCACAATCCTCGTGATTTAACAATTTGATAATATTGTATCATCAGAAAACTTGATCACCTTACATGGTCCCAATTCTAGGTCAGTTATAAAGATTAAAAAGCAGTGTTCCCAGTACAGATCTCTGGGGCACTCCACTATTCACCTGTCTCCATTGAGACAATTAACATTTAGCCCTACTCTTTTTTTTTTTTTTTTTTTTTTTTTTTTTTTTTAAATCCGTTCTTAATCCACAATAGAACATTGCCTCTTATCCTTTGACTTTTTAATTTCCTTAAGTCTCTCATGAGGTACTTTGTCAAACACTTTCTGAAAATCTAGATAATACAATATCAACTGGCTCATCTATATTCACATGTTTATTCATGCCTTCAAAAAAATGTTGCAGATTAGTGAGGCAAGACTTCCCTTGACTAAATCCATTTTGGCTTTTTATTTATTTATTTATGGTTTTTATATACCGATCTTCTTACATAATATGTAAATCAAATCGGTTTACAGAGAACAGTTGAATAAGCTTGCTTGTGGGCAATTACATATAAACTATTACTGACTCTATGTTCAGTAATTTTGTTCTTTATAAAGGTTTCAGCAAAGGTGGTTTCTGCATCAGAGGTTTAATTTGCTATAGCCTTTCATATATCTTGATAGCGCTTGATTTTAAATAATCTTACTGCTATGGCACTTACTGCTATGGCACTGAGATGGCACTGCTATGGCACTGAGATGTACCGTAGTCTTACTGATAATGTGGTAAGGCCTGATTCAGAAAGCGAGAGTAAGTAGGTAGTAAATGTTTGGGGTCACATAAGAATGGGTGGGTCCAAGGTATTATGTTGACACCATATGGAGAAGCTTTTCCATTTAAAGCCATAGGCTCTTCTAGTTGATGGCTTCCAGGCAGATACTATTATGTCCTCAATCTCTCTGGGCAAAGAGATCTGTGATTACTGAGCATTCCACATCCCAGCCGTCAGGTTGAGGGATGGGAGAATTGAATGGCATAGACTTCCTTTTTCTCGAGTTAATATATACTATATAATATACCTGAATATCGCTCGCCATGAGCTAAAAACACAAAAGTTGAGTCTGTTCCAGGATGAACTGGAGGACTGCTGGAGAGCTTATGAGATATGCAAACCAAATCTGTCTGGGCCATACTGGAATTACAAGGATCAGTCGAGCCCAATACCTTAGCACTTTTTGCACTTCCGGTTATCAGTGGAATCTGTGGAAAAGCATACAATGAGATCTGCATTCAAGTTGAGCAGGAAAGCATCCTGAGCTGACCTGAGTTTGCTGGGTAGAAAGGAGCAAAGTTGTTTTTTTTTTTCCAGTTTTCTGTTCTGTTCTGACGTGAATAGGTCAATTACTGGAAGATTCCATAAGCTGAATAGTCTGTTGGCTGTTGATTGTTGCAGAAACCACTCGTGAGGATAGAAAATTCTGAAGATATGATCTGTCAACGTGTTGGAGATCCCTGAAAGGTAGGTGGTTTGAAAGACCATTTGATGTTGTGCATGCCCAGTCCCAGTGCCTCCCTGCTTGCACACATAGAACATGGCCATTTGGTTGTCGGTTTGAATTAGAATGCCTTTTACTTGGGGAAGATGTATGAAAGACCACAGAGAATATCTGATCAGTCTCCGTTCTAATAGGTTTATCTGAAAATGTCTTTATACAAGACAGCAAGTCTCTTGGGTTCAGAAAGACCCACTGTGAGTGCCCCAACCTTTTGTAGAGGTGTACGAGTGTTGCTGACATTACCTGATGAGGGAACAAACGGAGTGGAGTTCCCTCTGGAAGAACGTGAGGGTTTTGCCAGCAGCACAATTCCTGTTTCATGTTCCTTGAAACATCTGCTTTGGTTGTCAAAGATTGAGTTAGCTGATCCCATTGACAGCAGAAACCCCACTACATGTGGCGGATATGGAGGCGGGTAAGTAGAACTACATGAACGGACGCTGCCATATGATCGAAAATAACCAGGACTTCTCTGGCTGTCAAGCAATGTGATTTCAGTAGTTTGTGAATGAGTGATTTCAGAGTTCTTGCTTGTTCTGAGAGAAGAGAAGTTCTTTCCTGCAGTGAATCTATTCATGCACCAATATATTTTATTTTCTGGGTTGGCACTAGATTTGACTTCTTGAAATTCACCAGAAATTGAATTGACTTTTGCAGGGAGATTAATATGCCTCCTGGGAGTTGACCTTGACTAGCCAATTGTCTAGGTATGGAAAGACTTTTTGATTTCCTGTCATCAGAAGTGTGCTGCTACTGCAGCCAGGCACTTGGTGAAGACCCTCGGAACGTACAGTCCAAAGGGGAGTACTTTTGCATTGGTAATGGAAAGAGTTCACTTTGAAGTGAAGATGATGGGATGGATGGGTATGTGAGCATACTCATTTTTCAGAACTAACCTGCACATCCATTCCTTCTGGATGAAGGGAAGAATTGTGTTAAGGGCATTCATTTTGAATTTCTCTGAGTAGATGTTTGTTCAGGTTTCTCAGATCCAATTGGGTCTCAGTATCCCAAATGTTTTGGGATAAGGAAGTATCAGGAGTAGAATCCCTGTCCATGCTGGAGTGCAGGGAACAGCTCTACTGTCCACTGCCGAAGGATTCCACTTCCAGCTGAATCAAATGTGACTGATCCTGATGGAAGGCCAAACAATGAGGAAGAGATGGTAGCCAGATTCCACAAACTTGAGAACCCAGCGGTCTTTGGTTATTTTGTGTTACTCCTCCAGAAAGGTCTGAATTCTCTCCCAACCGGAGAGAGCGATTAGTGGACTTGCGAAGATATCAGAAATTTAGTCCAGGCTTGGGTTGATGGCATTCACACTACTGAGTGTGAGCTGGAAGTTGTTGAGCAGAAAGGAGCGGGAGCTGGTATTTTTGAAATGGCTGGAAGGGTGTTTCTGGAAATACAGTCAAACATGTAGAAGGAGCACCTCAAAGAAGATTGTTGTTCAGGTCCTGCTGAGAGGGACTGGACTGCTGTATTTTGTTCTTTTATTTGTGCAACTATTTTTTTGAGCTTCTATCCAAAAAGATGTTCCTCCAAGACAAGGAACATCTGCCAACATGTCATGAGCGTCATTGCATAGGCTATTGGCCCTCTCGTAGGCCATTCACCAATAGAAGCTGTTGAGGTACATGATATATAGGGTACATGATATATAGGAACCTTTTGTTTTTCAGTTTTTTTTATTTTTCCTGGGAATTTCAAGATTATAACAACAACAAAAAAAATCAGTAGAAAAATTACTTTGACTTTTCCATTGATTTTTCTCCTGCATAATATAATAATTTCCCACTGATTTTTTTCATTTTTGTTATCTTGAAATTCCTAGGAAAAATAAAATAAAAACTGAAAATGCAGGTCCCTAGTGATATAGTATTAAATGATTAATAGACCAAGTGAAAAAGATGGCGTATGCATTCTTCAGCATCTAGAAGCAGCTGTGGTTAATAATTTCCACCTTCTGTAGGTTGATGGAATGTATTCTGCTTTTGTATACAGTTGTGCAAATATTTTGCACCATGAAGAATTGATAAGAAATCCATGCACTTAGCATGGAGCTCTGAATATCTTTTTTTCTCAAAATTATCAAGCAACCTGTGATCCTTCCCTGGTAGTGTATTGGAATATATTCTTGTTTTCTTTGCTCTTTTCAGGGAGGATTCAATGACAATGGATTGATGAGGTAATTGGAGAAATCCAAATCCCAAGTATTTCTGCACTCTATATTTGAAGTCCAACTTTCTTGACACTGGGACACAGGATATAGGGTTTTCCTGCATTCTCATTTGTAGCTTTTGCAGGACTCTGTGAACAGAGTGTGATGGGATATATGACCTATCATGTTTGCTGAAGGAGGAGGAGAGAGGTCCAAGTAGTAAAAGGCAGGAGGTTCCCAGAACAGGTTATAAAAAGACTTCAAATCCCGGAGTGCAAAGGGAGTTAGAGGAATTAGGGTGCTCTGGAGGTGGGGTTTCCAAGAGTAGGACAGGTGGAAATCCCAGGGACCAAATGGAAGAGGGAAAGAAGAGAGGAGGTTCACTTTCAGCGGCAGAAGGAAGACTTCCCAAACAAACATCTTAGAAGGTGTGTTGACAGTTGAAGGTAATTGGATTGGAAGACTGACAGTGACTTATTTATTAGTCTTATATTCTGCAATTCCAGTACAAGTTCGTGGATTACAAATTTAAACATATAAAGTAAGAAGAAATAAAAAAATCTAAAATGTTAAAATATTAAAACAATTATTAAAATTATAGTTTAACTGTAAAAACAATATAAACAGAATGAAAGAATGCATGCCAGAGTTACCCATGGTTACCCAAAAGCCTGAACAAATAATATTATCTTAATCTTTTTCCAAAATCTTAGCTAATCTGCCTCCAAGCATATATCTAATGGTAAATTATTTCATAATGTTGGTGCTGCCAGTGAGCACACTTTTTAGTAGTCTGGAGGGAATAATTCTTAAAGCCTGACACTTTAGCAGTATTTGAGTCTGTGAACGAAGCAAGCGTGTGGGAACATACCAGTGCAGTTTATCCTTTAAACAGTGGGTATCCCCAAAAATAGCTTTATGCATGATAGATTAAATTTTAAGATGCATTCGCTCTGCAGTCAGCAGCCAATTAAACTTTTCATGTAAGGTTTAACATTTATACCCCATGGAAGATTATAAATGAACCGAATTGCCGAATTCTGGACTAACCACAAAATTTGCAGCAAATATTTCAGCAATCCTAAATAAAGGGAGTTACAATAATCTAGGTGGCTCAGCACAATAGCTTGCACTATGAGACAAAGTTCATTAGTTGGTAAAATGTTTTTCAGAAGACGGATTATTCTTAAGCTTATAAAAAGGTATTCTAGCCACATTTTTCATAGAGAGATTTAAATCTAGAAGTACTCCTAAATTGCCGGTTTCGTCCTTTATCTTCAAGATGATATTTCCCACATTGATTTCCAATACAGTTGATGGCGATGCATTACTGCAAACCCATAGAATGCTGGTTTTATCAATATTTAAAACCATCACATCATACAATAACACTCTCTTGTATGATTCCCAAATATACACAAACTATCAGTTGGGATCACTACTGGGGATAATAAATTGCACGTCATCTGCATATATTTTATACTGTAAACTCAATGTAGTTAAAAGGGATCTTAGCGGCTGCAAATATACATTAAAAAGAGCTGCTGAGAGCGCAGATCCCTGAGGGATTCCAATCTAATTTACATACCACTCAGAATAATCTGATTTAGTAACTACTTGCTGCATTCTTTGATCCAGAGAGGATGAGAACCACTGTATTATTTTGCTTCCAATACTAAGATCTTTTAAACTTGTTAACAACGGATTATGACAAATGCTATCAAAAGCAGAGCTTATGTCTAGTTGTACTAGGATTCTAGTTTCCGCTTGGTCTAAGGAACAAATAAACATCTAATAAAGCAAGTAGTAATGTTTCAGTACCATAATTCTTTTGGAACTCAGATTGCTCTTTTATTATAAACCTTATTTTCCTCAATAAATCAATCTAGCTGTTTTAGCATAGCCTTTTCGATATTTTACTCAGCTTGGACAAGTTCGAAATGGGGATGATAGTTGGATAATATACCAGCAGAAACAGTCTCATCTTTTAAAACTGGTCTAATTACTGCCCGCTTCAACACAACTGGAACCTCAAATCAAGATAGATTAATTATCTGTATTAATCTCTCTCTAAATACATTCAGTTCAATAACCCAGAATGGGCAAGGATCCAAGCTACATAAAGAGACCTTTACTTGGTTAACTAGATCTTCAAGCCCTCTGCTTGTAACCAGCTCAAATTGTTTCCACTTAGCAACTATTTCTCCCGCTTGTTCTACTCCTGTTTCATTAAAAATATCAGTGAATTGATTCCTTTTGACCGTTTATTTTGAAAATAATTAGCAAAATCTTGGATACAAGGTGTACATAGTACCTCCTTCTTTGGTTGTTGCATTATGTTTTTAACTATACAAAACAACTCTAATGGTTTATTCATAGATTTGCCAGTCAGTCCTGAGACATATTCTCTCCTTGTCTTTTAGGCAATAGGAAGCAAAGGCTGATTCATAATTTATGCTTGTCAGCTTCAAAAGTTGACTTATTTCTTTAAACCTCTTAACATTTTCCTCATTTCAATCAGCTGCTGTGTATACCAAGGGGCAAAATTTGTATGGGGATGTTTAAGGTTGAACAGCCACTCTATCATAAATGGTTTGGCAGGTATTATTCCACCAATTAGCAGCTAGATCAGTGGTTTCCAAATTTTCATCTGCATTAACTTTTATCCATGTCTACGAATCTGCATTAAGGTCCAGTCTGACCTTTTTCCAAACAGAGTTCGGTTTGATTATTATTTTGTCAAATACCAATTCAGATGTTAACAAATAATAGTCTGACCATGAGACATAAAGCATCTGAACAGGGATACATAATTTTTTGCAGCAGAATGATCTGGCACAGTGATGAATTCGTACATCCACAAGTTGCTGCAATTCTAAGACAGATATACAATTGGAAAAGCCCCTTGCTACTCTAGAGGAACAATCATCAAAATGTATGTTAAAATAACCTAAAACAATCAACTTGTTGAATTAAAGATATAGCATGGAAAGCATAGACTGTATCACTGAATCAACTGGTTAAAAGACAGGAAACAGAGGATTAATGGTCAATTTTCTCAGTGGAAAAGGGTAAACAGTGGAGTGCCTCAGGGATCTGTACTAGGACCCGTGCTTTTCAATATATTTATAAATGATCTGGAAAGGAATACAATGAGTGAGGTAATCAAATTTGCAGATGATATAAAATTATTCAGAGTAGTTAAATCACAAGCGGATTGTGATAAATTGCAGGAGGACTTTGCGAGTCTGGAAGATTTGGCATCCAAATGGCATATGAAACTTAATGTGGACAAGGGCAAGGTGTTGCATTCTGGGAAAAATAACCCATGCAGAAGTTGCACGATGTTAGGTTCCATATTAGAAGCTGCCACCCAGAAAAAAGATCTAGGTGGTATAGTGGATAATATATTGAAATCGTCAGCTCAGTGTGCTGCAGCAGTCAAAAAAGCAAACAATGTTAGGAATTATTAGGAAGGGAATGGTGAATAAAACGGAAAATGTCATCATGCCTCTGTATTGCTTCATGGTGAGACCGCACCTTGAGTACTGTGTACAGTTTTGGTCGCTGCATCTCAAAAAACATATAGTTACAGTGGAGATGCTACAGAGAAGGGCGACCAAAATGATAAAGGGGATGGAGCAGCTCCCCTGTGAGGAAACGCGAAAGAGGTTAGGGCTGTTTAGCTTGGAGAAGAGACGGCTGAGGGGGGATATAATAGAGGTCTTTAAAATCATGAGAAGTCTAGAATGGGTAGATATAAATTGATTATGTACACTTTTTGGATAATAGACTAGGGAGCACTCCATGAAGTTAGCAATTAGCACATTTAAAACTAATCGGAGAAAATTCTTTTTACTCAATGCACAATTAAGCTCTGGAATTTGTTGCCAGAGGATGTGGTTAGTGCAGTTAGTGTAACTGGGTTTAAAAAAGGTTTGAATAAGTTCTTGGAGGAGAAGACTATTAACTGCTATTAATCAAGTTGACTTAGGGAATGGCCTCTGCTACTACTGGCATCAATCAGTAGCGTGGGATCTTCTTAGTGTTTGGATACTTGCCAGGTTCTTGTGGCCTGGTTTGGCCTCTGTTGGAAACAGGATGTTGGGCTTGATAGATCCTTGGTCTGACCCAGTATGGCAATTTCTTATGTTCTTAACAGAATTTTGATTTGGAGGGACATACAATAAAAAGTCCAGGAGAACAATTGTCATAACATACCTTCAAACACTTCTACACTTTGGAAAGGCAATCTGGTCACTTCCAGTTCCTTCTTAAAATAACCAACAGGCCAAACCTTGTTTCCCTTCACAGGTAAAACCTTCAAAGGCATAGCCCGGGGGACAAAGATTATTAACTGCAATTATATCTCTAGGGCTGTGCCAGGATTCAGTGATGAACATGTCCAGACTTGACTGTATAATTAATTCTGTTATTTTTACTTCTTTATTTCTGGCAGGTCGTGCATTAGTATAAGCCAGAGACAACGGAGTCTTACTTAAAGGCAGATCCAATCTTTTTAATATGGCGGGGGGTTAAACCAACTGCTATCTCTTATTCCAAAAAGGGCTCCATGCCATCCCAATGAGCGATTTTATCATAGTAGCATTAACCAGAAAACTAAATATTAATAGCAACAAAATTACCTTACTCGTCCCTAAATTATGCATCACTTCCCCACGAATGTCCCACAAAGAGGCAGGCCCTTTGGCCAAGGCCCAACTGCAGGCCTCTCCTTAAGTCACAGGGACACTTGCTAACATCACGTCTGGAGGGCAGGACTTAGGCCGGCTACAGAATAGGTTTCGGCCAGCAAATTGGCAAGCAATCAAATCCAGGCTCTCAAAATGCCAAGGTAACTCTGTCCATAAAGTGCAACTAGAGTTTGCAACTGTTTAAATGTCGAACTGCTAGGATTGCTACAGCAATGGAGAAGAGAAGCTATGCAGCCACACAGAACTGTATTTTAAATTTGCTGGAACTGCTGCAACAGGGGGGAAAGGGGATAAGTAAAGGGGACAACGTGGAGCTATCTAAGACTGTGTTGTGAAATTTCTGGAATTGCTACAGGGGGGGAAAGAGCGAGACTGTGGCTAAGGGCCAGGGAACAGGGTGAAGTCTGTGGCATTTGACAGTGATACTGGGAGAAAGGTCTTAAACTCAAAGAAGTCATTCAGACTGCTGTTGCTCCTGCCGAACTAACTTGTGTCTGGAAGTTAAAGCAGTGTAATCTAGAACCCTGACTGGCATCACTGGGATAGCTGCTGGTTCTGCTGAAGTGTCCAAAGTTTGGAGGAGACCAAAAACCTCCATATGAGGATCTTTATTTTTGCTCACATTTACTCGAAGCACTTTTCCCAATATATCCAAATATTTTGAGTAAGAAAAGTCTTCCAGAGGAGAGGAATACTCTGGAGGCTCTGGTAGCAGGTCAGTGGGGATTCCCATCGATCCTTCTTCTGAACCTAAGGGTGTGGAAACACTAATCCATGATCCGATAATGAAGATGGCAATTTGGGGGGCCCTCTGTCACCTCAGAGGGGAACAGTCTTGCTTGAATTCTCTAAATGGCTGGACTCTGCTGCGAGTGACGAACCACTTCCTAGCAGGGGTTCTGATGGTGCATTCACCCGAATTGGGGATACTGGGACTCCCTCTTGTAGAAGTATGCTAGAAAAAGCGTCAAATTTTTCACTAGCTTCACTATTTCGTTGACTGGCTGATGTATTCTTGACCTAGAGTGAGTGGTGGAACATAGTCTTCTGAGACTAGAATAGGCTCTTGCCCTCCTGGGTCCCTTAAATTTTAATTGGAGGCCTTTTAGAAGTAAGAGGTACCAGAGAGCATATGGGATCTGGCATCTTTAAGCATAAACCTTCAGCTAACAACCTTGTTGGTGTGAGGGCTCTGGTGATTAGAGGGGATAGTATCACGCCCCTTTCTGCTCTTGATTTTGGATGCCCTGCATAGAGCTGCGTCTGTAATTCGACATGATGTGATTGATATGGGATGGCTGCATGGGCAAGGGCTAGAGGTATTACATGCGCCATAGACTTGTGCATTGTCAGCATTGACGCTTTAAGCTTAGGTGATGACTATATCTTATGCTTCAACTATGCTGGATGTTTCGACTATATTAGGATTGCATGCTTCGGCACTAGGCACCATGCTGTGAGTGCTGTATGTGTTTGAGTGGGTGGCAGCGAAGCCTGGTGCTGCTTCCACGCTGGTTGCTCTGGTGGTTTCCTTGAGTGCTGCTGCTTTTTTTTCATCGCAGGATGGTCTAAAAATACTTGACCCTGATGTTTTGGCCTACCTTATTAAAGAGGAAGTTTATGAGGAGCTCCCAGTCTACCCTCTTTCCAATGAGGCAAATGCTGCACTGCGGTAGGAGAACTGACTTTGACTTCTAAGAGACTTATGCACTTCCTCCATTTTATAAACTCTGGCACGTTGAGTACATAGGGACAATCATATGCAATTATAGCAGTTAGGCTGGTCATGGTCTGGTCCCAGGCAATGGTAGCAGAGTTTGTGTTCATCTGTAATGGACATTACTTTGCCACAAATACAATTCTTGAATTCACTTTCTGTGGCCTTCTTTTTGCCAGATATCTTGAGGAGGCAAGTACTTTAAATTTATTTTTTTTTTTTTTGGTAGCTGTTGGGGATACTGCTGGGGCAGTGAAGCAACTTTGAAGAGAAAATAATACTATGAAATTACAGCAAAAAATGAAGAGAATTGAAGAAAAATACAGAGACAGAGAACTCGTCCTTGCTGTGCTTGTATCAATAAAGAGTGAGGCAACTAACGAGGCAACTCATGCACAGGAATTCCCGCATATGCCCAGTAGAGCTAAAAGCTCTACTCACTGGGAGAGACCTGTCCTTTTGGTGCCACTGGATGACGTCAACCACGTCATGGCTAATTCAGCCCTGCTTATCAATGGAAAAGGAGAGAATCACCTTGACATGGCAGGGAGCAATCCTATAGGTAGGACCTGCTCTTCAGATGAAGCAGTATCCTCTTGCACTGAGAATCTCTCTCCAGGGGCATGTGCCTGAGAGGGAAGGGTTAGGACAGTCATTGTAGTTGGTGATTCGATCATTAGGAATGCTAATGATGGTTGATGGACATGAGGATCACTTGGTAACTAACCTGCCTGGTGCAAAGGTGGCAGACTTGACGCGTCACCTTGATAGGATTTTAGACAGCACTGGGGAGGAGCTGGCTGACTTGGTACATGTGGGCACCAACGACATAGGAAAATGTGGGAGGGAGGTTCTGGAACCAAATTTAGGATTTTAGGTACAAAGTAGAAATCTAGAACCTCCAGGGTAGCATTCTCAGAAATACTGCCTATTCCACCCGCAGGACTCCAGAGGCAGGCAGAGTTCTGGAATCTCAATGCATGGATGAGAATGGTGCAGGGAAGAATTTCTAGGTTTGTTTGGAACTGGGCAACAATAAAGGGAATGGTAGGCCTTTTCCAAAAGGATGAGCTACATCTTAATCAGCATGGAACCAGGCTGCTGGCACTAACCCAGTGATAGCAAACTCAGGTTCTCGAGTGCCACAGACAGGCCAGGTTGTCGGGATATCCACAATGCTGTATTATTATCTGCAATACTTCCTGAGTTCCCATTCTCCTGGATCTATACTGTTCCTGCTGAGTGAATTGGTTTAAACATACTTTGTTTTCGCAATATAAGGTACAGATATGAAATTTAGGTTCAGTCTGCTCACCTGAACAGCATGCTAGCTTCTGCTGCTATGTTTTTTTGTTTGTATTAACAACCTGCTTATCAGTTGAGGGATAATTTGGAATCTTTCTGCTCTGTCTGCTCTTTATTTAAAGGCACCTGGGATACTTTAGCATTTATTGCAACATCTGTATCGGGATGCCCTAACTTCCGTTTCATTAGTATCCTCCTCGAGGACTGGAGTTCGCCATCATTGCACTAACCTTTAAAAAGGAGTTAAAGCAGCTTTTAAACCTGATGATGGAGGGAAAGCAGACAGTCACTCAGAAGTGCATGGTTGAAGGATACTAATGAAACGGAAGTTAAGGCATCCCGATACAGATGTTGCAATAAATGCCTTTAAGTAAAGAGCAGACAGAGCAGAAAGATTCCAAATTATCTCTCAAATGATAAGCAGGTTGTTAATACAAACAAAAAAAAACATAGCAGCAGAAGCTAGCATGCTGTTCAGGTGAGCAGACTGAACCTACATTTCATATCTGTGCCTTCTATTGCGAAAACAAAGTATGTGTAAGCCGACTCACTCAGCAGGAACAATATAGATCCAGGAGAATAGGAACTCAGTCAGGAAGTATTGCAGATAATACAGCAGTGGACTTGAGGATGACACAAGCAAATACCGAAATGGACAGATTCTTCAGCCAATGGAAGAAACCAGGCTCCAGCCGGATAGATGCCCTGATAAGGCGTCTGCCAAAGGGCATGTTTGTTCTTTTGATAAGCAGGCTGTATCACTAACATTAAACCCAAAAATGATTGAAATCACGTGGTTAAGTAGAAACTCTTCGATAGCTAAACCACCGACTCTAGACCTGGGTAATTTTCAAATTACTCCCTCAAACCAAATACAGGATCTAGGGATCCAGCTAGATGAGAACCTTACTATGAAAAAATACATCAATAAATTAATCAAGACAGGATATTTCAAGCTGTGCGTGTATTACATCGGTTGAAACCTTTATTAACTCTTGAAGATTTTCGAACTGTATTGCAAACTCAAATTTTCTCAAACCTCGACTACTGTAACTCCTTCTTGCTTGGTCTTTCCACATAGCTCCTAAAACCATTACCTGTACTACAAAATGCTGCTGCAAGACTTCTGTTAGGAACTAGGAAATTTGATCACATTACACCCTTGTTGATCTCACTGTACTGTCTACCAGTACAATCCTGAATCTGTTTTAAAGTATTAATGTTAGCATTCAAAATCCTTCACTCGAATAACACTGGTATGATAGGCGTGTCATTACAACCATACACACTGCAGTGAACACTAAGATCTCAAAATCAAGGACTACTGACTGTCCCCCACAATAAGGAACACATACCTGACTAATGTAAGAGATCATGTATTTTCCATAGCGGGTCCAAAACTATGGAATTCCCTACCTGAGATGCTACGTTTCAAACTAGACAGATTTAAATATGAACTAAAAACATGGCTATTCAAAAATGCTTATAACCTAACATAGAAACTTAAGAATGGAGAGAGCTACAACAAGAAAAAGACAAGAGATACTAATTGAAGCATGAGGAATAAACTTAATGAGAAAGGGAATGTAAGAATCAATATAATGTACTGATTAAAAGCGAATGTTATATTATTTTTTTATTGTCTGTAATCCTCACCTATGTCCCAGATCTTTAGTCAGATATAGTGGAACATTTCATGTGATAGATGTTAATGCCTGTTATGAATGCCTCCTCTGTAACTCATCTTTATGTTGATTTATAGCTATGATTGTTACTTTTGTAAACTGTTGTAATCTATACATGAAACAATGGTATATAAAATAAATAAATATGTGGGTGACATCATCCGGCAACACTGAATGGACTTATCTCTACTAGCTAGCAGAGCTTTTAGCTCTACTGAGCATGTGCCTCAGTCATTTTTGTCAGAGCATAAGCACGGATGTGTACTTGATCTCACCAGATATTTATTTTTTAAATCTTGATATTCAATAATTTCAATATTCCTTTTTTAGTTGCCTCTGCAGCTTTTTTTCAGTGCTTAAAAAAAAAAAACTTTCCTCCTCAACATCTTTGGCAAAAAGAAACCTCCTATCACTGGTTTCAAAAGTTGCATCTTCAGCAAGGTAATGTCCCTCTCAGATGGCCATGAGCTATGCTATCAATGCCTGGGGCCGAACTATGATCAGGCATACTGCTATGCCTATGGCAGATGTCCCCATGGTCCTAACATTCCAGAACTATTAAGATTGAGGAGTTGCAGCAAATCCTCTTCCCGCAGCTCAGTGCTATCTGCCTTGTTGGGTAAGGAGTTGAGCAGGAACACCTCCAAAACTCCCCCATCAGCAAAGGCCAAAGCTGCGGGGTCAAGTAAAACGAGCCACCCTGCAGCAAAGACAACGTGGCATCATTTTCTGGGGCTGTTCGAGCCTGCATTGAAGAAGCATAAGTCCTTGAAGCGGTGTGCATCATCAACATAGGCACAAGATTTTTCATTGTGCTCAACACACAATGCATCAAAGCTTCCACACAACCCAATGCACCATGCACAAGATGTAGCACACAATCTATTGGTGCATAGCGCCAGAACACATGGAACCATCCTGATTCATCCAATACATGCACTGAAGAAACGTTCCATCGATGTAACTCAAAGTAAGTCCCTAGAAACATAAGAAGCATTCCATGGCAGCTTACATGCATTCGACTCAATCCAAGTACCAGGCTCCCCATCTGCTACAATCGGTGTCAAGCCTTGGAGCAGATTCTTCATGCTGCTTTACCTACTGTAGGCTGGTTGCCCTAGAGCAAGTGTAGAAGCGGCTTTGTTACCACTACCCTCTCCAATTATAAGAGCCTTCGCTGCTTCCTAATTACTGGTAGCGGGCTTCTTTCTGGAGGCACCAGATTCGGTATGCCATAGTATTGCTCATCTCCAATAGACCTCTTGCTGTCAAACAAGAACACATTCTTATTTAAAAACATTTTTATCCTGTTGATCTACAAATTTCAGTGGCGAACAATAAAACACGTAATAAACAATGCAATGCTGATTAATATAAAACAAATTCAATAAGACAGAAACAGAAACCACCTAATAGGGTATCTGCCTATTACAAAGCCAGCCTAGTTTAGTTTATTAGAATTTATGGATCGTTCAGTGCACAAGCTCTGAGCGCTTTATGAAAGAACATACATAAATAATTCTTAAAACAGATAAAATAAGCCAAAAAAATAAAACCTATAAAAATGATAAAAGATAAAACAATCTGCTAGCCTAATAATGAATTCATAATAAAATCAGCAAATTTACAGAAAACCTAGCCTAAAAAGGGGAGTGTTTAACGTGGCATTAAATTTCTTGGTTGTCTCTAGCAGCAGATGTATAGGTAGTGAATTCCAAAATTCAGGAGCTGCTACTGAGAATGACCTTTCTTGTGTCTCTTGCAAACGGGCTAATTTGTGTGATGTATTTCCAGCGTACTGTGATTGAGAGAGCACAAACTAGTTGGAGTGTAAATTGTTAATAGAGCATTAGTCCAGGGAAAAGAATGAATATGAAGATTATGAACCATGTCTACAGTTTGGTATTTTATGCACCATTGAATTGGGAAATGTGTTCTCGGATTTGTGTGCCAGTGATTAGATGTGCCATGTCGTTTTATTTAACTTTATAGTTATTAAGCTTTTCAAATAAGGAAAAAAAACTTAGGGCACTGAAAACTGTTGCCACTCATTTTAGTTCATCCCAAGAACTGTGCATAATGTGCCATAAGTTTCCACTACTTCAACAGAGTTTAACTTTCTACCACATGCTTACTGTGACTCCAACATCGCTCTAAGCTTCAACAGCAAGAGGAAATGTGGAAAAAAGGATTTGCACTCACAAAGAGGGGAGTAGCTGGCTTGTTACGGCGGTTACTACCCCAAATCAAAAAAGCCTGATACTTCACTTTCAATGCATATACAGCATAGTTCTCTGATTCAACGGCAGGGGAGAAGAAAAACTGATACTTCACACATCCAGCAGAGCTCTCTGCTTCAACGGCAGGGGAGAAGAAAAGAGGGTTCGCACTCACAAAGCGGGGAGTAGCTGGCTTGTTACGACGGTTACTACCCCAAACCAAATGTGCCTGATACTTCACTTTCGATGCACATCCAGCATGGCTCTCTGCTTCAACAGCATGGGAGAAGACTGATACTTCACGCATATCCAGCATAGCTCCCTGCTTCAACGGCAGGGGAGAAGAAAAACAACCAATAAGGGCTGTATAACATAGTCTGGGTAAAACAAATAAGCATGGGTGTAGCTTGCTTATTGCGGCGGCTACTACCCCTAACGAATCAAGCTAGATATTTCACTTGGATGCAGCTCCATCACTGCTCTCTACATTAAAGGTGGGGGTGGAAGGGAAATAGAACCAAGAGCTAAGAGAAACAGATAAGTATGAGAGAGAAAATGTGTGAAGCTTGCTGGGCAGACTGGATGGGCCATTTGGTCTTCTTCTGCCGTCATTTCTATGTTTCTATGTATGTTTCATTGTGGCAATTCACTCTCTTCTGAATCACTGGCACTACTTGTTAGTTCCAGTTCAGAATCAGATTGAGGCAAATCTGAACTACTTGAACCTCTTTTGCTGAATGATGATTTTACTAAGGGCAGCTTATCATTTTGCATCTTCTTCACTAATTGTGCTTCTCACTGTTTCTTCAGCAGCAAGATATTGTGAGAAATATACACTAATTTAGCAGCACACTTGTTAATCTGTTTCTCTTTTTTGTCTTGATTGAGCCAAACACCTTCTGGCTCTATTCACAACAAGCTGCTGTTGATGGAATGCTTAGGATCCTTAGAGCAATCCTGGGTAGCATTCAGCTCTCAAAGTAGCCCTTCCACCATATGAAAGGAGACCCATTCTCTGATACCTGCTAAATGATGTCTTTGCTCTAAAGCTTTTCTTTTGCGTGCTAGTCAATGTCAGTCTTCCCTGCTATTTAGTTGATATTGGGGACATCCTTAGCTACTTTTGTAATTGTATTGAGAGACAATTCATCTTCTTATAAATGTTATTCTCTGTGTCAAGTTTCAAATGGTTTACTGATAGATGAACTGGATGAGAGCAAAACTTAGTTCCCTATACGTACAAGGATCAGTCCAGAGAAGTGGGTTGTGTATCCCTACCAGCAGGTGGAGTCAGAGAACAATTAGAACTTTGGGCACTGCTACATAACGAGAGTGCCACATGCAATCCCTCAGTATTTCTCTGACTCCAGCAGCTGGAAGATAGGCACCTGCAGTCTTAGTTAATTTTTCAGTTTAGTTAGATTTTTTTCTCTGGGTTTTTTTTTTTCAGGATTGCTTCCTGAGGTGTTAGGCTCCTTCGTGGGCCATACCTTAGTCGAAGGTGGACGTCCGGGGGGTTGGTTAACTCCATTTGGGTTTCGCCCGTCACCACTTGGAGTGTGAAGACCAGGGGCTCCTGGTTACTCACCTCCGTGGCTGCTCCGCCAATGCTTCTCCTTCGACCCTCTCTGCTCTACAGGACTCAGTAAAGTTTTAAAAAAAAAAAGTAAAACTGAGTGAGACTTCCTCTCTGGTTTTGAGCTGAGGTAAGGAGTTTGGTTGGGACAGCCAGCCTTGCAGGCACTCCGGGATGTTTGGCAGCCCTTCGGCCCCCTTTCCCTCTGCTCCGGGTTGCTCTGTAGGGACGGGGTAAATGTTTTCTTTGCCGGCCAGTTTTTGGCTCGACAGCGCGACCCATTGCAACGGGCCTGTCGGCATTTTTTTCTATTGTTTACGTTCCTCCACTCTGCTCCTGGGCCGCGTGGCTGCACAGTTTTTTTCAAGGGGCCCTTGCTTTCTCTCCACGCTCTGTCAGGCGTGTGGGCGCGAAGGCAGAATTTAGTTTTGTTTTTTCCCTCCCTTATCCTTCCTGGGGATGGAGAGTTCGTCAGGCCCTGAGCCCTTCCCCCGGGACGGGGGGTCTTCATGCCGAGGCTCAAGGGAGGAGAGATCCCCTCCAGTCTTAGCCCTTGTGGCGGAGGACAGCGCTGGGGGACTGGGTGAACCTGCTCCTCAGGATCCCATTCCGGCAGATGGAGATCCGGAGGGGTTTTTGCCGGAGTTTGTCTTGTTAATGCACCAGGCTTTCCTGGCCAGACAGCAGGCGGGCTTCAGGAGGCAAATTCAGTCAGTGGGTCTTTCCGAACCGCCGTTCAAGAAGGGTCGACTCGAGGAACAGCAGGCCAGTGGGGGAAGTGATGGTCCCCAGGGGCCGCAGACCCCTCCCCCACCCTCTGGAGTTCCGGATCCAGGTTCGGCTCAGGTTCCGGATTTGGTTCCTGATCTTGGGGACCCTGATCAAGATGCTGCAGATGATGATGATTTGCCAACCACAGAAGGGGATAATCCCAGATTGGTCCGCCTTTTTAAGCGGGAGGAACTACGACTCCTTATTCCCCAGGTGTTGGACGTTCTGGGACTTAAGATCTCTCAGGAAGAATCAGACCATGATGGGGTTAATCCTGTTCTTGACGGAATACGGGGGCCCACTTCCTCCTTTCCACTGCCTAAAAAGGTTCGCAAGCTGGTGACCCACGAGTGGGACGCACCAGACGTGGGGCTCAAGTTGGGCAGAGCTATGGCCAAGCTCTATCCTCTTTCAACAGATGTCTTGGATCTTCTGAAAATTCTGAAGGTGGATGCAACGGTTTCGGCTGTGACAAAGAAGACCATAATTCCGGTAGCGGGAGCTGCCGCTTTAAAAGATATGCAGGACTGTAAGCTGGAGATCCAGTTGAAGCGAGTCTTTGAAGTGGCTTCATTGAGTCTTCAAGCCACAATCTGCACCAGCCTCATGCAGAGGGCATGTTTGTGCTGGGTTCAGGCCTCTAACACTACTACAGGAGCTGGCAGTGGTGCCGCCTTGGAGGGCACTCGTTTGGGGGCGGGCATAGCATGTGTAGCAGATGCACTTTACGACCTAGTGTGAACATCAACGTGCAGCATGGTTTCTGTAGTGGCTGCGCACCAACTGCTGTGGCTGCGCAATTGGTCAGCGGATTTGTCTTCAAAATCTCAGCTGTGTAACCTCCCGTTTAAGGGTAAGCTCCTATTCGGTGAGGAACTGGAGTAGTTGGTAAAGCTACTTGGAGAATCTAAGGGGCATAAGTTGCCGGAAGATAAGACCCACCAGAAAGGTGTTTCCTTCATGGCTGCATTTTCGGGATTCACGCCGTTTTCGTTCTGGCAGGTATTCCTCGACTTCCACGTCTAAGCAGACCTTAGGACGGCAACAGTCCTTTCAAGGGGATCGTCATCCCGGCCGGGATTCTGGACACCTCGGGACAGGAGGTAGTAAACTCTCCCAATGAAGCCACGAGTCCCCATTCCGTCATCGAAGCTGTCGGGGCAGATTGTCCAGTTTTTACACAGAATGGGCAAGGATCACCTCAGACCGTTGGGTCCTGGAGGTGATCAGAAAAGACTACGCTCTAGAGTTTTCATGTCCCGTGCAGGAGGTTTTGTGGAGTCCCGCATGGCCTCTCGCAGCAAGCAGGAAGCGGTACGGGAGACCCTGCAGCGCCTGATCCAGCTACAGGCCATTGTCCCGGGTCGGGGACGTTAGTTTACTTTGGTTCCCAAAAAGGAGGGCACGTTTCGTCCCATCCTAGACCTACAGAAGGTGAACAGTTGTCTCCGAATTTCTCGTTTTCACATGAAAACCATGTGGACGGTACTGGATGCTGTTCGGACGGGGGAGTTCCTTGTGTCCCTGGATCTTATGGAGGCTTATCTGCATATTCCGATACGGCTATGTCACCAGAGGTTTCTACGTTTCAAGGTCTTGGGACAACACTTCCAGTTTCAGGCCCTTCCATTTGGTCTGGCGACGGCTCCTTGAACTTTCACCAAAGTCATGGTGGTGGTAGTAGCCTTCCTTCTCAAGCAGGGGATCCTGGTCCATCCATACCTGGACGACTGGCTGATTCGCGCCAAGACCAGGGAGGACCGCGAAAGATCGGTTCGCATAGTGATGTTCACCTTGAGATCGCTCGGATGGGTCATCAATCTTCAGAAGAGTCACCTGGAACCCACCCAAGAGCTGACCTATTTGGGAGCCAGTTTCGATACCTTGCGAGGCAAAGTCTTTCTGGCGTCGAACCGGATAGCCAGATTGCAGAGCCAGATACAGGTGCTTCTTCTCAGACAAACACCCACTGTGTGGCATCATCTGCAAGTGCTGGGATCCATGGTGTCCACCTTAGACTTGGTTCCATGGGCATTCGCCCTCTCACATCCGCTACAGTGTGAGCTGTTGTCACGGTGGAGTCTGGTGTCGGAGCAGTTCCATCTACCCTTGTCTCTGCTTCCAGAGTCCAAAGCCAGTCTGTCGTGGTGGCTTTCGCGTGACAATCTGGAGAAAGGGGATGGATATGAACCCACCGAATTGGCTGATAGTCTCCACCAATGCAAGTCTGTCAGGTTGGGGAGCTGGATGCGACACCATATCCGCCCAAGGGCTTTGGTCTCCAACAGAGGGCTCGTGGTCCATTGATCGTCTCGAGACAAGAGCAGTACATCTTGCCCTACAAGCGTTTCTACCCTGGATTCAGGGACGCATGGTTCGAGTGTTCTCCGACAATGCGTCGACAGTGGCCTACATCAAGCGACAGGGTGCATGTCGCAAGCGTGGACGACGTGCAGGCAGATTTTCTCAGCAGGCGACAACTTGACCCGGGAGAGTGGGAACTGTCTCCCGAAGCATGGAACCGCATTTGTGCCAGATGGGGGGTCCCACAGTTGGATCTGATGGCAACGCGGGAGAATGCGAAGACAGAACGCTTCTTCAGCCGTCGAAAAGAACAAGGCTCAGTTGGTCTCGACGCTCTGGTGTGCCTCTGGCCAACGGGGATTTTGTTGTATGCCTTTCCTCCCTGGCCTCTCATTGATCGGCTTCTCCGTCGCATAGAACTCCACCCCGGAAGGGTGGTGCTGGTGGCTCCAGAATGGCCACGCTGCCCATGGTTCGCGGATCTGATTCGCTTGACCCTAGAGGGTCTCTTGCAGCTGGCTCATCTACCGCATCTACTTTATCAAGGTCCCATGTTTTCGGATCGGGAGGATCGCTTCTCTCTCGCGGCTCGGCTTTTGAGAGGCGACGTTTACGATTGAGTGGTTATTCTGAACAAGTTATTTCCACTCTATTGCAGGCAAGACGTCTGTCCACTTCCCTGGCCTATGTGAGGGCATGGAGGCTCTTTGAGACCTGGTGTCATCAGCACTCTTGCGATCCTTTAACGGTCGAAGTTTCTCTGGCACTGGATTTTCTGCAACAGGGGCTCAAGAAGGGTTTGGCATTCGATTCTCCTCAGGTCCAGGTAGTGGCCTTGGGAGCCTTGCGGGGAAAGTTTGCTGGTGGTTCGCTTGCAGCACACCCTGACATTGTTCGATTTCTCAAGGGGGTCAAACATTTACGACCTCCCGTCTGTGCGGTGTGTCCAGATTGGAGTTTAAATCTTGTATTGCGTGTGCTCTGTGGTGCTCTTTTCGAACCTCTACGCACCGCTTCCCTGAAAGATGTAACCTTGAAGACTGTGTTCTTCGTGGCCATTTGCTCGACGCGTCGGATTTCTGAATTGCAGGCCCTGTCGTGCCGTGACCATTTTTTGCGGATTCACGACGATAGGGTGACGTTACGCATGGTTCCTTCCTTTGTTCCTAAGGTGGTTTCGGCCTTTCATGTTAATCAGACAGTGGAGCTTCCAGGGTTCCAGGGGGTTGCCTCAGGACAAGGATCTTCTTCTTTTGGATGTGCATCGGGTCTTATTGCGTTATCTAAAGGTTACCAATGACTTTAGACGCTCTGATCATTTGTTCATTCTTTTCAGGGATGCAAAGAAAGGGGACAAGGTGTCTAAAGCGACCATTTCTCGATGGATTAAAGAAACTATTACTTCAGCATTCTTGGTCCGCGGCCGCCAAGTGCCTTTGGGTCTCTGAGCTCATTCCACCAGGGCTCAGGCTACTTCCTGGGTGGAGTGTCAGTTGCTATCACCTCAGGAGATCTGCCAGGCGGCGGTGTGGTCCTCTTTGCACACATTTACTAAGCATTATCGCTTGGACGTTAAGGCCTCCGATGAGGCGTCCTTCGGTGCAAGTGTTCTACGTGCGGGTCTTTCGGGTTCCCGCCCAGTGTAGGGTGGCTTGGGTACATCCCACTTCTCTGGACTGATCCTTGTACGTATAGGGAAAAGAAAATTGGTTCTTACCTGTTAATTTTCGTTCCTATAGTACCAAGGATCAGTCCAGAGGCCCACCCCTTACTTCAGTTACCGAAAGACTGTGTTGGCTACAATTTGCCTAGTTTTTCATAGAGCTCCTTTTTTCCAGATTATGATTGTTGGAGCAGTTTTTTTCTGTTTATTTACTCATGTTGTTTCCTTGGGATGAAGTGTGGGACAGTGGTTTTTGGTCGCCCCTTCGCCCATTAGTATTGGTTGTTTGGCTTGGGTACAGGTCAGTACTGAGGGACTGCAGGTGGCACTCGTTATGTAGCAGTGCCCAAAGTTCTAATTGTTCTCTGACTCCACCTGCTGGTAGGGATACACAACCCACTTCTCTGGACTGATCCTTGGTACTATAGGAATGAAAATTAGCAGGTAAGAACCAATTTTCTTATCTCTTAGAAAAATCTTTTTCTCAAATTTTCCTTAAATTGTAAAGATTAGGGAAGCTAGTGTTTGCATGTGATTCATTTAGTGAGAGAGGCTGATTTTTTTTTTGTTTTTTTCCCCCTGAGCTTCAGAGAAGATATGTGGAGAAATGTACTACTCATTCCAAAGTAAAATTAGTTTCTTCATGTTTTCTTTGGTATTCATTCCCCAGCACAGCCACTTCTGTAATCTGTTTCTTGTTATGTGAAGAGGTGGTAGTGACAGGATACATTTCATTGATTTATATATCAAATGCTATTTTTGTACAATAGTAGTCTCTAAATTGATGTCTCTTTTTTTTTGCCTGCAGGAACTGATGTTGTCATTGTCAAAAATGGAAGAAGAATCTGTGGCACAGGGGCTTGCTTAGCAAATGCACCTTTACATCAGAACAAGAGCTATTTTGAATTCAAAATCCAGTCTACAGGTTAGTCTAGCAAACAATGCAATCTTTAATGCACGTACATATCATCTTGAGTGTTTTGTTAGACTATAACGACTTTTATGCTTCATTTGCATGAAGACTGCAGTTTTCCCTGTAATTTCTGAATTTTGTGTCCTGGATGTAGTCCATCCAGAATCCCCCATAACCATGTTAAGCTTGTTGGAGAGTAGCCACAAACTGCAGGTCATGCTGATGAGCTTAGCAGGAAGTTAAAGAACCACCAAGGAGAAATTGTACGATGGCAGCAATTTGTTATATGAAACAAAATTATTTCCTTGTATGAATGCATACTAATCTATTGTAGTGCTGTGGTGAGCAGTTCCATTTGACTTTTTCAGCCTACCTGGTGAAAGTGCTCCTTTAGTATAAAATAGTTAATTATGGTTCTTTTGAAATTTCGGTCACTGCATGACAAAGCCTAAAACATGAAGGTATTTATTTATTTATTTATTTATTTATTTATGTAAAGTCTTTTGTATACCATCGCAACGGTTTACATGTATCGGCTTTGTTGTTCAGCAGGAATGTAGTGCCAAGCTGAAATCCCTATAAGAGGGAGCAAAGTTATTAAAGGCTAAAAGCTTTGTTCAGAGAAAACTCCTACTTGATCACTTTGTCTGGAGGAGCAGTATGTAAATAACTGTAAATAAAAAATAAAAAAAAAAAAAGTGGAAAAAGTCTTTATTTAATAAGACACTGACTTTTACAGGAGTGAACCATCATTATTTCTTTATTAAAGCAACAGAGAATGCAGATCTCGAGAATGTAACACCCTGACAGTCACTTGATTGAGTGTCCACGGCAGTGTCTGTGGGACACAGAACTAGGGTAGATGACCTTTTTAACCAAGCTAATTTTATATCGTGCAGCTGAGCTAACGCTTATGATATAGCATTAGCAAAAACATCCTAGTCACTCAGTCATGCTGGACCAGTCTGATGGCCTATTGGCTCCTGCCAAATGGGAGAACTGGATTCCATTCACATCTTGAAACTGAACTACCACTTCACAAGCTGAGTGAGCAGATATGCTACTAGAGTAGGTTGCAGAGGGCGAGCCCTATTTATTTATTTATTTTTATTTGTTTGGTTTTATATACCGTCATTCGGTGTAGCCGTCACAACGGTTTACAAGATTCAAACAGTATACAGATAATTTAAACATTGTTGATCATTGTAAAAATAACAGTGGGAGGGATGAAGGGAAGGGGGTGAGGGGGGTGGGGAAAAGGAAGAGATGGAAATAAAGGGAAAGGAGGATGGTAATGGTATGCCACAGTTCTAGTGATACTTAAGGGCTGATTCACAAGGCTGTGGTAAACATGAATTTTTGCGTTAAAATGATACTGGAACTTTGTGAGTCAGCTTCTTCTTGGCTGGTCAGAGAGCAGGCTATAGCAGTGGATGCAGTATGTAGCCTCCTGCCCAGTTTTCATTCAGGATGGCTTCAGATTCTATTAAAGCATCTTTAGACACGCAACACTTCCTCAAAATAAAGAGGCACTGCTAAAATAAGGCAAGAGTGATACAGAGAGTTATCATGTCTTTAAAACAATATATGTTTTAAAGCCATGTTTACCCATTGATCCTTCACCTGCTTTCACCCAAATTACCATGTTTTCTATTCACCCGAGTTTTGTTATCCAGGTTCTTTTCTACCTTGTTAAATGTAAGACAAGACTTTGTAATTGTTGTTTTGCAAGTTATAATGTAAACCGAAGTGATAATTAATCCTGTTAATTGAACCTCGGTATATAAAAAGTTATAAATAAATAATAAATAAATATGATAGAACTATTTCAAATCTTGCATGATTACAAAAAAAGGCAATTGAAAATATGGATTTTTAAAGTCAAATTTTCTAAAGGATTGATAATGACTTAGAAGAAAATTCCACAGTACAGTTATACAGTATGGAAAAAATCATTATGTAATTGGGGAAATTTTATATATCAATTGGATATATTTTACCTAATATTTTTAGGGATCTGGGGTGTAGGTGTTGCAACGCAGAAAGCTAATTTGAATCAGGTTCCTCTTGGTCGAGATATACACAGTCTGGTGATGAGGAATGATGGTGCCATATACTACAACAATGAAGAAAAGAGCAGGCTGCCTGCTAACAGCCTTCCCCAGGAAGGGGATGTTGTGGTGAGTTTTACACATGTCTATTGACTAAGTGACCGATGGCCATACTTTGCTGCTCAGTGAGAGCACTGGATTAGTCTCCAGTGTGAACTTGTTCGGTTATTTATTTGTTTCCCTAATTGCATTTCTAAGCGATGTACGTAAAAAAACATTTGTTAAAATAAACATAGTTCATATAGTAAAGAGAGTTTACAATATTCATAAATCCAGTGCTACCTAAAAATACAATAAAACAGTATAAAAATAAACCGTTTCATCTGTCAAACTTTAGTAAAAAAAACCAACAAAAAACCCAATACGCAATACACTTGACAACCCAAAATAAAATAAATAATTCCAGCATGGTTAAACTGATCAAACATGACAGTATAAAGAAATACCTCATGAGAACTCAGCTTAATTCATGAGATTAAAGGCTTTGGAGAATAACCTTGCCTTTACTTGTTTTCTGAACTTAGGGCAATCTTTTTATAGGTATACAAATGGTGTGGAATTCCACAGAATGGGTGCCAAATAAGAAAAAAGTCTCCCATGTTTTTGTTCGAATCTGATCTCTTTCAAGGACGGAAGCCTTAACTCCTCTTGTGATGAGCGCAGAATACGTCTTGGGTTATTAAAAAAAAACAAATCATGAACTGAGAGTAATACAAGAGAGTACTTTATGCCACTGGGGAAAGAAAGCATTCATTCTAGTGCCAAATGGTAAACAAATCAATATTAACAATAAATCCGAAGAAGAAAAGAGGGTCATCAATGACTGTTATTGTTTTTTTAACCTGCTTTTGTGCTCCATGTCATTCCTGTTGGACACCTCAAACTGCCATAAGATATGCTATTAGACAAGTAGCAGAGTACTGCCTTAAAGTTTAAATGGGGCATATGCAGACCATGTGGTCTTTTGTCATTGCAACTCATGCTGCAAGCGTGTGGGAACTGGGAAGTAAAGTCAGTAGATAGTGTGCTGTTTTGCTTGAGGCATTTGTAAGTAGGGTTTATGCAACTTACCCTCATTTTCTTGCATTTTAATGGAAATACCTATCAGTTTAATTCTTAGATCTTAAAATATTTTTGAAAAGTTTTATTTTTGCTCTGTTTTGTAGGGTATAACATATGATCATGTAGAACTAAATGTGTATTTGAATGGAAAAAATATGCATTGTCCGGCCTCAGGAATTAGAGGCACAGTCTACCCAGTTGTATATGGTAAGTTTTAAAACTTTATATTTTGCATTTGCAGATGGATCTCTAAATTGTTTGTTGGTTAAGTTTTTGAATTTACAAAGGGGTTGAAGTAGCACAAGTTTGATATTTGTGAGCAGCTGTCCAGTTGTCAAGGCTTCTGCACGTTTTTCATAAATGATCATAATTCAGTTATCTTAAAAATAATAAATCTATGAAAGAAAAATCTTACCTTCAGTCACCTCTTACATGGATCAAAAAGGGCAGGGTGCACTGGTTTGGAATTCCAACAGGCTGCTAATAGGAATTTAAATATCGGTAGAGATTTGTAGGCCAGCAGGCATAGAACCTTTAGAAGTTCTAGTGCAACCTTATAAGTGTTACAGAACAAACACCTCAGATCTTCTTTGCTATTGTTATGGGAGGGATCCTCTTATGAAATCTGCTTCTCACATTGCATTTCCTCATTTCCTTTATCTTTGATTCTTCTATTTTCTTTGCATAGCTTTAAAGGATTCTTTATCATCCTGCTACTTCAATCCAGACTAGTGGATTATCTCCGCCTACTAGCAGATGGAGACAGAAGACATACCTTTTATCAGTGACATCATCACTAGATATATAGGTTGATGCTGCACTGATGGTGGTCAGCATTTTTCTGTCTTGGATCCTCCCAGATTGGTTGTAGGCATGCCAGAATAAGCTTGATATGCTGGAGTCAATTTTGTCATCTCTTGGATAGCTCAAGAGATCTGGTTCAAAAAAGAAGTGTATGGTCTATAAACAGTCAAAGCTGGCAAATGTGCAGAAAAAATTCAATGTCCACACATAATTTTGAGTGAAAGAATTGTATTTTTGAAATGGCAACTCCACAGTGTTATGACAGGGTATGATTCAGGATGGGTCCCCTGACACGGACCTGTGTTTCGCCGTGAGGCTGCGTCGGGAGGGACAAAACAATATTTTATTTTTTCTAGAAAGTGAAACAAAAATATTACAAAAGCAACAAATCAAAAAGGTGGACAACAAGGAAATGGTGCCAGCAGAACTTAATGAATAATATACTCTAAATAAACTTCATGACATAACGAATTAATACTAACTTAAGACCTAGTGCCTATATAAAACTCGGTAAAATTTAACTTTTAGCAAAAGATGTGATATAACAGTAATTAATCTAACACAGCATATTCCGCAAACAGGTCTGGCAGAACGGACATGGGAAATTAAAGAAGAGCAGAAGGTAAAAAGCAAAAGAAAAAATGAAAACAAACATAGAAAAATTTTTGCGGAGTTAAAAAGTATGGCATGTTCAGACCCAAATAACACAATTGAGTGGTAAAGCAGATTCGCATTCAGCGTCATTGAGAGTGTAACGCCTATAAAACATAGCTAAAAAACTTTAAAGCAAGAATGACGCGAAAGCTTCAACAGAGAAGCAGAACTAGTTGCTGTATGTCGGGCGTTAAAAAAGTGAAAATGAAAGAAAAGAACTAGAATGGGACACCGTATGGGACATATATAGGCATTCCAATGTCTTCTTAACTACAGTTATAACAAAAAAGCAAATTCAGCACGAGAATTGTCTGGCTCAGAAATTCCGATAATCAGTATGAAAAAGGGCAAAAGAACAGGTGAAACAAAAGTGAAAGCAAAACATCAAGGTAAATAAACAAAAGTAAATAAACAAAGTGAAAGCAAAAATTACTGACATCAGTTGAAACAAACCTGGCATTTTAAACAAAGTAAACAACATAAATTAAACAACAAAATAAAAAATTGAAAAATACCTGTATCCGGTTTCACAAACGGCGTCACTGGGAGTGCGACGTTGTCATGAAGCCAGTAGCTATATTAACTTTGGGAAATTTGGTGCGAACATTTCAGCAGCCAATCGAAAATAGATGCTGCGTGTCGGACGTGTGCAGTAGTGCTCCCTCTTCGTTTTTTGGTCTATAAACAGACCAGAAACAAATGCTATCAGGCTGGCTTGGTTATAGTTCCTGCCCTAAATGGTTGTTAATGTGATTGGGCAAGGAGACGCTCAAAGGCCAATGATAGCCCAGAATGCAAGCAGGTTGTTTTGGTGGATGGAGCAGAACGTCTCAGAGGGCAAGCAGGATGGTAGTCCTCACACATGGGTGACATCATTAGATGGAGCCCGGCATGGAACTTTGACCTCTAAGATTCTAGAGCTTTCAAACATGCTCTACTGAGCTTGTGCAGCTTTAGTCATCAACTTGCCCCTTAGGCAGAGTCCCATAGCCTCTCTTTTTTTTTTTTTTTCTGTGGAGCCATGTGATTGCGGGAGCCGTGTGTCTTATGGTGTTCAGGTTTGCTCTCTCCTCACAGTTTTTGTAAGTGACTTTTTCTAGAGCTGCAGCTGTTTTTCTTTCCTTTACCTTATGGTAGTTTTATTTCATTTCCTTTTTCTTTCTTCTGTCTGCCAGCCGCATGGCAGGTCTTAGTCGCTGTACAGTCTGGCAGAGTCTATTTCTATCCCTTAAAAAAAAAAAATACTGCACCGGCAGTTTAGTATCTGTGTCCTCTCCTTGCTCTGTGTCTGTTTTTGTACCTTTGTCAAGAGCTGGCAGGACTGACTGAATGCGGTCCGTGGGTGAACCATGTAGGCCGCTGAGCCTGGGGACTCGCCTGAATTCTACCCAGGCAGGAGTTCCATTTCGTTTCACCAATCGATCAGCATTGATGGAGGTTCAGACAGTGCAAAGATTGAGGCCTACATTGTTCCTGTTGGGGGGAGAGCTCTGGATAACGTAGCCTCCCCTCCTGGTTGCCAGTATAGCAGTGCAGTCTCCTTGAGAGAGAGGGTGAGCAGAAGCATGGGCAAGCAGCTTGTTGCCGCACCTTTGGTGCCATGCCCAGGAACAGTCGCCTGTGCACTTGTGACCAGCGAAACATTGCTCTGAGGCATCGAAATCAGGCCCAGGTTGGGGACCAGGACTGCCACTGAGTGCCATGGTCACCCTTGACACTGTCAAGGTTTCAGGGCACTCTTGATAACATTGGGGTGCGTGACAGCCTTTGATGCTATAAGAGCCTTCCATGCCTTAGGTATTTGTGGACTCGAGGCACTGGAGTCATAAAGCGCCTTGGGCTTCAAGGTGGTGGAGTAGTCCATTCCATGGATGCCTTGATCCATTTCAAACAAACCGGATATCACCTCACTACAATATTTAGGAACAATTATTATCAACTTTATGCTGAGAAAAAATCCCTAGAACCATTATAATGAATAATGTAGATATATATTATCCACCATCACAGTGGAAAAATTTATGGGAAGGGTGAGGAAGGGGATCTCTAATGATTGGTTGAATTTGAAGTAGGGTGGCGCGAATATAAAGAGACTCTACCTGTGGTTGGATTCATTCAATAATGGCGACTGGAAGATGGTGACAACGCCGTGGAGTTCTCAATGCAGAGGATGAAAAAGACTGTCCCCTGATGAAGAATCTTTCGATTCGAAACGAGGCCTTGTTGGGATAAGGACACGCAGTCAAGTATTTCACTGTGCAGAGATAAGTAATGGGATGTTTCCCTTTATAACATCTTAAAGATTCAAGTATCGGCGTTTCATGGAGAATTGTACGTTATTGGAAAGAGTGTGAAGCAGTGCACGCACGAAGGAAATTGTTTAGAAAAATACTTATAAAAAGTTCTAGACGAGTCTGTGGTGAATGCAGAAAAGTTTGTGGAATTTACATGATGAAAAATCGGACTGGTTAAACACAGCACTACGAGTACACGTCCCACACAGAAACCTTCATTCAGCAAAAAAAGCACTTCTAACCATTCCTTCAGTAAAGACATCAAAACTAACCCAAGTAAGAGAAAGGGCCTTATCGTTAGCAGGCCCTACACCAGGACCACCAGGGACTTTTGGCAGGTCTTGGGGGGGTCAGGAGGGTGGGGGGTTGTAGTAAAATAATTTGGCAGGCCTTGGGGCGCGTCAAGAGAGTAGGGGGTTGTAGTAAATTAATTTGGTAGGTCTTGTATGGCTCTCACGGAATTACATTTTAAAATATGTGGTGTTGGAGGTGAAGGAGAGAAAAAGACACCGCGAATATTACCTGGTGGTTGAGGAGGAGAGCCTGCCCGACGGAGGACCGGGGCGGAGAGCCCATCTGATCAGCTGAGAACTTCCGGGTTGACGTCACAGGGCGGAGCCGGCAAGAAGGGTAATAAAATCAACCCCCCCTGCGGCGCGCAGCAGACGCCGGCGCGCAGCCTAAGCCGCGCGCGCCGAAGGGGCGCGCGGCTTTGCCTGGAAGTGTGGGAAAATCGTATGTGAAGACACTTGAACTCCTCACCTAAATGTAAGTGACTGAAATATCTATTCTGTTCTGTTTCTCCCTGAAACCTCCCGGCGAATTCAGCGTTCATTCATTCATTACTGGTCAGGGATAATACTTTTCTATAGTTTCTTGAATCTATTTACCTGTGGTGTTTTGAAATGCCCCATACAAAGCGGAAGGGGAAACTAAGGGAGGTTACAACCATATCCTCCCCAGCGACCTCTTCCCAGCTTAAAATTGAAAAGTATTTTAACCCAGCCCCAGAGATAACTCCCGATGAAAGAGGCGCTGTGATCTCTCCTATTGGGCAGAAGGAAGGATCACCTGCCTCACTAATATCTTTAAGCCCGGGAGCGCCGGTTACGCCTCCACCACCCCTAGCCGGAATATTTACCTTGGAATCTTCTGATTCGCAAGCTTTTTTGCCAGGGGAAATAGATGAAGGTCAAGGAAGCAGCACTCACAAGAAGGTGATAACAGCTGCAACCTTGGGGTCAGAGTTTGCTACATCCCACAAATTGGAAAAACCAGCTAAAATAACATTAGATAGTGTCTGGACTGCCATAATGGTTTTGGAAAAATCTATTACCACACTTACAAATGTGGTCACAGACGTTAATAAAAGAACGTTGAATATAGAACAACAGAATGACATACAGAAGACACAAATAAGGGACTTGGACCAGAGGATTTCAAAAATGGAGAAAATACAAACTGGGTTAGTACAAGGAGAATTGAAAAATCATGATAAAATGGAGAGAATAGAGAATGATTTGAGATACCTGAACCTGAGGGTAATTAATTTCCCCCAGGTACTAGGAATTTCTGTGCAGGAACAATTCAAGCAATATCTTGGATCAGTACTGAAGATACCGAAAGAATCATTCCCACCACTTGCAAAAATATATTTCCTACCGGATAGAAGAGGGATAGATAAAGATAAAGACCAAGTAGAACAGCAAACCCAACAACATGGAATACTGAATGTTAGAGATCTATTGGAGACATCAACTGAAGAAATTGTTCATAAGAGAGGAACAGTTTTAGTAAGATTTATTTTTCCATCTGATAGAGAAATGGTGCTTAAATTGTTTTTGAAGAATAGATCTGTGAAATATTACAATCAACAGATCTGGATTTTTCCAGATGTAACAAAATTAACACAAAATAGGAGAAGGGAATTTCTGGCTCTAAAACAACTAGCAGATAAGGTGGGGGCACAGATGGTGGTCCGGTACCCCAGTAAATGCATGGTAAAATTAAATGATGTAAATTATGTCTATTATGAACCCTCAGATCTGAAAAAGTTCCTAGAAGCAAAGAATTTGATGGGGGTAGCAACCCATGATTAAAGGTAACCTAGTATGAAATGATATGGGGTTATTAGTACCAGTACTTATATAGATTTAAAGTTTCCTTTTTATTGCTCAATATAGTGCTGGATCCTCTAGTTTCATTGTACTTTGAGTGATTATAGGGAAATGTTTAATTTGATTTTCTATATTTTCTTCTTTGATTATGATGTTGTAATCACTCAATTCTGTAAATGACAGTGTTATGTCATGATTGTGTTAAAAACCTAATAAAAAATTTAAATTAAAAAAAAAAAAATGTGGTGTTCATGGCTCTCTCAGCCAAAAAGGTTCCCGACCCCTGGTGTAGGGCCTGCTAACGATAAGGCCCTTTCTCTTACTTGGGTTAGTTTTGATGTCTTTACTGAAGGAATGGTTAGAAGTGCTTTTTTTGCTGAATGAAGGTTTCTGTGTGGGACGTGTACTCGTAGTGCTGTGTTTAACCAGTCCGATTTTTCATCATGTATTAGTTTATGTATGGTACATAAGGCTTTGTATTTTATTCTGTGTTCAATAGGTAGCCAATGCAATTCAGCTAGGGGTTTCAGTTATATGGTCTCTCCTTCTTTTTCCAGTTAGTATTCTAGCTGCTGTGTTTTGAAGTATTTGAAGTGGCCTTAATGTTGTATTGGGGAGTCCCTAGTAAAAGTGCATTACAGTAATCAGTGCTGGAGAAAACTAGTGCCTGAAGTACTGTTCTGAAATCGTCTGGTGTTAGTAGTGGTTTTAGTCTTCTGAGGATCATGAGTTTTGCATAGCCTTCTTTTACTTTTAGCGATATGTGTTGTTTTAGGTTGATTTTGGGGTCCATTATTATTCCAAGGTTCCGTACTTTTTCAGCTAGTTCAATTTTCTGGTTGTTTTTGAGTATTATTAGTGCTTGAATGATTTTGATATTTTTCCGTTCTAAGTGTAGAAATTCTGTTTTATCAATGTTGATCACAAGTTCCATTTGGTTTTGCAGTTGTTTTATTATATCTAGGTACAGGTTAGCTAGGTTTAACGTTTTCTCTATTGTGTCCTCGATTGGTAGAATTATTTTAATATCGTCTGCATAAATGTAGTGTATGATTCCCAGTCCTGCTAGTAGATGGCATAAGGGCAGTATGTATATGTTAAATAGGGTTGCGGACAGGGCTGATCCCTGTGGTACTTCTATTTTGAGATCGATATTTTTTGATAATATGTTGTTGATCTGAATTTGAAAGAACCTATTTTTTAGATAAGAACTGAACCAGTTTATTGTTTTGTTGTGTAATCCAATTTCTTCTAGTCTTTTCAGTAATATTTTATGGTTTACTGTGTCAAAGGCTGCTGGTAAGTCTAGCATTATTAGAATGTAGTGTTTACCGCTATCAAAACCTCTTAGAATGTTATCTGTTAGTGAGAGAAGTAGTGTCTCAGTGCTGTAGTGCTTGCGAAATCCATGTTGGGACGGATACAGTATGTTATTACTATCTAGGTGTTCAGCTAGCTGTTTCTGTACTGTTTTTTCTATTAGTTTAGCTAGTAAGGGAAGATTTGAGACTGGGCGGTAGTTGTTCAGTATCAAGGGGTCACTGTGTTTTTTTTCTTTATGATTGGTTTTATGATTGCCCCTTTCAGTATATCTGGCATTGTAGGGGAGACTGTGTTAGCTGGGTTTTTTTTTTTTTAGGTCAAATGTTGGTATTGAGTCGATTATGTGTGGAGCCGGGTTTAGGTTTTTTTTAGCATGGATTCATGGATTCAACTTCCATCTCGGATATCTCGATAAATGATGACCATTGGTTAATGTCTCTTTTTTGCATTTTAATTTCTTATTTGGGATTGTTAGGTAGTTTGGATCTTAAGTTAGTAATTTTGTCACTGAAGAATTTGGCAATTTCGTCACATTTTGATTCTGGTAGTTTTTGAGGTGATTCTTGTTTGTCATTGGTGAGATTTGATACTATTGAAAATAAGGTTCTTGGGTTGTTAGCAAACTTTTCTATTTTATTGCTGTAGTATTCTTTCTTAACATTAAGGATTAGTTGTTTGTAGAAAGCTAGATGTTTTCTGTATTTAGTTAGGGTTTTGGTTGTTTTGTGTTTTCTCCACCTTTTTTCTATTGCCCTGACATTCCTTTTTGTATTTTTTACTTTTTCGTTATGCCAGGGATTATTTTGTTTTGATTCCGTTTTTCGTATTGATTTGATGGGGTTTATTTCGTCAGCTATTTTTTTGGTTGAGTCTAACCATGTTTCCGTAGCAGAATTGCAGTTGTAGTTAATATGTTAGTTTTTCTTCTAGTTTGTCTTTTAGTTTTTCAAAATTATAAGGTGGTCGATACTTAAATTCTATGGGTTTAAGATTTTGTTTGGTTTGTGGTTTAAGGAATTTGATGTTGGAATGAATAAGGAAGTGGTCTGACCAGGGAATTTGCGTGTAATCAGTTTTAACTTGTTCTAAACAGTGGATGAATGTGAGATCAAGAGAGTGTCCAGCTTTATGTGTTGATTTGTCCTTTATTAGTGAGAAGCCTAGTGCTGTCATAGTGTCTATCAGTGTTTGGCATGCATTTGATAAACGGTGGACTTCCATGTGAAGATTAAAAAAAAAAAAAAAAATTTTTTAAAAGAAGATAGGACTGCTGAGTGGTAAGGCTCTGGGGCGACTCCCCCCTTCCCTCCCTCCCCCCATTGATCCGGCCGGTTCCTTTGAATTTTCTTTTGATTTTTTTTCTTTTCTGCTTCCTCTTTGTTAGATTATGGTTCGTGGTTCGGCTTGCCGTGCGTGTTGGGCAGTCCTGGCGCGTCTGAGTTGGGCCGGCCTCTGCTCTGCCTGCGTATCGGGGGGGAAGGGCCCTCCCTCCTCCCGAGAGTCTCTAAACTGCAGTGCTTTAATAAGCACACGGCTGCCGCGGTCGGGCCAATTATGAATGCCCCTGCTGACTCCGGGTCTTCCGGCTCCCTCGTGGCGGGAGCGGTGGCCATTTTGGCGCTGGATTCGTGCCGCCATTTTTGGAGGAGGAGGGGGATCTCCCTCCGTGGCTCTCCCCGGTCCATCCAAGCCCCCTTGAGGGGCAGGGCTCTCCGGAGGCACTAGTCAGCAGGTCCCTTTGCCTCAGGGGTCTGAGGGGAGACTAGGTCCCGATTTTACATCCAGGTTCGTGCCCATTCTCCCCTGATTTTATTCTCCTGCTTCACCAGGCCTATCTGGTGCAGCAGGAAGGTTTAGGGTGCCCAAAGTTGCCCCTGGCATCTTGGGGTCCGTCCTTCAGCCTCCGGAGGTCGAGTCAGGGTATACATGCTCGCATGACTTGGGGGTCCCGCTTTTGCCCAGCCCGGGGGGGGGGGGGGGCGCGACAGGGGCATAGAGATCCTGGTTCCTCCGGCAGGGGCAGCGACAGTGTCGACAGCACAGGATCTGGGATCCCCGGACTTGGATCAGGGGGATGACATAGGGACACCTTCGGTGGCAGAGGGTGATGACCCCAAGATTCTCCGTTTGTTCCGGAGGGAGGAGCTGGACCCTCTGCTTCCTCAAATTCTTGAGGAGCTTGGTTTGAAAGCTCCTCATGTGGTTCCGGAGATGGATGGGGCGGACTCTGTCCTAGATAGCCTTATGGCTTCTCCTTCCGCTTTTCCTTATCATAGGTCTGTGCGGCAGTTGGTAGAACATGAGGGGGATTCCCCAGCCTCAGGTTTGAGGGTGGGTAGAGCGATGTTGAAGCTCTACCCCTTGCCAGAACAAACCTTGGAGCTTTTTGCGCTTCTGCAGGTGGATGCGGCAGTTTCCGCGGTCACTAAGAAAACTACTATTCTGGTGATGGGGGCCGTGGCACTTAAGGATGTTCAGGATCAGAAGTTGGAGCTTCATCTCTAGAGGATCTTTGAGGGGGCAGCCTTGGGGCTGCAGGCTGCCATTTGTTCCGGATTTATGCAAAGAACATGTTTGCGCTGGGTTCAGAGTTTTCAGGATGGGCAAACGCAACCTGGATCAGACACGTCTATTGCAGATCGCGTGGAGGCATTGGTCGCATATGTGGCTGATGCTCTTTATGATTTGGTGCGTTCGCTGTCTCAAGTTATGAGTTCTGCGGTAGTGGCCCAACATTTGCTGTGGCTCCGTCACTGGTTGCGGAAGTGTCTTCTAAGGCCCAATTAGGTTCCTTGCCCTTCAAGGGTCGTCTGTTTGGGGAGCAGCTGATAAAGCAGTTGAGTGAAAGAAAGGTACACAAGTTGCTGGAGGACAAACCTAGGAATCAGGCTTTTCAGTCCCAGTCACGTTTTAGGGATGGCAGACGATCTCGTCCTTCTAGAGGTCCCGTGGGGTCGCAGTCACAGAAACACTTTCAACCTCTGGGTTCGAATTGGGGTCAGTCCTTTCGCAGTGGCCAAAGACCTTTCAGGGCCCCCACGGCTGGGGGAGCTGCTGGGATCAAGTTCTCCCAATGAAGCGAGGCCGGTTCACTCCACCTCTCGGTGTTGCGTTAAGAGTTTGCACATCCCATTTGCGACCTAGTCTTAGTCTCCCCTGCAGGTTTTTGGCAAAGTGTCGCGCAGTTCAGGAGACTTTGCGCAGGTTGCGCTGGTTGGGGGTAGTGATCCCAGTGCCTCTGCACGAACGGGGCAGGGGTCGTTACTCCATCTACTTCGTGGTGCCGAAAAAGGAGGGTACGTTTCGGCCCATCCTGGACCTCAAGTCGGTCAACACGTCCTTAAAGATACCACGTTTTCGAATGGAGACTTTACATTCAGTGATTGCGGCGGTGCGCTCTTGGGAGTTTTTGGCTTCCCTGGATTTGACGGAGGCGTATCTACATATTCCCATTCATCCGGATCATCAGCGCTTTCTGAGGTTTGCAGTGCTGGGTCAGTATTTCCAATTCCAGGCTCTCCCCTTCGGACTAGCCACAGCTCCTCGCAAGTTCACCGAGGTAATGGTGGTGGTGGCAGCAGCTCTTCGGCGCAAGGGGGTGCTGGTGCACCCTTATCTCGACAATTGGCTGATTCGGGAGTAATTGGATGGCTGCTGTTCTTCAGTTCAGAAAGTTATTCGTCTGCTAGAGTCTCTCGGCTGGGTGGTCAATCAGGTGAAGAGTCATTTGTAGCTGTCCCAGTCACTCTACTATCTTGGGGCTCGTTTCGACACGAGGCAAGGCAGTGTTTCTCACAGAGTACAGAATGATCAAGCTACAGTCACAAGTTCGCTGCTTATTGGTGTTCAGGGTGCCCCAAGCCTGGGATTTTTTACAGGTTCTGGGATTGATGGCCTCAACAC
Organism: Rhinatrema bivittatum; assembly: GCF_901001135.1. Lineage (NCBI taxonomy): Eukaryota > Metazoa > Chordata > Amphibia > Gymnophiona > Rhinatrematidae > Rhinatrema > Rhinatrema bivittatum. Next base: position 119,840,927 of record NC_042619.1, read on the forward strand.
TGGAATTGGTGCTGTGGGCCTTCGCGCATATGCGCCCACTTCAGGGGGCCCTGTTGGAGAGGTGGAATCCTCTGTCTCAGGCTTTTCATTTACTGGTCTTGCTGGATGTGTCGGCACGGAGCAGCCTCTTGTGGTGGCTACAGTCGTCCAATCTGCAGTGTGGTATCAGTCTCGAGGTTCCGGATTGGGTGGTTCTCAGTACCGATGCCAGTCTCTCTGGTTGGGGGGGGCGGTCTGCAAGCGGCAATCGGCCCAGGGCACTTGGTTGGCAATAGAAGCCTCGTGGCCTATCAATCGGTTGGAGACCAGGGTGGTGCGGCTGGCACTTCGAGCCTTCCTCCCCCTCGTTCAGGGTCGATTGGTCAGGGTTCTGTCGGACAATGCGACAACGATAGCTTACATCAATCGTTAGGGTGGCACCAAGGGCCAGGGGGTGGCCCTGGAAGCTCAGGAACTGTTTCTCTGGGCGGAACTGTACTTGGTTCAGTTAGCTGCATCTCATATCGCAGGCGTCGACACCGTCCAGGCCGATTTTCTTAGTCGTCAGAGCTTAGATAAAGGCGAGTGGGAATTGATGGAGTCCGCAATGCTGCTCATGGCAACTCTGCTCAATGCGAAAGCTCCTCAGTTTTTCAGCCGCAGGAGGGAGTAAGGGGCTGAGGGGGTCGACGCACTGGTAGTGCCTTGGCCTCTGGGGATCTTGCGTTGTTTTCCCTCCATGGCCTCTAGTGGGCAAAGTGTTGCGCCACATAGAGAAGCACCCCGGGAAGGTGATCCTAGTAGCTCTGGAGTGGCTGCATCGACCGTGGTTCGCAGATCTCGTCGATCTAGCTGTGGACAGTCCACTGCGCCTCAGCCATCTTCCGGATCTTCTCTGTCAGGGTCCCATATTTTCCAACCAGGCAGATTGCTTTTGTCTAGCAGCTTGGCTTTTGAGAGGCATCGCTTGAGGCGGAGAGGATATCCAGAGCCGGTGATCGCTACACTTTTGCAGGCTAGGTGGCAGTCTACTTCCCTCTCATACGTTCGGGTTTGGAAAGTGTTTGAGGCTTGGTGTACCGACCGAGAGATACAGGCAGTTCGTGCCTCGATTTCTCACATATTGTCTTTCCTACAAGAGGGTTTAGTTAAAGGCCTTGCTTTTAATTCTCTTAGGATACAGGTAGCGGCTCTAGTTTGCTTGCAGGGGAAGATTGAGGGTTACTCTTTATCTTCTTATCTGGATGTACAGAGGTTTCTTCAGGGAGTTAAGAATTTGCGTCCTCCGGTGCGGAAGGTCTGTCCCCCCTGGAACCTTAATCTAGTTCTGTGAGTATTGTGTGACGCTCCATTTGAGCCAATTCGGAGAGCGACCCTTAAGGATTTGACTCTCAAGGTTGGGTTCTTGGTGGCCATCTGTTCCGCCAGGAGGATTTCTGAATTGCAGGTCTTGTCGTGCAGGGACCCATTCCTTCAAATATCTGATTCTGGAGTCACGTTGCATATGTTTCCTTCCTTTGTCCCGAAGGTGGTCTCTGCCTTTCATGTTGATCAGACTATCGAGCTCCCAGCGTTTACAGAGTTATGCAGCATGCTCAGGAGCTTAAGTTGTTAGATGTCCGCAGGGCCTTGCTTTGCTATCTCAAGGTTACTAATGATTTCAGGAGGTCGGATCATCTTTTTGTTTTATGGATTGGATCCAAAGAAGGGTACCCATGCCTCCAAAGCAGCTATTGCCAGGAGGCTAAAGGAGGCTATTGGGTCGGCATTTATTCTCAAAGGCCGTCATGTCCCTGAGGTTTTGTGAGCCCACTCGACTCAGGCGGCATCATGGGCAGAGGCTCAGTTGGTGTCGCCGCAGGAGATTTGCAGGGCGGCGATTTGTAAAGCTGCATACTTTTGCAAGGCATTACCAATTGGATTTGGGAAATTCTGATTCCCGGTCTTTTGGTGAAGATGTCTTGTGAGTGGGAATCTCCAGGTCCCACCCTCTCTAGGAAGCTTTGGTACATCCCAGGAGTCTGGACTGATCCGGGTACGTACAGGGAAAAGAAAATTGATTCTTACCTGCTAATTTTCATTCCTGTAGTACCAACAGCTCAGTTCATAACCCACCCAGATTGGAGGGGGGAGAGTCTTCCGCTCAGCTATAATCCTTTCAGCATACTTCTGTTCTTGGTTTGTTCATAACTTACTGAATATTTTACAAGTTTTTATTCAGTTTTTTGCACATAATGTTTTCAGCTTTGGTACAGATTAATACTGAACTACTACAGGTGGCACCAGAGCTTATCAAGCAGTGTCAGCGAGGCTTTTCTCTGTCTCCATCTGCTGGCAGGGATGAATAAACCCAGGAGTCTGGACTGATCCTTATTTGGGTTCAGGCTGCCTCCCTCTGTTGTCACCAGCACTAGTTTGTTGTGCCCATTGGCACCTAGTTAAGTGCTGTGTGTCCCTAGAGCGTAAAGGAGCAGCCGGTAGCCAGGTATTCAGCCACATGTGAGGACTACCATCCTGCTTGTCCTAGGAGAAAGAGTTGCTTACCTGTAACAGGTGTTCTCCTAGGACAGCAGGATATTAGTCCTCAGGAAACCCATCCTCCACCCCAAGGCGTTGGGTTTTTAATGGTTTGTTTTATTTTTCATAAATTCTGTATTACGAGGGTGAAGAGGGACCCCACTTGGACACATGGATAATGGCATGCTGGGCATGCTCAGTGTGCCTAGTCAAAGTTCTAGAAACTTAAACAGAAGTAATCTATGCTGGGCTCCATCTGATGATGTCACCCACATGTGAGGACTAACATCCTGCTGTCCTAGGAGTATACCTGCTACAGGTAAGCAACTGTGCTTTCTCTGGCCAGCTGGCTGAAAAACTGGAGGCAGAGTATAATCTTCCCAGCATGCTGTCAGGTTGGTGGCCCCTGCAGTGCACACACACAGGTATTCTCTCAGTACTGGTTTATTTAAGAACAGTGACAAAATAACATTTCCTGACTTGTATACCACAAGTAAATGTAACAGATAACTCAGTTTGGGTAAAGCTTACCTCCAATCTAGGTATTCAGTCCAGGTCATTTCACAGTAGATTCTCTTCATAGATACCACACAAAAACAACTGGAGACCAGGCTTCTACTTACAGGATTGGAACAAGACTTCCATACTTAACATCACAGCATAACATGAATACACATCAGGCAAATAGGTCATGGGTCTTCTGAGGTCCCAAACCTTCCTTTGGCCTCTTAGCCATCAAAATGCTGGGAACACCTTCCAGATGTTTCAGCACTCCTTTTGAATCCCGACAACCAAGCTGGATCCTCAGGGGCAAAGCCATACAGAAGGCTAGCTGCAGTCTAAACTTGGCTTTCTTTGCATCAGTGTGTGGTTCTATGGACAAGACATCAGCCTCAAACTAAGCAGACCCTGGTTCAAGGTCAGCAGGAATATAATCTGTTTTGAAGTATAAGAAAGGTGGAATATAAATAAAGAAATAACCAACACCTCCTCCCCCCCCCCCATGTAGAGAGGTGCATTGGCTATACATGTTTTCTTAAGTGCTGTAAATTTTCCAGTGCTATTGTTAAGTCTATGGGCAGAAACCCAATGCCGAGACGTGAGTCAGTATTTTATGTGCAGAAAGCATTGTTGTAGAAATAAGTTATATTATGCACAGAAAACACAGAATACAGGCACCAAAACTCTTGCTTCTTCCCATAAACTAACACTAGTGCTGGAAACTTTATGCCACTTCAGACCAGGAATATAATTTTCGGTGCTAAGAAAATGAGTTTAACCAGCACACTGCTCTGAATTGGGGAACTTAGAGCTAATGCCTTCTTTTGTGATTTTTTTTTTTGGGATTTCCATGTGAGGGTGCCAAGTATTGCTTACAGTTCTACGTGCATATTTTTTGTGCACAAAACTCTTTGCTGCATTGGGCGTAAGGTTTGCACACAACTGTACACACCTTATTAGTCTGAGCTCAGAATGAGCTGATACTTGAAAGTTTTACTTGTGGCTACTTTGAATATAATGACTGAGCAGTTTGGACAGATTGTTTTGTTGCCTTTCATGTTCCAGTCCAATAATGTGTGCCAAGAGATTCTTACATGTACTGTAATCTTTTTTTTGTGCCATAAGAGCTTGTTAGAGTGCAGTGAAAGCGAAGCAGCGCATGTTTGCTGAAAGAGATGGACTAGACTTACCTTTGCTACAAAAGAAGCTGTGTACAGAGAACGCCACTTCCATGTGTGTGCAGGCTGCATTGGAGTGCACGCTTTTGACTTGTTCCTTTTGTGCATGCACATATACAGTACCAGGTCATTCCTTGGAGGTCCAAGCTTGCATGAAGTTTATTTTGAATCTCACCCTTTATATTCTTCTAAAGTTTATAATATGTTCTGTGCTTTTGGTTTATGGAAGGAAACTATTTTGGACAATAACCTGTTCAAAAGTCTAAACAGACTCTGATTTGTCAGTGCCAGAGACAGAGAACTGAATGAGCACAGGGACAGTAGTCTACTTTTATAGTATTTTATTTTGTATTAATTAATTTATCCTTCTCTCCCAACAGTTGATGATAGTGCAATTTTGGATTGCCAGTTCAGTGACTTTTATCACATCTCTCCAGCAGGATTTGAGAAGATACTGTTTGAGCAGCAGATTTTTTGAATGATTTTTACTGAAATATTGCACCCTTGCACTGTTCCAAAGTCTTTGCATTCTACCCAGAGCTTCATATCACGTCTAGAAAATGTTCTCTGTATTTTCAGCAAGTTCTTGTGAATGGTGGTGTATGTAACGGGGTCTGTATGCCTACCAGCACCAGAATGCTCTTATGAATTGTAGGTTTTATAAAAAATGTTTTGTGATGTGTAAATCCATATTCTTGCAAGTGTTCCTGCTGCTTCTACAGTATGCACATGGAAAAAATAGATGTCACTACTGCAGTATTAAATAGAAATTTGAATATGAATTTAAGATTTTTTTGAAAGGCTTGTTTCTTGTAATTGGATTTGATAGTGGTTCAAGAATGAAATGAACCCTTCATATTCAAGCACCTTTATAGAAGAAAGCATTGCCCAAAGCCTGTTTAATTTTCAGTGTCAGAGTTGTGCACAAATGTTGCAGTTGGTATTAATTTTCTTTTTTGAATTTTTAACAGTTAACTGATTTACAGTATCATTCTGTTTAATTCTCACAGCTTTTAATTTGTTCTCAAATCTGTAGGAATCCATATGTTATATAAACAGAGCATATTTTAGCATTTATCAAAGTGTGTATGGGCTAACAGTATTTCTGAAGATCATCATGCTGTGTTACTCTGTTACTCAGATACAGACTGGTGATTTATGATAAAAGTAAAGGCAGATGTTTGGTTTGATGAAGCTTTATATCTGAAGTGTAACTTGAGGTGATTGTTTTATGGAATATTTTATTTAAATGTCACTTGTCTAATAAAATGAGTTATGGTGAAAGCAACTCCTGGCATTGAAAGAATTTACTGAAAGTAAAGTGATACATGTGTGGATTTTTTTTTTTGTACTTTAAATGACACAAAAATAACACAACAATTTACACAATATGACACATCTTCTCTTGCCTGAATTGTGACACTACATGCTAAGTTATCTGAAAAGGCAGAGCCACCAAGAATATTTCAAAAACAGTTGCCAGGCAAAATGTTTTTCCTTTTATAGTTTTCTTTTCAGTTCATTGCAAAGACATGTCAGAAGCACGTAAGAACTGGTTCAATCCATCTGTTTGTCCATCCATGGCAGGATAATTTCCCCTCAATGTGTACCAGTTGGCTCCAGGTTTGGGCAGAGGTAAGGCGGTCCTACACACTACGTTACTGAAAATGATCCAAACCTGAGGAGGTTCAAGTAATTTTCAATACAATAACCTTAAAGTGTTAGAAAAATCATGCATGTATGCATGGTTTTCATTTTTTCAGCACAGTATTGTTGCTTTGGTTTCATCTTTTCTTTAACTTTCTTCTCACCTTTGCCTTGATCTAGTCTCTTCCTCCCCAGCCCCTTCCCTGGTCTCCCCTCTTCAGAATACATCCTGACAGTGGGGTAACTCCTCTGTGTGTCTTGGCAGTATGAGGCCAACTGAGATCACAGCTCCTTCTGGTGGCAAGAGGTTGCCCTGGGCCATGGCATCTTCTCCCCCCCCCTCCCCCACCAAAAAAAGCCTCTGCTTCCTCTCTATGGCTTCTCTTGTGTGGGGAAGAGAGACTGCTGCTAGGGTAAAGAAGAGGACTGAAGCATGGCCCTGAAGGAATGAGAGAGGATTCAGCTTGCCCTTCTGGAGGAGAGGAAGAGTCCCTATTGATATTCTTCAGTGTGTATATATGTATATATTCTTTAGTGTGTATGTATACGTATACACACATACATGTATACGTATACACACATACATGTATGTATACATACATACATGTGTGTGTGGGAGGGAGATCATATATTGGATAATGATAGAGGTTTGGTGGCTCCATTTGTTTTTAGGGTGTCGGGGAAGGTATTACATTGGAGCTGCTGAGCCGCCCCCACTGTTGTGAGAGGGGGTATTATGTTAAGTTCCAAAATGTCCAGACAATAAATGTAAGAGATAAAAAGCTGTTTCCTTCTGATTTAGGGATTCAAATACGGTAGGTCAGCTTCTGGAATATGAATGTGCAACATCTAAGATATCTTTGTAATTTTCTCAGTACAAGAGGAGATTTCTGTTTCTATTTCTCCAGTGTTATACTGCTTGCACCTCCTTGGTGTTTCCAGTTCAGTTTTTGTCTGTGTATTTCTATTTACAATTTATGGTCTTTTATTCTGTATTTGGTGAGGGTCTATGTTCTGAGCGTAGTGGTCTGAAGCCGTCTGGCTTGTTCTATTTTCCCAATAGTATTGATATTCTAAGATCACATGTAGTATTTCCAGTACTTTGTAGCTTGTTGCATGGGGGTAGAGCCCTGGGTGGTTGCCCTTTCCCATTTTATCACCAAGGAGAGCTCTGCATGCAAGTACTGCCATCTTTGCCCCCAAAACAAAAGCACCAATTAATATATAATTTGTTTTAATTTAAATGATCAATTGCACCAAAATTCTTATAATGGTAAATTTATTTACAATAATGTATAATACAAAATATATCAATTCATGTTAAAGTTAGCATTCATAGGTGCAGGAAAAGAGGTCAATTTTGAGGAATAAGAACATAAGAAACTGCCATGCTGGGTCAGACCAAGGGTCCATCAAGCCCAGCATCCTGTTTCCAACAGAGGCCAAACCAGGCCACAAGAACCTGGCAATTATCCAAACACTAAGAAGATCCCACGCTACTGATGCAATTAATAGCAGTGGCTATTCCCTAAGTAAACTTGATTAATAGCCGTTAATGGACTTCTCCTCCAAGAACTTACCCAAACCTTTTTTGAACCCAGCTACACTAACTGCACTAACCACATCCTCTGGCAACAAATTCCAGAGCTTTATTGTGCATTGAGTGAAAAAGAATTTTCTCTGATTAGTCTTAAATGTGCTACTTGCTAACTTCATGGAATGCCCCCTAGTCCTTCTATTATTCATTCGAAAGTGTAAATAACCGAGTCACATCTACTCGTTCAAGACCTCTATCATATCCCCCCTCAGCCGTCTCTTCTCCAAGCTGAACAGCCCTAACCTCTTCAGCCTTTCCTCATAGGGAAGCTGTTCCATCCCCTTTATCATTTTGGTTGCCCTTCTCTGTACCTTGTCCATCGCAACTATATCTTTTTTGAGATGCAGCGACCAGAATTGTACACAGTATTCAAGGTGTGGTCTCACCATGGAGCGATATAGAAGCATTATGACGTTTTCCGTTTTCTTAACCATTCCCTTCCTAATAATTCCTAACATTCTGTTTGCTTTTTTGACTGCTGCAGCACACTGAGCTGACAATTTTAAAGTATTATCCACTATGATGCCTAGATCTTTCTCCTGGGTGGTAGCTCCTAATATGGAACCTAACATCATGTAACTACAGCAAGGGTTATTTTTCCCTATATGTAACACCTTGCACTTGTCCACATTAAATTTCATCTGCTATTTGGATGCCCAATCTTCCAGTCTTGCAAGGTCCTCCTGTAATGTATCATAGTCTGCTTGTGATTTAACTACTCTGAATAATTTTGTATCATCTGCAAATTTGATAACCTCATTCATGGTATTCCTTTCCAGATCATTTATATATATATATTGAAAAGCACCGGTCCAAGTACAGATCCCTGAGGCACTCCACTGTTTACCCTTTTCCACTGAGAAAATTGACCATTTAATCCTACTCTGTTTCCTGTCTTTTAACCAGTTTGTAATCCACGAAAGGACATCGCCTCCTATCCCATGACTTTTTAGTTTTCGAAGAAGCCTCTCATGAGGGACTTTGTCAAACGCCTTCTGAAAATCCAAATACACTACATCTACCGGTTCACCTTTATCCACATGTTTATTAACCCCTTCAAAAGAATGAAGCAGATTTGTTAGGCAAGACTTTCCTTGGGTAAATCCGTGTTGACTGTGTTCCATTAAATCATGTCTTTCTATGTGCTCTACGATTTTGATCTTGAGAATAGTTTCCACTATTTTTCCCGGCACTGAAGTGAGGCTCACTGGTCTATAGTTACTTGGATCGCCCCTAGAGCCTTTTTTAAATATTGGGGTTACATTGGCCACACTCCAGTCTTATGATGGATGATTTTAATGATAGGTTGCAAATTTTAACTAATAGATCAGAAATTTCATTTTTGAGTTACTTCAGTATCCTAGGATGCATACCATCCGGTCCAGGTGATTTGCTACTCTTTAGTTTGTCAATCTGTCCTGCTACATCTTCCAGGTTCACGGTGATTTCATTCAGTTCATCTGACTCATCACCCCTGAAAACCATCTCCGGAACTGGTATCTCCCCAACATCCTCATCAGTAAACACGGAAGCAAAGAATTAATTTAGTCTTTCTGCAATGGCCTTATCTTCCCTAAGAGCCCCTTTAACTCCTCGGTCATCTAATGGTCCAACCGACTCCCTCACAGGTTTCTTGCTTTGGATATATTTAAAAAAGTTTTTATTATGAGTTTTTGCCTCTATGGCCAACTTCATTTCAAATTCTCTCTTCGCCTGTCTTATCAATGTTTTACACTTAACTTGACAATGCTTACGTTTTATCCTATTTTCTTCAGATGGATCCTTCTTCCAATTTTTGAAGGATGTTTTTTTGGCTAAAATAGCCTTTTACACCTCACCTTTTAACCATGACGGTAATCGTTTTGCCTTCCTTCCACCTTTCTTTATGCGTGGAATACATATGGACTGCGCCTCTAGGATTGTATTTTTAAACAATGTCCAAGCCTATAGAACACTTTTAACCTTTGCAGCTGCACCTTTCAGTTTTTTTTTCTATTTTCCTCATTTTATCAAAGTTTCTCTTTTGAAAGTTTAGTGTTAGTGCTGCAGATGTACTTATTGTCCCCCTTCCAGTTATTAATTTAAATTTGATCATGTTATGATCACTGTTGCCAAGTGGCCCCACCACCGTTACCTCTCTCAGCAAATCCTGTGTTCCACTAAGAATTAAATCTAAAATAGCTCCCTCTCGTGTTGGTTCCTGAACCAATTGCTCCATGAAGCAATCATTTATTACATCCAGGAACTTTGTCTCTAGCAAGTCCTGTTACATTTACCCAGTCAATATTGGGGTAATTGAAATCTCCCATTATTATTGCACTGCCAAATTGGTTTGCTTCCCTGATTTCTCTTAGCATTTCATCATCTGTCTGACCATTTTGTCCAGGTGGATGGTAGTATACTCCTATCACTATACTCTTACCCAACACACATGGGATTTCTACCCATATAGATTCTACTGAGCATTTAGTCTCTTGTATGATCTTTATCCTGTTGGACTCTATACCCTCCCGGACATAAAGTGCCACACCCCCGCCAAGTTGATCCTCCCTATCATTGCGATATAATTTGTACCCTGATATAGCACTGCCCCATTGGTTATCCTCCTTCCACCAAGTTTCTGTGGTGCCAATTAGGTCAATCTCATCATTTGCTGCTATACACTCCCATCTTACTACTTAAACTTCTGGCATTGGCATACAGACATTTCAAAGTGTTTTTTGTTTGTTTTAACAACCTGCTTTTCAGTTGTTTGGGATAATTCGGAAATCATTAGCTTTGGTGATTTTTTACATATAGGCATATGGACTATGTTTGCTTTTAATGGAACCTTTCTGTTGGGATGCCCTAACTCTCTCCTATTTCATTAGTATCCTCGTTGAAACCCTGGAGGTTCTGGATTTTAGCTTCCTACCTAAAATCCTAAATTTGGCTTCCAGAACCTCTCTCCCACATTTTCCTATGTCATTGGTGCCCACATGTACCACGACAGCCGGCTCCTCCCCAGCACTGTCTATAAAGCAAAATTGCTTACCTTGTAATAGGTGTTATCCCAGGACAGCAGGATGTAGTCCTCACATATGGGTGACATCGGTAATGGAGCCCTATGACAGAAAACTTTCTGTCAAAGTTTCTAAAAGCTTTGACTGACACTGGCACACTGAGTGCACTGAGCATGCCCAGCATGCTATGATCCCTGCGTCCACAGAGGTCTCCCTTCAGTCTCGTTTGTAGCATTATGCGTAAGCGAAAATATAAAAGAAAATAATAAAACGTATCTGACCCAACTCCGCGGGGTGGCGGGTGGGTTCTGTGAGGACTACATCCTGCTGTCCTGGGATAACACCTATTACAAGGTAAGCAATTTTACTTTATCCCAGGACAAGCAGGATGCAAGTCCTCACATATGGGTGATTAGCAAGCTAGAGGCTGAGTCATTTTGTAGTGAAGCAACAGTGAAGAATTGTTGGTGAAAATGAGGCAGCCGAAGATCACAGTAGGTTGGATGTAGAAGGCGTTGGGAATATATTGGAAACAAGTTCTGTAAGACAGATTGTCTAAAGATCGAATCTTGTCGTTTTTCTTTGCCCTAGCAATAAAGAGCTGCAAAGGTGTGAAGGAAACTCCATGTTGCAGCTTTATATATGGTAATAATGGGCACTGAACGATAGTGTACTACTGATGTAGACATCGCCGTTACTACATGTGCTGTTATTCGCCCTTGGAGAGGAACGTTTGCTTTTTCATAACAGAATTCGATACAGACTGTTAGTCGGTTGGAGAGAGTCCGCCTTACTACCGCGACTCTTGGTTCATTTTATGTGAAAAGAAACAAAGAGTTGGTTGGATGTCCTATGGACTGCCATGCGGTTCAGGGAAAAAGCTAGTGCATATTGTCAGTCTAAGGTGTATAAGACTCTCTCTCCTTGGCTAGAGAGAGAGGTCTTGAAAAGAAAGCAGGCAAGACTATTGACTGATTAAGTGAAAATCTGTTACTACTTTTGGTAGGAATTTGGGGTGAGTGCAAAGGACTACTGTGTCGTGCAGGAACCTTATGTAGGGTGAGTATGTGACAAGAGGTTGCAACTCACTGACCCTCGTAGCTGATGGAATGGCTACTAGAAATACTTGTTAGGAAAGAAATTTCTTGTCGCAGGAATGTATCACACTAGATCCCATTTAATGAGCAGTGGTCGAATGGGGGGCTTAAGGTGAAGTAAGCCTCTCATAAACCGACATACTAGAGGTCACACTTATTGGCGTATCTCATATTTCCCGTGATATGCCGCTAAGGCATTTAGGTGTACTCTTACAGAGGATGGCTGGAGAACAGAATCCGAAAGGTGATATAAGTAATCTAGTACAGAAGGAGTGGGGCAAGAAAAAAGGTGAAAACCTGTTTGTGTGCACCACTTGGTAAATCTAGTCCACTAAAAGTGGTAAGGTTTACGTGTGGAAGGCTTTCATGAAGCTACGAGAACTTTAGAGACTTGTGTTGAAAGATTAAGTGGTTGCAGAATTTCAACATTCAAGCTGTCAGGGCAAGAGTTGTAAGGCTGGGATGACGCAACTTGTCCTGATTCCGAGTTACGAGAGTGGGCGCTGTGCCCAGGCGAATTGGTCTCTGATCGAGAGGTCGAGGAATATAGGAAACCATACTTGTCGAAGCCCATATAGGGCTAAGAGGACTATTGTTCCTCTGTCCTGTTGTAGGTTCACGAGAGGTTTGGCTATGAAGTATGGGAAGCATACTGGTCTCGGGCAGGACGAGGGCCTGAGGAACAGTGAACTCCGTCCCGGCTCAGCATGATAAGAGTGTTGGTTATGAGAGGTAGCGGAAGAGGCACATTTAGGAGGCCCTTGATGGAAGAAAGGCGTAAATGTGAATGCAGTGAAACCATGTGTGGGTAGTACAATCTGTACACCGTCTGGTTCGATTCGGAAGCAGAGGGCAAGTTCGGTTGACCTCCGCTCTAGAAGATTTCTCTTGCTACACATGTCCAAGACCATTCGAGAGGATGGACCTATCTGGAGAAGGTCTGCTAGTGCGTTCAGTAAGTGTCTGAGAACAGTGCCCGAGGATGCATAAGTGAGCAAGGGCTAAGGATAAAGCTGTGCAGAGCAGCTAGGATGTTGTATATGCTTGTATGTTGGAAAGCACATTGTCCCAATGCTGTCTGTCTGTATGCATAAAGAATTGATGCAGAGGCAGTATTAGAAGGCATCTTTATTTATTTATTTAAAATTTTTATATACAGACATTCATCCAGGATATCACATCGGTTCACAGTGTAACGCAAACAGACGCCAGGCATGGCGCTTTACATTGAACAAATAAAACATGTTAACATGGGATTAAAAGAGGGTGTGAGATAACATGGGATAATTTGCATTAAATAATAAACAGGAATTGCAATTATATACATATGTACAAAGTGGAGACACTAAGAGATATGAAATTTAGGAATGCTAGGAAGAGAGGGGGGAATGGCGAGCAGAGGGGGGAGAACGAAGGGAGGAGGGTGAAGAAAGGTAGGATAGGGGCGAGGTGAGGGGAGAGAGGGACAGTAGAGGGGGCAGTGGAGAGGAAGGGGGGAAATTAGGTGTATGCTTTGGCAAAGAGCCAGGTCTTGAGCTTCCGCTTGAAGGATTTAAGGCATTCCTCTTGCCGTAATTCAACTGGCATTGTGTTCCAAAGGGTCGGCCCGGTGATCGATAGTGCACGGGCTCTCGTGGATGTTAGTTTGTAGAGTTTAGGAGAAGGGATAGGCATGGTTGCGAGATGTGCGTGTCTGGTAGGCTTATTAGACTGGTGTAAGCGGAAGGATTCATTAAACCAGTTCATTCCAGGGTTGTATAAAGCCTTGTGGATGAGAGAGAGGGCCTTATATTGTATACAGGATGCTATTGGGAGCCAATGTAGATTTTTTAGAACAGGTGTAATATGGTCATGTCTGCGTAAGTTGGTCAAGATCCGGGCTGTTGTGTTTTGCAAAATTTGAATGGGATGAATGGCGTTGTTAGGAAGGCCGAGGAGTAGGGAGTTGCAGTAGTCTGTTTTGGCGAAGATGGTGGTTTGAAGCACTGTCTGGAAATCAGGGTATAACTCATGGTACAAGATCCAGGAAGTTTATGCGTAACTGCTTGGAGCGGAATAGACGCATATTGGGTTGAGAAGATTTGTGGTCAAACTTTCAACTTGAAGTAAATGCGAGCATGAGCAGGAAATAGACTAGGTTATGCAGCTGTCCATGCAAGGAAAGCGTGAATGATGTTGGACTCCGTAGAGAAACAGCATTCACCGATATTGAGTCAAAGAAATACCTCAGTTGTGAAGCTGGTGCCACCGGCAGAGCTTGGAATTGTAAGATCGTTGACTCACCATGAGGCACATAGGAAGAATAGAGATAATGTACTTACTGTGTTTTGGAAACATGGTAAGGAGAGATACCATTTTACCTGTGCCTTCTGAAGAAAGTTGGTATTTCTGAGGTCCAGGATGGGTGGAGAGTAACTACTTTCTGTTGAAAGAAAGAATAATGTAATTAAAACTCCCCAACCCCCGTCTTCCCCCCTCTGCGCTTTGAAGCGTGTAGGGGAGTGTACCGGGAGACTGCTCTGATATCCGGCTAGTTGGAAAACCGGGAGGTGTCCAACTGGAGGGGTTGATGTAATGTGGATATCAGGTATCCTCCCACGGGAGTGAGAGCGGTAAAGTCTTACCCGCATTTCTAAGTGCTGTACAAGGAGACATCGAGACCCATATCAGGCTTAGAGGTGGACTTGTAGTTGAGGCAGCATGTGCTGGATCTCGTGTTTAGCAGAACAGTAAATGCACCTGGAACTTTGGTACTGAAACAGGAACCAAAAGCTAGAGCATTAATCAGTGCAGAGCCATGTTGCTGAAAAAGGGAGGAAGCCCTGAAGCAAACCCAAAGAAAAGAGAGAGGTTCTCCTGGTATTGTGGCTGACATAGCTGGCATAGCGATATGTGACACTAATACAATTCTTGGAAAGTACATGACCTAGAACTTTTCTAAGCATGTGGCTAGAATTAGAGAACACATTTCAATGGGAATGCCGCAGAAGCGGGTACTTACCATCCGACGTGAACCGCCAAAGGATGAGCCGGTGAAGATTGCTGGCTCCGTGATTTCCGGAGTCCTCTCGGAGTAGCCTGTGGACGTTAACGTCCGTCTCAACTCTGATACCTGGTATGGTGGCGCAGGTATAAAGGAGACAAGGCTGGGCGTAGCTGGCGCTTAGACCGTAATGAGCGGAGGGCCAGAACCCTGCACCGATGTCGGTGGGGTACGCCTGGGAACAGGGAGCCAATTGATGAACTCAACCATTGTCGCAGCGGCTCGATGTCTCTTGATGCCAGTGCAGAATTCTGCAAACCTCGATCCGGTGTGCCGTTGGCAGTGGTGATGTTACTCGGCCCCAACATCGTCCAGCATCGAGAAGAATAGCCGCAATGCGTTGAATGGCGTTGGTGGCAGACTGTCACCGTGTTGGTGATGATGCATGCCACAGTGCTCGACCTGGTCATTCCCCAGCGGCGAGATGTAAGCCCTCGCTGTCCTGGATGGCGATCGATGATGGCTGTCAGCATGCCTGCTCTGCTCCTGATATGGGCTTTAATAAGGACCCAAAGCATGGAGCACTGTGTTCAGGGGAGGGCATTGTGTGGCGGTGTTATGTCGACATTGACAGTAATCAAAAACATCGCTGGTTTCGGAAAAATGATATGGGCATTGACGGAGTCAATGACCGCATACATAGAAGATGCCGATGGGAACGACGTGGGTGTCGAGATCATTGATGTATGGAAGCAGGCACCGACAAAATCTGCAGTATGGCCACGGGCATAGACGGCATTGATTGGATCGACTCGGGCAACAATGACTCCCATGGCATCCATGCCACGGACATGAGCACCGATGGAATCGATGTTGACATGGCTGCCATGCCTGGCATCAGCACTGGCATGGCTGCCATGCCTGGCATCGGCACTGGCATAGACCGGCACTGCCATGCCTGGCATCGGCACTGGCATCGGCAGCGATGCCAGGCATGGCAGCGGCAGCAATGGAAAATCTGACATCCATAATAGAAGGATGGCATCGATAGAACTGACCCCCAACAGCGATGGAGTGCCCCGGGTAGCGGTGGCATTGACCCGATTATGGATGGAAGCGACGAGACAAGTGTTCGTCGATGGCATCCATTTTGGCACCGCTAGCACTGATAAAGCTAAGGAAATAAATCAGTGCCATGTATAAACATAGATGGCACTGATAGAATGATGTAGGGAGGATGGCATCAGGGTACCGCAGGGGGAGGGGTACCTGTGGCATCTGAAACCGCAGGATGGCCTGAAGGGGGTACCGACGGTAGCGATGGGGTATTACTGCGCAAGGTACTGAGGAAAGTAAAGGACCTGAATCTACAGAGGCCCTGGCGGCACTGGTAACCGTGGAAATCCCTGTCCCACTAACGCTAATAGCCAAGCAGAGTGTCACAGAGGGACACTGCAGGCTAAGTGTGACTAACTGAAAAATAGGGAGAGGGAAGGCCGCAGTCGGTTGGCAGCCAGAAAGGTGACAGGAACCGATCGAAAAAATATGGCATAGTACTCACCGAACGTCGAATTAAACCAACGCGGAGGGAGACCCGTGCAGGGAAAGGTGTTTGTGAAGTAAAAATGTAAATCTTTTATGAGGAAAAAAGTGTTAGAATTTCTCACAGAGCTCCAACTGCTATGCTTACAGCAGAGCGGAAAAAAGAAGACTGAAGGGAGACCCCTGTGGACGCAGGGATCATAGCATGCTGAGCATGCTCAGTGCACTCAGTGTGCCAGTGTCAGTCAAAGCTTTTAGAAACTTTGACAGAAAGTTTTCCGTCATAGGGCTCCATTACCGATGTCACCCATATGTGAGGACTAGCATCCTGCTTGTCCTGGGATAATCCTATCTAGGTGACGCGTGAGGTCTGCCACCTTCGCACCAGGCAGGCAAGTAACCAAGCGGTCCTCACGACCACTAGCCACCCTGCTATCTACATTTCTAATAATCGAATCACCAACTATGATGGCCGGCCTAACCCTTCCCTCCTGGGCAGTAGCCCTGGGAGACTTGTTCTCAGTGCGAGAGGACAATACATCACCTGGAGAGCAGGTCCTTGCTACAGGATCACTTCCTGCTACACCAGGGTGATGTTCTCCTACTAGGAGACCTTTCTGATCCAAGGCAGCACTAGGGCTGCCAGACTGGATTTGGGACTTAGCTACTATGTCCCTGAAGGTCTCACCAATGTACCTCTCTGTCTCCCTCAGCTCCTCCAAGTCTGCTACTCTAGCCTCCAGAGATCGGCCTCGTTTCCTGAGAGCCAGGAGCTCTTTGCACTGAGTGCACACATACAATCTCTCACCGGCGGGTAAAAAATCATACATGTGACACTCAATGCAAAAGACTGGACAGCCCCCCTCTTGCTGCTGGACTGCTGCCTTCATCTTAGTTTTATTGAGTTCCTAGTTAAGTTTAGGATACTAAGGGAGTTGGAATGAAAGTAGTTTAAATTTACAGGTGAATTTACAAATTAGCTAGTGTCCAACAAGGGGATGATTAAGCTTTCAATAAGGGCTGGTACAATAGTATGATTTAGTTAAGACCCTGATAGATTTTTAATGAGAAAGTGTCTCGTGTCTTACCTTTCCAGATGAGCCCCACTCTCCTGCGGTGATACCTAAGGGTCCCTCCCCCAGTTGAGAATTCCTGAGGTGATTTCCGAGATCCCTCCGAGGTAGGCCTCAGTCCAGTAGCCGGTTCCCGGCGTGGACTTAGCACCCGGCAACGGGAGCGGCTGAGAGGCAGCGGGTGCAATAATGAGCGCGGCGGTGAAGGTACTTTTCCTTCTCCCCCCTCCCGCAGCCGGAGACCGCCTGAAACGAGACAGGGAAATGCTGAGACACAAGGTAAGGTAGAAAATTTTTTCTAAGTCTCCGAGGCTTCGATAGCCGCACAGATCGCCAGCCGGCGTCTCTACCATCGGGTTGATCAGCCCAGTCCGGGCTAGACCCTGATTGGATACGAGGGCCCTCCTACATGGAGACCTTCCAGGGTGGTCGCCATCTTGCTCACTGACGCCATTTCCCCTTGATCGTTGCTCTGTCCGCCTATCTGAACCATGCGCATAGCTGCGCGTGCATAGATGCCGTACGCACAACTGTGCTAGGTGCACAAGTTAAGGCTGTCTGCACAGTGGTGCGCGCATCCCGGCCTACATGCACATCTTTGGCGCACCCGGAGCTCATAACTAAGCCTCTCAGTGTGCACATTAAATGCACAGACCAGGGTTTCAATGACTTACACGCACAAAACCATGCCACCACCAGCCAAGAAAACCAAGGCTCAAGCCCTCTGCCTAGCCTGCTACATAAGAGCTGCGCAGCACGAGGAGGCCAAGGCCCTGTGTCTACAGTGCGAGGAGGCCCTGGGGGAACCAGGACGAGGCCCTCCCCAGCCAGTGTAGGAATCCGGATCCACCGATAGTACCCAGGACCTCTCTATACCCAGCACGAACCTCCCTCAACTAGGGTCCCTGGGGAACCAGCGGTTATATATCTAGACTAGGATCCTTCTCCTGGGTAGAATTCTTTAAGGGTCTACACACCTTTGTCCATATGCAACTGCCATCGATGATACAGACACATCCTCCACCAGAGGACCCTAGCCTCCCAGGGCCCTCTAGGCCTCCCAGAGACGTTGCCCCCCCGGCCAAAATCCTCACCATAGGGGACACTGACACCTCGGATGAGGATCAAGACTCCCTAGAGGAAGGGGAAATCCCTCCAGGAATGGAGCCTTAACGAACTATGAGGCGCTTCTTCTCCAAAGACGAGCTACCAGATCTCGTGGCTCTCAGCTTGAAGGAGTTTGCCATCCCAGGCATAAGTGCCAAAGGGGAACCAAAGATGAACCCTCTCCTAGAAGGGCTCCGTCAGGCCTCCCGCCATTTCCCTTTGCTGCAAGCCGTATAACAGCTGATCGACTTGGAATGAGATGTTCTGGAAGCCCTATATCCACTGGAACCTTCAGCCAAAGACCTGGTGTTCCCCAAAGTGGACACCATGGTCTGCGTAGTCACAAAGCGCACTACCATTCCAGTTGAGGGAGGGACGGCACTCAAGGATGCCTAGGACAGACATCAGGAATCCATACTTAAACAGTCATTCAACGTATGAGCCATGTCGCTGCAGATTGCAGCCTGCTGTGCCGTGGTGACACGTGCCTGCTTGTCAATGACCAGGAATGCTACCACGCCCGTCAAAGCACTAGAACCAGCAATATCCTTCCTCATAGACGTGACATCCGACCTGGTGCGCACCTCACCCAGGGGCATCTCATCCATAGTGGCAGCCAGAAGGCAACTCTGGCTCCGAAGCTGGTCAGCCGACGCAACTTCCAAGACAAAACTCACGAGAATGCCCTTTAAAGGAGCCCTCCTGTTCGGAAGCAAGCTGCAGAAGTTAGCTGACAAATGGGGCGAATCTCCAGTACCTCGGCTACCGGAGGACAAGAACAAAAGAATCCAATGCCCCTCTCCCCGATTACCTAAGGGCAGAGAATCACAGCGTTTTAGACCCTACAAGATTACAAATCAAGCACCTCGCCCCACAGGGAGGGGCCAGTCCTTTCGGCACACACACAACAAGAGGGGAGCCGGCTCTGGCCCAGGCCCCAGCCGCACCCCACAATGAGAATCAGCTGACCCATCCACAGGAAGAAGCCATAGGGGGCAGGCTTGCCCTATTCTACCAAAGATAGGTCGAGATAACAACGGACAAGTGGGTCCTAACCATCATTCGAGAGGGATACTATCTGGACTTCCACAACATCCGTCTGGACAAGTTTGTGAAATCTCCTTGCCACGCACCCTCCAAGAGGACGCCAGTGGAAACCACACTGGCCAAATTGCTCGCCCTAAAGGCCATAACGCCTGTGCCCATGCAACAACAAAATACTGGGCACTATTCCATCTATTTTATCGTCCCCAAGAAAGAGGGAACATTCCGGCCCATACTGGTCCTCAAGTCATTCAACCGCTACCTGAGGGTACCACACTTCCGCATGGAAACCCTGCGCTCTGTCATAAGGGGCGATACAGCCGGGAGAATTCCTTACATCCCTGGACCTGTCAGAAGCCTACCTGCACATCCCAGTCCATCATTAGCATCAGCGCTTCCTACGCTTCATGATCCTGGACCACCACCGGTTCCGGGCGCTACCCTTTGGGCTAGCCACAGCCCCCGGACGTTCACCAAAATCATGGTTGTAGTGGCGGTGACACTGAGGAAGAAAGGAATCCTCATACATCCACATCTGGATGATTGGCTGATCAGGGCAAAATCTCCAGAGGAAAGTCATCAGGTGACCACCAGAGTCAAGACTCTACTGGAGAACCTGGGTGGGCCATCAACACAAACAAGAGCTGTCTGCAGCCCTCCCAATCTCTAGAATACCTGGGAGTCCGGTTCGACACCAAACAAGACAAGGTCGTCCTTCCTCCTACAAGGAGAAGAAAACTGATGAACCAATTGCGAAATCTGCTAGGAAGTCTCCACCCCAAAGTATGGGACTACCTCCAAGTCCTCGGCCTCATGACATCAACCCTGGAAGTGGTCCCATGGGCAAGAGCTCACATGCGACCGCTACAGTGCTCCCTACTGTCACGATGGAACCCGATGTCCCAGGACTACTCCATTCACCTCCAGCTCCTGGAGGAAGTGTGGAACCAGCTCCAATGGTGGCTTCAAGAAGACCATCTAAGCAAGGGAGTAAAGCTATCCCCACCGACCTGGATTTTGCTCACCACGGATGCGAGCCTACGAGGGTGGGGAGCCCACTGTCAGGAACTGACGGCCCAGGGGCAATGGGACAAGGACGATTCGGGGTGGAACATCAACCGAGTAGAAGCCCGGGCGGTCAGACTAGCCTGCCTACGGTTCAGTCACAGACTCCGGGGCAAATCTGTCAGTCATGTCGGACAATGCCACAACAGTTGCCTACATCAACCACCAGAGAGAAACCAGAAGCCAACAGCTGTCCCTGGAAATAGATCCCCTAATGGTGTGGGCGGAAGCAAACCTACAAGGGATCTCAGCCGCCCACATCACGGGAAAAGACAACGTCACTGCGGACTATCTCAGCAGAGAAAGTCTAGACCCAGGGGAATGGATGCTGTTGCCCACAGCCTTCCAGTTGATAGTAAACCGCTGGGGAACCTCAGCCATGGATCTCCTGGCAACCCGGTCCAATGTCCGAGTTCCCAACTTTTTCAGTTGCAGACGAGAACCACAATCCCAAGGGATCGATGCCCTCGTCCAGACCTAGCCACAGGAAGACCTGCTATACGCTTTTCTCCTGTGGCCACTACTGGGCGGGATCATCTGCAAGAAAGAACACCACAGGGGCCTAGTACTTCCAGTGGCCCTGGACTGGCCAAGAAGGCAGTGGTACGCAGACATGCGAAGACTCTTGACGAGGAGCCCTCTCCCCCTACCTCCACATAGGGATCTGCTCCAGCAAGGCCCGATCCTCGACGAAGACCCAACTCTATTCTCTCTTATGGTCTGGCCATTGAGAGGACACGCCTGAAGAAGGGCGGATTCTCAAGGGCGGTGATTGACACCTTGCTCCGAGCACGCAAGTTCTCCACATTCCTAACCTACATACGAATATGGAGAATATTCGAAGCCTGGTGCGAAGACCACAACGTCCTTCCGCCGACAGCCAAAATTCCTGCAGGACGGCTTATAGAAGGGGTTGTCCCTCAACTCCATCAAGGTTCAGGTGGCCGCGTTGGCCTGCGTCAGAACCAAAGTGGAAGGCATTAGCCTAGCATCTCATCTGGATATCTCCCGCTTCCTGAGAGGGGTCAAGCAGATCTGACCACCCTTAAAGTGGCTGGTACCCTTATGGAACCTCAATCTAGTACTAGACTTCCTAGCAGGAGCCTCCTTCAGTCCTATCCATAGTCTATCCCTACGACTCCTAACCTTGAAGACCGCATTTCTAGTGGCAATATGGTCGGCCCGTCGCATCTCCAAACTTCAAGCACTATCCGGTCGGGAACCTTTTCTCAGATTCACACCGGGATCCATACAGCTATGCACTGTCCCCTCCTTCCTTCCAAAGGTGGTTTCTCACTTCCATCTATTTATTTTATTTATTTTTAATTTTTATAGACCGAAGTTCTTGTAGGAACTACAAATCAATCCGGTTTACATACAACTTTTAAATGCCCAAAAAGAGTAGGGGGCTTTACATAGAACAATTGAACAATAAAACAGGTAACAATAGAACAATAATGATGGAACAAATAGAATAGATAACCAATTAAACATAGTAATATCGTAATAAATATTATATAGAAAATAAATATAAAAGGGATAGAGTAAATGAAGTGTGAATACAGTATAAATACAAAAGATCTAAACCAAATCATCTCGCTGCCATCTCCAGACAAGCGTAAGGGCGCCGAAGAATCTCGCCGTCTTCGCCACCTTTATGTTGGCAGGCTCCGAGTCCAATACCTGGAAAGGTCGGAATCCGTACGAAAGACGGACCACCTATTTGTCCTTCACAGCAGGAAGAAACAAGGGGAAGCGGCCTCGCGGGCAACCATAGCCCGCTGGATCAAAGAAGTAATCCAGGTGGCCTATGTAGAGGCAGGCAAGCCTCCACCGTTACAAGTCAAGGCCCATTCCACCAGAGCCCAGGCAGTGTCCTGGGCAGAAACCAAGATGCTGTCACCCTCTGAGATCTGTCGGGCGGCGACATGGTCCTCCATTCACACCTTCTCCAGGTTCTACCGCCTTGATGTTCAAGCTCAGGAGGACATAGCATTCGCAAGGGCAGTACTAAGTGGGCCACGGGTAGCCTCCCACCTGGTTCGGGAGTAGCTTTTGTACATCCCATTGGTCCTGAGTCCATCTGCTACAAGCTAGGAAATGGAGAAATTACTTACCTGATAATTTTGTTTTCCTTAGTGTAGACAGATGGACTCAGTAACCCACCCATGGCTGGCGCAATACACAAAAACCTCGGGGACAATTCCCGAGAGCAAGACAAGCACGAGTAAGCCACGCTTCCCTTCACCTAGGACACCCATAGTTACTGGGCGTCGGCGTTTCTCGGTTGAGGGCACTGGCGGTCTCCAGCTATAGTCCAAGTCAACCAGTTCAAGTTAATCACGTTTATCAAGTTATTCAAGTTAAACAAAGTTAGTCAAATTATCCAGACACACATATAACCACAATTGCTTTTCGAGGAGAATACTGAAGAGCAGAGCTTCCTGCAGGGGTATATGAACTGGTGTTGAGGTCAGCTTGAAATCTGACTGTCTCCAGCTGCTATTAGGAGCACACTATACCCATTGGTCCTGAGTCCATCTGTCTACACTAAGGAAAATGAAATTATCAGGTAAGTAAATTTCTCCATTGCTTACTATAAGCTAAGTTCTCCATAAAAAGGAATCACATAAGATCCCTGGTCACAGAGAGAGAGATTGCGGTTCTATTTTTTGGAGTGGGATACCCAAGATCCTGCCTCCCTCCCATTTGGAAACTCATGCCTTACTAGTTACCAGAAGCTAAACTGGGAACATTAAGAACATAAGAAATTGCCAAGCGGGGTCAGACCAAGGGTCCATCAAGCCTGGCATCCTGTATCCAACAAAGGCCAAATCAGGCCACAAGAACCTGGCAATTATCCAAACACTAAGAAGATCCCATGTTACTAATACAATTAATAGCAGTGGCTATTCCCTAAGTAAACTTGATTAATAGCCGTTAATGGACTTCTCCTCCAAGAACTTATCCAAACCTTTTTTGAACCCAGCTACACTAACTGCACTAACCACATCCTCTGGCAACAAATTCCAGAGCTTTATTGTGCGTTGAGTGAAAAAGAATTTTCTCCGATTAGTCTTAAATGTGCTACTTGCTAACTTCATGGAATGCCCCCTAGTCCTTCTATTATTCGAAAGTGTAAATAACCGAGTCACATCTACTCGTTCAAGACCTCTCATGATCTTAAAGACCTCTATCATATCCCCCCTCAGCCGTCTCTTCTCCTAGCTGAACAGCCCTAATCTCTTCAGCCTTTCCTCATAGGGGAGCTGTTCCATCCCCTTTATCATTTTGGTTGCCCTTCTCTGTACCTTTTCCATCGCAACTATATCTTTTTTGAGATGCGGCGACCAGAATTGTACACAGTATTCAAGGTGTGGTCTCACCATGGAGCGATATAGAGGCATGATGACATTTTCTGTTTTATTAACCATTCCCTTCCTAATAATTCCTAACATTGTTTGCTTTTTTGACTGCTGCAGCACACTGAGCTGACGATTTTAAAGTATTATCC
The DNA here is from genome assembly GCF_901001135.1 of Rhinatrema bivittatum. Lineage (NCBI taxonomy): Eukaryota > Metazoa > Chordata > Amphibia > Gymnophiona > Rhinatrematidae > Rhinatrema > Rhinatrema bivittatum. The sequence continues at coordinate 119,864,773 of NC_042619.1, forward strand.
ACTATGATGCCTAGATCCTTTTCGTGGGTGCTAGCTCCTAATATGGAACCTAACATCGTGTAACTACAGCAAGGGTTATTTTCCCCTATATGCAACACCATGCACTTGTCCACATTAAATTTCATCTGCCATTTGGATGCCCAATCTTCCAGTCTTGCAAGGTCCTCCTGTACTGTATCAATGTATTAGGAGGACCTGTTGCTGACATATGCAAATATCATGTTTTTGCAGATGGAGGCACAATCTGTTTTACCACACAAGTATCTGGCCCTCCTGCATAAAGGAGCCGATGCAGTATCAGGTGTGCAAAAAATGTGCGTCCAATCTGGATGCACATTTTTTTGAAGATGTGCACATTCCCTCTGGGGCACTCAATGTAATACTCAAATGAGCTGATGTGCTAAAAGACACGCAATGGATAAAGTGCGTCCATGGTGTCGTGGGTAAGGAAAACGAACACAATTTTCCGAGCATCAGTTTTCCTAACCTGTGCACATCCACAGGTTAGGAAAATGGAGGCTGGTAAATTGAGCTTCCCTTTCCCTCAACTGACTTCTGTCAAGAGTTTTTTTTTTCATGTTACAGTTTGTGTGGTTCTTCCTGCTTAGTATTGCAAGGATATTACTTAGGAGGAACCACAGGAAAGCTGTAGTTTTTGCTTTGCTGAGCATGGCTTAGGGTCCCTCAAAACGTAACACAATCTTACCTTAATTTTTGAGGGTTAAAATGTGCACGTCAGGTGTAATAGCCTCATCAACATGGCATGTGATAAGTGCTAGTAGTAATGGGTATTTTGGATACAGTGGGCCTATATCTAGTGCATTTATAGCCGTGCTGAGCTCAGTGCCTGATGTTGCATCGGCTCGAAGGTTGGGGTTTTTTTTTTAGTGAGTTATGCAGTTTTTAGTGTGCAGTAAGTGTACTGACCATATACTAAAGTCAAGCCTATCTTGAGTACATAGAGTTCTGAGGCTAAAGGAAATAACTAGATACCTAGCGCCTTTGAATATAGCTTAAGTGCTTTTATCAAGCAATAATATGAAAAATCTTTGTAGTATTTAGATTATTTCTAATATGATGAATGTAATTGTCTCGGTCCCATGCATAATCGGTAAGAGAGCCCCGTTTATTTTCACTTCAAATTATTCTGGGAGATTTGCAAAGCTAAAAACTGAAAAAAAGTGGTTGAAACACCAGGCCGGACTCACCTATTCTTCGATCCGCGCGTCAGAAGTTGACACAGAATAGCAAACAAGATTGGATGATGCGTTTAGTGCATGTCAACAACTGGGCTCCACAGGAACGTGGGTTGAGCCTTGGATCTGAAGAAGAGAGAATACCCTGAGACCATACTAAATTCCAGCGTTTCCCAGCGACGGCACTGTAGCAAAGTAACTTCGCTCGATTTTCAATTAGATAAACAATTCGTATTGAGAGAGCAAATTAAGGGCCAGCCCTTTTCTCCATGTGAAGATAAAACCATAATTTTAGAAACTGGTTCAAGTTAGCAAAAGTGATTTTCTTCAGTTCTCTTCCATACTAAACCAACTCACATACTAAAGACCGCAGGATGTTGTTCCCTCACAGCAAATTTGACGTCACATCCTGTCGCCGGTCCTTTTATTTTTTTTCCTCTCCTCAAGACCTAACTTCCTCCTCCATTTATTAACTTTTAAAGAGATTGGGGTGAAGTAGAGAACCGGGGTTAAATCTTTCCATCAATCAGCGAGAGATTAGCTTAACCCGGTTGGAAAAAGAAGGTGCAGAGAGTTGCGAAATTTGCTTCGGTCTCAGCTCCCGAGCTGCTGTTTTTGGAACGCAGGAGCCTAGTCTCGCGTAGCTTGGTGCGTGCGCGTCACGGAGCCACCGCCCCCCTCCCTCCTCGCGACAGCTCGGAAGGTTCGCAGTGAGAGGTGGTGGCATAAGCCAGAGGCGCAGCTCTTGTCGAGAGCCCGCGACGCGCAGCCATGGCCGAGAACGCCGGCTTGGAGAACCACCGCATCAAGAGCTTCAAGAACAAGGGTCGTGATGTAGAGGTGGGTCCCCCGGCCCCTGCCCGCGTTCTCTTCTCGGCGGTTGGTCCCTGGCACGGTACTGTGTGAAGGAAGGAATGGGGGAGGCAGTAGCGGCCTGCCTGGAAGTCCCCGCTCCGGGCCGGCTCGTTGGTGCGCGAGATGTCTGCTTTCTTCCTCCGTCACGGCGGGCGCGGCTTGAACGGAGAGAAGGATTCGACGCCGCTTCTAGTTAACGGCTTGTTTTCCTGCCAGGCCGCTCCTTTCCTCGTGGGACTGAGGCCGTGGGTTTGTTTGCGAGGCTCCCTCGCCGTTGCTCGCAGTGTTGAGTCGGCTCCTGGCGGGCCTGGGGTTTGGGATTCTTGGGTAGCCTGTTTTTGGAGGGAGGTTGGTCGGTTGGCTGACTGGCTTGTTTTTGGTGGGGAAGGGGATGTGGCTGAAATCTCCTGAGCATCGGCTGCCGACCGGCCGGCTCGTCTCTCCTGAGCTTGGGGGAGGGGCGGCAGGCTGTGTTGGCGCTGTTGCTGATCATCCACTGGAGTGCCGCGGCCCTACTACTTGTCTCTCTCCTTTCGACTTTAGTAGCGGGTCTGGGGCCTCCTTATTACTTTTCGTCCAAGGTTTGGTGGTACCATCTTTTTTTCGGTTTGGGTGTGTATGGATTATTTCTGGGCACCTGTCAGATCCCGTGCTGGAAGCAGTCAGACTCGGCTGGTGTTTAACAGCGTTTATGATAGGCGCATGCTGGGGATCTTGCTTTTTTTGGACTAGGTATTCTCAGTGCTATTTGGGGTCTCTAAATAGCGGGAGCAAGTCGAGATTTCATCCTTTTCCTTTTGGGTGTGTTTGGTTTTTAAATGTTTAGTTTCCAACTGTATTTTTAGCTGGGAAGGGAATGTTGGCTCCCGAAAGCTAGTCAAGAAATGTATTTAATCCAGTAAAAAAAGTATTGCTTTTTTTTTTTTTGTTCACCTTTTATTTCCTGCCTTCTCAAAGGCAGAACAGTACAGATTATGACAATTACTGGGAGATGCTTGCCGCATTGATTGTGAATTTTGCAAACCTTGGAATACAGCCACATATACATGCAGTGAGACATTTTGGCACCTTGTCTTTCTTCATCTGACTCATGACATTTTACAAGTGATATTGTGTCTTGCATTCTTAAGATTCAGTTCAAACATTTCAACTTACGGCATGGGGGAGAGAGGGTTTTATTCTTTTCTGATATTAAAGTTCCAGCTATATAGAAGATAAATGCCAGGCAGAAACTTTTGAATTAAGTCCTTTGCAAAGTACTCAAAAGGTTTTGTGGTTTTTTTGTTTTGTTTTATTTTTGTACATTTCCTTTTTTTTTTTCCTACTTTTATTTAGGAACCCAGATGACTTGGTATTTCTCCAGCTCCATAAGTCACATTTAAATTTTAGCACATAGCCAAAGCTTATGTTTGAGGAAAACATGCCCTGTTAACCCAGTATGTCCTAGTATAGAATGATTCCAAAAGCACTCAAAGTATATAAATCATTGGTAAGTGCTAACAGATATTAATCTCTTAACATTTGGCATTACATAAGTGATTATAGGTAGAAGTTACATAAATGATTATAGATAGAAATTATTTTAAGAATATTCTCCTTGCTAAAAATATTGTGGTTACCACTTTAGTCCACTTGAATGCATGGAATTGAATGATTTATCCCTTTCTCATGGTCTTAAAAAAAACAAAAAAAAAACATGAAAGCTAATGTAAGCTCTGAAGTAGAGAGTTCTAAACTTGATGTTTATGTTCATTCTAAAAGTTCATATATGAAGGGTATAATTTTGTATGAATCTTGGTTATATTTTTATCCAACACTTTAAAAATTAGAAAGTAATAGAAGGGTCGTTGTCCCCAGTTTAAAAAATATGGGATACTGCTAGAGATTAGGCTCATACTATTACTTAAAAATTCTACAGTGCTACAGAACATATGTAGTGCTTAACAAACATAGAAAAAGACAGTCCCTACTCAATAGAGCTTACGATCTAATAAGACAGATATACAGGACAGGAGACTTTGGGTATTCCATAAAGAAAAAGAAAGTTAATAAGACTAAAAGCAGACAATTGAGCATAAGATTTAAAAGCAGTTTCAGAAAGGTGAGTGTTTAGATGGGATTTAAACACGGCAAGAGAGGGAGCATGACACATTAGTTCAGGAAGAGCATTCCAAGCACGGAGTCTGGAATTGGCAGTAAAGGAGACGGGTACAGATAGGAGTGACTTGGCTGAGTGAAGTGCACGAGGAGAGGTGGGGAGTAGTGAGGCACTTGTAGGTGAGACAGAGGAGCTTGAACTGTATGCAGGAGTGGATAGGAAGTCAATACAGTGACTTCAGAAGAGGGTTTATGTGAGCATAGGTCTTTGCAAAAGGTAAGTCATGCAGCTGAATTTAGAGCAGATTGCAGTGGAGAGAGCTTGCTGGGAGACAAGTGAGAAGCAGGTTGCAATAGTCTTAAATATGAAGAGATGAGTGGATAAGGGTTCTAGTAGTGAGCTCAGGAAAGGATGGATTTTGATATTGTTATATAGAGAAATAGCATGTTTTAGCAGAGTTTTGGGTATGTGTAGTGAAGGTAAAAGGTGTTTGAGTACTCCCAAGGTTATGGGCTGATGGGACTAGGCTAATGACTGTTATCCATTGAAGCAGAGAGAGGAGGAAGAAGGGAGGTGGACTTCACCGTGTTGAATTTGAGGTGGGACATCCAGGCAGCAATGTCAGGCACGCAGGTTGAGATCCCTGATTTCTGGTGAAGTTTAAGAACATAAGAAATTGCCATGCTGGGTCAGACCAAGGGTCCATCAAGCCCAGCATCCTGTTTCCAACAGAGGCCAAACCAAGTTAGATTTGGTAGTCATCAGCATAAAAATGGTATTAAAAGCCATGAGGGGAAATCAGAGCACCAACAGAATTAGTATATAGTGAGAAGAGGGCCCAGGACAGAATCCCGAGGTACACCAATTGATAGTGGATTAGCAGTAGAGGAGGAACTACCAGAGGAAATGCTAAACATGCTATGGGAGAAGAGAACCAAGACAAGACAGATTAGTAATTCTAATACATGACTAGTAGTCATAGGGCTGTACTCATCTCCTTCTCTGCCTGTTCTGTAGTCTTTCAAAATTCTCTCTCTGTTCTTTATGCTTCCTGATTCTTACAGCTGTCTTTTATTTGTATTTTTCATTTGTTTTTTTTCATTGTCTCATCCTTTTGATTGTGTGTACCTTTTGCCTTCTCTTAATTGTAAGTTTCATTGATTGGAGAAACAAAAACATTATCGAGCAAATTAGACTAGTACTATTAGTCTAACAGGTGTGTTTTGTGATGGTTGGTATAAAGGGGACATAAGAATGGAGATGTAGAGCACTAAATAATTCCATTCTAAATTGTCTAAACCTGATGGTACAAGCTTGATCCTTTTACAAGGACAGCCTTGGGATCAGAAAGCAGCTCTTCGTTATAAGAATCACTGTAAAAAATATTATGATACCTTAGCAAATTGAATTACTCAGTGGGATTCAGTAGTTCTGTTGGGCTGATTACTGTTAAACAAGTATTTATGTAAAACTTGCGATTATCTAATGTAAACCTACCACCTGATGGAGTTGGTGAAAGTAAAAGGGTTTGAGAATTAAAAAAAAAAAAAAAAAAAAAAAGCAAAGGATACCCAAGATTAGTGGAGAAGAAAAGGTGAAGTTGGACATTAGTGGTATCTGCAGTTCTACAGTAAGAGGAAAAATTAGGCAGATCAATTGGGCCTTGTGATCATTATTTGCTATCATATTCTGTTTATATGCTTCTGTGGAAGCATTTCTCAGAGCCAGAAATGTAAGATCTTACATGCTTTACTGTCAGCAACCTGAAAATGCAAGCTGATGTATTTAATATGAAACTGACTCTTGAATTTACTAGTTTTTATTGTGATACATTGGTAAAGTGCTTTTGTAGGGATATTCAATAGTACCAGATTAACACTTAACCTTGGAAGTCCATACATTATAGGATACTCCTATCATAATTTTATAATAAACCATTGTTTATTTCTAAAGTTAAACATTTGGATTAGTTTAAATGTTGCTAAAGACAGGTAATTACAGTAAATGTTTTCTGGAATCCACCTAAGTAAATAGTTGAAAGCATAAGCATATTAAGTGGTTCAAACATTTGCAAATGCTAGATTTTACTTTTTATGCAGCCTTCCAAGAGTTAAGCAGAATATCTCCTGAAATAAGGCAGCCACCCTTGCTATGCAAGCAACATCTTATTGGCAGCCACTGATTGAAGGAGCATATGCATTAATTACTTTAGTTCATATGCTGTTATCCTAACTCTAAAGTAGTAGTGTCGGCAGAAAAAGATCAACTAGTCCATCTAGTCTGCCCAGCAATTTTTTTATTGCAAGTTAGCCACATGTTTTTGTTCAGGTAGTAAGTACCGCCCTGTGAAGGTTATCCCCCAAAACTTGTGTTAAGGGTAATAGTATTTCAATCAAAACCAAACAACTATCAAACCCATAACAAAATTACTGCTAGCAACATTTTTATGGGGTGAGCAGCACTAGCCTTCTTGATTAAGTTTTTGCTAGTCTGTCCACAGTTGGCTTTTGAAGAGCAATGTTACAGTTGTGTCAAAAGCATGAAAGGTAATTGCTTAAGGGTAACAATCTAAGGGCAGTAACTGCCTCTTAATTCAGGTTACCCCCATGCACTCTTTTTTTTCATTTCAAGCTTCTACCCTTTAGGGATCAACAATGTTTATCCTATGCCTTTTTGAATTTGTTTACTATTTTCCTCTTCACCACTTCTGGGAGGGCACTGATGCCAGTAATAGCAGTAGCTATTCCCCAAGTCAACTTGATTAAAAGCAGTTAATGGGCTTCTCCAAGAACTTATCCAAACTTTTTTTTAAACCCAGCTACACTAACTGCACTAACCACATCCTCTGGCAGCAAATTCCGGAGCTTAATTGTGCATTGTGAATGAAAGAATTTTCTCCAATTAATTTTAAATGTGATACTTGTTAACTTCATGGAGTGCCCCCTAGTCCTGTTACCTGAAAGAGTAAATAACAGATTCACATTTATCTGTTCTAGATCTCTCATGATTTTATGTCCTAAGGCCTATCATTTGGAGACTTAAGGGTTGTCCAATTTGCTTTCAGCTGTCTGCAATGAAAAAGCAGCTGACTTAACTGAAAGAGGAACTGTTCAGATTTCAAAAAACCTCCCTTTTCTTGCAGCATCCAGAATATCCACCCAGCTACCACGGAGGACTCGAACCCAAGAAGAAATGGTTTACTGTGGGCTCTAATAGAACAAGACGTGATTAAATGATTCTATTTTTAAATGAATTATTTATATTACACTTTCTGGCACTTCAAAGTGGATTATAATCAGGTATTGTAGGTATGTCCCTATCCCCAGAGAGCGCTCAATCTAAATTTGTACCTGAGGAAACAGAGGTAAAGTAATTTGCCCAAGGTTACAAGGAACAGCAGTGGGATGTGAATCCTGGTTTTCCTGGTTCATAGCCTGTTACTCCTCTACTCCAAGGTGACTGACACTCAATTTCCCCAACTGTGAAGCATTCTGAGTATTCACCCCCCACAGATAAACCAAACATCTAGGATTAAAAAACCCAGGAATAAATGGATTACAATAAACTATCAGAATAGGGCCTGTGATGAAGACACTCACTCTCCCTGCCATCTTACCTGACAACTTTCATTTAAAAAAAAAAAAAAAAAGGAAGACAGGTTAATCCACAACCAGTACAATCAGTGGGCCTCTACCAGCAGATAGAGACTGAGCAAAGCTGACAGTATGGTGTGTGTATGTGTATGCAAAAGCCAACTGTGGACCACTAAACACATGATCATAACTATTAACAGATAATCATTCAAACACTCAGTTAACAGGGAAACCCTGAGTTCAGACAGTGATTGTAATATCACTAAACTAGAGACTGGATCTGACACTTATCAGTAATCACCGGAGATGCAGCCAATCAGGAGGACAACAGGACCACCATACGGCAGCCAAGGGCAGGAAGGTGAATTAACCTGGTATTAAAGGGAATTATCAGGTAAGTAGTAATTTCACCTTTCTTAGCATTTAGACAGGTTAATCTACAGCCAGTGGGATGTACCAAGCTAGTCATGAATAAGGTGGGAGGCTGCCCATGGCCCATTAAACACCGCACACGGTAATGGCTGGAAAAGGTGTATAAGACCACATCGCAACTCTGCAACTTTCGACAGGAGAAGACAATCTAATCTCCGCCATAACACTGCCTGAGCCCTAACCTGACTAGGTAACGGCTGCTCAGTATCCACATACACAGCAGTGATAACCTCCTTAATCTAACGGACTATTGTAGTCTGTGATGCTGGCTCACCCCATTTACCCCTTCTGTGGAGTATAAACAGATGGTCAGTCTTCCTGAGTGGTTTAGAAATCTCCAAACACCTCATGATATGTCACTTGACATCCAAGTTCCGTAACAGATATTCATCCACATCTCCCTGTCCAGTGTCGGCAAGGAAATTGACTGAAGTGAAAATCTTTGGCAAGAAAAGTCAGAACAGTTCACAGCTGGACCGCCCTCTGAATCACTCGTTGGAACAGTTACCAGCAAGACAGAGCCCATGGTCTGGAAACTACGTGCAAACACCGTCCTCTAATAAGTAACCTCAAGGAGAGGCTACGCAGTGGTTGACAGGTGGGACCCGCCAGGGCACCGGCAACTGCAAAGGGGGGGACGGGGACAGAGATGCTTCACCCTTTTCAAGAACTGGGCCACATTCAGATAGGTGGACAAGGATTCACCATTCATGTGACTCTGGAAACAGGCAAGAGCTGCCACCTTCACCTTTAAGGAATTAAGGGCCAAGCCCTTAGAAACCCATTTTGCAAAAAAAATCCAAACTGAGCGAGATTTTAACCAAACTAGAATGAACCCCTCGTTCCTCACACCAAGCCTCAAACACTCGCCAAACCAAACATAGGATAAGGAAGTAGAGAACTTTCGTGCTCGAAGAAAGGTTGAAATCACAGCTGCAGACTATCCACGCTTCAGCAATTGAGCCCTTTCGAGGGCCATACCATAAGACAAAAATAAAGTCTGACCTCTGAGAAGATTAGGCCCCTGCTGTAGCAGGTCCACCAGAAGCCTCTGCAGATCTGTATACCACGGTCTCCTGGGCCAATCTGGAATCACCAGAAGCACCAACCTCATGTCTCTCGATCCTCCGAATCATTCTGCTCAACATGGGCCACGGGAGAGAGGTACATAGAAGCTTGCCTCTGGCCACTCCTGCATGAAAACTTCAGATCTCTCCTGCAACTGAACATTCGTATTATGCGATGTCACCAGCAAGTCTAAAAATGGGAGCCCCCAGTGGCCCACTAGGAGCTGGAATGCTTCGTTTGAAAATTCTCATTCTCCTAGATCCAGACTGTCTGCTGAGAAAGTCCACTGTTACATTGTCTTTTCCTGCAATGTGTGACATTGAGATCTCCTGAAGATGTACTTCTGCCCATTCTATGAGTTGTGCTATTTTCTGTGACACTTGCTGGCTTAGTTCCTCCCTGGTAATTGATGTAAACCACCATTTTCGCATTTTCCAACATCATTTGGACCACTCGACCCTGCAAGCAGTCAACTCCTGACTCTGAGTCCCTCCAACCCTGGAGGCTTGCATCTGTCGTGAGTACTAGGCAGTCCGGTGTATTTAGGGGGGGGGCACCCTTCATTAGATGATCTGCTTGCAAACACTACAGTTAGATGCTGAATAGGACGCGTATGTGCCCTTGCCCATGGAACCACCTCTAGGATGGCTACCATCAACCCGAGCACCTGTAGATAAGACCTCACTGTCGGGCGTATTTGTCAGTCACAATTGTTCCATCAGTTTCTGAATGCGGATCTCCGGCAGGAATACCCTGCTTTGCTTCATGTCGAAAACCAGATACTCCAGTGTCTGATGGCTGCATATTGCTCTAGGCCAAGTTCACTACCCAAACTAGTTCCCGTAGCCAGAAGATCACCTTTCATGAGACCTGAAGACTTTCATGCTCTTGGCCCAAATTAGCCAGTCGTCTAAATGTGGGTGGTCCAGAATGCCATCCTCAAACACTGATGCTACCACCCCCATGAACTTGGAGAAGGTTCTGGGCACGGTGGCCAAACCAAAGGGTAGCACTTGAAACTGAATGTTGCTCCAAGAAAGCAAAACGCAAAAAAACAGTTGATGCTCCAGCCAGGTGGCATTTTGAAGATATGCCTCTGAAAATCCAGAGATGTAAGAAACCCCCAACTGTACTACTATTATCAGCAAGCATAAGGTTTCCATGCGGGAGTGAGTCACTCGCAAAAGCCGATTGACTCCCTTTGAGATTCAGGATGGGACGAAAGGAACTCTCCTTCTCGGGTACAACGAAATAAATAGAATATTGGTCCCTATTTTCATAAGAACATAAATTGCAATACTAAGTCAGTCCAAGGGTCCATCAAGCCCAGCAACCTGTTTCCAGCAATGGCCAATCCAGGCTAAAAGTACCTGGCAAGTACTCAAACACTTAAGTGGATCCCATGCTACTGAAGACAGTAATAGCATAGGCTATTCCCTAAACCAAGTTGATTAATAGCAGTTAATGGACTTCTCCAAGATCTTATCCAAACCTTTTTTTTTTAAACCCAGCTACACTAACTGCACTAACAACATCTGTTGGCAACAAATTCCAGAGCTTAATTGTGCATTGAGTGAGATTTTTCTACAATTAGTCTTAAATGTGCTACTTGCTAACTTCATGGAGTGGCCCCTAGTCCTTCTATTATATCTGAAAGAGTAAATGACTGATTCACATTTACCCGTTCTAGACCTCTCATTATTTTAAACATCTCTATTATCCCCCCTCAGCTGTCTTTTCTCCAAGGTGAACAGCCCTAACCTCTTTAGCCTTTCCTCATAGTGGAGCTGTTCCATCCCCTTTATCATTTTGGTCACCCTTCTTTGTACCTTCTGCAGTGCAACTATATCTTTTTTTTTTTTTTTTTAAGATGCAGTGACCAGAATTGTACAAGGTACTCAAGGTGCGGTCTTGCCATGGAGTGATACAGAGACGTTATGATATTTTCAGTCTTATTTACTGTTCCCTTCCTAATAATTCCTAACATTGTTTGCTTTTTTGACTGCTGCAGCACACTGAGCTGACTATTTCAATGTATTATCCACTGTGACGCCTAGATCTTTCCTGGGTGGTAGCTCCTAATCTGGACCCTAACATCGTGTAACTACAACATGGTTTATTTTTCCCTATTATGCATCACCTTGCACTTGCCACAATAAATTTCATCTGCCATTTGGATGCCCAATCTTCCAGTCTCACAAAGTGGTCCTGCAATTTATCACAATCCGCTTGTGATTTAACTGCTCTGAATAATTTTGTATCATTTGCAAATTTGATAACATCTCGTCTTATTCCTTTTTAGATCATTTTATAAATATATTGAAGAGCACCAAAGTACAGATCTCTGAGGCACTCCACTGTTGATGCTTTTCCACTGAAAATTGACGTTTTAATCCTACTCTGTTTCCTGTCTTAACCAGTTTGTAATCAGTGAAAGAACATTGCTTCCTACCCCATGACTTTTTAGTTTTCTTAGAAACCTCTTGTCAAACACCTTCTGAAAATCCAACTACACTACATTTACCGGTTCACCTTTATCCCCATGTTTAATAACCCCTTCAAAAAAAATGAAGCAGATTTGTGAAGCAGGACTTCCCTTGTGTAAATCCATGTTGACTGTGTGCCATTAAACCATATCTTTCTCTATGCTCTGTGATTTTGATCTTTAAAAAAACTTTCCACTATTTTCCCCGGCACTGAAGTCAGGCTCACTGGTCTATAGTTTTCCTGCATCGACCCTGGAGCCCTTTTTCAATATTGGCGTTACATTGGCCACCCTCCAGCCTTCAGGTACAATGGATGATTTTCTTGTACCATGGGCAGGGGGATTATGGCCTGCAAGCCGAGGAGTCTTTAAATTTACACTGTAAATTTATGCCTGTCTTCTGCAGGGAGACACCACAAAAACATCCCGAGGAACACCGAGAAACTTCAGAGCGCAGCCATCTATTCTCCAGAACTCACGTTTCTGATGTGATATTGACCCACCTCAATAAGGGGTTGCCTGTTTTATCTCCTGTTCATGGGTGTGGGTTGGCGCAGTCATGGTGGGGGGGCACTGCTGCGCGAGCCCGTACCCAATCTGGGCTGCCTAGGACGAAGGACTGAGACCTACATAAAGGTTGAGCTCTCTGAGAAGATGTTCCTCTGTAGGCTTGCAAACATTTGAAACCCATGCGTGATCTCTCGCACTGAACGAGAGTGGTGCATGCATTTAATCCTTTGGTAACAGAGGAACCTAGGACTTGCCCCACTTATTGGCCTTTTTTTTTTTTTTGTCAATCCCAAACAATAACTATCCTTTAAAAGGTAGTTTTGTAAGATTAGACTTTGAATTTCAATCAGCCAACTAATATTCTTCAGCCATAGCTGACACCTAGCGCTATCACCGAAGCCACCCCTCTGGCAAAAGTGCAAACCAGGTTGCAGCCCACAACCTCCAAGAGGGTGGCTGCCGGTTCCATCACTGCCTGGAATTCAAACCAGACTCATAGATGACACACATTTTCAGAAAGCACAATTGCTCTTTCGCCACCAGATCCAAGAGGTACGGCGCTTCCAAAGCTCATCCCCCTTTAAAACTTGCTTCCAGGGCACCCCATTCAAGATCAATCAGTTCTTGAATAACATCCATTATGCTTTACGCAAAGAAACTAAAATCAGATTCATCTTTAGCTCAGATATGGGATCAGCACCCCTAGCATCCTTTAGAGTCTGGGAGATCAGAGTTGGCAACATTGTGCTTTATGGTTCGGCTTCATCATCTGTACCATCTGGGGCCCTATTAGCCTTACCCGCGGCACCAGGCATGCAGAGATCCGCAGTCTGCGATCCTGAACTCCTAGGCTTGGCCGGCTCTGCCAACTGTGCCTGAAGAAAGGACTACACTCCTTAAAAAAAAAAATAAATAAATAAATAAAAGTTCCATCCAAGAAAGGGTAGAAGGATCCATACTAAAACCAGGGGATGTTTTTCCTGTGCTCACTGAGTTGCCTTCCCCCTGCTGATGAACCAGTTATGAGATCCCCCAAAACCAGGTGAAACCTCTGACAATTCCCCCTCCAGTCCCATTCTCGCATCATACTAGGAAGGGCCAGGCTCAGCAAAATCAGCCAGAGAGAACTCTCCCTGATCCTCCAAGCAGTGCTGACACAAGTTAGAGGGGACGCCAGGCTGAGATGCCCACATATAGCAAGCAGTATGTAAGGTAAGAGGTGAGATAATCAAATTTGCAGATGACACAAAATTGTTCAGAGTAGTTAAATCACAAGCAGATTGTGATAAATTGCAGGAAGACCTTGTGAGACTCGAAAATTGGGCACCCAAATGGCAGATGAAATTTAATGTGGATAAGTGCAAGGTAATGCATATAGGGAAAAATAACCCATGCTATAATTACACAATGTTGGGTTCCATATTAGGTGCTACAACCCAAGAAAGAGATCTAGGTGTCATAGTGGATAACACATTGAAATCGTCAGTTCAGTGTGCTGCGGCAGTCAAAAAAGCAAACAGAATGTTGGGAATTATTAGAAAGGAATGGTGAATAAAACGGAAAATGTCATAATGCCTCTGTATCGCTCCATGGTGAGACCGCACCTTGAATACTGTGTACAATTCTGGTCGCCGCATCTCAAAAAAGATATAATTGCGATGGAGAAGGTACAGAGAAGGGCTACCAGAATGATAAGGGGAATGGAACAGCTCCCCTATGAGGAAAGACTAAAGAGGTTAGGACTTTTCAGCTTGGAGAAGAGATGGCTGAGGGGGGATATGATAGAGGTGTTTCTTATGTAATATGGTTCACAAAGTCTCGTGATTGGGGTACAGCCATACTGGGCTATAACTTAAGGACAGAGGATAGAAAAGAAGGAATTACAAGGGGGCGTGGGGGTAGGGAAAAATAAGTTTGCTTACTGTAACCGGTGTTTTCTGTAGATAAAGCGAATGAGCCATGCTGTATGGGTGCAGTGTCCTCCGGCAGTGCGGATTAGAATCTTCTCCAATAGCAGAGCTTTGCTCTGCTTATGTGTGGGAATTCCTGCGGGTGTACCTCAGTCATCAACAGTTTGTCAGTTGGTATGCTAAGAATGGATTATGGATGATCCCTCCAAGTTTACAGAGTCTGCCAGGGAGGTGGGTGGGTTCGCATCGCTCATTCACGCTATCTATTGAAAACACCGTTTACGGTAAGCAACCTTTTTTTCTGTTGAAGCGAGTGAATGAGCCATACTGTATGGGGAATCCCAAGCCGCGAGTTGCCCCCTTAGAGAAGCATGGTAATGCTCAAGCTATAAAGCGCAACCTGATCACCTAGGTGGCAAGATCTGCGCACTTGGGTTTCCGGCTAACACTGCGCTGCCCACTGAAGAGTCAGATTCAGAAAGTCTGTCTAGGTAGTAGTGTGCTGTGAAGGTTTGGATTGATGACCATGTTGCAGTTCTGCAGATGTCCGTAATGGGAACATCTTTCAAGTGTGCCAGTGAGGCTGCCGTGGCATTAATTTAGTGTGCCTTCACTTTCCTAAGAAGAGTAGTAGCAGATCTAGCGAGGCAGTAACGGATGCAGTTAACCAGTTGGCAAAGGTTCTTTTGGAAACAACCATTCCTAGATTGCTAGGATTGTGAGATGAACAGTTGAGATCTTCGGTGAGCCTGCGTTCTTGCTATGTAATAGGCTAGAGCTCATTTGCAGTCCAATGTATGCAGATTCTTTTCCCTTTGTGAAGCATGGGTCTTCGGAAAAAACCTCTGGAGAACAATAGATTCATTTAAAGGGAAGTCCAAAACAATTTTTGGCATAAACTTAGGATGAGGCCGCAATACCACTTTCTCATGGAAGAATTGAAGCTAAGGTGGAAAATGTACCAATGCTTGTAGCTCGCTGATTCATCGGGCGGATGTTATTGCCACTAGGAATAGCACCTTCCAAGTAAGGAACTTCAGTTCAGCAGTAGCCAGGGCCTTGAATGGACTGGACAAGAGCAGTTAATACTACGTTCACATCTCACAGAATTGGAGGTTTTGTATCATGGGCGAATGTGTAAAAGCCCTTTCATGAAGCGAGATACCAAGAGAACAAAAGAAAATGCCATACTGGGTCAGACCAAGGGTCCATCAAGCCCAGCATCCTGTTTCCAACAGTGGCCAATCCAGGCCATTAGAACCTGGCAAGTACCCAAAAAATAAGTCTATTCCATGTTACCATTGCTAATTGCAGTGGCTATTCTCTAAGTGAACTTAATAGCAGGTAATGGACTTCTCCTCCAATAACTTATCCAATCCTTTTTTAAACACAGCTATACTAACTGCACTAACCACATCTTCTGGCAACAAATTCCAGAGTTTAATTGTGCGTTGAGTAAAAAAAAACTTTCTCCGATTAGTTTTAAATGTGCCACATGCTGACTTCATGGAGTGCCCCCTAGTCTTTCTATTATCTGAAAGAGTAAATAACCAATTCACATCTACCCGTTCTAGACCTCTCATAATTTTAAACACCTCTATCATATCCCCCAGTCATCATATCCTCTTCCAGTCATTAAATCAAATTTGATCATATTATGATCACTATTGCCAAGCGGCCCCACCTCCGTTACCTCTCTCACGAAGTCCTGTGCTCCACTGAGAATTAGATCTAAAATTGCTCCCTCATCGGTTCCTGAACCAATTGCTCCATACAGCTATCATTTATTCCATCCAGGAACATTATCTCTCTAGCGTGTCCCGATGATACATTTACCCAGTCAATATTGGGGTAATTGAAGTCTCCCATTATTACTGCACTACCAATTTAGTTAGCTTCCCTAATTTCTCTTAGCATTTCACTGTCCATCTTGACCAGGTAGACGGTAGTATACCCCTATCACTATAGTCTTCCCCGACACACAAGGGATTTTTACCCATAAAGATTCAATTTTGTATTTAGTCTCATGCAGGGTGTTTATCCTGTTGGACTCTATGCCATCCCGGACATAAAGCGCCACACCTCCTCCCGGGTGCTCCTCTCTGTCATTGCAATATCATTTGTACCCCGGTATAGCATTCTGTTTTTTAATTGGTTATCCTCTTTCCACCATGTCTCTGAGATGCCAATTAAGTCGGTCATTCACTGCTATACATTCTAATTCTCCCATCTTGCTCCTTAGACTTCTGGCATTAGCATACAAACATTTCAAAGTTTGTTTTTTTGTTTGTATTTTCATTCTGCTTTTTAATTGATAGGGATAAGTTAGAATTTTTTAGCTCGGGTGAGTTTTTAGTTACAGGCACTTGGACTATTTTTCTAATTATTGGAACCTCACTGTCGGGATGCCCTAATTCTAATGCATCATTAGTATCCTTTGAAGATACCTGTCTCCAAACCATGCGCTGCTGAGTGACTGTCGGCTTTCCCCTTTGTTCTAGTTTAAAAGCTGCTCTATCTCCTTTTTAAAGGTTAGCGCCAGCAGTCTGGTTCCACCCTGGTTAAGGTGGAGCCCATCCCTTCAGAAGAGACCCCCCCCCCCTTTCCCAAAAGGTTCCCCAGTTCCTAACAAAACTGATGCAAAGCGATAGATTTTCTTTGTACTAGGTGATGGTATGCTGCGATAAGTACTCAGTTGTACTCTGAAGAAGTTTGGAGACTTGTCTGGGACAAGTGGTACAGGTAGTTGAGTAGGAGCTTAGGGGAACAATTAAATGGGTGAAAAGATTGTTCCTGGCACCAAAGTACATAACAGGATCATTTGAAGGAATAGCTGTGATGAGTGGAGGGTTTACAAGACAAAAGGAGAACATCCTGAATTGCTGTTGGGAGGTTCAAGGGTTCTAAGACTTGGCGCTCAATCTCCAAGCGGTGAGATGGAGAGATGAGAGAAGGGGGTGTAGAAGGGTTGCTCTTTCTTGCATCAGAAGTGTTGGTTGACAACCCAGAGGTTTGGATGGTTGCACTGATAATTGTATTAGATATGCATACCATGGTTGTCTCTGCCATGCTGGGATTATCAGAATCCTATCCGCCCTGTTGAGTATGCACTTCTGAACTGTGCAGGTTATGAGTGGGATTGGTGGGAAAACAGACTACCTTCGGACCACGAGAGGAGAGGGGCATCCTGGGTTATCCTGCTCGGAGAGGGAAGAATAGAGCAAACTGCTTCCAGTTTTGTATTCTAGGTTGAAAACAGGTCTATGGAAGGTGTTCCCTGTTTGCTGAAGCGACTGTCTGCTATGTTTTAATGAAGGGACCGCTCGTGTGGATGAAAGACTCTTCTAGCTTGTCTGCCTGTTTGTTCACTACACCTGGGAGATAAGTTGCTTGAAGGTGAATGGCTCGCTTGGTCCAGTCGCTTCCTTGCACAGTGTTAACAAACCTGATCTGCCTTGTTTATGTAAAACATTGCGGCTTTATTGTCCATATGGATCATTACTGTTCTGCCTGCTAGGAACTGTTCGAACATCGTTAGCACTTTCTAGAACAGAGAGCTGTTTGCAAAGTTGATCTGATAGGATTTTTCGGAGGACCATAGTCCCTGGGTTTGATAGTGAAGCAGATGTGCACCCAGTCCCATGATGGAAGCATCAGTGATAAGAATTAATTGATGGCTCAGGGGCCATAGAAGGGCTCCCTCTGTTATCGATCTATTATCCTGTGAGAATTACTTTCTTTGATGTAAAAAGCCTAGCAATTTTATGCCCACAGCAACCCAGTCCTTAGAGGGAAAATTAGTTAAAGCCATCCCTTAAAATAATTGCCTAAATCATTGTGGGAGGAGACTTCAATACAATTAAAGATTCTCAGCTAGACGCCTCTCAAAATCGTAGGCAGGAGGGGGGAATGGGGAAAGGGCCAGACTTTCTGGAAAAAGAACTTCACCTGGTAGAAGTTTGGCGAACTTTGCACCCAGGAGTGAAGGAGTTTACTCATTTATCAAGAGCACATGCCACATACTCGCGTATTGACTATTTTCTCTTGGATAGTGGCTCATTTTCACAGGTAGCTGAGGCAGGAATATCCGACATAGTGATCTCGGACCATGCTCCGGTGTGGATCGACATGGCTTTTCAATCCCCCACGGGTGGGACCCGAATTTGGCGTTTCCCATTTTACTTATCAGAAGACAAAGACTTTAAGGAGTATTTGGACAAAAAATGGGATGAGTATATCCAGTTTAATGGGGATCATAGGGAACAGCCTTCTCTTTTCTGGTACACTGCTAAGGCTGTTTTAAGGGGGGACATCATTTCATATATGGCACATCGTAGAGTGACGCTCAATAGGCAAATTCTTCAATTGTCCACCCAATTGAATAGAGCAAAGAAAAAACTTATACACTCAAATACGGGCCCAGCACAAGATCACTATCGTTCCGTGCAATGTGCACTAAATACCGCACTACATCAAAGGGCAAAAAAATCTGTTATAAATTCCGTTTATTCCAATACAGCAACAAGGCTGGCAAACTACTGTCTCGGTCGATCCAGTCTGCCCGAGCCTCTCATTTTGTAGCAGGTCTCCGTAATGATGGGGGTCATATAGAGACGCAAACTAAATCCATATTAAGGATTTTCCATAAATATTATAGTCAGTTGTATGAGGCAGGGGAGGGTACGGAAGAGATGGGTGCACGTTTTTGTTCTGCATTAACGCTACCTCAGCTTACTGCAGACCAACAACAATTCCTTAATTCTCCCATTACAGTGGAGGAGGTCAAATTGATCATACATAAATCACAAAGGTTAAAAGCACCCGGTCCAGATGGGTATTCTGCAGAATTTTACAAATGCATAGATGATAAGGTAGCAGATCCCTTAGTTCAATTGTACTCGGATCTAATAAAAATGGGGAGTTTCCCACCACAGATGAATCACGCCCATATAATCCTTATACCTAAACCAGGGAAAGACCCTTTAGCCCCGGATTCCTACCGGCCAATCTCCTTGCTTAACTTTGATCAAAAATTGCTTGCGAAAGTCTTAGCAGATCGCCTAGCGACTTTATTGCCTGGGTTGATTGGTAGACAACAGGTGGGCTTTGTTCGGGCTCGTTCTGCATTGTTTAACATTCGGCGAATAATTGGAGCTATGGAAATATGCGGGGTGACTCAAACCCCATATTTAGCTATTAGTTTCGATGCAGAAAAAGCTTTCGATAGAGTGGAATGGCGCTATCTGTTCTTTCTCTTGCAAAAGCTGGGCTTCACTGGGTTCTTTTTAGATGCCATCCGATTGTTATATGCCATGCCACAGGCTTCTCTGATAGTTAATGGAGAGAGGTCGGAACCCCTTTACATTTATCGGGGGACAAGGCAGGGATGCCCCTTGTCACCGTTGCTTTTTATACTGCAAATGGAACCTTTGTTGGTCGCTATACAAACTACTGCACCAATCCGGGGAGTTCGCTTTGGGGATGAGATTTAAATGCGCTGCTTTTGCAGATGATTTTAGTCTTTTTGACAAATCCCGCCTCGTCACTACCGCTCTTACTAGAGCTGTTTGGCGAATTCTCTGGATTTAGGCTTAATGGGGAAATCATCGGCGTTGGCTTTCCCAGACACGCTCCGGGAGAGATGGCGAGACCCCTTTCCCCTGAAATGGGCGGATGGTTCATTTCGATATTTGGGTATTGTATTGTCTACGGACCCCTCTCGGTTATACAAGTTAAATGTCACTTCGTTGCTCAAAACGACAAGAGAATTGCTACAAAGATGGCAGCCCCTACCACTGACGTTGATAGGGAGAGTCCACCTATACAAAATGGTTATTTTGCCTAAGTGGCTGTACCTTCTTCAGAATTTGCCTATATTGTTACGACAGAAAGATTTGGGAGTGCTGGATCGCTATCTTCGCGAGTTTTTGTGGAGGGGGCCGCAGGGCTCGGCTGCCTCTTGCCTGGTTACAGAGGAGCTGGGGAACAGGGGGGTTGGGGGTCCCAAACCTAGGTTTATATAATTTAGCATGTAATACTAGAATGATTCGAGACTGGATGTTGGAACTGTCATCCCATACCCCATTTATGGTGGATAGTGCACTGGTGGCGCCACTGCGCTTATCTTATGCACTGCAGGTGGAGCCCTCACATTTAACCTCTATTATAACTACTTCTCCTAGTATACGGTCAGTCAGGCATGCCTGGGTGCAATTAACGAAAAGACTACAGGCTCCAAGGGTTTGCGCATATCTGCTGCCAGTAGTCTGAAATGGAGACTTCATACCCGGTTCCCAAAATGCCAGCTTTCGTCGCTGGGCTCAGGCAGGAATTACCCATCTAGGACATATATTCAGTGAAGAAGGAACTATACGTTCCTACACTGAGTTTCAGGATAGTTATCATTTGGGAAGTAAATCATTATTCCCATATCTGCAAATCTCCCACTATGTGAAATCTATACCTACTTCATTTTGCAACCCAGACACACTTCGTAAGTTGGAACAGCTATTTCAAGTTGGCAAAACAGTTGCCCCTTCGATATCATATTATAAATATTTAAGTAAGTTGAGCCGGGTGGACATATGTGAGATGTTAGCAACAAGATGGACGGGGGATGGGGAATTTGTGCTCACTTCCATAGTGATTCGTTCATGTTTTGGTGGGGTGGCCAGGATAACGCAAAACTCTTATTATAGAGAAGTACAGTACAAATTTCTAGGGAGAGCGAATGTCTCTCCTCAAATGGCATGGCGGCAACATATTACAGGCACCCCCTATTGTGGTCATTGTCCACAGGTTGTTGGTACCTTGTCCCATGCCTTTTGGACATGTCCAGGGATTAATTTGTTGTGGATGAGGATTGCGAGATACCTGGCTACTATACTAACAATTTCTATTCCAGTCAATCCACTGTGGTTACTGTTTGGATATACTTCGCCTCAGATGATTGGAGATCCGGGCGTTCGTCTCCTTCTCCAGAAAGCGTCGCTGGTTGGAAAAAGGATGATATTACAGCAGTGGAGAGAGGTTGAACCACCATCATTTTGGACTTGGAGAAACTTATTCCATTCGCTTATGCATATGGAGTATTTAGCGTCTCGCAGTTCGCCACGTCACAAAAGTAGATTCTTGGCGATATGGGACACTTACATACAAACTCTTCCACATCGAGTCAGAAGTCGACTGTTCAACGATTAATTGACCGTAATTTGGAAAGAAGAGGCGATCTTGGATGGTGTCTGAATACTCCAGGAGTAGAGACATAGACCTATTTTTTTTATCTTATCCAATGGACATCCTTAGATCCCTTGTGGAAGGGGAAGGGGGGATGGGGGGGAGGGGAAGGGGGGGATGGTAGAGGGAATCAGGAGACGGGGACTATAAGTGATAGTTTGGATATTCTTTATCTTGATGTATAAGTTGGGAGGTGTAACAGAAATACGCACCTCTTAAGCTGTTTGTATGGAGCATGTTTATTAGTAAAATTAATAAAAATGTTTTATCATAAAATAATTGCCTAATCTACATATCAGTTACAATAAAATATGTGAATGAGAAAAATATTTTCTGCAAGAACATTCAACCATTTTTCTGCATGCAAATGAAATTAATAAGGGGCAATGTTTGAAGTAGAAATGAGAGGACCTTAATGCCATAAAAACCAGTGATAAGTACAGTAATTTTCACAGCAAAAACTTGTTACACAAAAACTGAACCTTTAAAATACAGGCAAATCCTCACCAAATACAAAATAAAAATGTGCCACCAAAAACTGTACTGGAAACCAGAAGCCAGACTGTATTATTCTCGAAACATCAAGCAATAAAATCAAAATATAAAATATTCATAATATTAAAACCATGATAAGGAGACAAGATGGCCGCGCATACACGCTGAGAGAATGCTGCTCTGAACTCTCAGAGAAATTTCCTTGAAATATGCCACCGAAAAGAAAGGGGAAAGTTCGGGTCTACCCCTCCGAACCACCCCCGAATGCAGGTCAGCGTTTGATAACATCGTATGCACCGGCGTTGGTAACTAATTTGGAGGAGAATGCCCCCGCTTCGGCGTTGGAGGAAGGAGCCCCCTCGCCGCAGGGGGAAGTGACACTGACCCCTCCTGATCCCCGGCGCCCAATAATGATGTCATCCACCGGCTCCCCCGTGTTTGCTGGAGAGCAGCCAGCTGAAGGGGCGGCTGTTGTGTCGGCAGGAGTGGAACCCGGACGAGAGCTTCTCAGCCTACCTGAATCCCTCGAAGGCACTGCAGTGCGTGGAGTTGGAGGTTTTGAGGCGGTGGCGTTAACATCGACTCCTGAGCAAGGAGAGGGAGAGAGAAGGGGAAGGCTGATGACGGTGGAGGAAAGTACGGCTGAGAATGGGGGTGAGTTAACCCGCTTTCTAATACCAGCAAAGCCAGCAATTGTGACCCTTGACTCATTATGGGACTTAGTGGCTGGTTTGAGTAAGGCACTGTTTGAGACTAATGCAAAGTTGGAACCCTCATCACTAAGGTGGAAAAAATTGAAGAAAAATGGCAAAAAGTGAATCTAGGATAGATTCTGTGGAAGCTACATTAGAAAAAAATACTTACATTACAACTAAGTTAATTAAAGATGTTACTTCAGCTTCCCGTAGAATTGAGAATCTTGAGAATTACTGCAAACATCTCAACCTTAGATTTATAAATTTTCCTAGGATTGTGGGGCAAACAATGGATGTGACTCTTAAGAAATATTTCCTCGAAAATTTGAAGCTTAATGTACAGGGTTTACCCTGTATAGTTAAGCAAATTTTTCTTATGCCACCACAGGCGGTTAGACCACGTTCTGAAAACCAGGCTGAGATTATGGAGAATTTGACCAGATACCTAGAAGATTCTTCAACAGAACTGTGTGATAGAGCAACTCTTCTAGTTACCTTTGCATGATATGGGAATTGTGATGAAAAATTTCTTTAAAAATATTTCAACTCCATTTTATGGAGCAATGGTGAGAATTTTCCCGAACCTTGCTCATGTTACACAGCAAAGGAGAAGGGAATTTTTGATTTACAGGTCACAAGTTAAAAGTTTGGGATATTCCTATGTTTTGAGATATCCAAGTAGATGCATTATAAAACGAAAAGATGAATGTTTTGTTTTCTATTATCCAGAGCAACTCAAATCATTTGTAAATGCTAGGGTGATTTCTGTAATTTCTCCTAGCGAGCACTAAGTGGGATCTAGAATAATTTGTGTTACCAATATTGCTAAGCCATTTCTTAATGTAACATGAAAATGTTGGATTGCCTGAGTATACTCCTAAAATCCGTCTCCTCAGTATTTCTTTGTAGAGGATTCTGGCCAATTGTATTTGATTTCCTGATATATATATGTCTGTATAATTTTATGTATCAATTGATATGGCTGTATCCTTTTTGCTTTAGTAAGTTATATCTTACTTCAATTGTTTGAAAATCATCATAAAGATTAAATTAAAAAAAAACAAAAAACTCATGATAAAAAGAAATGTCAACACTGCTGACTAACATCCAATTAAAAAAAAACTTGCATAAATTTGTTCTAATTTCCAAAACATGAAAATATTTAAAACATCTGATGAATAAAACATCCAATTGTTTTAATATTTCCCAAAAAACCCAATGTTTCAAAACATTAAATTATACCCAATAATTAAAAATGATTACAAAGTTTACTGGGACCTTTTGATTACCACTCACCCTGAGGTTATCATAGACTGGGGAGGTGGGGCCACACAATGCTCTTCTTTTTAACACACATACTAACACATTCTTTCACACATTTCCTCTTATACATGCCAGTGCTCACACACTCCACACACGTGCTTTCTCCCATGCACCTGTTTGAGAGCCTGTGTGTGACCCACCAGGCCCTAAAACACTAATACCACCTACTTGGCAAATAGAACTAGCCAGACTACTACAGACTACTACAAATTTCTACAGAGAAACTAACATATAACACACAGACCCTTACCTAATACAGAATGAGGAACTACAAATTAGAAACAAAAATATGCAGGCAAAACGTCTAAATTCTAGAATATTGAAGAAAAAGCAAAATACAAATGATATGCACATTCCCAAAGATGGCATATTCCAATGCTGAAAGGCAAAGCAATTTTTTTTAACCTTTTGTCTGTTCTTATTTTTCCAGTCTCTTTTTCCCCCTTCTTTCTTATCTTTTTCTGGGTCTTATTTTTCCTCCTGTCCTTCCTCCATTCACAGAGGCTCTCACAAGTTTTCTTTCTCACAGGCTGTCACTCATATTCTCTCACTTGAAGGCTCTCACTCACATGTTCCCATTCTCACAAACACTCTCTTGCTCCCATTCCCCCTCACACACAGGTTCACTCTTACATGTGCCCTCAAAGACAGGCTCTCATGTGCAGGTCCCCACTCCCATATGTATGTACACAGAGGCTCTCACTCACACAGGCTGCCACTTTCTCTCACACACAAGCTCTCACTCGCATGCTCTCTCACATGCAAGCTCCCATTCATACATACACAGGCTCTCATTCTCGTGCACAGCTGCCACACCCCTTACACTCCCTTACATTCAACACAAGGCTCTCGCTCTCTCACATACACACAGGCTCTCAACCCACATTCCCTTTCCCCCTCTCATATACATACACACACCCAGACAGCTTACCAATGGGTCCAGAAGTTTGCCAGCAGCCAATGGGAAGAGCAGTCCCGAGAGGCTGGCGGCTGAGAAGAGAAAGGGGAACCCCTTACTGCTGCTGCTCCTCACGAGCCTGCCCCGCACTATTCAAAACTAGCGGAGCTAGCACTTCCTCTATGCTGATCTTGCAATGCACGAGATCAGCATAGAGTATATTCTGGCCGCACATGGTTTGAAGGCAGGCAAACAGAAGCAGGAGAATGGGCTTCTTCCTCTTCTCTGCCACCAGTGGCCTCTCGGACCTGCTACTCTTCTTGTCGGCTGGTGGCCTCCTGGTCCTCTCTTCGGCTGCTGCTCTCCTGGATTTGCAGTTGGTGCATGGCACATTCCGTTTCAAAGTTGATGGTGCCTGTGCACCACTGTGCACTATGGATACTACGCCCATGTTTTGTGGAATGTAATATTTTAAAATAGACATTCTGCTAATAGTGACTGATATACAAGTGGCTATATTGATACTTAAGTCTTATTCACTTAAACTGAGTCTAAGGGAACAAACAACTCTCATACGGGCTGATACAGTATGGTGTGCTCGACCGAGTGCACAGTTAGCCCCCGTTTGGCCGCGCGTTTTCGACACGCTATTTTTACCCCTTATACAGTAAGGGGTAATAACGTGTGGGAAAACGCGCGGCCAACCCCCTGACACAAATAGCGCCCGCAACATGCAAATGCATGTTGATGAGCCTATTAGTTAGTCCCGTGCGATCCAGAAAGTAAAATGTGCAGCCAAGCTGCACATTTTAGCTGGCACCGGGAAAGTGTACAGAAAAGCAGAAAAAACTGCTTTTCTGTACACCCTCCGACTTAATATCATAGCGATATTAAGTCAGAAGCCCCAAAAATAAAATAAAAATTTAAAAATCGTAAAAAAAAAAAAAAAAAGTCTCGTGGGTTGCAAGATGGAGGCTAAATTTTGCCGGCGTCCGTTTTCCGAACCCGTGGCTGTCAGCGGGTTCAACAACAGATGCCGGTAAAATTAAGCGTCTGCTGTCGAACCCGCTGACAGCCACCGCTTCTGTCAATAAGGAGGTGCTAGGAATGTGCTAGTGTCCTTAGCGCCTCCTTATTACAGTGTGCCCTCATTTGCATACCTTTGCTTAGTGAATCGCAAGCCCAGGAGAATGGCCTGGGCGCATGTCGGAAGAGCAGGCGCTCGCTGGCTCTCACGTGGTTTACTGTATCGGCCGATAGATACCAGTTCCCCCTTTTTTTAAGTTAAAACAGTTACTTAAATACAGACTAGCCAGGATTCTAAAAATCCTATATACTTAGGAAAATATATAGAGATTTCAAACCATGCAAAACAAATAATGCAGAAGAAAATGTCAGCAAGAAAGCAATCTATATTATGGCTAACTTAGGTTGAATTTTAATTTATCTGGCTACAAGGTCAGGTAGGTGTGTGTGTCTGTCTGTCGAGGCACCTGTGCACTTTATTTTACTTCTAACTAAAATATTTCTTGACGACATAGTGAATCACCAGACCTAGAGGATACCAACCTTTCCTTTTTTTGTCAGGTATTTAAATACAGACTAGCAAGGATTCTAAAAATTCTATATTGCTATGAATTTAGGAATTCTTAGCAAGTTCCTACTCTAGGTAGGAAGTTACTTGACTGTGGAACATTGCTCGTAGGATTCTAAGAGGGGGAATTAATTCAGAGGGTGGGGGTTTGTCAGAAGAAAATGGAATAAGAAAATATCTGGGCCCAGTGGAATTGAAATGTGTGCGCATATATGTATGTAGAAAAGTATTTTAAAACTTGGGCACAATATTTTTGTGGAAGCTGGGGAAGTTTTCTTTAAACCCTTTGCTTTCCCCTTCCTCCAGCTTATCTTCCTCCTTTCTCCCTCTCCACTTCCTCCTCCCCCTCAAATTTACCATATTTTTCGGACTATAAGGCGCATTATCAATGAGCACCTGCTAAGGTGTCCAGATTCATATATAAGCCGCACCGGATTATAAGGCGCAGCAGTGGCGTAGCGAGGGGTGGGCGGCTGCCAAGAAAAAAATCGCGTTTAAACGCGCTGATGCTCCTCCTCCTTCCTGTCTGTGCGTCCCTGGAAGTAAACGTTGCCAGAGCCACGTGGGCAGGAAGGAGGGGAAGCATCAGCGCGTGCAGACGTGGAGCAGCACTTGTGTTTACGGACCGCTGCGAATATCATGGCGATATTAAGTCGGAGGTCCCGAAAGTTACAAGAAAAAAAAAGTTAAAAAATAAATAAATTTGAAGTTGGCTCGCGGGCTGAAAACTGGACGCTCAATTTTGCTGGTGTCCAGTTTCCGAACCTGTGGCTATCAGCGGGTTTGAAAACAGATGCCGACAAAATTGAGCGTCGGCTGTCAAACCTGCTGACAGCCGCCGCTCCTGTCCAAAGAGGCGCTAGGGACGCGCTACTATTCCTAGCACCTCTTTTTACCTATTTTTACTGCTGGCCCTAATTTGAATACTGAATCGTGCGCACAGGAGAGTGGCCTATGCGCAGAATTTACTGTATCGGCTCGCTAGTAAATTAAAAATTTTCACTGTAGCACATTTATGATAAACCTGAGAGGAAACAACTTGAGCAAGACTAAAATGCAGAACAGTGCTATTTCAGTAGTTGAGTAACCTACTAAAAGGAAACTTGACTGACATTGTTGGCAAACAAAATGGCTGACTATGTGGAAGCTAGCTAGGTTATATAATATCTGGAAAGTGTGCATATTTTTCTTTCTACATCCCACACTGGCAGCCAGGATTGACAGTTTCTTTGTAATGTCAAGGGGATGAACAGTATATTAATTCTGGACTATCACTGCTTTGTCAGCATTTTTCTAAAGCTTTGACATTCTGTAAAAGTAATTTACAAATTTTTTTTTGATACAGTAGTCTCACAGGTTGGTTTCATTTGCATGGGAAGAAATAAAATGTGAACTATAGTAAATGTTCTTATTCAAAAACTTTTTCTTTTGCAGACTATGAGAAGACACAGAAATGAAGTGACAATTGAACTGCGGAAGGTAACGTGACTCTTTTGCTTATGCTAAATAGTGTTCCAATATTGACATTTGTACTTGCTGAGATATTCAAAGAGCATTAAACATCTGGTGCACTTCATTGTGTAAACTAGCATTTCTCATTCATGGCCTCACCTAATAGGTCTGATTTTCAAGCTATCCACATTGGACATGAGCAGTATATTTACAAATAGTGGAGACTGCATCCAGGTGTCTCATGCATATTCACTGATGGTATATATAAGTAATGTATATAATAAAAACCGTTCTTGGAACTTTATGGACATTGTAGAGTTTGTCTCCCCTCCTTATTGGTGACATATAAGTAATGGTCATGTTCTACTAAACCAGTGACTTCTAAACTCTGTTCTCAAGTACCCCACCACCTGATATGTTTTCCAGGGTAAGAAAATATGCAGTTTAGCCTGATAATTGGAGTCAGGTGTAGAAGAATCCCAAGGGCCAAATCAAGAGGAGTTGATGTTTTTGCCTGGTGGTAGAAGAAAAAATTTTTTTTAGCCTTGGTTGGTTCTTCTGTCAGGCTGCTGAGAAGAGGGACCATTGTTGCATCTGGCCTGGACTTTGGGAGATGGGGGGAGTGAGATTATGAGAGGAAGAGATTACAGGGAGAGATCCTGGAGGGAGAATAGCAAAGAAAGCAAAATATAAATCTAGCAAAGAAAAAATGAAAATTTTATGCAGAAAATCCTGGTGCTCCAAAATAAAAACTTAATTCAAATATTTTCCAATTCTGCAAATTTTTTCTTTCAATAGGCAGGGTGAATTAGCCATGACATGTAGGTGATATCTTCTAGCAAATGGTCTCGTCTTTCCTTGCTAGTAGAGCTAAAAGCTCTACTGAGCATGTGTAGGAGTTGCCTCATGAGCCTCCTCAATCTTTTTGCCTGAGCACAAGAACAGACTTTTACTCGGTGTCTCAAAATATATTTTCTTTAAGTTCTTAAATTTTGGTAACTTCAGCATTTAACACCTTTAGTTGTTTTGCTGCCTCTGCAGCACCCACAAAAGCACTTTTTAGTGCTAGAATTAAACAAAAAATACACTTGCTTCACATGTCTTGCAAAAAGAAACCTGTCACTGGGTTCTAAAATTATATATTCAGCAAGGTAATGTCCCTCACATGGGCTAGTTAAATTGAAATACTGTGTAAATCTCTTCTGAGACACAGCAGATGCTCCTCACAGTGCAGCATTGTCTTCCTTACCAGGTAAGGAGTTGAGCAAGAGCTCCCCGAAAACTCTCCCATTGGCGCAGGCTGAAGCCTTGGGGTCGATTAGTATGAGCCTTCCTGTATTGAGGATCAAGTGACATTGCATGCTGGGGCCTTCTGAGCCTGCGAAGAATCACACTGTACTTCGAGGACCTGTATCGACAATGCATATGGCTTCGATACAGTTAGCACAATGTGAGTCGGTGCACACAACGCATTAATGCACTTGGTACATGACACATTGGGACATTCGGTGCATGGCGCAGTGATGTAGTCTATGCACAACCCACTGGTGTACTTGATACATTGAAGCTCTCTGTGCATGGGGCCCTGTCTGATCACTCATGTTTTCTTAAAATGATATCCATCTTACAAATTCTGCCAAGGGTAGGTAAATTTATGAGCACAACTGTAAGAGCTTTGTGCTTCGATGGAGTTGAAAATTTGAAAGCTGCCAAGGAATGTTTCTTTACATACTTCGAGGGACCCCCCCCCCCCCCCCCCCCCCTTGAGCTGCATGGACAAAGCCAGTGCAGAGTTGGGATATTTCTTCGATGCATGCCTTGGCTGTATCAGGATCGATAGCGTGGAAAGAGCCCTGATACCCTGAGTTCTTGTGCTATGCATTAATGGAGGACATGTACCTGCTGCATCTAGAGAAGCCTCAAAACTTCTGGAACAAAATTTGCAGTGATCAGGCCAAAATTGAATTTTATGGTCACAACCATAAATGCTATATTTTGGTGAAGAGTCGTCAAGCCTATGAAGAGAAGTACACCATCCTTAGCATGGAGGTGGATCTCTGTTTTGGGAATGTGTAAGCTACAGCAGCACAGGTAGTTTAGTCAGAATTTATGACAGGATAAAATGCAGCATCTTATCAGAAAATGAGAATTTGCATTCATCAGCCAGGAAGTTGTGCATGAGGCACATTTAGGGACTCCAGCATGACAATGATCCCAAACATAAAGCCAAGTAAACCCTTCAGTGGCTGCAGCAGAAGAAAATGAAGGTTCTGGAGTGGCCATCAGTCTCCTGATTTAAACATCATTGAGCCCCTTTGGGGAGAACTCAACATGTAGTTTATGCTGAACAATCAAAGAATGTACAAAATCTGGAGGATTTTTGCCAAGCGGAATGGGCAGCTTTACCATATGAGAAAATAAAGGGCCTCATAAACAACTAACACAAAAGACTGCAAGCCATCATTGATGCAAAAGATCAATAAATGATCTTAACTAAGTGTGTAAACCTTTGAACAGGACCATTTTATTTCCTTTATTGGTATGATTTGTTTAATGGTTGTGCTATTCTATGATGCATAATAGTTTTACTTTGAAACACATTAAAAATAAGACATGTTTTGTCTGATCACTCATGTTTTTTTGAAATGCTACAATCTTACAAATTATGCCAGGGGTATGTAAACTTATGAACATGACTGTAAATCTCTGGCAATCCATTCTCTCTCTCTGCTGACATAAAGGAGCTGCTCACAGCACCAATACCTTGGCGGAATCCAATAAAAGGTGAATGATAGCTACAGGAACCATTTCAACCCTGCCAACTTTAAAATTGGTTATGGTGAAGTACTGTTTTAGTAAAATTAAGGTATTTTGTTTACTGCAAAACCTATAATCTGTTTAATTTAAAATGTTAAAACCAGATCATGTGATTCACTGAGCTAAATATCTTTAGTATTATGTGCAACATTTAATGGAACCCTTTTCTGACTGCTGAAACAAGGAACAAGACAGTACAGTTTACCCAATTATGCCCACCCACTTTGGGGGAAAAAGTCAATTTCTCAAGAACTGATAGTAAATTTAGACACGTTTTCTGCAAGGACAAGCAGCATGGTAATCCTCGCATGGATGACAGATGGGAGCACTGATGCGGAAAACTTTCAAAGTTTCTAGAACTTTGACCAGGCACATTGAGCACTCCCAGCTTGCCCTATACCATGTGTCCACGCAGGGTCCCTCTCCAGCCTTTTTCCGCGGAGCTTTAAGCCTCGTAATATGAGTGAGCTCACTTTGGCTGTTTGACCTTGTGCAAAAACAACTTTCTCGTGGTTTTCACAGGTTTTTTTTTTCCTTGTTCCATTGCCAGGTCCCTCTCTGTGCCTTCCCATAGTGTCTCTTAGGATTTTGGCGATTTGAGTAAGCTTCATTTTGTGGTTGATTCCTCATGGCATCTGTGCCTACCGGCTATTGTTGCCCTGCTGCCATTGTTCTTGGTTTGTGCCTCCTTTTTCATCCAACATGGCCACGTCAGGTCCATCACAGATATGATTGAGAGATGTGTCCTCTGGGGGCATCGCATAATGTCTGGGGTTAGCGGTATATGCGCCCAGATGACCCTGAAGGGATGTCTACTTTGATTCGACAAGATAGAGCAGCTCTTTGGATCAAAGAAATCTGAGGCATCAGTGCATCTGCTTCAGAGGACCAAGGAACTACACTGATTGGACACCAAGCTATTGACTAGACTGCCAGTTCCGTCCATGCTGTCTGCAGGTAGGAATGCCAGTGGCTGACCATAGTCTATCTCTTCCAGACTGAGGGCGTCTGGCTCCTCGTCATTGGCCTCTGCACCGGGGAAGGACTGGGCTGAGCATAGAGGGAAGCCGAAGAAGCATCGGCACAGGTCCCAGTCGAACAGGGATGCACAGACCTTTGCTGCGATACCTCCGAAGCGACCCCGTGGCAAGGAGTGCCAATCCTCTGGTGCTGGAGGTTCGTGAAAGTCTCCACTGGTTCTGATGCCAGTTACCAATCCACCTCGAGGGGTGGCCAGATTCTCTTGAGAACCTCCTTCCTCCTAGTCTGTGTTGGATCGGCAACATTTTGAAGAGAAGCTAGTACTGAATCCAGCTAGTGGTGGACCACATGCTGCAGGACTTTAGTGCTGTGGCACAAACAGCACCGGACCAGGTGCTGCCAGTCATTGTACCATTTCTGGCGAAGCTCAACTTGCTCATCAGTTCATTAGTGACTCAGCTGGCTTTGGTTCCCAGGACAGCTTCAGTGTCCTACCGATAACGGTGGTCATCACTGGTTCCTCAGAGGAGGAAGTTCCACAGAGGCTGGCAGAGACACCAAGGTCTGTCCCCTGACCAGTTCGGCCGGTGCCTGCACATCTGGACAAAGGCTGAGCACCCAGGAACCCATTCCCTGTGGCTTACAGTGAGGATGAGGAATTCTGTGATCTCTGGGGGGATGATATTTCAGTGTGCTCAGAGGGTCTCCCTTTAGACCCTTCTCCTCCTGAGGACTTGAACTTTACAGGTTCTGGGAATGTGATGGCAGAAGCCATCTAGTTTATTACTGGAGGTGGATGCCAGGCATAAAATGCTTGAGATCCTGTAGTTTGTGGAGTCTCTTAAGGAGATCATGGTGGTCCTGTTACACGAGATCCTTGAACTGTTGCTGAGGATATGGGAACATCCCCTTGCAGTGCTGTCCATTAATAAGAAGGCAGATTGTTGGGGGGGGGGGGGGGGGTTTACCTCATTTAGAAGACTGTTGGATTTGATAAGCATTAGCTGCACCGCCAGTTGGTGGTGGTCTAATCTACCCTTGAGAGCCAAGCGCTCTCGGACTTGTTCCTTGGTGCCCCGGGAGAGGACCATAGAGCAGTGGATGTTCTTGGGAAGAAGGTATTTCAAGAAGCCTTGCTCATTACCCACATTGCTGCCTACCAGCTCTACATGACCAGTACTCACGAGACATCTGGAAGCAGGTGCAGGAGATGACCAAGCAGCTGTTTCAACAGGGCACCCTCATGTCTTTGGTGCTTATGGTCCTGGAGCGTGGATAGCACGAGGTCTGTGCAACCTATGACTTCAAGAAAGTATCAAGAGTCAGAGCTGGAATTGGTGCCCACAGAATGGCATGACTGTGGACCTCTGATCTCCAACTAGAGGTACAGGAAGACTTGCTGACGTGCCTTGTACTGAGGAGAATCCTTTCGGGGATAGGATGAGGGATGCTGTGGCCCTACTTTGGGACCACCAAGAAACCCTCCAACAACTCTCCACCAGCACTCCAGACCTGTCCTCCTTTTCTGTGAGGCGGGCCAAGGAAGTCTTCCTTTTGCCAAAGGAAATAATATCCTCTGTCCCCTTGTTCCCATCAACATCAGGGCCCTTGCGGCTGTTTTAAGCAGCAGAGAGCCCCCAAGCCCCAGCCAGCTTCTAAATCAACTTCAGGGATGGAGTTTTGACTGGATTATAGGGAGCGGAGGCCAGTTGGACCTTCTGGTCAGTGGCAGGCTGTGGTTCTTTGCAAACCAGTGACCTAGTATGATTTCTGACTAGTGGGTTCTGTCCAACGTCCATTAAGGGTACTATGGAATCTGTTGTGTGTCCTGCCAAATTACCCTCTGTACTAGTTTTGTAAGCCAGTAGAGCAACAGGAGGTAATACCCTGTTTCCCCGAAAATAAGACAGTGTCTTATATTAATTTTTGCTACCAAAGATGCACTAGGCCTTATTTTCAGGGGATGTCTAATACCGTTGAGCTCCTGGCTGCCCCTGTGTCAGCCATGTCCCACCAGTGTGCTGTCAGAGAGAGGTAAGAGTGTGCAGCATTCATGGTAGTCAGCTTGGGCTGACTCTGCTGCTTTTGAACCTCTGCACACTGCTTGGAAGGGGTCCCCCGATGGTACTGCCACCATCCCCAGATGTCAGTAATCTTGCTGCCACTGTCACTGCTGCCACATGGCTATTGGGGAGGCGCCGATTGCTGCTAATGACACTGAAGCCCATTCTGCTGCCTCCTCTGTGCAGGCCCCGTGGGCTTCCACTTTCTCCATGCTGATCTCGTACATTGTGAGATCTGCATAGAGAAAGTGCTATTCTTGCACATTCCCAAAGATTACATGTGCCAATCACTAAAAAGTAATTTATTTTTTTTTTACCTTTGCTGGCTGATGTTAGTTTTCTAATCGGTTGGTCACAGGCTTTTTTTTTTTCCACCTTCCCTTTCTTATTTTTTTGCCAATTCCTTTTATATTGTCCTTTTTTCTTCCGTATTTCTTTTCTCTCCGTCTTCTTCCCTCAAACACAGTCAGGTTCTCATTCTCACATGCATTTCTCTCTCTCTCACACACAGAGACCCTCACTGTCACATGCTGTCTCTCATACAATCATTCATACACACAGTCTCTCACTGGCACATGCTGTCTCTCACACACACACAGAGGCTCTCACATGCTGCCTCTGCAAACATTCAGATCCTCACTCCCACACACAATCTCTCAACTCATCTCATACACGCACGCACACACCCTCTACAGACCCTCAGCCTCTCTCTCACCTCTGGGCCTCCTCTTCGCGGGTCGCCGCAGGATGGGCTCTGCAGCGGCCCTGAACTTCTCGGGCCTCTTCCTCGGCCCTGCTACCGGGCCTCTTCCTCTTCTTGGGCCGCTGCGACTTGGGATTCGCAGCAGCCCGCGGCGGCTCCTCTTCTGTACGCGCTGATGCTCTTTCTCCTTCCTGCCCACGCGGCTCCGGCAACGTTTACTTCCGGGGCCGCACAGGCAGGAAGGAGAAAGAGCATCAGCGCATTCGAACGCGATCTTTTTCTTCAGGCAAGGAGGCTCAGCGGCCGCATGAGCCTCCTTGCGCCCGGGCGCATCGGCTCCCCTCCGGATACCACTGCTCGCGTCTGCCCCTAATACTTTGGAAACTTTATTTAAAAAAAAAAAAAAAAAATGATGTCACAGGATTGACCGGCCCACCGGGGGAAGGCCGATCCCCCGATAGGTCAATCCGCCCCTGTTTACAAGGGATGTCTTACTTTCGGGGGAGGTCTTATATTTAAGAATTCGGCAAAATCCCTACTAGGTCTTATTTTTGGGGGATGTCTTATTTTCGGGGAAACACGGTACTAGTGGAGCTCTCCTCCCTTTTAACCAAAGTGGTCAAGCCCATACCACCAGGGCAAAGAGCATGGATTCTACTCCAGGTACTCCAGATTCCAAAGAGAGCAGGAGGACTTCGTCCCATCTTAGACCTGAGGACCTTGAACAAGTTTCTTAAAAAAAAAAAAAAAAAAATCTAAATGGTTTCCCTGCACTCCTTGATTCCCCCTGTTGCAATAAGGGGACTGGCTATGCTCCCTCGAACTAAAGGATGCATACACTCATATTGAGTTCTTCCCCAGTCACAGGAAGTATCTCCAATTTTGTGGTGGGAAGACACCACTTCCAATACCGGGTGTTTGCCATTCGGGATTGTGTCAGCCCCATGGGTCTTCTCAAAATGCCTGGCCATGATGGTGGTGTATCTACACAGGCTGGGAGTCATGTTCTCCCATATCTGGACAATTGACTGATCAAGAGCACGTCTCAGGCAGGGGCTGCCAGGTCCATGTGTTTGAGTCACTAGGGTTCATTTTCAACTACTCAAAGTTGTATCTCAGCCCATCACTTCAGTTGGACTTCATAGGAGCCCTGCTAGACATGGCTCAGGCTGAGGCCAGTCACCTTCATGACTATCATGGCAGAGATTCAGTAGAGCCAACAGATGTCAGACTGGCATATGTTGAAGCTATTGGGCCATATGGCCGCAACCTCCATGTCACTCCCTTTGCGCATAAATAAACATGCGGAGCCCAATGGACCCAGATCTCTCCGGGCCTCATTGTTCTGGTGGCGGGTACTTTAAAGTCTGGAACGGGGGATCTTTTTGAAGTCTTCCTACCCAAATTGTCCTAACTACAGATGATTCCACTGAGGGGAGGGAGAGCTCAAGTAGATGGGCTCAGCACCCAGGGTCTCTGGTCCGCTCAGGAATGCTCTTGTCAAATCAACATCCTTGAGCTTCGGGCAGTCAGGTACAAGCTGTGGGCTTTGAGTTTAGCTGTCCAACAAAGTTGTCCTGATTCAAACAGACAACAAGCGTGGAGGCATGGGATTGTACCTCCTGTGTAGGGAAGCTGTCCAGATCTGGTCGTGAGCCCTGTCCCATGGGATGATGAATGTGGTAGAGCACAGGCTGAGTCGAGTCTTCAGGGCCCCACAAGTGTTCCGTGGACTTGGGGGTAGTGAATTGGATATTCAGCCTCTGGGGGAGGTCAGACATAGATTTGTTCACATCCTCTTGCAAAAGGAAGATGCCTTGGTTCTGCTCCCTGTAAAAGTCAGATGGCAAACCAGCCTCGGACACCCTTGTCCGCAGTTGGGGCAAGGATCTTATGTTTGTGTATTCATCCTATTCCCTTAGTGGCGAAGTCTCTTGAAGCTTCTCCAAGGACAAGGGGACTATGATCCTTATAGACCCTCATTGACTGAGACAAGTCTGGTTTCCACTCCTATGGGCGTTGTCCATCCGGAGTATTAGTTTCCATCAGCTGAGCTCCTTTTGAGCCACTGCGCACCTGTGACTTTAAGTACCTGACCTGGAAGGTCATTTTTTTTGTGATAGTCACTTCGGCGCACAGAGTCATTGAGCTCCAGGCCTTAGTGACTTATCGACCTTAATATTAAGTTTTATCATGTCAGGGTGTTCTTGCATATGCATCCTGAGTTCCTGCCTAAGATGGTGGCAGACTCCCATCTTAACCAGTCCATTGTCCTGCCAGCATTCTTTCCCAGGCCCCATTTCCACCAAAGCGAAGGAGGATTGCAAGTGAGCCTTAGCCTTCTACCTGAATTGGATAGAAGCCCATAGACAGTTCACCCAACTTTTTATTTCTTTTGATAGCAATATTTTGGGCTTTGTCATTGTCAAACACACTATCCAGTTGACTAACAGATAGTATCTCCTTCTGTTATGCCCAGGCGGGACTGCATCTTGAGGGTCTTGTCAAGGCTCATTCTGTCAGAGCCATGACAGCATCTGTGGCCCACTTGTGAGCAGTTCCTGTGGAGATCTGCAGAACTGCGACATGGAGTTCTCTCCACACATTGATATCTCACTATTGTCTGGACAGGGGTGGCCAACACGACATTTGAACCTATTTGATGCATAGAACCCAAATCTCCTCACCTAGGCCCATTGTTTGGGTTCAGGCTATCTTCTCCTCCCCCCCCCCCCCCCCCCCCATTATCAACAGTACTGTTGTGTCCATTGGTACCTGGTTGGTTGTCTGTTAGTCCCTTCTTGTGTTGGAGCAGCCTGTAACTAGGGATTCACCCATGTGTGAGGACTAGCATCGTGCTTGTCCTCTGAGAAAGCAGAGTTGCTTACCTGTAACAGGTGTTCTGAGGACAGCAGATGTTGGTCCTCCTGAAACCTGCCTTCCACTCCACGGAGTTGGGTTTCTCCATAAGGGACCCCTTTTGGATGCATGTGTGCCTAGTCAAAGCTCTAGAAACTTTGACATACGTTTTCCACATTGGGGATCTGATGTTAGCCATATGTGAGGACTAACATCCTGCTGTCCCTGGAGAACACCTGTTAAGGGTAAGCAACTCTTTGTGCAACCTTTTCATGCAGTAGTCTACTGTGCACTGCAGAGTCCAGGTTGCTTACTCAATACATGCTACTCTACAACCCTCAGTTTGAGACTTCCTATATGTCCTGACTAATTCAACCTGTTTATCAACTGAAAAGGCAGGCTTGCTTACTGTAAACAGTGTCTTATGTAGATTAGTGGATGAATTAGCCATGTTAACGACCTGGATAGTCTCCTACCTAGCAAGATTAAATTCTGTTATTAACTGAGTAAGCTCAAGAGAACATTGGCATGGGAACTCCTGCACATCCTCAAAGATAAGTTCTACTAGCTAGGAGAGATGAGTCAGTTCAGTACCACTGGATGCCATCACCCACATGTCATGGCCAATTCATCCTGCTATCTATGGAAATTTGTTTAAGCAAATCTGTGGGGCTGGAAAATTTCTCTGTGCTAGAACACCTAGGGTGCCTAAAATTGTCAAAATATCCTATTGGTGTCTGAGTAAAGATACAGCTGCTGCTATCATGGTAGGGTGTGGAGAGAGACTGGAGGAAAATTGGGTGGGAGAGTGTCTGTAGAGGGGAAAAAGAGTGCCTGGATGGGAATTATTTGTTGAATTGCTCAGTGTTGGGTCCTAGCCTTTGATGTCTGCGCATGAATGGGGGAAGGAGTTCAGCATGCAGCCAACCGCTTTTGTTTTCTCTACAAGGCGGGTGGGCTTGCTGTAAGTCTTTCAGCAAGCCAGTAGCATCTTTATTCAGGATGCTGTGCAACGCAGATGCTCACCTGCCTACTGACCTTTCCCCGGTTAAGGGTTGCGATTGGCTCCTACAGCAAATGTAACACTTTTATATACAGAAGAGGAGAGACTGGGTGTGTCTGTGCTGGCGGGGTCGTTCCCTCCCCCCCCCCCCCCCCCCCCCCGCCAGCAAGGAGAAGCCTCATGCTACTGTGAAGAGTGGTGAATAATAGGGAGTGAGGGATGGAAGAGTCATGAATGAGTTGGAAGGAGAGGGTAAGTGACTGAGAGGGAAGTGGTGAGTCGGGGAAGGGATTAAATGAGGGGGTGAGTGAATGGGAATAAGAGGGAGTGACTGAGCGGTGAGTGGGAAGGAAGGGAAGAGGGTGAGGGGGTTGAGCGATAAAGGGAAGGAGGGTGAATGAAGGTGACTGAGTGGGAGGGGAAAGGAGGGAGGATGTAGAAGAGGGTAGAAGGTTGTGTGTGTGAATAAACGTGTATATGAGAGAGAAGAGGTTTGTGTGTACCCTCCTCTCCGTCCCCCTAGTCTACAATCTCAAGGTGACTGGAAATGAAGCTTCCAGGTATAGAGGGAATTTTTTTTAATCCTTATTACTTTTAATTATTGGGTGTTTGATATGACAGCTGTTTTGAAATATTTGATTTTGGGCAAATGTTTATATATTTTTTTTTAATCTTAATTGTGTTATCTGTTCTGAAATGCTTTTTATCAGTATGGTTTCTTCCCTGTTATGATTCATATTTCTTGACTTTTTTAAGGAATAATAGAATTTGTTTGCATTTTTTACACTAAATAGGAGTCTGGTTTTTAGGGTTTCCAGTCTACTTTTTTGACTGCACCTTACTATTTATACTTTTATGCCCCACATTTGTGACTGAGGTGAGGTAGTTTTAGCTGGGAAAACACCTGTACCTGTTGGGGTGAAGGTTTTTCTGATTTTGGTAGAGACGAGGATCCATGATTGAAGGGGCTCCTTGGTTGCTAAAAATGATGGCGCTTAAGCATGTTGGATACTGATATGCCTGCAGCAAGTGGTGATTTGATTTCTATCGAGGAACCGCCTTGCCTTCCGACCCTCATTGTGCTTGATAACTTGTAATGTGACCCCAGCACAAAAAAGTTTGCCCACCCCTGATCTAGATACAAAAGTGAGACTCTAAAATGCTTAAATATGTGTATGCAGCTGTATGGTGTTTTTCATTTAGCAAAAATATCAGCTGTGCTATATTTAAACTTAAAAGTGAATATTTTTGGTAGGTATGTTTGAGACCTAATGCCCTGTAGTTGGGAAGGGAAGACAAACCGTGGCAAACCTTCTTTTTTTTTTTTTTTTTTTTTTTTTTTAATGTGGCCATTTCATCTGTTGTGTTCTGATTTCTTTAAAAATGTATTCCATATTCTACAGATGGATTTAGTTTGACACTTTTAATAGCTTACTTTCCAAAGAGAAGAGGTTTTATAAGGAACATAGAGCATCTCCTAATCTTGTATTTAGTCTCCTTTCACACCAGATTTTGAGAATCATGGAGGTGAATGAGAACTCTTGACAGATGTGTTTTCGGCTCCACTTTTATTTCTGCAATCGTATCTGTATCCGTGTCCCTGAAAGGCTTCTTTTCTTCTGAATGGCATTTCTTGTTTCACTTTGCATCCAGTACATCAAATTTTTTAAACATTTTTTTAATTAATGTTCAAAAATAGTAATAATGAAGCCCCATGTATTTTCAGCATTTTAGTCTTGCAGTGAATGCTTTT
Organism: Rhinatrema bivittatum; assembly: GCF_901001135.1. NCBI lineage: Eukaryota > Metazoa > Chordata > Amphibia > Gymnophiona > Rhinatrematidae > Rhinatrema > Rhinatrema bivittatum. The sequence continues at coordinate 119,904,792 of NC_042619.1, forward strand.
AAGGTAGAGAATATTGATTATTCCTGTGAAAGGCAAGTAAGCCAGTTGTCCAGATCATTCTTGATTTGCAGGATGGAAATCCTTGTTTGTAGCTGGGGAATGTTTGAAGTGTTAAGTGTGTTTGAAAATAACTATTGCAAGAGATCTGAGTTGCTAAATAAAGCTATAAGTAGCAGTGTGTAAGTGAAGCCTTTAATACTGTAGTGATTTGGCTGTGTTACAGGTATCTGTGCACATGTTTACTTGCATTAGGATTAAAATAGTCTGGACATCGAAGACCACTTTGGATTTTTTTCTGATTAGTTGGAGCTCTGCTATCAAAAGAATAAAACATTTGTTTACAGGTTTGCCGAAAGTTATGACAGTGTAATGGTTGTGATAAGATGTATTTTTTTCTTATGTTAATAAATGGTATGTGCCTATGCTTAGATTTTGTCTTCTGTCCACTTAGATCATTAGTATTCTCTCACTTGACTGCAGGGTTTTTCACAAGTTGTGATCACAGTTCAATCACCAACTTTCTGGTGGCCATTCTGACAATTTTTCCCTTGATGTCACTTTCTACCCTTGTAGGCCACATGGAGGATGAGGGTGGGTGAGTGCATAAATCCCCACTCTCTTAGCACAACTGTTGCTGTTCCTTTTCCCATGCTGTCTACTTACTTCTCCCTACCCACCACCATTAGCCCTCACTGAACCCCTGACAATTCTATCCTTGCAGCTGTTAATGAATTTGAACTACATGATGCCCATACTTGTGGGGTTTTTTTCTTTTTTCATGTGGTGATAATTGATCATTTAAAACAAGATAACTTTTTATTTTGTGAACTATTTGGGAATTTGTCTTCCAATGTTAATGCATGCTTGTAATTCCTATGGTGGCATCAGAAATGGGAATCTGAGTGCTATGTTTAAAAATCCAGTTCCCTTAGTTTTCATTAAAAAAAAAAAAATCTTTAAGTGATTAGCATTATACAGTAATCTCAACACTGTCATTTATGTGCTTTTACATTTTTTGAAGTTAGCATTAAATGCAGTTTCTAATCTATTTTGGAAAGACTTGGTGTATACTTTTGTGCCAATTCCCTTGACCTATTTAGTTTCTCTAGTAAATATTCTCTGTATATTCCCAGATCAATCCAGACTACTGGGTTTTGTATCCCTGCCAGCATATGGAAAGAGAGTTGTATTGAAACTGGTATATAACTAAGTATGCCACCTGCAGCCCCTCAGTTTTTTCTGTCTACAGCAGTTGGTGCAAGACCTGCAATCTGGGGAGAAAATATTTGTAGGAACATAAGAAATTGCCATACTGGGTCAGATCAAAGGTCCATAAAGTCCAGCATCCTGTTTCCAACAGTGGCCAATCCAGGCTACAAGTACTTGGCAAGAACCCAAAAACTAATTATATCCCATGCTACTAATAGCAGTGGCTATTTTCTAAGTCAACTAGATTAATAGCAGTTAATGGACTTCTCCTCCAAGAACTTATCCAGTCCTTTTTTAAACCCAGCTACACTAACTGCTCTACTTGCCCTAGCAACAAATTCCAGAGTTTAATTGTGTGAGTGAGAGTTTTCTCCAATTAGTTTTAAATGTGCTATATGCTAATTTCATGGAGTGCCCCCCCTACTCCTTCTATTATCCTACCGATTTACATTGACCTGTTCTAGACATCTCATGATTTTAAAGACCTCTATCATATCCCCCTTAGCTTTCTCTTCTCCAAGCTGAACAGCCCTAACCTCTTTAGCCTTTCCTCATAGGAGAGCAGTTCCATCCCTTTTATCATTTTGGTCACCCTTCTCTGTACCTTCTCCATCGCAACTATATCTTTCTTGAGATGTGACCAGAATTGTATACAATAGTCAAGGTGCTGTCTCAACATGGAGTGATACAAAGGCATTATGACATTTTCTGTCTTATTCACCATTCCCTTATTAATAATTCCTAACATTGTTTGATTTTTTGACTGCCATAGCACAGCTGACAATTTGAAAATATTCTCTACCATGATGCCTAGATCTTTCCTGGGTGGTAGCTCCTAAGAACATCGTGGCAGCATGGGTTATTTTTCCCTATATGCATCACCTTGCACTTATCCACATTAAATTTCATCTGCTATTTTGGCAGATTTCTGTTGAGGTGGGCAAAGCAGGGGGTTGGTGACCCCTCTTAGCTCTGTCTGAGAATCACTGGGGTGAACATCTGGAGGTCCAGATCCCTCAGTCCACACAAGACAGCCTGGTGTCCTGCTGGCAGCCCTCTTCTCAAGCATCGGAAGGAGCAGGAAAGTACCCGGGGGATTTTTTTTTATTCCTGGATTTACGTGGGGTATGCTTTGTGATCCTTGATAAAGTTTTTGATTTTAAAAAAGTCAAAAGGAAAACTTTATACAAGCTGAGCCCCTTTATTGCACCTGCTGCTTGGTGTTTCTCAGGCTGGTGGCCGGGGTTCCTTCTTCAGAGGCAGGCCAGCTGGTAAGTCAAGCTGGGGTTGTGTTTTTGTTTTTTTTAGGCGAAATCTGGAGGTAGGGACCGTGGCAACTATAGCATGCGGTCGGTGCCATGCCTCACGCTTCCATTTGCTGGGTCTTCAGGGAGTCGCATTTTCACCTTAACGGGCATGATCTTTACTCCTGGTGCGCTTCAGATGCAAAGTGTGCTTCTGCAGAGCCCTCCCTTGGGGTTTGCTCGACTTTATCTTCAGCGTGTTAGGCCATGCCTTCCCCTGCTCCTGCAGATAGTGCACTAGCGGTGGCCATCTTTGATTCAGCAACGCGGCTCGCTCTGGCCTCCAGGGGCGCGGTTTCCCCACTTCATCTGTCCCTGGTTGGGACTAGTACTCGGGGGAATCAGGTGCATTGTGGAGGGGAGGATTTCCCACTAAATGTTGGATATGTGGAGGGGATGTCTCCCTGGACCATAACTCTTAGGGCTCTCAGCTCTTTTCTTTGGATTTTGTGCTTCTGATGCACCAGGCTTTTTTAGCCAGGAAAGCATCAGGGGGGCACAGCAGGTCACAGCCTCGTTCTATTGGGGGGGGGGGGACCAAGATCACGTGTCAAGTCTGCTCCACCTAAGCGTACATGCACGGACGGGATCCACGCATTTCAGGCTACACTCATGGGTCAGGAGACTCTCAGGGAGATACAGACAATTCTGAGGATCTGCAGGTGTCCCCAGGAGACCTCTCTGAAGCGGATCCGCTGCAGGATTCACTGAATCTGGTTGAGGACCCGGAGGAGGTCCCTATTGCTGAGGATCCATCTCTTTCGCAGAGAGGAGCTCTGGCCATGGATTCCACAGGTTCTTAAGGAACTTTGTAATCAAGATGACTCAGGAAGATTCTAATTTGGAAAGAGCAAATCCTGTATTGGATGGCCTTCAGGGTCCACCGAGGGCATTCCCTTTTTTCATAAGTCAGTGAAGAAGCTGGTGGTTCAGAAATGGGATACTCCCGAATCTGGACTAAAAGTTGGTAGAGCTATGGCTAAACTTTGTCTGGTGCCGGAGGACACCTCTGTGGTGTTGGCTCTTCTCAAATTGGATGTTTCAGTGTCTGCGGTCACCAAGAAGACTAAACATAAGTTGCCATACTGGATCAGATCCCATGCTATTAATGCCAAAAATAGCAGTGACTATTCCCTATTCCTCAAACTACAAAACATCACCTCCCCTCACAAACTAGAAATTGGTCTGTTTAAATCCAAAGAGCTACAAGTCTGCCTCATTTATGCCGCCCCCCCCCACCCCCGGCCGACTTGAACAGGACTCTTCCCCTCTTATCAAATTCATATCTGACAATATCAATATAGACACCCCCGCTGTAATACTTGGAGACTTCAACGTCCATGTTGACGTACTCCCCTCTACCTCCTCTTGTGAGATCCTCCTTAACACCCTCCTGGCCCTGGGTTTCAGACAACTTATCACTGCCCCCACTCATAAAGCAGGTCATATCCTCGACCTCATCTTCATTAACTCCTGTATTCAGTCTCCCAACACACCCCTCACTATCCCGGTCCCTTGGTCAGACCAGTTCCTCATCAATGTCTTCCTCTCTATAAATGTCCCCTCCTCTGTTGTCCCCACTCATAGCATAAGAACATAAGAACATAAGAAATTGCCATGCTGGGTCAGACCAAGGGTCCATCAAGCCCAGCATCCTGTTTCCAACAGAGGCCAAACCAGGCCACAAGAACCTGGCAATTACCCAAACACCTAGAAGTTCCCATGCTACTGATGCAATTAATAGCAGTGACTATTCCCTAAGTAAACTTGATTAATAGCAGTTAATGGACTTCTCTTCCAAGAACTTATCCAAACCTTTTTTGAACCCAGCTACACTAACTGCACTAACCACATCCTCTGGCAACAAATTCCAGAGATTTATTGTGCGTTGAGTGAAAAAGAATTTTCTCCGATTAGTCTTAAATGTGCTACTTGCTAACTTCATGGAATGCCCCCTAGTCCTTCTATTATTCGAAAGTGTAAATAACCGAGTCACATCTACTCGTTCAAGACCTCTCATGATCTTAAAGACCTCTATGATATCCCCCCTCAGCCGTCTCTTCTCCAAGCTGAACAGCCCTAACCTCTTCAGCCTTTCCTCATAGGGGAGCTGTTCCATCCCCTTTATCATTTTGGTTGCCCTTCTCTGTACCTTCTCCATTGCAACTATATCTTTTTTGAGATACGGCGACCAGAATTGTACACAGTATTCAAGGTGTGGTCTCACCATGGAGCGATATAGAGGCATTATGACATTTTCCGTTTTATTAACCATTCCCTTCCTAATAATTCCTAACATTTTATTTGCTTTTTTGACTGCTGCAGCACACTGAGCTGACGATTTCAATGTATTATCTACTATGACGCCTAGATCTCTTTCTTGGGTGGTAGCTCCTAATATGGAACCTAACATCGTGTAACTACAGCTAGGGTTATTTTTCCCTATATGCAACACCTTGCACTTGTCCACATTAAATTTCATCTTTTTGCAAATCCTGCGCCACGGAAGACATCATTTCAGCCTTCGACAAAGCCGCTAACAATCTCGACCTGTCCAACCCAGACTCTGCTCTTCTATCCTGGAACAACCTCACCTCCACAATTGCCAACGAAATTTGCCCTATTGTCTACAAAGAAATATCCCACACTCAAACAGTAAAAAAAACCCTGGCACACCACGGAATTGAAAAAGTTTAAAAATGACCTTTGAAGCAAAGAACAAACCTGGCGCAAACACCCATCCCCTAAACACACAGCTGCCTAAAAATCCACACTGCACGCATACAGACAATCCACCATCCAAGCTAAACGAGACTATTACGCCTCAAAAACCCACGACTATCAATTCAACACGAAAGCGCTCTTCGCGTATGTGGCAGAACTCACCAATTCCACCCCTCCCCCCAACTACCGATGAAAATGCCAGTAACAAGTGCGAAGAACTCGCAATGTACTTCAAAAATAAAATTGCAAACATATTCCAGCGCTTCCCTGCCAATCCCTCTCCTATCAATCTGCTCCCTAAAAATACCAATGCCAACCTTTGGTCCCTCGACCTAACTTCTGCCAAGGAAATAGAATCCATCTTAAAGATTAAACCTGCCACCCACACCTCCGACACCATCCCTGCTAAAGCACTCCTCTCCATCCCCTCTTCCATCGCAAAACACCTTGCTGACATAATCAATTGCTCCCTCTCGCATGGAAAAGTCCCAGATCTCCTCAAACTTGCAGTTGTCAAGCCCCTCCTCAAAAAACCCACCCTCGATCCTATCAACCCTGCTAACTACCGTCCCATTTCCAACCTGCCCTTCATATCAAAAATCATGGAAAAGGTAGTTAACTCCCAGCTCTCCGATTTTCCTGGAAGGCCATAATATCCTACACGCTTCCGTAAAGCCCGCAACACCGAAAGCCTTCTACTCACAGACTCCATCAAGTGCATGGACCACGGAAAATCATATATCCTTGCCCTTCTTGACATCTCGTCGGCCTTCGACACAGTCAACCATAAAATCCTCTTCACTCGCCTAACCGAGAGAGGCATCTCAGGCACAGCCCACCCCTGGTTCTCCTATCTCAATATAGATTACATTGTAAGAATTGCCAACTCCGAATCCTCTCACATTCCCCTCACCCAAGGTGTCCATCAGGGCTCTTCCCTCTCTTCCACCCTCTTTAACATTTACCTATTACCACTATGCCGCCTTCTCTCTCTCTCGAACCTCTGCCTAAAGTTTTTCATATATGCTGATGACGTACAAATCCTCATCCCTATTCAAGAATCCCTCACCAAATCACTCCAGTTCTGGGAATCATGCCTTGCATCCTTCAACACCCTACTCTCCGACCTCCACCTTGCCTTAAATGCCTCTAAAACAGAACTCCTCATAATCTCTAATCACCCAGACCGTACACCCCACTCTTTTTGTGATAACACCCCCCTCACAAACGCCCTCCCTCCCACCATGAGAGATCTTGGTATCTCCCTAGACCAACAACTATGATGATGTGATGTTTGAAATTTAAAGGGAGATTTATTCAAACTCCACATCCTTAAACTCAAACCTCTACTCCATACTCAAGACCTTCCGCACAGTACTTCAGACGACTATATTATCAAAATTGGATTATTGCAACTCATTATTGGGCCTCCCCTTTTCTACTATTAAACCCCTTCAAATGTTGCAGAATGCCATGGCCAAGATTCTAACAAATACCCGCAAAGGTGACAACAACACCCCTGTTCTAAAGGACCTCCATTGGTTACCCATTTCCTCTCATATAAGATACAAAACTCTCACCATCCTTCACAACTCCCTGTACAATCACAATCACTCTTGGCTTGAGGATGCACCACGTTTCTGCTCATTCAATCGTCCCACCAGATCCACCCTCGCAGGAACTCTCTATACCCCTACCCTTAAAACCGCACACCATGCCTCCACCAGAGAAAGAGCCCTCTGTCGCCGGCCCCTCCCTCTGGAACACCCTACCCACAGAACTCAGATTAGAACCTTGTCTGCGCAAATTCAAAAAAGGAATTAAAACCTGGCTCTTTAAATTGGCATACCCAGACTCGGACCAAACATAGCCCGTGCCCCCTCTATTAAACCTCTGCAAGGTTGTTTAATGTTTAGTATATAATTATGCTGCAAAGCTGTTTATTGTTTAGTGCATAATTCTCCTCCGCAAGGTTGTTCGTTTTAGCGTATAACGTTCACTGGCATTTTTTAGTCCCCTGACTCTATACCTTGCACCTTTTTGTCCTCTGCTCTTCATATGGTTATCCCTCCGCCTTAATTCCTGTGCACGGTTTGCCCAAACTGTATAAATTTTACTTGCAACGTCCCAGTCCCCCAGAGTGTATAGTCTGTAATGTTTAATTTTTTGTACACTTTTAATCTGGTCCTATATTGTGCCTATAATAAGGTTACCCCTGCCTGTACCTCCCCTCCCAGGTACTGTTCCTATTTTTTCTTTCTTCCTTTCTGCTCTCCTCTGCTGCCGCTCGTTCTCCTCTCTTCACTTTTGCTCCCCTCCCCTGCTTTTTTTGTACTTTGTCTTTTTTTCAGTTTATTGTAAACCGGCATGATGTACCCTCGAATGTTGGCATAAAGTTAATAAATAAGACAGCTTGGTTGATAACAGTTAATGGACTTCTCTCCAGGAACTTATCTAAACCTTTTTTTTTTAATTTGATTTTATTGAACTTTTTACACAGAATGTTGAATATCAACAGAACGGAAAATACAATAAGAGTTCGATACATCCAACACCTATGAATATACCCACACATGAAATTAAATTTCAATGAACTGGTGACCTAAATCCCCATGATTTACCCCCCACCCCATCCTCCCCCCTGGCAGAATTGTTGTGACAATATAAACATAAAAGCCAAAAGGTAACTTACAATACATGGTGCAATAAGGACATGTCATCAAGATTTACTAAGATTACAGAGGAAATACATAGTAGTAGTGGCTAATAATATGCTTCACAGACTATCAATGTATGCAGTAAAGGGTGTCCACGCCTTTCAGAAGGACACTATCGTGTGGTGCTTGGTTGCTGTTAGCGAAGCTAACTTGAAATAGGCATGTAATGTAGTGATATTATTGATCTGAGGCACTTGCTTCGATTTCCAATGAATAGCCACCAAAGTGCGGGCTGCAGTAAATACATGCACGCAGAATTTGTGATAAATGTTGGCTAAGCTCTCCTGAAATACATGTAGAAGTGCCACCTCTACGGCGGGAGTTAGGTGAGTATGCAGTATTCCACCCAGCCAGGTGAAAAGAGTCCCAAAAAAGCTTTAAGACCGGGCAGTCCCACCAAATATGCTTATATGTGCCCCGAGCCCCACACTCCCGCCAACAGAGATCTGACACCTGGGGAAAGAACCTATGAATTCTATCCGGAGTGAGATACCACCTATATACCATTTTAAAACTGTTTTCTTGCAGCCTAGCCGATATAGAACTACTACGGGCTCTCAGGAAAACCTTACCCCAAGAGCTATTCCCAGGTTGAAATCCCAAATCAGATTCCCACTGAGTTATAAAGCCACAAGGGGTTGCCTGAGTCGGGATTAATAATTGATAAAGTTTTGAGATAGTACCCTTAAGCGTATCACTTTGCGAGATATAAGATTCCAACATAGATCTTCCGGAGCGTAGAGGCTGAGCTCGTTGTAGACTTTGAACAAAATGCGTTACCTGCGCGTAAACTAAGAAATCTCTATGGTCCAACCCATGGGCTTCAAACAGTTTATCCCTAGGTATAAGTGTGCCCTGGTTAAGCAACTGTCCAATGGTTGTAAGACCTCGAGACCGCCAGATAAGCAGCCTTTTGCTTTGGTAACCTTCAGGGAAGTGAGTATTATGTAGAAGGGATGACTGGTAAAAGTATTTGTTTCCCAACCAAGCTATTCCTATGTATAGTCCACAACCGTAAAGTGGTTTGAAGAGACCAGGGGATTTTATGTACTGGGCGCCAAGTATTTCTGGGTTGCCACATCATAGCTTTGAGGTCCATGGTATCTACAATGTCCTGCTCAATCTGTACCCATTGCTTCAGAGCTTGACTTCTATACAAGTCTAATCCCGCTCTCAATTGAGAAGCACCATAGTACCAAAGGTTATTGGGTACAGCCATGCCCCCCAGTGGTTTCGGGAGATAAAGTACTTGTCTGGCTATCCTCTGTGGCCTTCGCCGCCAGATGAAATCAAAGATTTTCTTCTGCCAATTGCGCAGAATAGCTGATGGGATATATACAGGTAGTGAAGAGAAAAGATACAAAAGCTTAGGGAGTATTGACATTTTAATATAGAAACATAGAAATGACGGCAGAAGAAGACCAAATGGCCCATCCAGTCTGCCCAGCAAGCTTCACACACTCTTTCTCTCATACTTATCTGTTTCTCTTAGCTCTTGGTTCTATTTCCTTTCCACCCCCACCATTAATGTAGAAAGCAGTGATGGAGCTGCATCCAAGTGAATATCTAGCTGATAAGTTAGGGGTAGTAGGGGTAGTAACCGCCGCAATAAGCAAGCTACACCCATGCTTATTTGTTTTACTCAGACTATGTTATACAGCCCTTATTGGTTGTTTATCTTCTCCCCTGCCGTTGAAGCAGGGAGCTATGCTGGATATGCTTGAGGTATCAGTTTATTCTTCTCCCATGCTGTTGAAGCAGAGAGCCATGTTGGATATGCATCGAAAGTGAAGTATCAGGCACATTTGGTTTGGGGTAGTAACCGCCGTAACAAGCCAGCTACTCCCCGCTTTGTGAGTGTGAACCCTTTTTTCTTCTCCCCTGCCGTTGAAGCAGGGAGCTATGCTGGATATGCGTGAAGTATCAGTTTTTTCTTCTCCCCTGCCGTTGAAGCAGAGAACTATGCTGTATATGCATAGAAATAGAAGTAACAGGCTTATTTGGTTTGGGGTAGTAACTGCTGTAACAAGCCAGCTACTCCCCCCTTTGTGAGTGCAGATCCTTTATTCCACATTTCCTCTTGCTGTTGAAGCTAGAACGATGTTGGAGTCACAGTAAGCATGTGTACGTTTATTGAATAAGGGTATTGTCTCCAGGCAGTAGCCATCATTCTGGTGAGTCACCCACTCTTCATTGGCGGCCTCTTGACTTTATGGATCCACAGTGTTTATCCCACGCCCCTTTGAAGTCCTTCACAGTTCTGGTCTTCACCACATCCTCCGGAAGGGCATTCCAGGCATCCACCACCCTCTCCGTGAAGAAATACTTCCTAACATTGGTTCTGAATCTTCCTCCCTGGAGCTTCAAATCGTGACCCCTGGTTCTGCTGATTTTTTTCCTACGGAAAAGGTTTGTCGTTGTCTTTGGATCATTAAAACCTTTCAAGTATCTGAAAGTCTGTATCATATCGCCTCTGCTCCTCCTTTCCTCCAGGGTGTACTTTTTTAGATTCTTCAATCTCTCCTCGTACGTCATCCGATGAAGATCCTCCACCTTCCTGGTCGCCCTTCTCTGTACCGCTTCCATCTTGTCTTTGTCTTTTTGTAGATACGGTCTCCAGAACTGAACACAGTACTCCAGGTGAGGCCTCACCAAGGACCTGTACAAGGGAATAATCACTTCCCTTTTCTTACTCGATATTCCTCTCTCTATGCAGCCCAGCATTCTTCTGGCTTTTGCTATAGCCTTGTCGCATTGTTTCGCAGACTTCATATCATTAGACACTATCACCCCAAGGTCCCTCTCCTGCTCCGTGCACATCAGCCTTTCCCCCCCCCCATCGAATACAGTTCATTCGGGTTTCCACTCCCCATATGCATGACTTTGCACTTCTTGGCATTGAATCTCAGCTGCCATATCTTCGACCACTCTTCCAGTTTCCTTAGATCCCGTCTCATTCTCTCCACTCCTTCCGGCGTGTCCACTCTGTTGCAGATCTTAGTGTCATCCACGAAAAGACAAACCTTGCCTTCTATCCCGTCCGCAATGTCGCTCACAAAGATATTGAACAGGACCGGTCCCAACACCGATCCTTGCGGTACACCACTTAAAACCGCTCTCTCTTCAGAGAAGGTTCCATTTACCATCACACATTGTCTTCTGTCCGTCAACCAATTTGCAATCCAGGTCACCACCTCGGCACTCACTCCCAAGCTTCTCGTTTTATTCACCAGTCTCCTGTGCGGAACCGTGTCAAAAGCTTTGCTGAAATCCAAGTATATGATATCGAGCGCTCTTCCTCGATCCAATTCCTTGGTTACCCAGTCAAAAAAGTCAATCAGATTTGTCTGACAGGATCTTCCCCTGGTGAATCCATGTTGCCTCTGGTCCATCAATTCTCCGGACTGTAGATAGTTCACTATTCTCTCTTTCAGCAGTGACTCCATTACTTTTCCCACCACCGAAGTGAGGCTGACCGGTCTGTAGTTGCCAGCCTCCTCCCTGTTCCCACTCTTGTGAAGCGGGACCACCACCGCTCTTCTCCAATCACTCGGCACCACTCCCGTTTCTAGGGATCTATTGAACAGGTCACACAGCGGAGCCGCCAGAACATCTCTGAGCTCCCTCAATATCCTTGGATGAATCCCATCAGGCCCCATGGCTTTGTCCACTTCAGGTTCTTTAGCTCTTCCCACACATTTTCTACTGTAAAAGGATTTTCATCTATTCCACTTCCCACCAGTTTTTTGTTGTGTAGAGATGGTCCTTCTCCAGGGTCTTCTTTAGTGAACACAGAGCTGAAGTATTCGTTTAATATTTCTGCCATTTCTTCGTCTCCCTCCACACATTGATCATTACCACCTTTCAATTTCACTATACCACTTTGGATCTTTCTCTTTTCGCTGATGTATCTGAAAAATGTTTTGTCTCCATTTTTTATCTCCTTGGCAATCCTCTCTTCCGCTTGACTTTTTGCCAACTTGATTAATTTCTTTGTCTCCCTCAGTTGAATCAGATATTCTTCTTTGTGTTCCTCCCTTTGGGATCTTTTATATATCTTGAATGCTGTTCTTTTAGCTTTAATTTTGTCAGCCACCTCATTTGAGAACCAGATAGGTTTCAATTTTCTTTTGCTTTTCTTTACATTTCTAACGTATAGAGCAGTTGCCTTGGTGATTGCTCCTTTTAGATTGGTCCACTGCTGATCCACATCTCTCTCGTTCTCCCATCCTTTAAGTTCTTCCTCCAGGTACTTCCCCATTTCCTCAAAGTCTGTGTTTTTGAACTGTAAAACTCGGGTCTTTGTGGTTCTTTTCCCTATTCTTTTAGTGATATTAAACCATACCGTTTGATGATCACTGCTGCTGAGGTGGGCACCCACCTGGACATCTGAGACATTATCTGCATTAGTGAGCACTAAGTCGAGTATAGCTCCTTCTCTGGTGGGTTCCAACACCATTTGTTTGAACAAAGATACTTGCATGGCATCCACTATCGCTCTACTATTTTTAGTTTCTGCAGATGGGATTTTCCAGTCTACATCTGGCATATTAAAGTCACCCACGATCACCACTTCTCCCTTCTTACCTATCTTATGGATGTCTTCAACCAGGTCTCTGTCCAGCTCTTCCTTTTGGTTTGGAGGCCTGTAAACCACTCCAATATAAATGGATGCTCCGTCATCTTTTTTTAGGTCGAGCCATAGAGCTTCTTCCTTACCCCAACTTCCTTGTAGCTCAGATGCTTGGATGTTGTTTCTGACATAAAGAGCCGCACCTCCCCCTTTTCTATCCTCTCTGTCCTTCCTTAACAAGTTATAGCCTGGTATTGTTGTATCCCAATCATGAGATTCTGTGAACCATGTCTCTGTGATAGCAACAATGTCCAATTGTGCCTCAGCCATTAGGGCCTGCAGATCTGGGATTTTATTTCCCAAACTATGAGCATTTGTGGTCATAGCCTTCCAGGTACTCTCTTTAAGGTTATTGCTTTTCCTGGACTCCTTATAAGATATTAGTTGAGGTTTGCTATTCACTTCACTCTCTCTTTTTTTAGTTGTGCCACTGTTGACAGTTATTCATCTGAATTAGATTTTTCTTTTGGTTATGGATCATGAAATACTGCATGCATTGTGTTTTTTCTCTCATTTCTGGTAACACTTCAATGTTTTTCTGAAGAACTTCTTCAGTTTTTAATATAGAGATGGCTTGTTCTTTTTGCATTTGGTACATTGTGTGTCTCCTCATCACAGGTCTAATTCTACCTGAGCCCACTGTATTCCTGGATTTTAAAGAACTTAATGACCTGTTTGAGTGGGGGGGTGTACCTGTTGGCTGCCCATCTGTCAAAAATGGGTGACTGTGGGGCCTACCTGAGCCTAATGAATCTCCTTTTCTTGACTCCTGGTTTTTTTGTGATATTGGGGAATTATGTTCTGAGTAATGCAATGTGGGTGTATTACTTTTAATTGAAGCTAATTTATCTTTAATCTCAGACAGCTCCTTTTTCAAGGAAGAGAGTTGTGCACAAATTGGGCAAGCTCTAAGTGTCCAGATGCTTTCCCTCAGAATAAAGGCTCCACAGCAGTTACATTGGATAGTCCTCATCATGGGAATTTGTGAATTGTATTTTCTTGACTTTTACCAATGCACTAATTTATCTCGCCGCCAATGGTACTTTAGGCAGTCTTTATTAGAAAACAAGCCCCAGGGGTGGGTGGGTAGAGGGACAGGGTGGGAGGGAGTCAAACAGTTAAGCCTGGTTCAAGCTGGGTTAAGCAGGGCACTTCTGGACGGCTCCTTGCTTTTGGCCAATTGTTTTAAAAAACAGTCTTTATGCCCCAATTTTTGTTTGACCAACTTATTTATGCCAGCTAATTTCAAAACAGAGAGACTTAAACAGTTTACAAGCTGGAGAGCGATTTGGTATGGGGGGTGGGGGGTTTTTTTTTGTTTTTTTCTTTTTTCAACTTATGCAGCAGACAACAAAATTAACTTACTAGAGTAATATCTTACTATCAAGAACTGAAACACACACTATAATTAAAATTAAAACACACAGGAATTAAGAACAGAAGCTTTCTACACAAATTCTAAGCAACAGCAGATATACTTAGCTCAATGCAATATACACTGCCTCCAAGAGAACACACTCTAACGTGTGCCCAGGACCACAATGGCTCTCCTGCTCAAGGCATAAGGCAGGGGTGCCCGCTGTCTCCTCTCCTTTTTGCACTCTATCTGGAGCCTTTAACGACAAGTCTTCGCCGAGCCTCTGATATCAAGGGCGTAACACTAAGTTCCATAATGATAGCTATGCGGCCAAGCCAGGAATAAGCCCCTTTATTCCATCTGCTCATATCCAAAGTAAGTTTGGAAATGAGTGGCTTATAATTAATGGCATATAATTCTGATAGATTAGCAGATATATAAACTCCCAAATATTTAATACATTTCTTAGCCCATTTAAATGGATATTGTTGGCTTATTGTTTGAATATCCTGCTGATCCAAGTTAATATTAAGAAGCTCGGATTTGTCTAGGTTTACCTTAAGACTAGATACCTTGCCGAATGCACTAAGTTCCCTCATTACCCCCCATAGGGAGATAACTGGGTCAGTTAAGATAAGCAAAACGTCATCTGCGAATACTGAAAGTTTGTATTGCGTGGAACTTAGTGTTACGCCCTTGATATCAGAGGCTCGGCGAAGACTTGTCGTTAAAGGCTCCAGATAGAGTGCAAAAAGGAGAGGAGACAGCGGGCACCCCTGCCTTATGCCTCGGCCAATCTCAAATGCCTTCCCATACCCATTATTCACTTTAACCCGGGCTTGAGGGTGATCATAAAGCTTTTGTATCCATGTAATAAAAAAAGGTCCAAACGCCATCTTCCGTAAGGTTTGAAATAAGAAAGGCCAGTGGACCAAACTGAACGCTTTTTCAGCATCAATAGACAAAAGCACCGCTGGATCCTTTTCCTTGCGCACCCACCACATTAAATCCAGTACCTTTCAGATGTTATCTGCCGCCATGCGCTGAGGCACAAAACCTACCTGGTCTGACTGTATTAAACAGGGTAAAAATTTGTTGAGCCTCATGGCTAGTAATCTGGCAAAGATCTTGAGGTCAACATTTAAGGAGAGAGGACGAAGGAGCTGCATTGTCGGGTCCCTTCCAGGTTTCGCCAGCACAGTAATCCCAGCCACATTGGCCTGCACTCCTATCCTCCCACCGTCCCGAAGGCTATTAAAGTAATGGGCAAGGGGGCTGGAAATTGTTTGGGCAAATTTCTTATAATAAGCCCCCGATAGTCTGTCAAGGCCTGGCGCTTTGCCTAATTTTAGGGATTTAATAACCATAAGCACTTCGCCAGCAGTAATCGGGGCATCCAATATCAGACATTGTTCAGAAGTAAGTGTGGGGAGGGTGACACTCTGTAGATAATCTTCTATACGAGAGTCCGGTATGTCATTCACCGAGCTATAAAGTTTCTGATAGAATTATGAAAAGGCTGCTCGGATTCCAGAGGAATCCGTAAGTATGCTACCCGTAGCCCCCTTGATTTTAGAGATGTTGTTTTGGAATTGGCGAGCTCGTAACTGTCTAGCAAGTAGACGCCCTGCTTTGTCACTCCCTTCATAATAGATCTGTTTGGTGACTTCCAGCGATTGAATAAGATGCTTATTATCTAACTGATGCAGTTCTGATTTAAGTGCTAGGAGCTGTTGGTAGCATCGATTCGATTGGTGTTTCATATGTTCTTTAGTCAGAGTATGAATTTTGCCCAAGAGCGCAGACCGTTCTTGGTCTCGCCTGCGTTTTAAGTTCCTTTGCCCTGGAAATGAATAACCCCCGTACCACTTCTTTAGAACAATCCCAGAGAGTACTGGGAAGAGATCAGGGGATCAGTGTTGAAAGTGAAATACTCTTGTATCTGTTTGTCCAGGGATTGAACAAAACTGTCATCCTGCAGGAAAGATTCGTTCAATTTCCAGAACCTATCTCCTACATCCTGTACTCCCATTTCGACCTCCATGCTCACAGGAGCATGATCTGACCAAGTAATGGCTTCGATGTCCACTTTTTGGACCTGATTGCCTACAAGTTTATCTACTAGAAAATAATCAATACGGGAGTAGCTGTTGTGGGGAGCAGAATAATAAGAATAAGTCCGGGACTGGGGATATCTGTTCCTCCATACATCAACCAGCTGCCAGTCTGCTATGAGGTCTTTTAATGTATGTCGGCTAGCCAAGTCAGCCATGCCTTGACTGGAGGAGCTGTCTAAAGCTGGGCATAATGTAATGTTAAAATCACCCCCTATAATAAGCGCCCCTTCCACGTGCTTTAGTAGTAAACCTTGTATTTCCCGTAAAAAGGCTTCCTGGTCCCGGTTAGGGGCATACAAAGAAACTAATGTGTATATTTGGGAATTAATTTTGATCTTAGCCAGTACATATCTACCCTGTGGGTCCAATATTTGGTCTATGAAATCAAACACCAAATGTGAAGCAATGAGAATACCAGTACCAGAGTATTTAGTGGCGCTGCCACAGGCAGCCAACATAACATGAGAATACTCTTTAAAAGCCAACAAATGCTGATGTCTTCTTTTCAAGTGAGTCTCTTGGACAAAGGCAATATCAGCTTTGAGAAATTTCAGTTCCCTCCGGAGAAGATAGTGTTTCCTGTAGGAGTTAAGGCCCTTTACATTTAAAGAGACAACCTTAACCATTTCTTTTAAGAAGATAGATAGATCCTCTTTGGGGAGTCTACCAATGGCAGCTCTATAGAGAATTTAACTACTACAAATCTAATCCTCATACATAGTACAGAATATTCGCTGTGACATGCATGCACCACTGAGGCTAAAGTAATATTGTAATCTCCGCCGTTCCCCTACCCCTGCAAGACAGGATTCGCTATCCCATGGCGAATCTGAACATCGAGGGTACATGTTGAGTCTAGCCACCAAATGCGCCCCCCCCCCCCCCACTCCGCCCTCTCTCTCATCTGAACTGTGAAAAGAGAAATACAAATTTAGGCAATTAACTGTTAATGTATAATGCCTCAAGCAAACCAGACCAGTTCTCCATTGTCAACTGCTTCCCAATCAAAATGTGATCTTGTTAACTCAACACCAGACCATAAGAAATAAGTTTCAGCAGCCGCAAATAAGTTCACCCTTCTCCAGGCGTTGGGTCATTGATTTGCGATCGTTGCTGACTGAGTCTGCCTTTCCCGGAGCCTGGCCACTGGCATCTTGGGGTGGTGACTGGCAAAGCTGGCTTCGATTTGCTTGCGACTGCAAATGGAGCCTCCAGACCGGCTTGCTGAAAGCAAGCTGCTGCCTCCGCCACATTCTTCATCCAGTATGAGATGCCGTTGTGCTGAAACATTAAGGCAAAAGGGAAGGTCCATCGATACCGGATTTCAGCGTTTTGGAGCACAGAGGTCACTTCTCGCATCTGGTAACGTTTCTGAAGCGTGGTTTGAGCCAGATCATTGTAAATAGCAATATTGAGATCTTTCCAGCGCCAATCAGGATGCTGCCTCGCTGCCTTAAGAATTTCTTCCTTAACCTTGAAATGATGAAACTTTACAATTGTCACGAGGAAAATTATCCCGTTTAGGACCCAACGCCCGGTGAGCCATTTCGAGATATATTTTAGGATCATCCGCGTTGTCCTCCCCGTTCCGATTATTGTAGCTGAGTAGGTGTTTGCAGAAAGAGATCACAGTGCTTTCGCAGTCCACAAATTGCTCCAGCTCCGGCACTCCCCTTATTCTGAGGTTTGCCCTCCTCGACCGATTCTCTATATCCTCGAGCTTGTCGGTCAAAGTTTCTACCGCCGAAGAGGTTTGCGCTTGTTGCTGAGTTAACGTGTCCAGCATAAGACTTTGGTTGTCAGCCTGCACATCTAATTCATCTACACGGAGTCCCAACGCATTAATGTCCTCTCTCATTTCATTTATGGAGGCTAGTAACTCCGTCTTATGCGCCTTCATGTCCGCTCTCAGTTCCATGAATCATCCCCGAATTTCTGCTCTGGTCGGCAAGTCAGCATATTGACAATCAGTAAGCGGATCAAGCAATTCAGCAGGGTGTGTTGGAGCTGCCGCCTGCGCTTCCGCGTGAACAGTAGGCTGCAGGGCCTGGTCGGCTCCATCTGCTGGTAGTTTGTCAGCGCATTTACTGAATGAAAATTGCTTCAGGTCAGTTGGCCGTTTCCTTGTAGCCATCCTGGGGTGTTCCCGCAAAGGATCCTCTATCACTGAGTATAATCTGAGTCCACTTCGCTGCCTAAAATGCTGCGAGGGTTAGCGGAGCAGGCAAGTTACGCGGCCATTTTGTAGCTCAGCTCAACAGCACCACCCATCTAAACCTTTTTTTAAAACCCAGCTACACTAACCACATCATCTGGCAACAAATTCCAGAGCTTAATTGTGCATTGTGAGAATTTTCTCAGATTTGTTTTAAATGTGCTACTTTCTATCTTAATGGCGTGCCCCCAGTCCTTCTGTTATCTGAAAGAGTAGATCACCAATTCACACTTACTCGATCTAGCCCTCATGATTTTCTAGTCCTCTATCATATCCCCCTTCAGACTACTATTCTTATGGCAGGCTCCATCGCTTTGTGATGTACAGGATCATAAGTTGGAGCTTCATCTCAAGAGGTTCTTTGAGGTTTCAGCTGTAGCCATACGTGCAGTAGTCTGGTACAGAGAGCATGTCTGCATTGAGTCCAGTGGTTGCAAGGTTCGCAAGCTTTGGGGGGAACTGTGATGCACAGCAGGCTGACCATCTGGAGGTGGCAGTGACTTATGGTGCTGAAGCCTTCTATGAACTTGAGGACCTCTTCCTGAATTATGTCAGCGGTGTCTGTTAGATGTTTGATGTGGTCTTGTACCTGGTCGGCAGGCATGTATTCCAAGACTCAACTGGTAGCGCTTCCTTTTAAGGGGAAGTTTTTGTTTGACGGCCTAGAGCAGATAAGCATCTAGGTGAAACCAAGGTACACAGGTTACTGGAAGACAAGCTTAAGAACAGAAAGTTGTGCCTGCATGGGCTAGGTTTCAGGACAGTTGGAGGTTTCAGACCTAGTCCAAGAATTCAAGAGGTCCACAGTGGCAAGCCCCTACCAGGACATCCTCCTGGAATCAGTCCATTTGCAGGGCCAGGAAGCCTTCCCGGGACAATTCAGGGGCTAGTGCAGGCAGTGCTAAGTCCTCGCAATGAGGCGAGGCTGGCCCACTCTTCAGTTGCAGCAGTCACAGGGTGGATGGTACACTTTTTTTCATGGAGTGAGTCAAGATTACCACAGACCAGTAGGTCCTCGAGGTGATAAGAGGGCTATGCCTTAGAATTTTCTTGTCCCATCAGAGATACCTTTGTCATGTTCCCTTGAGGTCCGCTTGCAAAGCAGACCGCAGTTAGAGGAACATTGGATTGCTTGAAGCGACTGAAAGCCATAGTGCCAGTTCCGCTAGAAGAGCAGCAGAAGGGGAGATATTCCATCCATTTCATGGTGCCAAAGGATGGGTCTTTTTGCCCCACTTTGGCTTTAAAGAGTGAATTCGGCCCTCAGTTCCCCATTTTTCGTATGGAGACCCTAAGATCAGCCATTGTGGCAGTGCGCAAAGGGGAGTACTTGGTATCTCTGGACCTGACAGAGGCTTATTTCTATATAACCATCCGGCAAGAGCCCCAGACGTTCCTCTGCTTCATGGTTCTCTGGTAACATTAGTTTCGAGCCCTTCTCTTCATCTGGCGACGGCACCACATTCGTTCACCAAGGTGGTGGTGATGGCGGGCCTTAAGAAGAGAAAGGGGTGCTGATGCATTCGTACATGGACTACTGGCTCATTTGGGTAAAGTCTGAAGTTCTTTGTCTGCAGTCAGTGCAGAAAGTGCTGCAATGCTTGCAGTCATTAAGCTGGGTGGTGAACGCTGCGAAGAATCATCTTGTTCCCCCTCAGGCCCTGGAGTATCTGGGGGTGTGGTTAAGCACAAGGAAGGGGAGAGGATTGTGAAATTACAGGGTCAGACTTACCTGTTGGAGCTCACAGTGCCCAAAGTATGGGATTATTTGCAAGTCCTAGGCTCCATGGCATCGACTCTGGAATTAATTCCTTGGGCATTCGCACATATGCAACTTCTTCAGAATCTGCTGGAATCCGTTGTCAGGAGAATTTCATCTCCTTTTGCCACTCATGGTGGAAGCCAGGCAGTCTTTCCTGATGGCTGCTTCGGGCCAGTCTGGAGCATGGTGTCGGTTTGGACGTTCCAGATTGAGTGGTAGTCACTACTGATGCCAGTCTGTTAGGTTGGGGAGCAGTGTGTCAGAATCAGGTGGCACAGGGCCAGTGGTCGAGAAGAGAAGCTTCGTGGTCTATCAGTCTGTTAGAGACTAGAGCCGGTGCGTTTTGTTACTGCCTTTTCTGCCTTGGTTACTCAGCTATCCAGTGAGAATTCTGTTGCACAACACAGCCTCAGTGGCATATATCAACCGCCATGGGGGAATAAGGGGTCGAGCAGTGGCCCAGGAAGCACAAGAGCTGATCCTCTGGGCAGAGCAGCACTTGGAGCGGATAGCGGTGTTGCACATTGCTGGGGTGGTCAACCTTCAGGTGGACTTCCTGAGTTGGAAGGTATTAGATCCCAGAGAGTGGGAGCTGTTGGAGGTGGCCATGCAACTCGTTTCCAGGACATGGACCTGATGGTGATCTGGGTGAATGCAAAGGCTCAAAAGAACATAAGAAATTGCCATGCTGGGTCAGACCAAGGGTCCATCAAGCCCAGCATCTCGTTTCCAACAGAGGCCCAACCAGGCTGCAAATACCCAAACACCAAGAAGATCCCATGCTACTGATGCAATTAATAGCAGTGGCTATTCCCTAAGCTTGATTCATAGCAGTTAATGGACTTATCCTCCAAGGACGTATCCAAACCTTTTTTGAACCCAGCTACACTAACTGCACTAACCCCATCCTCTGGTAACAAATTCCAGAACTTAATTGTGCGTTGAGTGTGAGAATTTTCTCCAATTAGTCTTAAATGTGCTACTTGCAAACTTCATGGAGTGCCCCCTAGTCCTT
Source organism: Rhinatrema bivittatum (assembly GCF_901001135.1). NCBI lineage: Eukaryota > Metazoa > Chordata > Amphibia > Gymnophiona > Rhinatrematidae > Rhinatrema > Rhinatrema bivittatum. The sequence goes on from NC_042619.1 coordinate 119,925,845, forward strand.
CTATTATCCAAAAGTGTAAATAACCAATTCACATCTACTCGTTCAAGACCTCTCATGATTTTAAAGACCTTCAGTTGAAGCCAGCACCCCCCCCCCCCCAATGGCATTTGGTGAACAAGGTGATACAGAAGATAGACATCCAGAAGACGTAACCTTGATGGCTTCAGAGTGGCTTCGCCACCCCTGGTTTGCAGATATCGTCAACCTGTCCATAGATGGGCCCCTGAGGTTCAGCCACCTGGAAAATCTTTTCCTCCAGGGCCCCATATTTTCAGATCAGGCGGCTCACTTTTGTCTTGTGGCTTGGCTTTTGAGAGAAGATTGAGGCGCAGAGGTTATCCAGAAGTGGTTATTGCCACCTTACTGCAAGCCAGGAGGACTTCAACATCTTATGTGCATGTTTGGAAGGTTTTTGAGTCCTGGTATGTGGCTAGGGGGTTGCAGGGCGCTATAAGCTACTGTGTTGCATATTTTGACTTTTTATCAGGAAGGACTGGTCAAGGGTCTAGCTTACAACTCTGAGGGTGCAGGTAGCAGCTCTGGGCTGTCTCTGTGATAAAGTTCAGGGGTATTTCCTGTCTGTTCACCTGGATGCTGTGTGTGTTTTTCAGGGAGCGATGAATTTGCGTCCTGTGAGGAAGGCTTGCCCGTCTTAAAGTCTTAATTTGGTGCTTACAGCTTTGTGTGTGGCTCTGTTTGAACCTCTGAGGAGAGCTACACTGAAGGATTTGACTCTTGAGGTGGTCTTTCTGGTTTGTTTGTTCGGCAGGATGGATTTCGGAACTTCAGGCTTTGTCATGCAGGGATCAGTTTCTGCAGATTTGAGACAGGGTGTCTTTGCGTATAGTACCTTCCTTTCTCCCGAAGGTGGTGTTGGGGTTCCATGTTAACAAGTCTGTGGAACTTCTGGCTTTTTTTGGATGTTTGGTGTGTATTAAGATAACTGAAAGTCACTAATGATTTTCGTATGTCGGATCATCTTTTTGGCTTTCTAAATGGCCTGAGGAAGGGGCATTGAGTTTCTAAAGTTACTGTTGCAAACTGGCTCAAACATTTCAGCTTATATTGCCAAGGGTCAGCCGGTGCCAGACAGTTTGAGGACTCATTCGACACAATCAGGTGGCCTCTTGTGCAGAGACTCAGGTGTCTTAGCAGGAGATTTGCAGGGCAGAGACTTGGAAGTCACTGCACGCGTTCACCAGACACTATCACTTGGATGTTGGGGTTCTAACTGCAGCATATTTTGGTAAAAGCGTGCTGCGAGTGGGACTCTCTGGGTCCCACCCAGTATAATGGGCTTAGGTACATCCTAAGCCCATTAGGACTGATCTGGGTATATATACAGGGAAAGAAAAATGATTACCTACTAATTTTCATTCCTGTAGTACCAGGACCAGTCTAGACACCCTCCCAAGTATGAGGGGTGAGTTTCTAATTTGTGCTGTTTTTTTTGTTTGCAAGTAAAACAGTTATCCCAGGACAAGCAGGATGCTAGTCCTCACATATGGGTGATGTCACTGACGGAACCCTAGTGCGGGAAAACTTTCTGTCAAAGTTTCTAGAAACTTTTGACTGGCCCTGAGAGGACATTGAGCATGCCCAGCATGCCATGATATTCTCTGCCACAGGGGTCTCTCTTCAGTCTTCGTTTTTCCGTGCTGCTATAGGCATCACGGGACAGGAGCCGTTGCGAGTCTCTCACAACAATTTCTGACTGAAAAGTCACATTTTCTCTATATTCTCTCTCATTGGAGTCTCTCGGGGTTTTCCACCGGCTGGTGAGTACCTCTGTCTCATATTTTGCTCTTTGAGTAAACTAAATTTTTTCTCACGAACTCTCATTTTTTTCATTGACTGCCGTCGACCTAAAAATGGCTACGGGCTTCAAAAAATGCCCTGTATGTAACAGAACAATGTCTATCACCGACCCACACAGTGTGTCATGTGTCTCAGTGAAAAGCATGATGTTAATAATTGTCCAAAATGTGCGGAGATGACGGCGAAGGGAAGGAAAGCGAGGCAAGAGAAAATGGAACATTTGTTCCACCTACAACTTATTCCATCTCCCTCCATGTCATCGAAGTCGTCTCTGGCCGGAGCTACTAAGCGCATCTTACTTAAAAAAAAACAAAAAACAAAAAAACAAAAAAAAAAAAACCTCGCCCGGAAGGATCGGGATATCATCCTTCCCCACCGTCATCCACGGCATTGACAAAGTCTGCCGATCAACATAAAACAAAACATCGACGTCCGGTTCCATTCCCCAGGAAGAATAGACAGCGAAGCGGCCACGGAACCAAGAAACATCTGTTCCTTCAGCGCCTGGGCCTCTTTTGCCGCAACCATCGATACCAGGTCCTCCACAGGGCTTTGTGCAGGATCTGATACCTCAGCCTCCGCCATTGCTTACAACTGCTCTGGTTCAGTTGTAACGCCAGAATTGTCTGATCTCATCAGACAAGCGGTCATACAAGCTTTAAAGGATCAACAACCCACTCCGGCGGTCCCGCCGATGTACACAGCATCGATGCTGGTAAATATACCGATGCCAGTGTCGACAACGACAAGCATGGAATCGATGGCTTCACAGAGAATCATCACGGCATCGACATCCATTTATGCTCAAATACCATCGACCTCTTCGAAGCCGATCTCGATGCCATCACCGTCGACATCTTCGACACAGTTACGGACACGTCTAACACCACCTGCATAGATACCAACTACTATTCCTTCAATGCAACCACCATCTGAAGATCCTGAACCTCATGATCTGGCATTTTTTCAGCGTCTTTACAGATATATCAAGATGTCATCGACAAACTTCCACGAAAACCATTGGAGGTCGTTTCTCCATTAATCCCTTCTGATGATCTACAGCCAGGCCCTTCAGGCCTTCATCACCCACCCAGGTCTCCCCCACGATCTCCATATAGAGACGAGCCAGATGACTCTTGGGATGATCAACAGACTGACACATCTTCTGAGGACTTCATGTCTGAGCCTTCACCTCCAGATCAAAGGAAAAAGTCCCCACCAGAAGATTTCTTTTTTCAACTTCATACAGGACATGGCAGACACCATTCCCTTTAAGCCAGCGGTTCTCAACCTATGGGTCGCGACCCCGGCAGGGGTCGAACGCCCAAAACACAGGGGTCGTGCGCTCCCGGTCTCTCCCGCTGCCGTTGCCGCCGGGCTGTCAGCACGTTCAAGCCCAGCGGGAACGGCAGCGGCGCTAGAAGAAGCTCTGCACCCGCGGCTGGGCCTTTTCTTCTTCCTGCGCCCCCCCTCCCGTGACCCGGAACAGGAAGTGAATCGTGGTGCGCGGGAAGGAGAGAGAGCCGCGCGAAAAAGTAGCAGCAGCGGCTGCAGCATCGGTCCCTGAGCAATAGAAGCAGCCGGTAATGGAGAAAGGAGACAGCAGCATGAGCCTCCTGCGGCCGATGGGATTCTTCTTTCTTGGCCAGCGGAGGCTGCTGCAGCTCCCATTTGTGCTCGGGGGAGAAGAGGAAGTGAGTGAGAGAAAGAGAGAGAAGCAGCCAGCCACCCTGTGTGTGATTGACTGGTCAGAGAGCTGATGTGTGTGTGTATGTGAGAGACAATGAAAGTGATTGCTCAGGGAGATGACTGATGTGTATGTGAGAGTGTGAGACATTAGTCAGGGATGTGACTGATGTGTGTGTGTGTGTGAGAGAGAGAAAAAGCATGGAAGTGAGAAGTCTGGGTATGTGAGAAAGCATGGGCGTAAGAAGCCTGGTGTTGTGGGGGTGAAAGAAAGCATGGGAGTGAGAAACCAGGGTGAGTGTGCATGCATGAGAGAGAGAGACTGCTTGGTAAGGTGATGGTGTGTGTGAGAGAAAAAGACTGGTGTGTGTGTGTGAATATGAGAGAATGTGATTCAGGGAATGAGAAGCCTGTGCACGTGGAGAGTGAGCATGGAAATGAGAGAGACTGGTGTGTGTGTAACAGAGAAAGTGATTATGGGAATGAGAAGCCTGTGCATGTGGAGAGAACAAGCATGGGAGTGAGAGACTGGTGAGTGAGTGGGTGTGTGTGTGAGAGAGAGAGAGACAGAGAAAGTGATTATGAGAGTGAGAAGCCCATATATGTAAATAGAACACGGGAGTGGGAAGCCTGTGTGTGTGTATGGCATGAGAGAAACTGTTCAGGAAGGTGACTGGTGTGTGTGTGTGTGAGTGATTATGAGAGTGAGAAGCCCATATATGTAAGTAGAACACGGGAGTGGGAAGCCTGTGTGTGTGTGTATGGCATGAGAGAAACTGTTCAGGAAGGTGACTGGTGTGTGTGTGCCAAAGACTGTTTGGGAGATGATTGGTGTGTGAGAGACAGAAACTGGTCATGGGGGCATGACTGGTATGGTGTGTGTGTGTGAGAGACATGGGCACTAAGGAAGAGGACCATAAGTATAGAGCTTAGCTTCTACTGCTGCTTCTGGTGAGTGCCACGGCCTGCAGGGAAGGGGAGTAGGAGAGCTGCTGGAGGGGGTAAGTAAAGGTGGCTTTTTAAGTTTATTTTTCTTGACTGCCATTTTAATTGTGTGATGTCTGCTTTTTTGAAATATTTTATTGGTGTTTGGAGAATGTTTAATAGTTTTTATGCGTTTTTAATTGTTGGATGTTCATAGCTGTTTTGAAACATTTATTCTGCTTATTAGTATAGTTTTACAATTATTTCTGTGTGGGGATCTATAGCTGCTTGCTAGTTCTGTTTTCCTAATAAGAGGTGTATTGGTTTTTAGGACCTGATTTAATATTTGTAGTGTTGCCTTTTCATAGATAGGGTTGCTCCTGTTTGAATGTATTCCATAATACAGGTGTAACTGTGTGCGGATTAGTTTATGTGCATTACTACAGATCCTGGGAGTATGTTAGGTCGGTTCTGTGTCTGTTACCGAGATGAGATATTTTGCTAGCATGTAAGCGTTTGTATCGGTCTTATTTGTTGTGTTTTCTCAGAGGACATGCATTGGTGGTAAACTGCTGTCTTTTCATAAGTAGGGCTATTGAGCCTGGAAATAGAAGGAGTTTGAGTTGCTGTTACTGAGATGTCACTAGAACCAGAATATCTTTTTTGTAGGGTGAGTTGTATGGGGAATGTCATAATTCTGCTTTACATCCATTATTGTAGGTCAGGGGGGTTCCTGTGGATACAAACTGTACTTTTACATCTAGCCCCGTGACTATCATGGGTCAGTGTGCCATGCATGTGAGAACCTATGGTGAGTTGAGTTACATTCACATTATAAATGTCATAATTAAATAAGTGTGCACTAAAATCCAACCCCATCCATAACCCCGCCCCCATATGACCAAAGCCCCGCCCTCACCCCACCCTCACGGGCGAGGGCGGGGCGAGGGGGTCACCGCAACATGAGGAACTGTATTGCGGGGTCACGGCATTAGAAAGGTTGAGAACCACTGCTTTAAGCTGACTGCAGAACAAGATACAAGGCAACAAACTTTAGAAGTCCTGCAGCTTGTTGACCCACCAAAGCAAGTATTGGCTATTCCAATACATGAAGTACTCTTGGATCTCCAACACCGCATCTGGGAACACCCATGTTCTGTTTCAGCAGTAAACAAGCGTGTAGACATATTTGGAACAGGCAGCTCCAGGATACCAAAAACCACAGCTACCACATCAATCTGTGGTACTGGAATCTGCCCAGAAAAAATCTAAGCGTATCCGCCCACACTCCTCAACCCCACCGGGTAAAGAGCACCTGTTTCTAGAGTCCCTTGGAAGAAAGGAGTATCAAGGCGCCATCCTGAATGCCAGAATCTCTTAACTGTATGAGACACCGTATCAGAGAGATCTTTGGAAGCAGATGGAAGAATTTGTCACTTCTTTACCAACACAATTTCAGGAGGCAGCACAGGCCATAGTCAATAAAGGCCTAGAAGCCGGAAAGCATGAGGTGAGGGCGGTCTACGACAATTTTGAGACAGCTTCCAGAACAGCAGCTGCTGGAATCACCGCTCGTAGATGGGCATGGTTTAAGGCCTCGGACCTCAGACCTGAGGTCCAGGATAAACTTGTTGACTTGCCGTGTGTGGGGGACAACTTGTTTGACGAAAAGGTCAAAGAGGCCGTACAACAGCTTAAGGGACCATACAGAGACCTTACGTCAGTTGTCACAGGTTCCACAAGAACCCTCTACACAACCTACGAGAGAAACCAGACGCCCATACTACAGGCCAAGGTGATACTACCCCCAAGCCTCTAGGGGTAGGTCAACCAGACCACAACAGCGTTCCCAAGCTAGACAGCCAAGAACTACTCGCCCGCAACCTCCTCCACAGACAGGCCCAGCTGCGGGCTTTTGAAATACAGGCCAGAGAACAAGTCCATCTCCTGAATCCTCGACCAGACCTGCCATAGGTGGAAGAGTATCCTTTTTTCACACACATTAGCTAAGAATTACATCAGACCAATGGGTACTCTCCATAGTCTCTCGGTTACAAACTCAATTTCCTCTCAATTCCACCAGAATCTCCACAGAATTTCTTTCCACAACAGGAATCTCAACTAATTCATCTACAAACAGAATTATCCATCCTTCTGAGAGCCAGGGCTGTACAGTTAGTGCCCTGGACTCAGCAGGGCAGAGGATTCTATTCCTATTATTTCCTCATTCCAAAGAAAACAGGAGGCCTATGTCCCAACCTAGACCTCAGAAATCTCAACAAATTTCTGAAAAAAGAAAAGTTCAGGATGGTTTCGTTAGTCACCATGCTTCCACTTCTTCAATATTCTTCAATATTCCCTCCTCATTGCAAGTACCTACGCTTCATGGTGGGCCATCAACATTTCCAGTACAGAGTTCTGCCATTCGGACTGGCCTCTGCTCCCAGAGTTTTCACAAAATGTCTGGCAGTAATAGCGGGACACTTGCACAAACAGTGTCCATGTCTTTCCATATCTAGACGACTGGCTCATCAGAAGTCAATCTCAAGAAGGAGCTCTGGCTTCTCTCAGTCGAACAATTTCTGTACTTCACTCCATGGGGTTTTCTCATAAACTATCAAAAATCCCACCTTACTCCATCTCACCTACTTCAATTCATAGGTGCAGACTTGAACACTATCCTATCAAGAGCTTTTCTACCCGAAGATTGGGCAAGGACACTTTCCCTCCTGGCAAACTCCATTTACTCACAGAACCAAGCGACAGCTCATCAATTTCTAACCTTACTAGGCCACATGGCCTCCACAGTTCATGTCACTCCTATGGCACGGCTTGCCATGAGGGTTATTCAATGGACTCTCCGATCACAATGGATCCAAGCCATTCAACCGCTACATTATCCAATTCAAGTGACCCACCAACTAAGATTCTCTACTTTGGTGGGCGAACATGGACAACTTGTGCAAAGACCTACCTTTTCAGCAACCAGTCCCACAGATTACTCTAACTACAGATGCATCCACCTTGGGTTGGGGAGCTCACATAGACAATCTCCAAACCCAGGGTACTTGGACAAAGCTTGAAGCAACTTCTCAAATTTCCTAGAGCTTCGAGCTATACTTTATGCGCTGCATGCGTTCAAGGACTGCCTTTCACACAAGTCTATTCTCATCCAAACGGACAACACAGTAGCCATGTGGTACATCAGCAAACAGGGAGGTACGGGCCGTATCTCCTTTGTCAAGAAGCTGCACAGATTTGGGCCTGGGCCCTAACACACTCGATGTTTCTCCGGGCCACTTATCTGGCAGGCATTCAAAATGTACTAGCGGATCCACTCAGTCGTCAATTCCACCCACACGAATGGTCCCTGGATCCCTCGGTAGCAACCAGGATCTTTCAACGGTGGGGTCAACCAACAATAGACCTCTTTGCGTCACACCTGAATCACAAGGTGGACAGCGTCTGTTCTCTACACAAACAGAAAAACCAGCCAGCCAAGGACGCCTTTGCTCGCCCTTGGAACTCAGGCCTACTATACGTGTATCCTCCAATACCGCTCATAACCAAAACTCTAGTGAAGCTACAACAGGACAAAGGGGTCCATGATACTCATAGCCCCATATTGGCCTCGACAAGTATGGTTTCCCACACTTCTAGACCTCTCGATCAGAGAACCAATTTGCCTAGGACTAGCTCCCACTCTCATAACTCAGGATCAGGGTCGGTTGCGCCACCCCAACCTTCAATCCCTATCAGCATGGATGTTGAAAGCTTGATTTTACAACCACTCAATCTTTCTACCAATGTATCTCAAGTGCTTCTAGCTTCACATAAACCCTCAACACGTAAGAACTATGCTTCGAAATGGAAAAGGTTTACTTTGTGGTGCAGGCAAAAGAGTATTGATCCTTTTTCCTGCTCCACAACTTCTTTACTAGAATACTTATACCATCTTTCAGACTCTGGTCTCCAGACTTCATCTGTAAGGGTACATTTAAGTGCAATCTCAGCTTACCATAAGATGGGAGATGCCTCAATTTCCATGCAACTTCTCGTCACTAGATTTATGAGAGGTTTAACGCACCTAAAACCACCAATTCGGCCACCAGTCATAGAATGGGACCTGAATCTGGTTTTAACAAGACTCATGCGTTCTCCTTTCGAACCCATAGATTCCTGTGATCTTAAATTTCTCACATGGAAGACTATCTTCCTCATAGCCATTACATCAGCTAGAAGAGTTAGTGAGTTACAAGCACTTGTCACCCTATACAAAATTCCTACATGACAGAGTGGTTCTCTGTACACATCCAAAATTCCTTCCCAAAGTAGTTACGGAATTCCACTTGAACCAATCCATAGTTTTACCCACATTCTTTCCAAGGCCTCATTCCCATCAAGGAGAAACAGCCTTACATACCTTGGACTGTAAGTATGCACTAGCATTTTACATAAACCGCACTGCAGTCCACAGGAAATCTACTCAACTATTTGTTTCTTATGATCCAAACAAACCGGGTAAAGCAGTGGGTAAACATACTCTATCCAACTGGTTAGCAGATTATATACAGTTTTGCTATGAAAAAGCAGGCCTTCCTCTCCAAGGGCGAGTAAAGGCACATTCAGTAAGAGCAACGTCAACCTCAGTAGCACACTATCGTTCAGTGCCAATCCTTGACATATGTAAAGCAGCAACATGGAGTTCTCTTCACACCTTTGCAGCTCATTACTGTTTGGACAAGCAGGGACGACAAGATTCAGCCTATGGACAATCTGTCTTAAAGAACTTGTTTCCAGTTTAATCCCAACTCCTTCTACATCCAATCTGCTGTGATCTTCGGCTGCCTCATTTTCAACAACAATGCTTCACTACAAAATGACAGCCTCTAGCTTGCTAATCACCCATATGTGAGGGCTAGCATCCTGCTTGTCCTGGGATAAAGCAAAATTGCTTACCTTGTAATAGGTGTTATCCCAGGACAGCAGGATGTAGTCCTCACGAAACCCACCCGCCACCCCGGGGAGTTGGGTCAGATACGTTTTATTTTATTTTTGCTAAAGCTTATTGCTACATACGAGACTGAAGAGAGACCCCTGTGGCAGAGAATATCATGGCATGCTGGGCATGCTCAGTGGCCTCACAAGGCCAGTCAAAAGTTTCTAGAAACTTTGACAGTTTTCCCGCACTAGAGCTCAGTCAATGACGTCACCCATATGTGAGGACTACATCCTGCTGTCCTGGGATAACACCTATCACAAGGTAAGCAATTTTGCTTTATCAGTTCTCTATGCTGTTTTGTGTGTTGCTTCTGTTCTTGGACATAGTCTGGTGTGCTTTAACATCACTGTTCTCCTGTTCATTGGGGAGGGGGTGGGCTGTCAGATTTTATAGGTTTTTGCATCTTATCTTGGATACACATCAATACTGAGGGAGGTGGTACACTTAATTATATATCAGTTTCAATAAAACTTTATCTGTCTCCATCTGCTGGCAGGGGTATAAAACCCATGAATGTGGACTGATCTATGGTACTACAGGAATGAAAATGAGCAGGTAAGAACCAATTTTCTTACACAATGGCCATGGTGTTTAACCAGTTTATTTGTATTGCAGAGGTGAATTTTTTTAAATTAATTATATTTATTCTTCTCTGAATTGTTTTTAAATGTGATGATGTATACAAATGTTATACCTATTTGGGTGTTTCACCCTGTTAATTGGATTTTGTCTTTCAGAACAAGAGAGATGAACATCTATTGAAAAAGAGAAATGTCCCCCAAGAAGAGAGCTTAGAAGACTCAGATGTTGATGCAGACTTCAAAGCAGTAAGCTTATCTATAAAACATCTTCTGATTAAATAACATTTTGATAACATTGGAATAGCTATAGTGTTAATACTGAAATTTGTCAAATGAGATTCAGTTTCTGCAAATGTTGTTATAGTTTACCACTAACATGTTGATCTCTCTTGTTGAACTTTCATATGCTGAGTAAGTGTTCTTTATTTTTTCTTTAAAGCAAAATGTAACATTAGAAGCTATATTACAGAATGCCACCAGTGATAATCCAGTGATCCAGTTGAGTGCTGTTCAGGCTGCAAGGTAAAACAGATAACAGAGAAACTATCTTGTTTCTGCAGTATTTAATGTGGTCAATTAATTTTGTCTTTTTTTTTTTCTACCTCCAGAAAGTTGTTATCCAGTGACAGAAATCCACCCATTGATGATTTAATAAAGTCTGGAATATTACCAATCCTGGTTAAATGTTTAGAAAGAGACGATAAGTAAGTTTGTGTGACTTTCATTTTAATATGTGGAGCTTTGGGCTGGGTGCAGCCTTGGGATGATCACAACAAACACAGAATGCTTTCTTAAGATCATGCTGAGAATGGTAACTTTTCTGGTGGTAGAGCACTGCTGCTTGTCACGCATTTTTGTCAGCCTTTCTAGTTGACCCAAAATCCTGACTATTTGTGGCCTCAAAAGCTATTGAAAAATTAGTAGAAAGCATGTAAATGATGCATTGTACCAAGCCTTGAAAGTTCCTAGTTGCCTAAAAATTGGTGCCTGGTACCTGCTTTGGGTTTGGGCCTGCATAGCAAAGACTGGAGGGGAAGGAAAGGGGACTGAAAGGATGGAAGAGAGGCAAAGCACAATATAAAACAAAACAAAGTTAAGAAAAAAAAAATTTAGACAAAACTAAGAACAAAACAAAAATCCCCTAAGCACACAATTTATAATGCCCCCCCCCCCCCCCAGCTCCTTAAGTTGCTGTCTTGTATTTTTTTTTCTACATTTTTTTCACTCCTACATCACTCTTTCTATTGTATGGATGGATTATTGTAGGAAACTGCTTTGCTTTGAACTACAAAGTTTTGTCATGTTTTTATGGCATAAATGAGGATCCAATCTAGCAGTGGTTTGCATATCTACCTCTTCAAGCATCTAAATTCTAGATGCCCCTTGTTTGGAAGTTAGTTGTCTAGCTGTAACTGTGGACGATGTGTGTTAAATCCTTTGAGTCATATGCTTATCAAAAGTTTCTATACTCCACTTTCTGCAGTTCTAAGACCAAGACTTTAAGTTCCATTTCAAATGTGCAGGTTAGTAAATAGATTGCTGGAAGGGCAAAATACTTTTGGGGTTTTGTTTGGGGGGCGGGGCAGTTTTGGAGGATTCACCTCAGCAGTTGCCACTGCCTCTTCCTTTGGGTTTCCAGTTGTCAGAGCTGGCATCGCTTTGGTTAAGGTGCAGTAAGCTGTCATTCACAACTATCTGTGGGTTTTCCCTTTATTTTTATAACTCCTGCCTAGCTCAGCTGTTAGTGACTGACCTCTGCTAGGTGCCATATGCCACAGCTTCTATGGACCCTAAGTCTGGGCATGGGATATTACTGGCACAGGGTATTGTTGTTGAGGGTGGTAGACACAACCCTCCACCCCAGGACTGTGAATGCTGGTCCATACCATTCCTCAGTCTGTCTATCAAGGGAGCAGAATCCTGACCAGGCAATCAAACCAAAGTTCTTTGACAAGTGGGTCTGAATTAGTCATGACACATGGGTGACTATATCTGGCACCAAACTGAATCTTCTCTCCTAGCTCATAGAGCTTTTGTGCTATTGAGCATGTGCGGCAGTTCTCGCATGTTGTCTCTTGACTCCTTCATTTTTATTTATTTATTTAATCTTCTGCTTAAACGCGTACCCTTTATTTGGTACTTATAGTTTTTCTTAAACTCCAAGTTCCTGAACATACCCAGATCAGTCCAGAAAAGTGGGTTGTGTATCCCTACCAGCAGGTGGAGTCAGAGAACAATTAGAACTTTGGGCACTGCTACATAACAAGTGCCACCTGCAATCACTCAGTATTTCTCTGACTCCAGTGGGTGGTACAGATGCACACCTGCAGTCTTTAGTTATATATTTTTTTTATTTAGTTTGAATTTAATTTTTTGGTTTACGGTCGCTTCCTGAGGTGTTAAGCGCCTTCGTGGGCCATCCCTCAGTAGAAGCTGGGCGTCCGGGGAATTGGATATTCCTGTCATGCTTTCACCCGTCACAGTTCGGTGTCTGACTACCAGGGGCTCCTAGCTACTCACCACCGTCTCTGCTACAGCTGCTCCCTCGTCTCCTGCAACAGCTTTTCTCTGTGTCTTGGTAAAGTTTCATTTAAAAAAAAAAAAAAAGCTGTTTTCACTGCGGCTGACTGACAGTCTTCAGTGCTGAGGTAAGGAGAGGTGCAGGAGGGACTTGGGTCTTTTAAGGCCGGCCGGGGAAGCTGCCTGCAGTGTTCCCCTCAGCTCCCGGGGCTCTGGGTCGTTTTCTGAGGGCAAGGGTGAGTTGTTCTCCATTTGCCTCGTTTATTCGCCGCTTCCCTGCTTGGGGGCCTTGCGATTTCCCTATAGACAGGCTCCTTTCCCACAGCACGGCTGCGTGTTTTTTTTTCTCCTCAGCCGGTAGTCTCTTAGCCGGCAGCACAAAAAGTTTTGAGTTTTTTTCTGGTCCTGCCTCACTGAAATTTTCTCCACTTCATGGCTCTTGAGCGTTGCTTTTTTTATTCATGCCCTTTTCTATTTCACTTCAGACTATTGGCACACTGCTCAGATGGGACCGAAAACAGAATCGCAGGCCAGCCGTGCGTATGGGTCATGCGGCCAGGCGTTACATGCGTCATCCTTATGCGCAGTGTGTTCCCTGGGGTTAGAGGGCTCTTCAGGGCTGCTTGCCTCCTTCCCTGGGGAGGGAATGTCTGTCTCACCTTCGGCTTCACGGGAAGAGGATTCTCCGCCTGTTCTAGCCCCGGTGGAACTGATGATATCACCCCAGCCGAATCTCTAGTGGGGGAAGGGGACCCGGAGGGATTTTCTCCAGAATTTGTCCGCCTTATGCACCAGGCTTTCCTGGCAAGGAAACGCTCGGTGGTAAAGCAGCCCAGTCTCCTGGGGGCAGGTTCGGACCCGCCTGAGAAAAGCGGTTGGGGTATGGACCCTCGTCAGCGCCTCTCTGATCAGGCTCACCCCACAGGGATTCTCCCCAGGGTACGCGAGATCCAATCCCGGAGTCTGGGGCGACGCTGGCTTCTGGGGTGGTAGGGGCGGCAGACCCGGATCCGGCTGATGTGGATACTGATGAGCCAGATGACCCCAGCGTGGTGCGTTTGTTCAAGCGGGATGTTAAGACCCCTTATTCCCCAGGTCCTTCAAGTTCTGGGACTTAAGGTTTCTCAAGAAGAGTCTGACAACGAGGGCATCAATCCAGTCCTCGATGGCATTGGGGGTCCTGCAACATCTTTTCCTCTGCCTAAGAAGGTGCGCAAACTAGTGACCCAGGAGTGGGAGACTCCGGATTCCGGCTTGAAGGTGGGCAGAGCTATGGCGAAACTGTACCCGTTATCGTCTGTTTTGGATTTACTGAAGATTCCAAAGGTGGATGTCGCAGTCACGAAAAAGACCACTATCCCGGTTGCTTGGGTGGCTGCCCTTAAGGATATGGAGGACCGCAAGCTGGAGATTCAGTTGAAGTGAGCATTCGAGGTTGCTGCTCTAAGCCTTCGGGCTGCGGTTTGCACTAGCCTCATGCAGAGCCTGTCTGTGTTGGGTCCAGGAGTCTGCTGCCGGGGCCGGTACCGGCGACAGTGGGGTTCTGCAGTCCACCCGCCTAGAAGCAGGCGTCGCTTATGTTGCAGATGCTTTGTATGATCTGGTGAGGACCTCGGCGAGAGGTATGGTGTCCTTGGTGTTAGCGCGGTGTCTCCTCTGGTTGCAAAATTGGACGGCAGATTTGTCCTCCAAGTCCCAGCTTTGTAATCTACCCTTTAAGGGCAAGCTCCTGTTTGGGGGTGATCTGGATCAGCTAGTAAAGCTGCTTGCCGAATCCAAGGGCAATCGGTTGCTGGAAGGTAAAAGATCTTCTAAGAGAGTCTTCCCTCCTCGAGCTAGTTTCAGGACTCTCGCCGTTCAGAGTGGATAGATTCTCCACACCTCCTGCTTCGGGGCGCCAGCAGTCCTTTCAAGGGGGTCTCCGGCCCAGAAGAAATTCGGGACATCTTGGTACTGGAAGTAATAAAAACCCCCACTGAAGCCACGAGCACCCATTCCGTCGTCTAAGCTGTCTGAGGCAGATTATCCAACTTTTACACGGAATGGGCAAGAATTACGTCAGACAGCTGGATCTTAGAAGTGATCAAAGACCGGGTATGCACTGGAGTTCTCGCGCCCGGTCCAGGAGGTTTTTGTGGAGGTCCTGAGTGGCCTCAAGTGTCAAGCGAGAGGCGGTCCGGGTGACTCTACGACTACTTCTCGAGCTCAAAGCTATTGTTCCAGTTCCGGAGGCTCAACAGGGACGAGGTTGGCACACTGTGTACTTTGTGGTCCCCAAGGAGGGCATGTTTCAGCCCATCCTCGATTTGCAGAAGGTGAACCGTTGCCTTTGGGTTCCTCGCTTTTGTATGGAAACCCCGAGGAACTGTGATGGCTGCGGTTCGAAAAGGGGAGTTTCTCACTTCTCTGGGCCTCACTGAGGCGTATTTACACATTCCAATCCGACTGAATCACCAGAGGTTTCTGCGGTTCAAGGTCTTGGGACGATACTTCCAATTTCGAACCCTCCCATTTGGTCTCGCAACAGCTCCTCGCACGTTCACCAAGGTGATGGTGGTGGCGGCGGCCTTCCTTTTTCAAGGGGGAATCTTGGTCCACCCGTACCTGGATGACTGGTTGATTTGCGCAAAGTCTCGGGAGGACTGCGAGAGATCAGTGCACATGGTGATGTTCACATTGCGATCCCTAGGTTGGGTAATCAATGTGCAGAAGAGTCACTTGAAACCCACTCAGAAGTTGATTTATCTCTGAGCACAATTCGATACCTTGCTGGGTAAAGTGTTTTTAGCGGCGGATCGAATAGGGAAGTTGCAGGAACAAATACAATCCCTTCTTCGAAGGAACAATCTCACAGTGTGGCATCTTCAGGTCCTGGGCTCCATGGCTTCAACCTTGGACTTGGTTCCTTGGGCGTTCGCTCACTTAAGACCTTTACAGCATGCGCTTTTGTCTCGCTGGAGCCCAGCGTCGGAGCAATTCCATCTACCAATGCCTCTACTTCTGGAATCCAGAGCCAGTCTGTCATGGTGGCTGTCCTGGACAATCTGGAACGGGGAGTGGATTTGGACACTCCAAAATGGCTGATAATCTCCTCCAGTGCCAGCCTCTCAGGTTGGGGGGCAGTGTGTGCAGACAGGTCCGCCCAAGGGCTCTGGTTGGTGATGGAAAGATCCTGGTCCATAAACCGGCTCAAGACCAGGGCTGTACATCTGGCCCTGTGGGCGTTTCTTCCCTGGATCCAGGGCAGAATGGTGCGAGTCTTCTCGGATAATGCAACAACGGTGGCATACATCAACTGGCAAGGCGGGACTCGAATTCCCACCATAGCACTGGAGACACATCTTCTGTTCACCTGGGTGGAGCACCATCTTGAGGGCATTGCCGCATCCCATGTCGTATGAGTAGAGAGTGTGCAAGCCGATTATCTCAGCCGTCAACAACTAGCCCCAGGGGAATGGGAACTCTTTCTCGAGGCGTGGAATCTCATTTGCGCCAGATGGGGATCTCCTCAGCTGGATCTGATGGCAATGCAGGCGAACACAAAAAGTTCGTTTTTTCAGCCGTCGCCGAGAACAGGGCTTGGTGGGCATAGATGCTGTCGAGTGTCCTTGGCCCACAGGAATTCTGCTGTATGCCTTCCCGCCCTGGCCCCTCATAGGTTGGCTTCTCCATTGCATAGAGCGGCACCCAGGAAGGGTGATTCTGGTGGCGCCGGGGTGGCCGCGTCATCCGTGATTCGTGGATCTGGTAAGCTTGGCTTTGAGGGTCCACTTCAGCTGGCTCATCTAACGCATCTGCTCCGTCAGGGGCCCATATTTTTGGATTGGGAGGATCGCTTCTCTCTTGCGGCTTGACTTTTGAGAGGCAACATTTACGCTTCAGGGATTATTCAGAACAAGTCATTTCCACCATCCTACAGGCGAGACGTCCAGCCACCTCTATGGCCTATGTGAGAGTTTGGAAGCTTTTTGAGACATGGTGTCAGCGTTCCTGCGACCCTTTAGCGGTGCATGTTCCTCTGGTGCTTGACTTTCTGCAGAGGGCCTCGCTAAGGGCTTGGTGTTCAATTTCCTTCGTGTACAAGTTGCAGCTCTTGGTGCCTTGTTGGGAAACTTTGAAGGCTGTTTGCTGGCAGCGCATCCAGATATTGCTCTGTTTCTTAAGGGGGTCAAACATTTGTGCCCTCCCATCCGTTCGGTGTGTCCGGATTGGAGTTTGAATTTAGTCCTGCAAGTTCTATGTGGCGCTCCTTTCGAGCCTCTTTGTGGAGTTTCCCTGAAAGATCTGACTTTGAAAACGGTGTTTTTGGTGGCCATTTGCTCGGCCCATCGGATCTGAGTTGCAGGTGCTGTCTTGTCGGGATCTTTTTCTTCGGATTTACGACGATCGGGTATAGTTACGTCCAGTTCCGTCCTTTGACCCTAAGGTGGTTTCAGCCTTTCACGTCATTCAAACTGTGGAACTTCCGGGGTTCCCTAACTGGTCCTGGGAGTCTACTCAGAACAGAGACCTTCATCTTTTGGATGTTCAGCGCACCTTATTGCGTTAATCTGGAGGTTACCAATGACTTCAGACGTTCTGATCATTTGTTCGTTCTCTTTGGTGGCCCAAAGAAGGGGGGACAAAGCATCAAAGGCAACCATATCTCAGTGGATTAAGGAAGCTATTTGCGTGGCATACATAGTCTGAGGGTGTCGGGTGCCTTTGGGTCTCAGAGCTCATTCCACTAGGACTCAGGCTACCTCCTGGGCAGAGTGTCAGTTACTGTCGCTTCAGGAGATCTGTAGGGTGGTGGTGTGGTCGTCTATTCACACTTTTACAAAACATCACAGATTGATCGTTAAGGCTTCTGATGAACCATCCTTCGGGGAGAGTGTGCTTCGTGTGGGTCTTTTGGGGTCCCGCCCAGTGTAGGGTGGCTTGGGTATATCCCACTTTTCTGGACTGATCTGGGTATGTTCAGGAAATGAAAATTGGTTCTTACCTGCTAATTTTCGTTCCTGTAATACCACAGATCAGTCCAGAGGCCCACCCCTTTCTTCAGAAACCAAAAGACTGTCTTGGTCAGGACCTGCTTAAGTTTTTTTTTATTGTTGAAGCTCCTTTTTTGCAGACGTGATTCATGGAGCAGTTTTTAGCAGTTGTTCGGTCTGGTTTTTGCCAGCGACGAAGTGGTAGTCCGGAAATTTGGTTGGGTGCTACCCTTCGTTATTTAGTTCTGTTAGTATGGGCTTGGGTACAGGTCAATACTGAGTGACTGCAGGTGGCACTCCCGTTATGTAGCAGTGCCCAAAGTTCTAATTGTTCTCTGACTCCACCTGCTGGTAGGGATACACAACCCACTTTTTGGGACTGATCTGTGGTATTACAGGAACGAAAATTAGCAGGTAAGAACCAATTTTCATTTGCCTCAGCAGCCCCTCAATAGCATTCTTCAGTGCTACTGAAACTATTTTAAGATTACATTTAAAAAATGTATATGTAATGTCTGGCTCCATGAAGGCCAGTTCCAGTGGCTTCAAGGTTTGCATGTGTGGCTGAAAAATGTCAGCTACAGACAGCCACACTGTCTGTTACAAATATCCAGGACCCAGACACTGACGCAGCAAATTGATGACTACAGCCAGATGTCACAAAGGTCCTAGAGAAAAACTGCCTGGAAGATGGAAGACCTTTGCAGATTGGTAAAATTCCAGAGTTGTTCCTCCAGCCAGAGCAGGAGCTACTCTAGCAAAGCACTTCCTTCTATGGTGCTAGTTTCCAGCTCTGGGGTCAAGTAAGGTGCGAAAGCATCACAAAGGTGCATGAACCAGTCGAAGGCCCTGCAAAGCTTGATGCATAAGACAAAAGTGCCATGCGTTGGAGCCAGTGGTAGAGTCAGCACTGCCAAAATGGAGGTCAGGATCAGTCCTATCAATGCAAACAATGCCATCAGTGTTCCAAACCTATGTTCTAGTAATGCACTCTGCCTCTGGCTCCATGTCCCTGTTACTGTATTGAGTCTTGATGCAGCCAATGCAGCTGTTTGCTCTATCGCTGAATTCAGCATCAGACACATCAAAGCTCCACATCTTGGAGAGAGGCCCTTCAGGCCATGGGCAGAGTCCATCTCAGCTGAAAAGAGATTGGCCAGAATGGCAGCTAAAAGTCTGAGCCTATGGGTGGGGGGAGAGAGGGGAAGAGTACAAGTGAGCATGCTTCTGTATGTGTGAGTGAGCCTATGTGTACAAGAGAGCCAGGGAGCCCATGCATGTGAGTGCTTCTATGTGTATGTGTGAGAGAGAAGGGAGTCTGTATACACAGGAGAGCGAGGGAGCCTGTATGTGTGTGTGTCGGGGGGGGGGGGGGTGGTGACTGAGAAGGAGCCTGTGTAAGAATGTGTGTGTGCACAAGAGAAGGAGCCTGTGAAAGGGGGGGTGTAAGAGAAAGAGGGTGTGTATGCAAGAGGGAGCCTGTGTGTGGCGCAGAGTGTGAGAGGGATAGAGGAAGCCTGAGTTGAGGGCCTGTATGAGAGGGTCAAACTCCTGGAGGGCAAAGATAGTCGAATGGGTTGAGCCTAGAGAGTGAGAGGAGACACAATGGAGGATTGAGGAGTTGGAGTGAAAGGAGTCTGGCTAGGGAAGTAGGGACACAGTGTACTTCTAGGGAAATTCTGCTTAAAATATTAAGCTTCATCTTTTAAGTAATAGCTTCTGTATTACATGTTGAATTAATTACTCAAACTAATGCATGCAGAATTTTAAACTTATGTGCAGAATTTCCCCAGGCGTAACAAATGCATCCATAAGAGGGTGGGGTGCACACATGGATTCTTTGTGAACCTAAAGAGTTTGGTCATCAACAAAATGTCTGTTACAGATCAATAATCTGGAGCTACGAGTAATCAGACATGCATTGAGTTTGGGATTTTTTTTCCCTCCTCGCATCTCCTTCAGGGAAAGAGAATCCTGATCCAAATTGACAACCAAGTAGCAATGTCATATGGAAACTAGGGCAAAGGAATTGCTAAGAATTTGAGAATGGACTTGCAGCTAGAAAGCTTTCTACAAGCAACATACCTTTCCAGGATCTCCAGCATGTTGGTGGATCACCTCATCAATATTTTGTCCCCATGGTTTCTAGATTAACAGTGGCAGCAGATTGTTTGTTCTCACAGGACAAGCAGGATGGTTGTCCTCACATATGGGTGACATCATCAGGATGGAGCCCAATCACGGAAAACTTCTGTCAAAGTTTCCAGAACTTTGGCCCCTACTGGGCATGCCCAGCAGGGGTCCCCCTTCAGTCTTCTTTTTTCCGCACAGAAGTAGCCTCGCGGTTTAGGAGCTCTGAAGAGATTCCTGACAGGAATTTTCCTCACGGAGTTAATTAAAATTAAATTGCCCCACAGGGGTCCCTCCTCTAACTTTTCTTAGGCCTTGGTACTCCGGTAAGTTTTTCACCGTTTTTTATCTATTACAGTCTAGTTTGGCCCTCGCGGCCTACTGGCCGTCGACCGTACTGCAGCTCGATTTTTCTATGGCCATGGCGTCGGGGTTTCGTCGGTGCCCAGACTGTACTCGCACCATGTCTATCACAGACCCTCATAGAGTCTGTGTAATGTGTTTAGGCCGTGAGCATGATGTCCTGACTTGCACCAAATGTGCCCTCATGACACCAAAAGGTCGCAAAGCCAGAATGGAGAAGATGGGACTCCTTTACCGTGCTCACACCCCGACGCCGTCCATCGCATAGACGTCATCGGAACCGGCACCGTCTAAGTCGCACCAGCATCGACAACAGTCCGGTGACCGCCCGCCATCGACGTCTTCACGGCCATCGACTCCTGTTTCTAACCCTCAAGATCAAGGGGATCGTAGGGAGAAACATCGCCATTGGCTTCGTAAGTCTCGGACCGTCGAGGGAGCGAAATCGACCTCTCCACTGTCCGAGCCACCATTGAAGAAGCCCCATCCAGGAACGGCACCGACCACTCCTGTGACCGGGACATCGAGGCCACCCTCACCCGATCGGGGTTTGGGAGTCGCGATTCCGCCTGTAAAGGTGGTCCCTCCGACTGTGCCTCAGCCTCCCTCTTCGGTCACGGAGCCGGGGCTGATTGCCCCAGGTCTCCGGGAAGAACTGGACCGGCTGGTCCAGGAGGCCATCGACAAGGCGATGCAACGACTCCAGGTCCCTCCGACACCGGCACAGAGTGGAACCGGTCACCGACCCGATTCCAGCAGCGCTGGCACCACTGCTCTCCTGGATGGAGGCGCTCATGACTGCCCTTCCACCGGTGATTCCCAGGTCTCCGATTGCTCCGGTGCGCTCCCCGATGACAGCTTCATCGGGAGGAGAAACACCGTTCCGCATTCCTCCTTCGGGGGTATTGCCTCAGCCATCGATGCCATGTCGTCCCTCGCCACCGAATTCATTTATCAGGGGCGATACGCACATCGGCACCATCGATGCCTTCGATGCTGGCACAGATACCTCCCAGGGCATCCACGGTGCCCCTGCCGATTCCTTCGATTTTCTCGGAGCCTCAGCCGGGCCCTTCAGGTATCCAACCCCCTTCTCATCCTACAGGTCAGCCTGCTGATCCTTACGACACCTGAGGTGATGATACTTCCTCAGACACTGATGACTTACCTTCACCTCCCTCTCCTACTGAAAGTAGAAAGCGTTCTCCTCCAGAGGACCTTTTTCATTAATTTTGTGAAGGAAATTTCTGAATTGGTCCCTTTTCAGCTTCAGATGGAGCAATATGATAGGCACCAGATGATGGAGCTTCTCCAGTTCCTGGATGCCCCTAAAGTTATCACTTCTATTCCCATTCATCAAATTCTTTTTGACCTCAAAAAGAACTGGGAAAACCCTGGATCCATTGCCCCAGTACACAGGCTGACACTACCTATCTAGTATAGTCAGCCCCTGGCTTTCAAAAAATCTCAGCTCGACCACCACTCAGTTGTGGTAGAATCAGCTCAAAAGAAAGCAAAAAGGACGAAACCTCACTCCTCTACCCCTCCTGTCAAGGAACACAAGTTCCTAGACAATATTGGTCGAGTGTTCCAAGGGGCCATGCTCATCTCCAGAATTGCTTCTTACCAGCTGTACATGACCCAATACAACAGGGTCATTTTCAAGCAAATACAGGACTTCTCTGAAACCCTGCCTGACCAATTCCAAGAACATCTTCAAATCCTTGTCAACAAGGGGTTTGAGGCAGGAAAGCATGAGATAAAAACAGCTTATGATATTTTCGACACCTCCACTAGAGTGTCTGCAACTGCCATTTCGGCAAGACGCTGGGCCTGGCTCAAGTCTTCTGACCTTCGCCCAGAAGTACAAGACAGACTCTCTGACCTGCCCTGTATAGGAGATAATCTGTTCGGTGAACAGATTCAGCAAATAGTGGCTGAATTAAAGGACCATCATGAGACCCTCAAATAGCTCTCATCGATACCTTCTGACTTCCCTTCTAGACAACCCTTCAAGAAGGACTCTTAAGAAGTCATTCTTCCGCCCAAGGAAATACTGTCCTCCACCAACAAGGTCCCGAGTTACGAGGCCTTATCAAAAATCTCAGCCTCGCCAGCCCCAGAAGCAAAAGTCACAAGCAGCTCCCCAGCCGGGGCCTGCTTTAGGTTTTTGACTTTCCCTTGGAGAGCAGCAGCCTGATTCCTCTGCCAGGCATACCAGTGGGAGGTCGATTGTGCCACTTTCACGGCAGGTGGCAATCAATCACTACCGACCAGTGGGTGCTAACAATCATTGCTCAGGGTTACCACCTGAACTTTCTTGCTCTTCCACCGGAATCATCACCTCTACAAGTGTGGAGAGTAACCGACCACTCTGTCCTTCTGGAGCAGGAGGTTTCCCTTCTCCAGTTAAGGGCAGTAGAACCCGTTCCTCTTTCGCAAAAAGGCCTAGGGTTCTATTCCCGGTACTTTTTGATCCCCAAAAAATCCGGGGGGCTTCGTCCAATTCTGGACCTACGTGCCCTCAACAAGTACCTTCACCTGGAAAAGTTCAAGATGGTAACCTTGGGCTCGCTTCTACCTCTTCTACAAAGAGGAGACTGGCTCAGCTCTCTGGACCTCCAGGACGCATACACCCACATTACGATAGCTCCAGCTCATCGCAAGTACCTCAGGTCTTTTAGTAGGCCCAAGGCACTATCAATACCGGGTGCTTCCATTCGGTCTAGCATCGGCACCACGAGTCTTTACCAAATATCTCGTAGTTGTCGCAGCCTTTCTCAGGAAAGAAGGTGTTCACGTCTACCCCTATCTAGACGACTGGTTAATCAGGGCCCCAACCCAGCAAGCCGCTCTATCGTCCCTGGATTTGACCCTACACACTCTAATTTCTCTGGGATTTATCATCAATTACGAGAAATCCTATTTGGTCCCATCTCAAACATTGTCATTATTGGGCAGACTTGGACACCTTACAGGCAAAAGCCTTTCTACCTCAACAATGAGTGCAAACTCTCGTGTCCCTCTCTCACCAGTTGCAGTCTCAGTATAGCAGCAGCTCGGCAATTCCTTGTCCTTCTCGGACACATGGCGTCCTCAGTCCATCTCACACCAATGGCCCGCCTGGCCATGAGAGTCATGCATTGGACTCTGAGATCACAATGGATTCAAGCGACTCAGCCTCTGTCAACCATAGTCCGCATCACCGACACACTATGTCTCTCGCCTGGTGGAAAGATCAGAACAATCTCCTCCAGGGACTACCTTTTCACCTACCAGATCCTCAACTCATTCTCACCACTGCTTCCAACCTCGAATGAGGAGCTCATGTGAACGATCTACAGTCACAAGGATTTTGGTCTCCAGAGGAAGCCAAACACCAGATAAATTTCCTGGAGCTTCGAGCAATGCGATATGCTCTGAGCTTTTCAGGATTGCCTATCAAATCACGTCATTCTGATTCAGACGGACAATCAGGTGGCCATGTGGTACATCAACAAGCAGAGAGGCACAGGCTCCTTCCTTCTGTGTCAGGAAGCTGCACAGATTTGGGCAGAAGTGCTCTCCCACTCGATGTACCTCAGGGCCACCTATTTGCCGGGAGTGCACAATGTCTTAGCAGACAAACTGAGTCGTATCTTCCAACCGCACGAGTGGTCTCTCAATCCCTCGGTAGCGAACTCTCTCTTCCAGCAATGGGGTCATCCCCAAATAGACCTCTTTGCGTCCCCTCAGAACCACAAAGTGGACAACTACTGCTCCCTCATTCGGAGCGAGTGCTCTCAGCCCAGAGATGCATTCTCCCTCTCGTGGGCAACCGGTCTGCTTTATGCATTCCCTCCACTTCCTCTTCTCTCGAAGACTCTTGTGAAGCTCCGTCAGGACAAGGGAACCATGATCCTGATAGCACCTCACTGGCAATGCCAAGTGTGGTTTCCCATTCTCCAGGATCTCTCCATCCGCAGGCACATTCCCTTGGGAACGCACCCGCTTCTGATCACTCAGAACGACTGATGTCTACGCCATCCCAATCTTCAGGCCTTGTCCCTGATGGCATGGATGTGGAAAGGTTAATCCTTCAACCACTTAACCTTTCAGATTCAGTTTCTCGTGTCCTGATTGCTTCACGGAAGCCTTCCACAAGAAAGTCTTACTCCTATAAATGGAAAAGGTATACATCATGGTGTTCTTCGCAATCCCTTGATCCCTTTTCCTGTCCAATCCTGAGAAGTATGCCTGAACAGAAAACCAACATGGAGAAGGAAATCCCCAGAAGCCTCTGCGTGTCTTTGGCCTGCCTGGGCTGAATGGACTCTTGAGTGACTTTCTGAGCATGACTTACAGAATGTCCCTGGATATCTGTAGAAGCAGGCAAGCTTGCACCAGACAGGTGATGTCTATTCATAGAGTCACAAAGAAGAAACCACAGGGGAACTTCAGGCACTATTCTCAGGAGTTTGTAATCCACACAGCTACAGACGTGTTGATTGTCTTGACCAGTGAAGAGTTTAACAGAGCAAAGAAAGCCATGGGAAATGGACTACACATCCTGGGAAGCCAATCAGGGTAGTTAGCGATGATTTTATTATGCAGTTGACATTACAATTTATGTAAATGGTCCTTTGGGCAGTCATGCAAATCTCTAGAACCATCTATCCTTTTCCTGTATTTAGATGTTATCTATAAAACAAGGGTCACTTCCTGTATCCAGGGAGATGCTGGTCAGTTTGTAAGACTAAGGGCACCCAGTACCCAGCATCCCCCGAGAACACTTATATTGACTAATAAAAATACATTATACTTTTTACTGAGTCTTAAGTGTTCTTGTGTCCCTGCTTTACAATCCCAAGGTTTTTGGATTATCTCTGGCACTTGTCTGAATCAGGTCTAAAGCCCTCTTCCATCAGAATGCATGTCAGTGCGGTAGCCGCCTTCCATAAAGGTGTCGGGGATGTCCCTATATCGGTACAACCCCTCGTAACACGTTTTCTTAAAGGCTTGCTCCATATCAAGCCACCTTTACGTCCTCTGGCCCCTTCTTGGGACCTTAATCTGGTTCTCAGGCAGCTCATGAAACCACCGTTCGAACCTCTTCACTCCTGTGACCTAAAATATCTCACATGGAAAGTGATTTTCCTTTTGGCTATCACTTCAGCTAGCAGGTTTAGTGAGTTACAGGCCCTAGTTACCTATCTGCGTTACACTAAACTCCTGCAGGACTGGGCGGTACTCCGCACTCACCCTATGTTTTTGCCTAAGGTAGTTTCAGAGTTTCACAATAATCAATCCATCATACTACCTATCTTCTTTCCCAGGCCCCACTCCAACCCAGGGGAACAGGTTCTGCATACCCTTGACTGTAAACAGGCTCTAGCGTTCTACCTAGACCGTACAGTTGCCCACAGTTATTCGTCTCTTTCTATCCTAACAAATTAGGGCAACCTGTGGGTAAGCAGACTCTCTCCTGGTTGGCAGACTGCATATCTTTTTGCTATCAGCAAGCAGGCATTCCTTTCCAAGACCGTGTTAAAGCGCACACTGTGAGGGCCATGACGACTTCAGTAGCACACCTACGATCGGTGCCGCTTCCTGACATTTGCAGGGCTGCCACCTGGAGTTCGCTCCACACTTTTGCAGCCCACTATTGCTTGGACAAAGCCAGAAGACAGGATTCCATCTTCGGCCAATCTGTCCTGCGTAACCTATTTCCAACTTGACATACCAACACCCTTCTGTCTGCCCGGTGGGGTTCAGGATGCCCTCTACCAAATTCCACCCCAGTTGTTGTGCCTGTTGTACACCGTTGGGTACATTTGGTGCACATTAGGACATCCTCAGCTTGGTACTCACCCATATGTGAGGACTACCATCCTGCTTGTCCTGTGAGAAAGCAAGTGTTGCTTACCTGTAACAGGTGTTCTCACAGGACAGCAGGATGTTAGTCCTCACGAAACCTGCCCGCCGCCCCGCAGTGTTGGGTTCGTAACGTTTTGTTTTATTTTTCGGCACTGCCTGTAGCTATCAAATAAGACTGAAGGGGGACCCCTGCTGGCTGCAGGGTTAGTGCCATGCTGGGCATGCCCATTAGGGGCCAGTCAAAGTTCTGGAAACTTTGACAGAAGTTTTCCGTGATTGGGCTCCATCCTGATGATGTCACCCATATGTGAGGACTAACATCCTGCTGTCCTGTGAGAACACCTGTTACAGGTAAGCAACACTTGCTGTATTTGCGGTTGCCCATCGATTTTTGTTCACATCAGCGGACAGCAGGAAAATAGAAAAATGTTGCTCCATTCTTCATAGCAAGGTCAGATCTGTTCTGTATGCTTTTCTAATCAGATGGAATACAGATCTGTTTGCTTTTCCACCACATCCATTGGTGAGAACAGTGCAGAAAGCACGCAAGGACCAGGGACATCTGATTCTCATTGCTCCAGCATGGCCCAGACAAGTATGATTCTAGTACCTAATTCAGTTGTCAGTAAGCCCTCCAATCTGCTGGGATCTGATCACATTGCTAACTCGGAGGGTCTGTTATCCAAACCCTCTCTCTACTTGATGGCATGGATGTTGAGCGCTTATTAATCTCAATACTGTCATTAATTGAGGAAGTTAAGAATATTGCATTCTTCACCAGGATGCCTTCAACTAGAAGAACTTAGTTTTAAATGAGAGTTCATCTTATGTTAAGCAAACTCCTTGTCTGTTTGCCTGCGAGCCAAAGGAGTTGCATTAAAATACTTATTCTCCCTCTCCTCCTCAGGTCTCAGTATGTCATCCTTCAGAGTGCATCTCTGTACCATAGTTCAAAGTGGATGGCAAACCATACATCTCTTAGTGCTGAAGTTCATGAAAGGCTTGTGACACGAGAACCTCGGTCGCCAAACCACTAGTGTTATCGGATCTTCATCTTGTATTTGTACAACTTATAAAACTGCTTTATGAACAGTTCTTCAGTTTCCATAAAAGTTACTCACCTAGAAAGTAGTGTTTCTAGTTGTGATTTTTGTCTGCTGGAAGAATCCGCGAGCGTCTGGCATTGCTCCATTTCTCACCATATATGCAATTTTGTACAATAGACTGGTACTTTTGCATGTGCCCCATATTACTGCTAAAAGTAGTTTCATCTGAATCAAGCCATCATGGTGTTCACATTCTTGCTAAGACTTCATGCACATGAGGGGAAAAAGATCTTACATTTGTTGAACTACAGAAGAGCCTTGACTTATATGAAAAGAACTCTATCACATAGTCAAGCTTTCCAATTTTTTTGTTTCACTATCCAAAAGACTGGGAATAGTAGTGGCCAAGTGCACATTGGCCATTGCTATTGTCCTATTGCATATTGCTTTTCTCTGGCTGGTCTCCAGATTAGACCATCAAGGCTCATTAAGTGAGTCATGGCTACCTCAGTGACTCACCTAAGAGCCATGTCCATGGAAGATATCTGCAAAGCTGCAACTTGGTTCAGTTCACACCTTTGTCCCATTACTGTCTGGACATCCGATCAAAGGGAAATTGGATTCAGACAATAGCCAGTGCTGGGCCCCAACTTTTATGGTCTGGAGTATTTATACACAGGCATTTGGGGAAAAGCACAAGACTGTTTCTATGGCCAAGTCCAAAAGCAAAGCACATTCAAGCAGCATTGTCTGATCAAGAAGGTTGTTCACCCTGTAAAAATGTTGCAGCAGTACTTTTAGTATGGGTTTGACAGTTGCTTGATTTTGATTGTAAATATTACTCCCCTTAACATAAGTCTTGTGGGTAACCAGCACGGAGCAGCAAATAACTACCATAAAAAAAACTTTCTGGGCAGACTGGATGGATCATTTGGTCTTTTTTCTGCTGTGATTTCTATGTTACTATGTTATGTTAGAAGATGTGACACTAACTTTGGGCAAGCAGTTTTGCAAAGCCTGTTCACCTAGTAGTCTGCTCTGTGTGTGGGGAAGAGTCTGGATTGCTTTTCAGTAAGTGTTCCACTGCAGTGCTCAACTTAAGATTCCCCATGTTTCATCATTAATTCAGCCCCTGCTTGTTTTCAGAGAAAGTAGACAGTAGGATGAATTAACAAACTTATTACCAGCTCACCTCCCTGGAGAATCGACTAGCTAAAATTAAGCTCTTTGATCAATGGAAGTGCTCAAGAGGCAGCACATGCACAGAGCAAAAGCTCTGAGTTAGAAGAGAGTGGTCCATTTTTGGTGCTGTTGGATAATGGCACCCACATATCCTCGCTAATTCATCCTGCTGTCTACAAAGAACCCTGTTTACAATAAGCAAACTTGCTTCTTCCTTATGTTGGTGCATAGCACTTGCCGCTGGGCTGGCCTGGACCAGGCAAGTTAATATTTTGTAGTACCTAATAGTGTTGCTTTAAGAAACAAAGCATTGACTCAATTTCATGCACTTTCTTTTAATTTTCACAGCCCTTCGTTACAGTTTGAGGCCGCTTGGGCGCTGACTAACATAGCATCAGGCACTTCTGCACAAACTCAAGCTGTTGTTCAGTCTAGTAAGTTTAATTTAAAAAATTGGAGAGATTTGAAGAGTTTAAAACTATGCACATGCAGAAGAACAAGGTTTTGGTTATTCAATAAGTAGTCTTTTGAGTTTTCTGGTGCATAAATTACCTTTTTAAATAATGTCATATGTTGAAATAGCAATGATATAAAAAATTTCTCTTCTGCTTGTTAGTCATTTGACCAGTCATCACTCAGACTGATAGCTTTTTCAGTTGTAGGCTGTAATAAAATATTTAGAGGCTTTTTTCATAAGTAATTCCTGTTTCTTTTGTAAATGAGTAGGGTGAATCTGCCACACAAGTGGCTGGTGTCATCTAGCATAGACATGGAGCATTTCTTGGAATATTGTAGAAAAGCCTAGAAAGCTTTTTTTTTTTTTTTTTTTTTTGACAAATGTGGAACTTTGTCCTGCCACTGTGCAGGGCCCCACAGCTCCTCTTAATAGTTGTCTTTTCATACTTAATTTTTTGTTTTCCAACAGGTACTGGCTCCAGTATTCCTACCCCATCTCAGTGAGGCTTATTCAACCTTGGTCTGCTCCGCCTTTTCGTCACAATTTCGTCCTTTTGATTTTAGAGCATAAGAATTGCCATACTGGCTTTGACTGAGGATCCATAAAGCCCAATATTCTCTTTCCAGCAGCCAATCCATGTCACAAGTACCTGACAAGATCCCAAACAATAGATAGAGCCCATGCTGCTAATTCCCAGAGATAAGATTAAAAAAAAAAAAAAAGTGTTAAATAAGTAGTGGTTTTCCCAAGTCTACCTGGTTAATATCAATTTATGGGTTGGTTTTTTTTTAACCCAACTACACTATCTGCCTTTACCACATCCCCGGTTAATGAATTCCAAAGCTTAATTGTGCATTGAGTGAAAAAGTTTCTGATTTGTCTTAAATTGCTACCTATCAACTTCATGGAAATTCCCCTAGTCTTTATATTTGAAAGAGTAAATAACTAATTCACATTACCTGTTCTATTCCACACATTATTTTAGACCTTTATCATATTCTCTCTCAACTGTTTCTTCAAACTGAACATCCCTAACTTCTTTAGCCTTTCCTCACAGAGGAAACATTCCATTCCCTTTATCATTTTGATCACCCTTCTCTGTACATTTTCTAGTTCAGCTATATCTTTTTGCCCTCTTAGTGGCAGAGAAGAGCCTTTTGTTTCACGTGATGCCTGACTTGCAATTAGAAGAAGTCTGTAACTGACCATCACATTGATTGTTGTACATGCTGGCTAGGCTTTAGGCATGATGTCATCTAGGGATATTGAGCACCAAAGACTGATATTACTCAACATCTTTGGTTAAACTCCAAAGACTGAAATACATTCATCTACTATTGAAGGAATCATTATCTAAAGATCTAACAGCCACATTGACTGCTAGCCATTCATTATCAAGGAGTTGTTTTGTTTTTTTACTCATGCATAAAAGGGATACCTCGACTTCAACTTTAGGCCCAAGGAGAGACGGCAGTGAGCATTGGCAGCATACTCTGAGATGGTGATAGCGGTGTTCTTGCCAAGCAGTTTTATACAGTTTTCTTTTTCTCAAAAATATGTACACGTTGAAAATCTC
Source organism: Rhinatrema bivittatum (assembly GCF_901001135.1). Taxonomy (NCBI): domain Eukaryota; kingdom Metazoa; phylum Chordata; class Amphibia; order Gymnophiona; family Rhinatrematidae; genus Rhinatrema; species Rhinatrema bivittatum. Next base: position 119,955,959 of record NC_042619.1, read on the forward strand.
CCATTCTAACACTTGTATTAAATGCAGAGAGGCCATGGGTATGTTAGGTCACCAGTTTTGGTCGTACCCCTGTATTAAAGAATTCTGAGGGAAATGTCAAGGTTAACAATTGTCTGACCTGTATGTTTGTCTTGATTAGATTGTAAATTCTATTGAGCACGCATTGCCTCATGTGTTTGTGTACAGCCCTGCATACATCAAGTAGCACTATATAAATGTTTAGTAGTAGTGACCTTAGCCTCTTGCTAACTAACACAGCTGCAGTGGTATCCAAGGGTCCTTTAATTACTCAAAGGACCATGTCCTCCCCTGGCTTCAGCAGGCTTTGAGCTGGATAAGAGAATCCATGAGTTTTTCTTGGCACCTTCAGCAACTGAATGTATTGGCATGGATGATGGTACCAATGGAGCCAGTCTGAAATCTTTGCCATAGCACCAAGCAATTCGACACAGCTATTGATGCCTCAGCACAGTGATAACTTCTGAGAGGAAAGCTTCTCCTACTGCATTGATTGATCCCAAGACCAAATGTCTGCTCATATGTTCGATGTAAACCGGTGTGATAATCTTTGTCTTTAACGTCTGTATAGTAAAAAGATGTAAATAAATATCCCCTCAGGATGACTGTAGGGTCAATGTCTCCCTATACATCTAATCCACTTGCAGTTATGGAATCTGTCTGAATCCTGTGGTCTGCCTTATGGTTCTAAAGATTGACACACTAAATTGCCTATCCAGATCCCCCTCAGAGGATCTTTTCACCTTTATGTGCAAGGAATGGCAGAGGCTTTTCCTTTTTAAATGGAAAGTGAGCCCAGGGCACATCTTTTTAGCTTTTTTACATAACTCACTGCTGCTAGGGAGCTTAAAACTGTTCTGTTCACCAAATTCAGCATGTACAGAAGTAAAAGATGTAGAGGAAACTCCTGCTTACTATCCTTCCTACTGGAAAGGAGTAAGATGCTAAGTACCATGTCCAGGAGGCTCCCATATTCACTCAGTTGATACAATAGCTATAATCTGTGGTTGAATCTGCCCTGACAAAGGCTAAGAAGTCTAAGGCTCTTTAGTGCCTTCAGAGCAAGAGGCAAGGCCTTGTGGGCATTTATAATAGAACATTTTTTCAGAATGCTATGCTTGCTTCCCCTTAGCATCCTACCAGATCTTCCATTCTGCAAGGGATTTATTTATTTATTTTTAGTTTTTATATACCGAAGTTCTTGTAAAATATACAAATCAATCCGGTTTACATGTAACAGAAAAACGCCAAAGGCATAAGTGGACACCCAAAGGCTTTACAAAGAACAGTTAAACAGTTAAAACAAAAGAACTCCATAAAACAATTAAGCAGTAAATCTCTCAGGGTTATACATACATGCCAAAGAGCTTTCAATAGAGCAAATAAATACATTCTCTTAATACATCTGTAGTTCAGATTTTAATGTGTGCAAGTTTAGTCCATAAGCCCCACATTCAAATTTCCTTCCTCTGTGGGTGCACTATTCTCTCTTCAAGGCCTTACCTCCCCTTCCTTCTCCTCAAGCCTTTGCAATGTGTTTTTGCCAGCCAGCTCCACAAGCATTTTCAAGACTTATAGGCAAGTAGTCCCTTGGCTGTGCTGACCTCATGCAGTTAGAGCTCAGTAAGTGCACAGTCTACTAATAAAGGATAAAACACTTCAAGGCCAATATTCAAAGAGCATTTAGCATTACTTAGCCAGATAAGTATAGATTACCCGACTAAGTGGCAGCCACTGAATATCTGGCTATGCTCAGCAAATGCCACTTAAGCTGGATAAGTCACTTATCCAGCTAAGATGATAACCAAATTACTAGTGGGAGGATCGGGGCAGCGTTACTTGGCCGGTTAACTTAGCTGGTTAAGTTAATCGGATAAGTTAGACCTGCCATAGACCTAAGTAACGACTTTTCACGGACATTCAGGAGCATAGGGATGCTAACTTGCATGGAATTTCTCCCTCCAGAGAATCAAGAGTGACTTTATTCATCTAATGAAGCAAGAAATGCTGTGTAGCACTTGAGTATTTGACCTATGACTTTCGATACATGGTGTTGGAGCCCGTAGACCCTCATAGCTGCAAGACTAGCCTCAGAAAGGATATTATGGAAAACTTTCATCACTGCAAGGCACACCAGTATCTGTTTAGAGTAAAGGTCAAGGAAGCTGATGAAATTAGTAATTGTCTGCTGTCTCTTTAACTACTTATTTGTATATTTCCAATACCAAAGACCCTTGGCAGTTTACAGCAAAACACACTTTTACTGCATAACTCAAAACAAACATGTTACATTAAAAAAAAAATTTAATACTGCAGCTCATCTAATACAGTTTAAGTAAAAGCTTGAAAAGATGTCTTAGTACAGCCTGTAAATCTGAACTCTTGAGACTGTGAATTCCAAATGCTGGTGCAGTGATCGAAAATGCATATTCTCTTGTGTCCACCAGTCTTGGTGAATCAAGGTACATCCAGCAGGGTTCTTTGCAAGGAGCACAAGGCTCTTGTCAGGTTATTTGCAGCATTGCATTGATTTCTCAGTATCTCTTTTCTGGCAGCCTGCTGGTTCACCATTTTCCTGTTTCTCACAGGACAAGCAGGATGGTTGTCCTCACAAATGGGTGACATCGAGGATGGAGCCCACCACGGAAAACTTCTGTCAAAGTTTAAACAGAACTTTGACTGGCCCCTACTCTGCATGCCCAGCAAGGCACTGACCCTGCAGCCAGCAGGGGTCTCCCTTCAGTCTTCTTTTTTCCGCGCAGCAGTTGCCACGCGGTGAAAGGAGCTCTCTAACCACGTTCCTGACAGGAATTTGGAAATTAATTTCCTAAGAAAATTTGCCCCTCAGGGGTCTCCCTTCGACAAATTTTTAGTCATCTTACGGAACCCGGTAAGTTTTTTGCCTTTTTCCATCGACTACCGTCGAATTTGGCCCTTGAGGCCTGTTGGCACTTACCGATCCCCAGCCTAAATTTTGGCTTCAGGCCATGGCAACGGGGTTCCGCCGTTGTCCGGATTGTACCCGGACTATGTCCATCACAGACCCCCACAGGGTTTGTGTGATGTGTTTGGGTAGTGAGCATGATGTCCTGACTTGCACCAAATGTGCCTTAATGACACCCAAGGGTCGCAAAGCCAGGATGGAGAAGATGGGGCTCCTCTTCCATGCACCCACCCCAACGCCATCGATAGCATCGACGTCATCGGAACCGGCACCGTCGAAGTTGTACCATCATCGTCAACCCTCCGGTGACCGTCCGCCATCGATCGCTTCTCGGCCGTCGACTCCCGTCCCTTCCCCGGATGGGCGAGGGGATCGGAAGGAAAAGCACCGCTATCGACGGCACAAATCTCGGCCTGTCGAGGATCCACAGCCATCGACCTCTGCTCAAGCCGAGCCACCGACAAAGAAGCCGCGAACAGACCGGACACCCTCCACGTCTCGTTCGCAGGCATCGAGGAAACCCTCACCCTCCCGGGGTGCGAGGGCCGTGATCCCACCGGTTACGGTGGTCCCTCCGGCCCTGCCTCAGCCTCCCTCTCCCGTCGAGCCGGGTATGGTTACCCCTGGTCTCCGGGCAGAACTGGACCGGCTGGTCCAGGAGGCCATCGAGAAAGCGATGAAGAAATTGCAACCTCCATCGGCACCGTCTCCGGCACCGGTTCCAGTGCCGCCCCCGGCACCGGCTTCGCCACCGAGGAGGGAACCGACCACCGAGCCGTTGATACAAGCGCTAGCACCGCTACTGAGCCGCATGGAGGCGCTCATGACTGCCCTTCCATCGGTGATTCCAGTGCCATCGACAACACCACCGTCTCCGACTGGATTTTCATCGGCAGGAGAAACACCGTTCCGGATTCCCCCTTCCGGGGTGGTTCCATCGGTGCCTTCTGGTATATCTCCACCGATATATCCTTCGGTTCCATCCATTCCACGCCAGGCACAGATTCCATCGACAGCACCGAAGCCATCGATGCCATTTCTGGTTCCACCTACGGCACCGATTCCACCTCGGTTTCCATCGATGCCTTTAGAGCCTCAGCCAGGTCCATCAGGGTTACAAACCCCACTTGATCCCTACGATACCTGGGGTGATGATGATGATACATCTTCTGACACGGATTTGCCTTCGCCTCCATCTCCTACAGAGAGTAGAAAAAGATCTCCTCCTGAGGATCTATCTTTCATTAATTTTGTGAAAGAGATGTCAGAAGTTGTACCTTTTCAACTACAATCTGAAGCTGATGACAGACACCAGATGATGGAACTCCTTCAATTTCTGGATGCTCCAAAAATCATCGCTTCCATCCCTATACACCAGGTGTTTTTGGATCTGCTCAAGAAAAACTGGGAATCTCCTTCATCAGTGTCCCCAGTTAACAAAAAAGCTGACTCCACCTACCTTGTCCGGTCAGCACCAGGTTTCCAAAAACCTCAACTGGATCATCGCTCTGTTGTGGTTGAGTCCGCGCAGAAGAAGGCCAAGCGTCTTATGCCACACTCTTCTACCCCGCCTACCAGGGACAACAAGTTCCTAGATAGTGTTGGACGGAAAGTCTATCATGGAGCTATGTTGATTTCACGCATAGCTTCATATCAACTTTATATGACTCAGTACAACAGAGCCATCCTTAAGCAGATGCAAGACTATGCTGACACGTTACCAGACCAATACCAACCGCAGCTTCAAGCCCTTCTTCACAAGGGATTTGAGGCAGGGAAGCACGGGATTAGGACTGCCTACGACATATTCGATGCTTCCACAAAAGTTTCAGCCACAGCCATCTCAGCCAGACGTTGGGCTTGGTTAAAATCATCCAACCTTCGCCCAGAGGTTCAGGATCGTCTTGCTGATTTACCCTGCTTAGGCGATAATTTGTTTGGAGAGCAAATTCAGCAGATTGTGGCGGAGTTGAAAGACCACCATGAGACGTTGAAACAACTCTCATCTGTCCCACCTGAGCTGACCTCCAAGCAACCGCAAAAGAAAGACTCTAAGAAGTCATTCTTTCGACCACGCCGTTATTACCCTCCATCGGCCAGGCCTCGTCCAGCTCGATCCTCTACTAGGCCTCAGCCACGTCAGCCTAGGAAACAAAGGCCTACTGTAGCCCCTCCTCCTGGGCCTGCGGCTGGCCTTTGACTCCCCTGTAGGGAACACATGCCAAACCCCTCTTCCGGACATCCCTGTAGGAGGTCGACTGTACCATTTTCTACAACCATGGTTGCAGATCACCTCAGATCAGTGGGTGCTAACAATTATCGCACAGGGTTACCACCTCAACTTCATAACTCTTCCGGCAGACTCCCCGCCTCTTCAAGCGTGGAGTCTATCCACCCATTTGACTCAATTACAACAGGAAGTATCTCTTCTTCTGCAATCAAATGCTATAGAACCCGTTCCTCCCTCTCAACGAGGCAAGGGATTCTATTCCAGATACTTCCTAATACCAAAGAAATCGGGGGGACTACGTCCCATTTTGGACCTTCGAGCCCTCAACAAATACCTTCAAAAAGAGAAGTTCAAAATGGTAACCCTAGGCACGCTGCTCCCTCTGCTACAAAGAGGGGATTGGCTGTGCTCTCTCGACCTCAAGGACGCTTATACCCACATTGCGATCACACAATCCCATCGCAAATATCTGCGGTTTCTAGTTGGCCACGACCATTATCAATACCGTGTCCTCCCTTTCGGTCTAGCTTCTGCCCCACGAGTCTTTACCAAATGTCTCGTAGTGGTAGCAGCATTCCTCAGGAAGGAAGGTGTCCACGTCTACCCATACCTGGACGATTGGCTAATCAGGGCCTCCACCCAACAGATAGCTCAATCCTCCCTAAAATTGACAATTCAAACACTCCTTTCCTTAGGGTTTCTCGTCAATTACGAGAAATCTTGCTTAGTCCCGTCTCAAACCTTATCCTTCATTGGAGCAGACTTGGACACCTTGCAGGCAAAGGCTTACCTTCCTCTTCAGAGGGTCCACACCCTAATATCCCTGGCTCGCCAGCTCCAGTCTCAGAACACTGCCACGGCTCGCCAGTTCCTCATTCTCCTAGGACACATGGCATCTTCGGTTCAAGTCACTCCCATGACCCGACTAGCCATGAGAGTAACACAATGGACTCTGCGACACCAATGGATTCAAGCTTTTCAGCCTCTGTCCTCCATAGTCACAGTTTCACAAGCGCTACGCCTGTCTTTAACCTGGTGGACGACTCAAGTCAACCTCCTTCAGGGCTTACCTTTTCTCCTACCAGATCCACAAGTAATCCTAACCACCGACGCTTCCCACATCGGTTGGGGGGCCCATGTGGACGATTTCCAAACCCAAGGGTTATGGTCACCAGAGGAAGCCGAACACCAGATAAATTTCTTGGAACTTCGAGCAATCCGCTACGCGCTCAGAACTTTCAAAGATCATCTATCCAATCAGATAATCTTAATCCAGACGGACAACCAAGTGGCCATGTGGTACATAAACAAGCAGAGAGGCACAGGCTCCTTCCTTCTGTGTCAGGAAGCTGCGCAGATTTGGGCGGAAGCCCTCTCCCACTCCATGTACCTCAGGGCCACTTACCTGCCAGGAGTAGACAATGTATTGGCAGACCAGCTGAGCCGTGTCTTCCAACCACACGAGTGGTCACTCGATCCTCTGGTAGCGACCTCTCTGTTTCACAAGTGGGGTTCTCCCCGCATAGAACTCTTTGCGTCCCCTCAGAACCACAAAGTGGACGATTACTGCTCTCTCATTCGAAGCCAGCACTCTCGGCCGAGGGACGCCTTCTCCCTCAAGTGGACGACAGGTCTGCTCTATGCATTCCCTCCACTTCCTCTTCTGTCGAGGACTCTCGTGAAGCTTCGCCAGGACGGAGGAACCATGATCCTGATAGCACCCCACTGGCCACGCCAGGTGTGGTTTCCCATACTTCAGGATCTCTCCATCCGCAGGCACATCCCTCTGGGAACGGATCCGCATCTGCTCACTCAAAGCGGCGGATGCCTCCTCCATCCCAACCTCCAAGCCTTGTCCCTGACGGCATGGATGTTGAAAGGTTAGTCCTTCAGCCTTTTAACCTTTCGGATTCGGTTTCTCGTGTCTTGATAGCTTCACGAAAGCCCTCCACCAGAAGATCCTATTCATATAAATGGAAAAGGTACACATCATGGTGCACTTCTCAGTCCCTTGATCCCCTTTCCTGTCCAATCTCTAAGTTCTTGGACTATTTATGGCATCTATCGGAATCGGGTCTTAAAACCTCTTCCATTAGGATGCATGTCAGTGCGATAGCCGCTTTCCATAAAGGTATAGAGGGTGTCCCTATTTCAGTACAACCCCTGGTAACACGCTTTCTTAAAGGCTTGCTCCATCTGAAGCCACCCTTACGTCCTCCGGCCCCATCTTGGGACCTTAATCTGGTTCTTGGTCGTCTAATGAAACCACCTTTCGAACCTCTGCACTCCTGTGAATTGAAGTATCTCACATGGAAAGTATTATTCCTGTTGGCTATCACTTCAGCTCGCAGGGTTAGTGAGTTACAGGCCTTAGTCACCTATCCGCCTTACACGAAACTCCTGCAAGACAGGGCGGTACTCCGCACTCACCCTAAATTTTTACCTAAGGTAGTTTCGGAGTTTCATATCAATCAATCCATCATACTACCTATCTTTTTTCCCAGGCCCCACTCCAACTCCGGGGAACAGACTCTGCATACCCTAGACTGCAAACGGGCTCTAGCTTTTTATCTAGACCGTACAGTTGCTCACAGGAGGAGCACTCAATTGTTTGTCTCCTTCCATCCTAACAAGTTAGGACAACCTGTGGGTAAGCAGGCTCTTTCCTCCTGGTTGGCGGACTGCATTTCTTTTTGCTATCAGCAAGCTGGCATTCCTTTTCAAGACCGTGTAAAAGCACACTCTGTGAGGGCCATGGCGACTTCAGTGGCACACCTTCGATCGGTGCCGCTTCCTGACATCTGTAAAGCTGCAACCTGGAGTTCTCTCCATACCTTTGCAGCCCACTATTGTTTGGACAAAGCTGGAAGACAGGACTCCATCTTCGGCCAATCTGTCTTGCGTAACCTTTTTCCAACATGATGTACCAACACCCTTCCACCTTCCCGGTAGGGTGCGGATGCCCTTTACCAAATTCCACCCCAGTTGTAGTGCCTGTTGCACGTCGTTGGGTGCATTTGGTGCAAGTCAGGACATCCTCAGCTCGGTACTCACCCATTTGTGAGGACAACCATCCAGCTTGTCCTGTGAGAAAGCAAATGTTGCTTACCTGATGTAACAGGTGTTCTCACAGGACAGCAGGATGTTAGTCCTCACGAAACCCGCCCGCCACCCCGCGGTGTTGGGTTTGTTTTGTTTTTACTTTCTAGGCACTGCCTGTAGCTTTGAAAATCAGACTGAAGGGAGACCCCTGCTGGCTGCAGGGTCAGTGCCTTGCTGGGCATGCCCAGTAGGGGCCAGTCAAAGTTCTGTTTAAACTTTGACAGAAGTTTTCCGTGGTGGGCTCCATCCTCGATGTCACCCATTTGTGAGGACTAACATCCTGCTGTCCTGTGAGAACACCTGTTACATCAGGTAAGCAACATTTGCTTTCTCCATCCTCTTCACTATATTAGCTTTACTCTACAAGCTGTCACGTCTCATCCGACCCCCTTTTCAGGCTGCTGCTCCTGCACCCACTCTCACCAAGTGTTCAGAATCCTTTGTGCCTACTACTAAACATTTCTGTAGCACTACGCGACATACACAGCACTGTACAAACATACAAAAAGACAGTCCCTGCTCAATAGAGCTTATGATCTAATAAGAAAAACATACAGGTCAAGAGACTTGGTTAAATGAAAGTTAATTAAGACTAAAAGCAGACAATCTGACATAAGATTTAAAAGCGGTTTCCTACAGGTTATAATGTTGGGTCTTATGAGGAGACATGTTCCCCTTTACATTTGTTTGTCAGTAACTAAGTTGGTGGTCTCATCCACGCAACCATAAAAACTCCAAAGCCCATTCTGCAACTTAGTCAAAAGCAGAGAGCTTTTTAACAGACTCCAGAGAATATAGCCAGAAATAAGTCTTCATGCTGAAAATTTGTACTTTGGAGGAAGACAGGTTTTATGCAAACTGTTGGCCATTTGGGTTGAATATAAAGGAAGGCTACGGATTACATTTTTTTGAGAATCTCATCTAATCACCCGCTCAAGGGGTCATCTACTTTACTTTCATGCTGGGGCATGCAAAGGAGTGCTCTGCACTCCAGACAAGAATAGTTTAACCTGCCCCATTTAGAGGGTGGGGATTTTATTACAACTTTCTAGTATCCAAGAAAACTGGAGGATACTTTCCCTCTTTAAACTTCAGGACTTTGTACAAATTTCTCTTGAAAGAAAAGTTCAAAATCTCCCTGGTAACAATCATTCCCCTTATAAACAAAGGAGATAGCCTATGCTCTCTGGAAGTATCTCAGCTTTATTTATTTATTTATTTATTTAAATAATTTATATACCGGAGGTTCCTGTATAATATACATATCACCCCGGTTTACATAGAACAGTAACAATCGCTACATTTTGCGGTTTACATAGAACAGGATTAAACAACGAAGTTTTACATTGAGCAAAAAGAAGTAAACAAGTTTTAATATTGAAACAAACGTAGTAAACAAGTTTTTACTTTGAAACAAATTAATAGAAGTAGGCAAATAGTAAATACTATTAAACCATTAATAGACATGCGGTTCATAAATCAAAAAATAACATGGAGATATGTAAGTCCACATGAATATATGTATGTAGACTGTATGTAGCCAGCATGAATATGTGAATCTCTAATTGAATAATGAAGAATAAAAAAGATCTGAAAAATATCATTGTGGGAGTGAGAAGACTTTTTTCCTGTTCTTGGTTCTAGGGGAAGGCTAGTTTGAATAACCAAGTCTTAAGTTTCTTTTTAAATGTAGTGTGGCATGGTTCCAGACGCAGGTCTGGAGGGAGCGAGTTCCAAAGTGAAGGGCCCGCTGTCGACAGTGCACGTTTCCTTAGAGCGGATTTCGCCGGTTGTGTGATTAGTCTGTTCTGATAAGCGCTTCTGGTAGGTTTTACGGATGTGTGTAGTTGAATTTGAAATGTTAAGTTGAGAGGCGCGATGTTGTATAAGGCCTTATGTATCATCGCTAGAGACTTGAATTGGATCCTGTATTTAATTGGAAGCCAGTGGAGGTAGTGGAGGATTGGGGTGATATGATCTCTTTTCTTGACATTTGAGAGAATTCTTGCTGAGGCGTTCAGGACCATCTGAAGTGGTTTGGTGGTGCATGCTGGTAGGCCTAGGAGGAGAGAGTTACAGTAGTCTAATTTTGGGAGTATGATGGCTTGTAAAACCATGCGGAAGTCCCTGTATAGGAGGAGTGGTTTAAGTTTCTTTAATGTTTGCAGTTTAAAGAAACATTCTTTTGTTGTGTTGTTGACAAATTTGTTGAGATTGAGTCTGCTGTCTATGATGACTCCCAGGTCTTTAACTTGTTGCGTGATGAAGTGCCCGGTGGTGTCCGGATGTTGATTAGTGTTAGAATGTGAAGGGGGGGTATAGTTTTCCGGTGCTATAATGAGGATTTCGGTTTTGTTTTTGTTTAGGACCAAGTTGAGGCTGGTGAGTAGATTGTTGATAGCAGACAGACATTTATTCCAGTATGATATGGCTTTGTGTATGGAGTCTTCTATAGGGATGAGGATTTGAATATCATCCGCGTATAGGTAATGTCTTAGCTTAAGGTTAGTGAGTAGTTGACATAGTGGGAGCAGATAAATATTGAAAAGAGTCGGAGAGAGGGATGATCCTTGCGGTACCCCCCTCTTGGATTCGATGGTGTGGGACTCTTTGTTATTTATCTTGACCTTGTATGATCTGTTCTCCAAAAACGATTTGAACCAGTTAAAAGCTGCTCCTGAAATGCCGATGTCTATTAATCGTTGCAGGAGGTACGTGTGGTTTACGGTATCAAACGCTGATGAGAGATCCAGGAGAGCGAGGAGGCAAGGTTGGCCCTTTTCAAGGTTGAAGATGATAGTGTCTGATAAAGATGTTAGTAACGATTCGGTATTCATAGTCTTACGAAAGCCAAATTGGTTTGAGGTGAGGATATTATTTTCGTCAAGAAATTCTGTAAGTTGTTTGACAACTTTCTCCATAACTTTGGCTATCATAGGGAGGTTTGCTATGGGTCTGAAGTTAGCTGGGTCTGAAGTATCATAGGATTTTATCATAGGAAAACACCAGCTCCATTATTGTGTACTGCCTTTTTGGCTCGACTTCAGTTCCTCATGTATACTCACAACACTTGAGTCATAGTGGTGTTTCTATGCAAACTAGGGATTTGTATTTCCCTACTTGGACAGTTGACTAGTTAAAAGCACAACTCAGGCAGAGGCAAGACTTCATATGGACCACCATCCAGGTGTTGGAGTTGGTGGAAGCTGTTAAATCCCCTATCTAGCTTGATCCTGTCACTTCATTTGGAATTTCAGGCCTCTTCTAGACATAAGCAAAGGTCTAAGTCCTTGCCTACAGTGTTCAAATTAGTATCCATAGTGAAGAGAGCTTTTCAGTTAACAGACAGCCTGGAAAATGTTACTGCTGATGCCATATGACCCAACATTATGTGCTAGTCCCATGATATCTGGTAGAGCAACTCAAATGATAGCTCTTCCATGTCAGTCTAGCCATGAAATTACCCTTTCAAATTTCTCATCATTAAATTGTTTTGACAGATATCTCCAGCCAAGCCGGGGGAGCTCATACTCAAAGAGCTTCATACCCATGAGCTTGGTCTGTTTAGTGAAAATGTATTTTTATTAATTTCTCAGATAGAGATGAATGCTTCCAATAAAATTCTGATATACACACACAGTCGGGTAGCTATGTTCTGTTTTTCTGCTTGTTTAGTTGGACTTGTTCTGTGTTAAAGCTAATGGTATGAACTGGGTTTTCTCTTGTGGTGCAAAATTAAGAGCTGTTTACCTGGCAGATGTGTACTGTATCCCCACAAGTTGTCCCTGGAACAAGATGTGCTGGACAGAATATTTTTCAAGTGGGGAATACTTGAGAGCTGTTCATGATCTCACTGTACAGGAAGGTACAAACTTGCTGAATTAGGAAGAATTCAGAGGGCAGGCTGTGTTGGATGCCTTCTCCCTTTGTGTATCTTTGGATACACCTAGTAGTGAAGAGAGCAAGGAACTTTGATTCTAGTAGCTGCTTTTTTGGCTGCAACTGATCTTGGTTCTTGCTCCTTCGGGGATCCAGTCAGGTTGGGGAATTCTCCATTCCTGATTAATGCAGAGCCAAGGAATATAGTGTCATTCCATCCAATCTCTGGCTCTCAGCCTGGAGGTAGAGAGCAAAATGATTTGTTCAGTGTCTTGAGGTCCTTCTGGGGTAATATCCACTAAAATATTGTTTAAATGGAGGTGGTTTTACCATCTGGTATGAGGGTAAGTCCCTATATTGCTTTCCTTGCTCTACACAGAAATTGCTCAAGTACCTTTTTATGTCTTTCAGGTTACGGTCTCAAAACTGAGTTCATCTTAGCACAGTTGGAACTTATCACCAGTTCAATTTATTCAGTGCTTGCCTTAGTTAAATCTCCCATTAAGCCACTTACAGTATCATGGGGCTACAACATAGTACTAAGCCTGTTGCTGAAACCCCTTTTGAGCTCTTTGATTCTTATGAACTCAAGTACATGACCTGGAAAGTCATAGTTTTGGTGGTGGTCATTTCAGTCCATAGAAACGATGAGATTTAGGCCCTTGTGGCTTACCCAGCTTATATTAAATTACATCACAATAGGGGTGGGGTTATGTATACAATCCAGACACTTGGGTAAGGTGATGTTTAAGATCGAAACCAATCAGTCATCCTATCACTTTTTTTTTACCCCCCAGGCCCCATGCTCATTAAAGTGAATGATCCCTGCAAAATTTGGATTGCAAGAGAGCTGACACCACCTACCTGGAGTGGACTAAATATAGAAGATCCAACCTACTTATTGTTCCATGTGACATTGACAGGCTTGGGCTTGCTGTAACACACATACTATTTCGAATTGGATTGAAGATTGCATCTCCTTTTTTTATGTGCAAGTAAATCTTGACTCTAGAAAGGCACATCTGGACTCTCAATATCAGAGCTGTGGCTGCCTCAGTAGCCCATCTAAGTTCGACCTCTATCAGAGATGTGCAAAGCTCAGATATGAACTTCTGTCCACACTTTTATTTTTCCATTATTTAGATGCAGATTCCTGTTGTAACAGATTTGGTCAGCTTGTTCTTTAGGGTCTTTAAAGAATGGAACATAAGAAATTGCCATGCTGGGTCAGACCAAGGGTCCATCAAGCCCAGCATCCTGTTTTCAACAGAGGCCAAACCAGGCCACAAGAATCTGGCAATTACCCAAACACTAAGAAGATCAATCCAACTCTTTTTTTTTTTTTTTTTTTTTTCCCTCCTAGGATCCATGCCATTGTGTTGTCTTCTCTATGAATTAAAAAAAAAATTGCTTGCCAGGAACAGGTGTACCCTTACAGTAGGGTAATCAACCATACATATACTTTCACATTCCCTTTTATAGTTGGCTTTTGTTTTACGTTCTCATGGTGCTAAGCAAGCCTCGTGGTAGTGACAAGTGTGAAGTCCCATACTTTTTCAAAGCATTTTAGGCTTTTCTACCTTTCAAGAAATTCTCCATGTTGACACTATCAGATAACATTCACACTTCTTGTTCTGTGAATAGGATAATCAGAAATATGTTAAACCAAGCCGTTAAACCTGTAAAAATGGGCTAGATTAAAAAAAAATTTTCGGTTCGTTTTTGGAAACTGCACTCTTCTACACTTCTTCTTCCTCACTCCCCCTTCCCCTTGCTCATTCACCTCGGTCATTCATCCTCCTCCCCTCTCGGTCACTCACCCCCTTCCCTCATTCTCACCTCTCCCGTCCCCTCTGTCACTATGCTATGTGACTTACTCCTTCCCCTGCGGCATGGCATGTTGGTCAGAGCTCTCGACGTTCTGGCCATCCCAACTCCCTCCCCCCTTCGGCGGCGGAGGGATGGGCTCTGGCTGTTGGCGGTCGGCTCTCTGTGCCTTGCGGCGTCAACTCAGCACATCGATGAGAGATCTGTCTTCCGCGCATGCGCGGCCCGTCGGTGAGAGCTGCTGAGCCGCTCTCTACTGCGCATTCACGGCACGTCGGTCCGGGCTCCCTTATAGGTATGATATAAGCACGTTTGGTAAATGCCATCAAAACTTTGGCAGCCTCCTTGTCTTGTGATATCACCATAAGAACATAAGACTTGCCATACTGGGTAAGGCCAAAGATCCATCAAGCCCAGTATCCTGTTTCCAACAGTGGGCAATCCAGGTCACAAGTACCTGGCAGGATCCCAAGGGGTAGACTGATTCTAAGCTGCTTATCCCAAGAAGCAGTGGATTTCTGCAACTCTTTCTTAATTAATGGACTTTTCTTCCAGGAACGTATCAAATCCTTTTTTAAATGCAGTACACTAGCTTTCACCACATCCTCTGGCAACAAATTCCAGAGTTTAAATTTCCCGTCGATAGCAGGGCTGAATTAGCCATGCTGTCATGGGATCTGTCAATCAGGTCCGGGAGGCGGAGCTTTCCCAAGCAGAGATTTAGATTTTAGCTCTCTGCGGCTGCACGTGTGTTCCCGCGCAGGAAAGTAACAGATTCTCCTCAGTCTGTTCTTTTCACGAACGGGATCACACGCGGGGCTGACTTCTCCTCAGCGTTTATTTTTTCTTAAAAATGTCAAAGTTGGTGTTTAAACCCTGTACCTGTGGCAAGATAATGTCGGTCACGGATGACCATGACTGATGTTACCGATGCCTGGGGCCAGAGCACAATTTACAAAATTGTGAATTTTGTGCCCGAATGTCTCCTAGAGCCCAAAAACAGTGGGCTTACAGGATACGGGAACTGTTCACTTTTTTGGAGCCATCGGAGGCTCATTCTTCGCCTGGCCCCTCGACGACAACTGCTCCATCGCAAAAATGATTGTCGTCGTGGGATCCTCACCCCTCCAGGCTTGGAGGTAAGGACTTGCCGAGACAACATGGGCCTTCGGATCCGACAGGACCCAGAGAGCCTCAGAGATCGGCGCAGGAAACAACGGCGCTTAAATCTTCAGCGCTTACAACTTCTGTGCCCAAAGTACCTTCCGCACCCAAATTTGTCGGCGCGTAAACCTTCTGCGCCCAAAATGACATTGGCACGCACAGCGCAGACAACATCTGAGCAAAAGGCGCCAAAGACGTCTGTGCGCACGGCACCGAAGATGTCTACGTGCACATCACTAGACACTTCTGTGCGCTCGGCGCCGGAAACAACGGCGCCGAAGACTTATGTGCATAAGTCGCCATATGCGCACAACTTACAGAAAACATCAGCGCACATGGTGCCAAAGACATTGGTGCACACGACAACAAAGAAATCGAAGCATAGTGGACTACGACAGTCCAAACACCCATATCATTCGGTACCACATGGGTTAAAACGAAAACAGTCTCCGGATGTACCTCATTCCACCTCTTCAGATTCCAGTTCCACAGAGGTGAAATCAAAACGCATAAGACTATCGCCGTCAGGAAATAGAATCCACACAGGATCATCGTCACACCATCACTATAGACGATACGACACTCACATCAAAAGACTGAAAAGGCGAGGGACACATGGGAAGTGAGCCCTTCTACATCTAGGTCCTCTCACAGTGCAGACACCTTATCTCGTAGAGACATAATACAAATCACTTCCTCTGCTGCATCTACATCCTCAGATAAGTCTGTTAGTACCACAGAGGGCAGGATGGGGAGGAAGTATGATATGCCAAGTGCTTCCCCTCAAATTCCTCCGGTACAACCTAAAGTATTTGAATTACCAAAACAATCTGGTCGTTCAGTAATGCCGCCTCAAACAAGAGGCATTTTTTCAATTATCCCAGTCATTGGCAGGGTTTTATGAAACTCTTGAATCATCCTTTAAGACAGTGGTTCTCAACCTTTTTTCTGTCGGGACACCTGACAGATGGTTCTCACATGCGTGACACACTGACCCATGATCGTCACGGGGCTAGATGTAAAAGTACAGTTTGCATCCACGGGAACCCCCCTGACCCATAATAATGGATGTAAAGTAGAATTATGACATTCCCCATACAATTCACCCTACAAAAAAGATGTTCTGGTGTCATCTCAGTAACAGCAACTCAAACTCCTTCTACTTCCAGGCTCAATAGCCCTACTTATGAAAAGACAGCAGTTTAACACCAATGCATATCCTCTTGAGAAAACACAACAAATAAGACTGATAAAACTCTTACATGCTAGTAAAATATCTCATCTCGGTAACAGACACAGAACCGACCTAACATACTCCCAGGATCTGTAGTAATGCACATAAACTAATCCGCACAGTTACACCTGTATTATGGAATACACTCAAACAGGAGCAACCCTATCTATGAAAAGGCAACACTATAAATATTAAATCAGGCCCTAAAAACCAATACACCTCTTATTAGGAAAACAGAACTAGCAAGCAGCTATAGATCCCCACACAGAAATAATTGTAAAACTATACTAATAAGCAGAATAAATGTTTCTAAACAGCTATGAACAGAATAACATCCAACAATTAAAAACTCATAAAAACTATTAAAAATTCTCCAAACACCAATAAAATATTTCAAAAAAAGCAGACGCATCACATAATATTAAATAATTAAAATGGCAGTCAATCAAGAAAAATAAACTTAAAAAGCCACCATTACTTACCCCCCTCCAGCAGCTCTCCTACTCTTCCATGCAGGCAGTAGCACACAGCAGAAGCAGCAGTAGAGGCTAAGCTCTATACTCATAGTCCTCTTCCTTAATGCCCATGTCTCTCACACACACACACACACCATACCAGTCATGCCCCCATGACCAGTTTGTCTCTCACACACCAATCATCTCCCAAACAGTCTTTGACACACACACCAGTCACCTTCCTGAACAGTTTCTCTCATGCCATACACACACACAGGCTTCCCACTCCCGTGTTCTACTTACATATACAGGCTTCTCACTCTCATAATCACTTTCTCTGTCTCACACACACTCACCAGTCTCTCACTCCCATGCTTGTTCTCTCCACATGCACAGGCTTCTCATTCCCATAATCACTTTCTTTCTCTCACACACACACACACACACACACATACCAGTCACCTGATCTCTCTCATGCATACACACACACAGGCTTCCCATTTCCATGTTCTGTCTTACATATACAGGCTTCTCCCTCCCATGCTGTGTCTCACACACACCCAGGTTTCTCACTCCCATGCTCACTCTCTTCACATGCACAGGCTTCTCATTCCCATAATCACTTTCTCTGTTACACACACACACACCAGTCTCTCTCTCATTTCCATGCTTGCTCTCCACATGCACAGGCTTCTCATTCCCTGAATCACATTCTTTCTCTTACATTCACACACACCAGTCTCTTTCTCTCACACAGTCACCTTACCAACCAGTTTCTCTGTCATGCATGCACACACACACACAGACTTCCCACTCCAATGCCATCTCACATAATCAGGCTTCTCACTCCCATGCTTTCTTTCACACACATCCACCCCCCCCCCCCCAAACAGCAGGCTTCTTACGCCCATGCTTTCTCACATACCCAGATTTCTCACTTCAATGCTTTTTCTCTCTCTCACACACACATCAGTCACCTCCCTGACTAATGCCTCACACTCTCACATACACATCAGTCATCTCCTTGAGCAGTCACTTTCATTGTCTCTCACATATACACACACATCAGCTCTCTGACCAGTTTCTCTCACTCACACACATGCTCTCAATCACATGCAGGCTGGCTGCTTCTTTCTCTCACTCACTTCCTCTTCCCCGTCCCTCCCCGAGCACAAATGGTAGCTGCAGCAGCCTTCTCCAGCCCCCGCAAGCCAAGAAAGTAGAATCCCATCGGCCGCGGGAGGCTCAAGCTGCTCTCTCCCGATTACCGTCTGCTTCAATTGCTCGGGGGCCGATGCTGCAGCCGCCGCTGCTATTTTATCACGCGGCACTGCTCTTTCTCCTTCCCGCGAACCACTTCCTGTTCTGGGTCACGGGGGGGGGGGGGGGGGCAGGCGCGGGAAGAAGAAAAGGCCAGCCACAGGTGCCACAGCTTTTTTTTTTTTTTTTAGCACTGCTGCCATTCCCACTGGGCTTGAACGTGTTGATAGCCCGGCGGCAACGGCAGCAGGAGAGACTGGGAGCACGCAACACAGCAGCCGGTGCTTGGCGACACACTAGTGTGTCGCGACACACCGGTTGACAACCGCTGCTTTAAGATGTCTAACAATCTATGAGTTCCCCGGAACACAGTATACGTACCTCTAGAGAACTGTCGGTGGAACCTCCGGCATCCCCAATAGCAAAATGACCAATTTCACCAATTCAACAACATACACCTATCGATCCTCTGTCTCCGCAAACATTCCCATCGGATCCACAGGAACAACCGCACGAACCGTATTCCCCTCCAGAGGACCTGACCTACCCAAAATTTTTAGAAAAATTGGGCACAATATTACATCTGGAGGTACAAAAGGAGACAGACCCTAGATCAGAAACCTTTGGTCTCCTAAAACTTTTTGATGCTCCGGGAGAACCAACATCTCTTCCACCACAGGAACTATTACATACAGTCTTGCAGAAATCTTGGGAAACACCTTACTCTGTCAGCGGTATCAAAGAAAACATTTAAAATTTTGTATGCGGAAAACATCACCTTACCCTATGCCGCAACTACCACATGCTTCAATTGTGGTAGAATCTGCAATGCAAAGATTCAAAAAAACAAAGACGCATACCTCCTATCCACCAGGCAAAGACAACCGATATTTAGATGAGTTTGGCAGAAAGATGTACCATAACTCAATGTTGAATGCCCGCATTATGCACCATCAATTCTACATGGTACAATACCTATATGAGTGCATACAAGCCACAAAGGGTATGCTTTCCTCGGCGGTAGATCAGATACCACCACCTCTTCATGACATGGAGGAGTGTTCTAGACATCTTCTGCGGTCAATCTGTGAGGCATTTGAAACATCTTCTAGGGCGTCTGCAACAGCCATCGCAGCCCGTAGAGTGGCATGGTTACTTTCTAGTACGATACGAGAAGACTTACACGAGAAACTAACGAACTACCCGTGTACAGGAGATAACCTGTTGGAGAACGTTTTCAAGATAGTCAGTAAATTAAAAGAGGAAGCTCTAGCAGTCCAATCCTTAACATAACAACCTCACTACTTGGCCACATGTTATGTAGGATCTACTCATAGACAATCATACGCCCGTAGGCCTTTCAGATCTGATCAATCCTTTCGTACACACACGTATCCATCTTACCAGTGTCCGCCGCCGCAACAACAAAACACAACTCAACATAGGGATAAACCACGTAACCAAAGACAGACACAACAACCGGCTACTGCAGTAAAATCAACACCATCTTTTTAATAACACAGCCACCACCACTACATCAAGCACCACCAGGCAGAATTCATTCTTGCCTGGGAGAGAATAACAACCGATCAATGGGTTTTAGAGAGAATAAGACATGGCTACCAACTCCAGTTTACCACAAAACCCATACTACCTCACCTTTCCACTCTAAAGAGTCAAAGCTTCCAACCACAACTGGGGGAGGAAATTGCTTTGCTTTGCAAACAGCAGGCCATTCGGATTTTTCCGAAAACCCAACAGGCGGGGTTTTATTCCCTATACTTCCTCATACCCAAAAAGTCGGGTGGCCTTCGCCCCATATTACATCTCCGGGAATTGAATAAATTCCTAACCAAAGAGAAATTCAAGATGGTATCGTTGAAATCTATCCTACCTCTGATTCAACCAAACGACTGAATGTATTCCATCAATCTGAAGGATGCTTACACACATATTCCAATCCATCCATCCTCTTGGCGTTACCTATGCTTTCGCTATGGCCATCAACACTACCAGTACAAGGTTCTTCCCTTTGGACTATCGGCTGCACCCAGGGTTTTCACCAAATGCATGGTTGTGGTGGTGGCTCATCTCAGACAACAGGATATGACCATCTTTCCATATCTGGACGATTGGCTAATAGCCTCGACTCCGGACATCTTACTCTCTCACCTTCGGGTGATACAGTGCTTACAGGAATTGGGATTAGTGATCCATTTTCAGAAATCACATCTCCAACCAACACAAAGACTACAATTTATAGGAGCAGGCCTGGACACTGTTCGCAACCGGGCATATCTCCCAACAGAAAGAATAACACAACTACGTCAATTTCTCTACTCGTTGAACAACACTCAAAGGCAGTCGGCGAGACAAATTTTGGTAGCCCTCGGCCACATGGCGGCTATTTTCACGGTTCCCAACACCAGGCTACACATGAGACGCCTGCAATGGGGACTAAAACGTCAATGGAAACACAACTGTTGACACACAAGTTATCATTGACCTCTGAGATGAAACAGGACATAACATGGTGACTTCTAAATTCCACCCTGTCCAAAGGAGCATTATTCAGTTCTCCCCCTCACAACGCAGTTTTAACCACAGATGCGTCTCGCAAGGGATGAGGAGCACATCTCGAGATTGTCCATAACCCTTGGGTTTCGTAAATCTCCAAGCAGACCCTGCAGATAAATTTATTGGAGCTCCGGGCAATTCGAAATGCATTACAAGTGTTTCAAGATCACTTAAAGGGCCGCAGAGTCATGATCTACACAGACAATCAAGTAGCAATGTTTTATATCAGTAAGCAAGGAGGGTCCGGTTCATGGTCCCTTTGCAAGGAGACCCTGACAATCTTCAAACATGCTCACCAACATTGCATACATCTGCAAGCAACTTACCTACCAGGAGTAGCAAATACAAGAGCGGACAGGCTAAGTCGCATCTTTCATCCTCACGAATGGACTCTCAATTCGGAGGTAGCCCAAGACATCTTCATTCAGTGGGGGATGCCTGCAATAGATCTCTTTGCAACAGATATCAACGCTCAAGTTCCCAAATTCTGCTCCATAAGACCAAGTCAGTTCAGGATCGCCCAGGATGCCTTTCTCATCCCGTGGACGACAGGCCTCTTGTATGCCTTTCCTCCCATACCACTCATAACAAGGACGATCCAAAAGTGCATAGCAGACAAGGCTCAACTGATACTCGTAGCTCCAGCCTGGCCACGGCAACTGTGGTACAGTTTCCTTCTCCGACTGTCCATCTCTGACCCAATTCGGTTACCAAATCGCCCAGATCTTCTCTTCAAGATCAAGGAACGCTTCTACACCCGCTACACTCATCTCTCCATTTAACAGCATGGAGATTGAGAGGCTCCTTTTAACAGAACAGGGAGTTTCCACTTCGGCACAATCCATTTTGTTAGAATCCAGGAAACTCTCAACAAGAAAAACTATAGCTATAAATGAAACGATACTCGACCTGGTGCACTTCCAAAGGTGTACCACCATTAGACTGTTCACCTGAGTTACTCATGGATTATCTACATACTGTACACAGTTGGTCTTGCAACATCATCCATTAGGGTCCATCTCAGTGCCATAGCGGCATATCACAGACCACTTAACAATATTCCTTTTTCCAATCACCCCTTACTATCTCGTTTCATCAAAGGGTTAACTCACCTTTGTCCGCCGATCTCTAAACCTCCAGTTCCGTGGAACCTCAACATAGTCCTTGAACAGCTTATGCTTTTCCCGTTTGAGCCCATGGACTCAGCACATATTAAATACCTCACATGGAAGGTGGTGTTACTAGTTGCAGTAACATCAGTACGACGAGTCAGTGAATTACAAGCCTTGGTCCATTATTCTCCGTATTTACAGTTTTATCATCAAAAGGTGGTTCTCCGAACTCACCTGTCCTTCCTACCAAAAGTGGTTTCTCAATTCCATCTCAAACTATAGAACTACCCATCTTTTCCCCTAAACCTCATGCAAATGATAGGGAAAAATTACTGCATACACTAGACTGCAAAGGTTTTAGCATACTACAAAGAACAAACTCGGACTCCCGTGTTTCTCAACTCTGTCTTTCGACCCGAAGGTGCCTGGAATACTGGTGGCTAAATGCACCATCTCCAGCTGGATAGCACAATGCATCAAATTTTGTTACGACAAACAGAAGCTACAGCTACATTCTGTTCCCAAAGCTCATCAAGTTAGAGCAGTGGTGGCCTTGTTAGCACATCTTAAAAATGTACAACCTATAGACATTTGTATGGCAGCTACATGGTCATTGCTACATACCTTCACATCTCACTACTGCCTTGATCAACAAGCAGCCACTGATGCGAAGATAGGGCACACAATCTTGCAATCTCTATCCTCTTGTACACGGTGATTGCCACACTGTTCATGATCATGTATAAACATAACATAAACAATGTGATCGGGAGCTTGGGACTCCCATGACAGCATGGCTAATTCAGCCCTGCTATCGATGGGGAAAAAGCAAGTTTGCTTACCGTAAACGGTGTTTTCATAGATAGGATGAATTAGCCATGCTGACCCACCTTCCTCCCTGGCAGTCACTGTCCTTTCGACTACACTACAGCTTAATCACAGACTGAGGAGAATCTGTTACTTTCCTGCGCGGGAACACACTTGCAGCCGCAGAGAGGTAATCTAAATCTGTTTAGTAAAGCTCCGCCTCCCAGACCTGATTGACAGATCCCATGACAGCATGTCTAATTCATCCTGCTGTTTACGGTAAGCAAACTTGCTGTTATGCATTGAGTAAAAAAAAATATTTTTCTCACGTTTTAAATGTATTACTTAGTAATTTCATTGTATGTCTTTACTGGTCTTTACTTTTCAAAAGAGTAACCAACTAATTAACATTTACTTGTCCTATTCCTCTCATTATTTTATAGACCCCCTATCATCTCCAAGCTGATAAGTCCTAACCTCTTTAGCCTTTCTTCATAGGGGAATTGTTCCATCCCCTTCATCATTTTGGTCGCCTTTTTCTGTACTTTTTCTAATTCTGAACACAACTCAAGATGCCACACCATGGAACGATACAGAGGCATTATATTTTGTTTTATTCTCCTTTCCTAATAATCCCTAGCATTCTATTTGCTTTCTTGACTGTTTCTGCACACTAAGCAAAAGATTTCAACGTATTTTCAACAATGACACCTAGATCCTTTTCCTGAGTGGTGACGCTTAATGTGGAACTTTGCATTTTGTAGCTATAATTTGGGTTCCCTGTACGTACCAGGATCATTCCAGACGGTGGGTTATGTTCCCTGTCCAGCAGATGGAGTTAGAACCAAAAATTCCCGGGGAGGACCTATATAGCCACGCCTCCCTTGCCTCAATCCTCAGTATAGTTCTAACTCCAGCAGATTGAGCAGGGGACACGGTGGTCCCCAGCACTTTTCTAGTTTTATTTTCTCTTTGAGGGATCAATTAAATAATATTAGATAAAGGTTTTCTTCTAAGGGATAGGTTCTGTAGTGTTCTGACAGGACCACTCCGTTCAAAGAGAGACACTGTTTTCCAGTCAGGAACTTGCTGACAGGCTGTGTTTTTTGCCTGTCACTTTATTTTTCTCTTTGTTTTTCCTCTT
The DNA here is from genome assembly GCF_901001135.1 of Rhinatrema bivittatum. Lineage (NCBI taxonomy): Eukaryota > Metazoa > Chordata > Amphibia > Gymnophiona > Rhinatrematidae > Rhinatrema > Rhinatrema bivittatum. The sequence continues at coordinate 119,979,712 of NC_042619.1, forward strand.
CCTTGCCCGGCTACAGTGTGGTAAGTGTTGTTTTTATTTTATTTACAGTCGTTGGGAGGAACAGGAATTTGTGAGGGGTGAAGTTGGTAGTGCTGACCGCTCCCACCTAGCCCCGGAGTTTGTACTTTTCCCCTCCTCCCCTTCGGGGAGTGATTGGAGTCCCGCCCTGCAGCTCTGCGACGACACATTCCCCAGAGCTGCTTACCGTCGGGACGGCGCTTTCCCCGACGGTCTCTTGGGGACGGTGAGGGGTCCGGAGGCCGGATAGCTCTATTGCTTCCCCGCTTCAGTTGTTGCCGCGCGCCGCAGCCACCCCTCCCTCCCGCCGCGATGCAGAGATCGCCTAACGGCTCCGGAGCTCGGCAAGGGGTTCAGCAGCCCTCGGAGGTATTTTCTTCGGCTTTTCCTGAAGGGGAGTATAGCTTACCTGGTGGGCAGCGTGGAGGAGAGTCAGACCGCGCCGGCAGGAAGCGGCATGCCCCGTTTCCCCTCAGCGCGGGAACGGTGGCCATTTTGTTAGCTGACTCGGAGGCAGCTCTCTCTGAGGAGGACGTCGACGCTCCGCTCCAGGTTTCCTCTCACAGTATGGGGTTTCTGAGCGCAACGGACCAGGGCAGGTAAGGGGACGACACCTCGGGGGGCCCTTCATCAGCACTTCCTGCTTTTTCGCCAGAAGTCGTCGTTTTAATGCACAAGGCATTTTTACAGAGCAGGGATCCGAATCTTGGAAATTGGGGTCCCCCTCCTCCCAAACTGACTTGCTTGACCCAGCTTTCGACGGCAGACCCTCCCTTAGGGAAGGCTTCTTTGCCCACAGGGGGTGCGGGGTTTGCTCGGCCCCCTCCCGTGGTCCCTACACCGCTGCAGCAACCGTTGGGGGATTCATGGCAGGACCCAGATGCGGATGATCCCTCCCTGGCGGCCCAGGTAGAGGGTGTCGACCCAAGGGTTCTCCGCATTTTTCAAGCAGTGGAGTTGGATGATCTCATTCCCCACATCCTGCAGGAAATGGACATCGATCCTCCTCCGGATCCTGTGGCTCAGGATCCGAAGATTAAGAAAGGGGACCCTCTGCTAGCGGGCTTGCGACCCCTAGCGATAGCTTTTCCCACGCATCACAATATCTTGCAATTAATTTCAAGGGAGTGGGATACTGGCGATATCCACGGTCACGAAGCATACCACCATCCCGGTCACGGGTGGGACGGCGTTGAAGGATGTCCAGGATCGCAAGCTCGAGGTGTACCTCAAGCGTATCTTCGAGGTCTCAGCGTTGGGGATGAGGGCTGCTATCTGCAGTTCCCTAGCACAGCGAGCAGCTCTGCGTTGGGTACAGCAGCTTCTCACATCCCAATCTTTGCCACAGGCAGAGACTATTCAGGCTGATAGACTTGAAGCGGTGGTTGCCTATGGAGCTGATGCTTTTTATGATCTGTTAAGGGTTCTCGCTCGATCCATGGTGGCGGCGGTGTTCGCTCGCCGTCTTTTGTGGCTTCGCAACTGGGCGGCAGATGCTTTGTCCAAGACGCGCCTGAGTTCTCTTCCTTTCAAGGGCAGATGCCTGTTTGGGGAAGATTTGGATCAGATCATCAAATCTCTTAATGAGAATGCGGTGCACAAGCTACCAGAAGATCGTCCATGTTCTTCTAGATCTTTTTATTCCTCCAGGAACAGGTACCTGAATCAACGGAGGTCGCGTCCTGCCAGACAGCAAACACCTCGAGCGCCTTCTACACGATCACACACCTGGAACCGGTCCTTTCGTGGACGCCGCCACGGTAAGGATACTCAAGGGGCAGGTGTCTCCTCAAAAGCTTCACAATGATGCCAGAGGGTCCCACGAGGGGATCCCCCACCTGGGAGGTCGCCTTACTCTCTTCTACAAAGAGTGGGTCCAAATTACGTCGGATCAATGGGTGCTGGACATCTTAAGTCAAGGCTACGTATTAGATTTTGTACACGAACCCCGAGACCGTTTTCTGTTTTCTCCTTGCGGTTCCCGCCTCAAACAATTAGCAGTTCGACAGACTCTCGATCGTCTGCTACAGCTGGGGGCGATAGTCCCGGTAGCGGCCTCCGAACTGGGAAGAGGACATTATTCGGTCTACTTTGTGGTTCCCAAAAAGGAGGGCACGTTTCGACCTATCCTGGATCTCAAGTCTGTCAACAAGTGTCTCAGAGTTCCTCGTTTTCGTATGGAAACGCTCCGGTCAGTGTTAGCAGCTGTGCATTCGGGAGAATTCTTGGCCTATTTGGACCTTACAGAAGCATACCTTCACATCCCGATCCATCACCATCATCAGCGCTTCTTACGCTTCAAGATTTTGGGACAACATTTTCAGTTTCGTGCTCTCCCCTTTGGCCTGGCGACGGCTCCGTGAGTCTTCACCAAGATCATGGTGGTGGTAGCGGCGGCGCTCCGCAGGGAGGGTGGTATCCTAGTATATCCCTATCTAGACGACTGGCTCATTCGAGCGAAGTCGAGGACGCAGGGCTACCGTGCTGTCGACAGAGTGTTACAGCTTCTTCAATCTCTGGGATGGATCGTCAATTTCTCAAAGAGCAAACTGATACCGTCCCAATTGCTGGATTTTCTGGGAGCACACTTCGACACCAACCAGGCCAAGGTGTTTCTGCACCCGGACAGAGCTCGGGCTCTACGCGCTCAAGTAACCGGTTTTATGGCTCTAGTCACTCCCATGGCATGGGACTATCTTCAGGTACTGGGAACCATGGCCTCAACCATCGATTTGGTACCATTGGCCTTCGCTCATCTCCGACCTCTCCAGAGGTCCCTACTTTCACGATGGAACCCGGTGTTGAGAGATTTTCAGGCAGTGCTGCCCATTCCGAGTGTTGTCTTGAGCAGTCTACAGTGGTGGCTGGACCCTCAACGATTAGCTCAGGGAGTGTCTCTGCAGAACCCGAATTGGGTGGTCGTCACCACGGATGCCAGCCTCACCGGCTGGGGGCTGTTTGTCAAGACAGGTCTCTCCAAGGCCGATGGACGGTAGATCAGTCCACTTGACCCATCAATCGGCTGGAGACCAGGGCAGTCCTCCTAGCGCTGCAGGGGTTCTACCCACTGGTACGCAGTCGAGCGGTTCGGATTCTCTCGGACAATGCGACCACCGTGGCGTATATCAATCGCCAAGGGGACACCAGAAGCCATCTAGTCTCCTTGGAGACAGACGACTTGATGGTGTGGGCGGAGCTACACTTGCAGCGTCTAGCGGCTTTGCACATAGCGGGCGTGGACAACGTGCAGGCAGATTTTCTCAGCCGGCAACACCTGAATCCAGGAGAGTGGGAACTCTCAGAAGACGCAATGCGGAGGATAATACAGCATTGGGGGATACCCCATGTGGATCTAATGGCAACCGCGACAAATGCAAAGGCCGCCCGTTTCTTCAGCCGCAGGCGAGAGCACGGCGCGGAAGGAGTCGACGCACTAGTTTCTCCCTGGCCTCGACAGTGTCTTCTGTATGTCTTTCCTCCGTGGCCTCTAGTGGGCAAGGTCATCTGACGGATAGAGAAGTATCAAGGTCCGGTGGTCCTAGTTGCGCCAGAGTGGCCTCGACATCCATGGTTTGCAGATCTTCTCAATCTGGCAGTGGAAGGCCCGCTTCGACTCAGTCACCTATCACGTCTCCTTCGCCAAGGGCCAATATTTTTCAGAAGGCAGATCGCTTTTGTCTTGCGGCTTGGCTTTTGAGAGGCGCCAATTAAGAAGGCGCGGATATCCAGAGTCTGTCATCTCGACGCTCCTGAAAGCTAGGAAGACTTCCACGTCAGTTACCTATGTCAGAGTATGGAAGGTTTTTGAGGAATGGTGTGAGTCAAAGACTATTCTGCCAACGCAGGCCTCAGTAGCGCATGTGCTTTCCTTCCTACAGGCGGGTCTGGATTTGGGCCTGGCCTATAATTCTCTTCGTGTTCAGGTAGCGGCTTTGGGAGCTTTCCTACGGAGTAATGACAGGGAGCTCCTGGCCTCACATCCGGATATTCTACGTTTTCTAAAGGGGGGTAAAACACTTGAAACTTCCCATTAGACCGCCTTGTCCTTCATGGAATCTCAATTTGGTACTCCGGGCTCTATGTGCACCGCCTTTTGAGCCTCTGAGTTCGGCAACACTCAAGGATGTCACCCTTAAGACCATTTTCCTGGATGCGATCAGCTCAGCACGTCGGATCTCTGAACTACAAGCTCTATCATGTCGGGAGCCATACCTTCGTTTCACGCCAGGGGGAGTATCCCTGCGGACAGTTCCATCTTTTCTGCCGAAGGTGGTCTCGACTTTCCATCTCAACCAATCGATAGAGCTTCCGTCATTTGTATCCTCTGATTCTTCTGACCTGCGTCGGTTGGATGTCCGACGTTCTTTGATACATTATTTGGAGGTCACTAATGAATTTCGACTCTCCGATCATTTGTTTGTCCTTTGGTCGGGACCCAGGAAGGGTTGCATGGCATCCAAACAATCAATTGCTCGCTGGCTGAAAGGAGCAATTATAGCCGCATACATCGGAGTGGGTAAGTCTCCACCTTTAGCTGTTAAGGCGCATTCTCTACGCGCTCAAGCGACGTGGACGAAAAGTTCTGCAGTTTCTTCTCAAGAAATTTGTAGGGCGGCCACATGGAAGTCTCTCCACACTTTCGCAAGACATTATCGTCTAGACATTCGCGAGCTGTCTCACGATCAGCTTGGAGACAGGGTCATACGGGCAGGACTGTCCGCGACCCACCCATGATGGGGAAGCTTTGGTACATCCCACAGTCTGGAATGATCCTGGTATGTACAGGGAAAAGAAAATTATTCCTTACCTGCTAATTTTCGTTCCTGTAGTACCATGGATCATTCCAGACCCCTCCCTGGTTTTGGGGGTTCTTTGTGGGCCATCCCTGCTTTCCTGTCTTCACAATATTTTCACTCTGTATCTCTAGTTATTGCGAGCTGTGTCTTTGCACACAGTGCTGTTTGCAAGTTCAGTTACAGTTTTTTGAGTACAAGTTACTTGCTGTCACTTACAGCTGTTTTTTCTCTATTTTTGAGATTAATTGATCCCTCTGGTTCTGTCTCTTCTCGTCTTGGCTTTGCTAGTCCAGTTACTGAGGATTGAGGCAAGGGAGGCGTGGCTATATAGGTCCTCCCCTGGGAATTTTTGGTTCTAACTCCATCTGTTGGACAGGGAACATAACCCACCGTCTGGAATGATCCATGGTACTACAGGAACGAAAATTAGCAGGTAAGGAATAATTTTCTTTTACTCTTCCCTAAGTACATCACTTTGCACTTGGAAAATGAAATTCAAATGTAGACATTTGCATGCTGTCTCTCCCAGTTTTGCAATGTCCTCTTGCAATTTCTCACAATTCGCGTGTGATTTGACAACTTTGAATAATTTTGTTTCATCGGCAAAGTTCCTATTTCAAGGTCATTTATAAATATATTAAAGCATCAGTCTCAGAGTAGATCCCTGGGGCACTCCACTATTCACCTTTTTCCATTGGAAAAATTTGCCATTTAGCTCTACTGGTTTCTATCTTTTTTTTTAGCTAGTTGGCAGTCCACAATAGAGCTCTGCCACCTATCCCATGATTTTCTAATTTCCTAAAGTCTGAGATTTTGTCAAATGCTTTCTGGAAATCCAGATACACTACATCAACTGGCTCACCTTTATCCACATGTTTACGCCCTCAAAAAAAAATGTAGCAAATTTGTGAGGCAAGACTTCTCTTGGCTAAATCCATTTGGCTTTGTTCCATTAAACTATAGTTATCTATATGTTCTGCAGTACTGTTCTTTATGATAGTTTCTACCATTTTGCCTGGCACCAGAATTACCATTGACTGTAGCATACTGGATTTGTACCGTCAACTTGTATTGTGGTTTCACTTGGTGAAATATTTATTCTATAATTTGCTGCTGCCAGCTTTCAGCCAACACTGATTTTGTGTAGGCAGTATAGTTCATAATAGTGTATTAATGATACTTGTGCACTGTTTAGTAAAATCTGTGAATTGTTGCTAACTACTCTTCCTTTTATAGATGCAGTTCCCCTCTTTTTGAGACTATTAAATTCTCAGCATCAAAATGTCTGTGAACAAGCAGTTTGGGCCCTTGGAAATATTATAGGTAGGTACAATGCTTAGTTAACTGAAAATAAATGGTTGTGTGCTTGTGTTTAAAAATGAATAGTTGGCATTAAGCTGGGGTGTAGTTAAATTGTCTGCTTTTGTGTACACTTTTTTTTCTTTGCACCATTGACATTTCCAGTGTAACTATGTTTCCTCTCTGTTTGTAATTGAAAACATTTCTCAATATAATTTGTGCTTGTCAAGTTTTATGTGGAAATAATAAACCCATAGCTTAATTTTTACATCCAGATATGTAGAATATTTAAATTAGTTTTGTTAATATTTTCACAGAGCAGCTTGTGATGCTTACATGCTATTAAACATTGAGGAAACATAGAAAACTGTCCCGACATAAATCATTGCATACATTTCAGAGCTTTTCATCATGAATGTAATTTTTTTTTAAATTTTCATTTCTGTAGGTGATGGTCCTCAGTGTAGAGATTATGTCATCTCACTGGGAGTTGTCAAACCTCTTCTGTCCTTCATCAATCCCTCCATTCCCATCACTTTCCTTCGGAACGTCACATGGGTCATTGTAAATCTCTGCAGAAATAAGGACCCCCCACCACCTATGGAAACAGTTCAGGAGGTAAATAAGAATTCCAGTGTGCCAGATTGTGCTTGAGTCTTGAAACTGATCATTTATACTCTTTTTCTACAAGATTAATGTAGTAATTAGAGATGGGGGGTATGCTGTGCTGGGAAGGAATCTTAACTGCAAGAAGCATAGCCTGGGTAAACAAATAAGCATGGGTGTAGCTTGCTTGTTACGGCAGTTACTACCCCAAATCAGTTAAGCCTGATACTTCACTTTCAATGCATATCCAGCTTAGCTCTCTGCTTCAACGGCAGGGGGGATGAAGAAAAGTGGATTTATATTCAGACAACCAGCAAGGACTGAATTGCACAGGCTGGGTAAACAAATAAGCGTGGGAGTAGCTTGCTTATTGCGGCGGTTACTATCCTTAACCAATTAAGCTAGATACTTCACTTAGATGCAGCTCCAGCACTGCTCTCTACATTAATGGCAGGGGTGGAAGGGAAATAGAACCATAAGGTTACTAAGGGCCAAGAGTAACAGATAAGTATGAGAAAAAAAAAGTGTGAAAGCTTGCTGGGCAGACTGGATGGGCCGTTTGGCCTTCTTCTGCCGTCATTTCTATGTTTCTATAAGCAAAGCCTTGTTCCCTGTACGTACCCAGATCAGTCCAGACCATGGGTTATGTCCCCCATCCAGCAGATGGAGTCAGAGCAAAAACTGAAAGGGCACCCTCTTAAGCTGGTGTGCCCTCTGTATCCCTTCAGTATTTACTCTGACTCCAGCAGATTGAGGGTCTCACCTACAGTTCTCCCTTCTTGTTTGAGAAATTAGGCTTTCTTTCTTATTTTCTTTGGATGGATCACTTTAAAAAAAAAAAAAAAAAAAAAAAAAGTTTTTGGCAGAATAGTTTGAGACGAAGTTTACTTCTCAGACCTCCCCAGCAGTTTGATCTGTTAGTGCTGGTAGCCTGTTATTCCTATTACCTTTTTCCTGGTATTGGGGGTAAGTTGGATGTGATTTTTTTTTATTCACAGGCTTCACTGCTTCTTTTTGCAAGGGGTGTAAGTTGGTGGTCCAACCTCTCCCCCGCTTGCACGGCCTGCTGCCCTGAGAAGCTGTTTTCCTCGGGGCAGCAGTGACTGAGACGTGGCATTCCTCGGTCATAAAATTAAAAAAAAAAAAATTAGAGTAGAACATTTAAGGGCCAGTGCTGGGTGCCTAGACACAGAGCCTGCAGTTTCACTTAAGGCAACAAATTCGGGGGTGATTGGCGCGCTTTTGGCTGACTGACCTACCTTCCCCCCCATGTCGCGACCGACGCAATGTGGAGTGTGCGGGGAGCCCGGATTGCGGCTTTCCCGCTCTGGGCTCTGTACGAGGTGCCTCCCCAGCAGGGAAGGGCCCTAGTCTTCAGGCGCACGTTTTTCTGCTCGCAGCCAGGCATGCCTGGCTTCAGGGAGGCCAGCCCCATTCACGAGCAACGTGGGAACGGCGGACATTTTGTCTTCGGGGTCAACTGCTTCAGCACAGACAGAAGACGTGGCAGACCTAATCCGTTCACCCTACCCTCCGAGCCTAACTCCGGCACACCTCCCGGATATGGAGCCGCCCTCTGAGGACCCTCCTTCAGCGCCTCCCCCAGCTGTGCCTTCCCCGGGGTCCCTGCTTGCACCTTTCTCGGCGGAATTTATCCTTTTGATGCACAATGCCTACCTGGCCAGGCAGGACCCAGTGTTCGACCCAGCCCCAGGAGCCTCCCTGGGTGCTACGGGTACTTCTATCCCCCAGGGCCCGGGGAGACTGCTGCCCCAAGAGACTGGAGCCTTTCAGGAGTCCTCATGGGTAAGGATGGTCTCGACTCCAGTCGACCCGGACCTTGCCCCAGATCTGGATGATTCGACGTCTTATTCACAACTTGAAGGCGATGATCCTCGGGTCCTGTGGCTTTTTCAGAGGGAGGAATTGGACCTTCTGATCCCGTTTGTCCTGTCCGAGTTGGAGATTGACCCTGCTCCCGGGTCCCAGCCAGCGAATAGGAAGGGAGACCCTGTCATGGCGGGTCTCCGCCCCCTCCCCCCCCCCCCCCCCCCCCCCGGCCAGAACTTTCCCGTCTCATCCCATGATACTGGAATTACTCTCCCAGGAGTGGGACACTCTGGACACTTCTCTTCGTGTTGGCAGAATGATGAATAAACTTTATCCACTCCCAAAGGATCTACTAGACCTTCTCAAGGTCCCGAAGGTGGCTGCATCCGTGTCCGTGGTTACAAAGAGGACAACCATCCCGGTCCCCAGGGGCACTGCCTTGCGCGATGTCCAGGATAGGAAATTAGAAGTTCTTTTGAAGAGGAACTTTGACGTTTCTGCTTTGTGTCTGAGCTGCGGCTTGCAGCTCCTTTATGCAGCGGGCGGCCCTGAGATGGGTCCAACAGCTCCTCGGGACTCAAGCACTCCCTCCAGAAGAGGTGCAACAAGCGGAACGCCTGGAGGCGGTGATTGCTTATGGTGCGGATGTTCTGTATGATCTCCAAGTTCTGGCCAGGTCCATGGTTTCCGCAGTGTCAGCCAGAAATCTTCTCTGCCTACGCAATTGGGCGGCAGATACTTCCTCCAAGTCCCAGCGTGGGTCCTTGCCTTTCAAAGGTAAACTACTCTTTGGAGATGAACTGGAGCAAATCCTTGGGAGAGAATAAAGTGCATAAGTTACCGGAGGATCGTCCTCTGAGTACTAGACCGTTCACCTCCACCAGGTCTCTGTTCTGGGGCCAGCGCAGGTTCCGGCAGTCCAGGCTGGGGAACCAAAGACCACCTCCTTCCAGATTTCAGTCGTGGTCTCATTCCTTTCGAGGCAGAAGGCTGTCTAGGGATGCCCTCTCCCAGGGGTCTGCCTCTAAACCTTCCCAATGAAGTCTTGCCGGCCCACTCATCTATTCCCAGAATAGGAGGATGGCTTTTGCTATTCCTCAATGAGTGGGTCAAGATTACGTCTGACCAGTGGGTCCTGGATATTCTAAAATTGTTACACATTAGATTTTGTTTGACTCCTAAGGGACAGATTTCTCTTCTCGCCCTGCAATCCTCTGAAGAAACAGGAGATCGTGAGCCAGATGCTCGACCACCTCACTGGCCTGGGAGCTGCTATTCCAGTGCCGGTGTCGGAGCAAGGGTACGGCCATTATTCAGTCTACTTCGTAGTACTCAAGAAGGAAGGCTCCTTCTACTCTATCTTGGATCTCAAGATGGTCAACAGGGCTCTCAAGATCCCACGCCTCCGGATAGAAACCTTGCGCTCGGTGATAGCGGCGGTACACCGGAGGGAATTCCTCGCCTCCCTGGATTTGACAGATCTATCTACATATCCCCATTCGGAAGGAGCATCAACGTTTTCTCCGCTTCAAGATCCTCTGCCAGCATTACCAGTTTCAAGCCCTGCTGTTCGGGTTGGCGACCGCCTCCCGAACCTTCACCAAGATAATGGTCGTGGTGGCAGCGGCACTGCGGAGATAGGGGATCCTTGTTCACCCATACCTGGACGATTGGCTCATAAGAGCGAAGTCCGAAGCCCAGTGCCACCAGTTGGTGGGCAGAGTCCTGCACCTTCTCCACTCCCTTGGATGGGTAGTCAACTTTGCCAAGAGCAATCTGATCCCCTCTCAGGCACTCGACTTCCTGTGGGCGTGTTTCGACACTAAAGTGGGCAAGTTGTTTATTCGCTAGGAACGAGTGCAGTCCCTTCTACAGGTACGATTTTGGGGCCTCCTGCTCCCGACAACTTGGGACTATCTTCAAGTTCTCGGCTCTATGGCATCAATTGTCGATGTGGTACCGTGGGCATTTGCACATATGCGGTCGTTGCAGAGGACATTGCTCTCCCGTTGGAAGCCGGGGTCCCAGGATTTTCAGGCACCTCTGCCGCTCACGGAGGTTGCCTTGAACAGCCTCTCCTGGTGGCTCCATCCAGACCACCTGTTGCGCGGGATGGATCTGGAGATCCCGCAGTGGACAGTCATTACCTTGGATGCCAGTCTCTCCGGATGAGGAGCTGTGTGCGGCAGGCAATCGACATGGGAAATGGACTGTCGCAGGCGGCGTGGCCGATCAATTGCCTGGAGACCAGGGCGGTCCGCCTTGTCTGAAGCGCTTCCTCCCCTTGATCTAGGGCAGAGCTGTGCGGGTTCTTTCAGACAACGCAACCACGGTGGCGTACATAAACCGTCAGGGAGGAAAGAGAAGCAGACAGGTCTCGCTGGAGGCGGACAGGTTGATGGAATGGGCGGAGCTCCACCTCGCTCGTCTGGTGGCCTCCCACATAGCCGGGGTGGACAATGTCCAAGCGGATTTCTTGAGCAGTCAATGCATCGATCCGGGAGAGTGGGAACTCTCCACGGACGCAGTGAATCTCGTTGTTGCCAAGTGGGGTCTCCCACACCTGGACCTAATGGCCACTTGGAAGAATTTATTTTATTTAATAATTTTCTATACTGACGTTCATGAGAAAACATATCACATCGGTTTACATCGAACCAAGGTTAAATTACATCAAATAAGTAATAACAAGTGAATAACTGTGGTAAAAAACAAAAGCGAGATACATGAAGTAGTGGGCAATGTGCTTCGGAGGATAGAGTGTCATCCAGGGCCGGTGATCTTGATAGCCCCAGAGTGGCCTCGACGTCCATGGTTTGCAGACCTGGTCAATCTGGCAGTGGACGGGCTTCTTCGTCTCTGACATCTTCCGAACCTCCTGTTTCAGAGTCCCGTATCTTTCGACCGGGCAGATCGCTTCTGTCTTGCGGCCTGGCTTTTGAAAGGCACAGGCTGAGGAAGAAAGGTTTTCCTGAAGATGTTGTTTCCACCTTGCTTCAGGCTTGGAAGACCTCCACGTATGTCTCATATGTCTGGGTCTGGAAAGCATTCGAGGCATGGTGTACCTCACTTCGTATTTTCCTGCGTCTAGCAACAGTGCAACAGGTACTTACATTCTTGCAGCGCAGCTTGGAGAAAGGACTAGCCTACAATTCTCTGCAGGTCCAGGTGTCCGCGCTCAGGGCCCTGGTACCTCGCCTGGATGGGGCATCTTTTTCCTCCCATCCCAACATAGTGCGTTTCCTGAAGGGTATGAAGCATGTCTAGCCTCCAGTCCATGCAGTGTCTCCTTCCTGGAATTTAAAACTGGTGCTTCGAATTCTCGGGGGTTTCCCCTTTGAACCTCTGAAAAAGGCTTCTGTCACGGATCTCACTCTCAAGACTGTTTTTCTGGTCTCTATTTGTTCGGCTCGGAGGATCTCGGAGATCCAGGCTTTGTCCTGCTGGGAGCCATATCTTCGTTTCACCGACTCGGGGGTTTCCTTGACCACTGTGCCTTCTTTTTTTTACCAAAGGTGGTGTCTGACTTCCATTTAAATCAGTCTGGAGCTGCCCTCCTTTGCGGACCACCAAGCCCAGAGAACTGTCGGTTGGATGTCAAGCGCGTGTTCTTCTTCGCTACCTGGAGGTCATGAATGATTTCAGTCTTTCAGATTATCTGTTTGTGTCGTGGGGCGGACCCAACAGGCTGTAAAGCATCTAAGACAACCATTGCACATTGGCTGAAGGATTCCATCTCGTCGGCGTACATTGGAGTGGGTCGTTCTCTGCCGGAAAGTATCCAAGCTCATTCACTTCGGGCCCAAGCGGCCTCCTGGGCAGAGAGTCGAGTGGTTTCTCCACAAGAGATCTGTCGCGCAGCGACTTGGAAGTCTCTGCATACTTTCACACGTCACTACTGGCTGAATCTCCAGGCACCGGTTTTTGGCTCCTTCAGGGCGCAGGTCATTCGAGCAGGTTTCTCGGGGGCCCGCCCTACGTAGGGAAGCTTTGGGACTGATCCGGGTACGTACAGGGAAAAGAAAATTATTGCTTACCTGCTAATTTTCGTTCCTGTAGTACCACGGATCATTCCAGATGCCCTCCCTACTTATTCTCGGGGTTGAAGGTCTTCCTGCTCGAATATTCAGTTCTGCCTATTCAGTGTATATTGTAAAGAATTAATGGTTCTTTCTGCAAGTTGTTGTTCTTACACATTCATTGCATTTGTGTTCCATACAATTTGACAATTGTTGATCCTGACTCTGATCCATCCAAGTGGGGATTTTTCTCTCTACATTGATATACTTTATACTGAAAGGATACAGAGGGCGCCAGAGGGTGCCCTTTCAGTTTTTGCTCTGACGCCATCTGCTGGACGGGGGACATAACTCACGGTCTGGACTGATCCGTGGTACTACAGGAACAAAAATTAGCAGGTAAGGAATAATTTTCTTATGTTTGGAAATCTAGTCTTGGTGAACTAGCTAAAGAGAGGATATGACTAATCTCACATCTTACCATTATGTTCAACTATATTTTTATTTAGTTTGTTTTTTCATGCAGTTGGTTAAGTAGTACTTCACAAATTTACTCTTTATTTTTGTTCTTAGCATTGACAGCTATGACTCCTTGCTTCATGTCTTGTTTCATTCCCAGTGGTAAAGTTGTCTGAAGCTGCTCATAAGACTATTGAGAATTTAGTTTTTACCAAAAATGTTAAAAGTAGACATAAGAACATAGTGTTGTATGTTGAAAGATTTTTACAGGTGAAATCTTAAAGTGAAGGGAGACATTTCTGTTTGTACAGAAGGGACCAGAAAAAAGTGGAGGTGGTTGAGTGGCATGAGAATTCGATTTTCTTGGCCATTTGGCTGAGCAGGATCTGTTAGCTTTAATATAATAAACATTTGGTCATAATTTTCCCGTGGGGCCAAGCAGTCTCAGTGGAGGCATGTGCATAGGTCTCTTGTTCTGGGAGAGGGTGGGGGTGGTATTGGAAGAACATTTGTAAAACTTTACAGAAAACGTCTGAACATGTGCACAAAGAGACCTGGGTACTGGACCAACTGCCACTCATTTTTATGTTTGAAGTGACTCGCTGTATCTGTTTTAGGATCTGTTCAATTTATTCCTGTTTTCTTACATAGGCCTGGAGGCAAATAAAGAATCCAAAATAAATTGCCAGAGAATACATTAATCAATAGATCACTTACGTAAGATGCAAAATTTCTGGGTCTGCAAAGTTAACATTTAAATTAAGAATGGACTGCTCATCGGGATTCAATATCAAGAACCAGCTAGCGTCCTAAACAACAATCAAAAAATCTAAAATTTCTGGAATCAATCACATATAAGAAATGGCAAATCTTTTTACCCTTTTAATCCTTTACTTATATTTTTGCTTGTGTAGCTGCATATATTACAAAAAATGTTAAGCCCAACCGAACTACGTAGAGCTTGTAATTGCAAATGATTAATGCAACAATTTTACCATGATTTGGGGAACTGGTATTCATCTATGAAAGCAAAATCTGGAGAGCATGCCAGGGAAATGATTACCGCAGTAAAACAGATTTTAAACTAAGAGTCCATCACATCAACATATCATACCTGCATAGAAATAACGTTTTGAGTTTCACATTGGGAGGCATTATAGAAAACCATTTGGTGGCATACAAGAAGGTTTAAAAAATGTAAACAGCGCCAAAAGTTGAATTATGTCACTTATCCCAGGACAAGCAGGATGATAGTCTTCACATATGGGTGACATCGATGGAGCCCTGACACGGAAAACTTCTGTCAAAGTTTCTAGAAAACTTTTTTGATAGGCACACTGAGCCCACAGCATGCCCAGCATGCCATGATATTCTCAGCCACAGGTGTCTCCCTTCAATTTCTTTTTTTCCGTGTTGCTGTAAGCCTCGCGTGATAGGAGCTCTGAGTTTCCCCTCACTTTTTTCTCATGGAAAATATAACTTTTCAGTCACAAAATTATCTCTCCTCTCCTCTGTGTGAGCACTGAGAGGAGACCAAAAAAAAACCACAACCCCCCCCCAAAAAAAAAAAAGTAGCCAGAAGCTAGAAATAAGCTAGGAGCAGTGTATACCTAAGTTAAAAGGTTGAAAAGTTCAGTTCAGTTACTCACCTTTGAAAGGTATTGAGGTAGTGTGATTTGGTTTGAATAGGTACCAACATTTGTTAATCAAGAGAGCAGTGAGTCACTCTGGCTGACTAACTGAAGTTAGACTGTTATATTTCCAAACCCTCCCACCCCTAGCTCATCCTTTAATTTATAGGCAGGTGCCACTTTCACAAAAAAAAAAACCCAACAAAAACTTTGAGAGTTTGATCAAACCCCTGTAGGCCACTACCAGACATATAGCAAATTCACTAATACATTTAAAGGATGTTAGACACATTCCTACTCCCATAACTTAAAACTTAACTAGGAACTGATCAAAATTGAGATGAAGGCAGCTGTCCAGCAAAAAGAGGGGGGCTTCCCAGTCTTTTGCATCGAGTGTCACATGTATGATTTTTTTTACCCACCGGTGAGAAGTTGTACATGTGCATGCGATGCAAAGAGCTCCTGGCTCTCAGAGAACGAGTCCGATCTCTGGAGGCTAGAGTAGCAGACCTGGAGGAGCTGAGGCAGACAGAGGTATATAGATGAGATCTTCAGGGACATAGTAGCCAAGTCCCAACTTCAAGGCAGCACCAGGGCTGCCAGTCTGGAGGAAGAAGGTCTCATGATTGGAGAGCATCAACCTGGTGTAGCAGGAAAGGATCCTGTAGCAAGGATGCACTATCCTTTTGTACAGAGGATATCTCCCCAAGGCCTACTGCCCAGGAGGGAAGGGTTAGGTCGTCCGTCATAGTTGGTGATTCGATTATTAGGAATGTAGACCGCTGGGTGGCTGGTGAGCGTGAGGATTGCCTGGTAACATGCCTCCCTGGTGCGAAGGTGGCGGACCTCGCGCGACACCTAGATAGGATTTTAGACAGTGCTGGGGAGGAGAAGGCTGTCATGGTATATGTGGGCACCAACGACGTAGGAAAATGTGGGAGGGAGGTTCTGGAAGCCAAGGGATGGGCTCCACCTTAACCAGGATGGAACCAGACTGCTGGCGCTAACCTTTAAAAAGGAGAGAGAGCAGCTTTTAAACTAGAACAAAGGGGAAAGCAGACAGTCACTCAACAGTGCATGGTTCAGAGAGAGGTATCTTCAAAGGATACTAATGATTTATTAGAATTAGGGCATCCCAACAGTGAGGTTCCAATAATAAGAAAAGTAGTCCAAGTGCCTGTAACTAAAAACTCACCTGAGCTAAAAAAAATTCTAACTTATCCCTATCAATTATAAAGCAGAATGAAAATACAAACAAAAAACAAACTTTGAAATGTTTGTATGCTAATGCCAGAAGTCTAAGAAGTAAGATGGGAGAATTAGAATGTAAAGCAGTGAATGATGACAGACTTCATTGGCATCTCATAGACATGGTGGAAGGAGGACAACCAATGGGACAGTGCTATACCGGGTACAAATTATATCGCAATGACAGAGGAGCACCCGGGAGGCGGTGTGGTGCTTTATGTCCGGGATGGCATAGAGTCCAACAGGATGAACATCCTGCACGAGACTAAATGCACAATTGAATCTTTATGGGTAGAAATCCCTTGTGTTGGGGAAGACTATAGTGATAGGAGTTTTTCCGTCGATAGCAGGACTGAATTAGCCATGCTATATGGGAAGCGCCATGATCCCGGGTAGGCGGAGTTTCTCTTAGTTGATCACAGAGTTTTGAACTCTGTGCGTCTGCGCGGTCGTCTTCCCACGCGGTTCTCTCACCTTGTCAGTTTCTTTTTTTCCTCGAGCCGTTCGCACGCGGGGTTTTTTCTCTTAGTACATTTTTTCTCTGACTGGATATTTTTCGACTATTTTTTCGCATTTTTTCTCAAGAATTCACATCTCAGATGGCTTCAAAGCCATCTGGATTTAAATATTGTCAATGTGGCAAAATTATGTCCATCACGGATGAACATAATTATTGCTACATTTGCCTAGGCCCCGATCACGATCAAAAATCATGCCGGGACTGTGGCAGGATGTCACAGAGGGCCTAGCGGCACCGGGCCGCGAAGATGGAAAGGCTCTGCATCGGATCTCCGGCCCCCTCATCCTCCATCCATTCCTTGCTGGGACTGGTGAAATCGGGTAAGATACACCCGAAGAGGGCGTCCTTGCTGGGACCAGCAGGACTTGAACAACCCGAAAAACGATTAAGGCCAGGGTCTCACACACCCTCAGAGCCTCGTCCAAAAGCCAGGGATCCAGCGAGTGAGCCACGGTGCAAAGTACATGAGAGTACTTTTTCGAAAACTGCACAGTCTGCGTCAAAATCGCATCACGACGCCTCAAGAACGAAGCACGGATATGGCGCGTCTACGACGCATTGCAGTCATGAAGCATCCTCGACGCATCATTCGAGGCACGGAGCACCTTCACAGGGAACAGCTTCGGCGCATGGAGCAGATACGGCGCGAAGCCTATCCCACGACTCACCTACGGAGCATATATTGATTAGGGATGCTCCAACAACACATTGGTGCCAAAACAATGCGTTTACAATCACCAAGTGTATCAGACAAGCATCAACAGAAGTTACATCACATAGCTTCTTCAAGATCAAGAAGTTCTTCAAAAATGTCCTCAACTTCTGAAATTGATATTCAAGGCCTCTCAACATCAGGATCTTCTCCTAGTGGTAGCTCCTTGGTGAGTGTCTCATCAACTTTCCAGAGAGAAGAGATGTTTTCCTTCATTACAAATACCATTAACAAAACGTATTCGACCTTCACCGGTTATACCTCCTCAAAGTCAACCTAAGGGACAAAAGATATTTTGCTTGCGGCAGTTCCAACAAGAATCTCAAAGCAAAAGATTCACATTCCTCCACAAGGTACTTTGGCTGCATCAACTATGATGAAAATCTCAGATATTCTCTCCTCTTTTTTCCAAGAATTGGAAAAAACAAAGGAATTACCACCACAGCATTCTCTAGAAGATTCTCCTGAACCGCCTACAGGGATAGAACCTCTAAAACCAGCAAAAGACGATACTCCAACTCAACCCATCAGCCCAGGTTCTCCGGAATCAGTTTATTCTGAAACTTCCTCAACAGGTATGCCATCTGACCCTCAGGAAGGTTTACCTGAACCATATTCTCCTCCGGAGGACTTGACTTATTCGAAATTTGTTGAGAAAGTAGGCATTCTTCTTCAAGTGGAAACGGGAAGAATAACTGACCCAAGAGCTGAAATGCTCGGTATCTTAAAGATCTTCAAATCTCCTCCCGAGCCCACCGCTCTCCCACCTCATTCGGTATTAGAAAACTTACTCTTACAAATTTTGAAGACTCCTTTCTCATCACCGGCTACTTCTAGAAAAATTGATATCAAATATAAGATGCGTAATTCAACAATTTACGAATCTGCCCAACTACCACACCAATCAATAGTGGTAGAATCAGCCTTGTCCAAGGCAAAAATGAAATAAGTTGCATTCAAATACTCCACCGGGTGGGAGATCACGTGATGTGGTGAGCTGGGAGGGCGCGTCCCTCACCAGCTGCGGGGCCCACTCCACTCCCGATAACTTCCCCACAGCGATTTAAATATTGCAAAGCAGTAGAGCTTATGTCCATCATCACTTATATGAACAAATTAACTCCACCGATGGCCTCTAAAGCTGGAAGAAGAGAGAAGGAAAAACTGAAGGCTACAACAAAGATGGCGGCTGTGGGAGAAGGAGAGGCCCCCCCCCCCCAGCATCATCAGGGCTTACCGTAATAGACATCAAGGAAGCGATTCGAGAGGCCCTTGAAGACAAACTGGATCAAATCACCCAACAAATTGGGGAAGTTAAAGAAACACTAAATGAACTGCTTCCACGCTTCAAACACGTGGAGAATCGGATTTCTAGTGTGGAAGATGACGCGCTGCAGACTGAACGAAAAATGGCAGATACTGAAAAACAACTGAAGATACTTCAAAACAAGATCGATGACTTGGAGAACAGAGCCCGCAGGGATAACCTGCGATTTCTGGGTTTTCCAGAAAGCATAGATGAAAAATCTGTGGCGTCCTGGAAGCTTGGCTCCCGGAATCGCTTGGACTTCCGCACTTACAAGGCAAACTTGTTGTCGAACGAGCCTGTCGCCTGGGAGTAAGGAGAGAGGCAAACACACGCCCGAGACTGGTTATTGCGAAAATTCTCAACTCTGCGCATAAATCGGAGATATGGCGCGCCTCTCGCACTAAAGGTGAATTAATGTTCCAAAACCAGCCTATACGCCTGTTTCAGGACTTCTCAGCAATGGTATCAGAGGCGCGATGGGGATTTTCAGCTATGTGTGTACCTCACTCTATAAACAAGGGATAAAATTCTCACTCCTCTTCCCGGCACGCCTAAGAGTATGGCATGGAGACCAAATCCACACTTTTGAGCCCCGACGTCAGCACAGGTATTTCTAGACCAACTAAACAGAGACCCGAACTAGCAAGGGGAAATGAAGGAAAAAAAAGAGAGAAAAAAAACAAAACTGAATACAGTAAACCCCCAAAGCGATTAAAGGCTTTGGTCTTTTGTAGAGCTGATGGACCTCTGAAACTTAACACGCAAGCCAATTCGCTATCGCAAGGAAATAGTCTCTCAACACCTCGAGGGAGGTCTGGACATTGTCTTTGACTAATCATTTATAAATATCGCTCCCCTCTTATTTTTTTAATTTTTTCATCCTCTCCTTTTGCTGATATATATATATATATATATATATATATATATATATATATATATATATATATGTATATGTATGGTTTTGTGTTTTTTTTTTTGACAATATACTCATCGGAAGTTCATGGCGGGAATACCTGGCGAAAGGAAAAAACACACAAACAAGGGGGAAACAGCAGAGCGAAGAGTAGTGGACTAAGAGTACTGCTTGGTAACATACGCAGCTTAAAACCACCATTACTGCCAAGCTTCGACGTGGCCGACCCTAATTTATTTCAACAGAAAAGAAAGATGGCCGACAGTGGGGAGAGCCCATACACGCAGGTCAGTTCCGAGATCGACTATAGGAATATAGCCTGACGAGCCATTGGGGGTCGGAGGCTGAGTCAACACCCTGCCGAATCCTTGAAACGATGGACCGACGCGACTGCCTGCAGCCCGGTCGGGAAGCCCGAGACCAAAACTCAGGAAAAGGACATTGACTGAATCAGGTGGGTCTATTTCAGCTTCGCCCAAGGAATTGGGAGTTACGAGCGTGGCCTACTCAAAGTGTTAGCCCGGGTACCCTTAGCAGTAAATCAGACCTGCGGTTCTCCTCTGTAACTAATGACAGAAGGGGAAAAAAAAGAAAGGAAGGAAAAAAAAGATAACTATAATAAGCAGAGGGGTAAAAAAAAAAAGTAAACCAGACCTTTGGGGAAGAGAAACAGTACAACAATAGCTAGCAAGGGAGTCCTCTAGTATTGTGATGGTATCTCTCTTTAGCAAGCCGGGAAGGAAGAAGAGAGGGAAAAAAAGAGAGAAAGGGAAGGGGAAAAAAAACCTGATAATATATATATCAATATCGCTATGACCCTCCTCGACCCCGAAAGGGATGTTTGGAAACGAAAACAAGGACCTTTTTTCTTTATGTACAAGCAAGGACATACAGTTGACAGAGAGGAGGATCATACATTATTTATATGGAACCCTGGACTCCCTCTATAGCTAACCAAAGGAAGGAATGTTATGTAATGTGTATAGTTCAAGTTCATATTAGCAGCAAGGTGTCATATATCTGTGGAGTGGAATCACCCGGACACATTATCAGGATCTCTAAACCTCCATCGTTTATTGTAGACGGAGATTTAAGTTACTTCTGGTTTAGGGAATGGGACGAGGAGGGGAAAGGGGAGGGGGGAATAGGAGGGAGGGGAAGGGGACACTGGATTGTTAATTTTGTCATATACATTAAGGCGAACCCAGATTCTTGGATGGAAAAGATCGTGGTGTATGCAAGATTATGTTGTGTTTATAAAGCCTGGATGGGGTCTACCGGTTGAGGAGATAGAAACGGAGAGGAGGCAAGGCTGGGTGCCCCCTCTGATACAAGAGACTTGGAAAAAAAAACCGGCAAAACTTGTTTTATGATTGATTCTCTATGCCTAACCTAATATCTTGGAGTGTAAATGGACTAGGTACCCCAGTGAAACGGAAAAAGGTGTTGGCCCATCTTAAACGGCTGCATGCAGATGTAGCATGCATCCAAGAGACTCACCTCACCGCCACTGAATGTCAAAAGCTCCAGAGGGACTGGGTGGGGACTTGCCTTTTTGCTGCAGCGGCACGTAGAAAAGGGGGGTAGCTATATTGATCCACAAAAACGTTAATTTACAGGTTACCAAAACTTTAATAGACCCAGGAGGTCGATATATAATCCTACTAGGAGTTTGGAACACTAGACCAGTTACTATATGTAATATCTATGCACCGAATACATACAATCACACATTCTTTGTAGAATTTTGTAATTTACTGCATATCAATAGCCAGGGCACACTGTATGTGTCAGGAGATTTTAACTGCGTTCACGATGTCTCTCTGGACAGAAATCTCCCACACAAACACCCAATAGGCAAAAGGACACAGGGTGTGGCTTATCTATGCCAACAATTATCCCTAATCGATGTCTGGAGAACACTTCACCCTAGCGAAAGGGACTATACTCATATCTCGAGATCTCATAACACGATGTCACATTTAGACTACATTCTCATCTCCCAACTAGAATTCTTCACAGTGTTCCCAGGCGCAAATAGAGGCCCTCGTAATATCCGATCACACGCCAATCTCTATTCAATTGCAAGCCCCAGAGTCTGTCCACCAGACACGTCTGTGGAGATTTCCATCTTTCCTTAGGGATGAGGCCCCTTTCAAAGCCTTTTTAAAGGAGAAATGGAAGAACTATGCACAGGATAACCAACAACACATTAACACTCCTCTCCTTTTCTGGGAGACTGCAAAAGTCGTGCTTAGGGGAGAAATTATATCTTATGTTCATTCCCGCAACAAACGAATCAGTCAATTTTAGAACTAGAGGCCAAATTAAATCATGCAAAACAACACTACCACAACACTAGCAATAACAGGGACGAGTTCTATAGCATCTTAGGACGTTTGAATACCCTTTTGGATGCTAGAGCCAAATCCTACCTCTGGAAAGGGCAACAATCTTTCTTCAAATTTGGAAATAAACCCAGCCGTTTACTAGCAAATTTAACAAAAACACAGAGGCCACGATCCTTCATTGCCAGCTTGCAAACGCCGTCAGGAAGGCTGACGTCAAAAGAAACTGAAATATGCGCCACTTTCCAACACTATTACAGTGATCTCTATAGCTCGGAGGCTTCGGGAAGTAGAGAGGTGGAGGAGGATTTTTTCCAAGATATAGCCTTGCCAACCCAGTCAGCGTCCCAATGTGAATTTTTGAACAGGCCGCTCCAGACATTTGAAATCACACAGATAATTTCAGCCGTCCAACCAGGCAAATCCCCCGGGCCAGACGGTTTTTCATATGATTTCTATAAAATATTATCGCCTTATATTAGCGAGCCTTTGACAAATTATTTTAAAATGGGCCTCACGCAGGATCGTTTCCCCACTTCCTTTAATGAAGCTCATATAATAGTTATCCCAAAGTCTGGAAAAGACCAAACGTGCCCATCTTCATACCGGCCTATCACCTTGCTAAATTGTGATTTCAAAATTCTGGCTAGAACATTAGCGGAGCGACTAAAAGTTTTTCTCCCCTTCTTGATTTCACCCCACCAAGCGGGCTTTGTCAAGGGTCTGAAACCGAATACGACTATTACAAAACTGCTTACGGCTATGACAATTTGCCAAACTCAACAAATTCCGGCGTTGGTTATCTGGTTTGATTCCGAGAAAGCCTTTGATCGCATTACATGGCCATACCTCTTCACAGTATTACAGAGGTTTGGCATCCAGGGAGAATTCCTGAATTACATATCATTACTCTATACTGACCCGACTTCACGCATTTTAGCAAATAGTTGTAGATCTGCAGAAATAGCCATACAGAGGGGGGTACGGCAGGGATGTCCCTTGTCCCCTTTATTGTACATTTTGGCTCTTGATCCTCTTTTGCGGAAGATTGCTGGAACTAGAGGGGTGAAGGGATTTAGGGGGCCTAAACATATTTTTAAAATAGCTGCTTTTGCAGACGATCTGTTAGTTTATCTCACACAGCCCCTGCTTTCTCTTCCAAAGGTTCTCGATCTCTTGACTCAATATAGTCTCTTTAATGGCCTTAAAATAAATTATGAAAAATCTGAAGTCCTTGACGTCACGGGAACATTACGGGACACTTGGCCAAACGCTTTTCCTCTTAGATGGGCGACAGACACTTTAAAATATCTAGGTTTACGTATACCGCAAAGGTTGAGCAATTTCTACAAAGCGAATATACACCCCTTGCTCGCGTCAACTTTAACTACCTTAAAAAGGTGGACACCATTGCCTTTGTCACTAATAGGACGAATACACCTCTTTAAAATGATCTTACTGCCTAAATGGCTATACACCCTTCAATTAGCCCCCATTTGGGTATTAAAAAAAGACCAATATTATCTCCAGCAGGCCTTACGCTCCTTCCTATGGAGGGGAAAGAGAGCTAGAATACCAATGTCAGTGCTTATGCGCCTGAGAGATCAAGGGGGACTAGGATGCCCAAACTTGGAACTATATAACCTAGCTTGTAGCATTAGACATATTCAGGACTGGCTTTTCGGGCTGTCTACCCTGACTCCGCAGGCCCATTTGTTGGAATGGTACGGAGCCTGGTCCCTAAACCCGTTATTACAAGTATCCTCCCAGTATCATCTAAAAAAGCAAATTCTAATAGGTACGTGCAGGAAAGCCTGGCTCCTACTATGCAAAATAGGGGGATTACCCAGCCCGCTAACCCCCTTCCTTACTATCACTGGTCATGAACTCTTCTCTCCAGGGAATGAGGGGGGTACTTTTCAATGGTGGAAAACTCTGGGACTTAATTACATATTTGATTTGTTTGACGGGAGGACGGGAGCTCTCCTCTCCTTCCAAACTCTTCAGCAAAGATTTCTACTTCCTGCAGGAGACCTGTGCCTCCCCTAGTGAGTCGGTTTATCAGGGGCTTACTCCACCTTAAGCCTCCCATCCGACCACCGGTTACTGAATGGGACCTAAATTTAGTGCTAGCGAGGCTCATGCGATCCCCGTTTGAGCCTCTGCACTCCTGTGATGAAACATTTCTTATATTGAAAGAATTTTCCTCGTAGCCATTACTTCTGCTAGGAGGGTCAGTGAGTTACAAGCGCTTGTCACATACTCACCCTACACGAGGTTCCTGCATGACCGAGTAGTCCTTCACATTCACCCCAAATTCCTACCAAAAGTGGTAACGGATTTTCACCTCAATCAATCCATAGTCTTGCCTGCTTTCTTTTCAAGGCCACACTCTCACCAGGGCGAGAGTTTTGCACACCTTAGATTGTAAACGTGCGCTAGCTTTATACCTAAACCGCACTGCAGTCCATAGAAAATCCACCCAACTCTTCGTTTCTTTTGACAAAAATAAACCAGGAGTTGCAGTGGGAAAACAAACTCTCTCCAACTGGCTAGCAGACTGTATCGAATTCTGCTATGAAAAACCAGGCATTCCTCTCCAGGGGCGAGTAAAAGCGCACTCAGTAAGGGCTATGTCAACATCAGTAGTACACCAGTAGCACACTATCGTTCAGTGCCTGTTGCTGATATCTGTAAAGCTGCAACTTGGAGTTCTCTTCACACCTTTGCAGCACATTACTGTTTGGACAAGGAAGTTTCCGCCTATGGCCAATCTGCCTTAAAGAACTTTTTCCCAGTTTAATACCCAACTCCTTCCACATCCAACCTGCTGTGATTTCAGGCTGCCTCATTTTTTCCAACATCGCACCAGTTGTGCCTGTTGCACAAGTTGTGCGCTGTTGGTCAACAACAAAGATGACTCAACTTTAGCTTGCTAATCACCCATATGTGAGGACTATCATCCTGCTTGTCCTGGGATAAACAAAATTGCTTACCTTGTAATAGGTGTTATCCCAGGACAGCAGGATGTAGTCCTCACAAAACCCACCCACCACCCCGCGGAGTTGGGTCAGATACGTTTTATTTTATTTTTTCGCTCGCACTCATTGCTAAAAACGAGACTGAAGGGAGACACCTGTGGCTGAGAATATCATGGCATGCTGGGCATGCTCAGTGTGCCAGTCAAAAGTTTTCTAGAAACTTTGACAAGTTTTTCGTGTCGGGGCTCCATTGATGTCACCCATATGTGAGGACTATATCCTGCTGTCCTGGTTTTACACCTATTACAAGGTAAGCAATTTTGCTTTCTCCAAGGACAGCAGGATGTTAATCCTCACGAAACCCACCTGCCACCCCGCAGCGATGGGTTTCTCCTATTTTTATTTTTCTTCTTCTGTTATGAAACTGAAGAGGGACCACACGTGGTATGGGGCATGCTGGGCATGTTCAGTATGCCAACTCAAAGTTCTGATGTCACCCATGTGAGGAGTAACATCCTGCTGTCTTTGGAGAACACCTGTTAAACATTTATCAGAGTTGCTTACCTTATTTACCTTTTCAAATACTAAAACAAGCGGACATTCCATGAAACAACCAACCAGCAGACTTATAACAAATTGAGCTACTCATCATTTCACCTCCAATCAACCCCACAAGAAAAACGACGCACCAATCCCAATTGTCCTCCCACAACACAAGTCCGCAGCCTTGGTATCATCATAGACGACCACTTTAATTTTAAAAAATTCATCACTGCTACTGTAAAAAATGGATTCTTCAAACTCCATACCCTAAAACGTATCAAACCTCTATTACACCCATTTGTTTTCCGCACAGTACAAGCTACAGTCCTGTCAAATTGACTACTGCAACGCCTTACTGTTAGGATTACCAAAAAACACAATACAACCATTACAAATGCTACAAAACTCCGCTGCACGCATACTCACCAACACACACCGCCACGATCACATCACCCCTACTCTTCAGTCGCTACACTGGCTTCCCGTTGCTTCCAGGATTATATACAAATCCATTACTCTACTCTAATGCACAAGGCCATTCATAACCAAAACATGCATTGGTTTCCTGAATACCTGTATTTCAATAAGGCAAACAGACCTACAAGAACATTTCACAAGGCCAAACTGTGGATACCTTCTCCTAAACTTACCAAACATGTATCCACAAAGGAACGCTCATTCATAATAGCAGGAACCACAATATGGAACAGTATGCCTACCGACCTGCGCCAGGAACCCTGCCACAGAAAGTTTAAGCAAAACTTAAAAACCTGGCTGTTCAAAAAAGCTTACCCATGACAGACAGGGACTCTTCCGGCCGCACCCACACCTTCCTTTTCTAGCACTTATTCCGTAGAATAACTTAACTAATGTATCTTCAATAGATGTACATCTAAGTTAATTCCCCAACAAATGTGTATGTAATACTGATTTCATTTATGTCAAGGATAACTTTTATGGTCATAGTTAAGTTGATGGTTAATCTTGTTTCATATACTGTTCAGTTTAATATTTTTATTGTAAAGCTTGTTGCTGAATTACTGTTTACTGTAAACCGAGGTGATGTGCTGCACGTGCCGCGGTATATAAAAATCGTTAAATAAAATAAATTGTAGAAAGTACTTTTTCACTGTATGCACAATCAAACTGTGGAATCTGTTGCCAGAGGCCATGGTTAGGCAACTAGCATAGCGGAGTTTAAAAGAGGTTTGGACAAGTTCTGAAGGAAAGGTCCATGAAACATTAGCCATATAGACTAAAGTGAGCTATTGCAATCCCAGGGAGTGAGTAACAGGAAATAGGTCTGCTTCATAGGTTCTGCTGGGTACTTTTGACATGGACTGTCCACTGTCAGAGACAGGATGTGGGGCTTGATGAACTTCTTAGGTTATTAAATTGTTTTCAAAATAATAAAATGTACCAATTTTTTTTTCCAGATTTTGCCAGCATTATGTGTTCTCATTTACCATACAGACATAAATGTAAGTATGTTGGAATCTAGTCCATCTATATCAGTGCTTCTCAACCCAGTCCTTGGGCACACCTAGCCAGTCAGGTTTTCAGAATATCCACAAAGAATATGCATGAGATAGGTTTGCATGTATTGTTTCCATTGTATGCAAATCTCTTATGCATATTTATTGTGGATATCCTGAAAACCTGACTGGCTAGGTGTGCTCTGAGGATTGGGTTGAGAAGCCTGATCTATATTTCTAAAAATGCTCTGCTTTGTCAGATTAATTTTAGAGAAATTGCTAGACTGTTATATCTGTCTGTCTTCTCATACCCTCTAGTGCAGTGGTAGTCACTTCAGTTTTAGAGGGCCACAAATGGGGTCCCATTTTCAGGATATCCCTAAAGAATGTGTTGAGGTAGACTTGGCATGCATATAATTGCATGCACATCTACCTACTGCATATTTATTTGGGAAATCCAGAAAGCACAATCTGCCTGCAGCCCTTTGATTGTAATTGAATACCACAGCCCTAGCTAGTTTTTCAGTTTGATTACAAATGAATATAAGACTTGCATGTACTGCCTTAGTTGTGTACAAATTATACATGCATATTATAGTTAGTCTGAAAACTCAATTAGCAAGGGGTTATTTAAGAATGTATTGAAACACTGCTTTAGCACACTCTAGCAATATATTGGTGCAAGGATGTCCAATTCTAGTTCTCAAGAACTACACAAGATCTGATTTCCAATGAATATGCATATGAGAGGTTTGCATGCACTGCCTCTATTGGTTCTAAATCTACATATTGCCATGTTCATTATGTATATCCTGAAAAGCAGATTGATTTGTGGCTCTTGAGGACCGGAGTTGGCCTCCCTGTATTAGGGAGAGCAATATAGTAAAACTGTGCCCTGAATTTTTTTTCCCCCTAATTGCAGCCTTAAATATTTAATTACGTAATGGTAGGAAACAAAATATGGTAATACATCAGCTAGGAGAAATAAGTATGCATTGTATATGCCAATGGTTTTTACGTAAAACTGAAGAATTAAAACTTATCAACTAAGTCAGCTTATACTTTAAGTATCCTTTTCAAGTCAGACAGATGGACACGACCTCCCCATGAAGTATTCTTTACTTACCTTTAGTAAAGAACCCCTAATACAATAAAAACTCCATTATCTTGCCCTTAACTATCTGGAATACTCAAGTAACAGGCATCTCACCCAGGAATTCAGTAGTTTGGGGGGGGGGGGGGGGGGGGGAATGTTGGTTTAGGGAGCAGAGTAGCTTTTCTCTGCTCTGCACTCTGTCCACTCCAGCATTGCCCCTCCCCTTTTGTTCCTTGTAAATTGTCTGGAGCAGAAAGCAGAGGGCCCTCAGGTAATTGGGATATTTCATTAACAGGTACTATTTCCCCTGCATGCCTGATAATAGGGCTTTTATTAACTTTGCAGTGGGTTAAATTTTTTTTTTTTTTAATAAACTCTTATCAACTTTCAGGCATATAAAACAGTTGGTCACTACTGCAACATCACAAGGTACAATTGACAGGTAGACATAACTATAAATAGAGATAAACAGCATATCATTGGATAGTAGTGTTGCCATGTTAGCTTGTATTAGACTTGCCATCTGATGTTATGTAATACATTCGAGGTTTAACCAGACCCATAAATGTCATAATAGCCCAGATAGCACCCCCCAAATTTGATTTTTAAAAATCTTTTCCCCACTAAGGCAAAATATCTCTTCAATATCCGTTACCCTCATCTGAGCATGCCAGTAATCCATGGTTGGATTTGTTTTCCAAAATTTTGCAATTGTAAACCTCACAGCCAATATCAGTTGGCCTGCAAGTAGTCTATATTTAACTAGGACCATTGATCTTTGCCACAGTTTCAACAGGCCCATCCTCTGCTGCAGGTACACTGGCAGGCTTACCATTTTAGAGATCTGAGTTACTTCTTTCCAGAACCAGAATACTGCTGGGCAGGGCCGCTTCTGCAGTGATACCTAAGGGTACCTCCCCCAGTCGAGAATTCCTGAGGTGATTTTCAGAGATCCCTCAGAGGTGAGCCTCGGTCCGGTAGCCAGTTCCCGGCGTGGACTTAGCCCCCAGAGTGGCTGAGAGGCAGCGGGTGTGATACCGAGCACGGCGGTGAAGATATTTTCCTTCTCCCCCCACAGCCGGAGACTGCCCGGCATGAGACCGGGACGTGCCGAGAGAAGGTAAAGTAGAAAACTTTTTTAAAGTCTCCGAGGCTCGGATAGCTGCACAGATCGTCCTTCCGGCATCTGTTATATCGGGTTGAGCAGCCCCGTCCGGGCTAGACCCCGATCCAGTGCGAGGGTCCACAAACGTGGAGACCCTCCAGCGAGGTTGCCATCTTGCCCGCATGGTCGTCGGCACCATTTCCCCCCCCCCTTGATCGCCGTATTGTCCGCATAACAGCGAGCTGGGTGCATGCATCAGTGCCGTGCACATCGGTGCTGGGCGCACAGTTAGGCCTGCACGCATATATTCCGCATCCTACACGCACAGCGTTGACTCACCCGGAGCGGACAACGAAGTCTCCCGGCACACGTACCTACGCGCACAGACGAGTGTTGAGCCACTCCACGTACACAAATCATGGCACCGCTGGCCAAGAAAGCCAAGGGACAAGCCCTCTGCCCAGCCTGCCACCTGAGAGCTGTGCAACCCAAAGTGGCCTCTGCCTGCAGTGCGAAGAGGCTCTGGGGGAACAGAGGTCCCCCCTCAGCCAGTAGAGGAATCCAGCTCCACCAATGATAGTACCCCGGACCTCTGTATTTCCGGCTCAGACCCTCCTCAGATGGGCACCTCAGGGAGCTCCGCTGGATTCAATATGGACCCAGGGACCTTTTCCTGGGTTGAATTCTTCAAAGGCCTGCAAGCCTTTGTCCAGGCGCAATCACTATCGCCTGTGACACAGCCACATGCTCCACCAGAACCACAGTCTCCACCAGAACTGCAAGACCATCCAAACCCCCCTCGGATCCCTCGAGACTTGCCACTACTGGGTAAAAGCCTCCCCTTAGGGGACACAGACTACACCTCAGGGAAGGGGGGAAATCCCTCCAGGGATGGAACCATACCGAACCATGATGCGATTCTTCTCCAAAGACGAGTTACCAGTTCTCGTGTCTCTGAGCCTGAAGATGCTGGCCATTCCTGGCGCAAGTACCACGACTGAGCCAAAGACGAGCCCAGTTTTGGTCGGTCTCAGTCAGGCCTCATGCTATTTCCCAATGCTGCTGGCCGTACAGCAATTGATTGACCTGGAATTGAATGCCCTGGAGGCCAGCTTCAAAGGAGGATGGGCTCTAGAAGCCCTGTACCCCCTGGAACCCACGGCCAAAACTCCTAGGGTTCCCAAGAGTGGACACCATGGTCTGTGCCGTTTCGAAGCGCACCACCATCCCAGTCGGAGGAGCTGCACTCAAGGATGCCCAGTACAGACGTCAGGAATCCATCCTTAAACAGTCATTTGTCGCAGCAATGTCCCTGCAGATCGCTTCCTGCTGCGCCGTGGTGACAAGTGCCTGCTTGCTTCTCCAGGGATGCAAACACTTCCGCTGAAACATTAGAACCGGCGATATCCTTCCTCACAGATGCGACCTCTGACTTGGTGTGCACCTCATCCAGGGGTGTCTCATCTATAGTGGCTAGAAGGCAACTATGGTTTCGAAATTGGTCAGCCGACCCGACCTCCAAGACGAAACACATGAGAATGCCTTTTAAAGGATCCCTCCTGTTCAGAAGTGAACTGGAGAAGTTAGCCAACAAATGGGGCGAATCCCCAGTACCTCTGTTAGCGGAGGACAGGAACAAAAGCCAGTGCTCCTCTCCCCGAAAAACCAAGGGCAGAGGAGCCCAGCATTTTAGACCGTACAAAAACACATACCAAGCACCTCGCCCCGCGAGCAGAGGTCAGTCCTTTCGGAACAGGCACAACAAGAGGGGAGCCAGCTCAGGTACAGGCCCTGCCCCACCCCACAATGAGAATCAACAGACCCATCTACAGGAAGAAGCCATAGGGGGCAGACTCATCCTCTTAGAAACATAGAAATGACGGCAGAAGACGACCAAACGGCCCATCCAGTCTGCCCAGCAAGCTTCGCACTTTTTTTTTTCTCATACTTGTTCTCTTGGCTCTTGGTAACCTTTTGGGTCTATTTCCCTTCCACCCCACCATTAATGTAGAGAGCAGTGTTGGAACTGCATCTAAATGAAATATCTAGCTTAATTAGTTAGGGGTAGTAACCGCCGCAAAAAGCAAGCTACACCCATGCTTATTTGTTTACCCAGACTATGTAATTCAGTCCTTGTTGATTGTTGTCTGTATATAGATCCACTTTTCTTCATTCCCCTTGCCGTTGAAGCAGAGAGTTATGCTGGATATGCGTGAAGTATCGGGCTTATTTGGTTTGGGGTAGTAACCGCCGTAATGCAAGCTACTCCCTGCTTTTTTGTGAATGCAAATCCTTTTTTCCACATTTCCTCTTGCCGTTGAAGCTTAGAACAATGTTGGACTATTAGAGCAATGTTGGAGTCGCATTAACCATGTGTATGTTTATTGAATAAGGGTATTATCTCCAGGTAGTAGCAGTCATTCCCGCGAGCCACCCACTCTTCATTCACGTCCTCTAGACTTTATGGATCCACAGTGTTTATCCCATACCCCTTTTGAAGTCCTTCACAGTTCTGGTCTTCACCACTTCCTCAGGAAGGGCATTCCAGGCATCCACCACCCTCTCCGTGAAGAAATACTTCCTGACATTGGTTCTGAGTCTTCCTCACTGGGGTTTCAAATCGTAACCCCTGGATCTGCTGATTTTTTTCTGACTGAAAAGGTTTGTCATCTTTGGATCATTAAAACCTTTCAAGTATCTGAAAGTCTGTATCATATCACCTCTGCTCCTCCTTTCCACCAGGGTGTACATATTTAGATTCTTAAATCATAAGTCATTCGATGAAGACCCTCCACCTTTTTGGTCGCCCTTCTCTGGACCGCCTCCATCTTGACTGGCTCTTTGAAGATATGGTCTCCAGAACTGAACCTAGTACTCCAGGTGAGGCCTCACCAAGGACCTGTACAAGGGGATCATCACTTCCCTTTTCTTACTCGATATTCCTCTCTCTATGCAGCCCAGCATTCTTCTGGCTTTAGCTATCACCTTGTCACATTGTTTCGCCGACTTCAGATCATTAGACACTATCGCCCCAACGTCTCTCTCCTGTTCCGTACATATCAGCCTTTCTCCCCCAATCGAATACAGTTCATTCGGATTTCCACTCCCCATATGCATGACTCTCTGCACTTCTTGGCATTGAATCTCAGCTGCCATATCTTCGACCACTCTTCCAGCTTCCTTAAATCCAGTCTCATTCTCTCCACTCCTTCCGGCATGTCCACTCTGTTGCAGATCTTAGTGTCATCCGCGAAAAGACAAACCTTACCTTCTATCCGGTCTGCAATGTCGCTCACAAAGATATTGAACAGGACCAGTCCCAACACCGATCCTTGTGGTACACCGCTTAAAACTGCTCTCTTCAGAGAGAGTTCCATTTACCATCACACATTGTCTTCTCTCTGTCAACCAGTTTGCAATCCAGGCCACCACCTCGGCACTCACTCCTAAGCTTCTCATTTTATTTACCAGTCTCCTATGCGGGACCGTATCAAAAGCTTTGCTGAAATCCAAGTGGATGACATCAGGTGCTCTTCCTTGATCCAATTCCTTGGTTACCCAGTCAAAAAAAGTCAATCAGGTTTGTCTGGCAGGATCTTCCCCTGGTGAATCCATGCTGCCTCTGGTCCAGCAATTCTCCCGACTGTAGATAGTTCACTATTCTCTCAACAGTGACTCCATTACTTTTCCCACCACCAAAGTGAGGCTAACTGGTCTGTAATTACCAGCCTCTTCTCTGTTCCCACTCTTGTGAAGCAGGATCACCACCGCTCTTCTCCAATCACTCAGCACCACTCCTGTTTCTAGGGATCTATTGAACAGATCACACAGCAGACCCGCAAGCACATCTCTAAGCTCCCTCAGTATCCTGGGATGAACCTCATCAGGCCCCATGGGTTTGTCCACTTTCAGTTTCCCCAGCTCTTCCCATACATTCTCTACTGTAAATGGAGTTACATCTACTCCACTCCCCTCCAGTTTCTTGTTAACTAGTGACTGTCTTTCTCCAGGGTCCTCTTTAGTGAACACAGAACTGAAGTATTTGTTTAATATTTCTGCCATTTCTTAGTCTCTCTCCACACATTGATCCTTTCCACCTTTCAATTTCACTATACCACTTTGAACTTTTCTCTTTTCACTGATATCTGAAAAATGTTTTGTCACCTCTCTTTATGTCCTCTTCTACCAAAGATGGGTCGAGAGAATGTCGGACAAGTGGGTCCTAACCATCATTCGAGAGGGATACTATCTTGACTTCCATGGCATCCCTCAGACAAATTTGTGAGATCACCAGACCTCTCCAAGAGAACACAGTGGAAACCACACTGACAAAACTACTCAGCCTAAAGGCGATAACCTCAGTGCCCAAGCACCAATAAAATACTGGTCACTTCCATCTATTTTATTGTCCCCAAGGAGGAGGGAATGATCCGGCCCATCCTGGACCTCAAGACCGTCAGTCGCTACCTCACGGTACCACACTTCCGTATGGAAACCCTACGCTCAGTCATAAGGGCAGTACAACCAGGGGAATTCCTGACTTCACTGGATCTATCCGAAGCCTATCTCCAAATCCCAGTCCACCACGACAATCAGCGCTTCCTACACTTTGCGATACTGGACCCTCATTACCAGTTCCGGGCGCTACCCTTCGGACTAGCTACTGCTCCTCGGTCGTTCACCAAAATCATGGTGGTAGTGGGGACGACGTTGAGGAAAGAAGGAATCCTCGTACGTCGTCCGTATCTGGACGATTGGCTGATCAGGGAAAACTCCCCAGAGGAAAGTTGCCAGGTGACCACCAGAGTCAAGAATCTATTGCAGAATCTCTGGTGGATCATCAACTCAGCCAAGAGCTGCCTGCAGCCCTCCCAATCACTAGAGTACCTGGGAGTCTGGTTCGACACCAAACAAGACGAGGTTGTTCTTCCCCCCCCTACAAGGAGAAGGAAACTGGACCAATTGCGAAAACTGTTGAACTATGCTCGCCCCATGGGATGGGACCACCTCCAAGTTCTCGATCTCATGACATCGACCCTAGAAGTCGTCCCGTGGGCAAGGGCCCACATGCGTCCACTACAAAGTTCCCTACTGTCACGGTGGAACCTGATGTCCCAGAACTACTCCATCCGCTTCCAGCTACCAGCAGAGGTTTGGACCCAACTCCAGTGGTGGCTACAAGAAGACCATCTGAGCAAGGAAGTAAGACTATACCCACCGATCTGGATCTTGCTCACCACGGATGCGAGCCTGCGAGGGTGGGGATCCCACTGCCAGGGGCAATGGGACAAGGAAGAGTCGGGATGGAACATAAAATGACTGGAGGCCCGAGCAGTCAGACTAGCCTGCCTACGATTCAGTCACAGGCTCTGGGGAGAATCTGTCAGTCATGTCGGACAACGCCACAACAGTTGCCTACATCAACCACCAGGGAGGAACCAGAAGCCAATAGGTGTCCCTGGAAATAGATCCCCTAATGGCGTGGGCAGAAGCAAACCTGCAAGGGATCTCAGCCACCAACATCGCGGGAGAAGACAGCGTCACTGCGGATTTCCTCAGCAGAGAGTCTAGACCCAGGGGAATGGACGCTGTTGACCACAGCCTTCCTGTTGATAGTAAACCACTGGGGAACCCCAGCCATGGATCTCCTGGCAACCCGGTCCAACGCCCAAGTTCCCAAGTTCTTCAGCCGCAGACTAGAACTGCAATCCCAGGGAATCGATGCCCTCGTCCAGACCTGGCCTCAGGAAGACCTGCTGTACACCTTTCCTCCATAGCCACTACTGGACGGGATCATCCGCAAGACAACACCACAGAGAACTAGTACTTCTAGTGGCCCCGGACTGGCCAAGAAGGCCATGGTACGCAGACATGCGAAGACTTCTTGCGGGGAGCCTCTGTGCTTACCCCCACACAGGGACCTTCTTCGGCAAGGGCCGATCCTCCACGAAGACCCAACTCTATTCTCTCTTACGGTCTAGCCATTGAGAGGACTTGCCTGAAGAAGAACTGATATTCTAAGGCAGTGATTGACACCTTGCTCCGAGCATGCAAGTTTTCCATGTCTCTTACTTATATACGAATATAGAGAATATTCGAAGCTTGGTGTGAGGACAGCGACATCCTTCGGACAGTCAAAACCCCCATGATCCTGGAATTTCTGCAGGATGAACTGAAGGAAGGGATTGTCTCAACTCCCTCAAGGTTCAGGTGGCCGCGCTGGCCTGCTTCAGAGCCAAAGTGGACGGCATCAGTCTATCATCCCATCCAGACATCTCCCGCTTCCTGAGAGGGGTCAAGCAAATCCGACCACCACTAAAGTGGCCGGTGCCCCTATGGAATGTCAATCTAGTACTAGACTTCCTAGCGGGAGCTTCCTTCAGACCTACACGCGGTCTGTCACTACGGCTCCTGACCTTGAAGACTGCGTTCCTAGTGGCAATATGTTCAGCCTGTCGCATCTCTGAGCTTCAAGCACTAGGCTGTCTGGAACCGTTCCTTAGATTCACACTGGGATCCATACAGCTTCGCACTGTCCCCTCCTTCCTTCCGAAGGTGGTTTCTCATTTCCATCTAAACCAAACAATCTCAAGCCATCTCCAGACTAACATAAGGACTCGGAAGACTCACGCCGCCTTCGCCATCTTAACGTCGGCAGACTCCTAGTCCGATACCTGGAAAGGTCTGAATCCGTACGAAAGACTTGACCACCTATTCGTCCTTCACAGTGGGAAGAAACAAGGGGAAGCGGCCTCGCGGGCAACCATAGCCCGCTGGATCAAAGAAGTAATCAAGGCGGCCTTCGTAGAGACAGGGAAGCCTCCACCTCTACAAGTCAAGGCACATTCCATGAGGGCCAAGGCAGTGTCCTGGGCAGAAACCAAGATGCTGTCACCTGTCAAGATCTATCGGGCGGCAACGTGGTCCTCCATACACACCTCTAGATTCTACCGCCTGGATGTCCAGGCCCGGGAGGACACCTCATTTGCAAGGGCAGTATTAAGTGGGCCATGGGCAGCCTCCCACCCAGTTCGGGAGTAGCTTTTGTAAATCCCATTAGTCCTGAGTCCATCTGCTACATGCTAGGAAATGGAGAAATTACTTACCTGATAATTTCGTTTTTCTTAGTGTAGACAGATGGAGTCAGCATCCTGCCTACTGCTGCTCCTAAATCCAGAAACCTCGGGTGACAATCCCCAAGAGCAAGACAAGCACGGGTAAACTAGGTTTTACCCCCAGTTCAAGACACCATAGTTGCCGAGTGTCGGCATTTTTCGGTTGAGTGCACTGGCAGTCTTCAATTGGAAATCAGTGCAACCAGTCCAAGTTAATCAAGTTAGCCAAGTTATTAAAACACATATATCCACAATTGCTTTTCAAGGAGAATACTGAAGAGCTAAGCTTCCTGCACGGGTATATGTAGGCTAATGTCAGATTGAAATCTGACTCAGTCTCCCAACTGCTATCTGGAGTACACTATACCCATTGGTCCTGAGTCCATCTGTCTACACTAAGGAAAACTAAATTATCAGATAAGTAATTTCTCCAATTTTGATTTCTTTGCATAAAGCCTCAGATTTCTAAGCCTCTTGTTTCTTCCCGATAATTGAGGCCATTCAAGAATTGATTGATCTTGAGTGGGGCAGCCTGGAAGCTAATTTCAAAGGAGGACGATCCAGTGGTAAAAGAGCAATTCATTTTCCAAAAATGGATGAATTTTTGTGTGCTGTCACCAAGAGGACAACTATTCCCGTAGAGGGAGTAGCAGCCTTGAAGGATGCGCAGAATAGGAGAATTGAGGCCATCCTGAAGCAAGGCTTGGAAGCAATGGCATTGACTTTGCATATCATTTGTTGTTGTTCACTGGTGGCTCTCTTGTTTACTTCTCTCTCAGGAGGTCGATGAATCTGGTGTGAATTCTAGGGCAGTGAAGAAACCAGCAGCTGCCTTTTTGGCAGATACAGGCAGCAATTTGGTCCGCACTTCAGCCAGAGGGGTGGCTTCGGTAATAGCGGCCAGGTGTCTGTTATGGCTGAGAAATCAGTCAGTCGATGCAACCTCCAAGTCTAACCTTACAAAATTGCCCTTTTAAAGGCTCACTCTAAGTGGGGTGAATCCCAGGTTGTTCCGGTTTCTGGAGGGTAAGAAACAGACACCATACTCCTTTAGCATGAGAGGTTGTACTAGGGGATCCAAACGTTTTCAACCTTACAGAAGAGTGGCTTTTCAGTGGACTCTACCTTTGGGTAGGTTTCAGTCCTTTTTGTCCCAGACAGCCCAGACTGGGTACAGACTCCAGGCAGTGGAACCCCCCCCCAGAGCCTCCCAATGTAGATGTGCCAACCCACCCCGGGAACAGGAGATAGGGGGTCGCTTCTTTCTTTTATCGAAAGTGGGTCAGTCACGTCATACCAGTAAGTCCAGGAGGTGATATGAGATGGATATGCAGTGGAGTTTCACAATATTCTTCAGGACGTATTCATGGTGTCTCCCTGCAGAAGAGGCAGGCAGTGGAGTATACATTGTCAAGATTCCTCAGTCTGAGGGCTGTGGTCCCAGTTCCCGCATCTCAAGAAAATACAGGCCAAAATTCAATTTTTCATTGTGCCCAAGGAGGGAGGGCTCTTTGTCCCATCCTGGGTCTCAAAGGGGTCATCCATTATTTATGGGTGACTCATTTTTGCATGGAAACCTTGCACTCAGTGATAATGGCAGTATAGTCGGGAGTTTGATGTCCTTGGATTTGTCCGAGGCGTACCTGCATATTCCCATCTGGCTAAAGCATTAATTATTTCTGCCCTTTGCGGTTTTTGAGCATCATTATCAGTTTTGAGTGCTACCTTTTGGTTTGACCACTGCTCCCAGAACTTTTTCCAAGGTTATGGTGGTGGTGGTGGTGATAATGTTGAGGGAGGATGAGATTCTGGACCACCCATACTTGGATGACTGGCTGATTCTCCCAGGACAAGCAGGATGGTAGTCCTCACGTGTGGGTGATGTCAGCAGACAGCCTTATCACAGAAAACCTTTCTGTCAAGGCCTCTAGAACCCCTGACCGGCACACTGAGCATGCCCAGCATGCCACAATCCCCGTAGCCACATGGGTCTCCCTTCAGTCTCTCTTTTCCCTGCTGCAGTTTGCCTCGCAGTTAGAGCTCTGTGAGAATTTTCTCACTACTTTTCCTCACGGAAAAACTTGAAGTTTTCCTCACAAAAAAGTTCCCCTCATAGGGGGTCTCCCATCGCGACATTGTTTTCTCGTCGCTTGGTGAGTAATCTCCACAGTCTTTGGTCTGTTCCTGCTACCCTATTCTCTGTTCCCACAGGCCACTGACCGTTTTTGCGGCCCTATATTTCCATCATGGCAACTGGATTTAGAAAATGCCCAGATTGTCTGCGTACCATGTCCATTACTGACCCGCATGTCATCTGTGTATTGTGCCTCTGCTCATCGCATGATGTTAGTCGATGCCCAAGCTGTGCTCAAATGACCCCGAAGGGCAGCGTGCCCGCCTGGACAAGATGGAGTCCCTTTTCAAGATAAAGCTAACTCCATCAAAGTCCACCCAGTCGTCACCAGCAGGAACATCGACAAACCTCGCAGAGAGCAGCAAGGCAGCAGTGACCGTCCGTCACCGACAACATCCAGGGCATCGGCATGGTCTTCCTCTGTGCCGGAGCAAGACAGGACCGAGCACCAAGGGAAACAGTTACCAGCACCGATGCGATTCCACACCTGGTGCCGGCACAGACACCGATGGCTATCGATGGCTATCGAACTGATTGCGAAGAGGACATGGGTAGGGGAGCCTCCAACCTTTTCTCCACCCGAGACTCTGAGGCGATCCCCACAGACTCCTGTGGAGGTACCAGCTTCCAGGGAGGAGCTCGACATACTTGTCCGACAGGCGGTCCTCGATGCCCTTCGGAACCTTCATCCGCCATCAACACCAGCCCCCATATCTGCACCGACACAGGAGCCATCGTTCTTCAGACTGTTGCTCGACCACCTGGTTACACTCAACGGTGCCCTTCCGACCCAGCTTGGGCCATCAGTACCAAGACTACCTACTGAGTCTCCGAAACCCCCGATACCCTTTCCGGAGTCCTCGGAAGAAGGTGGCACAGACTCCAGTCCTCTTCCAGCTCCGCTTCCACCGATGCCAGAACCGGTTCCTAGTCCAGAGCTCTCGGGATTGAGGCGCCCAGGATTCCCTTCGATGCTGCCTAAGTCTCCCATCTGTGCCGCAGCATCCTCCATCGAGGGATCAGTCTATGCTAGCACATCCTGGAGTACCAGGTTTTTTCCCTCCCTCGGGATCTCAGCCAGAGACCCCGTTATGATCCATAGGAGGATGTTGACACCGACACTTCTACAGAGGACATACTCTCTGAGCCATCTCCTCCAGAAGAAAGGAGACTGTCTCCTCCAGAAGACCTCTCCTTTGCTAGTTTTATAAAAGAAATGTCAGAGATCATCCCTTTAACTTAGTTACCGAGGAGGACACACATCACAAGACATTGAAAGTCCTTCAATTTGTAGATGCCCCCAAAGAAATTATGGCCATTCCCGTCCACGAAGTGCTCTTGGATCTGCAACATTGCCTATGGGAGCATCCTTGCACTGTCCAACTAGTTAATAGAAAGACAGATGCAACTTATCTAGTCCAGCACACTCCAGGGTTTCAGAAGCCACAGCTACCTCACCCGTCAGAAGTGGAATCTGCACAGAAGAGAGCCAAGAGGCTGCGCCCCCATATTTCAGCTCCCCCTGGAAAGGACCAAAAACTCTTGGATGGTTTGGGCCGGAAGGTCTTTCAAGGTTCTATGTTGGTGTCATGCATAGCTGCCTATCAATTATACATGACACAATACCAAAGGAACCTATGGAAACAGGTCCAAGGGATAGCGGACTCTCTGCCTGAACAACAAGAAAACCTCATTGCCATTCTCCA
Organism: Rhinatrema bivittatum; assembly: GCF_901001135.1. Taxonomy (NCBI): domain Eukaryota; kingdom Metazoa; phylum Chordata; class Amphibia; order Gymnophiona; family Rhinatrematidae; genus Rhinatrema; species Rhinatrema bivittatum. Next base: position 120,019,575 of record NC_042619.1, read on the forward strand.
GAAAGGCCTCAAAGCAGGAAAACATGAGGTCAGAGCTGCATACGATTCCTTCGAGACGGCATCTCACTTATCAGCAACAGGAATCAGTGCCAGAAGATGGGCCTGGCTTAAGGCATCTGACTTGCAAACAGAAGTTCAAGACAAGCTCACTGAGCTTCCCTGCACCGGAGATCATCTCTTTGGTGACAAGATTCAGGATGTAGTGGCTCAATTAAAAGGTCAAAAAATAACAAAACTGTTCCCCAGTTGTCATTTAATTTTTCTTAATTTTTTATATTTTTTTTATTAGTTATGAGTTCTCTATGTGGGACCTTCACAAATACAGTTTGTAATTAGCGCAAACTGTCTGGCCTATACAGTAAAGCGTGGCCGCGGTTACCCTGCTTCTAACCCGCTTTCTACTCACAATTTGGCCGCGTTAGTCCAACCCGCGATTCACTATCCCTTTTAACCCATCCTTACTGCTTCTTTAAATCAACGGGTAACCCTTTCCGCCCGCGGCATGTATATGGTATATAAACGATCTGATTAGCTATTCCCTCCCATAGAGTAACGTGCGCCCCGATTATCACCTTTTTAACCTGCAGTTTTGCCACGTGTTTAACCTGATAATTTACCGCCTACCCTTACCCCTGCGTTAGTGTGGAGCGTCAGGTCAGAGAGACGAAAATTCACGGGCAAACGACCCCCTCACCCCCCCGGGACAAGACCTTTAGAGGAGCCATGATCGGGCAAACTTTCCCCCAGCCCCCGCTCACCTGCACTGGTCGCATCCATAGGTGCCGATCTCCCGTGCGGGCGCGCTGACAGCTCCAGAGCAGGAAGGAAGGACCTGTTGTTTCCAAGCATAACCTCTAAACCTCCATAACTAATCTCTTGCCTGCCCAACCTAAAATCCAACGCACCGGGAAAGCCACGCTTCAGGATCGGGCAAACTTTCCCCAGCCCCCGCTCACCTGCCCTGGCCGCGTCCATGGGTGCCGGTCTCCGGAGCAGCCCCAGTCCTTTCTCCCCCTCCTCCCGGGGGCAGCCGGTGGCGAGAGCGATTTCAGCAGCCCGGGGAGGATCGGACGCTCCCCATGCAAGGTGCGGCTTCCAGCAGCCCTCGCCGGCGATGGTGAATGAGCTCATGAGCGCACGCCATGACCTGAGCGCCCGGCTGGACTTCCGAGGTCACGGCATGCGCTCATTCACCATCGCCGGCGAGGGATGCTGGAAGCCGCGCCTCGCATGGGGAACACCCGGGCTGCTGAAGCCGCTCTCGCCACCGGCTGCCCCCGGGAGGAGGGGAGAGAGGACTGGGGCTGCTCCGGAGACCGGCACCCATGGACGCGGCCAGGGCAGGTGAGCGGGGGCTGGGGAAAGTTTGCCCGATCCTGAAGCGTGGTTTTCCCGGTGCGTTGGATTTTAGGTTGGGCAGGCAAGAGTTTAGGCCTGCTGATACTTCTCTGATCCTTTTCTTTTGCTTTAATTTGGGATCCACTTCCTGGTACCTGTCATTTCAAATGTCATTTGAAATGACAGGTACCAGCGCACCCAGGATACTGTATAGGCACTGTATAGCGCTCTATACAGTAAAATGGATTGCGCTTCATGGACTCTTCTTGGATGCGCTTTGGACTCGGCTTGCATTTGCATGCTATTTAAATACTGTATCGAACGGTATGTGATCCGAACTGTGCGCGCGGCAAACGAGCGGGCGCCCGGCACTGCCGCACTTTTTCTACCGCGTCCTTACTGTATCGGCCTGTGTGTTCTCTACAAGTCCAGCTTTGCTTTATTAATTCTTTCAATTTTTATCAATATTTCAATCTCTCAACTTTTTTCTATTAAAACCTTCAACTGAATTTCAGGATCCTCCACTCATCATGAAGGTCTCCTCACTGGTATCCTTATGGTTAGCGTCTTATTCTTATTTCATCAGAGAGCAAAAACCCAAACTTAGCTTTAATGTTCCAGTTAATCACTGCCTTCATGATGAGTGGTTGAAGATTTTAATAGAAATAGAAAAAAGTTGAGATTGAAATGATATTGATAAAAATTGAAAAAATTAATAAAGCAAAGCTGGACTTGTAGAGAACACAGTTTATGCTAATTACAAATTGTACTTGTGAAGGTCCCACAGATATCTCATAACAATTTCTTTTTTTTTTTTTTTTTTTTAAGAAAATAAGTGACAACTGGGGAACAGTATTTTTTGGAATTTGTGATATCCTCAGATTACTGATTATTTGGGCTCAAAGTTTATGATCTTGTGAACAATTAAAAGATCACCATGAGACCCTGCGTCAGCTTTCCAGTCTCCACGGAACCTCCTTCGGCTCGAAAAACCACCAGGAGGGGATGCCAGAAGACCCTTTTATCACTCACGCAAGTACTACCCACAGACAATCTCGTGTGTGAGACCAGCCAGACCACCACAAAGGGGACAGTCACGTCAGACTAAGGCCTCCAGACCTCAGCCAGCCCCGCAACTGGCCCAGCCTCTGGATTTTGAAACCTGTCCAGAGAACAGCAGCCACTCTCTAAATCCAAGACCAGACTTGCTGGTAGGAGGTCTGCTACACCACTTCATAACCAACTGGCAATTACCACAGACCAATGGGTTATATGCATCATTACCATAAACTTCCTCATTGGTACCCCTGGATTCACCACCCAATCCACTGTTGATGCAAAAAGATCACACACACCTTCTAAAGACAGAACTGTCCACCCTACTGAGCGCCAGGGCTGTGGAAGCCATTCCCTGGGCACAGTTGGGCAGAGGGTTCTACTCCTGCTATTTTCTCATTCCAAAGAAATCAGGCGGCCTCTGCCCCATCCTAGACCTCCACAATCTCAACAAATTTCTACAGAGAAAAATTCAGGATGGTGTCCCTAGGCACCATGTTTCCCCTTCTACAAAAAGGAGATTGGCTCTGTTCTCTGGATCTTCAAAACGCCCATACTCGCATTCCAATATACCCACATCACCGCAAATACCTGCGTTTTATAGTGGGACATCAACATTTTCGGTACCGGGTTCTGCCTTTCGGACTTTATTTTATTTATTTAAAAATTTTTATATACAGTCGTTCGTATTTACATCACAATGGTTTACAGGAATTAGATCAAATCAACAATGCTAAAATATACATCAACCAATATGTGCTAACAATTAGACATTATTAAGCTTACAACTGTGTAACACTAAATAAAAATAACATAATAGGGTCGGGGAAAAATGTACAATTTCTGGAAGCTTGATGTTAGTCATTCCTTAGTTTGGTCTGAAATGGCTAGCTCGAAGAGCCATGTCTTCAGATCTTTCTTAAATTTTTTTGTATCTGTTTGCCTCCGCACCCCGTGTATTTACAAAGTGCCTAGCAGTGACTGCGGCCTATCTACACAGAAACAGCATACACGTGTTTCCTTACCTGGATGACTGGCTAATCAAAAGCCAATCCAAGCAAGGAGCCCTCAATGCTCTCAAGCTCACTATCAATCTGCTACACTCGTTGGGATTTCTCATCAATTACCAGAAATCCCATCTGAATCCATCTCGCCTCCTTACCTTCCTCGGAGCAGATTTGAACACCACAGTTGCAAAGGCTGTCCTGCCCAACGACCGCACAGACATGCTCTCCAAACTAGCTACATCTCTGTGCATGAAGGGCAAATCCTCAGCCCATCAATTCCTCACGTTGCTGGGCCACATGGCTTCCACGTCACTCCTATGGCCAGGCTGGCCATGAGAATAACTCAATGGACTTTGAAATCTCAATGGCTCCAAGCCACTCAACCTCTTTCATCCAAGATCCATGTAACCATCAGCTGCGTCTGTCTCTTCCCTGGTGGACAAACAAAGCCAACTTGATGACAGGTCTACACTTCCAGCAACCAGTTCCACAAGTAATCTTAACCACAGACGCATCCAACTTGGGGAGCTCATGTGAACAATCTTCAAACTCAAGGTACTTGGACACAGCTCGAAGCAACGTTTCAGATCAACTTCCTAGAGCTTTGAGCTATACATTATACTCTATTTATTTAAAGTTTTTACTATACCAACATTCATTAGATACATCACATCGGTTTACATTAAAACATAAACAGTAGCAAAATTGCTTTACAGAAAACACAAGAATTAAAAACAAGTTGTGGCTACAGGGGGGAGGAAACGGGGGAGAAGGTTGGGGTAAACTATATACATATACATGACACACAGATATCCGCAAAATATTAGAGGCTTGCAGGTTATGGGCTGGCTATACATGTAATGGGAGTTGGGGTAAGAATATATACAAAAACACCTAGATAATTACATCTTGTACAGGTATTGGCTACTGAAGGTGAGGAGGGGGTTTAAAGAGCGGGTTGTGTATGCTTGTAAGAATAGACAGGTTTTTAGTTTTTGTTTGAATTTTTGTGGGCTTGTTTCTTGTCGAACGGGGGGGCAGGGTATTCCATAGAGTGGGGCCTGCGATGGAGAGGGATCGCTCTTTGGTATATGTGTTCAAGGACTGCCTTTCACACAAGACTGTTCTCATACAAAAAGACAACACAGTTGTAATGTGGTACTTAAACAAGCAGGATGGCACATGCTCTTATCTTCTCTGCCAAGAAGCTGCGCAGATCTGGGCCTGGGTCCTTGCACACTCCATGCATCTACGGGCCATTTATCTAGCAGGCATACAGAACGTAGTAGCAGATCGTCTCAGTCGACAGTTCCATCCCGACGAGTGGTCTCTGGATCCTGTGGTAACGAGGAGAATCTTCCAGCGTTGGGGTCAACCAACAATCGACCTCTTTGCATCTGAACTGAATCACAAAGTGGACAGATTCTGCTCCCTGCACAGGCAACAAAGTACGATAGCAATGGATGCCTTTGCTTGCCCCTGGAACACAGGGCTCCTATACGTGTATCCCCCGATACCGCTGATAGCCAAAACTCTCATGAAACTACAACAGGACAAAGGGTCAATGATACTCATGATTTTAAATTGTTTCGTATGTCCTGTATTGTGAGTTATATTTGTTTGTATTTTAGCCCCTGATGCAGCCCCGTGTGCGGGCGAAACTCGGCCTGAGTTTCTAATCGGACAACCCTTTGGCGTCTAAACTATTTTGTTGCCCTCACGGCTTTCTTAGCCTACCCTCCTGTTTCATCGGTCCTATACTAAAGAAAAGGAAATTTAGTTAAGTAGTAATTTCTCATTTTCCTCAATCCCACCAGCACAGTCTTTGTGTTGGAAAATATTTTGGAATAGAAAATTGGAGTTCGATAGGTTCTGTGGAGAAGCTTAACCACCACCAATTCTACTTTAAAAATCTAGAACTCCTATGAGCTTTCTTCCAGACCACCTTCCACTCTTTAGCTGTGAGGGTGGAACCCAGATCTTCATTCCATTTATCAATAAGAATTTGGGATATTTCCAAATATTTGCAGAATGATACCCCAATAAGTATTGGACCCCCCCTCCCCCCAGCAGAGGCATCCAAATCCACAAAAAAACACTTCCATACCATTTAGTATACAGAGTGGGGTCTGTAAATCTAGCTTACTTCCCAAAGCCCTTCTCAATCGCAGATAGTACACTTATGATCATCTTTTAACTCAAAATCAACAAGCTCTTGATAAAGTGTACAACTCATCGTCTGTCTGTACTCCACCCCTCCCCCCCCCCCCATAGGTGGCTACACATACCAATCCCTTATCTCTCTAGTACTTAAAACACTGGAGAAGGTACAATTAGCAATGCATGAATTCTTATAAATAGGAGTGAAAGGCACGAGTGACGCCTTCACACAACCCAAATATTTATTGGCCTGTCTCCAGATATGCTGAGTATGGGCAAGGCTGGGACTATTTCCATACAGTCTTAAGTGCAAGGAGGCAGGCATAAATAGAAGCTCAGGTAGACTTGCCTCAAAAGCTTGTTGCCCCCTCTAAGGCCAGCAGCGCATAATACAACATGAATTAAGGTAGGGCTATATCACCCTGTTTCTTAGGAAGTCAGAGGATCATCTTGCTGTCTTGTGATCTGAGATAAATTTGTGCACCTGACTATGCAGATCTATAAAAACTTGCCTGGGGATATTATAGGGAGCATGTTGGAAAAGATATAGCAGCTTTGGTAGCAGGTTCATCTTAATCAAATTCATTCAGCCAGCCCAGTGGGTTAACTTTAATTTTCAAGAGCGAATATACTGTTCTCTTGTGTCAGTCATGCTGAACTGCACTGCTGGTTTTTGATATGCATCAAGTATAAAGTCTAAGACTCTTTTCTAGAGCTTTCCTAGAAAGTCTTTGAGCATGTATAGGGGTTTCTCCACATACCCCTGGATTTCCTGCCCTTCAAGTTTTTGTTTTGATCTGTTAGAGGGTGTTCTGCTGGACCAACTGCACCATGGTTTAAGCCTCTATTTCTGACATTCTGCTCATTGCCATCCATTTTTCTTATTTTATTACTTTCCTTCATTATTAGTATGGTGTGTGTGGTTGGGTTTTGGGGTTTTTTGTTTGGTTTTTTTTGGGGGGATCCGTCAATTTTCAATTTCTTTGATTTTTAGCACTTTTTCAACCATGGCTGAAAGTACTATAGTAGTGATCTAGTCCATCTGTCTAGGGGCTTAATATCACTCATATCTGTGGAGCTGTTAGTCAGATTTTGGGGGAAGGTAAAACATGGCACATAGTAAATTACATAGTAATGATGGCAGAAAGACCAAATAATTCATCCAGTCTGCCCAGCAAGTTTCTTATAGTAGTAACTGTTGCTCTTGTGCAGGTTACTGCCATGTTTCTGTTAAGAATAGTAATATTAACAATCAAAGCCAAGCAACTGTTAAGCCCAAAACAATTACTTCTAGCAACATTTTATAAGATGGAACAGCTGCCTTGATAATTCAGACAGTGCTGCTTGAACATGCTTTGCTTTTGGGCTTGGCTGGAAAAGCAGTCCCACACTTTTCCCTAGTGTCTGTCAGGGCCCAGCGTTGGTGGCTGTCGTCCCGTGTCTCCCCCCCCCCCCCCCCCCCCATGCCTTTGAAGCAGAGAGACGATGTTACAGTTGCGTGAAAATCATGAAAGCTAATTGGTTAAGGGTAGTAATCCCCATGCCTTCCGTTAAGAGTAGTAGCTGTTGTTCCAAGCAAGTTACCCCCATGAGCCCTTTTCTTCATTTCCACCTCTAGTCTTCAGGGATCCACAGTGTTTATCCCATGTCTCTTAATTCGTGTATGGTTTTTGTCCTTGCCACCTCTTCTGGAGGTGCATTCCAGGCATCCACTACCCTCTCCATGAAGAAACATTTCCTGATGTTGGATCTGAGCAGAGATTAACCTAGAGTTTCCCTGTCCGTACCAGGATCAGTCCAGACCGTGGGTAAAGCCCCCGTTCCAGCAGAAGGAGACAGACCAGAGTTCTGAGGCTTGCCCATATAAGGACAGAACCCACCCAGGAACCCTCAGTATTTGTCTGTCTCCAGCAGGTGGAACAGCTCACCCTTTGGTTCCCTGTTTAGCTTGCCCTCTGTAGTCTTTCTTCTTCTTTTTCTGGGGCAAGCTCACGCAAGTACATTTTTAGTTTACTTCTCAATTATAATTTAAAAAAAAAAAATTATTTTTGTCAGTTTTCTGTGTCAGGGCAGACAGTTCTGTCTCCCTCGCTCTTGGGGTTCCTAGGGGGGCTTTGCCCCTTGATATTTATCAGCCTAGGTTCCCTTCCCGGTGCCCTAGTGTGGGTGATACTGGTGGTGCCAGTCCCTCTCCCCACGTTTACTGCTGCCGTGCCCCGAGATGCACATGCCTTGGTTGAGCCTTCAGGGATGACTTTCATGCCCCTGCTTCTGTGAATTATTTATTTACCAAAAAAAGAAAACTCACTTTCACAGAATATATATTTTATATACTTTATTTAATCAAATAAATAAAAGGCAGCGGTTTATTTTGTGAGGAGGGAGCGGGGTTCAATCTCCCGCCCAGCTCCTCAGGGGCTCCCTGCTCAGCTGTTTTTAATTACCTTAGCGGCTGCTTCCCTGCTCTATGCTGCGGCCATCTTTCTGTTTAGCCTGTGGAGAGTCAGCCTCCCGACTCTCCCGCGAAGGGGTATGTTCAAAGTGCATTTCAGGGGGTGAGGGCTCCTCTATTGAACTGCCACGTTTTAGACCTCGGGGAAGGGCTCACTGACTAATTTCAAAGCTGTTCCTGACCTGGGAACGCGCGTCAGCGGCGGCCATTTCAACACTTCCTGCTTCTCCGGGGGCTGGGGATCCAATTTTTTCCCCCCTGATTTGAGCCCGGTTCGCTCTCGGGGGGGGGGGGGGGGGGAGAGGTGGCTTGGACCCCCCTCACCTCTCCCGCCCCTCCCCCCTTCCACAAAAAAAAAAATCAGCACGGACCTGTTTTTTATCGGATATTGTGCTTTTATTACATGAGTCTTATTTAGCAAGTTTACAAAGGGAGGTAGACCCTCCCCCCCTGTGCAGTCTTCTGATATGGTTCCAGACCCGCAGGGTCCTGTTAGGGTTCGGGTGGTTCCGGGTGTTCTCCCTCCCCCAGCAGACCCCCCCCCCCGCCTCCCTCTGACCCGCTTGATTTAGGGGATATTGATACTACAACCCAAGCCCCCCCCGCTGGAGGGCGACGACCCTCGTGTCCTGCGTTTATTTCAGCGGGAAGAATTGGAGCCCCTTATTCCCTTCGTTCTCCAAGAGTTGGGAATTGATGCCCCACCAGATGACTCTGTGGCAGCTGCAATGACACCAAATGCGGACGCGGGACTCAGGGTGTTATCGCGTACTTTCCATTTTCACCCTATGCACCGCCTGCTTCTCCTCAGGGAATGGGAGTCCCCAGAGGCGGGCCTCCGAGTTGGTAGGGCTAAGGATAAGCTATACCCGCTCCCTGAGGACTGCCTGGACATGTTAAAAATCCCTAAAGTAGATTCTTCTGTCACTGCTGTTACAAAACGTACTACCATTCCCGTGGTGGGCGCTACTGCATTGCGAGATGTGCAAGACCGTAAGTTTGAATTTTATTTGAAACATATTTTTGAGGTCTTAGCGCTCGGAGTCCGGCCGACTATTTGCAGCAGCCTCATGCAGCAGGCAAGCCTTAGGTGGATGCAACAGTTACTCAGCACCCAGGACCTCCCGTCTTCGGAGGCTGAGCGTTTAGAGGGTGCTAGAGCCTATGGTGCCGATGCCCTTTATGACTTGCTTCAGGTCCAAGCTAAGGTTATGGTTTCTGCGTTTTCGGCCAGGCGTCTTCTCTGGTTACGCAGTTGATCCGCTGATGCTTCTTCCAAGGCTCAGTTGGGCGCTCTTCCTTTTAAGGGCAAGTTGCTTTTTGGTGAGGACCTGGAACAGTTTATTAAGTCCTTGGGTGAAAACAAAGTCCATAAGCTGCCAGAGGACCGTCCCAAACAGTCGAAGATTTTTTATTTTTTTTTTTCTCCCGACTCGCTCTCGCTTCAGGGGGAACCGCCATTACGCTAGCAGAGCCCACGGCTCCTTTCCCAGGGGAGGCGTGTCCAGGTCCCATTCTTGGTCCCATTCCTTTCGTGGCCGTCAGGGTTTCCGAGATGGCAATCAGCAACTCAGTACCACTAAATCAGCTCCCCAATGAAATTCAGCCGGTCCATTCCTCCGCACGAAACTTAGGTGAGCGTCTTTCTCTGTTTCTCGAGGAGTGGGCCAAAATCACTTCCGATCTCTGGGTCCTCGATGTGATAGAACACTGCTACGCATTAGAGTTTGACAGGGACCTGCCGGATCTATATATCGTGTCCCCTTGCGGCCTTTCCAAACGGCCTGCAGTCTGTCACCTTTTTTTGAGACTTCAGGATTTGGGAGCGATCCTTCCGGTTCCGGTGCAAGAACAAGGCGCCAGCCAGTATTCAATTTACTTCATTGTTCCAAAAAGGACTATTCCTTTCGCCCCATTCTGGATCTCGAAAGGGTCAATCAGGCCCTCCAGGTTCCCTGTTTCAAGATGGAAACTCTACGGGCAGTAATTGCGGCAGTACGTCCCGGCGAGTTCCTCGCTTCCCTAGATCTCATGGAGGCTTATTTTCACATTCCCATTTGTCAGGAACATCAAAAGTTTCTTCGTTTTCAGATCCTAGGCCAGCACTTCCAGTTTCGGGCTCTCCCATTCGGTCTTGCCACCGCCCCCCGCACTTTCACCAAGACCATGGTGGTCATTGCGGCAGCTCTCCGTCGGGAAGGGATCTTAGTCCATCCTTACCTGGACGATTGGTTGATAAGGGCCAAGTCCACCGCTCTCTGCATGCTCGCGGTAGACAGAGTTTTAGCCCTTCTCACATCTCTCGGCTGGATAGTCAAGTACTCCAAAAGCACTCTCGGCCCTCACAAGAGCTAGAATTCCTGGGCGCTCTTTTCAACACTCGGGTCGGGAAAGTTTTTTCTTTCGGACTCGAACACTCAACTTGATCGATCAGTTGAACACTTTCGTCACTCTTCCGCTTCCCACAGTGTGGGATTACCTGCAGGTTCTAGGGACCATGGCTTCCACGATCGATCTCGTCCCCTGGGCGTTTGCTCATTTGCGTCCCTTACAGAGAGCATTGTTGTCCCGTTGGAAGCTGAAGTCAGAACAGTATCAGGAGATTCTCCCTCTCTCAGACTCTACCATCGCCAATATACAATGGTGGTTCTCCCCAGCTCACCTTCTCAAGGGGATGCCTCTTTTGACTCCCTCCTGGGTCATAGTAACGACAGATGCCAGCCTCTCTGGATGGGGGGCTGTCTGCCAATCTCATGTGACTCAAGGTTTCTGGTCCCTGTCCCAATCTTGGTGGCACATCAATTGTCTAGAAGCCCGAGTGGTTCGCCTGGCCCTCAAGTTTTTTCTTCCTCTGATTTGCCACAAAGCGGTCCAAGTGCTATCAGACAATTCCACCACGGTGGCTTACATAAATCGATAAGGGGGGACTCAAAGTCGTCTAATGGCGCTAGAGGCCAGCAAGCTTTTTCTCTGGGCAGAGAGGCACTTGGATCGCCTGGCAGCTTCCCACATAGCAGGCAAGGAGAATGTCCAAGCAGACTTCCTCAGTCGACAACATCTTGATCCCAGCGAGTGGGAGTTATCAGACGTAGCGATGGATCTAATCGTACGCAGGTGGAGTCCCCCTCACCTAGACCTCATGGCGACGCTAGCCAACGCCAAGGCTCCCCGGTTCTTCAGCCGGTGGAGGGAGCATTGCTCAGAGGAAGTGGATGCGCTGGTTCTTCCCTGGCCCTCCGATGTTCTTTATGTGTTCCCACCATGGCCGTTAGTGGAGAAGGTTCTTCGGAGATTAGAGCTCCATCGCGGACCAGTCATTCTCGTGACCCTGAATGGCCCCGACGGCCGTGGTTCACGGACCTAGTGATTTTCACTGCAGACGGCCCTCTTCGTCTCGGTCATCTGCCCCATCTCCTGCGTCAGGGTCCTGTATTTTTCAACCAGGTGGATCGCTTTTGTCTAGCGGCATGGCTTTTGAACGGAGATGTTTGAGTCGCAGAGGATATAAGGAAGAGGTCATTGCTACCCTCCTTAGGGCTCGTAAGCAGTCAACTTCGCTTACCTATGTTCGGGTCTGGAAGGTTTTTGAAAACGTCTGCGAGGATTTGGGCTTTTCCGCTCGATCCCCTTCTGTTGTGGTGATACACTTCTTTTTTTTTTTTTTTTTTTTTCTTCAGCGAGGTTTCTCCAAGGGTCTTTCGGTCAGCTCCCTGCGTGTTCAGGTCTCAGCGCTTGGTCCCCTCCTGGGTTCCATTGAAGGTCGGCCGGTAGCCTCTCATCCAGATGTTCGTTTTCTCAGAGGCGCTAAGCATCTAAAGCCTTTTGTCCTTCTCCACGAAGGACAAAAAAAGCCTATCCGGTTTTTTTGTCCTTCGTGGAGTTTAAATTTGGTTCTTCGAGCTCTTTGTACGGCTCCGTTCGAACCTCTTCGTCGTGCCACTCTCGAAGACTTGACTCTCAAGACTATTTTCCTGGTTGCTATCTGTTCAGCCAGGAGAGTGTCTGAACTTCAAGTTCTATCTTGTAGAGACCCTTTCTTGCGTTTTTCGGACTCGGGCGTCTCTCTCAAGACCGTACCTTCTTTCTTACCTAAGGTTGTTTCGTCTCTTCATATTAACCAGTCCGTTGAACTTCCCGCTTTTTCTCCAGAGGATATCGCAGCCTCGCTTAAGATCTAGATGATCTTCGTCATCTAGATCTTAAGCGAGTCTTATTGCGTTATCTTGAGGTCACCAATGATTTTCGTGTCTCTGATCATCTTTTTGTCCTGTGGAGTGGACACAACAGGGGAAGCAAGCTTCTAAAGCTACGATCGCTTGCTGGTTGAAGGATGCGATTTCCTCTGCTTACATTTGCAAGGGCTGAGCAATTCCTGAAGGCCTAAAAGCTCGTTCTTTGCGTTCTCAAGCGACCTCTTGGGCGGAGTCTCAATCTGTGTCTCCGCAGGAAATTTGTCGGGTGGCTACATGGAAATCCCTTCATACTTTTGCTTGTCACAACCGCCTCGATGTTCAGGCTCCAGTCTTTGGTTCCTTTGGTCGGCAGGTTCTTCAAGCGGGACTATCTGGGTCCCACCCTTTGTAGGGAAGCTTTGGGACATCCCATTGTCTGGACTGATCCTGGTACGTACAGGGAAAGGAAAATTTAGTTCTTACCTGATAATTTTCGTTCCTGTAGTACCAAGGATCAGTCCAGACATCCACCTGTTCTTTTCTGTCCGCTCAAATCTTTTTCCAGGTATTTTTTGTCTCTTCCTTCTTATAGGATTTCTTTGATTCCTGCATAGTCTTTCTGGATTTTGCTTATAGGCACCGGAAGCATCGTTACGATGATCAGGGGTAGTTACACGAGCATTTAGTTTACACAGTTCATTCAATTGTACTGTTATTTGTTGGTTTAAATTACATTTATAGTTATCCTGTTACTTGCTTGATCTTATACCTTTCTGTTTTGACAATGGTTATACTGAGGGTTCCTGGGTGGGTTCCGTCCTTATATGGGCAAGCCTCAGAACTCTGGTCTGTCTCCACCTGCTGGAACGGGGGCTTTACCCACGGTCTGGACTGCTCCTTGGTACTACAGTAATAAAAATTATCAGGTAAGAACTAATTTTCCTTTTTGGCACCACCTGGGGCGGATACTTTGGCGCCCCCCCTCCCCTCCCCCCCCCAAATATATAATTTTAAAATTTCCTAAACATCGATAAAATATTTCAAAACAGCAGACACATCAAACACCCAATAATTAAAACTTAAGGATTTTAAAAATATCCAGCTCTCCATATCTGTCATCCTAAGATTGTTGTAGACGGGGGGCACACGTGGACACAATACATGTACACATGCTTGGTGAGAGAGAGGGGGGAGCTTGTGTGTGTGACATGCATGCACAGTTTCTCTGTATCTCTCACACAGACATGCTTCGTCCATCTCTCTCAAACGCACACAAGCAGACAAACTGAACTGGAAACCACAAGCTGTATTCTGTATGCAATGCAATAATGGAAAAGCAGAAAATCACTATTCCTCAAAACAATACAATCAAGAAATATAAATCAATCAGAATATTAAACATACTAAAATATACATTTTAAAACAGCTGATGAATAGAATATTCAATTAGAAGCTCCTGTACAAAATTTTTAAAATGTCCTAAACATTGATAAAATATTTCAAAACAGACATCATATAACACCCAGTAATTAAAACTAATAAGGATTTTAAAAAATCCCCCACTCTCCATACCTGTCACACTGAGATTGTCGTGAACTGAGGTACACAGAGACAAACAAAATGTTCCCTCTATCTCACACGCATACACACTTGGTGAGACAGAGCTTGTGTGTGTGTGTGTGTGTGTGTGTGTGTGTGAAAGACACGCATGTTTCCTCCATCTCTCACAAAAACACACGCTTCTCTGATCTCGCACACAATTCATGTCTAACCCACGCACACATATATGCTTCCTCTCACCCCCACCCCTAGGCACCTTCTCATATATATGTACACACTCACTTTTATATACACTCAGTCTCACACACACCCGCACCCCCTCATCGGCACTTACTCTCACAGGGCCAGTCTCTCCTTTCTTCAGCCGCTGGCGGCAGTGCTGGGTCTGTTCTTTGCCGCCAGCTCTAGAAAATGCCGGCCGCGCCATTGCTGCAGGTCCTTACTTTTGCTGCTGGGGTTTCCACCGCCGCGTCACTGTTCCGCGCTGCTGAAGGACCTTCTTGCCAGGAGCAGTGGCACTCCTCCCCCTGTTGTCACCCGGGGTGGACCGCCCCCCTCGCCCTCCCTCTATTAGTACGCCTCTGAGTCATCCTCCCTGAAGTTTCATTTTGTGACCCCCCCCCCAGTTCAGTTTCTTTTCCAACAGAAAAGGTTCAAAGATCACGAATCATTAAAACCTTTCAAGTATCTAAAGGTCTGTATCATATCTCCCCTGCACTTTCTCTCTTCCAGGGTATACATTTTTAGATTGTTTAGCATCTCATAAGTCTTCCAATACAGAACCTGCACCATTTTGATCACCCTTCTCTGGACCGCCTCCATCCTGTCTCTATCCCTTTTAAGATAGTCTTCAGTACTGAACACAGTACTCCTTTTTCCTGCTGGTTATTCTTCTTCTTTCTCTCTGTGCAGCCCAGCATTCTTCTGTAATCCACTCCACCTTGGTGCTGACTCCCAAGCTTATTTTATTCACGAGCCTCCAGTGTAGGACCGTATCAAAAACTTTGTTGAAACCCAAAATAAATCACATTCAGGCCTATCCTGTAAAGTGCGGCCGCGTTTACCCTGCTCCTAAGCCGCTTTTAACTCACGTTCCAGCCGCGTTAGCCCTTCCTGCAATCCCGAATCCCCTTTAACCTACTCCTACCGCGTCCTAAATTCCCCGGGTAACCCCTTCCGCCCGCGGCATGTATATTGCATGCGAACAAGCGAATTAGCTCGATATTGCATGCAAACGAGCCAATTAGCTATTCCCCTAGCATCCCGTAACACGCGCCCCGACTAACGCTACCTTTCCCTGCCATTTTGTCGCGCGTTTAACCTGCAGACTTACTGCCTACCCTGACCCAGGCGGTAGAGGCATGGGTAAGGGTAGGTGGCAAGCTTTCCCCCAGCCCCCGCTCACCTGCCCCGGCCGCGATCATGGGTGCCGGTCTCCGTGGCAGCCCCAGTCCTCTCCCCTGCTCCCGAAGCCAAAAAAAAAAAAAGCTTTTTTTTTTTTGGCTTTGGGAGGAGGTGAGAGGACTGGGGCTGCCACGGAGACTGCTTTCCCCCGTGCAAGTAAGTTGTTTCGCCGCTTGTCTCTTCTCCCCCCTCCCGGAGCAGGGCGCGAAAAGCTGCCTTGCTCCGGGAGGGGGGGGGGGGGGGGGGGGGAGAGATGACAGCGGCGAATCCAAAAAATAAGCGAAAAAAACTTAAAAGCTAAAAGTAAGTTGCTTCGCCCCTGCCATCTCTTCTCCCCCCCCTCCCGGAGCAGGGCGCGAAAAGCAGCCTTGCTCCGGGAGGGGGGGAGAGAGATGACAGCGGCGAAACTTTCCCCCAGCCCGGACGCCGGCAAAAAAACTTACTTTTTTGCAGCCAGCCATGAGCAGGAACACGATCTGGCCTGCCTTAGCTCCTCCCGACAAGATGGCCGCCTGCACGGGGACAGCGTGCAATTGGCCACTGAAGACGTCACGTCTTCAGTGGCCAATTGCACGCTGTCCCCGTGCAGGCGGCCATCTTGTCGGGAGGAGCTAAGGCAGGCCAGATCGTGTTCCTGCTCATGGCTGGCTGCAAAAAAGTAAGTTTTTTGCTGGCGTCCGGGCTGGGGGAAAGCTTTACGGTTGCTAGTGTCCCCCCTCCTCCCGGAGCAAGGCGGCTTTTCCGCCCTGCTCCGAGAGGAGGGGGGACACTGAAAAGTCATTTCGCCGCTGTCTTCGCCGTTGCTTCGCCGCTGTCAGTGTCCCTCCTCCCGGAGCAAGGCGGCTTTTCGCGCCCTGCTCCGAGAGGAGGGGGGACACTGACAAGTCGTTTCGCCGTTGTTTCTGCGCTGTCGCCGCCGTTGCTTCCTGGTATCTGTCATTTCAAATGACATTTGAAATGACAGATACCAGCGTGGCGTGAAGCCTTAGGCCCGCGCACCCAGGATCCTGTATAGGCGCTCTATCCAGTATCCTGGGTTGCGCGGGCCTAAGGCTTTTCGGACGCGGCTTACATTTACATATAATTAGGCTTCAGGATTGAGCGGTAGGTGAGCTGCACTGTGCGGGCGGTAACCGCGGGTGCCGTAGGCACTAACGCAGCTCTTCCTACCGCTCGGTACTGGATAGGCCTGACTGAGTATTCTTCTTTGATCCAGTTCTCTAGTCACCCAATCAAAAGAATCAGATTAGCCTGATAGAACCTTTCCCTGGCAAATCCAGCAACCCACCAGTTTGTAAATAGTTCACTATTCTTTCCTTTAGCAAAATCCATTAATTTTCCTAAAAACAGGGTGAGGCTAAGCAGCCTGTAGTTTCCAGCTTCTTTGTTACCCCTCTTGAGAAGCAGGACCACCACTGCTCTTATCTAATCATGCAGCACCACTCCCGTTTCCAGAAATCTATGGAAAAGGTCTGTCAGTAGACTCGCCAGGACATCTCTGAGCTCCCTTAGTATCCTAGGATGTATCTCATCTGGCTGCATGGCCTTGTCCACTTTTACTTAGTTCTTCCCATGTGTTCTCTTCTGAAATGGAGTTTGTCTACTTCACTTCCATCTATGGTCTAGTCAACTAGCAATGGTCCTTCTCTAGGGTAGTATTTAGTGAACACGAAACTGAAGTATTTAATATTTCTGCCATTTCTTTGTCTCTCTCCATATGTTGCTCCTTGTCATCTTGCAATTTCACTATACCACTTTGGGCCGTCCTTTTTTTGGATATATCTGAAAAATTTGTCACCTCTTTTGGCAGTCCTTTCTTCCACTTGACTTTTTGCTGTCCTGATTTTTCATCCTCTTTCTGTTTTTCCAGGTGTTCTTCCCTGTATTCCTTTTTTTGGAATCCTTTCAACTTCTTAATCGCTGATCTTTTTGCCCTTCATTTTTTCAGCCACCTCTTTTGAGAACCAGGTTGGTTTCTTTTTCCTCTTACTTTGGTATACTTTTCTAACATATAAATGTGATGCCTCTGTAATAGCTCCTTTTAATTTGGCCCACTATTGTATTTCACCCATTTTCTCCCAGTCTTCTAGTTCTTCCCTCAGGAACATCCTCATTTTGACAGTCCATATTTTTTTAAATTCAAAACTTGTCTTTTGACTGTTTATTTGCAGTATCAAACAATAACTGATTTTCACTGGTGCTCAGGTGGGCACCTATGCAGACATGGACATTATCCCCATTTTGAGAGTGCTAGGTTGAGTATCTCACCCTCCTCATGCCTATTGTGTTAAAAATGACCTCATTCTGGTAAGGGTGAGGGCCTTTTTGCTAGGGTCAAGGTTGAAAAAATATTCCAAATCCATGCATATTACTTGGTCAGCTTGATATATGATCACTAGTTCAGCTCTATTGAATCCTGTTAGATAATTGTGGATCAACTGCAGTTTTTCTCTCTAGACCATGGTCAAGAGACAAACCAGCTTTAGAAAGCTCCCAGAATGCATCAGAAGCCATTAGGGATTTTCATGAAGTACGTGCTATAAAAGTGACGGCCAGAATCTCTGCATATAGCTGGTTTGTGAAGATGTTGCCACAAGTGGTACTTCCAGGCAGGAAAGGCTCTGAGCCTTCCTAACCAGGATGAACAAGTTCGTCGAAGCTGGTTTTGGAGCATCGTTTTAAAAGGCCCAGAGCTGGCATAATATTGGTAGTGAGAAACGTCTTGGACTGAGGATTGGCTCCGGAGCAGGGACAAGTTTAATTCCCCCACTTGAGGAATTCAGCTTGCAATTCAAAGTGGTTGAGAACCAAATCTTAAGCCTGTGTGTTGGTTTTCTCTGTCCATATTTACTTGGGGTCAAATTCTATTCTGGTATTTGCACCTGGAAGATTTCACCTCCAGAACACAAAGGCCAGTTCATGACAGTCTCTCAGTGCAGTTCCACAGGTATGAAATTTAAAATCCCCAAAAGTAAAGTACATTCAAAACAGCATGTAACTCTCTCTATATCACCCCATATTCCTTCCCTTCCTCCTCATATACATCCCTCTAGAACAACTTCAAATACATTGAGGGTAACCTTTTGACATCCAGTTCCCTATAAGGTCTATTCCAATCTTGTTACTAAAGTTCGGAAAAAGCTCTCTGACAAAGAATGCCATCTCTAATTGAAGTAGATTGCATCTCTTATTGCTATACCTTGACAGATTTGCCCTTGGAAGAGCATATTAAAGCATGTGCTGTCAGGGTGATTGACAGCTGACACAATCTTAGAAATTTGCAAAACTGCAACATGGAATTCAGTCCATATGTTCATTGCTGCCGTTGCTGGATTTCTAGATTAGGATTTTCCATCCCAGAAAACCTCTTTGTGCCATAGAGCCCAATTCCCGCCCTCCTAGGCCCATTTTTATTTTTCAGAGTTTGTGTCCGTGTTCTTCCATTTTCTGATTACCCAAAAAAAGAAAATCCTGAAGATGTTTCCTGTGCCTACTAGTTTCACTGTGCTGTAACTGTTGGTGGCATTCATGCTTTTCCCATTGATAAGCATGGCTGAATTCAGAGTTCAGAGCTTTGCTCTGTGCAGCTGCGCGTGCATTCCTGCGCAGAAAAATAATCTCCTCAATCTGTTTTTTCCGCGCACGGCGCTTCTTCTCTTCAGACTAATTTGAGACTACTAGTTTAAAAATGTCCAAAAAGTTGGACCCAAGGCCGTTGGGATTCAAGCTCTGCAAGTGCATCACGGATGGACATGATCGATGTTATCGATGCTTGGACCCGTACCACGAACAGGCCACATGCGAGCACTGTGGCCGCATGTCGCCCAGCGGCAGTGGGCTCAGAAAATCCACGACCTTCGAATAGCCTTAGGAGGCTCTTATGCCCCATCTTCAGAGACCCATTCGTCTCCGGGGCCGTCTAAGGAGCAGACCCCGAAGGTAAGGAGAGCAGCGTCAGTAGAGCCACAGACCTTAGGACTGGAGGACAGAGGGCTCGACACTCCCAGAGCTCCAAACCCAAGCCTCATCGAGAGGGAGTGAAATCCATGCGTCTGTCGCCCCCGGGTTCCATGGCGATGGGCAACAACCTCAGACTGCATCGAAGCATAAAATACCTGCATCGACGATGCCGTCTCACACTAAACCAAAGTCGATGCATTCGACATCGAAGCCAAAGCACCAGAAGACTGCGCAGGATGCACCAAGGAAAAAGCCCAAACCGAAGCAAACGGCGCCGGCATCAGCACACGTGGAGTAGACATACTCATGCAGCACCGGCATCAATGCCCGAGGGGCGCAACATCGGGATTCGCCAGCCACCCCCCACGGGACTTGTTCCACTCGACTCGAGCCGAGCACGGAGAAGCACCCGAGGTGAAAGCACTCATCTTCTACCAGCAAGGAAAGGACAAGCCAGGGAGGTAGTCATTCAATGATGGCTACCGGGAAAAAACCTACAGAGGTCTCGAGACAACATATCATACAATTCTGTAGCCCACACCTGTCGGGGCATTCAATGTCACCAATGGGTGAGGACACACCAGGATCCCCCTGCAGTCAGAAAAGGAATACATTCAGATAACTTCACATTCCTCTTCCTTGTCATCGCCACTGCAGGTGTTTTCTGACCTGTCTTCCAGCTCTAAAAACAGAGATTTAGATGTCTGGCTACAGGAGCCATTACAAAAGGAGGAAGGTAACGGGACTTACGTCCACAAAAGAGACAGTCCTGGGGCTCCAGACTCTGATATTTAACTGGCGGTGCTGCCACCAGCGGTTTCTAAATGACCTTCCAAACTGCATATGCCGCCTCAAACTCAACAGGCGTTTTACACAACTATCTTCAGCTCTCTCTGGTTTCTTTGAGATGCTGCAGTCTACCTTCACTCTACCTCCCTCCTTGACAGGTAGTGAGCCAGAATCACCACAGCCAACAGCACCTTCGTCCCCAGAACATCCAGGGACAAGGTCACCGGGGGACCCTTCGCCCCCAACCACTGGAGCATCTTCCTCTTGTACGAGAGTCTCCATTGTCTGTGGAACCTGACTCCCCTCAGACATCTCCAGGCACGTCTACAGGGTACCCATCAGACCCTCCTGAAGATCCGCCTGAACTCTATTCTCTGCCAGAGGATTTATCTTATCCTAAGTTCTTAGAGAAGATGGGATCTAGCCTGCACCTGAAAGTATAAAAGGTTCCAAATCCAAGGGCGGAGACATTGGGTTTACTGAAGATATTTGATTTGCCAGCTGAACCCACTTCTTTGCTGTCGCACTAGGTGCTGGATTCAGTTCTGGAAAAGTCCCTCCCTCCTAGGCCCATTTTTATTTTTCAGAGTTTGTGTGCTCCTTCCATTTTCTGATTACCCAAAAAAAAAAAATCCTGAAGATGTTTTCTGTGCCTACAAGTTTCACTGTGCTGTAACTGTTGGTAGCATTCATGCTTTATCTTCACCAGTGCAGCTTGTTAAAGATGCTTACCTGTAGTTCTCTTAGCTGTACAGTGAGCTTTACTACCCTCTTGCCTCTGTGCTTAGGAGGCATTCTTACTAATTGTACATATTAGGTGTTCAGTTGCTTATATAATTAACTAAAGACCATGTCATTGGAACTCCCTGCACTTAAAGCTTTCTAAGAAAGTTCCAAAGGAGTCCTTAAATTCTGCAAGTAATACAAATTACATGATCATTAGGGTGGCCCATTTGACTACTATTGCTCTAGAATAGGGCAGGAGGAATAGCCTAGTGGTTAGAGCAGTGGACTGTGAACCAGGAGACCAGGGTTCGAGTCGCTCCTTGTGACCTTGGGCAAGTCACTTTACCCTCCATTGCCTCAGGTACAAAAACTTAGGATAGAAAAATACCTACAGTACCTGAATGTAAACCGGTGTGATATCTCAATTGAGATCGAATGTCTGTATATAAAAATAATAAATAAATAAAATAAAATAGAACAGTAGTTACAGGTAAGTGATTGCTTTCATGGGAAAAAAATAGATTGGGATAACAGGTAGAAATATATTAAAGTGTAAAATGAACTGCTCTAAAAGTCATGAGATGTTTAATTGAAATTTATAAAAATTTGCTTAGGACTTTTTTTTTTGTTTGGCCTGATAATTGGGTAGTTTATCTGTTTAAGTAACCATTTCCTGGGGGCCTACAGTGGCAAGAGCCTTTATTCACTAACTACTCAGTTTTTTATCCCATTTTTAATCTTCCATCTAGCCCAGCCATCCCAGTGACAGTTCTTCAGCCAGGGCAAACAGTGACTCACTCTTTCTAAAATGCAGTATACATGCACCCTGAGTAGACAGTTATGGGTAGCTTTTGGCAGTGTCCTTCCTAACACATAACTGTTACTACTGAACACTGCCTAGGACTCCTGCTCCTTAGTTTGATTGCGTCCTCTGCAGATGTAGGGTATGTTTAGAAATTGTTCCAGCTTTTGTGTATTAAGATGCTAAAATTTGCTTTAATTTTGTTTAGAAGTATGGTTCTCTAATTTGCAGACTCAAAACTTCTAAAAGGATGGTAACCCTCATTCTAATATTTCTTTGTAAAGGACAATTTCACTTGATATGATTTAGTAGTACTGCAGAAAAAGCTTAAGCTGGCCACTGATTGCTTCCAGCTGGAATATGAGTACAACTAAAGAACAGAGGAAACTTCCTTTCCAGCCATCTAGCAGTTAAGGAACTTGAATAAAGCAATGCAGTTGGTTGATAGAGAGTGGTGAAAATAATAGGACTAGCTAGCCTGTGGCCTAAATGGGGTTTTTTTTTCTCTTTTCTCTCAGATTATTGTGGACACAGTTTGGGCCTTGTCCTACCTAACAGATGGAGGTAATGAGCAGATACAAATGGTGATTGATTCTGGAGTTGTACCATTTTTAGTTCCTCTTCTTAGTCATCAGGAGGTTAAAGTACAGGTAAGACTACTTTTTTTCAGTTTCTTTATTTTAGATAGCAAGATATGGTCACTCATAAGAGTGCATATAACTCAGAATTACAGATATTGGTTACAGTTGAGCTTTAATGATAAAAAGGGAAAGCTTGGCTTTAGAAGCTGCATTCAGACTGGTCAAGAGATGATTGGTGTATGAGAGACAAACTGGTATGTGAGTGTGACTGGTATGTATGTGGTGAGTGAGAGAGAAAGAAAGTGATTATGGGAATGAGAAGCCTGTGCATGTGGAGAGAGCTAGCATAGGAGTGAAAAACCTGGGTGTGTGAGACACAGCATGGGAGTGAGAAGCCTGCCATGGATGTGAGATGCCTGTGTGTGTTTGTGTGTACATGAGAGAGACTGTTCGGGAAGGTGACTGGTATGTGTGTAAGAGAGAGACTGGTCAGGAGATGATTGGTGTGTGAAAGACAGAAACTGGTCATGGGGGTGTGACTATGTGTGTGTGTGTGAGACAGACTGGTCGTGGGCCCTAAGGAAGAGGACCATGAGTACAGAGCTTCAGCCATTATTGCTTTTGGTGTGTGCTACTGGCCTGCATGGAAGAGGAGTAGGAGAGCTGCTGGAGGGGGTTAGTAAAGGTGGCTTTTTAAGTTTATTTTTCTTGATTGACTGCCATTTTAATTACTGAATATTATGTAATGTATGCTGTTTTGGAATATTTTATTGGTGTTTGGAGAATTTTTAAATGCTATGAGTTTTTAATTGTTGGATGATATTCTGTTCATAGTTGTTGTGAAACTTTTATTCTGCTTGTTAGTATAGTTATACAGATATTTCTGTGTTGGGATCTATAGCTGCTTGTCTAGTTCTGTTTTCCTAACAGGAGGTGTATTGGCATTTATGGCCTGATTTAATATTTGTAGGGTTGTTACTGTTTGAGTGCATTCCATAATACAGGTGTAACTGTGTGCAGATTAGTTGATGTCCATTACTGCAGATCCTGGGAGTATGTTAAGTCGGTTCTGTGTATGTGACCGAGGAGAGGTATTTTACTAGCATGTAAGCATTTGTATCAGTCTTATTTGTTGTATCTTCTCAAGAGAACATGCATTGGCGATAAACTGCTGTCTTTCCATAAGTAGGGCTATTGAGCCTGGTAGTAGGAGTTTGTGTTGCTGTTACTGAGATGACACTAGAACCATATATCATTTTTGTATGGTGAGTTGTACAGGGAATGTCATAATTGTGCTTTACATACATAATTGTGGGTCAGGGAGGTTCCTGTGGATGCAAACTGTACTTTTACATTTAGCCCTATGATGGTCATGTGTTCAGTGTGTCACGCATGTGAGAACCATCTATCAGGTGTGTCCCGACAGAAAGAGAACCACTGCCTTAGGGATTAGCACAAAAAATCTATTTCACAGTTATATACAATATAATATAGAAAAGGATTAGAGCATAAGAACATGCCATACTGGGTCAGACCAAGGGGCCATCAAGCCCAGCATCCTGTTTCCAACAGTGGCCAATCCAGGCCATAAGAACCTGGCAAGTACCCAAAAACTGTCTATTTCCTAGCGTGTAGCAGATGGACTCAGGACCAATGGGTATAGTGTACTCCTGCTAGCAGTTGGAGACGGATCAGATTTCAATCTGACGTCAGCCCCTAGTACATTTACCCCTGCAGGAAGTGCAGCTCTTCAGTATTTTCCGTCTCCATAGCAGTTAGGGACTATCTGCAAGCTCTCACAGCGTTAGAACCAAATTCAAAGAAGAAACGTACCTGAAGACGAGTCCCGCTCTCCTGCGGTGATACCCTCTGGTCCCTCCCCCAGTTGAGATTCCCGAGGTGATTTCCATGGTCCCTCGGAGGAAAGCCTCGGTCCGGCGGCCGAATCGCAGTGAGGACCTAGCCCCTGATCCTCGGGCGCGGCTGAGAGGCAGCAGGTGCACCCTCGAGCGCAGTGGTGAAGGTATTTGCCCTCTCCCCCCCCCCCCCCCCCCCCCCCCCCCCCCCCCCCCCCGCAGCCAAAGACCGCCCGGGACGAAACCGGGAAGCGCCGAAGACAAGGTAAGGTAGAAGTCTTCTGCTTTAATCCGGTCTCCGAGGATCGAGGAGGAGCACAGGTCACTGGCCCGGGACCAGTGCCACCGGGTTGATCCGCCCTAGCAGGGCCAGGCTCCGGCTATTTCCAAGGGTCTACCCACGTGGAGACTCTCCGAGGGGGTCGCCATATTGCCCACGTGCTCGCCGTCGCCATCTTGGCCCTATTCGCCGCGCCGTTCGCATTCGTCCCAAGCGCACAACTCTGACCTAGGCGCACAAAGCACTTGTCGCATAGCCTTACACGCACATCAAGCCTTGCACGCATAAGTTGCACACACAGAGCCGGGTGTATATCTACGGCTGGGTGCACAGCTGCGCGCACAACATACACGCTCATCTTAGGTGCACCAGAGCGCATAAGCGTTTACGCACAGACAGCCATGGCACCCCCAGAAACAGGGATAAAAGCTCAAGGCCTCTGCCCAGCATTCTACATCAGAGCCGCACAAAGCGAGGAGGCAGACGCCTTGTGCACGCAGTGCGAGGAGGCCCTGGGAGACCGTCCCACCCAGGGCAGAGTTCTAGCTCCTCAGGGGGACCTCCCCACAGACGGGGACTACCAAGGAACCAGTGCCCCTCAGCTTTGACCCAGCGTCGATCTCATGGGTGGAGTTCTTCAAGGGGATTCACGCCTTTGTTCAAATGCAAACTGAACCTCAGGCTGACCAGCCACATGCTCCACCGGAGGACCCTCATGCCCCAGGCCCTTCAAGACCTAGGCACAGGCTTCCACTACCCAGAAGCCCCACCTATGGGGACTCGGACATCTCTGAGGAGGAAGCCGAACCCCTAGAAGAGGGGGAGCTCCCCCCCGGGGACAGAGCCTCACCAAACCATGAGACGCTTCTTCACAACGGACGAGCTCCCGGACCTGGTCAACCAATGCCTGACGGAGCTCGCTATCCCAGGCCCAGGTACTTCAGGGGAACCTAAACCGAACCCCCTGCTGGAGGGTCTTCAACAGACTTCTCGCCATTTCCCTCTGTTACAAGCAGCACAGCAGCTGATTGACCTGGAATGGAATGCTCCGGAGTCCACATTCAAAGGGGGACGAGCCTTGGCAGCCCTGTACCCCCCTGGACCCGGCAACCTTGCATGCCCAAGAGTTGATGCCATGGTCTGCGCAGTCTCTAAGCGCACTACTATCCCAGTGGAGGGAGGAGCTGCGCTCAAGGATGCACATGACCGGCGTCTGGAGTCCATCCTGAAACAGTCATTTGACGTAGCCGCTATGTCTCTACAAATTGAAGCCTGCTGCACCATGGTGAAACATGCCTGCTTATCACAAACCAGGAACACCACCCCGGGAGAAGACCTAAAACCAGCAGTATCATTCCTCGCGGACGCTGCCTCTGACCTAGTGCACACCGCGGCCAGAGGAGTGTCATCCGCGGTGGCAGCCAGGAGGCAACTCTGGCTCCGAAGCTGGTCGGCCGACGCATCTTCCAAAACGTGCCTCACAAGGATACCCTTCAAAGGATCCCTCCTGTTTGGCAGCGAACTAGAGAAACTGTCCGACAAATGGGGCGAGTCCCCATTGCCGCGCCTACCAGAGGATAAGACGAAGAGAAACAAACGACCCTTCTCCAGGGGCAGAAGTTCACAGCACTTCAATCCTTACAGGAGCAACTATCAGGCCCCCCGCCCTACGGGCAGGAACCAGTCCTTTCGGACCAAGCACAAGAGGGGAACCAGCTCGGGTACAGGCCCCAGCCGCACCCCACAATGAGATTCAGCCGACCCATCCAAGGGAAGAAGCCATAGGGGGCAGACTAGCTCTATTCTACCGCAGATGGGTTGAGATAACTTCGGACAAGTGGGTCCTAACCATCATTCGGGAGGGATTACTACCTGGATTTTCTACGAACCCCTCCGGACAAGTTCATGGAGTCCCCCTGCCACAACCTCTTCAAGAGGGCAGCAGTGGAAGCTACACTGTCCAGACTACTGGCCCTCGAGGCCATAACCCCAGTGCCTCCACAAGAAATAAATACTGGGCATTATTCCATTATTTTATCGTCCCCAAGAAAGAGGGAACATTCAGGCCCATCCTGGATCTCAAGTCGGTCAACCGCCACCTCAGGATTCCCCGCTTCCGATGGAAACCCTACGATCCGTAATAAGGGCGATACAACCGGGAGATTTCTCAAATCCCTGGATCTTTTGGAGGCCTACCTACACATCCCAGTTCATCAGGAACACCAGCGCTACCTACACTTCAAAGTCCTGAACAGTCATTACCAATTCTGGGCACTACCCTTCGGGTTAGTCACAGCACATTCACCAAGGTAATAGTGGTGGTGGCGGCGGCAACACTGAGGAAGGAAGGAATCCTCATTCACCCTTACCTGGACGATTGGCTGATCAGGGCAAAGTCACTGGAGGAAAGCTGCCAAGCAACCAGCAGAATCATAAATCTACTGGAGAGCCTAGGATGGGTGGTCAACACAAACAAGAGCTCCCTACAGCCCTCGCAGTCTCTGGAATACCTAGGAGTCCGATTTGACACCAAAGAGGACAAGGTCAGCCTGATCCCCACAAGGAGATCAAAATTGTGGAACTGGCTGCAAACCTTGCTTGAACGATCCTCGTCCCACAGCATGGGATTACCTGCAAGTCCTTGGGCTGATGGCATCCACACTGGAAGTTGTGCCATGGGCGTGAGCCCACATGAGGCCCCTACAGCGCTCACTTCTATCACGATGGAGCCCACGGTCCCAGAACTACACTGTACTTCTATCACTCCTGGGCAGAGTTCGGACCCAGCTACGGTGGTGGCTGCAGGCCAGCCACATGAGCCAGGGATCAAGACTATCCTCCCCAACCTGGACCCTACTCACCACAGATCCCAGTCCACGAGGATGGGGAGCACACTGCGAGGAGTTAACCACCCAAGGGCAGTGGAACGCAGAAGAGGCGGGATGGAACATCAATCGCCTAGAAGCGTGGGCAGAAAGACTAGCCTGTCTGGGGTTCGCTCACAGACTTCGAAACAAAGCGGTCAGAGTAATGTCGGACAACGCCACGACAGTGGCCTACATCAACCAACAGGGGGCGAACCAGGAGCCAACTGGAGTCCCTAGAAATAAACCCCCTGATGGCATGGGCGGAAGCAAACCTCCAGGAGATCTCCGCCATCCACATCGCCGGGAAAGACATCACGGCAGACTTCCTCAGCAGGGAAAGTCTAGACCCAGGAGAATGGAGGCTGTCGTCCGCAGCCTTCCAATTGATAGTGAATCGGTGGGGACACCGGACATGGCAAAACAGGCAATCTGTATCTGGCAAAACAGTATCTGGCAAACAGATCCAACGCCCAAGTATCCAGATACTTCAGCCGCAGGCGGGAACCGCAGTCCCAAGGGATCGATGCCCTGGTACAGACCTGGCTACCGGGGACTCTAATATACCCCTTCCAGACGTGGCCCCTATTGGGCGCAATCATTCACAAGATACAACTACACAAGGGACTAGTTCTTCTGGTGGCTCCGGATTGGCCAAGAAGACCCTGGTACGCAGATATGAGAATACTGCTGGCAGGGAACCCTCTATCCCTGCCCCCACACAGGGCCCTGCTACAACAAGGTCCGATCCTCCACGAGGACCCAGCTCAATTCTCTCTTACAGTCTGGCCATTGAGAGGGCCCGTCTGAGAGAGAGAGCGGATACTCGGGGGCGGTAATAGACACTCTCCGCGCACGCAAGTTCTCCACATCGTACATAAGGATCTGGAGAGTATTTGAAGCCTGGTGTGAAGACCACAACATCAAGCCACGCTCATTTAAAGTTCCCGTGATCCTAGAATTCTTACAGAATGGACTACAGAAGGGTCTGTCACTCAACTCCATCAAGGTACAGGTGGCCGCATTGTCATGCTACGGCTACAAGAGCGAGGGCGACAGCATAGCTTCGCACCCACGCTTCCTGAAAGGAGTCAAACACATTCGCCCACCACTAAAGTGGCCGGTACCCTCTGTGGAATCTCAATCTCGTTTTGGACTTCCTAGTGGGAACCGCCTTCAGACCCTCCGAGGCCTGTCCCTCTGCCTGTTAACCTTAAAGACTGTGTTTTTGCTGGCAGTGTGTTCAGTTCAGCCCGCCGTATCTCGGAACTACAAGCACTGTCCTGCCGTGAGCCGATTCTCAGGCTCACCCTGGGGTCCATCCAACTACGCACGGTTCCCTCCTTCATCCCCAAAGTGGTCTCACACTTCCACCTCAACCAGACCATCTCGCTACCAACGACAGATGGCTTGAAGAATTCGGAAGAAGCCCGTAGTCTACGCCACTTCAATATCGGCAGACTCCTATCCAGATACCTGGAAATGTCGGAACCCGTAAGAACGGACCACCTTTTCGTCCTTCACAGCGAAAAGAGACAAGGGGAAGCGGCCTCACGGGCAACCATCGCCCGCTGGATCAAGGAAGTCATCAAGGTGGCCTACGTAGAAGCTGGCAAGCCACCACCTCTACAGATCAAGGCCCATTCTACCAGAGCCCAGGCAGTATCCTGGGCAGAAACTAAAATGCTGTCACCTGCCGAGATCTGCAGGGCGGCTAAATGGTCCTCCATACATACTTTCTCTAGATTCTCCCGTCTGGACGTTCAGGCTCGGGACGACACGGCATTTGCAAGGGCAATACTAAGTGGGTCACGGGCAGACTCCCACCCGGTTCGGGAGCAGCTTTTATACATCCCATTGGTCCTGAGTCCATCTGCTACACGCTAGGAAATGGAGAAATTACTTACCTGAATTTCGGTTTCCTTAGTGTAGACAGACTCAGCATCCCACCCTTGGCTGCCGTTACGCATGGTCTTGCAAATAATTCAAGGGTAAGCCATGTTTTCATTTACCTAGGGCATCCACCCTGCCGGGTGTCAACGCTTTCCGGTTGAGTACACTGGCGGTCTCCAGCTATTGTCAATCAACCAGTTCAAGTTAATCAAGTTTGAACGTTTAATCAAGTTATGAAGTTATTCAAGTTAACCAAATTAAGTTAATCAGTCAGTCACACATATATATCCACAATGCTTTTCGAGGAGAATACTGAAGAGCTGCACTTCCTGCAGGGGTATATGTACTAGGGGCTGACATCAGATTGAAATCTGATCCATCTCCAACTACTAGCAGGAGTACACTATACCCATTGGTCCTGAGTCCATCTGTTTACACCAGGGGTGGGCAAGTCCGGTCCTCGAGGGCTGCAAACCAGTCTGGTTTTCAGGATACCCCTAATGAATATGCATGAAATAGATTTGGATACAACTGAGGCAGTGTGTATGCAGGTCTCTCTCATGCGTATTCATTAATGATATCCTGAAAACCCGACTGGTTTGCAGCCCTCGAGGACCAGAATTGCCCACCCCTGGTCTACACTAAGGAAAATGAAATTATCAGGTAAGTCATTTCTCCATTCCATGTTACTGTTGCTAGTAATAGCAGTGGCTATTTTCCAAGTCAACTTAATAGCAGGTAATGGACTTCTCCAAGAACTTATCCAATCCTTTTTTAAACACATTTATACTAACTGCACTAACCACATCCTCTGGCAACAAATTCCAGAGTTTAATTGTGCGTTGAGTAAAAAAGAACTTTCTCCGATTAGTTTTAAATGTGCCAGCACCAATTGGTGCTAGCACCAATTATAAACCCGTGTGAAATCAACTGTTCACTGCATAGATTATCATATTCAAGAGAGTGTAGAGTATTCACACATGCACTAGAAGTTTAAGCAACACTTGTTAAGCATATATTTTCAAACATCAGTTTCTCCTACAATTTGAAACAGATCCTTACAGGATTTATAAAGATTTTATCACCAGCATCTCTGCATAGACATTTTTGGACTTTTACCTTTTTCAACTTCTGGTGCTAGTCAATCCTTTACTATATTGTATTGTACATAATTGTGAAAAATGAATACATATTTTTGTGCCAATTTGCTGTATGTACACACCGGAACACGAGTAAGTATATTCACTCTTATTTTTTGTACTGTATATGTGGATATATAATAAAGTCAAAACAAAATTACTTTCCTAGCATGTGGATAGATGGATTCAGGACCAGTGGGGTTATGAATCTCTACCAGCAAATAAAGACTGAGCAAGCTGATGTCACAGTATATATAGTCCTGCCATGACATCAGGCTGCCAGTATTCTGTCTTCAGCAGATGGTAGATGTGTATTTTCCTTCTGGGGATTGCTTCAAAGATTTAGAAAATTAATTGGAGTTTAGAATTGCCCCGTTATCCTGCTTTGATATCTAATTGTCCCTCCCCCAGTTGAGAATTCCTGAGATGATTTCCATGGTCCCTCAGATGAGTGCCTTGGTCCGGTAGCAGTTTTTTTTCAGCTGGCAAGGAATTAGCTGATTTAAGCAGTTGAAAGGCAGCGGATACAGGAAGCCTAGCGTAGTGATAACAGTATATACCCTCTCCCCTGCAGCCAGAGACTTTCTCCCAGGACAAACAGGATGGTAGTCCTCACACGTGGGTGACGTCACTGGACGGAGTCCTATCACGGAAAACTTTTCAGTCAAAGTTTCTAGAACTTTTGACTGGCACTCTGAGCATGCCCATCCTGCCATGATCCCTGCAGCCACAGGGGTCTCCCTTCAGTCTCTTTTTTTTTTCCACATTGCAGTTTGCCTCGCGGTTAGGAGCTCTGAGAATTTCTCTCACAATTTTCCTCATGGAATAAACTTAAATTTTACTTCAAAAAAGATTCCCTCATGGGGCCTCCCATCGTGATAGTGTTCTCCATTGCTCGGTGAGTAAAGTTCACTATCCCCAGACAGTTCCCACTCCCACCTCTTTCGGTGTCCGCAGGCCATCGACTGTTTTTGGGCCTCAACCTCTGCCATTATGGCAACAGGTTTCAGAAAATGTCCGGAGTGCCTCCGAACCATGCCGATTACCAACCCACATGATGTCTGTGTACTGTGCCTCGGCTCATCACACGACGTGTCTCACTTCCCAAGTTGTGCCCAGATGACTCAGAAGGGTAGGCAGGCTCACCTCGACAAGATGGAGACTGATTAAAATCAAGTTGACTCCATTGACATCCACCCAATCGTCACCGGCAGGAGCATCGAAGAAATTTAGTTATCAAACCTCGCTGGGAGCACCAGGGCAGCGGTGACCGTCCGTCACTGACTCAGTCTAAGGCATCTACATCATCTACCTCAGTGCTGGAGAAAGACTGGACCGAGCACAGATAGAAGCACCGGCGCAAGTCTATTCCCGACACAGACACCACATCAGCCTCGATGGCTATCGAGCCGCTTGTGAAGAAGACATGGGTAGAGGAGCCCTTAACACCTTCTCCACGCGAAAAACCAAGGCGATCCCCAATGATATCAGTGCCGGGTACTGAGCCCCCACAAGTCCCTGTGGAGGTGCCAGTAGCGCCTGGCCTGCCACCCCTGTAGCTGCAATATCTACACCAGCTTTCAGGGAGAAACTGGACGATTTCATCCACCAGACAGTGCTCGATGCTCTCCGAGACTTACAGCCGTTGATTACAGCCCCCATACCGGCACCGACACTGGAGCCATCAATATTTGCACCATTGCTAACCAGGTGGGATACACTCATCGGTGCCCTTCCAACAAAACCCATGCCACCGATGCCAAAGCAACCTGCAAAGTCTCTGAAAGCCCCGATTCCCATTCTGGGGTCCTCAGATGATGAAGGTACGGATTCCCTTCCTCTGTCACCGATGCCTGGTCCATCAGGGCTCTCGGGACCGAGAGGCCCTAGTTTTTCATCGATGCCTCCGGTGCTGCCGAAACCCACATCTATGTCACCACATCTTCCATTGAGGCCATTGAAGGATCCATCAGTGCCAATCCGTCCTACCATACCAATCTTCTTCCCTCCTTCAGGATTTCGACGAGACCTTTTCTGACACATGGGAAGATGTCGACACTAACACATCTACGGAGGATATCTTATCAGAACCATCTCCTCCAGAAGAAAGGAGAAAATCTCCCCCAGAAGATCTCTCCTTTGCCAATTTTGTTAGGGAAATGTCAGACAATTCCCTTTGAACTCATTACAGAAGAGGACACACGCCACAAAACATTAGAGGTTCTCCAATTTGTGGATGCACTGAAAGAAGTGATGGCTATCCCGGTACACGAAGTGCTAGTAGATCTGCAACATCATCTCTGGGAGCATCCTTGTGCTGTTCAGCCAGTGAATAAGAGGACAGATGCAACTTACCTGGTCCAACATATTCCTGGATTCCAAAAATCACAACTGCCCCATCAGTCGGTGGTAGTTGAGTCTGCACAAAAGAAGACCAGAAGACTGCGACCACACTCTTCAACACCTCCTGGCAAGGACCAAAAATTCCTTGATATCTTGGGTCGCAAGATGTTTCAAGGTTCTATGCTAGTGTCGTGCATAGCTGCATACCAACTTTACATGACACAGTATCAAAGGAATCTTTGGAAACAGGTTCAGGGAATAGCTGACTCTCTTCCCCAACAGCAGCAAGATAGTCTCACCGCCATACTACAAAAAGGCCTTGAGGCTGGGAAACATGAGGTTCATGCCGCTTACGACTCCTTTGAAACAGCTTCTTGCATGTCAGTGACTGGAATCAGCGCCAGGAGGTGGGCCTGGTTAAAAGCCTCTGATCTGAGACCTGAAGTCCAAGACAAACACGCTGATTTGCCATGCACCGGTGAAAACCTATTTGGCGACAAGATACAAGATGCAGCGGCTCAATTAAAAGACCACAATGAGATCCTGCGGCAGTTATCAACGGTAACTACCGAGGCCCCTTCTGCAAGAAGATCCACTAGAAGGGGCTCTAGGAAATAATTTTATCATCCATGCAGATACTACCCACCTGCCTCGCGCGAGGCCATCTCAGAGAGCACATCCTCTACAGCCCAAGACATCCAGGCCTCAGCTACCACCATCACAAACAGGCCAAGCCTCTGGATTTTGTAACCTATCCAGAAAGCAGCAGCAGTTCCACAAATCCAGATCCACTTGCCAGTAGGAGGTCAAATTCACCATTTCATAACCAACTGGCTCAACATTACCACAGACCAATGGGTGATATCCATCATAACCCATGGATACCATCTAAATTTTCTCATGGTACCCCCGGGCTACCACCCAAGCCACTGTGGATACACAAAGATCACACAAGTCTTCTAGAGTGAGAACTGTCCATAGGGCTTCGGAACCTGTGCCCCGGGCACAGCAGGGCAGAGGGTTCTACTCCCGCTATTTTCTCATTCCAAAGAAATCAGGAGTCCTCCGCAATCTCAACAAATGTCTACAAAAAGAAACTTTCAGGATGGTGTGCTTGGGCAACATGCTTCCCCTTCTACAAAAAGGAGATTGGCTCTGTTCTCTGGATCTTCAAAACACCCATACTCACATTCCAATATCCCCACATCACCGCAAATACCTGCATTTTATAGTGGGACATCAACATTTTCAGTACCGGGTTCTGCCTTTCGGACTTGCCTCGACACTCCATGTATTTACAAAGTGCCTAGCAGTGGCTATGGCCCATCTACGCAAGAAAAGCATACACGTCTTTCCTTACCTGGACGACTGGCTCATCAAGAGCCAATCCAAGCAAGGAGCTCTCGACGCTCTCAAGCTCACTATCAATCTGCTACACTCTCTGGGATTTCTAATCAACTACCAAAAATCCCAGCTGACTCCATCTCACCTCCTGACTTTCATCGGAGCAGATTTGGACACCACAGTGGCAAAGGCCTTCCTGCCCAACGACCGCACAGACACTCCAGACTAGCTGCATATCTGCACACAAAGAAAACGGCCTCAGCCCATCAATTCTTAAAGTTGCTGGAACACATGGCTTCCACGGTCCACGTCAGACTGATCATGAGAATAACTCAATTGTCTTTGAAATCTCAATGGCTCCAAGCCATTCAAGTAACCCACCAGTTACGTTTATCGCTTCTCTGGTGGACGAACAAAGTCAGCTTGCTAACAGGTCTACCCTTTCAGCAACCAGTTCCACAAATAACATTTACCACAGACGCATCCAACTTAGGTTGGGGAGCTCATGTGAACAATCTTCAAACTCAAAGTACTTAGACACAGCTCGAAGCAACGTTTCACATAAACTTCCTAGCGCTTCGAGGTATATGATATGCTCCATATGCGTTCAACTGTACTTATACAAACAGACAACACAGTTGCAATGTGGAACTTGAACAAGCAGGGCAGCACAGGCTCTTATCTCCTCTGCCAAGAAGCCGCGCAAATCTGGGCCTGGGCCCCTGCACACTCCATGTATCAACGGGCCACTTATCTGGCAGGCATACAGAACGTAGTAGCAAATCGCCTCAGCCGACCGTTCCATCCCCACGAGTGGTCTCTGGATCCTGTGGTAACAACCAGAATCTTCCAACGCTGGGGTCAACCAACAATAGACCTCTTTGCAGCCGAACTGAATCACAAAGTGGACAGATTCTGCTCCCTGCACAGGCAACAAAACAAGTTAGCCATGGATGCCTTTGCTCGCCCCTGGAACACAGGCCTCCTATACGCGTATTCCCTGATACCGCTGATAACCAAAACTCTCGTGACGCTATAACAGGACAAAGAGTCAATGATACTCATAACCCTGTATTGGCCTCGACAAGTATGGTTTCCCATGCTTCTCAACCTTTCAATCAGAGAACCCATTCGCTTGGGCACAGCGCCCACTCTCATAACTCAGAACCAAGGCATGTTATGCATCCGAGCCTTCAGACCTATCCCTCACAGCCTGGATGTTGAAAGCTTGATCCTCCAACCGCTCAACCTTTCAACTGATGTCTTTCAAGTGCTTTGTAGCCTCATGGAAGCCTTCCACATGAAAATCCTATCGTTCTAAGTGGAAAAGATTCACCACGTGGTGCATGCAAAAAGGTATCCACCCCTTTTCCTGCCCCACGCTATCTCTATTAGACTATATCTGGCACCTTTCAGACTCTGGTCTGAAGACTTCTTCAGTGAGGGTACACTTGAGTACTATCTCAGCGTACCACAAAGGAGTTGGGGATGCCCTGGTAACAGCGCAACCCAATGTGAGTAGATTTATGAGGGGCCTACTACAACTCAAGCCCCCTCTACGCCACCAGTCACTGAATGGGATCTAAATGATGTACTTACAAAGCTCATGCGCTCCCCTTTTGAGCCTTTGCACTCCTGTGATGATAAATTTCTTACATAGAAAGTTCTCTTCCTAGTAGCCATTAAATCTGCTCGAAGGATTAGTGAGTTACAAGCACTTGTCACATACTCACCCTATACAAAGTTCCTACATGAGTATGGTCCTATGTACTCACCCTAAATTCCTTCCCAAGGTGGTTACTGACTTCCACTTGAATCAGTCTATAATCTTGCCCACCTTTTTCCCAAAGCCTCACTCCCACCAGGGCGTGAGAGAGTTTTACACACTTTGGATTGTAAATGTGCACTTGCATGTTACCTAGGCCACTCTGCAGTCCACAGGAAATCCACCCATCTTTGTTTTCTTTTGACAAAAACAGACTAGGAGTTGCAGTGGGCAAACAAACTCTCTCCAACTGGCTAGCAAACTGTATCTAATTCTCCTATGAAAAAGCAGGCCCTTTCTCTCCAGGGACGAGTGAAGGCGCACTCAGTAAGAGCCATGGCAACCTCAGTAGCACACTATCTTTCAGGACCGATTGCTGACATCTGCAAAGTTGCAACATGGAGCTCTCTTCACACATTTGCAGCACATTACTGCCTGGACAAGGAAGGACGTCAAGACTCTGTCTTTGGCCAATCTGTCTCGAAGAACTTATTTCCAGTATAATCCCAACTCCTTCCACATCCAATCTGCTGTGATTTTCAGGCTGCCTCATTTTTCCCAACAGTACACCAGTTGTTGTACCTGTTGCACAAGTTGTACGCTGTGGGTCCACATCAATATGAGTCGGCCTGTAGCTTGCTAATCACCCATATGTGAGGACTACCATCCCGCTTGTCCTGGGAGAAAGAATTGCTTACCTGTAACAGGTGTTCTCCCAGGACAGCAGGATGTAGTCCTCACGAAACCCGCCTGCCACCCTGCAGAGTTGGATCCAAAACGTTTTTATTATATTTTTTCGCTCGCATCTTTTGCTACAAACAAGACTGAAGGGAGACCCCTGTGGCTGCAGGGATCATAGCATGCTGGGCATGCTCAGTGTGCCAGTCAAAAGTTCTAGAAGCTTTGACAGAAATGTTTTCCGTAATAGGGCTCTGTCCAGTGACGTCACCCACATGTGAGGACTACATCCTGCTGTCCTGGGAGAACACCTGTTATAGGTAAGCAACTCTGCTTTCTATACTCAGCAGGGAAAGGCTGTCTGGGACATCAGATGGCTGGAAGCTCAGGCGGTCAGGTTGGCATGCTTGCAGTTCGGTGACATGTTTTGAGGTCGAGTGGTCCGGATAATGTCGGACAATGCAACGACAGTGGCCGAAAAGAAGTTGGCCATAGAGGCAAAAACTTACAGTAAAAACTTCTTAAAATATATCCGAAGTAGAAAGCCTGTGAGGGAGTCATTTGGACCGTTAGATGATCGAGGGGTTAAAGGGGCACCTAGAGAAGATAAGGCCATCGTGAAAGATTAAACAATTTCTTTGCTTCGGTGTTTACTGAAGGTATGTTGGGGAGATACCCGTTCCAGAGAAGATTTTCATGGGTAGTGATTTAGATGGACTGAACCAAATCACGGTGAACCTAGAAAATGTGGTAGGCCTGATTGACAAACTGAAGAGTAGTAAATCACCTGGGCCAAATGGTATATACCCCAGGGTTCTGAAGGAACTCAAAAATGAAATTTCAGATCTATTAGTAAAAATTTGTAACCTATCATTAAAATCAACCATTGTACTTGAAGACTGGAGGGTGGCTAATGTAACCCCAATATTTAAAAAGGGCTCCAGGGGCGATCCGGAAAACTACAGATCAGTTAGCCTGAATTCAGTGCCAGGAAAAATAGTGGAAAGTGTTCTAAATATCAAAATCATAGAACATATAGAAAGACATTGTTTAATGGAACAAAGTCAGCATGGCTTTACCCAAGGCAAGTCTTACCTCACAAATCTGCTTCACTTTTTTGAAGGAGTTAATAAACATGTAGATAAAGGTGAACCAGTAGATGTAGTATATTTGGATTTTCAGAAGGCATTTGACAAAGTTCTTCGTGAGAGGCTTCTAGGAAAAGTAAAAAGTCATGGGATAGGTGGCGATGTCCTTTTGTGGATTACAAACTGGCTAAAAGACAGGAAACAGAGTAGGATTAAATGGACAATTTTCTCAGTGAAAGGGAGTGAGTGGGCAGTCGAGTGCCTCAGGGATCTGTATTGGGACCCGTTCTTTTCAATATATTTATAAATGATCTGGAAAGAAATACGATGCGTGAGGTAATCAAATTTGCAAATGATACAAAATTATTCAGGGTAGTTAAATCACCAGCAGATTGTGATAAATTGCAGGAAGACCTTGTGAGACTGGAAAATTGGGCATCCAAATGGCAGATGAAATTTAATGTGGATAAGTACAAGGTGATGCATATAGGGAAAAATAACTCATGCTATAGTTACACAATGTTAGGTTCCATATTAGGAGCTACCATCCAAGAAAGATCTAGGCGTCATAGTGGATAACACATTGAAATCGTTGGTTCAATGTGCTGCGGCAGTCAAAAAAGCAAACTGTTGAATTATTAGAAAGGGAATGGTGAATAAAATGGAAAATGTCATAATGCTCTGTATCGCTCCATGGTGAGACCGCACCTTAAATACTGTGTACGGTTCTGGTCGCCGCATCTCAAAAAAGATATAACTGCGATGGAGAAGGTAGAGAGAAGGGCGACCAAAATGATAAAGGGGATGGAACAGCTCACCTATGAGGAAAGACTAAAGAGGTTAGGACTTTCCAGCTTGGATAAGAGATGGCTGAGGGGGGGATATGATAGAAGTGTTTAAAATCATGAGAGGTCTAAAACGGGTAAATGTGAATTTGTTGTTTACTCTTTCGGATAATAGGACTTTGGGCACTCCATGAAGTTAGCATGTGACACATTTAGAACTAATCGGTGAAAAATTCTTTTCCTCTCAGTGCACAATTAAACTCTGGAATTTGTTGCCAGGGGATGTGGTTAGTGTAGCTGGGTTTAAAAAAGGATTGGATAAGTTCTTGGAAGAGAAGTCCATTACATGCTATTAAGTTGACTGAGAAAATAGCCACTGCTTTTGCTAGCAACAGTAACATGGGATAGACTTAGTTTTTGGGAACTTGCCAGGTTCTTATGACCTGGATTGGCCACTGTTGGAGACAGGATGCTGGACTTGATGGACCCTTGGTCTGACCCAGTATGGCATGTTCTTATGGTACAATCGGCAGGGTGGAACCAAAAGCCAGCAAGTGTCACAGGAAATAGACCAACTTATGGAATGGGCGGAATTGCATCTTCAGGAGAACTCAGCCTCATACACTGCAGGAAAAGACAGTGTAAAAGCAGACTTTCTTGGCAGATAGTCTGGACCCAGGAGAATGGGTGTTTCAGCTAATAGTGGATCGCTGGGGCCTTTCGTTTCTGGACCTGCTGGCAACTTCTCGCACTGTGAAGGTTCCTCGATTCTTCAGTCGCTGGAAAGATCCAAAGTCATTGGGTATCTCTGCTTTCGTACAGGAATGACGAGTGGACGAGCTGCTATATGCTTTTCTCCTGTGGCCCATGTAGGGCAAAATGTTTCGGAGGGTCGAGTCACAGATGTATGGTGCTTCTGATGGCACCAGATTGGCCCAGGGACCATGGTATGCGGATCTGCGAAGGCTCCTGGTAGATTCCCCCCTCCGGCTTCTGGCGCACAGATTTGTTGCAGCAGGGGCCTGTACTTCAAGAAGATCTGACTCTATTTTCTTATGGTGTGGCCCTTGAGAGGGCTCGCTTGCTGAAGTGTGGATATTCTACTGCAGTGGTTCTCACGCATAGCAAGATGGCAAAGTTCTCCACTTCCTTAGCCTATGTGTGGGTTTGGCGAGAGTTTGAGGTTTAGTGTGAAGATTGAGGGGTTCTTCCTCGTTCAGTTAAGATTTCGCTCATTTTGGAATTTTTGCAGAATGGATTGAATAAAGGGTGTTGGCCCTTACTTTCTTAAAGGTACAGGTAGCAGTTCTTGCCTGTTTCAGGGGTCAGATGAATGGTGGACCCTTGTCGGCTCATCCAGATGTGGCCCGTTTCTTGAAAGGCGTGAAACATCTTCATCCTCCCTTGCGGTTACCAGTGCCCTTGTGGAGTCTTAATCTGGTTTTGGATGCAATATTCAGTTGTACTAAAATTCCTGTCTTTCTGCTCACTAATACTTTCATCTCATATTACTATATTAATCATATGTATAGATATTGCTGGATTATGCCTCAGATGAGATTGGCAAAAGAGTCTCATTTAGAATATTAAGGCTCCTGCATATCCTCCAACTTTACTGTATATTCAGTTATTTGGGCACAATTATCACTCTTCTAATCTGTGGCAAGCAGGAGTATATAGACAGTAGAAATGAAAGATCTACTCCCTTAGCTTGGGAAGCCTCTAAGGAATGCTATGGCATCATTTGATCTGTTCAACCATGTCTGAACATACACAGTTCCAGCTACTCAGTAATATCACATTAGATTTGAGTTCCATATCTCCATTGCCTTTGACCTCTGCAGAACATTCAGGGACATGATACTTTTCTGTTTTTTGTTTTGTTTTTTTAAAGCATATCCCCTGTATGTTGGGACAGAATAATTTAACAGTTTCACCCTTTACTACAATTATGTTATTCTAATCCCTATGGTCCCACTGTATATTGGTGACCATTGGGGTGTAATTATGCATTCATCTTGCCCTCCGTTTTAAATCCTGAGATCAACTGGTCTGGCTGTATTGCCTGCACTAGGACCTCTAAAGAAAATTTGAACAGCAGAGAGGAAAAGGAGCATCCCTGTCGAGTACCATTCAGAATAGAGAAAAGTAGTGAACCATTGGTTAGGTCTCTGGCTATCAGGTGTGTGTAGGGCTCTCATCCAAGCTATGAAAAAGCTAGAGTAGTCCTACTTATCCAGAACCGCAAACAGAAAGTCATTGCAGCCCGTCAGAAGTATTTTCTGCATCTAAGGCTATTACCAATTCTAGGATCTTATCTATCTTAGCCAAAAATATGAGCATCCTATGCATATTAGCAGTTGAAAGCATGCCCTTCAGAAATCCAGTCTGATCTACATCTACTAGCACTGACATTAACTTTTCAAGCCTTTTCTGCATCACCTTGGCCAGAATTTTAATGTCTGCGTTTAAGAGAGCAATAAGAGTTGTGGTCCAATCCAATCTTTTTTTTTTTTTTTTTTTATGACAATTTTCACATCGGTCATGCTTATATATATCTTAAGTACCTTTTGAAGAGGCCAAAGTAGGATGGGTGTAGCAGAGCACACAGTTTAACCTGCAGTTGTGTGCACATTTTTGGTACTCAAACTTTACTGCCAATATAACAAGGAGTTTGCTCTCAAAAAATGTGTACACAATGTCATACAGGTTCGTGCCCTTTCTTGCAAAACTCAAGGGACTGGCTGTGATCTCTTGATCTAAAGTATATTTACACTCAAATTTAGATTTTCCCAGTCACAGGAAATATTGCAGATTTGTAGTGGAAGACACTTCCAGTATTACGTTCTGCCTTTTGGACTAGTGACTGCCTCGCATGTCTTCACAAAATGACTAGTCATTACACAACTGGGGGTGCTCATTTATCCCTTTCTGGACAATTGGCTGACCAAGAAGAGCACATCTCGAGCAGGAGCCAAAGAGTCTATTTTGGAGTTGCTACAGTTTTTCTCATCTCGTGCACTTGGCTGCACAGTGGAGTGAAGATCTTGGAATTGAGATGCATGTGGAGCTGTTGCTGGCTTTTGCTAAAGTATATCGCATTATCTCTCTGCCAGTATGTGGGAGATCCAGTTCGTTATTGCATAGAACCTATAATAACTAGTGTATGGGGGTTAAAATGAAACTGAGACTCTGACTCATATTTGAAATGTAAGCACTTGCCGGGTAGTCTTTTGCCATATGTTTGAGATGCCAGAAACTGCAGTCATTCTGGAAACAAGTTATGGCTTACCTCTAAGGTGGTGGGAAAGGTAATCTCTGGTCCAGGCTTTCTGTTTGTATTTGTGGGAGGGCAGATCTGTATTACCTCAGGGGGAGAGAAAAAAAACCTTGCGTAGCCACCCTCGTTATAAAAAAAAAAAGTCCATTTTGTTATGCTGGAGGCAGGAGGAAGAACCATCAGTTGATCAATGGAACGCTTTGATGCAGTAAAATGCGCAAATGGAAATGATTTGGAATAAGGAAGTAGCAAACCAAAAATAGTTTTTGTATATGAAGGGCTATGATGACCTCTGGGCCACAAGGTATTACTACTTAGTGGGCAAATATTGGGGCAGTGCTTCCCTCCCTCTTATTGGAGTCATGGTGTGATGAGGGCTGCATGCTGAGGGGGGGCTAAACTGATGGGCTGTATGACTGTGGTTGTGAATAATGGTGTGTTTGGGGGGTTTGAGTATGATGTGAGTAGTTGAAAAATGGTAATCATTGTATTGTGATGCTAATATGATTGTTCTTGGTTACTTTTGTATCCATGAATGTTATCACTTTAATGATTTAATAAAGAGGAAATTTAAAAATATATATATTCTTAAATGACCTAGAAATGGGAAAGACAAGTGAGGCTCAAATGTGCCAATTATACAAAATTATTCAAAGTTAAATCACAAAAGGATTATGAGAAATTGCAAGAGGGCCTTGCAAAACTATGGAGACTGAACATGCAAATGACCATATTAAATTTAATTTGCCAAGTGCAAAGTGAAAATGTAAACAAAGAAATGAGGAAATTTAAATCCAAAAGTAATAATTTTGAAGATCTGGTGCTATCACGAGAGTTCCAAATGTCAAGTTCAAAGTAACATCTTTATTAGTCTCATGGTGATATTACAACTATCTGTTACAGAATTTTTAAGCCTTAAAGTCCCCCGACACAGCCATGTTTCACCAG
The DNA here is from genome assembly GCF_901001135.1 of Rhinatrema bivittatum. Lineage (NCBI taxonomy): Eukaryota > Metazoa > Chordata > Amphibia > Gymnophiona > Rhinatrematidae > Rhinatrema > Rhinatrema bivittatum. Next base: position 120,061,845 of record NC_042619.1, read on the forward strand.
TCTTCTTCTTCAGGAGTGACCTCACCATAAATAAAGCAAAACAAGATGAACCTTACTTTAAAGGTTCAGTGTAAAATATAAATTATATAAGCAGTGCAAATTTAAGAAGCATTGTGTTACATGAGCACCTTTGAATGTAATACAGCGGGTAAAAATTTATTAGAAGTTCCAACAGTAAAAACTGCAGCCCTTAATGTAACTAGACAAAGAGCTTTTTCAGTGGCCTGCCCCATCATGTGGAATACTCTACCAGATGACTTGAGTCAAATTCATAATAGAAAGGAGTTTAAAAGAGCTTTAAAAACCTATTTGTTCAAGGAAGCTTTTGGGAGTTTAGAACAGGTGAATCAACTTAGGGAATTCAGCCATTTGTAGTATTTATCCATTTTAGGCTTCTTTTGTTAATTCTTCAAGTCCTTTCCTTGTTTTTATAATGTAATAATTAGTCCTATTCTTTTAGAGATTTTAATTTTATTGATCAAGATTTTATTTGTATTTTAGTCTATCTTTATATTTTTATTTGAATTTATTATCATTTGATTTTATTTTTATGGCTGTAAACCGCTTTGTTCAATCTTTGATTGGTAAAACGGTATATAAATATGCTAAATAAATACAAAAACAAACAGATATATACCTAGAATACCATGCAGAAGCTTATAACCCAGTGATATTCATAGCTTGGTGATATACAGAGAACAGCTCCAGAGTGGAGGGTTAAAAAGACTCCGAAAAGAGTGTGAAAAATCACATGACTAAGGGTAGCCAATCAAATAGATGAATCAATCCCTGTCTAAAAGCAGCTTAGATACTAGAAATATAAATAGAACAATGGCAGGGATTTGAAAAAATGGTGCAGAGTCCACATGGCTTAGGGGAGTCAATCATAATCATTTCAAACATTTCAGACATTCTCCCAGGACAAGCAGGATGTCAGTCCTCATGTATGGGTGACATCAGATGGAGCCGTCACGGAACACTTGTCAAACTTTCTAGAACTTTGACTGGCACACTGAGCATGCCCAGCATGCCACTAACCCTGTAGCCAACAGGGGTCCCCCTTTAGTCTTTTTTTTTTTCCCACGCAGCAGTTGCCTCGCGGTTTAGGAGCTCTGAGAAACTTCTCACAACTTTCCTCATGGAACTTTTGAAGTTTAATCTTCCAAAATCACCCTCACTGGGGTCCCCCATCGTGCACCGTTCCCTCCGGCGCTCGGTGTTTCCCCGTAGTTTGCGTTCTATTCCCAGTGGCATTTCTCCTCTGTGCCCGACAGTCATCGACCGCACGCCCGCCTTTTTTTACGATGGCGACCGGGTTCTGAAAATGCCCCGAAAGTCCGAGGACCATGTCCATCACGGACCCGCACACAGTTTGCGTTTTTGTGCTTAGGTCCCTCGCACGATGTCCGTCTATGCCCTAGTTGCGCACAAATGATCCCCAAAGGCCGTCATGCTCGCCTGGACAAGATGGAGCACTTATTTGGTTCAAAACGTTCTGCTCCATTGCCAGTTCAAGCGCCATCGACCGGAGAGGGTCCATCGACCTCGGAGACGCCCCGCCAGGAACATCATGGAGCGGGTGACCATCAGTCACAGACGCCATCGAAGACCCGGGACCACTGGGCGTTCCCCACCCAATACCAGTGCTGGGCACCGAGCCTCCACAGGCCTCCATGGAAGCTCCGGTGATGCCTAGCCTGCCTCCTACCCTGATTGCCGTGCCACCCATGCTGGCCTCTCGGGAGGAATTGGACCGCATGGTCCAAGAGGCAGTGCTGAATGTCTTATGAGGCTTCCAACCGCCACTGGCACCAGAACCGCCTCCCTCTGTTTGCACCACTTCTTGAGCGCTTCAATACGCTCATCGGTGCCTTGCCTACTCAACCTCTGCCACCGCACACGCTGGCACAGTCGTCCATCGAGGCCGGATTCCTCGGAGGAGGAAGAATCTGTTCCCGGCCAAATCCCTCCACGGGAACCACCGATGCCTGAACCCATTCCAGGTCCATTGGGGCTATCTGTGCCCAAGCGCACCTCATTTCCCCCAGTGCCCTCGATGGCAGCACAGATTCCCTCGATGCCGGTGCTGCATCAATCAATGCCTTCCCATCCTTTCGGCTTTGGCATACTTCCTCCTTCAGGAAGTCCTCCAGGGAAAGGAGAGTCCCTATGACCCATGGTGAGATGCATTCTCAGATGATTCTTCACAAGCTTCCGAGGAGTTACTCAGAGCCTTCACCTCCGGAAGAGAGGCGACTATCTCTTCCGGAAGACCTTTCCTTGCCAATTTTGTCAAAGATGTCTGAGACTATTCCTTTTCCACTGGTGACTGAGGAAGATTCTTGCCACAAAAAGTTGGAGGTCTTACAGTTTGTAGACTCTCCAAAGGAGATAATAGCGATACCAGTGCACGAAGTCCTTCTTGACCTCTTGCACCGCCTGTGGGACCATCCAGGTACTGTACCTCCAGTCAACAGAAAGACAGATGCTACATACCTGGTCCAGCAAGCACCAGGTTTTCAGAAAAGTCAGCTGCCCCACCATTCTTTAGTTGTGGAATCAGCTCAGAAAAAGGCTAAACGATCACATCCACATTCATCTGCTGCTCCTGGTAAGGAACAGAAGGTATTGGATGCATTGGGGCGAAGAGTTTTCCAGAGGTCCATGTTGATAGCGCGAATAGCAGCATATCAATTATACATGACCCAATATAATAGAAATCTCTGGAAACAAGTCCAGGAGTTTGCAGAGACATTAACACAGCAACAACAGGAGACCTTGTCCTCCATCCTACAAAAGGATTGGAAGCAGGCAAACCTACAATTCTTTTGAAATAGCATCTAGAGTCTCAGCAGCAGGCATCAGTGCTAGGCGCTGGGCCTGGCTCAAAGCATCAGACCTACGCCCGGACGTGCAGGACAAACTTCAGATCTATCTTGTACAGGAGACAAACCTGTTCGGGGACAAGATTCAGGACGCAATGGCCCAGTTAAAAGACCATCATGAGACCCTGCGTTAGTTGCAAACTGTCTCCGCAGACATTCCCTCCATAGCCCGCAGGGAAACACATAGGGACACCAGGAAACAATTCTACAGGCCACACAGATATTTCCCTCCTGCGTCCTGTGCACGACAAGCGAGAACACCTAGGCCAGAGCTAGCTCCACAAGCTGGCTCTGCGGCTGGATTTTGACTCCTTTCCAGAGAGCAGCAGCCATCCTCCGGTGGGGGGCAGTCTTTGCCACTTTGCAACCAATTGGCACCCAATTACCATGGACCAGTGGGTATTATCCATCATAACACACGGTTACAGTCTAAATTTTGCAAAAATACCCCCAGACTTCCCATCCATTCCATTCTGGAGCTGGGACAGTCACACAAGACTACTCAAGTCAGAGCTCTTGACCCGAGCCGTGGATCCGGTTCCACTGGGTCAGCAGGAAAAAGGTTTCTACTCCAGGTATTTCCTAATTCCAAAAAAGACCGGCAGCCTCCGGCCTATTCTGGATCTCCGTGCCTTAAACACATTTCTTCACAAGGAACGGTTCCGAATGGTGTCCCTGGGCACCATGCTTCCACTACTACAACAGGGGGATTGGCTCTGCAACAGTCCACGTCACCCCAATGGCACGCCTCGCCATGAGAGTGATACAATGGACTCTCAAATCTGTGGTGACAAGCTACTCAACCGTTTCGTCCCTGGTACATATCACCAGCCAGCTTAGTCTGTCCCTTACCTGGTGGACACACAAAGCCAACTTGAAAGTGGGTCTTCCTTTCCAGCAACCGGCTCTTCAGGTGACCTTAACCACGGACGCCTCCAACCTAGGTTGGGGAGCCCATGTCCAAGGCTTTCAAACTCAAGGGACTTGGACAACAGCCGAAGCGACCCATCAAATAAACTTCTGGAGCTTTGGGCAATGCGGTATCCACTTTATGCATTCTAGGACTGCCTCTCTATTTAAATCAGTCCATAGTCTTGCCCACTTTCTTTCCAAGGCCTCACTCTCACCCGGGTGAGTGAGCTCTGCGCACACCTTGGATTGTAAGCGTGCTCTTGCATTTTATATAGACCGCACCGCAGTCCATAGGAAATCCGCCCAATTCTTTGTATCTTTTGATAAAAGCAAGGTTGGAGTTGCGGTGGGAAAGCAGACACTCTCCAACTGGTTGGCAAACTGCATTGAATTCTGCTACCAGCAAGCAGGCCTTCCACTTCAGGGACAAGTGAAGACACACTCGGTCAGGGCCATGGCAACCTCAGAAGCACATGATCGTTCAGTACCGATTGCAGACATCTGCAGAGCTGCGACTTGGAACTCTCTCCACACCTTCGCAGCCCACTACAAGGCTGGGAAAACAAGACTCCATCTTTGGCCAGTCTGTCCTATGAAACTTATTTCCAGTATAGAAACCCAACTCATCCTACTTCGACTTGTGAATTTCAGGCTGCCTCATCCTTGCCAACAGCACCACAGTTGTTGTGCCTTTTGCACATTTTGAGTGCTGATTGGCTTCTTTCTACGAGTCAGCCTGTAGCTTGCTATTCACCCATATGTGAGGACTACCATCCTGCTTGTCCTGGGAGAAAGAGTTGCTTACCTGTATCAGGTGTTCTCCCAGGACAGCAGGAAACCCACCCACCACCCTGCGGAGTTGGGGTTCGTTAGTTTTCTTATTTTATTTTTTGCTCGTACTTTTGCTACAAACGAGACTGAAGGGGACCCCTGGTGGCTACAGGGTTAGTGGCATGCTGAGCATGCTCAGTGTGCCAGTCAAAGTTCTAGAAACTTTGAAAAAAGTATTCTGTGACAGGGCTCCATCTGATATCACCCATATGTGAGGACTAACATCCTGCTGTCCTGGGAGAACACCTGTTACAGGTAAGCAACTCTGCTTTACCCCTTGCAGTGATAGGATTACATAGGGCAGCTTAGATACTGGAGATAGAAATTGAAAAAATGGCACGAAGAATCAGTTGGCTTAGGGGAGCCCATCATAACAAGCATTTCACACATTTCCTCTTGCATTGATAGAATTACATAGACCCACTATAAAGCAGAATGTAAAGTCACAGGTCTAGAAATAGAACGTGGTGTACTATTACCTAACAAGCATACCATAGACTCTTAGACATAGGGATAGGCCAAATTAAGAGCAAGGAGTTTAAACAACGGCGCTCACAAACACATTGCTTAGACTAGCCAATTAAAACAGAAATGCCCTTTGTAGAAAATCACCCATTGCATGGATCTACATAAAGGCAGACCATTCATTTTCTTGATTAAGTCCTGCTGGATGTAATGATTGTAATTTGAAAATACATTTTTGTTCTTTCTATATGAGCATATGATTCCTATCCCCACTCCAGTGTCTAGGAGGAACCAAATCAGTGGCACAAAAGCGCAGGTCTGTGATCAAATGATTCTTTCTGTGCCAATGTGTAGTAAGGGGAGCAGATTCAATATGCCACCGAATGACGCTACAGCGTTCAAAAATGCACGTTTTCAAACAGGGATGTCTTCCCTACATACAGTAGATGAAAGGGGCATCTAATGATATATACTATTCATGTTAAATTAGTTGAAAACCGCAATTTATGCGGGAACGTCAAGTGTCAGGGATAGATCGCATGCATGGCATTTACCAAGAGGTTGATGACTAGTAGAAATCTGGGGTGAACTATCCTCTGTGTTGAAATCAGAGGACACTATATCTCTTAAATTCCAGCAACAGTAAAAGGCAAAATGTGGTAAATCTTTAAAGCAATTAAGAGGAGTAAGCATTGACGAATGGGAATGTATGGATTTACAGATTTGACTAGCCAGTGATGAAAACGAGTATACACATGAGACCTGCCAAAGGTTCCTTAGGTCATTGATGAAACAAGTCCCTAATAACATGGAGAGCATGTTTATATGCCTGCTTTATTACCCTCCGGGGGGTATCCTCGTTCATAGAATTGCTGACACACAGATTTGACTTGAACCATGAAATTCTGGTGGGAAGAACATGTACGTCTAAGGTGGAAGAACTGTTCTATAGATATACTGTCACAAGAGTGCAGGTGGTGGCTGTTGTATGATAGGAGGGTATTTCTGTCCGTGCTTTTTTTGTATATGGAAGTCACAAGTTTCTTATACTGGATAATGACCAAGCATCCAAAAAGGATATTTGGGAATCACTGATAGTGCATGAGTTTTAAATTAGGGTTTTGGACATTGAGCCAATCAAAGAACACATATAGTTGAATTTCAGTATCTAGCAAGATGAAAAAATCTATTAAAATCTGCCATGTCACAATCAAGGGCCAGAATGTTGACATGTAGATAGAATCTTCAAATTCGGCCACATACAGACAAGCAATATCAGGGGCCATAGTGGCCCCCATTGCTGTACCTTTAGTCTGAAGAAAGAAACAATTGTCAAATTTGAAGTAATTCTTGGTCAAAGCTAAACAGGTGAGAGTAAGCAAAAAGTCATTGATCTAGGGGCATGTCTTACTGTAGCTAGGGCTTGGTGTTGGAATATTTGAATAGAGCTTCAAAATCTAAGCTTACTTAGTAGGACATGATCTGGTGGTAAATGCAAGGATTCTGTGGATGCAGTAAATTGGCTAGAGTCCCACACAAGATCATAACACGCAAATTTTCTCTCATGCATATTCAGTGTGGATATCGTGAAAACCTGACTGGCTGGGGGGGTCCCCAGGACAGGATTGGGAACCACTGATCTAATCAAAGATAGTAAAGGTTTTAGAAAATGGTCCACAAATTTGGATAAAAGTTCTAATACTGAGCCCTTACTAGAGATAATGGGAAGTCCAGGAGGATTAAAAAGGGATTTGTGTACCTTTGGAAGGACATAGAACACTGGAATTCTAAGGGTGCCTTCCTCAGATCTCATTACTCTGGATCAGGGCAGGTTGTACCATTCCAACATAAAAGTTCCTGTCTATCACCTGTGGTTGAAATTGTAGCCCTGTGAGTTATCAGACAATGTGTCTCAAGTTTTTACCTTCAAGAGGATTCCACTAGAAAATCCTATAGATTTAAGTGGAGGAGGTTTGCTCTGTGGTGTAAGCAAAAGACCTTAGTTCTTTCTCCTTTTTCACATAACTACTTGATTTACCCTCTACATTGGTCTCAAAACTAATGCCGTAAAATTCACCTTATGGCTAAGCCCATCTCTGAAGCCTTTAGTTGTCTGGTTTATGCTGGGCCTGTTTTATTTAGCCTCCCATTTGAGCCACTGCATTCCTGTGACTTGAAGGCACTGCCCTAGGTTTTGTTGTTGATGGCAGTCATTTTAGCAGACAGTCTGTGAGCTCCAAGCTCTAGTAACTTACCCACCTTATACCAAATTCATAATAGGATGGGTGCATAAGAGCACACTAAGTTTCTGCCTAAGGTGGTGTTGAATTTCATCTTAACCAGTCATTAGTCTTTCAATCACTTTTTTTCCCCAGGCCATATGGCCACGAAGGTGAACAAGCATTGCAGAGTTTGAACTGAAAAAAGAGCCTTGGCCTTCTACCTGGAGCAGACTGAAGCCCATAGAAAGTCCACCCAACTACTGTATTTTTTAAACAGCTGGGGATTGCTGTTGCCAAACAGATTATCTGGCTAGTAAACTGCATCTCCTATTGTACTTAGGCAGGGCTGAATCAGTTAAGCCATGGCAGTATTAGTGGCTCACCTGCAGTCAGTCCCTGTGGAGGAGATCTGCAATGCTGCTATGTGAAATTATTTTCACACATTCACATTTAACTGCTGTATTGGACAGGGATGGCTGCTGCTACAATAATTTTGGCCAATCTGTCCTGTGGAATTTGTTCAATCTGTAGAATCCAACTCTCTTCCTTCCTAGGGCCAAGTTTTGTTCTAGGCTGTCCCTCATAGGGTTAAGTTTAAAATAGTAAAAAGGCTTGTTACCAACAAATATTTTTGTGTCCATTGGCACTTCTCCTTTTTCCCATTGAGGGCAGCCTGTAGCTAGAGATTCCCTATGTGTGATGAGGATTGCCATCCTGTTTGTCCTCTGAAAAAGCAGCTGCTTACCTGTAACAGGTATTTTCCAAGGATAGCAGAATGTCCTGATACCCACCTACATCCCCTTGAAGTTGGTTTCTGCTTTTTTTTTTTTTTTTTTTTAAAGCTAAAATATGATTGAAGGGATCCCTTGTGGATTTAAGGGCATAATTGCATGCGTGGGTATGCTCAGTGAGGCACAGTCAGAGTTCTAGAAACTTTTGACATAAGTCATCCATCGGATGATGTCACCCATGTGTGAGGACTGACATCCTGCTGTCCTTGGAGAATACCTGTTATAGGTAAGCAATTGTGTTTTAACTTAAGGAGCGTACTATGTAGTAAAGGTCCTTGAGTGTTTTATCACTTTGAATATATGTAGGCTTTTCTTTGGGAAATATATTATATTGGATATAATGAAATAATGACACTAGTGATGTATCTTCATTGTTATGTCACCACTTATAGTTAAGTAACCTAATTTCCTGCTTGTTTACACTCTTTACTTAGCATAACAATATACTGTTTTTTTCCTTTTCCACTTCCTGATACACTAGTTTGATTTTGTGGATCTTTTGCTTTTAAATATACAATTGCAATTGGTAATGCAACTTTTTATTTTTAGACAGCAGCACTGAGAGCAGTAGGCAACATTGTTACTGGTACAGATGAACAGACACAAGTGGTCCTAAACTGTGATGTTCTGACTCATTTTCCAAATCTTTTGACACATCCAAAGGAAAAGATAAATAAGGTAAGCTTTTGTGTGTGGGTTTTGGTTTAACACCTCTCCTTCCTTTCAGGTCGATACAGTAAAGTGTGCTCCGTCGGAGCGCACTGTCAGCCTGCTCTGGACGCGTGTTTTCCCTTACCCCTTATTCAGTAAGGGGAGGAAAACACGCGGCCCACCCGCGGCACCTAATAGCGCCCTCAACATGCAAATGCATGTTGATGGCCCTATTAGGTATGCGCGCGGGATCCAGTAAGTAAAATGTGCAGCCAAGCCGCACATTTTACTCTAAGAAATTAGCGCCGACCCAAAGGTCGGCGCTAATTTCTTCTGGCGCCAGGAAAGTGCACAGAAAAGCAGTAAAAACTGCTTTTCTGTGCACCCTCCGACTTAATATAATATTAAGTCGGAGGTCCCCAAAAGTAAAAAAAAAAGTAAAAAAAAAAAAAAAAAAATTTGAATTCGGCCCGCGGCTGTTGGGCCGAAAACTGGACGCTCAATTTTGCCGGCGTCCGGTTTCCGAGCCCGTGGCTGTCAGTGGGCTCGAGAACCGACACCGGCAAAATTGAGCGTCGGCTGTCAAACCCGCTGACAGCCGCCGCTCCAGGCCAAAAGGAGGCGCTAGGGACGCGCTAATGTCCCTAGCGCCTCCTTTTCCCCGTTTTTCCCGCGTCACCTCATTTAAATACTGTATCGCCCGAACCGGCGAAGGGCTGGTGCGCGCGCCGGGAGAGCAGGGCGTTCGTCCGCTCTCCCGCGGTCTTACAGTATCGACCTGTTTATTAGTTTCCCTGTTCTCTTTCTTTTAGGCTTCCAGCTTGGGTTATGGCACCATAAGTCATCTTTTGTAGCTATCATAGTTTATAAGGCAAAATAACGTCTTAATCAAAGGGTAATGTAGCATAATTCTACAAACATTGTTGACACTAATGAAAAATTACTTGCTGCTTAGCAAATGCAAGAACTAGAGATGAGAAGAGCCTTATTTTAATTTGAAAGGGAATCTGGGGAGCTGAGAACAAAGGTCTGATTTCTAGATTTGTCTCAAACTTTAAAGTAATCAAGTAGATTAACTTTAGATTTGGAATGATAATGCTTACTAAGGAGACATTAAATGTTTTGCATATGAAACATTTTTACCCTTATGCTTTGGCACACTGCATCTAATAGAGCTTCTGTATAAGCTATAACCTTAAGGAACTTCATTTTCAGAGACAAAATGGTCATGGGTCCTGTTGAAGTGAGCTTGCTTTATTAGTAACATGGAGAAGGCGGGACAATAGTCATTCCCTTCTATCCCCTCTCCCATTCTCCCTTCAAAAAAATGCACACAAATACCAAAATGGGATACAAATGGCCAGAGTTTATTATGCATATACAAATAACTTGAGCCTAAACCAAAACGCATCCTTCCCCCCCCCCCCCCCCCCCCCCCAGCAACAAATGTTTCCCTTCAACCACTGGTACATCACCAAGGCCTAGTGACATACTGTTAACACACCTCCCACACCTTACCTCACAACCACTGCCATTACCAGTCCCCTTGCCACATCCCAGCAAGGAAAACCTACAACTCGCACAGCAACCCCCACTGTGCATACCTGACACGTGTAGTAGCCTCACTAGCTACACCTGCCCTGCCATGACCCCCTACACGACAAAGCCCAAAATTTAACTTAGGATCAAGTTACCCGCCACAAACAAGGATGACACCAGTGGACCTTGTTCCACTCCCCCCCCCCCCCCCCCCCCCACTGCAGCTACTCTCTAAATGAGAAACCTCTCCAAAGGGTCCTGGAAAGAGTTGTTAAAAAGATCAATCCCAATATCTGATAAATGCACCCCATCTGACTGATACAGGCCAGAACAATTATCCCCCACCCACTCATGCTTAATTCTAAACCCTTCATGCGTCTCCAGCCAACCCCCAACCTGACGATTGATCTTAATATCTTTCTTCCAAAGAGGCTGCTCCCTTAACTTAAAATGCATAATTACATCCGACCACCCAAATCAAGTAGCGTCCATAACATTCATAACACTCAAATCCTTCCTGGCAGCACTCACAAATTCCCTATATGTCCATACCCTCAAATCATTTCCCTGAAGATGCAAAACCACAACCTCTGATGCCAGATATTTCTCCATCAATCTCTGCAGCATAAGCACCATCTGATCCCAATGCATCCCACGTTCCCTAAACCAACGCACCTGCTTTACAGATGCTGCTAATCTCAGTTCCCTGTACGTACCTGGATCAGTCCAGACAGTGGGTTGTGTCTCCCTTCCAGCAGATGGAGTCAGAGAAAAGCTTGAAGGGGTGCTCTCTTATAGCCTGGAGCGCCCTCTGCGTCCCTTCAATATTTCTCTGACTCCAGCAGATGAAGGTTGCAGAACATGCAGTTCCCCATTTCAGCTTCAGCAGGATAGAATTTTAGATTTCTCTCTCTCATTCCTTCTTAAATTCTTTCACTGTCTGGATCAGTTGGCACAGGGACGATGGATGTCTGTGCAAGTGACGTGGCCGATCAATTCTCTCGAAACCAGAGTGGTTCGTCTTGCTTTGAAGCGTTTCTGCCCCCTAGTTCATCTCCAAGCCATAAGGATACTCGCCGTCAACGCCACTACAGTAGCGTACATCAACCATCAAGGAGGAACAAAGCCGCCAGGTCTCTCAGGAGACGGACAAGTTATTGGCGTGGATGGCACTCCACCTCTCCCACCTGGTGGCGTCCCACATAGCAGGAGTTGACAATGTCCAAGCGGATTTCTTAAGCTGTCAACACATAGATCCCGGAGGGTGGGAACTCTCCGAGAATGCAGTGGCTCTCTTCGCCCGGTGAGGGACTCCCCATCTGGATCTGATGGCCACTCAAAAGAACGCGAAGGCTTGCGCTTCTTTAGTCGCAGAAGGGAGCACGGCGCGGAAGGAGTGGATGCCCTAGTCCTCCCATGGCCGCATAACCTCCTACGTTACGTGTTCCCGCCATGACCCCTGGTGGGAAAGGTGCTTCGAAGAATAGAGCTTCACCAAGGTCCTGTAATTCTAGTGATGCCGGAATGGCCACGAAGGCCGTGGTTTGCAGACCTAGTCAACCTCGCAGTGGACGGACCTCTCCACCTGGGACATCTTCCCAACCTTCTGCGTCAGGGTCCTGTATTTTTCGACCGGGCAGATCGCTTCTGTCTTGCGGCCTGGTTTTTGAGAGGCGCAGGTTGAGGAGATGGGGCTACACGGAGGATGTTATTTCGACCCTCCTGAAAGCTAGGAACGTTCCACTTCTACCTCCTACGTGCGGGTGTGGAAAGTCTTTGAGACCTGGTGTGAATCCATAGGTGTATCTCCACCTCGTGCTTCAGTAGTCCAGAATACTATTCTTACAGCGAGGCCTGGAGAAGGGGTTGGCATACAATTCCCTGAGGGTTCAGGTGGCAGCCCTTGATTCCTTTGTCCATCACCTGGATGGAGCTCCTCTTTCGTCACATCCTGATATAGTCCGGTTTCTAAAGGAACTCAGATTCTAGGTGGTCCTCCTTTTGAGCCGCTGAGAAGAGCTCCCTCAAAGAGGGCTGGTGTCCATCTGTTCTGCCCGCTGGATCTCGGAGCTTCAAGCTTTGTCATGCAGGGAGCCTTCCCTCCGTTTCACAGATTCGGGAGTATCCTTGAGCACAGTTCCATCTTTCCTGCCAAAGGTGGTCTCTGCCTTTCATTTGAATCAGTCAGTGGAACTACCATCCTTCCCTGACGAGGATCCCAGAGAACTTAGACTGCTCGATGCCAAGCACGTCCTAATTCGATATCTGGAGGTTACGAATGAATTCCGCCTATCGGACCATCTTTGTCCTGTAGAGCGGACCCAAAAGGGGGAACAAGGCTTCTAAAACCACAATTGCTCATTAGTTAAAGGAAGCAATCTCTTCAGCGTACGTTGGTGCTGGTCGGCCACCTCCAGAGGGCATCAAGGCTCATTCGCTTCATGCTCAAGCAGCTTCCTGGGCAGAAAGCCAGGCAGTCTCGCCGCAGGACATATGCAGAGCAGCTACCTGGAAATCGTTGCACACTTTTGCACGTCACTATCGCTTAAATCTCCAGTCACTGGGTTTTGGCTCCTTTGATGCCCAGGTCATTCGAGCAGGGCTATCCGGGGACCACCCTACGTAGGGAATCTTTGGTACATACCACTGTCTGGACTGATCCGGGTACGTACAGGGAAAATAAAATTATTCCTTACCTGCTAATTTTCGTTCCTGTAGTACCACGGATCAGTCCAGACACCCACCCTAAGTACTTTTGAATATCAGCTCGAATGATTAACAGTATGAGGACTGTTCGTGTATTGCCAGTGGTTCCTTTTGCAAGTTTGTTCTCACTTCAATTTCTAATCAAAACATTCTTGTACATAGTTACAGTTTGAGGTTGGTTTACTTGATCTATTACATGGTTTCTTCTTGCTTTGATATACTCTATACTGAAGGGACGCAGAGGGCGCTCCAGGCTATAAAAGAGCACCCTTCAAGCTTTTCTCTGACTCCATCTGCTGGAAGGGAGACACAAACCACTATCTGGACTGATCCGCGGTACTACAGGAACGAAAATTAGGTAAGGAATAATTTTCTTATCCATTCCATACGGGTGCTTCATACCCCTGCAACATGCCCAATGAACAAATGAGTGGCCCACGACCCAGGCATACCCATAATAGATTCCATCTTCCCGCAGCTCTGAAAAATGCACACAAAAAAGTGACCACTCCAAAGCCTCATATCCATTGCAACAGGCACTTCCTAAAATTCGCCTCACGTATGATGTAAAAACCTTAGAAGGCCATCTTCCAATTTCACAAATCTGATCATCCAACAGACCTGCCTCCACTGCACTAGTTGCCACACTAATTCTAAAAGAGTGCGTTTTATACACACTCACATCCCACCCCAAATGAGCTATCACCAACCTCAATACACTTGCAAACTGATAATGTGATACCGGCGCCCCGCCACCACTGGCCTGATTCGCAAAAAGGCCTGCACACACCTGACTGGAAATACCTAGGAGTGAAACGCCCACCTCAAAGTAAGTGTGACCCTTGCATCCCTGATCTACCTTAGATCTGTGTATTCTAAACAAAATGTGATCCTCAAAACCAGACATATTTTGCCAACGGCAAACACCCCCCCCCCCAGTCCCTGGACACACACTAGATTCAGTCACCAGCTCTCCCATACACAAAGCCCCAAAGAAGGCAAATGAAAATGCAACCTGAAACACCACTTCAGAATCCAACCCAACAGACCTCCAGCAAATGCAAAATAACCAGCAATTCCTCATAACGAATCTCTGCTTATCCTTAACTACCCCCCTGTACCCCAATTCCTTACATACGCTTGACTGCAAAACTACCCATCGGATTACCCCAACCTAAAATCTTGGAAAAAATGAAAAACCCCGCCCAGTGCACCCTCACCAGTGCCAATGAATACCCCACCTGAAATATACTGTAACATTGCAAATTCAGAAACAGATCCCCCCCCCCCACACACACACACACACCATCCTCCAGCACTCAAAACAGGACACACCACCTCTGCCCCGCATGTATGGTGCCCACATTCTTGACGTAACTGAAGTCCAAATCATGTCCCGTGCTCCTTCAGGCCAGACTTCCAAAGATATTCTGGGACTTCTGCTCCAATCGCTTCTGCTTTCGGGGCCAGTCTCTGAAAGACATCCCATTTAAAACGAGAGAGAGCATCCGCTATTGAGTTGTCCACCTCAGGAACATGCCTGGCAGTAGCCGAAACATTCTAACTCAAACATACCACCAATTCCCGCAACATTGCCGAAACTCTGACATTTCACCAACTGATTTATAACTTCCACCACTCCCCACAATTGTTGTACCAAAACACAACCTTCCTGTCCCTAAGGTGCTGACCCCACAAAGCCAACACTATGGGGAAACAACTCCAAGAACTTTGTTCCTTGTAACACCATTCTCCACCCATGACTGAGGCCAGCTGCCAGATCACCATTCCCCTTGCCAGTACATCCTGAAACCTCACACCTTTGCTGCAATTGAATAAAATTCCAAATCCCTATTGAATACCAACTCCTGCTGCATAATACGCACCCCATAAAAGGATTCTAAAAATGTCTCCCAAACTCTTAGAAACCCAAATGAAATGATGCTGCCTCAGGACCCTCGCCATAGAAGCAGACAGCTGCATTATAAAAGCCCGTCCCATCAGGATCACCCTGCACGCAAAATTCAAAGACCCAATTAAAGATCGCATCACCTTTTAACGTCTTTCTTAGCAGAACCAGCTAACCCTACCAATTCCCACAATTTCTGCACTTTTTCATCCAGTAACATCGATACCATAGTATCCGAGTCCAGTTCAATCACTAAAAAGGGGTGTCTCCCCACAGGACCTTTCATTTTCTCCTTAGCAACGGGAATCTTAAATGTACTGGCCACCTCCAAAAACCCACCTAGCAAATCACCACACACAGTCAACTGTGCTGGACCCACAAACAAAAAGTTATCCAAATAATGCAATATGGACAAGATGCCAGAGGACTGCACTGTCACCTATTGCACAAATGTATTAAATGTTTCAAACAAAGCACGAGACACTGCATACCTCATCGGTAAACAATGATCCACAAAATACCTACCCCGAAAAGTAAAACCCAACAACGGAAGACAACTCTGAATTGGCAACAAAGGAAAAGCAGACTTTTTTGCCATGAGGGCATCCCTACCTGCACTTCTTACCAATGATACCGCTTCATCAGTTGACACATAGTGCACCGAACACCTTGCCTTAAGAATAAAATCATTAACGGAATTTCCAAACAAAGGATAAATTCATAATTAACCTAAACTTGCCAACTTCCTTCTTTGGAACCACCGCCAACGGACACAAATGCATATTTTCAAAAGGTGATAAAACTGCCCCACTACATGTCCCAAACTCAATTCACCCTCTAACTTATCACTCACCACCTTTGCTAAACAACTTGCAGACCTCGCATTCTTCATCAAATCTCCCCCCCCCCCCCCCCCCCCCCCCAACATATCTGCCGCCAACCAATTCGGATAGTGCACAAAACACTCCAGCATTGCAGCCAAAAGAACTGTTGTCGGCAAACTTCAACACCTCATGGCTTAGCTCTTGATCCCCCACCACCACCAGACCTCTTGGCACATTTAGTCGGTGTGCCCCCCCCCCACCACAACCACGTACTGAGCACACATGCCTAAACTTACATTCGGAAAAGAGACAAGATGTTTAGTTAATGGCAACAGACATCTGAACTGCCTACCTGAAACTTAACCCTACCCCCTTCCTTTCCTCCCAGTTGACTCAGTAAAGGAACCAGACTGCCCTACCCCCTCCACCTACTTTACTTCTCCCACCATGCCCTTTATTTGTCATTTGCGTCGGCCACAAAATAATATCCTGAGAAGCCCATGTCATAAAAAGATTCCCTTCCATCTTATCCAAAAACAATTCAGAATTTAACCAAGCCCAGCCTTCGTAATCCCTAAATGCCCCCAAAATACTATCAGCATAACCCAATAAAGCCCCATATTGGACAAATCAGTGCCCTACTACACTGGCCAAATGCAAAAAACAGTGAATCCACTTAACGATATTCCTAGGAACTTTCCTAGACCCCTCACTCCCCTTATACTTCTTTCTCTTCTTAACCCTCCACCTACCTTCCAAAAACTTAAATATATCAATATAACTGCGCCTCCTAATTTTCTTCCTAAGCCTTCTCAGAACACACTCCCACAACTCCATGAAAGCCCCCTCCACACAGCCCACCACCTGCCCTGGGCCCCCTTCAACTACCCTACGACTCGGCTTAGACTCGCCCTCCAAAGAACTATCCTCTTTAGACCTCTTCCGTCCCAGATCCTCCCCAGCATCCCTTTTAGCTGACTCACCATCCGGGGTCCTGTTCACACTCTGATCAGATCCACCTGCTGCTGTTGCCATCTCTGAACGCTCCTCTCTGTCAACCACATCCTGACGCAGCTCCACTCTTCCATACGCTGACTGCTGTCTCCATGTCTCATGCTGAGATGTCCCTGCACCTGAAACCACAGAACCAGGGCAAGCACTGGGACCAGCACCCTCAGTCCCACCCATCTCTGACTTCTCACCCATATCATGTCTACACTCCCCATACCACCCCAAGCTAAAAAACCCAGGTCCCCAAACCAGCCCTCTGCACCCCCATCTCAGTGGCTGTCCCCAAACCAAAAACTCCAAAAGGAGGACCCTGTAACTCAGCCCCTGGCCCCCCAAAACAACTACCACCCATCCCCATAGACAAATCAAAATCCAAATGGCCCATGCCCTCCAACTAGAACCTGGAAGTCCACAAACCCTAGAAATAGGAGAACATTTCCCATCAAAACCCCACCTCCAAGAACCCCTGAAACACCACATGAACCAAAGCAGGCCCAAAATGCCTACCAGAACCGACCCTCATTAGGCACCACCACAGATACCCCTGAAGATGGAACAGGAGCCAGGTGGTTTAGGGGCACAATCTTCTTCCTTGCTACCCCAGGCCCTCCCTTGGAAACACCTTTTACTCCTCCCCTGACCGCCCCCGAAGAAATCCACTCCCCAGGCCTAATGGTCATAGCTCTATCCTTAGAGCCTGCCCCTCCCCCACATGCACCACATGGGGCCACTGGAACAGCTTTAACAGGGATACTACCAGCAGCAGAAGCCTGACCAGGGAGAGGATCACGACAGGACACTGGAACCAATAGGCCCTGCCACCCCCGCAAGTCCTGGAACACCCCCACCCCCACCAAAAAGCGGCAGGGAAAGCCCGCACACCAGGCTCCTCAATAGCATTTGGACAGGAGCCCCGCTACCCAGCGATGAATCCCCATTACTCACTGCTACAGTCACTATTTCGGAGGCACCTGCCTCCCAAGCAACTGAGCCCCTGAAGGCCTCACCTCCATGATGACGCCGAACTGAAAAAATAAAAGGAAAAAACATCTGCATCAACGACAAAGACCCAAAAACCAGAAGAATACTGCGCCAAAATTAGACAGGACGCCACTCAAAAATACAAAAAACGCGAAGAAAAAATGAAGGCAACAAAACACCAAAGGGGTGGGGGGCGGAAGAAACAGAAGAAAAACAACCCCAATGAGGAAACCAACAGGGCCAAGAGAATACCCCTGCTGTGCTGGCCATCAAGAGAGCTCCCTCAACAACCCCAGGTAAAGCAAAAAAGTGCCAAGCAACGCGCACGTCCCCTACCTGCCCTAAAACCACCAATCCTGACTCTCAACCTCTTTCAGAAATTCTACCCCCCTCACACTACCCTCCTCCCTCCAACTC
Source organism: Rhinatrema bivittatum (assembly GCF_901001135.1). NCBI lineage: Eukaryota > Metazoa > Chordata > Amphibia > Gymnophiona > Rhinatrematidae > Rhinatrema > Rhinatrema bivittatum. The sequence continues at coordinate 120,079,989 of NC_042619.1, forward strand.
CCTGAAGAAAACACAAAATTCATTCAGGAAATTACTGCCTGCCACTATTGGGCCGATACAGTACAGTGCGCTCCAGTGGCGCGCACTGTTAGCCCGGGTTTGGCTGCGCGTTTTCGACGCGCTAGCTTTACCCCTTATACAGTAAGGGGTAATAGCACATCGAAAACGCACAGCCAACCCCCCCAAAACTAATAGCACCCACAACATGCAAATGCATGTTGATGGCCCTATTAGTTATTCCCACGCGATCCAGAAAGCAAAATGTGCAGCGAAGCCGCACATTTTACTTTCAGAAATTAACCCCTGCCCAAAGGCTGGTGTTAATTTCTGCCGGCGCCAGGGAAGTGTACAGAAAAGCAGAAAAAACTGCTTTTCTGTACACCCTCCGACTTAATATAGCGATTTTAAGTCTGAGTCCCCAAAAATTAAAAAAAAAATTTTAAATCTGCTCGCAGGTCGGAAGACGGACGCTCAATTACGCCGGCATCCGTTTTCCGAACCCGTGGCTGTCAGCGGGTTTGAGAACAGATGCTAGCAAAATTGAGCATCGGCTGTCAGACCCGCTGACAGCCGCCGCTCCTGTCAAAAAAGAGGCGCTAGTCGTGCTAGTGTCTCTAGCGCCTCTTTTTACCGCGGGCCCTCATTTGCATACTAAATCACGCGTCGCCGAAAGCAGGCGCTCGCCTCTGAGCACCGGCTTTCCCGTGGGTTTTACTGTATCGGCCTTTATGTTAATTGTGGCATGGTGGACCCTGCCCCCCTGCCTTACACTTATGACACACTCATATACTTCCTGCCTTGGGAAGTAGTATTTGAGAGGAGTTAGGATTAAGCAAGCTCCTTTAAACTCTGCTTTATAATTGAGATGATTTCTTTCCAGAATAATTAGAGCTTTCCTAGCGTGTAGCAGATGGACTCAAAACAAATGGGTATAGTGTGCTCGTGCTAGCAGTTGGAGACGGATCTGACGTCAGCAAGGGGTACATATACCCCCGCAGGAAGTGCAGCAACTCAGTAATTTCCGTCTCCAAAGCAGTTTGGAGCTACCTTACACTCGCTGAGCGTTTTTTCCAAATTCTAACGACTAAATTCATAGAAGAATCCTACCTGAAGACGAGCCCCGCACTCCTGCGGTGAATACCATTCGGTCCCTCCCCCAGTTGAGTTTCCCGAGGTGATTTCCGTGGTCCCTCGGAGGTAAGAGCCTCTGTCCGGTGGCCGATTCGCGGCAGGGACCTAGCCCCGAGTGAGAAGGGCTCGGGCGCGGCACAGAGGCAGCCTCGGTCCCAGTGCGGACTTGGCCCCCGAGCGAGACGAGTTCGGGCACGGCCTAGAGGCAGCGGGTGCACTTCCTCGAGCGCAGCGGTGACGGTAATCACCCTCTCCCCCCGCAGCCAGAGACCGCCCAGGTCGCATCCGGGAAGCACCGAAGACAAGGTAAGGCGTACATCTTTACTTGTGGGTCTCCAAGGAAGCAAGGATTAGCGGGGTCTGCCTACGTGGCAGCCCGCCAAGGAGGTCGCCATTTTACCTGCCTGCTCGCCGTCACCATTTCCCTGGTTCGTCGCCTCGCTCTAGCGCTCAGGCCAGACTGAGTGCACAGGCGACGGGCGCATATGTTGGGCGCCCGAAAATAATTGGGCGCATATTTGAATAGGCGCACGCTGCTAGGCGCACGGTGATACGCACACATTAGTAGGCGCATATCTTTCGCGCATTTTACAAGGCGCATACTCCGGCTGGGAGCGCACCGAATAGAGATAACAGACAAGATGGAGCGTAGGACAGCCCATGCGTCCGCAGAGCCGGCACCTCCAGAATCAGGCATAAGAGCTCTAGGCCTCTGCTCAGCATGCAACCTCAGAGCCACACAGAGCGAGGAAGCAGACTCCCTATGTGCCCAATGTGAGGAGGCCCTGGGAGTTCCAGGCCAGGGCCGGTCCCAGCCCAGCGTACTTGCCAGTTCCTCAGGGAACACCCCAGACTTAGCAGGCAGCGGTGAGCAGCCAGGGAACCCGAGAGACCTGGTGCCCCTAAGGCTAGAACCTGCTTCGCTCTCCTGGGTGGAATTATTCAAGGGGATTCATGCCTTTGTCAAGATGCAGTCTGATCCCCGAACAGACCCATACGTACCGGAGGACCCCGCCCCTGGACCCTCAAGACCTAGGCACGGCCACTCGCCACCCGGAAGCCCCACTTATGGGGATTCAGATTGTTCTGAGGAAGAGGGCGAGCCCCCCGAGGAGGGAGAGCTTCCCTCGGGAATAGAACCGTATCGAACCATGAGACGCTTCTTTCTTAAAGAGGATCTCCCAGACCTGGTTTCTCAATGCCTGTCTGAGCTGGCTATCCCGGGCCAAGACACCCCAGGGGAACTTAGAATGAACCCTCTGCTAGAGGGCCTGCGCCAAACGGCTCACCATTTTCCCCTCCTACAAGCAGCACAACAGCTAATCGATCTGGAATGGAATGCGCCGGAGGCCTCATTCAAAGGGGGTCGGGCCTTATCTGGCATGTACCCGGCAACCAAGGAGCTGCTGGCGTGCCCTAAGGAGACGCCATAGTTTGTGCAATTGTGAAGCACACCACCATTCCGGTGGGGGGGGGGGGGGGGCGGCCCTCAAGGATGCACATGACCGGCGCATGGACGCCATTCTGAAACAAGCCTTTGAGGTGGCAGCCATGTCCCTACGAATTGCGATCTGCTGCACCGTGGTGACGCGTTCCTGTTTATCACAAGCTAGGAACAACACCCCGGGAGAAGAATTGGAATCAGCTCTCTCGTTCCTCACTGACGCAGCCTCCGACCTAGTCCACCAAGGGAGTGTCATCCTCAGTGGCAGCCAGGAGACAGCTCTGGCTACGAAATTGGTTGGCCGACTCCTCTTTCAAGACACGCCTCACAAGAATGCCCTTTAAGGGATCCCTCCTGTTCGGCAGCGACCTCAAGAAACTGGCTAATAAATGGGGCGCCTCTCCATTACCCCGTCTACCAGAAGACAGGTCAAGGAGGAGCCAGCGCCATTTTCCTAGGCCATCCAGAGGTAGAAGCTCTCAGCGCTTCAACCCTTACAGGGCTCGCTACCAAGCACCTCGTTCTCAGACCAGGAACCAGTCCTTTCGGCCCAAACACAACAAGAGGAGAACCGGTTCGGGTCCCGGCCGCACCCCACAATGAGAATCAGCCGACCCTTCTGGGGGAAGAAGCCATAGGGGGCAGGCTAACCCTATTCTACCGCAGGTGGGTCGAGATTACCTCGGACCAGTGGGTCCTCGCCATCATCCGAGAAGGGTATTACCTGGACTTTCTTCGGCTCCCTCCGGACAAGTTTGTGGAATCTCCTTGTCCACCCCTCAAGAGGGCGGCACTGGAAGCTACCTTGCGGAGGCTCCTGTCCCTAAACGCCATAATCCCAGTGCCTGCATGGGAGATAAATTCTGGGCATTATTCCATTTATTTCATAGTACCCAAGAAAGAGGGCACTTTCAGGCCCGTCCTGGACCTCAAGTCAATCAACCGACACCTACGGGTCCCCAGCTTTCGCATGGAAACTCTGCGGTCAGTCAAAAGTGCAATACAGCCAGGGGAGTTTCTCACATCCCTGGACCTGTCAGAAGCCTACTTGCATATCCCAATCCATCGGGATCACCAGCGCTACTTACACTTCAAAGTCCTGAGCCAACACTTCCAGTTCCGAGCTTTACCCTTCGGGTTAGCCACCCCACCGCAGACCTTTACCAAGGTCATAGTAGTAGTGGCAGCGTCACTCAGGAAAGAAGGAATTCTCGTCCATCCCTACCTGGACGATTGGCTGATCAGGGCAAAGTCACCGGAGGAGAGCCACCAGGCAACCAACAGAGTTATATCTCTTCTGGAAAGCCTAGGATGGGTAGTCAACACAAACAAGAGTTCCCTACAGCCTTCCCAGTCGCTGGAATACCTAGGAGTCCGATTCGACACCCAGGAAGACAAGGTCAGCCTGACCTCCAAGAGGAGATCAAAACTCCGGAATCTTCTGCAAGCCCTGCTGAGCGCCACCCAGCCCTCAGCTTGGGATTACCTACAGGTCCTCGGCCTCATGGCATCCACTCTGAAGGTGGTACCATGGGCGCAGGTTCATATGAGACCATTACAACGAGCCCTCCTATCTCGGTGGAGCCCATGATCACAGAACTACACGATACACTTACCTCTACCAGCCAGAGTGCGGAATCAGCTACGGTGGTGGTTGCAGCCCGGCCACACGAGCTGGAGGTCAAAAATGTCCTCCCCAACCTGGACCCTGCTCACTCCAGATGCCAGCCTGAACGGATGGGGGAGCACACTGCGAAGAACTAACCGCCCAAGGGCGGTGGAACAAAGAAGAGTCGGGGTGGAACATCAACCGACTAGAGGCACGGGCAGTCAGGCTAGCCTGCCTGCAATTTGCCCACAGACTTCGAAACAGGGCGATCAGAGTGATGTCTGACAACGCCACCACGGTGGCATACATCAACAGACAGGGCGGAACCAGAAGCCGACAGGTATCCTTAGAAATAACACCCCTGATGGCTTGGGCGGAGGCGAATCTCCAGGACATCTCAGCCGTCCACATTGCCGGGAAGGACAACACCACAGCAGACTTCCTCAGCAGAGAAAGCCTAAACCCGGGGGAATGGCAGCTGTCGCCCACAGCTTTCCAGATGATTGTGGATCAGTGGGGGACTCCGGGCATGGACCTACTAGCGGACAGGTCTAACGCTCAAGTACCCAGATACTTCAGTCGCAGACTAGATTCTCTCTCCCACGGGATCGACTCTCTGGTACAGCCATGGCCTCAGGGGATCCTGCTATATGCTTTTCCTCCATGGCCCCTGCTGGGCGCCATTATACACAAGATTCAGCGGCACAGAGGCCTAGTTCTTCTAGTGGCCCCGGACTGGCCAAGAAGACCCTGGTACGCAGACATGAGAAGACTGCTGGCAGGGAATCCACTACCCCTGCCTTCACACAGGGACCTGCTGCGGCAAGGTCCCATCCTCCACGAGGATCCAGCTCAATTCTCTCTTACAGTCTGGCCATTGAGAAGACTAGACTGAAGAAAAGGGGATACTCGGGGCCGGTAATAGATACACTCCTCCGAGCACGCAAGTTCTCCACATCACTAACATATATAAGGATCTGGAGAGTATTTGAAGCCTGGTGCGACACTCACAGCACCAATCCACATGCCGCTAAAATCCCTATCATTTTGGATTTCCTGCAAGATGGACTTCAGAAGGGTCTGTCCCTCAATTCCATCAAGGTTCAGGTGGCAGCGCTATCCTGCTACGGTCCCAGGAGTGACGGCAACAGCATTGCCACACACCCAGACGTTTCACGTTTCCTGAAAGGAGTCAAACACATTCGCCCGCCACTGAAGTGGCCAGTGCCCCTGTGGAACCTCAACCTAGTTTTGGAATTTCTAGCGGGACCCGCCTTCAGACCCCTTCGAGGCCTGTCCCTCCGTTTGTTAACCTTGAAGATAGTGTTCCTGCTGGCCGTATGCTCAGCACGCCGCATCTCAGAGCTACAAGCGCTGTCCTGCCGTGATCCGTTTCTCAGAATCACTCCAGAGGCTATCCATCTTCGCACGGTTCCTTCCTTCTTACCCAAAGTAGTCTCACACTTCCACCTCAACCAAACCATATCCTTGCCAACCACGGAAGGTTTGAAGAAGTCGGAAGAAGGTTGAATACTGCGCCATCTCGACATCAGCAGGCTGCTGTCCAGATACCTGGAAATGTCAGAAGCAGTACGAAAGACGGACCACCTGTTCGTCCTTCACAGCGGGAAGAAGCAAGTGGAAGCGGCCTCATGGGCAACCATCGCCCGCTGGATCAAAGAAGTTATCAAGGCGGCCTACGTAGAAGCGGGAAAACCACCACCTCTACGGGTCAAGGCTCACTCTACCAGAGCGCAAGCGGCCTCCTGGGCAGAAACTAGGATGCTGTCGCCGGCAGAGATATGTAAAGCGGCAACGTGGTCCTCCCTCCATACCTTCTCCAGATTCTGCTGTCTGGACATCCAGGCCAGAGAGGACACAGCATTTGCGAGGGCAATCCTAAACGGACCTCGGGCAGCCTCCCATCCAGTCGGGGAGTAGCTTTTGTACATCCCATTTGTTTTGAATCCATCTGCTACACGCTAGGAAATGTAGAGATTACTTACCTGATAATCTCGTTTTCCTTAGTGTATGCAGATGGACTCAGCATCCCGCCCAGCTGCCGGTATACATGGGGATTCACCGACTCACGGTAAGCCATGTTTTCTTATATAGGGCATCCACCCTGCCGGGTGTCGACGCCTTCCGGTTGAGAACACTGGCGGTCTCCAGCTACTATCAATCGGTCAGGGTACTCATGTTCATTTAATCGATCGGTCAGTCACACATATATCCATAAAGCTTTTGCAAGGAAGATTACTGAGTTGCTGCACTTCCTGCGGGGGTATATGTACCCAGTGCTGACGTCAGATCCGTCTCAAAGTGCTAGCACGAGCACACTATACCCATTTGTTTTGAGTCCATCTGCATACACTAAGGAAAACGAGATTATCAGGTAAGTAATCTTTACATTTTTCCATGCTCCTAGTAGTTTTTATGAGAAGGGTATGGCTAAGTTTTCTGACTTAAATTATTGATCCTTAATTTTGACTACTGTAAAGTGAATAATCCTGTAATAGTCCCTCAGAAATGACCTTACATTCCATTTCAGAATTAAGGTGCAGAACTAGAGAAGGATATCTTTGCTCTCCCACCACAACAAGTATAACAGACAAATGTTTCATAACACCCTGAACAGACCCTCATCTGTTTATCCCATAAGGATCCAAAAACTCTTTAATCTGTTTTAGTACTATGATAATTTTTTGTCTAACTTATGTCTGCAATTTTGCCTGTAACTTCTCAGAAAAGACAGACTAGTTTGTATATTCTGCCAATCAGAAATGAAATGGTGTATTTGGTTTAAAATTTGGTACCTGAATGTAATATATACTGTAAAGCAATCATGTAACGTAATGTGCTTTAAAGCAGACTACTGGATTTTACCAGGAGGCCCCCTCCATAAAGCTGAAATGTTCACAGGACTTTACATACTAGGTCATACCATAGGTCCATCAAGCCCAGCATCTTGTATTAGACAGTGGCTAATCCAGGTCACAAGTACCTGGCAGCATCCTAGATCCAGTCCTCCTTACTCATATACAGGGATAAGCAGTAGCTTTCTCATATCTACACGGCTAATGGTTTATGGACTTTTTTCCTCCAGGAAGTTGTCTAAACTCTTTTTTTTAAACCCTGCTACACTCTGCTTTCACCATATCCTCTTGAAACAATTTAATTGTTCAGAATGAAAAAATACTTGTTTGTTTTAAATGTGCTATCTACTCCAGTTTCCCGATCTTTTCAAACCCAAGGCACACCTACAGTAACAAAAATGCTGTGTGATCACCGATCTCCATGGAACTGGCAGTGCAGATTTGGAGGGGTCTCATATGGCTAAAAGATCTTGTGAAACATTGAAAGCTACACCAGTCTCTCTTCCAACCTTTAAAACGAAGGGAGTGAGGCAGCAGAAACATACGTGGACCAGCTACCTTCTATATACAAGTGCAGGAGAAGAGAGAAGTCAGTATGATGCAGACTGCCAGTTTGCTGATAGTATGTGGGTACCAGAGTTCCTCCACTGCTGCTGCTCCCAGCACTCAGTCACATCTAGTGTTCAGTGTACTCTAACCCCATGTCACTCAGCCTGGGGTTAGGACAGAGGCTAGAAGATGAGGTTTCTGTGCAAATGTGTGCGCTGCACAAAGTGTGGGATTCATCTGTCTGTGTCCTGTATGCTGCCCATTGATTACCATGCTGGGGCTCAGACTGTAGCTAGGATGAAGTTAAGAGCCACCGCTGGTGTCTTGTTGCTGAGAACAGAGCTAAGGTGCTAGTCTGGATCTGAGCACCTGGCACTGATGACTTCCATGGCACACCTGATGAAATCTGAAGGTACAATGGTGGGTCATGGCCCACTGGTTGGGAATCACTGCCCTAGTTCTAGTGCTATTTGAAAGGGTTATTAACCTTCTGTTTAACTGTTCCATCCCAACAGTTTTATATGCCTCTCATATCTCAGCCATCTCTTCTCCAGGCTGAAGAACCCTAATCTGTTTAACACTTTCCGCATAGGGGAGCTGTTCCATCACCTTTATCAGTTTGGTCACCTTTCTTTCTACTTTTTCTAGTTCTGCTATAATTTTGGAGATGGGGCGACCAGAACTGCATACAGTACTCAAGGTGAGGTCGCACCATAGATTGATACAGAGGCATTATGATATCCTTTGTTTTATTTTACATTTATTTCCTAATAATACTTAACATTTTATTTGACTGCCATTGCACACTTGGCCAGAGGTTTCATAGTATTCAATGATTCCAAGATCCTTTTCCTTAGTGGTGATGCCTAATATAGCACCCAGCATCATGTGCCTGTAGTTTGTATTATTCTTCTCCATCTGCATCACTTTACACTTGACATTAAATTTCATCAGCCATTTAGACATCTAATCCCTCAGTCTTGCAAGGTTCTCTTACAATTTCTCATAAACAGCTTGTGATCTAACAGCTTTGAATAATTTTGTCATTGTGAATTTGATCACTTCACTCCCTTTTCCAGATGATTTATAAATGTATTAAAAAGCCCTGGTCCAAGTTCAGATCCCTGGGGCACTCTACTGTTTATCTTTCTCTATTGAGAAATGATGGTTTAGTCCTACTGTCTTCTGTCCTTTATAAAAAAATTTCTAGTCGAAATTCAAGGTAGGTTACAGTAAAAAAATAATAATAATAATAAATAAAAAATTACCAATCCACAATAAGATACTGCCTCCTAACCCATGACTTAACTTATGGAATCTCATATATGGGACTATCAAATACTTTATGAAAATCCAGATACACTATAGCAGCCACCTCACCCTCGTCAACATGTTTAACTGTTTCAAAAATAAGTAGGATTTGTAAGGCAAGACTTCCTTTTGTTTAATCCATGTTGGTTCTACTTCATTAGTGTGTCTATCCAGATGGCCAGCAATTTTGTTCTTCAGAATAACTTCTATTGTTTTTCCTGGCACCAATATCAGGCTCCCCTAGCCTGTAATTTCCTAGATCATCCCTTGAGTCCTTTTTTAAAAATGGGTGTTACATTGGCTACAGGTACTATAAGTCAGTGGTCCCCACCCTGTCCTGGGGGCCCAGCAGCCAGTCGGGTTTTCAGGATATCCACAATGAATATGCATGAGAAAATTTGCATGTTACGGAGGCAGTGCATGCAAATTTTCTCATGCATATTCATTGTGGATATCCTGAAAACCCGACTGGCTGCTGGGCCCCAGGACAGGGTTTGGGACCACTGCCATAGGTGATTTGACCGAGAAGTTAGATATTACTAGTAAGTCTGCAATTTCATTTTTGAGTTTTCAGTACTCTGGAGTGCATACCATCTGGTTCTGGTGATTTGTCACTCTTTAGCTTGCTGATTTGTTCTATTCTCACAGGACAAGCAGGATGGTAGTCCTCACATATGGGGGACATCAAGATGGAGCCCAATCACGGAACACTTTTGTCAAAGTTTCTAGAACTTTGACTGGCACCTACTGGGCATTCCCAGCATGGCACTAACCCTGCCTCCAGCAAGAGTTCCCCCTTTAGTCTTTTTTTTCCATGCAGCAGTAGCCATGCAGGTTAAGGAGCTCTCTAGAGATTCCTGACAGGAATTTTCCTCACGGAACCTTTTTTGAAAGTTTTAAAAGATTTTACCCCATAGGGGTCCCCCTACCGATATACGTACTCTGCGGTCATTTGCTGTCCATTCCTGTCGAGTTTTCCCTTTGGGGCCTACCGGCCATCGACCGCACCGCGGCTAAACTTTTGTCTAGGCCATGGCGTCGGGTTTTCGTCTGTGTCCCGATTGTCCTCTGACAATGTCCATCACAGGCCCGCATAGGGTTTGTGTATTGTGTTTGGGGTTCGACCATGACATACTAACTTGCACCAAATGTGCCCAAATGACGTCGAAGGGCCGTAAAGCCCGCTCAGAGAAGATGGCGTTTCTTTTTGTCGAAACCCCAGACTCCATCGACCACTTTGACTTCGTCCGAGCCGGTGCCATAGACTTCTCGCCAGCAGCGGGACATCGGTGCTGCCCGGCCGGCATAAACTACTCCAAAGGTGTCGACTTCCTCCTCATCGCCTCAGGAGAAGGACTGAGGAGAACATCGTGAAAAGCGTCAACACTGGCATCGGAAGACTCAGTCCGCCGATCCAGGCAAGCCCTTGGCATCTGTCATCAGAGCCACCGACAAAGAAATCCCGTCCAGAGAAGGCCCCATCCTCCTCTGCAACCAGGTCACCGATGCGTTCCCCACCTTCATCGATGCAGGGAGCTGCGACTCCACTTTCACCGGTGGACCCTCCAGCTACGCCAGTGCTGCCTCCTACTCCGGTGCTGAGGTTCCACGCCTCAGGCTTCCTCAAGGAATTGGCTCGGATGATCCAAGAGGCCATCGGTAAGGCACTTCAGGGCTTTCAGCCTCCATCGGCACAGACACAGATGCCAGCCTTAGTCATCGATCCAATACCCACGGTGCTTGCACCGCTTCTAGGTAGACTGGATGTGCTGATCGGTGCTCTTCCACCAGTGGAACAGAGGATACCAGTATGACTGCCTTCCACACTGATTCCTTTATTATCGGAGGATGAAGAAACACCGAAACCTATACCGCCGTCTGGGATTTTGCCACCGACTCATCGGTTCCATCGATACCTATGCTCCCATCGGTACAACACCATCCGCCGTCTGTGCCTAGGCCTGATCCTTGAGGACTAACACCATTTCTTCTCTCTGGTGATCCTATGGAAGCTGGAGATCAGCCTTATGATCCTTGGACCGATGACTCTCTTCCCAGGATTCTGGTGATCTGCCTTCAGAGCCCTCTTCCCCTTGAGGAAAGGCGTCGCTCTCCTCCAGAGGCTCTCTCCTTTATTAATTTCATAAAGGAAATGTCTGAAACTATTCCATTTCAACTTCAGACAGAAGAGGACTCAAGGCACAAGATGCTGGAAGTACTTCAGTTTCTTGATGCTCCTAAGGAGATCATGTCTATTCCTATTCATGAAATCCTAATTGACCTGCTGAAAAGGAATTGGGAGCACCCAGGCTCGGTGCCACCTGTCAATCAAAAGACAGATGCCACCTACCTTGTCCAGACAGCCCCTGGGTTTCGGAGACCACAGCTGGATCACCATTCTGTGGTTGTGGAGTCGGCCCAGAAGAAGGCACAACATTCTAAACCTCATTCCTCCATACCTCCATGGAAAGAACAGAGGTTCCTAGATGCATTTGGCAGGCGTGTCTTCCATGTCTCAGTGCTTATTTCCCGCATTGCTTCCTACCTGTTATACATGACCCAGTATAACAGTGACCTTTTCAAGAACATAAGAAAATGCCATACTGGGTCAGACCAAGGGTCCATCAAGCCCAGCATCCTGTTTCCAACAGTGGCCAATCCAGGCCATAAGAACCTGGCAAGTACCCAAAAACTAAGTTTATTCCATGTAACCATTGCTAATGGCAGTGGCTATTCTCTAGGTGAACTTAATAGCAGGTAATGGACTTCTCTGAATCTTTACGGATCAGCTCCATGCTTTGGCTCAGAGAGGCCTGGATGCTGGCAAGCATGAGGTCCGCGCTGCTTATGATATTTTTGACACTGCTTCCAGAGTGTCCTCAGCGGAGATTAGTGCAAGATGGTGGGCCTGGCTAAAGTCCTCAGACTTACGACCAGATGTGCAGGACCGGTTAGCAGACCTCCTCTGCACTGGAGATAATCTCTTCAGGGATAAAATCTAGGAAACAGTGGCACAGCTAAAGGACCACCATGAAACGCTACACCAGCTTTCCTCAGTACCTTCTGATTTCCCGTCCACTTCTAAGAGGACATTCCAAAGGGACTCGAAGCGACCGTCTTTTAAGCCACTGAAATATTATCCTCCTGCCACTCAAGGTCGTCCTTCCAGACCTTACCAGAAGGGTCAGTCCAGGCAAGCCCGACCTCAGAAGGCCAGCTGCTGGGTTTTGACTCCTCTTAGAGAGCATAAGCCAACCTCCTCTACCGTCTGTACCAGTCAGCGTTCGATTGTGCCATTTCACCAACATATGGCACACGATCACTTCAGACCAATGGGTCCTAGCTGTAGTGTCCCATGGTTACCACCTCAATTTCCTGACTGTGCCGGAGCACTCCCCACCTCGGCCGACATGGGGGTCATCCAACCATTCCTCTCAGCTGGAGGAGGAGGTTTCTGTTGTCCTCGAATCCTGAGCAGTAGAACCGGTGCCCCTCTCCCAACAGAGGCAGGGTTCTATTCTTGGTATTTTCTCATCCCAAAAAAGTCAGGGGGCATTCTTCCCATCCTGGACCTACATGCCCTGAACAAGTATCTGCACAGAGAGAAGTTCAGAATGGTTACCCTGGGGTTCCCTACTTCCTCTACCTCAAAGGGAAGATTGGCTTTGCTCTCTAGACCTTCAGGAAGCGTATGCACACATTGCCATCATTCAGTCTCACCGAAAATTCCTTCGGTTCCTAGTCTGACCCAGACACTTCCAATACCGGGTCCTGCCATTCGGCCTGGTGTCCACACCTCGAGTTTTCACCAAGTGCCTCGTAGTGGTTGCAGCCTACCTGAGGGGTCAAGGAGTCCATGCCTACCCTTATCTCGACGATTGGTTGATAAGGGCTCCGACCCAAAACCACGCACTAGAATCCTTAGTCTAACCCTCAATACACTTCCGTCTCTCGGGTTTCTAGTCAACTATGCCAAGTCCAATCTAGTTCCATCTCAAACCCTATATTTCATAGGAGCAGATCTGAACACCATACTGGCAAAGGCCTTTCTCCCTCAGGATCGAGCTCACACTCTCACGTCCCTGACACAATACCTCCAGGCTCGAGACTACTCGACGGCTTGTTTCCTCATCCTGCTGGGTCATATGGCATCCTCTGTGCATGTCACTGGCTAAGCGGGCCATGGGTGTGAGGGTGACACAGTGGACCTTGCGTTCCCAGTGGGCTCAGGCTTATCATCCAATGTCCAGCATTGCCACATCACCAAGCAGCTCTGCCTCTCGCTAGCCTGGTGGATGCAAAATTCCAGTCTTCAAGGCCTTCCTTTTCAGGCTCCAGAACCTCAGATTGTCTTAACGGACGCCTCCAACCTAGGGTGGGGTGCTCATGTCAACGACCTACAGACTCAGGGAACCTGGTCTCTACAGGAAGCCAAACAGATAAATTTTTTGGAGCTTCGGGTGAATCAGATATGGCCTCAGCATTTTTCAGGATTGCCTCTCAAACAAAACCATCCTGATTCAGACAGACAACCAGGTGGCGATGTGGAACATCAATAAGCAAGGAGGAACAGGCTCCTACCTTCTTTCAGGAAGTGGGGCAGATATGGGCATGGGCTCTTTCCCACGCGATGTACCTCAAGGTGACCTACTTGGTGGGCGTGAACAATGTTCTGGCGGACAAGTTGAGTTGGACCTTTCATCCGCACGAGTGGTCCCTCAACCCCAAAGTAGCGCGGACACACACTTTCAACGATGGGGTTATCCATGTCTGGAACTCTTTGCGTCTATCCACAACTGCAAAGTAGAGAACGTCTGCTCGCTCACTCGCAGCTGCCACTCACAGCCGAGGGACACATTTGTCCTCTCGTGGTCCACAGGTCTCCTCTACGCGTGCCCTCCACTTCCACTCATCTCAAAGACTCTCGTGAACTTACGAATGGACAAGGGCTCAATGATTCTCATAGCCCCTTACTGGCCATGCCAAGTCTGGTTTCCAATTCTCCAGGACCTCTCTGTACACCAGCATGTTCGCCTGGGGACAGACCCGCTACTGATCACTCAGAACAACGGGCACCTGCGCCAGGCCCTATCACTGACTGCCTGGATGTTGAAAGGCTGATACTTCGACCCCTTAACCTTTCGGAGTCTGTATCTAAAGTCTTGGTAGCTTCACGAAAGCCTTCAATGAGACGTTCTTATCGCTCCAAGTGGAAAAGGTTTACGATCTGGTGTACCTCTGTCCATCGACCCCCTTCGCTTGTTCTACCGCGAAGTTTCTGGACTATTTCTGGCATCTTTCAGAGTCAGGCCTAAAAACCTCCTCTATAAGAGTACATGTCAGTGCTGTAGCCGCTTTCCACAACGGCGTAGGGGATGTATCTATTTCCACGCATCCCTTAGTCACACGCTTCATGAGAGGTTTGCTCCACCTAAAACCTCCCTTGCGTCCTCCAGCCCCTGCCTGGGACCTTAACGTGGTCTTAGGACAGCTCATGAAACCTCCATTTGAGCCGCTCCAATCTTGTGATCTGCGCTATCTTACCCGGAAAATAATTTTTCTTCTCGCTATAACATCCATTCGCAGAGTTAGTGAGTTACAGGCATTAGTCACCTACCCGCCTTACACTAAATTTCTGCATGACAGAGTACTCCTCTGTACACACCCTAAGTTTTTACCTAAGGTGGTGTCAGAATTTCATCTTAATCAATCCATCATTTTACCTACTTTCTTTCCAAGGCCCCAGTCAAACCCAGGAGAAAAAGGGCTCTTCATTCCCTGGATTGCAAACGTGCTCAGGCATTTTATTTAGACGGCACTTCAGCCCACAGGAAATCCACCCAATTATTTGTCTCCTTTGATAACATCAAATTGGGAAATCCAGTGGGAAAGCAGACCCTTTCCTCCTGGCTGGCGGACTGTATCTTTTGCTACCAGCAAGCAGGCACTCTGTAAGGGCCGTTGCAACTTCAGTGGCACACCTTCGTCATTCAACTTATTGATATTTGTCAAGCTGCGACCTGGAGTTCTCGCCATACCTTCGCAGCCCATTATTGCTTGGATAAGGCTAGCAGACAAACATAGAAGTGACGTGACAGCAGAAGACGACCAAACTGCCCATCCAGTCTGCCCAGCAAGCTTTCACACCTATTTTTTCATACTTATCTGTTACTCTGACCGCTGAGGTCAGGGCCCTTATTGGTAACTTTTTGGTTCCAATTCCCTTCCACCCCCACCATAGATGCAGACAACAGAGCTGGAGCTGCATCTAAGTGAAGTATCTAGCTAATTGGTTTGGGGTAGTAACCGCCGTAATAAGCAAGCTACTCCCGTTTGTTTACCCTGCCTGTGCAATTCAGTCCTTGTTGGTTGTCTGAATATAAATCCTCTTTACTTTATTCCCCCCTGTTGTTGAAGCAGTGAGCTGCGCTGGATATGTATTCCAAGTGAAGTATCAGGCTTAATTGATTCGGGGAAGTAACTGCTGTAACAAGCAAGCTACACCCATGCTTATTTGTTTACCCAGACTATGTAATTCATTCCTTGTTGGTTGATGCTGAATATAAATCATCTTTTTCTTCATTCTCTCTGCCGTTGAAGCAGAGAGCTATGCTGGATGTGCATTGAAAGTGAAGTATCAGGCTTATTTGGTTTGGGGTAGTAACCGCCGTAACAAGCAAGCTACTCCCCTGCTTTTTTGTGGATGCAAATCCTTTTTTCCACATTCCCTCTTGCCGTTGAAGCATAGAGCAATGTTGGAGTCGCATTAACTGTGTGTATGTTTATTTAATTAAGGATATTAATCTCCAGGTAGTAGCCGTCATTCCCGCAAGCAAGCCCCACCCCCTTGCCTCTTCTCTTCATTCACATCCTCTAGACTTTATGGATCCACAGTGTTTATCCCACGCCCCTTTGAAATCCTTCACAGTTTTGGTCTTCACTTCCTCCGGAAGGGCATTCCAGGCATCCACCACCCTCTCCGTGAAGAAATACTTCCTGACATTGGTTCTGAGTCTTCCTCCCTGGAGTTTTAAATCATGACCCCTGGTTCTGCTGATTTTTTTGCAACGGAAAAGGTTTGTCATTGTCTTTGGATCATTAAAACCTTTCAAGTATCTGAAAGTTTGAATCATATAACCCCTGCTCCTCATTTCCTCCAGGGTGTACATATTTAGATTCTTCAATCTCTCCTCATAAGTCATTTGATGAAGACCCTCCACCTTTTTGGTCGCCCTTCTCTGGACCGCCTCCATCCTGTCTCTGTCCCTTCCGAGATACGGTCTCCAGAACTGAACACAGTACTCCAGGTGAGGCCTCACCAAGGACCTGTACAAGGGGATTATCACTTCCCCTTTTCCTACTCTATATTCCTCTCTATGCAGCCCAGCATTCTTCTGGCTTTAGCTATCGCCTTGTCACATTGTTTCGCCGACTTCAGATCATTAGAGACTATCACCCCAAGGTCTCTCTCCTGCTCCGTACATATCAGCCTTTCTCCCCCCATCGAATACAGTTCTTTCGGATTTCCACACCCCATGTGCATGACTCTGCACTTCTTGGCATTGAATCTCAGCTGCCATATCTTCGACCATTCTTTCAGCTTCCTTAAATCCCGTCTCATTCTCTCCACTCCTTCCGGCGTGTCCACTCTGTTGCAGATCTTAGTGTCATCCGCAAAAAGACAAACCTTACCTTCTATCCCATCCGCAATGTCGCTTACAAAGATATTGAACAGGACCGGTCCCAACACCCGATCCCTGCGGCACTCCACTTAACACCGCTCTCTCTTCAGAGTAAGTTCCATTTACCATCACACATTGTTTTCTGTCAGTCAACCAGTTTGCAATCCAGGTCACCACCTCGACACTCACTCCTAAGCTTCTCATTTTATTCACCAGTCTCCTGTGCGGGACCGTATCAAAAGCCTTGCTGAAATTCAAGTAGATGACATAGAGTGCTCTTCCTTGATCCAATTCCTTGGTTACCCAGTCAAAAAAGTCAATCAGATTTGTCTGACAGGATCTTCCCCTGGTGAATCCATGCTGCCTCTGGTCCAGCAATTCTCGTGACTGTAGATAGTTCACTATTCTTTCTTTCAACAGTGATTCCATTACTTTTCCCACCACCGAGGTGAAGCTATGACCGGTCTGTAGTTACCAACCTCTTCTCTGTTCCCACTCTTGTGAAGTGGGACCACACCACTGCTCTTCTCCAATCATTCGGCACTACTCCCATTTTTGGCCAGTCTGTTCTGCGCAACCTATTCTCAGCTTAATACCTAACGTCCTACCAGCGACCCATTCTGGGTTTTCAGGATGCCCTCCTCCCAAATCCACCCCTGCTGTTGTGCCTGTTGCATGTCTTTGGGTGCATTTGGTGTTTTGCTCGGGCATCCTCGGCTCTCTACTCACCCATATGTGAGGACTACCATCCTGCTTGTCCTGTGAGAAAGCAAATGTTGCTTACCTGTAACATGTGTTCTCACAGGACAGCAGGATGTTAGTCCTCACGAAACCCGCCCACCACCCCATGGAGTTGGGTTCGCTTGTGATTTATTTTATTTTTTGCATGTACTTCTTGCTATACACGAGACTGAAGGGGTCCCCTGCTGGAGGCAGGGTTAGTGCCATGCTGGGCATGCCCAAGAGGTGCCAGTCAAAGTTCTAGAAACTTTGACAAGTGTTCTGTGATTGGGCTCCATCCTGATGATGTCGCCCATATGTGAGGACTAACATCCTACTGTCCTGTGAGAACACCTGTTACAGGTAAGCAACTCTGCTTTACATCTTGGTTCACTGTGATTTGATTCAATTCCTCTATCATGAGTGCCCCTCTACCTTTGTCATCTAATGGCTCAACAGACTCCCTCACAGGCTTCTATCTTCAAATGTACTTGAAATTGTTTTATTTTGAGTGTTTGCCTCTGTGATATACTTTTTAAATTATCATTTGGCTTGCCTTATTAACATTTTAACTTGCCAGTGCTTATACTTTTTCCTATTTTTCTTCATTTAAATCCACCTTTCAGTTTTTGAAATCTTTTGGATTCAATAGCCTATTTCACCTCAACATTTAACCCTGCTGGCAGTCATTGGTCTGTCTTTCTACTTTTTTAATGCATGGAATGTATTTATTTTAGACTTCCAA
Organism: Rhinatrema bivittatum; assembly: GCF_901001135.1. Classification (NCBI taxonomy): domain Eukaryota; kingdom Metazoa; phylum Chordata; class Amphibia; order Gymnophiona; family Rhinatrematidae; genus Rhinatrema; species Rhinatrema bivittatum. Next base: position 120,098,056 of record NC_042619.1, read on the forward strand.
AATAGTGTATTTAAATAGCATCCATGCCGCATGCAAACTTTTAAGCTTTGCATGAGCTTCCATTAATTTTTCTAAATGTCCTCAGTTTCATAGTTTCCCTTTTTAAAGTAAAATGCTACTGTAATATTCTTTAATGTTAAATTTGATTATGATCACTGTTACCTCTTGTACCAGATCCTACATCATAGTGAGTATTACATATAGAGTAGTTTCCCCTCTCGTCTGTACTAGGACTAGCTGCTCTGTGAAGCAGCTAATGGCATTTATAAACTTTACCTCCCTAGCATAACCTGATGAGACATTTACCCAATCAATATTGAGATAATTGAAAGCTTCCATTATTGCCCAATTTGTTAGCTTTTCTAATTTCTGTTAGCATGTTACTGTCTTCATCCTGGTCAGGCAGACTGCACTGCTATACTCGTTCTCCCATCACATGAAATTTCTAGCCATTGAGATTCCACATTAGATTTGGTCTCCTTTTTTAATTTAAAAAATTGATTTTCATACTATATTGAGGTACATAGGTGCTACTTTATTTACAAAATGAAGGGCTAAGAGTTGCAAAAATTAACTTTTTTATCAGTGCATTCACTATAGTAGTAGGCCTGTTAGTAAGTGGAGAAAAGCCATTAAAATAAAATGGCCCTTTAAATTCATTTCTTTCTTTTTTTTTTTTAAACAGATGTGCCATGCTATGGCAGACCAAAGGTCTATCAAACTGACTATGTCCAATCCAGGTCATTAGAAAGTATCTGGTAGATCCAGTTCCTTGTCTCTTCTAGGGATAAGTGGTGGATTTCCTGAAGTCCATCTAGCTAATTGTTTATAGAACTTTTTTCCTCCAGAACTTGTCCAAACCAGTTTTAAACCCACATATGCTAGATGCTTTTGACCATATCCTGGGACAGTCACAGCTTAATTGTGCATTGAATGAAAAAATCTATTTTCCAATTAGTTTCATAGAGTGTCCCCTAGTCTTGGTAAAAAAAAAAAAAAAAAAAAATTGAGTTAATAGTCATTCCGTTTACCTGTTCCACCCCATTCATAAATTTTTTATAAACCTTGATCATGTTTAATGTCTTTTCTCCCAAGTTGAAGCGCTCTAATCTATTTAGTCTGCCTTCATAAGGGAGCTGTTACCTTCCCTTTATTATTTTTGTTGCTTTCCTCTCTACCTTTTCTATTTCTGCCATGTCATTTTTTTTTTTATTTTTTTTTTGTGATGGGGTGACCAGAACTGAGAATGAAGAGAAGGGACATCTTTACTTTAGTGTTAGAAATGTTTATTATAATACACCAAATGAACTTGTAAGTTTATCTGTTTATCCCATAAACATCCAAATACTATCTAGTCTGGGTGATTTAATAACATTTATAGAAGTTCTTACAGTTGGGTACTCCCCAGTAATTCTAAACTTGGCTATAAATTATATTAAGTCTGCCTTGTGACAGTTAAAATGCCCTGTGGAATTTAACCAGCAAACTGGTTATTGCTATGATCAGTTTTCCCTCCAAGCTGCACAGATGTGCAGCCACGCACAGCTTCTGTATCTCCGTGCAGGTAAGAACTTTGGCTTCAGGCAATCAGGACGTGGAAATGTAAGGCAGCATTTAGTTGAGTCTGAGTGGGTCATCTGACCTGCCTCCTGAGTTCTGTTATATTTGTATACTGCCTTAGATATAGTCCAACTCAAAGCAGTTTGTGGGAGAGTGCCAAACAGTTGGAGATTGCTCTCATTCCCCAATGCCGTCTTGCTCTTGCCTGCTTGCCAGTCAGCTGAATCCTCACCCCTGTAGCCAGTTTGCAGGGGGGCGAGCAGAGCTTTTTCAGATTGGTGCCTTTTCCTTCCAAATACAAGGGAGAGGAAGGAGGGAGCACTGGTTAGCATGCTAAGACGGAGGGGGAAGAGAAGGAAGGGATGGGAGACAGAAATTATGTAGGTATAGGAGACATCTGCAGGGCTGCTACCTGGAGTTCTCTCCATACATTTGCAGCCTACTACTGTTTGGACAAAGCTGGAAGACAGGATTCCATCTTCGGCCAATCTGTCTTGCGTAACCTTTTTTCCAACATGACGTACGAACACCCTTCCGCCTACCCGGTGGGGTGCGGATGTCCTCTACCAAATTCCACCCCAGTTGTTGTGCCTGCTGCACGCCGTTGGGTACTTTTGGTGCACGTTCGGACATCCTCAGCTCTGTACTCACCCATTTGTGAGGACAACCATCCTGCTTGTCCTGTGAGAAAGCAAATGTTGCTTACCTGATGTAACAGGTGTTCTCACAGGACAGCAGGATGTTAGTCCTCACGAAACCCGCCCGCCGCCCCGCAGTGTTGGGTACTGCCTGTAGCTTTGAAACAAGACTGAAGGGGGACCCCTGCTGGCTGCAGAGTTGGTGCCATGCTGGGCATGCCCAGTAGGGGCCAGTCAAAGTTCCAGAAACTTTGACAGAAGTTTTCCGTGGTTGGGCTCCATCCTCGATGTCACCCATTTGTGAGGACTAACATCCTGCTGTCCTGTGAGAACACCTGTTACATGAGGTAAGCAACATTTGCTTTCTCGCCTTGCGGCCGGGCCAAGAGGGACACGGTGGTCCAGACTCTCTCCAAGCTTCTGGATCTGGGAGCGGTGGTCCCAGTCCCGGAAAGGGAAATTGGCGCCGGCCAGTATTCTATTTACTTCACCGTGCCCAAAAAGGACGGGTCCTTCCGCCCAATATTGGACCTCAAGAGGGGTCAATCGGGCTCTCAAGATCCCCCACTTCCGCATGGAAACCCTGCGGGCGGTCATTGCGGCGGTCCGCCCCGGAGAGTTCCTTGCTTCCCTCGATCTCGCAGAAGCTTATTTTCATATTCCCATTCACCGCAACTACCCAGAAGTATCTCCGATTCCACATTCTCAACCAGGACTTCCAGTTTCGAGCTCTCCCCTTCGGCCTCGCGACTGCTCCTCGCACCTTCATGAAGGTCATGGTAGTAGTAGCGGCGGCCTTGCGCCGGGAGGGGATTTTCGTCCATCCCTATCTGGACGATTGGCTCATCAGGGCCAAGTCGGAGACCTCTTGCCGGCGGGCGGTGGATCGCGTCTTGGGGCTCCTTGCCTCTCTTGGGTGGATAGTGAACTTTTCTAAGAGCAAGCTTCAGTCCTCCCAGGAGTTGGAATTTCTGGGAGCCCACTTCGACACCCGAGTAGGCAAGGTTTTCTTACCTCGGGTGCGAGCCCTCAAGCTGATCGATCAGGTCCAGACTTTGATTGCCCTACCTTCCCCGACAGCCTGGGATTATCTCCAAGTCCTGGGATCCATGGCTTCTACCATCGACCTTGTCCCCTGGGCTTTTGCTCATATGCTTCCGTTACAGAAAGCTTTGCTGTCCCGTTGGCAGCCAGTGTCGGAGCATTTCACGTAGTCCTTCCGTTCTTGGATTCTACTGCTGACGAATTACAGTGGTGGCTGTCTCTTCCTCATCTTCTGCAAGGGATTCCTCTTCAAGCTCCACAGTGGACGATAGTGACCACGGACGTCAGCCTGTTGGGCTGGGGTGCGGTCTGCCTTTCTCAGTCCACCCAGGGAACATGGTCGCAGACTCAGTCGTGCTGGCACATCAATCGACTGGAAACTTTGGCAGTCCGCCTGGCTCTTCAGGAGTTCCTTCCCCTGATCCGCGGCAAGGAGGTACGAGTCCTGTCCGACAACTCCACCACAGTCGCCTACATCAATCGCCAAGGGGGGGGCACTCGCAGTCCCCTAGTAGCCTTAGAAGCCAGCCGTCTCCTCGCTTGGGCGGAGCGTCACCTACAGTGCCTTGCGGCCTCTCACATCGCCGGAAAAGATAATGTTCAAGCCGACTTCCTCAGCTGGCAGTCGCTCGATCCGGGAGAGTGGGAGCTCTCTGACGCGGCCATGGCTTTGATAGTGGACAGGTGGGGTCCTCCTCACCTCGACCTCATGGCGACTCTGCGCAATGCCAAGGCCAATCAGTTCTTCAGCCGCTGGAGGGAGCACGGCGCAGAGGGCGTGGATGCTCTGGCTCTGCCTTGGCCTGCGGACGTCCTTCTGTACGTGTTTCCCCCGTGGCCACTGGTGGGGAAAGTTCTCAGGAGACTCGAGCTCCACCGGGGACCGGTGATTCTCGTCGCTCCCGAGTGGCTGCGAAGGCCGTGGTTCGCGGATCTCATCAATCTAGCGGTGGACCGGGCCCCTGCGCCTCGGTCATCTTCCTCATCTCCTCCGGCAGGGGCCTGTATATTTCGACCAGGCCGATCGCTTCTGTCTTGCGGCCTGGCTTTTGAACGGCATCGCCTGAGGCGCAAAGGTTATAGGGAGGAGGTCATCTCCACCCTGCTACGAACCCGGAAGCATTCGAATTCTCTGGCCTATGTGCGCATCTGGAAAGTTTTTGAGTCCGCGTGTACGGGGGCGGGTGTCCCTGCGTGCTCCGCCTCGATTCCTTTGATTCTTTCTTTTCTTCAGAAGGGTCTCTCTAAGGGCCTCTCCTTCAGTTCTCTATGCGTTCAAGTCTCTGCGCTCGGCTCTCTCCTGGGTCGGGTGGACGGTCATGCTTTAGCAGCTCACCCTGACGTGATTCGTTTCCTGAGGGGCGTTAGACACCTCCGCCCCCCCCCCTCTCGGGCCACGTGTCTGTCGTGGAGTCTCAACCTAGTCCTTCGTGCTCTCTGTGCAGCTCCCTTCGAGCCTCTTCGCCACGCTACGCTCAAGGATCTTACTCTAAAGACTGTCTTTCTGGTCTCTATTTCCTCTGCTCGCCATATTTCCGAGCTTCAGGCGCTGTCCTGTCGGGAGCCCTTCTTGCGTTTTTCGGATTCCGGGATCTCTCTCAGGACGGTTCCTTCCTTCTTACCTAAGGTTGTCTCCGCTTTTCACGTCAACCAGTCGGTAGAACTCCCCACGTTCTCTCCGGAGGAGGTCGCGGGTACGGCTGGTGGCGACCTCCGTCGGCTGCATGTCAAACGAATCTTGCTTCGTTATCTCCAGGTCACTAATGACTTCCGCGTATCGGACCATCTCTTCGTCCTTTGGAGTGGTCCCAACCAGGGTAAGCAGGCTTCTAAGACCACGATTGCGCGTTGGTTGAAAGAAACCATTTCCTCGGCGTACCTTTGTCAAGGTCGTCCGCTTCCTGAGGGTCTGAAAGCCCATTCCCTGCGTTCTCAGGCTACTTCGTGGGCGGAGAGTCAGTTTGTCTCCCCGCAGGAGATTTGCAGGGCTGCCACTTGGACGTCTCTGCACACTTTTGCTTGGCACTACCGTCTGGATGTACATGCTCCGGTGTTCGGTTCCTTTGGGTGGCAAGTGTTTCGAGCGGGACTGTCTCGGTCCCACCCAGTTTAGGGAAGCTTTGGTACATCACACTGTCTAGACTGATCCGGGTACGTACAGGAAAGGAAAATCAGTTCTTACCTGTTAATTTTCGTTCCTGTAGTACCACGGATCAGTCCAGACGCCCTTCCCTGTCTGTCTTCTGTCCTCTCGAAGCTTGTTTTCTTGCAGGTCTGCAGATTTCCATATATTTCTTTGTGCCAGATTACTGAGCAATTACACCGGAAGCCTTGGTCGTTTTCTTATACCAAGTTGATGCAAGAGCGTATAGGTATACCATGTTTTTCTACATTATTCTATATTTGCTCCATTGAGCTTTACAGTTACTTGCTTGATCCTATTCTTGGGTTTGTTGTTTTATGCTTTGACATACGTTATACTGAAGGGGTAGAGGATAGGGCTCTGTCCTGATATAGGGCATCCTTCAAGTTTTAGTCTGTCTCCACCTGCTGGAAAGGAGGCTCAACCCACTGTCTGGACTGATCTGGGTACGTAACAGGAACGAAAATTAACAGGTAAGAACTAATTTTCCTTTGGTACCATCTGTTGCTAACTATTTTTCTCTGCCTGTGGTTGTGCTAAAGTTCTTGAAGGGTGAGGTGGGGGCTTTTGGAATGAAGTCTGTTAACATTCTGCAGTCTAACTTCTAATAGTTTCCCACAGAAGGCAAATGAGGGGGTTTTTTTAGGCTTGATTCTCTGAAAATACTGACCCATTGTTTCTAGTTCTTGACTCGTCAGATATTCACATTTTTCTTGCATGCTAAATTTGAATAATTTCAGTTCCTTTTTTTGGAGCGCTGTGGTACCCTAAGGACAGATGGATATTGATATTTACATAATTCTTTCCAACATTCCATGTTGTATAGATCCATTAACAGAAATTAGCCAAGTCAACTTAGTGCCATCTTTTACTGCTGGGAGCAAATGGAGTAGATTTCTCCATTTTTGAAGTACTGGGTACTTGCAGGCAATCCAGATTTGCCTCTGTCAAAGACAGGATGCTGATTTTGATGAACCATTGGTCTGACTTAATGTAGCATTTATTTTCTTAAGCTAATAGTATCACTTTACAGCCCCCAGCCACACAGCTTCTAAATGTTTCATTCACATAGCTTTGTTTTTGAAGAGCTTACCCATAACTTGAAGATGGCCTTTTTAAATGAATATTAAAGAAGGTAATTCCTTTTTATTGCAGGAAGCAGTTTGGTTTCTGTCCAATATTACTGCAGGAAATCAGCAACAAGTTCAAGCTGTAATAAATGCTGGTTTAATCCCCATGATCATTCATCAGCTGGCTAAGGTAAATCACTCAATTGTGCAAGTGTCACCTAATCTAAAACCTGACCTGGAGATCCTATTATTTTCTTTATAAAGCATACTGTTCTGTAAAGTGCTTCTTAACCAATGAACCGTCTTACTCTTCAGGGAGATTTTGGAACACAAAAAGAAGCTGCTTGGGCTATTAGCAACTTAACAATAAGTGGAAGAAAGGATCAGGTAAGTTTCTAGTGTTCTATAAGTGACTTGGTATGCTTTTCCTTTCCAATCACTAGGAATGCCTGTGAATAAATACAAACCTAACAGCATTTTGTTTTTTTTCATATCTTTAGGTTGAGTATCTTGTACAGCAGAATGTAATCCCACCATTCTGTAACTTGCTGTCAGTAAAAGATTCTCAGGTTGTCCAGGTGGTTCTGGATGGTCTCAAAAATATTCTGATAATGGCTGGAGATGAAGCTAGCACAATAGCTGAAATAATAGAAGAATGTGGAGGTAAATATTACATTGTAATATCAGATTTCTTTGTACCTTTAAAAGATCCTAGAATTAAATCCTATTTTGATTGCTAGATTTGTTACTTTTCTCATCTTTCAAATTTAACTCTGGTAATTGGAAATTTTACTTTTTAGTATAGTAACTGGTAACATGCTTTACTGTTAATCCATTAACTGTAAACATACCATTTTTGCTTATAAAGAACGGAGGAGAGTTTATGGATTGCTAACAGTGAAGTAATACTTTTTCACCAAGGACAAGCAGGATGGTAGTCCTCTCACATGGGAGAGATCATCAGATTGAGCCCAGCAATGAAAACTTGTCAGAGTTTCTAGAAACTTTGACTGGCACACTGAGCATGCCCAGCATGCTGCTAATCACGCATCCATGCAGGGCCCCTCTTCAGTCATTTCTTCCGCAAAGCTTTCTCCTCAGTCATGGAGCTCGTGCTTTTTTCTATTTCTGCAATTTTCCACTCTGTCACATAGGGTTCCTCGTGTTTTTTCAGGTCCTCTGTCTGCGATCTGGTAATCTATCGAGTTTTCACAGTCGATCGTAGACTGCTTCATCACCCGGTGACCGCTGACAATCAACCACGCGCCACGTACGTTTTGCGATGGTGTTGACTGGCTTTTGCTGCTGCCCCGGACTGTGTCCACTACAGACCCCCACGAGGCCTGCGTCATTTGGAAGCATGCCACAATGTCCGCAGTTCTGATCTCTGTGCCCAGATGACTCCTAAGGGGCCGTCAGGAACGCCTTGAAAAGATGGAAAAGTTATTTGGGCCCAAAAGAATCAGATCCGTCATCGGCTTCCGGGAACTCTACCACGCTTAGGAAGGAGGTTCTGGTCTCGACCCACTTTGGGTTCACCCCCACAACTTTTCCCCGGTCCCAAGATAGGAGCCGGGGACCGAGGGCTGTGTTTGTCTTCCCATTCCTGGTAGAGTTCCTCACCATCGCCATCTGCTTTGGGCAAAGACCATGGGGTGACCGTCGAGAAAGATCGAAGAAACATCTACATCGGTCATAATCTTCCAAGCGAGACTGTGGACAAGCATCGACATTGGTGCCTCCTCCGAAGCGGTCTTGGGTGGAGGAAGCAACTCCCTCCGACTCTTCCGAAGCCTCTAAGCAGCCTCCAACACCAGTGGAGGGATCTCTGCTGCCCCCACCCCACCCCCCGGTGCTCCGGGGGATGTCCTGATTCCACCACCTCAAGCTGTTTTGTCCTCAGCCTCCTTTGAGGAGTTGGAGAGGCGTGTGCGGTTGACGGTCAGCTGGGACCTGCAGACCTTCGAGCCTCCGGTTTCCACCGGGATAGCCACCGCCACAAGAGCCAAATCCACTGGTGCTTGCACCTTTACTGGAATGGCTCGATATACTGCTCGGTGTCCTACTGATGCAGCCGGCACCGATGCCCCGAGTCCTTTGATAGCCATAGGAGCATCACTGCCACTGGCTCCCATCCCGGTGAGTGACTCCTCAGAGTAGGAAGAGTCATCTGGTTCGGTGGCATCTCGGGGAAGCATGGTGCTCCGCCACCTCCCAGCTGCCCCAGGGCCATCAGGATCGGTGCCTTTGGTGCCCCTGACACCATTAGACCTATCGGCGCTTTTACGGCCTCGAGGCCCGCCAATGGCAATTCTTCGGTGCCAAAGAGGCCTGTGATTTGGGCACAATTGGGTGTTTGACCTCCCTCCCTCCCCCACACACACACACATCCCCCACCCCCCTGGAGGGACGCAGTGAAGGGGAGGCCTCTTATGACCCCTGGGAAGGAGAGGCATCCATGTCCTCCACTGAGGAATTGGAGGATCTGCCTTCAGAGCCCTCTCCACCAGAGGAATAGTGGAAATCCCACCCCCCACCCCCTTTGGAGGATCTCTCCTTAGCAGGGTTCTTGAAGGCCATGGCAGAATCTGTACTCTTCCAGCTTTTAACGGAGCAAGACACTAGGCCCAAGATGCTTGATTCTGCAATTCCTGGATGCCCTGAAAGAGGTAGTGGCAGTATCGGTCCATGACATCTTCAAGGAGCTGGTGGCCCGCCCCTGGCAGCACCCCACCTCTGTGCCGCTGGTGAACCGCAAGACGGATGCAGTTTACCTGGTCCAACCTACCACTGGTTTCAAGCGCTGACAGCTCCCCTCATCAGGTGGTAGAATCAGCCTTAAAGAAGGCAAAGAGGATTTGCACCCATGCCTCAGCTCCCCTGGGGCAGGAGCATAGAGCCCTTGATGCCCTTGGATGCCAGGTGTTTCAGGGCGCAATGTTAACTGCCTGAATTGCTTGCTACCAATTATATATGCCCCACACTATGCCCCACAGTAAGAAAAGAAATCAAGACTTCAACGAATCACAAATCCCCATGGTACACCCCTGACCTAAAAAACACAAAGCGAATCCTACGACAAACAGAAAAACTATGGAGAAGAACCCCAACACCAGAACTGAAGGACAAATACAGGACCCTTCTTCACAAATACACAACAGATATCAACACAGCAAAGCAAAACTTCTATTCAACAAAGATACACTAATACCAGTTCAACCCCAGGACACTCTTCTCCTACTTCAAAGACCTAACCAACCCAAATCAAAATGACTCAGCCCTGGACATCCCCACCATTTCCAGTGAAAAGCTAGCACACTACTTCAAAGACAAGGTCAACACCATCATCACCAAGATTCCCCACCCAGAAGCAACAGAATATCACCCACTCAACTCCACGTGGTCAATTCACACCTGTTGCATCAACTGAAATTGAACCCATCATCAAAAAAACCAACCCTGCCACCCACCCCTTAGACCCCATCCCCATCAAAACCCTAAAGCTCATCAGCAAGACCATCACTTGCTGATGAGCTTTGGAGCTTGGAGAAAATTCTTTTTCACTCAACGTGCAATAAAGCTCTGGAATTTGTTGCCAGAGGAGGTGGTTAGTGCAGTTAGTGTAGCTGGGTTCAAAAAAGGTTTGGATAAGTTCTTGGAGGAGAAGTCCATTAGTGGCTATTAATCAATTATACTTAGGGAATAGCCACTGCTATTAATTGCATCAGTATCATGGGTTCTTCTTAGTGGTTAGGTAATTGCCAGGTTCTTGTGGCCTGGTTTTGGCCTCTGTTGGAAACAGGATGCTGGGCTTGATGGACCCTTGGTCTGACCCAGCATGGCAATTTCTTATGTTTCTTATCATTAACCTATCACTCGAACAAGGAATATTCCCTGACAAAATCAAAAACACTATAGTCAAACCAATCATCAAAAAACCCCAACTCGACAAATCTGATCCAGCTAACTATAGACCAGTATCCAACCTCCCATTCTTAGTGAAAATCCCAGAAAAAACGGTCAACAATCAACTGACAGAACACATTGAAACCTTCAACATCCTACAAACCTGCACAGCATGGCTTCAGAAAACTATTCAGCACTGAAACCCTCCTTCTTACACTGACCGATACCATCCTCAGAGGGCTCGACCATGGTCAATCATACCTCCTGATACTCCTTGACATATCTGCCTCTTCGACACCATCAACCACAGAACACTCCTCACCAGACTCAAAGAAATTGGATTACGAGACACTACAATCAAATGGTTCGAATCATATCTCACAAACAGATCCTACAATGTAAAGATAAACACATCGAAATCCTCCCAAATACCTATCACACATGGTGTCCCACAAGGATCCTCCCTATCATCCACCCTATTCAACATATACCTCCTTCCACTTTGCAAATTCCTATCAGAATCACACCTCACATATTTTGTATACGCAGACGACATTCAAATATTACTCCCTATAAATGAAACCATCGAATGCACCCTAGACAGATGGAACCAAATTAGCACAAAAATAACGCTTCTGCTATCACAACTATCACGCTGCCTCAACCAAAACAAGACTGAATTCCTACATATCTCCAATGATCACCCCTCTGCTCCCCTCAAAATCAACACCCCCATAAAAAACATAGGGGTGCAACTCACACCATCTACAAAAAACCTGGGAGTGACTATCGACAAAGAACTCAACTTCAAGCACCACATCTCCAACATGATCAAAGATGGATTCTTCAAACTGCAAACACTAAAAAAAAAAAAAAAAAAAAAAAAAGCTCAAACACCTTCCCTCACGCTCAAGATTTTAGAACAATCCTGCAAACAATAATCTTCTCAAAAATTGACTATTGCAACACAGTACTTCTTGGCCTCCCCGAAGCCACCATCAGACCTCTTCAGCTATTACACAACGCCGCCGCCAGGTCCTTAACAAACATAAAATGCAACCACATCACTCCCACACTAAAAGAGCTTCACTGGCTTCCCATCAGCCAAAGAATTCAATACAAAACCCTCACCCTCATCCACAAAAAAATAAACAACGAGATGAATTGGTTAAACAATGCCATACTCCACACAAAGAAACCTCAGGTCCTCAGACACTGGCCTCTTAGCTGTTCCAAACTCCAAAACAGCACACCTCTCATCAACCCGCAAACAAGCCATATCCGTGGCTGGCCCTGCACTCTGGAACTCCCTCCCACCCCCTCTCAGAAATGAACCTTCCACTCAAGTATTCAAAAAACATCTCAAAACCTGGCTCTTCAGAAAAGCCTTCCCACCAGATACTTAACCCCCCCCCCCCACACACACACACACACTCAACCCTCCCTTGAAAACGATACCTCTACCGCTGCCACCCACTGCCCTGCCCCCTCGCCCCGCATTTCCATCCTCCCTCCCTCAAGAACCCCTCCACATTTATCCTTCCTAAGACACTCTTAGATAGTATCCTATATAGCATCTCCCAAGATGCAATGTTATAACGTTCCATGTAAATATTTCTCTTCCTCGTTCTTATCAGTTACCTGTTACAATGTAAATAAGCAGATCGCGTCTTATTTGTTTAGTTATATGTAAACCAATGTGATATCTCGATCGAATGTCTGTATATAAAAGCAATAAATAAATAAATATATGGGTCAGTACTCCTGGAATCTGTGGAAACAGGTCCTTGTTTAGTGAACGCCTACCAAGGAAATTCCAGGAGGATTTCCATAAGATAGTACAGCAGGGCATTGAGTGCGATAAGCACAAAATCCGCTCTGCATATATGACGTCTTCGAGACAGCTATGAGAACCACTGCGGTGGGTATCGGAGCTTGGTGTTTGGCGTGGCTGCATGCCTCAGATCTGCGCCCTGAAGTCCAGGACCGCCTGGCTAATTTGCCATGAATGGGGGAAAATCTGTTTGGAGGCAGAATTAAGGTGGCGGTGGCACAACTGAAGGACTATCATGAGACCCTTCAGCAATTGTCAGCTAGTACCTCTGACACCTAACCACCCAAGAAACCCCCTCAGCAATACCCAAAGAGACCTTTTTATTGGCTACACAAGTACTATCTGCCAGCACCAGGGGCCAGACCTCAACGGCCTCCTCCCAGAGTGAGGTCAAGACAACCTCTGATGCCCCAGCTGACTGCAGTTCCACCGCAGAACCCTGCCACGGGCTTTTGACTGGTGGCCAGGGAGCATGAGCCAGCCTGCTCCGCAGGGCAGAGATCCTCATGGCTCTTGCTCAAGTGGTCTCCGACTGCTCCCATGTCTTAGTACACCAGTTTCTATTACTGGGCCACATGGCAGCGATGGTACATGTCACTCTGTTTGCTCAGCCGCACATGCGCAGTGGACGTTGCATTCTCAGTGGTGTCAGGCTACCCAAGACTTGTGTGTTTGTGTCCTAATCACCACACTGCTACAACAATCCCTCCAGTGGTGGGCGACCCTCAAATCTGGAGTGTGGCATCCCCCTTTTAGAGCCCACAACCTCAGGTTAGTCTCACTACAGATGCATCTCGGACAGGGTGGGGAGCACGGTTGTGGGCCTCCGCACCCAGGGGCTTTGGTCCTCACAGGAATCGCAGTCCCTGATCAACTTCTTGAAGTTGCGAGCAATTCAGTATGTCCTACAGTTGTTCAGAGAGAAGCTCCTGAACAAAGGTGGTTCTTGTTCAGACTGACAATCAGGTAGCTATGTGGTATCTGAACAAACGGGGGAAAGGGGTCCTTCACCCTCTCTCAGGAGGCAGTCCACATTTGGTCATGGGCCATCTACAACTGCATCCTCCTCAGGGCAGTGTACCTCCCAGGGTGGACAACACCATAGCGGACTCCTTGAGCTGTGCCTTCCAACCTCACGAGTGGTCCCTCAGTCAAGAGGTAGCAAACAGGATCTTTCGCTCATGGGGGATCCCGGACATAGACCTCTTTGCTTCCTTGGAGAACAGGAAGGTGGACCACTTCTCCCTAGGCCAGAAAAGCAGCCTTTTCGATTCACTGGGGCACCGGGCTGTTGTACACTTACCCTCCCCTTCCTCTCATCTTGAAAATGCTTTAAAAGCTTCAGCAGGATCAGGGCTCCATGATCCTGATCTCACCCCCTTTTGGCCGTGCCAGGTCTGGTTTCTGACCCTAAGGGACCTGGTCTTGTGCCCCCTAATCCGGTTGGGGACGGCTATGGACCTAATTACCCAGGACAAGCTCCATCACCCCAACCTCCAAGTTCTAGCTCTCATGACTTGGATGTTGACCAGGTGACTGCAGGCCCTGGGCCTTTCAGAAGGGGTATCGTGTGTCATACTGGAGTCCAGAAAACTTTCCACCAGGAAATCTTATCTGAAGAGGAAGAGGTTTTCAGCATAGTGTGAGACGCGGTCTGGATCCCTTCTCTTGCTCCCCACCAGTGCTTAGTCTATCTGGTCTGCAGACCACATTGGCGAGGGTTCACCTGAGTGCCATTGGGGCATACCATTGGGGTGCAGATGGTACTGTGATCTCTTCCCATCCGCTTGTGGGGGCGGTTTGAGGGGCTTATTACAACTAAAGCGCCCCACTCGCCCACACACAGATTCCTGGGATCTCAACGTTGTCCTCTTGCAACTCATGAATTCTCCGTTTGAACCATTGCAATCTTGCGACCTGAAATACCTTTCCTGGAAGGTCATCTTTTTGGTCAGTTACATCAACTCACAGGGTCAATGAACTGCAAGCTCTGGTGTCATACCCACCTTATACAAAATTTTGTCATGATGGGTGGTCCTGCGGATGCATCTGAAGTTCCTTCCTAAGGTGGTTTCAGAGTTCCATCTCAATCAGTCCATTTTATTGCCTTCTTTTTTCCCCAAGGCCTCACGCTCACAAGAGTGAGCGGGCTCTGCGCACTCTAGATTGCAAGAGGGCATTGGCCTTTTATTTAGAATGGATGGCACCTCACTACTTATTTACTCAACTTTTTGTCTCCTTCGACAAACAGATTAGGGGTCGCTGTGTCTAAGCAGACCTTATCCCATTGGCTTGCAGACTGTATTGCCGCCTTCTACGCACAGGCGGGCTTACAGCTTGACGGTCACGTCAAGGCTTACAGTATGGGTCACGTCAGTCTCGGTGGCTCACTTGTGTGCAGTTCCCATTCATGAGATTTGCAGAGCAGCGACCTGGAGTTCCCTCCACAGATTCTCCTCACATTATTACCTGGACAAGGATGGCTGGTGGGATAGTCGTTTCAGGCAGTCAGTCTCTGTAATCTCTTCCAGCCATGAAAACCCAACTCTTCCTCCGTGGGCCCTGTCCTTGTGTGCAAGCCTGCTCTGATTAGTGCAGCTCTAGTTGTTGTGCATGTTGGCACTGTTCTCTGCTGCACATGCTGGGAGCGGCCTGAAACTACTTAATCACCCATGTGTGAGGACTACCATCCTACTTACTTTCTCCTAAGACAAGCAGGGTGGTAGTCCTCGCATGTGGGTGCCATGAAATGGAGCCGGGCCAGAAAACTTCTCTGTTTCTTGAAACGACGACGCCTCCTCGGTCCATTCTTTCTTCAGGGGATTATTGAGGAGTTGGATCACAGGGTTTAGCTAGCGGCACTACAAGCCCTGTGGGGTATCAAGCTATCATTGGCACCAGTTCCCGTGCCGGAGCCTGCGCCGTGTCTCTTGAAGCCCCTGTTCGAGCATCTAGACGTCCTTTTTGGCATACTTCCGATGCAACCTGTGCCCAGGGTACCATCAGTGCCCCAGCAGCCACCGATGCCCTCCTCCGGAGCGATTCCCATTATCGGGTCCTACAAGGAGGAAGAATCAATGTGGCCGACAACACCGCAAGGGCGCTAGTTCTGCGGCCACAATTCCCTGATCCTGGCCTCAGGCCATCGGGGGTCATGGTGCCGTGTGTGCCCTTGATGCCCCCAGGACCATAGATGCCCCTGGGGCCGCCGGTTCCCTCTGTGCCCAAACCGAGAGGCTTGAGCAGGGATCCTCCATGTTGGCTCCCAGGGGACCTTAGCAAGGAGGAGCCCCCATATGATCCGTGGGGGGATGATACCAGAGTCCTCTTCAAATGACTCGGTGACCTTCTCTCAAACCCATCTCCGCTGGGTGAGAGGTGTAGGCCTCTGAGTAGATTGTGCAGATATAATTCTGAAGCTGTACGAGTGAGATGGATGCCTTAAGTATTTCGGGTCCTCCAAATTCCACGTAAAAGGAAAAGGAGTTTGCCAAGTTGTAGGCAGTGAAGAGACAAGTGGAAATGCTTCAGATTTTCCATAATTAATTTTCTACCCAGAAAAAGATACAAAATGTTGAAATGATGGGCACATTATGCTCCAGATTGCCCACAAATAACAGCATATCGTTCGCAAACAAGCTAAACCGCAATTCTCATCTACCAATCTGAATGCCTTTAAACTCTCCCATCTCTCGTTTAAAAAAAAAAAATTGCTATTGGTTCAAGAGTCAGCACATAAAGCAGGGGGAGAAAGAGGACATCCTTGTTGCATGCCTCGCAAGATGGGAAAAGAGCTGGACAAAGAGCCATTGACTAGTATTTGGGCTGCTGGAGCTGTATAAAGTAATTGCACCCAAGAAATAAAACTACAAGGGAATCCAAACTGTTCCAGAACATACCACGGATAAGGCCAACCCTCTCGATTGAAGACTTTCTCAGTCTAAACTCAGAAGTCCCACAGGATTGGCAGTAGGGGCACCCTGAATGGCTACCAAAGCTTTCAAAATATTAGCAGCAGATGTACAGCCCTTAATAAAACCAGATTGGTCAACCCCCACCAGCGATCGTATTATGCTATTCAGATAGTCCGCAAGGATAACCACAAGCAATTGTATATCCTGATTTAAGTAGTGATATGGGGCGGAACAAATCAAGAAAAAATGGATTTTTCCCAGGTTTAGGAAGCAGAATAATCTTGGCTAAACTATGACCCACAGTGAAAGCCCCTTGATCACAAGCAGCTAAAAACCATGTCACGCAAGGGAGCTGCAATATTGGAGTTCAGCAATTTATACATTTCAGATCCAAAGCCATCCGGCCTGGGTGTCTTGCCTAGCTGAGTTGATTGGATAGCTTTTTGAATTTCCACAATTTGTATGGGAGATTCCAGGAAAAGTCTTTGAGCCACAGACAATGTAGGTAGTTGAATGGAATCAAAACAACTTCGCTTGGGCTTGCAAATCTGCAGGCTGCCCAGTGTATAGTATTTGAAAAATACAGTTAAGGACCGCAAAATACCTTCTGTATCATTATCCACCCTTCTCGTGGAAACATTCTTAAGTTTAGTAATCAGTCACCATGGCACAGTTGGTTTCAAAAGATTCACTAAGAATTTCCCAGTTTTATTACCCCACTGAAAAAGTTTGAACTTAAAATAGAACAAATTTATTTTGGTTTGATTGGTCAAGACGTCATTCATTTCTGCTTTCACTGCTGTTCAGCTTTCTGATCTGCAGTTAAAGTATCCACATGACGCCTCTTAAGCTCTATTAACAAATATTATATCCAAATCACATAAAGTCATGTTACATACTACCCATACATTCATCCCATTCACTCATTAAAATCTCAGTAACAGTAATAGGATAGGCACACATAACCCTTTACAATCTAATGTCACATATATATTGATTATCCCTGTGGTCTAAATACACCACTTACAACCCTTACAGTAACAATTTATAGCTGTTAATTACCCAACATCTTTTTTGACATAATACAACACACTTTAAACCCTAGAGCCACACCTGGCTTCAATCATGATTGCATATATGCCTAATTGTACAAGTTTAATGTATTCATGTACCCTTTCTTCTGTTATCTGTTTTTCTTTGTTTCTAATTCAAATCCCACTGGAGTATATCTTCTTTTTCAAGATCTGGACCACGCAGTCTCTTTTCAAAATCTAGACCAAATGATCTTCTCTTCCGGTGTGAGATTGAAAAGATTGCGTGGTCCAGATCTTGAAAAAGATGTGATATAGCGACCATTAATATCAGAGAATTGCTTTTCAAACATAAATGACAGATTTTTATGCAGGAGAATTGCCACACCATGCTGCCTAGCTGAAAAAGATGAAAAATAGCAGCCACCCAGTCTCTGCTTAAATTTCTATGTTCTAAATCATCTAGGTGAGTTTCTTGGAGGAAAAACTATATCAGAACCTTTTTCTCAGATCTGTTAACACTTTCTTGCACTTAATTGGTAAGTGTAGACCATTGACATTTAAAGACCTAAAATGTACTTTTACCATCCTGACACAAAATAAGTTTAGGTGCCTGATTAAAGAATTAAAATGTTTAACAGCAAGTCCCCCAGCTAGACCCACTGCCAAAAACCCAGGCCCGCAGCTCAGCCGATCAGGGTTGAAATAGTACAAATTACTCTAGAACACTGTAGCCAACAGAAAAAAAGCACACATTCACATATGCATACACACTCGCACCCTTCTTTCCCAGAGATAGTGTCCCTTGATTCCCTAATAAGGACACAGTCTCCTGAGTAGAAGTTTCCTGAAGGCCGAAGTCATTCCTTCCTCAGCACTCTTTACCACTCTTTACTACTCTTCACCACTCCACACGATCGATCCTGGAGATCTCCCAGTATCCACGAAGAAAAAGAATCCATGAAGATTAACTTTGTGAAACGATGACAAAAATCGAACTCTTATGGGTAATATAGTGAAGTAAGAAAGCGTGCATAGCCAGTTTACACTTGTCAACTTGCATGCACAGAATTGTTCCAGTAGTGAAGTAAAATCGATGCATGTGGACTAAACCCAGTCATTCGCCCAATTGAGAGGGAAAACTTTGCCCTTCCGAAGCGGTATCGATAAACTTATTAGTCTCGTCGGAAACTGAAGAGCAAATTTAACACCATGCTTATAGAGTTATGTACAGTAGGGTGTTAGCTGTTTCCTTGCCGCCATAACTTTCGCCGAGTAATCAGGGAAAATCAAGATATCATATAGTAGTTCCTTGCGCTTACAATAAGCAGCTAATAACCATTCTTTATCAGTAAAATTCAAATATTTTACAATCTGTCGTGGCTTCTCTTCCGGTGCCTCCACTGCGCCTACTCTGTGCTCATTCCACCAAGATGGTGCGATCCTTTTAGCTCACCTCGAGAGCATTTGGCAGCCAGGTCCCGCAGAGTAACAGCTCTTCTGTTTGTACTTTCTCCTAGGGCAAGCAGGTTTGTAGTCCTCACATGTGGGTGACATCGGATGGAGCCCAGCTCAGAAAACTTCTCAGTTTCTAGAAGCTTTGACCTGCACACTGAGCATGGCCAGCTTGCCACTATCCGTGTCCATATGAGTCTCTTTTCGGCGATGCAGTTGCCTCATGGTTCATGGAGCTCCACTTTCTCACAGGACAAGCAGGATGGTTGTCCTCACAAATGGGTGACATCGAGGATGGAGCCCAACCACGGAAAACTTCTGTCAAAGTTTCTGGAACTTTGACTGGCCCCTACTGGGCATGCCCAGCATGGCACCAACCCTGCAGCCAGCAGGGGTCCCCTTTCAGTCTTCTTTTTTCCGCGCAGCAGTAGCCACGCGGTTAAGGTGCTCTTACCACATTCCTGACAGGAATTTCTTCTTGAACTTCTTTGAAGTAAAATTCGCCCCACAGGGGTCCCCCTACTATCTAAATTTAGCCTGCGGTACTTCGGTAAGTTTTTTGCCGTTTTTTGCCGATTACAGTCGAGTTCGGCCCTCGCGGCCTGCTGGCCGTCGACCGTCCCGCGGCTAAATTTTTGATCAATGGCCATGGCGTCGGGGTTCGGTCGGTGCCCAGATTGTACGCGCACCATGTCTATCACAGACCCTCACAGAGTCTGTGTATTATGTTTAGGGAGTGAGCATGATGTCCTGACTTGCACCAAATGTGCTCTTATGACACCAAAAGGTCGCAAAGCCAGAATGGAGAAGATGAGACTCCTGTTCCATGCTCATACTCAGACGCCGTCCATCGCATCGACGTCCTCGGAACCGGCACCGTCTGAGTCCTTCCATCGTCGGCAACCTCCCGGTGACCGTCTGCCATCGACGTCTCCACGACCATCGACTCCCATCCCTTCCCCCGAGGATCGTGGGGATCGGAGGGAAAAGCATCGTCATCAACATCGCAAGTCTCGGACCGTCAAGGAATCGAAGTCATCGACCTCGGTACCGTCCGAGCCTCCACCGAAGAAGTCTCGATCAGAAGTGGCACCGTCCATTTCTGTTTCTGAGACACCGAGGCAACCCTCACCCCATCGGGGTTTGGGAGCCGCGATTCCACCGGTGACGGTGGTCCCTCCGGCTCAGCCTCAGCCTCCCTCTTCCGCGGAGCCGGGTATTGTTACCCCTGGTCTCCGGGAAGAACTGGACCGGCTGGTCCAGGAGGCCATCGATAAAGCGATGCAATGGTTCCAGTCTCCTTCGGCACCGACTCCGCCACCGAGAGTGGAACCAGTCACCGACCCGATTCCAGCAGCGCTGGCACCGCTGCTCGCCCGGATGGAAACGCTCATGACCGCCCTTCCACCGGTGATACCTAGGTCACCGACAGCACCGGTGCGCTCCCCGATGCCAAATTCATCGGGTGCAGAAACACCGTATCGAATTCCTCCTTCGGGAGTGGTCCCATCGATGCCGTGTCGTCCCTCGCCACAGATACATTCCTCCGGGGCGATACGCACATCGGCTCCATCGATGCCTTCGATGCCCGCACCGATGCCTCCAAAGGTATTTTCGATGCCCCCGGTGATTCCTTCGGGATTCTCGGAGCCTCAACCAGGACCTTCAGGTATCCAACCCCCTCGTGTTCCTACAGGTCAGCAACCTGACCCTTATGACACCTGGGGTGATGATACTTCCACAGATACCGATGATTTACCTTCACCACCCTCTCCTGCTGAAAGCAGAAAGCGTTCTCCCTCTGAGGACCTCTTTCACAAATTTTGTGAAGGAAATGTCGGAATTGGTCCCTTTTCAGCTTCAATCGGAGCAAGATGACAGGCACCAAATGATGGAATTACTCCAATTTTTGGATGCCCCAAAAGTCATCACTTCCATTCCAATTCATCAGGTTTTTCTAGACCTTCTAAAAAAGAATTGGGAAACTCCTGGATCTGTTGCTCCAGTAAACAAAAAAGCTGATTCTACTTACCTTGTACAGTCAGCACCTGGCTTTCAAAAACCACAGCTAGACCACCACTCTGTTGTGGTAGTCAGCTCAAAAGAAAGCTAAAAGAATGAAGCCATACTCATCCATACCTCCTACTAAGGAGAGCAAGTTCCTAGATAGTATAGGCAGAAAAGTATACCAAGGAGCCATGCTCATTTCCAGGATAGCTTCTTATCAGCTGTATATGACCCAGTACAATAGGGTCATTTTTAAGCAGATACAAGAATTTTCAGATACCTTACCAGAACAATTCCAACACCACCTTCAAACCCTAGTACTTAAAGGATTTGAAGGTGGAAAGCATGAGCTAAGAACATCTTACGACATCTTTGATGCTTCCACTAGACTGCTACAGCCATCTCAGCAAGACGCTGGGCTTGGCTTAAGTCTTCTGACCTTCGCCCGGAGGTTCAGGACAGGCTCTCCGACCTGCCCTGTTTAGGGGATAATTTGTTTGGTGAGCAAATTCACCAAATAGTTGCTGAATTAAAGGATCATCACAAGACCCTTAAACAGCTCTCATCGATTCCTTCTGACTTCCCTTCTAAACAACCATTTAAGAGGGAACCTAAAAAGTCATTCTTCCGTCCACGGAAGTATTATCCCCCACACACCAAGTCCAGGTCAACGAGGCCGTATCAAAAGCCTCAGCCTCGCCAACCTCGAAAGCAAAAGCCCACAACAGCTCCGCAACCAGGCCCTGCGTCGGGGTTTTGACTTTCACTTAGAGAGCAGATGCTTAATCCCTCTACCAAACATACCAGTAGGAGGTCAACTAAGCCACTTTACAGAAAAATGGCATCGCATCACCACAGATCAATGGGTGCTAGCGATAATTGCACAAGGTTACCATCTAAACTTCCTAACTCTTCCTACGGACTCTCCACCTCTGCAAGTGTGGAGACTTACCGACCACTCTGTTCTTCTAGAGCAGGAAGTTTCCCTTCTCCTCCAGTCCAACGCTATAGAATCTGTTCCTCTCTTGCAACACGGACTAGGGTTCTACTCCAGGTACTTTCTGATCCCAAAAAAGTCAGGAGGACTTCGACCAATCCTGGACCTATGGGCCCCTCAACAAGTACCTTCACAGAGAAAAGTTCAAGATGGTAACCCTGGGCTCGCTTCTCCCTCTGCTGCAAAGAGAGGACTGGCTCTGCTCTCTAGATCTCAGACGCTTATACCCACATTGCGATAACTCAATCTCATCGCAAATACCTCCGATTTCTAGTAGGCCAAAACCACTATCAATACAGAGTGCTCCCATTTGGCCTAGCATCCGCACCGCGAGTTTTCACCAAATGTCTCGTAGTGGTTGCAGTGTTCCTCAGGAAGGAAGGTGTCCATGTCTACCCCTACTTGGACGATTGGTTGATCAGGGCCACAACCCAGCAAATTGCTCGGTCTTCCCTGACCCTGACAATTCGAACTCTAATTTCTCTAGGATTTCTTGTCAACTACAAGAAATCCTATTTACTCCCATCTCAAACCTTATCCTTCATTGGAGCAGACTTTGACACCTTACAGGCAAAAGCCTTCCTTCCTCATCAACGTGTTCAAACCCTTGTGTCCCTAGCTTGCCAGTTGCAGTCTCAACCCACAGCAACAGCTCGCCAGTTCCTCATTCTGCTGGGACCATGGCCTCCTCAGTTTGTGACTCCAATGGCCCGTCTGGCCATGAGGGTCATGCAATGGACTCTGAAATCACAATGGATCCAAGCCACTCAGCCTCTGTCGACCATTGTCCACATCACCGATGCACTCCGTCTGTCTCTTGCATGGTGGACAAATCAATACAACCTCCTCCAAGGTTTGCCCTTTCATCCACCAGACCCTCAAATAATTCTCACCACCGACGCCTCCAATGTCGGCAGGGGAGCCCATGTAAACAATTTACAAACCCAAGGATTCTGGTCTCTAGAGGAAGCCAAACACCAGATAAATTTCCTGGAGCTTCGAGCAATCCAATATGCTCTCCGGGCTTTTCAAGATTGCCTATTAAATCACATAATCTTGATTCAGACGGACAACCATGTGGTACATCAACAAGCAGGGAGGCACAGGCTCCTTCCTTCTCTGTCAGGAAACTGCACAGATTTGGGCAGAAGCCCTCTCCCGTTCCATGTACCTCAGGGCCACCTACTTGCCGGGAGTAGAAAATATCTTGGCAGACCGGCTGAGCCATGTCTTCCAACCACACGAGTGGTCACTCGATCCCTTGGTAGCGACCTCTCTTTTCCAGAAATGGGGTTATCCCCACATAGACCTCTTTGCGTCCCCTCAGAACCACAAAGTGGCCAATTACTGCTCTCTCATTCGGACTCAGCACTCCGGCCCAGGGATGCATTCTCCCTCCCGTGGACAACCGGTCTGCTTTATGCATTCCCTCCACTTCCTCTTCTGTCGAAGACTCTTGTGAAGCTACGTCAGGACAAGGGAACCATGATCCTGATAGCACCGCACTGGCCACGCCAAGTGTGGTTTCCCATACTCCAGGATCTCTCCATCCGCAGACACATTCCCTTGGGAAAGGACCCGCATCTGATCACTCAAAACGACGGATGCCTCCTCCATCCCAATCTCCAAGCCTTGTCCCTGACGGCATGGATGTTGAAAGGTTAGTCCTTCAACCACTTAACCTATCGGATTCAGTTTCTCGTGTCCTCATCGCTTCACAAAAGCCTTCCACAAGAAAATCTTACTCCTATAAATGGAAAAGGTACACATCATGGTGCACTTCTCGGTCCCTTGATCCCCTTTCTTGTCCAATTCCTAAATTTTTGGACTATCTTTGGCATTTGTCAGAATCAGGTCTGAAGACCTCTTCCATTAGAATGCATGTCAGTGCGGTAGCCGCCTTCCATAAAGGTATTGGGGGTGTCCCTATTTCAGTACAACCCCTTGTAACATGCTTTCTTAAAGGCTTGCTCCATTTGAAGCCACCTGGGACCTTAATCTGGTTCTTGGTCACCTTATGAAACCACCTTTCGAACCTCTTCACTCCTGTGATCTTAAATATCTCACATGGAAAGTGATTTTCCTTTTGGCTATCACTTCAGCTCGCAGGGTTAGTGAATTACAGGCCCTAGTTACCTACCCGCCTTACACTAAACTCCTGCAGGACTGGGCGGTACTCAGCACTCACCCTAAATTCTTACCTAAGGTAGTTTCGGAGTTTCATATCAATCAATCCATCATACTACCTATTTTCTTTCCCAGGCCCCACTCCAACTCCGGGGAACAGACTCTGCATACCCTCGACTGTAAACGAGCTCTAGCTTTCTATCTAGACCGTACAGTTGCCCATAGGAAGAGCACTCAATTATTCGTCTCTTTCCATCCTAACAAGTTAGGGCAACCTGTGGGTAAGCAGGCTCTTTCCTCCTGGTTGGCGGACTGCATCTCTTTCTGCTATCAGCAGGCTGGCATTCCCTTTTAAGACTGTGTCAAGGCACACTCTGTGAGGGCCATGGCAACTTCAGTAGCACACCTTCGATCGGTGCCGCTTCCTGACATCTGCAGGGCTGCTACCTGGAGTTCTCTCCATACATTTGCAGCCCACTACTGTTTGGACAAAGCTGGAAGACAGGATTCCATCTTCGGCCAATCTGTCTTGCGTAACCTTTTTCCAACATGACGTACCAACACCCTTCCGCCTACCCAGTGGGGTGCGAATGTCCTCTACCAAATTCCACCCCAGTTGTTGTGCCTGTTGCACGCCGTTGGGTACTTTTGGTGCACGTCCGGACATCCTCAGCTCGGTACTCACCCATTTGTGAGGACAACCATCCTGCTTGTCCTGTGAGAAAGCAAATGTTGCTTACCTGATGTAACAGGTGTTCTCACAGGACAGCAGGATGTTAGTCCTCACGAAACCCGCCCGCTGCCCCGCGGTGTTGGGTTTGTTTTTCTTATATTTTTCGGCACTGCCTGTAGCTTTGAAACAAGACTGAAGGGGGACCCCTGCTGGCTGCAGGGTTGGTGCCGTGCTGGGCATGTCCAGTAGGGGCCAGTCAAAGTTCCAGAAACTTTGACAGAAGTTTTCCGTGGTTGGGCTCCATCCTCGATGTCACCCATTTGTGAAGACTAACATCCTGCTGTCCTGTGAGAACACCTGTTACATCAGGTAAGCAACATTTGCTTTTTCTCGTTTTTGTTAAAAATTAGCTTTTTCCTGGTTCCATCATTTGTTCCCGTTCGCGTGGTAGGTTAAAATCACTGTTTTTCACTTCTTTGCAGTCTATTCCCAGAACTTCGCCTCTCGGTGACTGCCGTTCATAGACTGCACGTCGGGTAGCTTTTATAGCGTCATCCAGCTTTCGTTGGTGCCCGCAGACCATGTCCATCACAGATCCGCATGAGGGGTGTATCCTCTGCCTGGGGGGTCTCCAACAACATCCATGGGTGTCAGCTGTGTGGCCAGATGACCCCCAAAGGGCGTTGTATGTGCCTTAATAAGATGGAGAATCTTTTCAGCTCTGCAAAGTCCACTCCATCTACGCCTGCGTTGGAGTAATCGACGTCGATGAGAGGCCCTCGATATGCACCCTCCCACTACTCCTCTCTCCACCTCTTCGAAGGATCATGGGAATGGTGACCGATCCTCCAGGATCTCACCAGTATCCCAGACATCAGGATACTCCGCCTACTCGGCGCTGGGGAACAATCAGGCCGAGCACCATGGGAGATCCCGCAAGCATTTCCACCGGATTCTGTTGGCACGCGGCTCTGGGTGCGGTGCTGGCAGTGGCCGCATCTCCACCAGAGCAACCCCGGCCATCAGAGGGCCCATCCTCCTCCGTCCCCAGGAGACCTAGGTGTTCCCCACAGATATCTGTACTGGGCACCATGCCACCTCTGAGGACTGAGGAAGAGCTGGTGACACCTTGTCCTCTTCCCTCAGTCTTGGCCTCCATGGACTTTCAAGAGGAGTTGGACTGCAGGGTGCAGACCGTGGTGCTCAGAGCATCGAGCCACCTGCGCCACCGGCTCCTTATGCCATTGCTGGAACACCCGCTGTCTGCCCTAGCACCTCTGCTTGAGCATCTGGACGTCCTCTTAGGTGCCCTACCAGTGCCTGAGGGGCCTTCGGTTCCCTGGCAGCCACCGATGCCCCCCTCCGGAGTGATCCCTATCATCTGGTCCTCCGAGGAGGAAGACACAGCCGGTGCCATATTCCTGAGGCCTCGATTCCCCGAGCCTTTACTGGGACCCTCTGGCCTTGCGCGTCCTCTGGTCCCCTTGATGCCAGGGGAACTGTTGATTCCCGCAGTGCCCTTGAGACCTCCAAAGCAGTCAGAACCCAGGGCTGATACTCTCCGCTGGCCCTAGTGAGGAGGAAAGGTCTTATGACCCCTGTGGGGACGATTCCACGAAGTCTTCCTCAGAATACTCGGACGACCCCCCTCTCTGAGCCTTCCCTGACTGAGGAACTGCATCTGTCCCCTCCGGAGGATCTGTCCTTTGCGGGCTTTGTTAGGGCCATGGTCTAGGTTATTCCCTTCCAACTGCTTACAGAGGAGGATGTGCAACATAAAATGTTGGAGATACTCCAGTTTGTCGACGCTTTTAAGGAGATCATAGCAGTTCCCATCCACGACATCTTCAGTGACCACCTCCTTCGGATGAAGGAGCACCTGATCTCCATCTCCCCTGTCAATAGGAAGGCGATGCCACCTATTTGGTGCAGCAAGCTTTGAGACGCAGCTCCTCCCCCACAAGTCGGTGGTTGTGGAGTCCGCCCTTAAAAAAATATTTTAAAGCCAGGTGCTTCTGAACCCACGCCTTGGCCCCTCCAGGGCGCGAGCATAGGGAGCTCGATGTCTTGTTCCGCAGTCTTCCAGGGTGCTGTACTCATTGCCCGTGTTGCCGCGTACCAGTTGTGTCAAACTTTAAATTCAATGACTTACAATGGAGATCAAGAGAGAGATTTAAAGTTGTACTTACAAATCTCTTTAGAATTTCTGTTAAGAAAAGGGCGAAAAATCCAAATCAGCTTTTCCAAACAAAGCCGCACGCCCGGCTTTGGCAGCACGTCTGCTTCGCGCCGTAGGGGGGTCCGGTTTTAAAGTCCCTGGACCCTCCCCCAAGTGACGTCAGCAGCAGCGGCAAGATGTTCTCTCAGCTGAAGGGCCAGATAATTTCAGCTGAAAAGTTCAGTCGGGGCAAGAATTTCTCACCCTTCTTTCTCTTTCTCTGGGCCTCCAACTGCATTTTAATATACTGGACATCTCCCTCCCTACTGAACCACTCTACCATTTTGTTTTGTTTTAAATGAATATCCTAGGGCTAAGTGACTACTTGTTTTTCTGCATTAGCCATCCTGTTTATCAGAACGTCTGGTAATGTCATTGAGCTTTTCAGTCAGTGTGGATGCCAATATTTCCACATTTCAAAAACCTTATGCTTTCAGGTTCCTTCTGCTTGGTAATTGTTGCTGGTCTGTCTTACTGTCACCCATTTGTGAATAGCTGAGACTAGATAAATAGTATTTATCATGAAGACTCATATATGCAAATTTATCTCAAACATGTTCATTGTGAATAACCTGAAAACCCAACTGGCTTTGGGGTCTCCAGAACAGGTTTGGGAAGCCCTGCACTAAAGCATCTTTCTTGGGATTTATGTGTTTCCCACTCTGACTTCAGTGTGCTGCCACTGTAACCACAGACCTAAAAAGGCTCATACGCCATATAGTAAGATGTATCTCATAGGCCCTGGGGAAGGGAGGTGGCTGCTTCTGTATCAGGTTTTTCAATATCAACTTTTTATGATTCTGTTCTTTCATTTTTTGGGCTTATTTCTAGTTTGCAAATTTTGTCCAAAATATTAGCTTTACCTTTTTTTCAGCGTATTAAGTGCCAAATACGCCACATTCTTGTTTTTGAAAGCACTTTTCTGAGTTCACTCTCCAGCTGTTCATTCTGTATTTTATATAGTTTGTATAAAAAAAAAGCATAGCAGCAGTCCAGTTCCATTAGAACCAAAAAGATTGTGCTGGCTAAACAAGAGGAGAAATGTCATATATGATGGATTGTGAAAGTAAGAAATAAAAAAGAAAAATAGATGCCTAATGATCTTAGCTATAGGTACCAGCTGAATCATTTTAGTAATAGCTTTAATTTAATGTATCTTTGATTTTTGTGAAAGGTTAACTTTTATACAGTTCATAAATAGAACAATATATCACCCACTTTACAATTTAGTGTTTCCATTTTAAATCAATGTTTTTTTTCCCTTAGGCTTAGAGAAAATTGAAGCCTTACAGCAACATGAGAATGAAGACATTTATAAACTAGCCTTTGAAATCATAGATCAGTATTTCTCTGGTGATGTAAGTAAATTAAAGGGTGTTATACATGTTCTTATATCTTGACATAACTTTTGAGGCCAATGCAATAAAGTGCGCTCAGCCTAGCGCACAGATCAATGCGAGCTTGGATGCACTAGAGCAACACTTGATGCAATAAGAGGATTAGTGCATCCAAACTCACATGTAGCTGAATAGTGTGCATCACATGTAATTAACATGTATTGAAACTATTAGCTATTAACCCCCTGATGCAGAAATTTGCCATGTGCCAATGCGCACTTTTTAACATGGCAAATGTAATGCCAGCCCTGGAGCTGGTGTTAAATCTTTCTGCCCGTCAAGGA
The DNA here is from genome assembly GCF_901001135.1 of Rhinatrema bivittatum. NCBI lineage: Eukaryota > Metazoa > Chordata > Amphibia > Gymnophiona > Rhinatrematidae > Rhinatrema > Rhinatrema bivittatum. Next base: position 120,126,354 of record NC_042619.1, read on the forward strand.
CTCAGTTAAAAAGCAAAAATACTGTTTTCTCGTTTTGCTTTATCTGCATCTGGTTTTACCAGCGCATACAGGTTGTTTCTACTGTCTTGTCTGGGTGACAGTTTGGGGGGGTTTTTGGGCGGTTTTTTTGTTTTGGGTTTTTTTCTAAAGGGATGCATTAGCTTGTACTGCTTCTAATCCCTTGCTTCACCAAGTTGATAGATTTTTTTTTCTCCCCAGATTGGGCTGCTCAGTACGAACGCCCGTTTTACCGCGCAATTTTATTACATTGACCTCTCTGTGGTTGTGGCAACAGTGAGTGTGGGTGTCCGGTGATCATTAGTGCTTTTTCTCCCATTAATCTGAAGCTCGATTGAATGCAGTTCCCAAGGAGGTGTAAACATGGCATCCTTGGTCAGTGCTGTTTGCTGGCTGGGATTGTAGTGTGCATAGAGGGAAATGACTTATTGGGAGCTGTGGCAGAATTGTATGTAAACATACCTCATAATGGAATCCCAGCATAAATTTCTAGGGTACACTGTGTGTGCTGGGTATTGGCATATCCCTGTCTCTAGTTTTTTGAATATGTGATGGTGGTAAATAGTTAAACTATTTTCCTCTCTCTAGTGTTTCACACTTTGTTGTGCAAGATATTAATTTACATACAACATTTCTTCATATTCCAATTTAGATATTGCTCAAATTTGTGCCACAATGGGTGTGGCTTATCTTTGAACCTTCCTGCCTCCCGCCTCTCCCCCTCCCCCCCCCAACACACCTACTTCTAAAGTTTGGGAGGAAGAGTAATATGAGCATTGAACTAAATTCCAGACCTCTAGGGCGTCAATTTGATACCTGTCTGTGAGGTTAGGTGAATTAACTGATCTTTGGGTGTCTGTTAACACAATGTAATTGACTTTATAACTTTTGTTTCTGCGCCCCCCCTTGCATCCTTCCCCCCTCCCTATCAGAGCTTTGCATGCTGTCAAGCTGGCCATCGGAGATGGTTGTACAATGTTCCTAAAGCATTGAAAACATGTTCTGCCAAGATGAAGGATGCCTTATAAATCCCCATTCCTTTAAAAAAAAAAAAAAAGACATTAGAAATATTAGGGAATAATAAAGCCAAGAAAATGCCAAGATTTTCAGCCCGATGAATTAAGGTATACCCCGCCTAGCACATGGGTTTTCTTGTGGTTTGACGCACATCTCAGACACAATAATAGCATCCGATGCTTCAAGGAAATTAGCGTATCTGAAATGTGCCCCTAACAAAAGCATACCAGATAGCACCCATCACATGCATTTCAATTCCATGTAAATGAAGACATTAACTATCACCCAATGCAGGACAGTGTACCCAAAAGCTAGGCACCCAATGCATGTTTTTTTAGCATGGGGAATTTAACTCCAATTTCAGAGGGGGAGTAAAGATCTCACAGGGACTCATGAGAAACGCAAACAAATATGGTCCCCTGTGTTGCGATAAATGTCATCCTCCTTAGTATCATCCTGACTTTTGAATTTACTGCTTTCGGTGGAGAAAAATATATATGTCCATCGATTTGCTTAAAAAGAAGTGCACTTATTATGGATGCACAATTTAGATGCCCATAGCAATGGGCGCCTGATATAATAAACTCCATTTCCTAGTTTGTAGCAGATGGACTCAGGACCAATGGGTATAGTGTACTCCTGATAGCAGTTGGAGACGGATCAGATTTCAATCTGACGTCAGCCCTAGTACATATACCCCTGCAGGGTTTTCCGTTTCCATAGCAGTTTGGGACTCTAGGCACGCTAGCACAGCATTAGAGTATTTTGGCAAAGAAAACCAAAACGAGAATAAATCTTACCTCTACAGACAAGCCCCACTCTCCTGCAGTGACACCCATTGGGTCCCTCCCCCAGTTGAGAATTCCTGAGGTGATTTCCGCGATCCCTCAGTGGTAAGCCTCGGTCTGGTGGCTGACCCTCAGCAGGGACCTAGCCTCCAACATCGGGTGAGGCTGAGAGGCAGCGGGTGCAACTTCGAGCAAGGCGGTGAAGGTATTTTCCCTCTCCCCCTGCAGCCGGAGACCACCCGGAACGAGACCGGGAAGCACAGAGACAAGGTAAGGTAGAAATCTATTTTAAAGTCTCCGGTCTCCGAAGCTCGAGGAGTCGCACAGGTCGCCAGCCAGGACCAGTGCCACTGGGTTGATCCGCCCTAGCATGGAGACACTCCATGGTGGTCGCCATATTATCCATGTGGTCGCCGGCACCATTTTGATCTGTTCACTGCCCTGATCTGTGCGCACAAATAGCTTGTGCGCACAATGTCGCGTGCCCAAGTACTGTAAGCACAAGCAACGCTCATAGCCACACGCTTACTCTGCCGGGCGCATAACTTCGATCTGCGTGCACAACAGCGCACACATCTCCCTGAGTGCGTACCAACTTTACGCGCACAACTTTGTACCGGAGCGCATAACTAAGCCTGTATTTTACGCACACAAACCATGGCACCAGCGGAAAAGAAGCTCATGGCCTTTGCCCAGCATGCCACATTAGAGCTGCACAGCATGAGGAGGCCATGGCACTGTGTATACAATGCAAGGAGGCCCTGGTGGATCCAGCCCATGGCCATCCCCAGCCGGTACCGGGTTCCAGCTTCTCGAACAGTACGCCGGACCTAGCATCTCCCAGAGGGGACCCTCCCTCAAACGGGGCTCCCCAGGGATCCAGCACCTCTTAATTTAGACCCAGCATCTATCTCCTGGGTGGAATTCTTCAAAGGCCTGCATACCTTCGTCCACATGCAACCGGGGCCTCCGATACAGCCACAACTCTGCCAGAGGACCTCAACATCCCCGGGACCCTCTATGCCCAGGGAAATGAACCAACGCCCAAAAGCCCCACCTTCAGGGACACTGAGAACTCAGATGAGGGGTCAGAACCACTGGAGGAAGGGGAGCTCCCTCCAGGGACAGAGCCCCACCAAACCATGAGGCGCTTCTTCACCAAAGACTAGCTTCCAGACCTGTCACACACAGCTTGAAAGAGCTCGCTATCCCGGGCACAAGTGCCTCGGGGGAACCTAAGACGAATCCCCTACTAGAGGGACTCAGTCAGACCTCCCGTCACTTCCCACTATTACAAGCCATCCAGCAGCTAATTGACCTGGAATGAGATGCCCCAGAGACTACGTTCAAAGGGGAGCGTGCCCTGGCAGCCATGTACCCTCTGGACCCCGCTGCCAAAGATCTCCTGACATGTCCGAAAGTGGATGCCATGGTCTGCGCAGTCTCGAAGCGCACTACTATCCCGGTTGAGGGAGGAGCAGCACTCAAGGATGCTCAAGACAGACATCTGGAATCCATCCTCAAACAGTCTTTTGATGTCTCCGCTGTGTCTCTACAGATCGCAGCCTGCTGTGCCGTGGTGACATGTGCCTGCTTATCACAGACCAGGAACAACATTCCTGGGGAAGCCCTGGAACCAGTAGTATCATTCCTCACGGATGCCGCTTCTGATCTGGTGCGCACCGCAGCTAGAGGAATGGCAGCAGTGGCAGCCAGAAGACAACTCTGGCTCCGAAACTGGTCGGCCGACGCATCTTCCAAAATGACTCACAAGGTTGCCCTTCAAGGGAACCCTCCTGTTCAGAAGCGAACTAGAGAAACTAGCCAACAAATGGGGCGAATCCCCACTACCGCAGCTACCGGAGGACAGGAATAGGAGAAACCAGCGATCTTTCCCCCATACTTCCAGGGGCAGTGGATCACAGCGCTTCAACCCATACAGAAGCACATATCAAGCGGTACCCCCCGCAGGCAGGAGTCAGTCCTTTCAGAACAAGCACAACAAAAGGGGAGCCGGCTCGGGCCAGGCCCCAGCCGCACCCCACAATGAAAATCAGCCGACCCGTCCAAAGGAAGAAGCCATAGGGGCAGACTTGCCCTATTCTACCAAATATGGGTCGAGAACTTCGGACAAGTGGGTCCTAGCCATCATTCGAGAGGGATATTACCTGGATTTCCACCACCTCCCTCCGGATAAGTTTGTGGAATCCCCCTGCCACGACCCTTCCAAGAGGTTGGCAGTGGAAGCTACATTGACCAGATTACTAGCCTTAGAGGCTGTAACACCGGTGCCAGCACAACTAATAAATACTGGACATTATTCCATCTATTTTATCATTCCCAAGAAAGAAGGAACGTTCCGGCCCATCCTGGACCTCAAGTTGGTCAACCGCCACCTGAAGATTTCTCGCTTCCGCATGGAAACCCTACGCTCGGTAATAAGGGTGATACAACTGGGAGAGTTCCTTACATCCCTGGATCTGTCGGAAGCCTACCTACACATTCCGATCCATCAAGAGCATCTGTTTTCTACGCTTCACGATCCTGGACCAGCACTAACCATTCGGGTTAGACACAGCACCCCAGACGTTCACCAAGATCATGGTGGTAGTGGCAGCAACACTGAGGAAGGAAGGAATCCTCATACACCCTTATCTAGACGATTGGCTGATCAGGGCGAAATCCCCAGAGGAAAGCCACCAGGTGACCAACATAGTCAAAACTCTACTGGAGAGCCTCGAGTGGGTGGTCAACACAAACAAGAACTGCCTGCAGCCCTCCCAGTCTGTAGAATACTTGGGAGTCCGGTTCGACACCAAACAAGACAAAGGTCATCCTGACACCGACAAGGAGATCAAAACTAATGACCCAGTTGCAAACCCTGTTGAGCGAGCTTTGCCCCACGGCATGGGACTACCTCCAAGTCCTCTGCTTCATGGCATCCACACTGGAAGTAGTGCCATGGGCAAGAGCTCAATACTATCACGATGGAATCCGCTCAGTACTATCACGATGGAATCCGCAGTCCCAGAACTACACCGTATGTCTTCAGCTCCCGGACAAAGTTCAGACCCAACTCCAGTGGTGGCTACAAGAAGGCCATCTGAGCAGGGAGTAAGTTATCCTCACCAAACTGGATCCTGCTCACCACGGTCGCCAGCCTATGAGGATGGGAAGCACACTGCCAGGAGCTAACCGCCATGGGGCAATAGAACAAAGAAGAGTCAGGATGGAACATCAATCGCCTAGAAGCCCGGGCAGTCAGACTAGCCTGCCTATGATTCGGTCACAGACTCCGAGACAAATCAGTCCGCTACCTCCACACAGAGTCCTGCTCCAACAAGGACCAATCCTCCACAAGGATATCCAGCTCTATTCTCTCTTACGGCCTGGCCATTGAGAGGACTCACCTGAGGAAGAGCGGATACTCGGGGGCAGTAATTGACACCCTGCTCGAGCACGCAAGTTCTCCACATCACTAACATACATAAGGATTTGAAGAGTATTCGAAGCCTGCTGTGCAGACTGCGACATCGTTCCATGCTCAGTCAAAATTCCTGCGATTTTGGAATTCCTGCAGAACAGACTACAGAAGGGATTGTCTCTCAACTCCATCAAGGTATAGGTGGCCGCATTGTCATGCTACGGAACCAAGAGCGAGAACGGCAGCCTAGCCTCTCACCCGGATGTCTCCCGCTTTCTGAAAGGAGTCAAGCAGGTCCAACCACCCCTAAAGTGGCCGGTGCCTCTTTGGAACCTCAACCTGGTCCTAGATTTCTTAGCAGGAGCCTCCTTCAGGCCTCTTCGTGGCCTGTCTCTCCGACTATTAACATTGAAGACAGTCTTCCTGGTGGCAGTTTGTTCGGCCCGTCGTATCTCCGAGCTATAAGCACTGTCCTGTGGGAACCATTCCTCACTCACCCTGGGAACCATCCAGTTACGCACGGTCCCGTCCTTCATCCCCAAAGTGGTTTCTCACTTCCATCTCAACCAAACCATCTCGCTACCATCGCCAGATGAGCATAAGAATTCGGAAGAGTCTCTCGCAGTCTACGCCACGTCAACGTCGGCAGACTCCTAGTCCAGTACCTGGAAAGGTTGGAATCCATACGAAAGATGGACCATCTATTCATCCTTCAAAGCAGGAAGAAGCAAGGGGAAGCGGTCTCGCGAGCAACCATAGCCGCAACCAAGGCTGCTACGTAGAAGCAGGCAAGCCACCGCCTTTACAAGTCAAGACCCATTCCACTAGAGCCCAGTCAGTGTCCTGGGCGGAAACCAAGATGCTGTCACCCGCCGAGATCTGTCGGGCGGCGACATGGTCCTCCATCCACACCTTCTCCAGGTTTTACCACCTAGATGTTCAAGCTCGAGAGGACACAGCATTTGCAAGGGCAGTACTAAGTGGGCCACGGGCAACCTCCCACCCAGTTTGGGAGTAGCTTTTATACATCCCATTGGTCCTGAGTCCATCTGCTACACACTAGGAAATAGAGAAATTACTCACCTGATAATTTCGTTTTCCTTGGTGCAGACAGATGGACTCAGCATCCCACCCACGGCTGCCGTTATTCATGGAATTCTCGAGTGACATCCCCGAGAGCGAGTGATTCACAGGTAAGCCGTGCTTTTCTTTTTTTTTTTCTTTTTTTTTTATTTGTAATTTATGCATTCATACAAAAATCAAGTATGCATTTCTCAAAACGTACATGTATGGCAAACGTAACACAATTATAATAAACAGGAAATGTTGAACAATAAACATGAGGTTTGGAATACAGACTCGCATGTGAATGCTGTCGTTATGTGTTTATTTCCCCCCCCCCCCTTCCCACACTCCCCCCCTCCCTCCCCCCCCCCATCCCATGCTGTTGACGCGAGGCAAACACGTAGCATGAAACATCTAGTACCAGGAAGAACAACATAGTACTGGGATGCCTCAAGCCCCAGGCAGAACATCCCGATAAAGGCAGCTACCAAAATTACTAATCCCTCCAGATAGTTGAGGCACACTCAGGCAGACACTCCACACAAGAAGCAATCTGGACAATGGTACAAACTCAAGCACATCATAGTACATCCCCTCCTCCGCAATCTACCCCTCCTGATGCCGTTTTCATTGTTCGAAACAGTTCCACCGGGACATGTGGCTTTTCAAAGCCTTCTGTTTAATGGCAGTCAGCCGGGTGAGATACCACACTTTGGTCAGGCGCTGAAGTACCCGGGCCCGTGACGGTATCTCCTTCTGACGCCAGAGCATAGCCAGCTCCGACCTACTGGCCTGAGTGATCTGCTGGATTAAATAAGTGTCCCCCTCAGCATATTCAGGTGGAAATATGTTAAGCAGAAATATTTTTGGTTGAGTAGGAATTGACACCTGTAAAATCTCAAATATTAGCGCACTGATCATGTTCCAGTAACCCTGGATTAGGCCACACTCCCACCAAATATGTATAAAAGTGCCCTGTTGCCCGCATTCTCTCCAACATTGAGCAGATACTGAAGGATAGAATTTATGTAATTTCATTGGAGTCAAGTACCATCTGTATAGCATTTTATAATTTTGCTCTATAATAGAAGCAGACACGGACCCCTTCTTTGCCGCTCTGTAACATGCAGACCACTCGGACTCCGACAGTTTTCCGCCCAAATCCTTTTCCCAATTAGTAACATGTGCCGGGGGCACTGCTAGACCCTTGTTAAGTAGAGTGTAAATCCTAGATAAAGCCTTCTTAAGTTTATTCGCATGGTCACAAAAACCTTCAAACAGTGATTTACCTTTACTTAAGTCGGACAGAACGGGGCGTTGTGATATGTAGTGTCTAATTTGCAGATAGAAATAATGGTCTGTTCTCGATAAGGGGAAATCTGTAGAAAGCTCAGAAAATTCCTTAATCACCCCCCCGGTTCCACACCTGTTCCAATGCTTCACACCCAAAGGCTCTCCACCTAGAGGCCAAGGCCTGAGACACTCCAGGGGGGAAAGACTTGTTATAAAAAATAGGGGTCTTAAAGAATATTGTTCGGTCCCCCACCAATTCCTCTCGCCACCTGTCCCATATGGAGAGAGTATGTGCAATGGATGGAACAGTCTCCCTCGGCAGTATACGTGCTGACTGAGGAAGCCAGACCACCATCTTTGGGGGTAAGTCTCCCATGAGGGCCCCCTCCAGAGTCACCCATCATTTATGACTTCCCTCTACATGCCAGTCAATGACATACCGTAGCTGAGCTGCAGCATAGTAATACTGCAAGCACGGTACACTCAATCCACCTCTATCTTTGTGTAGTTGTAAGACCTTACTGCTAACCCTGGGGGGTCGCCTCTTCCACAGGAAGCGATAAAGGTGTCTCTGCCACAAACGTAGAGCTGAGGATGGAACAGGGATCGGTAATACTTGAAATAGATATAAAAGCCGGGGTAAGACATTCATCTTAATAGTAGATATCCTCCCCCACCAGGACAACTCCAGTCTGTCCCATTTTTGCAGATCCTCCTTAATGGTATTCCAGGCTGGTTCATAATTCAAAGAATATAGATCCCCAAGTTCTGCCCTATTCTAACGCCCAGATATTTTAAAGATTTTTTGACCAGTTTAAAAGGGAACTTTTGTTGTATCTCTCTTACCTCTGCGGCGTTGAGAGTGATATTAAGTAGTTCAGACTTGTCCATATTTAATTTATAGCCAGATACATTGCTGAATGTGTGGAAGGCCCTGACTAACGGTGGAAGGGAAGTTGAGGGATCCACCACCGTAAAGAGCACATCATCTGCGAAAAGCGAAAGTTTGTAGTCCTGACCGCCTATGTTAATCCCCCGGATCTCTCTTGAACTTCGGATATATTCTGCTAAGGGCTCTAAATATAGAGCAAATAAGAGCGGGGACAGAGGGCAGCCCTGTCTGGTTCCCCGTTCAATCGGGAAAACTTTAGAGTAGCCCCCATTCACCTTAATGCACGCATTGGGATTGGTATATAATCTCCTAATCCATGTAAGGAAATTACCACCCATCCCCATCGTATGCAGAACTGAAAAAAGGTAATCCCAGTGGACAAGGTCAAATGCCTTTTCCGCATCTACTGTGAAAAGGACCATGGGGTATTGTTTAACCTTAGCATACCAGATGAGGTCCGCAACCCTCCGCACATTATCTCCCGCTAATCGTCCTGGGACAAAACCCGTTTGGTCTGAGTTTATAAGCGAGGGAGCCACATGTCCCAATCTAGTAGCCAAGATTTTAGCCAAAATTTTTAGATCTAAATTAATTAGGGAAATGGGTCTATAGGAACCACATAAGGTGACATCCCTACCTGGTTTAGCCAGGATAGTGATCCCCGCTTTGTTAGCATCTCTAGCTATTTCCCCAGTCAGCAATAGATTGTTGAAGGCTGCCACCAGAAGTGGGGTAATCACCTCCCTAAGAGATTTATAGAAACTGCCGGTATATCCATCTACACCGGGAGACTTGCCGGACTTCAATCCTGTGATAGCCCTGGACACCTCCTCCCCCGTGATAGGTTTATTCAAATATCTTTGTTGAACCTCCTCCACCCGTGGCAAAGTGACACCCGCAAGGTAAGTATCTATCTCAGTTTGCCTGATCTCTTTTTGCTGGGAGTACAATTTTTGATAAAACTGGATAAATCTCTCACGAATTGCATCGGTATCAGTAAGGACCTCTCCAGACTCGGACTTGATTTTTAGAATCTGATTCTGGGCAGCCCTCACCTTTAACCAGCGAGCCAGTAACCTCCCGGCTTTATTGCCCCCTTCAAAAAACTCCTGCTTGGCCCTGTCCATTTGAAAAGCTATTTCCCCCAGCGAGAGGGACTTCAATTCCTCTCTCAGGGTCACAAGTTGCCTGGCTACATCTGCACCCCCCTCCCTCTTATGCCGTATTTCCAATTTCCCCAATAATTGTAGAATTTCAGTCCGTCTCTGGTTTCTCTGTTTCAATAAGTGGGACGCTCTAGCAATTAGTTTACCCCTTGCCACAGCCTTAAAACAGTCCCACAACACATTGGCGGATATCCCGGAATCTGTATTTTCTACTATAAATGTTTCCATCTCTGCTTTAAGCTGTGTGACATAATCAGCATCCGCTAGTAAACTCTCATTGAGGCGCCAAAAACGATCACCAGTCTGGAGTCCTAGTTTATGTAAAGTAAGGGAGACAGCCGCATGATCAGACCATGTAATGGGACATATATCGGAGGCACATACTTTGTTAGCTAGGTCCCTGTCCACTAGGAAGTAATCTATGCGGGTATAGGTTTTATGTGCTGATGAATAATAAGAATAATTCCTTTCGGTAGGATGGTGAAGTCTCCAAATATCCAGGAGCTGCCAGTCTCTCATTAAATTTTTTAACCCTTTCCTGTGCCTCCGTGAGTGACTGCTGCCCCCTCCATTAGAATCAAGAAAGGGGTATCTGGTCAGATTAAAGTCCCCCCCCAATTATGAGGGAACCTTCCACCCACTGCTTTAAGGTCTCCGATAGCTTTTCAAAGAAAGGTCCCTGCCCTGTATTGGGCGCATAGATATTAACTACTGTATACATATTGTTACCCAGCTTAAATTTCACTATAATGTACCGACCTTCTACGTCTCTCACCACAGATCCGGCGTCGACTGTCAGATCCTTAGAAAATAATATCCCCACACCCCCGTACTTATGACCCACGCTAGCCGCTGCATAAAATTGTACAGGGTAATGGTGCGATATCATAAGTTTCTCATATTTCTTGCGCAGATGCGTCTCCTGACAGAGTAGTATGTGTACCTTATCCCTAACCGCATCCTGTAATAATTGTTTCCTCTTGTGGAAAGTATTGAGCCCTTTTACATTCCAGGACATAACCTTTACTTCACCCATGGTCAGTGTGTTTGTGACTATACCTGTATTTCCTAGCACTCATGGTCTCGCTCAAAGTCCCCAATCGCCTCACTGGTGGTAAAATTAGCAGAGTTGCCGCTACCGCCCTATCTCCCCACCCGAATACCCGGACCCATCCCTCCCTCTCCCCCCATCCCTCCCCCCCTCCCCTCCCCAAGTCATCGACCCTCATCCCCCGTCTGTGAAGGACTAACGCCATTCAGAAATTGGCTAACTTCCCTGAGCCCCCCACCTCCCCCTCCTGCTACTGATCTATTCAAAACCAGATGACCATCCGAACATAACAACTGTATGCTTACATTACGCAGTAAACTTAATAACCTTATTAAACAAACTTGCTCATCGCAGGGTCCACCCCATCTGGGTGAACCCGGTACTTGCAGCACCAGTCCTCCCACAGGTTGGACCTCCGAACTCAGTAGATAAAAACCTGTAGGCTTAGCGGAATTGTTCAAGTCCCTGTATCTTGAGCCTCCCGGTGATCACTGATATTCCTGCGAAGCCTTTTTCCTCCGTGAGTGACTCTCTGCCAGCGCTGTGTAGTATTTGCAGAGGGCCTCGTCTCCTCCGAGGGCTTAACGGCCTGAGTGAGTGTCATGAGACCAGCCGCTTGTAAGATTTTTGCCGCTTCCTCCACCGTAGATACTCTGGATGAAACTCCCTGGATTGTAAACTGTAAGCCAAAAGGGAACAGCCATTTGTATCGGTGATTCCCTGCTCGCAGAACTTGTAGCACCTCACGAAATTCTCTTCTTTTCTTAATAGTAATTGGTGACAAATCCTGGAAAATCTCTATGTTCGCACTGTGCCAGTGAAAATCCTCCAGTGTCCTTGCTTTCTGCATAATTTTCTCTTTGATGGAAAAACTGTGGAAACAGACCACAATATCTCTGGGAAAGTTACCTCTGGGCTTGGTGAGGGCTCTGTGGGCTCTATCCAGCAAGATCTCGGGAAGGGTCTCCTCTGCCTGGGAATCATGCCAAATTTGTGCACAAATGTCCGCGATCACCTTATGGCAATCCTGGTATTTTTCATCCTCTGGGACCCCCCGAAAACGAAGGTTGCCCCTCCTGGAGCGATTCTCCAGATCCTCCAGCCAACACGCCTGATCCCTCACACTTTGCTTCATAGTTCCCATTTCTTTTTGCAACGACATCACAGTAGAATATTGTTCTTCATGCTGGTTCTCCAGCGTGTCTATGCGCTCCCCCAGTCCGGCAAAATCCCTGCGGAGGTCAGCAGCGATCTGCTGTATTTCACATTTTAAGTGCCCCAGCCCTTCTTTCATTTCCCCGAACCACCTCTGGAAGTCTCCCCGAGTCACAGCATGCTCACCGGCTGCCCCAGGTGATTCTGCCTCCTCCGTGGATGTTTGGTGCTCCTTGCTCTCTGCCGCGGCCACGTGGTCGGCCATTTTGTCCCGCTGCGGCTCGGCTGCTCCCGCAAAAGCAAAATGCTGCAGGTCCGGGGTTTTTTTCCGCAGCGACATGAGAGCTCTCCCCTGCACTCCAGAGCAAGTTGGGAAGCGTTTCGCGGCGAAAATACTGCGCTTTGAGGGCGGATGATCACCGTTTATACCACGATGTGGAGCGGAGCCCGGGTCTCAGGCAGCCATCTCCTTTGGTGACGTCACTTCCTCTCAAGCCGTGCTTTTCTACAGCTAGGACACCCATCCTACTGGGTGTCAACATTTCTCGGTTGAGGGCACTGGCGGTCTCCAGCTATAACAGATTCAACCAGTTCAAATTAATCAAGTTAACCAAGTTATAAACTTAATCAAGTTATCCAAATTATTTATACATTCATATATCCACAATTGCTTTTCGAGGAGAATACTGAAGAGCTGCACTTCCTGCAGGGGTATATGTACTAGGGCTGACGTCAGATTGAAATCTGATCCGTCTCCAACTGCTATTAGGAGTACACTATTCCCATTGGTCCTGAGTCCATCTGTCTACACTAAGGAAAATGAAATTATCAGGTAAGTAATTTCTCCAATATTAGTAGTGTCTATGAATCTCAGCAAAATGACCAAAAAAGAGCGCTCAAAACGGATGCTTGTGTTGAGCACCTGTTGTAATAAACTCTTGAACGCCAGAAACACACAATTCTCTGAGGACAAGCAGGACTGGTAGTCCTCACACACGGGTGACTTCATCAGATGGAGCCCCGACATGGAAAACTTATATCAAAGTTTCTAAAACTTTAATTTGCCATACTGAGCATGGCCCTATATTACGTGTCCTTGCAGAGTCCCTCTTCAGGTTTTGTTCGGGTGATGGCGTAGGCCATCCCTTTTCAGCTGCTTGACAGAAGGATGCCAGGCACAAAATGCTTAAAATATTTCAGTCCATGGAGCATCCTAAGGAGGTCAAGGCAGTCCTGGAGCATGACATCTTTAAGGAGCTACTGCTGAGGATGTGGGAACACCTCATGGTGCATCCTGTGATCTTGGGCTATAGAAAAGATGATATTCAAGGGGACACATATGGCGATAATATGCTGTATATGCCAGTTTGGCCTCCATCTGATGTCATGCCTGTGAATTGTGCCATCCTGCTTATCCTTGAAGAATAAAATCTTGTGTGCCAAGGGTTTTTCATAGTTCTGAGTTAAAAAAAAAAAAAAAAAAGTGTATCCTACAGCATTTTCTATTTTCAGCAATTTCTTGTGTCCTATGTTCAGTGAATTGACATTAGCTTGCTTAGTGTTGTAAATTTTTAATTTTTTTTCTTCTGGTCTTTTATAGATTGATGAAGACCCAAGCCTCATTCCTGAAGCCACCCCAGGAGATACTTACAATTTTGATGCACCAGCCAATCTTCAGACAAAAGAATTTAATTTTTAAGTACAGCGAAACTTCCGTCCATCACCAGTATGAAGTACCATAAGACAGCCACCAAGCAAAAAAGGCTCTAAGACGCACATGCCTCTTCGTTTTGATGCTTCTAAAGCAAGCCATGTATCAGTCACTTAGCAGTTGCCAAAAGTCACTATCACGTGGACAGTATATGCATGATTTCTTTGAAAACTGTCTTAGTTATCTTACAGTTTCAAACTTTTTTTTTTGCTTTTTCCCCTCACACGTGCAGAGAACCACAACCTGCAGTTTTTATTGAATATTCCATGGTGGTGGTGTGGCTACTTCCCACAGAGAAGCAGCTGCTTTAAGAATGGTGCGTTGTAGATCAAGATGTTCTGGTATAATACATACGTTCTTGGAAGACTTTACAAGGGCATGGTCTGATTTGAGCCTCATCGTCCTCCACAAACACATTTTCATGTACTCTGTGCAGAAGAGTAGATTAAAACAAAAAATGCAAGCCAAATGATTTCATTGAAACTGAAATAAAGGTTAAACTTGGCAATTGATGAAACAATTAAGTTTAAAAAAAACACAGCTACTTCATCTGGTCTGTCATCGGTGTGTTCATTAATGGTTTCAGAAGCCAGAGTTGGAAAATGAACTTTAGATTTGAACTGGTATCACATTTGCCATTATACCTAACTTTTTTTTTTTTTTTTTTAAAGAACAGCAAGCCCTATTTAGGCCACTCACTTCAGCCTGTGTTTTCCTGCTGTTTGAAGTATTCAGATGCTGTGCATGGTATTTTACCTAAGCTACAAAGCTATCTTTATGGACTTGAATGTCTGTGAAAGCTGAAAACAAGAGTCCCTGAAATCTTGTATTTAAAAAAATAAAAACAAATTCTACAAAAATTGGCCAGTGGAATCTTGCTTTCAACTTTCAGTGGAATTGGTATATTTTCTTTTAAATTGATAGGTGGATATGGTTGAATTCTATTGGGTTTAAACTGTGGAGCTTTCATGTTTACTGTAATTTAGTCTTAAACTATTTTTACTTGGTAACCAGTGCTTTTGATAATGTGGTTGGCAACAAACCAGCAACTGTTTAGAAGCATCATAACGTTATTCTTTAAGAATTAGAGGAGATTAATTCACAACCTAGTTAAACCGTATTCAGATGGCAAAATACAAAATAGCTAATAATGTGAGGCTGCAGTTACTTAACTGCTTTGTCAATCAGGTTTATGCCAAATCTTTATGCATAATCTGATATAACAGATCGGTGTGGACGTGGGGGGGTGGGGGATTGATTGCCTTGAAAACCCACAAAGGGTCTGGCCCAAGTATTTGCAGAGAGGTGTATAAACACCTGGGTCAAAGGAATCATTTTGACTGTGATGCTGTCACATGAACTGGTTTTGTTTGCCAGTGTTTACTGGGTGTAATATTTCCCAAATAAGTGATGTGAAGGGATAGAAAACTCTAATTTAGTTATCAGATGTGGGGTGTATGTACTGTGATGACGAGAACAGATGCCATCCAAAAATTTGCTTCCCCCCCCCCCCCTCCCCCCCTGTTTCCTTACATGGAAAAACATATAGCAGCTGTGCATTCATTGAAATACGTCAGCCAAGGTGGAGCCACTTTAAAGAGTGTTTTTTGTCTTGTATCTTCAGTGGATACAAGCGTATGTTTAAACTGCAAGATTTTTACTTGCTGGAGAATCTGTTTTAATACAACAGTTTGGCCTCGGATTATTTATAGGTTTTATAAATTTTAGAATCCATTTCTCTTTAAGGTGGCTCAGGCTTTTCAACTCTCGCACACATACAAAAAAGAGTTGAAGTTCATTGTGCCTTTGTTTCTTTCCCCTGAACTTTAGAGTTGAAGTTTAACATAGTATCAGCATTTCATTCACAGACTAGCTTAAAATCTGGAAGCTGTGCTGTTTGCTAAAATTAGTTAATTTAAAGTCAAAACTAGTTAAGGTCACAAAGCACTCTATTTTGTTTTTTAATGGGTAGAAAAGGGAAATTCGGTTTCTGGTAAGGTTAACAAGTATATGTATACACACACCTTTCTGGTTTCATTGTTCTGCATATTTTCATTGACACTTCATACTACAGTGTATACAACTAAAGTGAAATTGAAATTTTTTACTTCTGTAATGATCCACAAACCTTTTTTCCCTTCATAATAGTGCAATCAATGTGCAACACAAAACTTGTCCATTTTGGGAATTGGTGAAGAACAGTGCAGTGGCTTCACCAACTTTGTTGTGACCTTATCGGGTTTTGATAGAGATTGTATCATTTCATAGTTTAAAAAAAAAAGTATATTGCTGCACTTTTGTTTTCAGAACAGTGTTTTTATTTTACATTTTCTTTTTTAGTTACCAGTTAAAATAGGCTAAAACATTCTTTCAAAAGAGGCATCTAAATGTGTTCCTAATTTTGTATATGGGCTTAGGTTTTTGTAACCAATAAAAAGCTGCTATCAAATACTATAAAACATGCAAGGACTTATTTTTAAAGCAATAAGGCTACTGAGGCAAGTCTTATTACTACTTACAGTGTATTTGAAGAATTTGTTTTGCTGTCTTTAATAGTTCTATTACTTTGTGGAACTCTGTATAAAACAGTCAACCATTTTAAAGTGACTAACAAAGCAATTTGTAAAATGTTTTGAAAATACATATTGTGATGGTTTATATACAGATTTCACTCCTTTTGAGGAAAGTAGATTAAAAATGACTTGAGTTCTGTGCAATTTGAGATGAACTAACTGAAATGGAATAGGAAGAAAAAATGTAAGATTGAGTTTTTGGGAGTATATATAGAGAAGTAACCATTTCTAGTAAACTGAAAACAGTTTGCTTCGTCTCTAGTTGCAAGTCCAAAGCGTATCATTTTTGAATTTTCATTATATATAGTGGACAATACATGTAACGAGAAATGAAATATTAAATCTGAAAGCATCTGGCAGATTTTTTGCCATCAGTGTGCCTATTTAGCTCTTACATGCTCATTCAGTATCCTTGATTTTCCAGGGTACAAGTTATGCTTTTGTTCACTGTACTGGTTTAACAAATCAAAAATGCTAAATAGCAAGTCGGCAAATAACTATAGATTTGACTACTGTTCTGAGTCTCTGCTTTTGTCAGAATTAAACTGTCATGAAGAATGGTTTGGGAATACAGGATGTGTAGGTTTTCTTTTTTAAGGGGAATTGTACATACATTTGGAGAGAAGCAATCTTGTGTCCATTGAATTTACTGTACATATACATCCAGCCTGAAGTGAGCTTAGATACTGGAATCTGTCGCTTGAGTATGACTGTTGCTGGAGGAAGTATGCAGATGAGGTGCCATGAAGCTTGTGTTTGTGCCTTCAGGTTTTCTACCTATATATTTACCGACTCCCAAGTTTACCTCTAATGACAAATTTGGCTGATTGTCCCAAATCCAGTAGAAAATGGACTAGCTAGCAAATATTCCTGTACAGTATGACTAGGGACCTTTGTTTCCAGGGAGTACTTCTCAATTTATTACAAGAACATATTTACCAGGGAAAATGGATTATTTTTTTTCATTGATTTCTCCAGTTTTTTTCTAGTTGTAATACACTGCTAAATTCCTAGATACAATAAAAACTGAAAATGTAGATCTCTAAGGATGGCAAAGGTCAATTTAAGATGGGACACAAAATGAGTTTTTTTTCTGGCTTAGGACAATACCCACTGTAAGGAATATGGAAAAATAACCTAACCTGAAGCTTCAAAAGCAAAATTGAATTTGTTTTCCTAGCTTGTAGGCAGATGGACTCAGGGCCAGTGGGTTATGCACCTCTGCCAGCAGATGGATATTATGAAAGCTGATGGCACAATATTTACTCATGCAGCGATATCAGCCTGCTAGTATTCTCTTGTCTCCAGCAGATGATGGACGTGCATCTCCCTTCAGATTTTAGAAAGAGAATTAAAAAAAAAAAAAACCTGCTTTCCTGCGGTGATACCAGATGGGCCCTCCCCCAGTTGAGAATTCCTAAGGTGATTTCCGTGGTCCCACAGACTGGTTTTCCGCTGGCGTGGACTTAGCTGATTGTCCAGCTTAAAGGTAGCGGGTGCAGGAAGCAGAGTGCAGTGGTGATGGCAGATGCTTTCTTCCCCCGCAGCTGGAGACCATCTTAGTACTCAGCCAAGGACGACTGAGCTCAAGTAAGTTTTAAAAAAAAAAAAAGTCAGCGTAGAGAGGTTTTGTAGGACTTGCTCCTGTCTCCGTGTTCAGTGCGCCATTCAGATGTTTGTTCCCACTCCCGTGGGGGTTAAGGGAACTGAGCAGCCTGAATGGGCTAAGCCCTGCTGTTCAGCTTTTTCCTGCACATGACATGGTAGGCCGCAGCAGTGTTTTTGCATGCTTCTGTGCGTGTTTTAAGGAACATACATGTGCGCAGTGCATCCGGCTCTGCGTACGAATTGTATGCTCAGCTTTGGGCATACTTCCTGTGTGCATATTTAAGTATATCTGTGGTGAGCCCAGATTTTGGTGTACTGTTCGTGCATTTGTGTGTTTTTGGGGCGCTTAAATTTTGTGCGCATAAAATTTTTACGCTTGAAATTTTTCAGCACAAGCCAGCTGGATGCCCATTCTGAGTCGTCTAACTAATGGCACCAGTGAACAAGAAACCTACGCACCTCTCTGTTGCCTGTCACATTCGGGTATCTCAGCCTGGAGTGCCCTCTAACATATGTCAGTGCTGCTTAGCGGCTCAGGGAGAACTGTCTTCCTCTGATTTTGCTAAGCCGGGTTCTTCCCAGCCTGATGGTCTGGCTAAGGATTTGTCTGGAGGTATGCAGGTCCTTGGACTCCCTTGACTGGTTCCTCTGCAGGAGATGGCAGCTCAGTGGGCCCCACTCAGTACCTTCTGGTTTTGGCCTGGATCCTTCTGCATTTCTTGGGTAGAGGTGGTTTTTTTTTTTTTTCAAGGATTGCAATCCTTTCTACAGGTGTAGTCCTCAGCTTCAACCAATCCTGTCAGGTTGGATCCTCAGCCAGTGGCCCCTCCCTCTTCCAGTCCTATGTTTAAGCACCGAAGTATGCCTCTGTTAGCTGCAAGTATTCCCAACAAGAGCCCAGATGCCAATGATGAGGCAGATTCTGACTCCCTGGAAGATGCAGAAATTCCTCCAGGACTGGAACCATAACGGACCATGTGGCGGTTCTTTCGTAGAGATGAACTGCCAGCCCTGATTTCACAGACCTTGAAGATACTAGGAGTACCTGGGGCAGATTCCATCTCGGAGCCAAAGAATCTCATTTTGGTTTCTTTGCATAGAGCCTCTTGTTTTTTTCCCTGTTCTGGAAGCCATTCAAGAATTGATTGATCTTGAATGGAATGCTCCAGAGGCAAATTTCAAAGGGTGATCGGACATTGGAAGGCCTGTACCCCCTGGATCCAGTGGTGAGAGAGTGTTTGTGTTTTCCGAAAGTGGATGCGCTGGTCTGTGCAGTCTCTAAGCAGATGACTATTCCCATACAGGTAGGAGTGATCTTGAAGGATGTGCATGATAGAATTGACCATTCTCAAACAAGCATTTAAAGCAGTGGTAATGACATTGCAGATAGCTTCCTGTTGTGCTCTGGTGGCCCACTCTTGTTTGCTTCTCTCTCAGGAGGTTGATAATTCTGGGGTGAACTCCAGAGCAGTTATGGAACCTGCTGCCTCCTTTTTAGCAGATGCGGCTGCAGTTTGGGCTGTACCTCAGCTAGGGGAGCGGCTTCAGTAATAGCAGGCGGACATTAATTACGGCTGCATAATTGGTCAGCCGATGTGACCTCCAAAGCTAATCTTACGAAGTTGCCCTTTTAAAGTTCCCTCTTGTTTGGGAGTGAGTTGGAAAAAATGGCCAGTAAGTGGGGCAAATCTCCAGTTCCTCGGTTGCCGGAGGATAGGTAGTAGTTGCAGCGCCCCTTTGGTATGAGGGGTGGTCTTGGGGACAAAATCGCTTGGAGCCCTTACACAGTGGGTCGACCTTTCAGAGAACTCACCCTTTCGGCAGGTGTATGTCCTTTCATCCCAGACAACCCAAGAGAGGCGCGGGCTCAGGTGGTGGACCCTCCCAAGCCTCACAATGGTTTGCCAACCCACCCCCAAAAACAAGAGAGAGGAGGTAGTCTTATCAGAGGTGGGTTGAAATCACATCTGATCAGTGTGTGCTGGAGGTGATACAAGAAGAATATGTATTGGAATTTCGCAGTGTTCCTCAGGATATGTTATGTCTCCTTGCCACTCCCCGCAGAAGCAGGCAGTGGAATCTACCCTGTCAAGGCTCTTCAGTCTGAGGGCTGTGGTTCCAGTGCCCTTGTTTCAGGAAAGTCTGGGGTGATATGCCATTTATTTTGTTGTGCCCAAGAAGGGAGGGCTCCTTTCATCTCATCCTGGATCTCAAAGGAGTCAACCATCATTTGGGGGTGACTCACTTTCACATGGAAATCTTGTGCTCGGTGATAATGGCCATGCAGTCAGGGGAATTTCTGACCTCTTTGGATCTGAGGCCTACTTCCATATTCCCATCCGGTTGGTGTACCATTTTCTCCGTTTCACAGTGCTAGGGTGCCATTATCAGTTTCGGGTGATGCCTTTTGGTCTAGCCACCACTCTAAGAACTTTTTCCAAGGTTATGGTGGTGGTGGCAGCAGAGTTGAGAGAAGATGGGATTCTAGTATACCCATATTTCGATGACTGGCTGATTTGAGCCATGTCTCTGGAAGAGAACTTCCTAGTGCCCCACAAGGTGATCTCCTTGTTGCAGGAGCTTGGTTGGGTAGTGAACCTAGCCAAGAGCAGTCTTCATCCTTCTCAGTTGTTGGAGTACCTGGGTGTTCAGTTTGACACAAGGCAGGGCAAGGTTTTCCTGCCAGAAGCTCGGATTCAGATGTTGCAGGTGCAACTTTTAGTGAACAGTGTGGTCCTGTCTTTGAATACTCAGTTTGGCGGCAACCCTGGAAGTGGTGCCATAGGCAAGAGAGCATATGTATCATCTTCAGCGCTCCCTGCTAACTCATTGGAGCCCACAGTTGCAGGAATGTTTTGGATCTACTCCATTTGCCAATGGAAATCTGATCTCACCTGCAGTGGTGGTTGCAGGAGGGTCATCTGAGAGGCAGTTTCCCTGACGTCACTGGACTTGTTGATACTCATGACAGATTAGAGTCTCCAGAGTTGGGGAGTGCACGGTCAGTATCTAATGGCACAAGGGCGCTGGAACACAGTGTCTTTCTGGAACATATATAGTCTGGAAGCCCAAGCGGTCCAGTTGGCGTGCTTGCAGTTCAGCAACAGACTGCAGGGTCAAGCAGTCCAAATAATGAGCAATGCAAGAACAGTGGCTTACATCAGTCAGCAGGGAGGAACCAAGAGCCAGCAAGTGTCGCTAGAAATAGACCAACATATGGAATAGGCAGAAGGGCATCTCCAGGTGATCTCAGCCTCTCACACTGCAGGAAGAGATAACATAAGAGAGCAGACTTTCTCAGCCAGGAGAGTCTATACCTGGGAGAATGGGTGTTGTCAGACAAGATATTTCAGCTGATAGTGGATTGCTGGGGCCTTCTGTTCCTAGACCTGTTGGCGACTTCTCACAATGTGAAGGTTCCTCGCTTCTTCAGTCGCAGGAGACATTTGAAGTCCTTGGGTACTATACAAGTCTTTCCAGAAAACAAACTGCTATATGCCTTTCCCCCGTGGCCCCTGTTGGGCAGAATAGTCTGCAGGATCAAAGGCCACGGGGGGTGGTGCTCCTGGTGGCACCAGATTGGCCTAGAAGACCATGGAATACAGATCTGCGAAGACTCGTGGAAGACTCCCCTTCATCTTCCGCTGCACAAGAATCTGTTGCAGTAGGTGCCTGTCCTTCACAAAGATCTGACTCTATTTTGTCTTACGGTATGGCCCTTGAAAGGGCTCACTTGATAAAGTGTGGTTATTCTTCTGCAATGATTGCCACTTTGCTGCAAGCTCAGAAGTTCGCCACTTAACCTACGTGCAGGTTTGGTGAGCGTTTGAGGTTTGGTGTAAGAATAGAGGTGTTCTTCCTCATTCATTAAGAATCCCACTCATTTTGGAATTTTTGCAGGATGGATTAAATAAGGGGTTGACCCTTAATTCCTTAAAGGTACAGGTTGTGGTGCTTGCCTGTTTCAGAGGCCAGGTCAATGGTGAATCCTTATTGTCTCATCCTGATGTGGCTTGTTTCTTGAAATGAGTGAAACATCTTCATCCTTCCTTGTGGTTACTGGTTCCCTTGTGAAGTGTTAGTCTGGTGTTGGATTTCTTAGCGGATCCTATGTTTCAACTGCTATGTAGCCTTTCCTTTTTAGCTATTGACCTTGAAAAAAGTGTTTCTGGTGGCGATATGTTCTGTGTACCAAACTTTCAAGCTGCAGGCATTGCCTTGCCAGGAGCCATTTCTTCGGGTAAGTCCAGGAGCGATACATCTGCGTACTGTTCCCTCTTTTGCCTAAAGTCGTCTCACATTTTCACTTGAATCAGACCACTTCCTTGCCGTCATTGGATAAGGGAAAAGATACAGAAGAGTATCGCTTGTTGCATCCTTTGGATGTCAAAAGACGTATGGTATCTAGAGAACATAAGAACATGCCATACTGGGTCAGACCAAGGGTCCATCAAGCCCAGCATCCTGTTTCCAACAGTGGCAAATCCAGGCCATAAGAACCTGGCAAGTACCCAAAAACTAAGTCTATTCCATGTTACCGTTGCTAGTAATAGCAGTGGCTAATTTTCTAAGTCAACTTAATAGCAGGTAATGGACTTTTCCTCCAAGAATTTATCCAATCCTTTTTTAAACACAGCTATACTAACTGCACTAACCACATCTCTGGCAAATTCCAGAGTTTAATTGTGCGTTGAGTAAAAAAGAACTTTCTCCGATTAGTTTTAAATGTGCCACATGTTAACTTCATGGAGTGCCCCCTAGTCTTTCAATTATCCGAAAGAGAATATAACTGATTTCACATCTACCCATTCTAGACCTCTCATGATTTTAAACACCTCTATCATATCCCCCCTCAGCTGTCTCTTCTCCAAGCTGAAAAGTCCTAACCTCTTTAGTCTTTCCTCATAGGGGAGCTGTTCCATTCCCCTTATCATTTTGGTAGCCCTTCTCTGTACCTTCTCCATCGCAATTATATCTTTTTTGAGATGCGGCAACCAGAATTGTACACAGTATTCAAGGTGCAGTCTCACCATGGAGCGATACAGAGGCATTATGACATTTTCCGTTTTATTCACCATTTTCTTTCTAATTCCCAACATTCTGTTTGCTTTTTTGATTGCCACAGCACACTGAACTGACTATTTCAATGTGTTATCCACTATGAAGCCTAGATCTTTCTTGGGTTGTAGCACCTAATATGGAATCTAACATTGTGTAACTATAGCATGGATTATTTTTCCCTATATGCATCACCTTACATTTATCCACATTAAATTTCATCTGCCATTTTGATGCCCAATTTTCCAGTCTCACAAGGTCTTCCTGCAATTTATCACAATCTGCTTGTGATTTAAGTACTCTGAACAATTTTGTATCATCTGCAAATTTGATTACCTCACTCGTCTTATTTCTTTTCAGATCATTTATAAATATATTGAAAAGTAAGGGTCCCAGTACAGATCCCTGAGGCACTCCACTGCCTACTCCTTTCCACTGAGAAAATTTTCCATTTAATCCTACTGTTTCCTGTCTTTTAGCCAGTTTGCAGTCCACGAAAGGACATCGCCACCTATCCCATGACTCTCTACTTTTCCTAGAAGCCTCTCCTGAGGAACTTTGTCAAACGCCTTCTGAAAATCCAAGTATACTACATCTACCGGTTCACCTGTATCCACATGTTTAACTCCTTCAAAAAAGTGAAGCAGACTTGTGAGGCAAGACTTGCCTTGGGTAAAGCCATGCTGACTTTGTTCCATAAAACCATGTCTTTCTATATGTTCTGTGATTTTGATGTTTAGAACACTTTCCACTATTTTTCCTGGCACTGAAGTCAGGCTAACCGGTCTGTAGTTTCCCGGAACGCCCCTGGAGCCCTTTTTAAATATTGGGGTTGCATTAGCTATCCTCCAGTCTTGAGGTATAATGGATGATTTTAATGATAGGTTACAAATTTTTACTAATACGGCTGAAATTTCATTTTTTAGTTCCTTCAGAACTCTGGGGTGTATACCATCCAGCCCAGATGATTTACTACTCTTCAGTTTGTCAATCAGGACTACCACATTTTCTAAGTTCACTGATTTGAATCAGTACATCTGAATCATTACCCATGAAAACCTTCTCCAGTACGGGTACCTCCCAAACATCTTCAGTAAACACCGAAGCAAAGAAATCATTTAATCTTTCTGCGATGGCCTTATCTTCTCTAAGTGCCCCTTTAACCCCTCGATCATCTAACGGTCCAACTGACTCCCTCACAGGCTTTCTGCTTCGGATATATTTTAAAAAGTTTTTACTGTGAGTTTTTGCCTCTATGGCCAACTTCTTTTCAAATTCTCTGTTAGCCTGTCTTATCAGTGTCTTATATTTAACTTGCCAACATTTATGCATTATCCTATTTTCTTCTGTTGGATCCTTCTTCCAATTTTTAATGAAGATCTTTTGGCTAAAATAGCTTCTTTCACCTCCCCTTTTAACCATGCTGGTGATCGTTTTGCCTTCTTTCCACCTTTCTTAATGTGTGGAATACATCTTGACTGTGCTTCTAGAATGGTATTGTTTTTAACAATGACCACGCCTTTTGCACACTTTTTACTTTTGTAGTTGCTCCTTTCAGTTTTTTTCTAACAATTGTTTCTCATTTTATCAGTTTCCCTTTTGAAAGCTTAGCACGAGAGCTGTGGATTTGCATACTGTTCCTCTTCCAGTCATTAATTCAAATTTGATCATATTATGATCACTATTGCCAAGCGGCCCCACCACCATTACCTCTCACCAAATCCTGTGCTCCACTGAGAATTAGATCTAAAATTGCTCCCTCTCTCATCTGTTGCAGAACCAGTTGCTCCATAAAGCTATCATTTATTCCATCAAAGAACGTTATCTCTCTAGCATGTCCCAATGACACATTTACCCAGTCAATATTGGGGTAATTGAAGTCTCCCATTATTACCGCACTACCAATTTGGTTAGCTTCTCTTAATTCTCTTAGTATTTCACTGTCTGTCTCACCATCTTGACCAGGTGGACGGTAGTATACTCCTATCACTATAGTCTTCCCCAACACACAATGGATTTCTACCCATAAAGATTCAATTTTGCATTTAATCTCATGCAGGATGTTTATCCTGTTGGACTCTATGCCATCCCAGACATAAAGCGCCACACCGCCTCCCTGGTGCTCCTCTCTGTCATTGCGATATAATTTGTACCCCGGTATAACACTGTCCCATTGGTTGTCCTCCTTCCACCATGTCTCTGAGATGCCAATGAAGTCTGTCATCATTCACTGCTTTACATTCTAATTCTCCCATCTTACTACTTAGACTTCTGGCATTAGCATACAAACATTTCAAAGTTTGTTTTTTGTTTTCATTCTGCTTTTTAATTGATAGGGATAAGTTAGAATTTTTTAGCTCAGGTGAGTCACAGGCACTTGGACTACTTTTCTTATTATTGGAACCTCACTGTCGGGATGCCCTAATTCTAATGCATCATTAGTATCCTTTGAAGATACCTCTCTCCGAACCATGTGCTGCTGAGCGACTGTCTGCTTTCCCTTTTGTTCTAGTTTAAAAGCTGCTCTATCTCCTTTTTAAAGGTTAGCGCCAGCAGTCTGGTTCCATCCTGGTTAAGGTAGAGCCCATCCCTTCGGAAGAGACTCCCCCCTTCCCCAAAAGGTTCCCCAGTTCCTAACAAAACTGAATCCCTCTTCCTTGCACCATAGTCTCATCCACTCATTGAGACTCCGGAGCTCTGCCTGCCTCTGGTGACCTGCGCGTGGAACAGGGAGCATTTCCAAAAGTTTGATCGCCTGTTTGTCCTTCATGGAGGAAGGAAGCAGGGCAAACCAGCTATGTGGGCTACAATAGCTCACTGGATTAAGGAGGGTGGTCATGGCCACATATGTGGAGGCTGAAAAGCCGTTGCCCAAATAGGTTAGTGCTCATTCCACTAGGATTCAGGCAGTGTCATGAATGGAGGTTAGATTGTTTCCTGTCAACACTGCTGAGGTGTGATGTGGTCCTCCTTATACACTTCTTCTAGGTATTATTGTCTGGATGTGCAGGCCCAGGAGAATTTAGCCTTTGCACGTGCGGTGTTAACTGGACCGTAGGCAGCCTCCCACTCTAGTCAGGAGTAGCTTGGGTACATCCCACTGGTCCTGAGTCCATCTGTCTACATGCTAGGAAAGGAGAAATTACTGCTTACCTTATTTCATTTTCCTTAATGTAGACAGATGGACTCAGCTTCCCACCCTTGGCTGCCTGCATGGTTGGTTAAATGGTGGTCCTGTGGAGTTGTGTGTTCCAGGGGTTTATTGGTAAGTGTTCATCCAGTCCCTAGATTGAGGTACATTCATTAGCTGAGTTCAGTGTTTCCTGTTTGAGGACAGTAATGGTTGACTGTTTTTAACCGTTTTTTGCTAGTTTGTTCACAGTTGCTCTTGAAGAGATTACTGGCAGGTTGATGTCGCTTCAGGAGTATATATACTATGACGACAGCTTGCTCAGTCTCCATCTGCTGGCAGAGGAGCATAACCCACTGGTCCAGAGAGCATCTGTCTACACTAAGGAAAACAATTATCAGGTAAGTTGTAACTTCTCCTTGTATGTTTACAAGTAACAAGATGTCAATATCCCAGAAACATCAACAAAATACACCAAATATATGAACTTGCCAACGACTTTAAGGCCCCAGAATAAAACACGGCAAGAAGAAAAGAGAGAATATGGTGTTTATTGTATTTCCTAAGTACAGCAAGAATATAAAGCAACAAGAGTATATACATGGACAATAAACAGCTAGTTCTTAACTCAGCAGGAGAGAACTCACCTGACACATTAGTCAGAATAGAAACCTTCAATTTTCTATCGCACAAACTTACTAAATTGACTTGAGTTATTAAAAAAAAAAAAAAAAAAACCAGATGCCTTTACCCTGGATACTGTAAAGCAGGTGTTCCCAGCTTCTTGTGGAGCATGGACTTCTTTTCAGCCTCCAAAACGTTTGCTGATCTGCATTTCAAATTTTTACATGCAGTTAAATGCCATATGAAAAACTTTAATGAAATAAATATGCACTTCAGAATCATTTGTAATATCTAAAACTTTAGTAAATATGGGATGTTTTCTGGTATAAACCGTTCTCCCCCTTCTGCCCTCTTTATGGTCCTTTCATGAGTGCCATTCCCCACATCCACTATGGTCTATTCCCACATGCCTTCCCTCCAACCCTGCTTCCCTCCACCTATGGGGACCCTTCCTGACTGCTCGCTCTCTCCTGTTTTTTCCTCACTGCAGCCTCTTCTCTAGTTCTGTCGCTTTTGCCTGTCTTCTGTGACCTCTTCCTCCTCCCCCCCCCCACCCCCCCCCAAATGCCTTCCCTTCTGTCCATGGCACCTTCCTTAATGCCTTCCCTTCTGTCCTTTTCCTCCTGTTTTCACATGCCTGTCCTCCCACTCAAAGCCCTTTCCTGAGTGCTTCCCCACCTGTGCGCCTTCCTACTTCTTGCCCTTTCTGAGACCAATGCATTAAGTGCACCCAGCCTAGCACACAAGTTAATCTGCAGTTAGGTTTGCATCCATAACCCCTGATGTAATAAGGGTATCAGTGCCTCTAAAACTCGTGTCCAAAGGTGTTGCTAATAGCACTTACCACATATAAATGCCATGTAGATGGGGCTATTAACTATTACCCTGCGATGCAGAAAATTGCAAGGCGCACTTTTTAACCACTCAAATTTTGCCTGCCCCAGGCATAAAGTCTTGCCATGCATCAATGTGTCTACCTGAAAACAAAAAATACTGCTTTTCTGTGATTACTCCTACCTAGGATCGTTACAATACAAGTAGGAACCACAGAAATCAGCATCCTGGGAAAAACAAACTTGTCCTACCAAGGATCGTCACAATACAAGTAGGAGGAACCACAGAAATCAGCATCCTGGAAAAAAAAAAAAGCTTGAGGGAAAAAAAAATTTCTGGGTGCACAATATACACACTCCAGGCCGTGTATGTTGTGCATGTATATTTTGCTTGTAAATTCGCTGCCGTGGGATAAAATGGACATTTGTAAATTGAGTGTCTGTTTTGAAAACCCGCACACACCCATGTCTCAGGCACCCGATGCCAAGGATGTGCTAGGGACGCAGAATTTAACCCTAGCATTTCCATTTTAGTGCAGCAGCTCATTTACATATTGAATCGGGCGCCCAGGAGAGGTGGATGTGTGCGTGTTAAGCAGGCGCCCAGTTTGAACACGTTTTTTGCTCTTATTGCATTGGCTTCTCTGAGAGCTGCACATATGATCCTTTTCCATGTGCTTTCCCTCCCCCATAGCCCCTTCCTGAGTGCTTTGCTCCTGCTCTCTTCCCCTTGCAGCCCCTTCCTGGATCTCTCCCTCCTTCCCTCTCCCCATGGTCCCATCTCAAGAGCTTTTTTTATTTATTTGGATTTATTACCTTTTTGAATAATAAATTCACCCAAGGTTGGGGTACACCATTTTCAAAAGATAACATACAGTCTAAAGGAGACTTATCAGTTCAAGTGTGAAGGAAACCACAGTAAGGACTAAACCTGATATCTGTCAATGTCTGGACTAAACTAGGTAAAATGTAGAACAGGATTAAACAGAAGAAGAATAGAACACATCAGTAAAATCAACACAGGACTAATTAGATAAGTATACAAACATAGTACAATAGGTTGTAGCAGCATTTTTCAAGGCACTCATAAGGTGCCAAGTAGTTTATCACACTCCCTTCTGCCATCCTACATCTTAAGGTGCTTTCCAAGTGCTTTCACTCCCAGGCTCTCCCTCTCCTCTGTGACCCTTTTTCTGCCTCTTTCTAAATGCTGATCCCTTTATGGCCCCTTCCCTCTGACCTCAACATGGCCATAATGCGCTCTCAGTAAAGCATTTTTTTTTTTCACTGTCAGGACAGCCAGAGCACACATATAGCAGTGGCCAGAAATGGGCCTGAGAGTCATCGCCCTACTTGCTGCAGCCTCTGATTGTGTAGAGCAGCAGCTGTTTAAGGTACTGGTGGCAGCATTCCTCCCAGGACAAGCAGGATGGTAGCCCTCACATATGGGTGATGTCATTAGGCAGAGCCCTATTACGGAACACTTTTGTCAAAGTTTCTAGAAACCTTGACTGGGACATTGAGCATGCCCAGCATGCTATGATCCACAGGAGTCTCCCTTCAGTCTTTTTTTTTTTTTTTTTCCCGCACTGCAGTTGCCTTGCATGTAGGAGTTCTGTGAGATTTTTTTTTATCAACTTTTCCTCATGGAAGTTTTACTTCACAAATAATTTCCCTACATGGGTCTCCCTTCGTGTACATTTTCATCGATGCTCGGTGAGTACTATTCTGTGTTCTCCGGTCTGTTCCTGTCACCTCACTGTTGGTTTCCCTGGGTTACCAACCGTTTTGCGGCCCTCTTTTTTTTTTTTTCTCTCCCTATGTCTTATCACACTCGGTCCGCCCCACGATGCCCGCGGGTGTCCTTGCTACGATCTTCCATCGGGGCTAGAGGGATCAGGGTGTCCACGGTTCCCATAGATGCCATGGAGGACACTATCCCGTTGAGGCCCCCATCGATTTATCGGGGCCGCCGTCGACTGTGCCATCAATGCCTTCATCAAGGCCGCCGTCTGTTCCATCGAGGACGCTGCCCTTGATGGGGCTGTGGATGCCGCCCTCGATGCCTCAGTACCCTCAACTAATGAAAATGCTCCATACTTCGGGACCTCAACCAGAGCCCCCCGTGTAATCCTTAGCCTAAAAACACCAGGAGCAGTAGAGGCACGGTGACCGTCCGTCACTGATGCCATCCAGGACATCAGTGGCAGCTTCCTTGGTGCTGGAGAATGACCGGGCCGAGCACCGAGGGAAACATCGATGCTGGCACAGACAGGATTCCGCATTCGGCAGTTGCACCAATACCGCATCGGCATCAATGTCCATCGAGCCAGTTGCGAAGCGGGCCCAGGTACAAGAGTCTCCATGCTCCTCTGCACCGAGGCGTTCCCCACAGACACCGGGTACTGAGCCACCACAGATCCATGTGGGAAGCGCCAGTAACGCCTAGCCTACCTCCCCCTGTAGCTGCGTTACCTAGACCAACTCCAGGGAGGGGCTGGACATCCTCGTCCGCCAGGTTGTCCTCGATGGCTTCCGGAATCTACAACCCCAATCGATGCCAGCCCCCATACCGGCACCAACACTAGAGCCATCGATATTAGCACCATTGCGGCACCGCCTCACTGCCCTCATCGGTACCCTACTATCGACAGCCTAAGTCATCAACGACGACAATGTGTCCTTCTGAGTCTCCACGGGCCCTTATACCTATCCCGGGATCCTCGAAGGGCAATGGGGTCTCCAATCCTGCTTTGGCACCGATCCCTTCGAGACCTAAACCAGCCTCCTCTCGGAGCCTTCTCCACCAGAAGAGTGGAGATGAGCCCTCCAAATGACATCCCTTTTGACCTGGTCACTAAAGAGGACCAGAAGTTTTAGGGAGGGTCTATGTTGTAAAATTTTCCGGGGATCCATGTTTGTGTCACATATTGTTGTTTACCAGCTATGTTTGACACAACACCAAGGAAACCTCACTCCCATCAACATGAAGTTCGAACAACATGTGATTGCTTCAAAATGTCCTCCCGTTGCCAGCAACAGGACTCTGTGTTAGATGGTGAACCTGGCTTACGGCCCCTGATTTATGGCCCGAAGTCGAAGATAAACCAGCTGATCTGCCATGCACCACAGATCATCTCTTTGTGCACAAGATCCAGCAGACAGTGGCTCAATTGCAAGACCACCATGAGACCCTGCGACAGCTCTCTACATTTCTTGCAAATCCTCCCTCCTCGGCTAGAAAACCAGCGAAGAGGGATGCTAGAAGGACCTTTTACTGCTCACACGAGTATTATCCAGCTCCCGCGTGAGACCAACCAGTCCACTTCAAAAAGCGCGTACACGTCAACAACTGATATCCAGATCACACCAGCTTCGCCAGTCGGGCAGGCTTCTGGATTTTGAAACCTTGCCAGAGAACAGAACAGTTCATCCTACTGAGGACTAGGGCTCGGGACACCATTCCACGGAAACAGCAAGGCAGAGGATTTTAATCCCACTATTTCCTACTTCCAAGGAAAACAGGCGACCTCCGCCCATCCTGGACCTTAGAAATCTCAACAAATTTCTTCAGAAAGAAAAGTTCAAAATGGTGTGTCTTGTCACAATGCTTCCCTTACTACAACAAGGAGATTGACTCTATTCTCATGACCTTCAATACGCTTCATAGTGAGGCAACAGCATTTTCAATACTAAGTTTTGCCATTCGAACTAGCTTCGACACCTCCTGTATTACACCAAATGCCTAGCAGTGATTGCCGCTCATCTACGAAAAACAGCATTCACGTGTTTCCTTACCTGGACACCTGCCTAATAAGGAGTCAATCCAAACAAGGAGCTCTAAATTCTCTAAAACTTGCTATAAATCTACTAAATTTGCTGGGATTTCTGATCAACTACCAAAAATCCATCGGAGCAGATCTGGGCACTACAGTCCAACAGTGCAGACATCCTATCAAACTGTCCACATCTCTGCGTGCATGCAACATAGCCTGAGCCCATCAATTCTTCCCATTGCTGGGCAACATGGCTTCCACGGTCCACGTCACTCCTATGGCCACACTAGCCATGGGAAAAACTCAGTGCACTTTAAAATTCAGTGACTCTAAACTGTTTAACCGCTTTTGTCACCGATCCAGTAACCAATTCCTCAGGTGACCTTAGTCATGGTCACATCCAACTTGGGTTGGGGAGCTCGTATTAACAACCTCCAAACCCAAGATGTATAGACTCCGCTCGATGAACAGTGTCACATCAACTTCCTAGAGCTTTGAGCCATACGTTATGCCCTTTATGCCTTCAAACACTGCCTCTCACACAAAACTGTGTGGATATAGACAGACAACATAGTGGCAATGTGAAACTCGAACAAGCAGGAACGCACAGGCTCTTATTGGCTCTGCCAGGAAGCTGCGCAGATCTGGGCCTGGACCCTTGCACACTCCAGGCATCTCTGGGCCACTTATCTAACAGACATACTGATGAACATACTAGCAGACCATCTCAATTGATGTCTCTATCCCCACGAGTGGTCTCTGAATCCATGTGTAGCGAGCAAAATCTTCTAGCACTGAGGTCAACCAACCATCGACCTCTTTGCGTCCAAATTGAACCACAAAGTGGACAGATTCTGCTCCCTACACAGGCAACGAAACGTGTTAGCCATGGACGCCTTTGCTCACCCCTGGAACAAAGGCTCCTGTATACGTCTTCTCCGATACCGCTCATAGCCAAAAAACTCTTGTGAAGCTACAGCAGGACAGGTTTAATCATTCTCATACCCCCGTACTGACCTCGACAAGTGTGCTTCCCCATACTTCTCAACCTATCAATCCAGGAACCAATTTGCCTGTCCACAGCTCAATCTCATAACACACAATCACAGCAATTTATACCATCCGAACCTTCAAATCTTTTCACTAATGTTTTTCAGGTACTTGTAGCTTCACAAAAACATTCCATACGTAAATCTTACCATTTGAAATGGACAGGATTTACCAAATGGTATACACAAAAAGGTATTAGCCCCTTTTCCTGCCCCACTCCATCTCTATTAGGCTATATAGGGTACCTTTCGGATTCTGGTCTCCAGACATCCTCTGCACAGGTACACCTCAGTGCCATTTCAGCATTACCACCAGGGAGTAGGGGATGCCCTGATAACTGCTCAACCCCTTATGAGTCGGCTTATGATGGGCTTTCTACAGCTTAAGCCTCCTGTACGATCACTAGTTACGGAAAGGGACCTAAATGTAGTGCTCACAAGGCTCATGCATTCCCCGTTTGAACCTTTGCATTCCTATGACATTAAAAATTCTAACATGGAAAATTATTTTCCTCATAGCCATTAAATCTGATCAAAGGATCAGTGAGTTACAAGCCCTTGTTGCATACTCACCCTAAATTTCTTCCTAAGGTGGACACAGTCTCTCCCCTTTCTCAGTCTATAGTCTGCCCATTCTTTTCCCAAGGCCTCACTCACCAGGGCAAGAGGTTTTTGCACACCTTGGACTGTACACATGCACTTGCATTCTATCTAGACCGCATTGAAGTCCATAGGAAATCCACCCAGCTCTTTGTTTCTTCTGAGAAAAGCAAGCTGGGAGTTGCAGTGGGCAAACAAACTCTCTCCAACTGGCTAGCAAACTGTATCGAATTCTGCTATGAAAAAGCAGGCCTTCCTCTCCAGGGGTGAGTGAAGGCACATTTTGTAAGGGCCATGGCAACATCGGTAGCACACTATCATTCAGTACCAATTGCCGACATCTGCTCTGCTGCAACATGGAGCTCTTTTCACACATTTGCAGCCCACTACTGCTTAGATAAAGGACGACCATCAAGACTCTGCCTTTGGACAATCTGTCTTGAAAAAAATTTTTTTACAGTATAATGCTCAACTCCTTCCACAACCACCTGCTGTGATTTCAGGCTGCCTCATCATTGCCAATAGCACCCCAATTATTGTGCCTGTTGCACGAGTTGTCTGCTATTGGCCTGTTGTAATATGAGTCAGCCTGTAGCTTGCTAATCATTCATGTGAGGACTACCATCCTGCTTGTCCTGGGAGAAAAGCAGAGTTGATTACCTGTACAGGTGGTCTCCCAGGGCAGCAGGATGTAGTCCTCACGAAACCCGCCTGCCACACCACAGAGTTGGGTCCGCTTACATTTTATTTTATTTTTCGCTCTCACTTTTTTGCTACAAACGAGACTGAAGGGGGAGACCCCTGTGGACACAGGGATAATGATATGCTGGGCATACTCAGTGTGCCAGTCAAAGTTTCTAGAAACTTTGACAAGTGTTCCGTAATAGGGCTCCATCTAATGACGTCACCCATAAGTGAGGACTACATCCTGCTGTCCTGGGAGAACACCTGTTACAGATAAGCAACTCTGCTGTCTTCCCCCCCCCCCCCCCCCCCTTTCTTCTTGGCATAACGTCAGACTCCTTGTGGCAACCAGCCACACTCTTTCCCTGTCTCCTCTCCATGCCAGTGTGAGCTTCTTGAGGCTACAGTCTTCCTCTTTGGCATGGGATCAAGCAGTGGGGTTAGGTATCAGAAGCCTTAGAGCAGAGATCCTCAAAGGTGACATCTGCATGCTCTATTCCTCAGCAGTTGACCTTTGGTTGCTTCCCTTCTGGTGGACCCCCTGTGATGATCTCACAGACCCCAGATTGGGAACCACTGCTAGAAAATAAATGTAGCACCCCAAGGCCAAAGTGGTGTCCTTTTTGGTTTCCACCAAACAAAAAAAAATGTGCAATAGAGTAGGCAGCCAGGAAGGTGTGGAAAACATGAGGAGGGCTTTAGTGAAGCTTGAATTGTCTAGAGTCTGGCATCTAAGATTTAATGCTAAAAAAAAAATGCAGTCATACTTTCGGCTGCAGTACAGTCTAGGGTGTGAATTTATTCTATGCATGAAACGAGCAGGATCTGGGGTGATTGTATCTGATGAACTCAAGATGGCCAAACAGGTAGATAAGGTGTTGGCTAAAGCCAGAAAGATGCTTGGGTGCATAGAGAGGAACAGCAGAGGAAAAGAGGTGATATTGCTGGTACTGTAAGTCACTGGGGAAACCTCATTTGCAATACTGTGTACATTGTCAAAACGATATAAACAAGGTGAAGTCCTAAAATGGTGAGGAAAGTGGAGATGAGACATTTAAATCCCTCAGATGTATGAATGCACAGGAAGCAGGTCTCTCAATAGAAAGGAAACTGGAATTTGAGGGGTCATGGGATGAGCATGAAAGGGAGTAGACTGAGGGTTGTGGATGCATGGAACAGCCTCTCATTGGAGGTGGAGACGAGAGTATCTGAATTCAAGAAAGTGTAGGATAAGTGCAGGGGATCTGTGAGGGAGTGGTAGGAATTGTAGAACTGGGTAGTTGAGTGGATGGGCAGACTAGATAAGTCATATGGTCTTATTCTGCTGTCATGTTTCTATTCTATGAGTTCTGATGGATTAAAGGAGCCTTAATGAAGGCATACACTTAATAACTTGTAAAAGTCTTCACGCTTTTCTATGTTTTTCACATCCTGCTATCTACAAAATACAAGTCAAAATATATTAAAGTAGGAGTTTGTTTCATCTCCACTCCATATACTGCGCTTTCATTGTCAAAGAGCGATTATAGAAATACTCCAAAAGTAATTTAAAAACAAACACGTCATACTGTTTGGCTCAATTCTTGGTGGAAGCCCTATTGGCAGCAATACAGCCAGGCGTCATTTAGGGTAAGGGTCTACCAACTTTGTACTTTGGATTGGTGAAGTTTTTCTCCATTATTTTTGGCAGAAGAGCTCAAGCTCTTTCAAGTTGCCTTGGTATTTTCTGTGGACAGCAATCTTTCAAAGTCTTACCACAGATTTTCTTTTGGATTCAGGTCTGGGCTTTGACTGGGCCACTCAAGGACATTCATGTTCTTCATGCTGAGCCCCTCCATTGTCGCTTTTGCTTTGTGCTTAGGATCATTGTCTTGCTGAAAGGTGAATCTTCTTCCCAGGTCTTTGGCAGGCTTCAACTGGCTTTCCTCCATAATCTACTTGTACTTTACTCCATCCATCTTTCCCTCTATTTTCACAAGCTTTCCCTATCTTGGCTTCTGCAAAGCGTTCCCACAGTGCTGCTCATCACCATGCCTCACTGTTGGGATGATAGGGTGATATACTGTTCTTATGCTATACGTCACTTAGTAATGAGACTTAAAACATCAGAGCACAAAACCTCCTTCCATGAATGTGCAGTGAACCATAAGTGTTTTTGTAAGTGCTTTGTGGCACATTATAGGCAGGACAATAATGACATGGCTTATATAGGCAGGGCCTCTGCCTGCAATTCCACAGCTGTGGTATGAGTTTTTCAAATTTGGCCTTTGCTGTAGACTTAGCCAAGCATGACCAAATTGCCACAAAAGACCAGGGACCTTCTCGAAATAAAATAGTGGTGGCAATAGGATAGGTCTCTGCACATTGCCCCTCTCACACCTGCCTGCCCGGAAGGGAAACAGATACAACTGCCTCTTGCTACTGCTACCACCATCTTATCCCTTACTGGGCATGAGCATTGTGCTATGAACAATGTGATTCAAGGCACGATGCTCAGGCCTGGCAGGTGGGGGAAAGAAGGAGCTGAAAAGCTGCCAGTCTCCTCTTGTTAACTTACAGGTCGATCCAGTAAGGCCGCGGTAAAAACAGTGAGGTAGTGTCAGGCGCACCCTTCCTCCCCGCACGCACAGTTCTCTTCACTAACTCCCCGATACTCTCCTCTAATCGCATGCAAATGCATGCCGCGGCTGTGAAGCGTTAGGGAAGGGTTATGCCCGCGCAACCCATTTTACTGTATAGGCGCTGTAAGAGCGCCTATACAGTAACCTGGGTGCGCTGGTACCTGTCATTTCAAATGACAGGCACCAGGAAGTGTAAAAAGTTTAAAAAGTGTAAAAAACAAAAAACCTGTGTGTTATATAAAAAAATAAA
Source organism: Rhinatrema bivittatum (assembly GCF_901001135.1). Taxonomy (NCBI): domain Eukaryota; kingdom Metazoa; phylum Chordata; class Amphibia; order Gymnophiona; family Rhinatrematidae; genus Rhinatrema; species Rhinatrema bivittatum. Next base: position 120,162,740 of record NC_042619.1, read on the forward strand.
ACAATTTTAAATACCTGTCGGAGGGCCGTGGGTCCAGGCGGCCGGTGGGCGGCGGGCAGCCATCAGCGGCATCCGGTAGTCCCTTCTCCCTTCCTCCCTCCCTCGCCTGCCTGGATGAGCGCCAAAATCGCACGGGCGGGGCGGCAGCCGGGGGGGCGGCAGCGGGGTCTGGGGGGGGCAGCGGCAGCGGGGTCCGGGGGTGGCAGCGAGATCCGGGGAGCCAGCAGCGGCAGCATGTTCGATCGGGCAGGCAGGTAGGTGGCAAAGTAAAGATGGCCGCCTGCACGGGAAAATCGTGCAATTGGCCGCTGAAGACGTGACGCCACACCCCGTGACGCCAAACGTTGTGACGTCACGTCTTCAGCGGCCAATTGCACGATTTTCCCGTGCAGGCGGCCATCTTACTTTGCCACCTACCTGCCTGCCCGATCGAACATGCTGCCGCTGCTGGCTCCCCGGATCTCGCTGCCACCCCCGGACCCCGCTGCCGCTGCCCCCCCCGGACCCCGCTGCCGCTGCCCCCCCCCTGGACCCCGCTGCCGCTGCCCCCCCGGACCCCGCTGCTGCCTACCCGCTGCTCCCGGATCCTGCTGCCGCCCCCCCGCTGCCGCCCCCCCCCCCGCTGCCGACCCGCCCGTGCGATTTTGGCGCTCATCCAGGCAGGGGAGGGAGGAAGGGAGAAGGGACTACCGGATGCCGCTGATGGCTGCCCACCGGCCGCCTGGACCCACGGCCCTCCGACAGGTATTTAAAATTGTTTTATTTTTTTATATAACACACAGGTTTTTTGTTTTTTACACTTTTTACACTTACCATAGCAGGCCCGAGCCTTGCTACTTTTTCGTTTGTTTTTTTTTGCCCTGGTCCCGTCCGGTCTCCTGCAGCCCCGGACGGGGCTGCAGGAGATCGGACGGGACCAGGGCGGGTAAGCAATGTTTTTACCCTACACTACACTACACTAACTCCTACTAGGGGGAGGCGGTAAACTAGCAGGTTAAGGCCGCGGCAGAACAGCGGGTTACGGAGGAGATAATATCAGCGCCCGTTACAGTATCGCAGGGGAATAGCTAATTCCTTCATTATACAGCTTTTTTGTTCATTTACATGCCGGGTGCGGAAAGGGTTATGCGTCTGTTTTCAGAAGCGATACGGATGCGTGAAACTGGAGACTGTATCGCCGAATTGCCTTGCGCGCCCGAATTGTGCGCTACGAGCACGTTACAGACGGGCAATCCTCGAGCGGACGATACTGGATCGACCTGTTAGTGGGTAAGGGGATTTGGACACAAAGGGAGTGACTCAGCAACATGTGGGGGGTGCAGAGGAAATGGAGTTGAACCTACTGTGTGCAATTCTGGTCGCCACATCTCAAAAAAGATATAATTGCACTGGAGAGTGCAGAGAAGGGTAACCAAAATAAGTAGCATGGAATGGCTGCCCTATGTGATAAGGCTAAGGAAGTTAGGCCTGTTCGGTTTGGAGAAGAGAACTGAGGGGGAATATGTTAGGTCTACAAAATCATGAAAAGACTTGAAAAAGTTAATGTAAATCGGTTATCTACTCTGATAATAGGACTAGGGGGCACTCCATGAAGTTAGCAAGTAGCTCATTTAAAACCAAAGAAAGGTTTTTCACTCGGCGCATAGTTAAGCTCTGGAATTCATTGTCAGAGGATGTGGTTACAGTTAGTGTAACTGGGTTTTAAAAAAGGTTTGGATAAGTTCCTAGAGGAAAAATCCTTGAACTGCTATTAATAAGCAATAATAGCTTGATTTATTTAATATTTGGGTACATGCCAGGATATTGGGCTTAATGGACCCTTGGTCTGATCCAGTATGGCAATTCTTATGTTACCGTGGATTAGGAGGGAGGGAGGGACTGTGAATGGAGGATGGAGAGGGAGGTAAGGAGGACCAGTGAACTGAGGATTGGGGAAAAGAGGGACATGAATAAGGGGGATGATGGTGAACTGGGAATGGAGTGAACTGGGAGGGAGAGCTTGAACTGGGTATTATGAGGGATGGTTGAGGGCAGGAGTGAACAAAGGTAAGTGAGGGATTTGGCGGGGTAAAGGGAGTGAATCAGAGTTTGTGATGGGAGGGATTAGGGAAAGAAGAGATGTGATGGGAGGAGTTGTGGCTCCTCCATCCTATTCCTAACCCTTCTTCTCTTCCTCCTCCCTTCTCTTTTGTCTGTCTTTCCTCCTTCCTCTTCCTGCTCCCAGTCTTCCCTTCTCTTCCACCCCATCCCCAATATTCCCTTTTTCTCATCCCATCCCAGATCCTTCCTCCTCATCCCCACTTCCTTTCCTCCCATTCTCTTTCATTCTCTTCCCTGAAGCCTCTTCTGTCCCCTTTACCCCTCCTACCTAAGATTCCTTCATTTCCCTTCTCTGCAAGATCTTCCCTTCCTATTGCCAGAATCCTTACCCTCCTTCCCTAGTTCCAATCACTAAAGTTCCTTTTCCTCTAATAAAGAACCAAATTAACAGGACATAGAAATGTCAGAAACTGACAATATGTTTTACTTTATAAAAAACTAAGTTAAGTTTATATGCAAAATTATGCATATTCTGCCACAGGAAATCGGGAGCTCTGATTTATATGGCTGTCTTCTTGCCACCCTGCCATATAGACTTGTGATTTGAATAATTTTGAAATTGTTGAAAGGTTAACATTCTCAGTCTCAGCCAGAGACTTCTCTTGTTTCTAAAATAATCATAGGCCTCGCAGTGCCTTCCCCCAATTTGTACCTTTGCTTAACAGTATCCTGGAGTTTTTAGTAGTTCCTTGTCTGGCTTGTTTTGACCTTTGCTTCATATTTACTTCATAAGGTGGAAATAGCTTCATTCTTCATCCTGAAGTATTCCAGTCAGCTCAATTATTGTGATTGGGCACAAGTAGGCTCTTAACTTATTATGGGCCTTGTTATGACATTGTGTTTGAACTGGTGCTAATTTGGGTGTGGAGACTTATGCAATCAAGACTTTTTTTTAAATTCTTAATTACTTTTGAAATATTTCTCTAATTGTTTCACTATAAAAGTGTAGAGTATGTTGTGTAGATCAGTGATTTGTACTTTTCAGTGGCAGGAAAATACACAAAACTGAAGTTTAAGAGACAGATCGCATGAATTGTGTGCATCCAGAAAACTAAATTATGTATGGGTAAGAAATCTGCATATCACCTGACCAACTTCTACTCTCATTAGATTCAGATAACTATTGACAATTTTACATGCATTTTCAGTCATATAGAATGATTAAAATAAAATGGTAAGAAATTATTACTGCTACCTCAGGAAAGATTTTTCTCTGCCAAGAGTTTAGGCCTACCAGTCACCAATTTGGCCAAATCCAGCTTGAAGCTGGTTCAGGAGCCCAAGAAAAATACAAGTAGTCTTAAAGTTTCACTGGCAGTCAGGTCTTGCTGAAACTGTCCTCGGTTGCCTTGAACCAAGGATGAAGCTCAAGAGCATCAAGCCTTGGACAGAGGTCTTGATACTTATCAATGCATGCCCTGGAGTGCATGGATGTTCCAAAAGTTCCCTATGTTCCAAAATAGTTATAACTGAAAATTTGTCCTCGTGTGCAATACTAAACTCTTATGAGCTATGCTCCTGACTTTGTGGACCCCATTCCTGAGAAGGCCTTCGCTAACTCTGAATCAGCCCCTGCATTTTGCAAGGAAAGAGGTCAAATAGCATTCACAGAGCCATGACTGCTGTCTTGAAGTGGAAGAGTAGCACAACCTTATCTGCTATTTCATGTAAGTACTTTGATTCTTGAGTATTTTACTGGTACTCTCGGTTTGTTTTAACACCCCTGGTAATGCTATAGAATTCTATGATTTCAGATACGCTTGTAGTATGATCCTTCTTGCTGTCATGGTGCAGTTAGCCACAGGCCTGGACAAATCTAATCCACATCTGAGTTACCACCAAAATTTAGATGCCAGGTTGAATAGCAGTATTCTTCCCCCAACCTTCTGCAATCCTATTTCTATTGCTCTGCCTCAGCCAGCAGGAGGAGAGTAAAACATATCTAAAAGTGGTAGCTGATGGGAGCCAGAAATGTTGCTGCTCTTTTGATGACTGTAGGGGGTTAATGGGTGGATGAGTGCATAGAGCCAGGGAGTTGGCTGCATTGGTAGATGCTGTAGTGTAATTTCTAGGTACAATGGTGAGATGTGATGTACCCAGGATTTGGTCAGTTCTGGTTGCATTAAGCTTGTTTTGTATGAAAAATTGCACCACTGACTATTGTATACTAGACAGATTATAGAAATATGAAAATTAATTGAAACCATCTTGCGTATGCCCTCTCTCCCGGCGCGCGCACCGGCAAAGTGCGCACGATTCTGTATTTAAATTAGGTGACGCGGTGGAAATGGGGAAAAGGAGGCGCTAGGGACACTAGCGCGTCCCTAGCGCCTCCTTTTTGACAGGAGCGGCGGCTGTCAGCGGGTTTGACAGCCGATGCTCAATTTTGCCGGCGTCGGTTCTCGAGCCCGCTGACAGCCACGGGCTCGGAAACCGGACGCCGGCAAAATTGAGCATCCGGTTTTCAGCCCGACAGCCGCGGGCCGAATTAAAAATTTTTTTTATTTTTTTTTACTTTTCGGGACCTCCGACTTAATATCGCTATGATATTAAGTCGGAGGGTGCACAGAAAAGCAGTTTTTACTGCTTTTCTGTGCACTTTCCCGGCGCCGGAAGAAATTAGCGCCAACCTTGGCTTCACATTTTACTTTCTGTATCCCGCGCGCATACCTAATAGGGCAATCAACATGCATTTGCATGTTGAGGGCGCTATTAGGGGCCGCGGGTTTGACGCGCGGTTTCCTCCCCTTACTGAATAAGGAGTAAGGGAAACGCACTGTATCGGCCTGAAAGGAAGTACTATCTTGGCACCTTTCTTATCAGGAATTCACCCTACACTCTTATGCTGTTCTCAGGTTTGGGCTGACAATTACATTTTTCCCTCTTCAGGTCTTTTTAGTCCAGTTACTAGTCAACATGAGGCAGTTTTCTTAGAGCAGTAATTTAACCTAATTCTTCACTTCCTGAGTGTGGGGGGAGTGGAATGGGGGGAGAGAGGTGTAAGAGTGGGAAGAGGGGTGTGAGTGGATCCCTGTCCTCTTCCTGAGATCCCGTCTCCATTTCCCCCTCCTGAGATCCCGTCTCCATTTCCCCCTCCTACCTCATTCCCTTCCCAACACTGAAATCCAAGATTCCTTTCCCCTACAAAAAAATAAAAATAAATTGTCAAGACCAAAATGAAGTGTTAATACATTATTTTTTATAAAGTAAATTACAAATTTATATTAATATGCCATACTGTTGCTGCAGAACTTTCTAACTCTTGCCATGGAATTTCTCAGTCAATAAGCAGGATCAAATCAGCCACAATAGTGGGTCACCTCATCTGCCACAGACCAGCTCTGTGAATGATACATCCAACTTGGACCCAGAAGGGTTTTCTGAGCATGCATGGGTATTCAAGTGTAACCAATGCCTTATAGGACTCTTCAATCCTTTTTTTTTTCCAAGCTGCTCTGTAGTCAGAACTTGCTAATATTTTTTTTATAATATTTTACTGTCCTTTCTTTTTCAACACCTGTTCAACAAGAAAAAGATATTCCCAAAATTGTTTAATTGAAACTGTTTGACAAAATGGACAGTGGGAGTGGTTTCAAGGCCTGCAAGTGTGACAGACTCTCTGCTTATTGGTACCTTGAACTGGACCTCAGCATCCTTAGCTGCACATACTGGAGAAGGATTTCTTTCCCCCCCCCCCCCAGGATTTGTAGATTCTGGGCAAACATGATGCCATGTGCTTACCCCTTTCTGATGTTCTGTTCTCTTTGGAGAAGGTGGGGGTAAGGTAACTAGTCCAAAGAATAGTATTTGTTCTTCAGCTGAAGTGGAAAGATGTAGCCATTCCACTTCTAGGACTGAGGCCTCATCAAGGAGGATCTGTGCAAAAAACAAATGCTCTAAGCAAGAGCCTAAAAATGGCACAAATAGGATGCCCCTCTCATGCTGGGAAAATCCTCTGCTTTAGTGACCCAAGAGACCTGTGAAATTTCTGGGCAAGCTGGGATTGCAAAGGGCCTATCAGCAGTTAGCTCTGCTAATAGGTCGTCTTTGAGACAAGGGGATTATGTGCCACAAAAGACAAGGAAAGCCTCTGCTTCTCAAATCAGCACCAGGATCTGCAGGAAGGAGCAAACATTACACATAAGTGATGGTCTTGGCACTTAAGGAGAGTATCCAAGTGATGATGTATGGATTTGATTTAAGATGCGTGGCAAGATATCCCGCTGGATATTGTTTCTGTATGACTTTCTAATAATAATACCGGATGGTTTTCACCTTGTTAGGGCTGGGACGAAGTATGAAAATTAACACCAAATTCTTGTTTCATGTCGTATTATTGAGCAGGAGGGGGAAGGGGGTGGCCGGATGAGGGCCTACAGCATTGCACATTATGCACCCCCAGGACTTTGATTCACGATGGATCAGCGAATCCTTATGTTTTGGGCTTTGGGGAATGATGGCGTTCTTTTTGTACTCTTCCTTGCAGATTCCTGCATATTATGCCTCATATCAAGTGTTATGATTAGTTTATATGTCTTCTACCTCACAGAGTGCTTTAGTGGTGTTCCCGATGAGAGCTCTTTCTCTTTACAGATATCATGGTTAAGATAATTTCACTTAACGTTAAAGGTCTTAACACTTCTTAGGAGAGAACTATTGCATCTCAAGGCTGATATAGCTTATATCCAGGAGACACATTTAAAATGTAGACATGGTCATCTTCTAGCCTATAAGGAATTTCCACACGTTTTCATAGCTGCCAGCGGGATTAAGAACAAATATACTGGTACATGGATATTACTATCAGCTCAATTGGTATTTGAATTAATATCTCATATTGCGGACCCTACCAGAAGATTTTTGCTGTTAAAAATCCAGATAGGTACACAAATTTATACTCTAGTGTCACTTTATGCTCCCATTCCAGAACAGGGCACCTTTATAATGGCGGTACAGGGGCTTTTGTTAAACCATACGGAAGGCTCACTTGTTATTGGCGGTGATTTCAATATCACCTTACGCCGGGCACTGGATAATTCTAAACTACAGGCTCTTAATACTAATGCCCTTAGAACCCAATTGAAGGGTATTATGGACGAATGGCAGCTAGTGGATGTACAGAGGAACCGCTATCCTCAATCTCGTTCCTATACCTTTTATTCAACACCCCATGACAGTTACTCCTGTATTGACTATTTCCTGGTTGATAAGTTACTAAGTAATCAAGTCCGAAGAGCGGACATTGAACCCATCACCTGGTCCGTCATGCCCCCATAAGCTTAGATGTCAATGTGGGCAATAGAGATTCAGGTGATCGTTTCTGGAAACTGAATGAGTCCTTATTGCAAGATACCCAGTTTGTTCAGATGCTGGAGTGTTGAATATGGAGGCATAGAACACACTTCAGGCAGCTTTCATGGCAGGCAGGAAGAGAAGGGGTGAGCCCTCACGAGGCTCTTCTTTTTATTGAACATTCATACAAAGGCAGATGATGTGTCATTACATGATTGGCTACTTTCCCCATAGCAACAGACGAGTCCCTACACTATTGGCTTTGGCTCAGGGGGTGTGCACGGATCATATCATTGGCTGCTGAACTCTATACCTCCTGACTTTGTCCTGCCTCTGACTAGGGAACACCCAGCCCCTCCCCCAGGAATTCAGGGCAGTCAGGTATCCTTTCCTAGGCAGAGACTTAAGCACAAGTGATGCTTTTATTCAGGCAAAGTTCAGGGAGAAGGGAAGTTAATGTTTAAACCCTGATGGAAATGGCTTGCTGGCAAAGCTTATATTTCCCACATCTCACCCTTTCTGTTTTTGTTTAGGCAGCTCAATAAAGCTTTAGACCCTTACTGAAATCTGTTATGTCTTGGTATGGGCTGGAAATAGGGGAAGGGGGATTATGGAGAAGAAAGCTGATTCGGCGTGGTGTGCCAGCTGCCGATGAGCTCCTGAATCTCCATATCACCCAGAGCTGGTGCAGGTGGTGTGCCAACGCTGCAGGGCTCAAGATTCCCTATTAGGCATCTTACAAGACATCTTTGTATCCGGGCTGAGAGCAAGGTTTCAATATGGATATGAGGGTTGGGTATGCACTGAATACAGCATCACAGGCAGATAATTAAGACAATTATGGTCATTATAATAGAAATCACCCTTTTGAGACCAGAAATATCAGGGAGTCAGGACCATAGCCAGTCCCATGGAGAAGTTGGTATTCTGCCTGAAAATGGTGCATCAGCAACCATGGTTTCTATCTGCTCTATGGTATGTGTGAGATTTGCTTTATAGTCTGATATGTACACACAGCAATGAGATCCAATTAATGCACAAACACCACCCTTTAAGGCTAAAATGGTTTCTAAGGTATAGCTGTTCTGTAATGCTACTTCTCTAATCTGAGAGACTTCTGTTGTGAGTAGTTTTAATGCATGGACTGTCTGATTAAATATGGCAGCCGTCCAGTTAGCTAGGACGTGTAAGTCCCTGTAATTCATAGCTGTTCCCATTGGAGGAAACAGGCTTCTAGCTACCTGAGTTTCTGTAAACTTTTCTATGGGATTATTTATCGCCTCCCTTTTGTTACGGAGCCTTGCTTTGGGTAAATTTTTGACTGCATAGTTAAGAGGGGAGGATGTAGCCTAGAGTGCATCTGCCTCTCCATCTGGGGGGAATGTGCATATATGCTCTACGCCCACATAACATCCATATGTTTCCTAACAGATTAGTGGACATGTCATTGGTTATCATTTGGGCTATATAACTACAAAGGGTAAATCCTTCATCCCCTCTATACTTTCTGTACTTGCTTGGGTCTCCCACTGCACATCCTGAAATCTGCCAATTGCATACATATGTGGTATAATTATGCAAGTGTTCAGTGATTAATACAAAGGTTCGGTTACAATATGGATATTTTCCACCTGAATTCCCTTTCCCATCCCCTGTATCATAATCCCAACAAAGAGCGGCAGTCTCTTGAATACGGCTACCAATGTGTAGTATGGTATTATTAACTGGAGAGTTAATGATAACACCTCTCTGTAAAGGATAATTAGTCCATACTGTAAGGTTAAATGGTATAGCATGCATCAGTAGTTCTCCGCAGGCTTGGGTTGGCATGTGTGTGCAGATCTAACAGTCTGTTCGATTCAACAGGTGTGAAAAGTTCTGTGCATCGAGGATGTACATGTTGTTCTGTCAGTCCTTGTTCTGAAATCGCCATAGCTAGAGAAATAAGGCAAAAGATGAGGGTGCAGAACACAATTGTTAATGAGTTGGCATTCAGGCAAGAAAAAGCGGCTAATAAGTTCTCTGGAGTTTTCTCAAGGCCTTGCTGTTCTAAGAGTTGTGCAGATTGGTTGGATAGGGCCTTGATCTGTCCCCAGGTCATGTGGTGCTGCTTTTTGCAAGGAGTCCGGTCTCTGTCCTTCTGAGGGCTGTGGAGGCTCATGGAGAAGTTGGGGATCGGGTCCTGTAGACCTGGACACCTTTCCATCTTTCCACGGCTTGATATACCTGTGGAAGCAAGCAGAGAAACATATCCTCGTTCCCCATTTTAAGGGAACGGGACCGTACCAGACATTAAATATTCTATACAAAACTGATGGCTGTGGGTGACTAACCCTAGTCCCATAATGATTACTCATGGCTGTGGTCTTATTTGAATTTGATATGTTTGAGATGATTTAAAGTAAACCTGTTTAGGGGAAAATCCAGGGGCAATCCCTCCTTTTTCTTTTTGTTTTGTCAAGAAGCTGTCTTAAGGGTAAGATTGGCTCTCTCCACAATGGCTTGCCCTGTGGTGGTGTAGGGGATGTCAAATAAGTATTTAATGTTCAATTATTGACAAAATTCATGCAAAGGAATGGCTGCAGTAAGCAGAGCCATTATTAGTTTTCAGAACAGAGGGTAACCCCATTATCAAGAATTTTTTTATGCAGTGATCAATTTTCATTCAGTAAAATAGCATAAATGTAAATTAATCGTTTAAAGGAAAAGTCATTGGCAGTAAGCTGAATCACAAACAAGTATTTCAGACATGACATTAAACATATGTTACACAAGACTGACACATATTCATAATCATTCATCCTGCAAATATTCATTTACACAAAACTGACACACATTCATCCATTCTGCAAATGTTCATTCATAGTCTTCTTGGCATCAAGACAGACAACAGATTACACATAATGTGAGATAAAAATCTTATCAAAAAGGTATCAAAAACAAAATTAGATCAAGGATCAAAAATCAAAAGTCAAAAGGTGTTAGAAAAATGTTAAAATAAGCTGCAAAGTGTTCACCTTCACATCTCCTCATGGCAGGAAGGCTGTAAATCTGGAAAATATCAAAAACTGGCATACAGCAAAAATTTTACTAAGGTAAGGATAAAAGTGAAATTCTTACTTTTTTAACCTTGGATAAATTAATTCCATTATTCAATTTAATAAAATCAATTTGGATTTGCAAGAAAAGGCTTGGGAGGGATTGCTTTAGATGTAGCAACCTCTATCAGTAAAAATTTTAAGGTTCAGAATTCTGTATAAATTTTGTGAAAAAGAAAATAAAACTGAAGTTTCTTTAATACAGAAGGTCTGTAGGCCTGAAAAATAAAAACTATTTTACAACAGAATTATTAAAACAATAATATAATATAACTTGTAGAATAGCATAGCGCCTCCTAGTGGAGACACCATCATTACTTTATAGATTGCAACTATTGTTCCAGGTTGCAATCAATAATACTCTGAGCTTACTTTCAATGTGGAATATCAGAATAGAATTTCTTCTTATAATTATTAGAATAGGAAATTAAACACGCTGTTTGCTCAGCTCTGTCTGCTGCACGCTAAAGTTTGAAAGTATTAAAAGATTAAATAACATATAGAAACTAGAGAGAGAAACTGCAGGACTAAGTCCAGTTTTTTGTTTTTTTTCCAAAAGTTCTCCCTCCCTCCCCCATGAGTGGCAAGCAAGAGTTAACAGAAAGACAGTAAAGGGGGGGAGGAGCAGTGTTTCTCAAAAGAAAAGAACTGCACCCAAGGAGTTAATCCTTCAGTCAATAGAAACTGAAAGATAGCATTGTTTAAACTTAAATCTCAGAGAAATTGAGTCATTTTAAATGTGAGCCAAATTAATTTTGCAAGAAGTGAACATTTCACATGAAATTCACACAGCAATTGTTCAAATTTCAGTACAGTTTTAACATAAGGTTCTGCATTCACTTTGTGGGGGAAAATACTCTCAAAGTATGCAGATTTTTTGTAACTGAATTCAAAGAGAAACTACTCCTTTCAAAGACTAAGAGAAACCATTGTTTCCAAATCTGTACTGTTTGTTCAATTCCTTTGTTTAATCTGGTCTGCAATAGGTCATTGAAGTGTATAATTAAATCAATTTTTTCATAGTGATATTTTCTTTGCTTGTAACGCAGGAGTCTAATTAAATCCTTTTTTTCATATTGATATTTTCTTTGCTTGTAATGCAGGAGTGCAGCTGCTTGGCCCAAGGTCTTATATGCTGATTTCTTTGAAGACCTGGGGGCATAGCCACTGCTCATGGCACTCAACTCTATTGCTGCCACACCCAGCTCTTTAATCCCTTTTGTAATAGGAGAGGCTTGAATCCCTTTCAATAATTCCTCTCTTGTGAGATTTCCATGTTCTAGGTGAAATCCCATGCTGACCGCGGCACATAAATTGTTACCGGGAGCAGTGGTTTGAGATGGTAATTTACCTGGACAAATTGGTGATGCAGAATTAATGACTGTCTCAGGCAATGGCAAATGGGGGTACAGGGAGTGGTTGGTGGGGGAAGGGGGTTGCAGGCAAGATGGAGGAAGGCTAGTTTTTCTGACCTCAGTGTTTTCAGTTTCCTGGGGCCTTTTCTCTGAGATGGACGCAGAGGAAGCCACAGGAGCCATGTGAGTGTGTGTCCCCAGATGTTCTATTTCATTTTCTGTCCCCCTTTGTTCATGGTTCTTTTCTGTGATGGGGAAGGCTTGAAGTCCTTCCAACAATTCTTTTTCTGTAAGGCTTTCTTTTTGCTGTTTCTGCTGAAATTCAATGCTAATCGCCCCACCCAGGCCAGGTTGTGGCTCAATTGTTCTCAAGGACTGCTTTTCTAAAGAAGTGGGGAAGGTGTGAATGGGCTTGGGTGTGGGTATGGAGAGCTGATACAAAGAATTTGCTGTCTCTGAGGGAGACTGAGCATAAGATGGGGGAAGGGTATTCTGATTGAGTCTGCCTGCTTCTAAAAGCACATGGTTTGAAACTGCTGCCTTGAAACTTTTTTTTCCTATGTGTTCTATGGCCTCTGTACATTTTTGCCAGATTAATAACTGCTTTATGGGAGCTCTGGGAGCCATATGAAGATTATTGCCGATTAAAATCCAATCCTGGATATTCAGAGTTCCAGCCTGTGAATACCAAGGGCAACGGCAAGCTATTTCACTTATTAATTTTTCTAAGTCCCCCAGGCTGATTTGCGCTATTTCTTTTCTTCTGGTGATGAAATAATAATTCTTGATGATTTGCTGGAGCTCTCTAGCATGTAGCCTTTGCTGTACAGTCAAATCACTTCCCATGCTCACGAATGTGGGGAACAAACTTGCTAAAAATACTTAAATATACTAAAAAGTACTTTAAATATACTTACGATTTGCAAATCTGTTGAACAGTGCGCACTTAGGCTATGTCCAGCCGAATGAGCAGAGAGTTTATCATCACGTCGCGGGATCACCAGATGTTGAATATGGAGGCATAGAACACACTTCAGGCAGCTTTCATGGCAGGCAGGAAGAGAAGGGGTGAGCCCTCACGAGGCTCTTCTTTTTATTGTACATTCATACAAAGGCAGATGATGTGTCATTACATGATTGGCTACTTTCCCCATAGCAACAGACGAGTCCCTACACTATTGGCTTTGGCTCAGGGGGTGTGCACGGATCATATCATTGGCTGCTGAACTCTATACCTCCTGACTTTGTCCTGTCTCTGACTAGGGAACACCCAGCCCCTCCCCCAGGAATTCAGGGCAGTCAGGTATCCTTTCCTAGGCAGAGACTTAAGCACAAGTGATGCTTTTATTCAGGCAAAGTTCAGGGAGAAGGGAAGTTAATGTTTAAACCCTGATGAAATGGCTTGCTGGCAAAGCTTATATTTCCCACACTGGAGGCTCAATTACAAGAATATTTCACCTTCAATAGAAGCACCACTATATCTCACAGTATACTGTGGGACTGTTTGAAAGCTGTAGCACGTGGGCTTCTCATATCGAGGGCAAAAGCATGTAAGCGCAAACGGCTCCAAGATAGAACTGACATTTTAGTTAAGATAGCCCATCTGTCCAAAGAACACATGAAAACTGAATCACGGCCTTGTTATCATAAGATTATGGCCCTTAAATCAGAACTTTGCCAGTTAGATAATAAGCAACTGCTTCATGTGTTAGAAATCACCAGGCAAATATATTATGAAGGCGGGGACAAGGCAGGGCGGCTATTAGCCCGGCATCTACAAGCCAAAATATCCCAAAACAATATTTCTAAAATCAAAGACTCCATGGGGAAAATACTGATGGATAGCAAAGCAAAGAGGAACTCAATTTTTATCTGTGTATTTCTATTTTGTAGTCATTTATTCAGTAGTTGGTGAGGGTCTGTGTTCTATATGTGTGACCGAAATGATTTCTGCTAGCACGAATTTCTGTGTAAAGATTGGTTGTGGTCCAACTTGTTCTGTTTTCCTGATAGGAGGTGTATAGGTGTTTGTTTTTATTTTTGTATGGTGAATAGAAAGTGTAACTGCCTTTACAACACATCAAGCTAAGATGTTGGAGTGTGAGGGAAAGCACCTGAAGCAGTTTCTGAACGAAACACCAGCTGGTGTTGGGACTATGAGTGTTTTGGGACCATGTGCTTTTTTTTTCTACTGCTGATATAGTTTGGGACTGTGTGTGTTTTCAATTGTATATATTTTTGCAAACAAGTTTTTGAACTATAATTTATTCACATGAAGGTTATCTTTGCAAGTAAAAAATTTCTCAAACAAAAACAAGACATTTGTTGGAGGTATTTGATAGTTGCCTGGCAGTGGTGTAAAGTTACAATCCAACAAACATGCAAGAGACAAAAGCAGCACTCCAAAAATTATCCACACACAGGAGAAGGGAGGTGCAGAGAAGACACACAGTCCACAGTTTTAGTTAAAGAATAAAGTAATATTTCCTTTTTATTTTTCGTGAATTCAAAACGGCTCATCCAAAGCTCATTACAGTATGAGACAGTCCTCAACAAGGTCCCCCTTGAGCTGCGTCGGGAGGGACTAATAAAGTGTGTAATTTCAACCACTTAGTTAAAGATATTGTCCATATCTTTAACTAAAACTGTGGACTGTGTATCTTCTCTGCACCTCCCTTCTCCTTTGAGTGGTGTAAAGTTAGCCACATGTGTCTTTGGCTTGCTAATATCTCCTACTATCAGTGATTGTGGCACTGGTGGTGTCATTCAAGATCTAGGTTACTCTTTAGGTGGTGATCTAGGTTACTCTCTTAGGTGGCGATGTCCTTTCGTGGATTGCAAACTGGCTAAAAGACAGGAAACAGAGAGTAGGATTAAATGGGCAATTTTCTCAGTGGAAGGGAGTGGCCAGTGGAGTGCCTCAGGGATCTGGTTTGGGACCCTTCTTTTCAATATATTTATAAATGATCTGGAAAGAAATACAACGAGTGAGATAATCAAATTTGCAGATGACACAAAATTGTTCAGAGTAGTTAAATCACAAGCAGATTGTGATAAATTGCAGGAAGACCTTGTGAGACTGGAAAATTGGGCATCCAAATGGCAGATGAAATTTAATGTGGATAAGTGCAAGGTGATGCATATAGGGAAAAATAACCCATGCTATAATTACACAATGTTAGGTTCCATATTAGGTGCTACTACCCAAGAAAGAGATCTAGGCGTCATAGTGGATAACACATTGAAATCGTCGGTGCAGTGTGCTGCGGCAGTCAAAAAAGCAAACAGAATGTTGGGAATTATTAGAAAGGGAATGGTGAATAAAACGGAAAATGTCATAATGCCTCTGTGTCGCTCCATGGTGAGACCGCACCTTGAATACTGTGTACAATTCTGGTCGCCGCATTTCAAAAAAGATAGAATTGCGATGGAGAAGGTACAGAGAAGGGCTACCAAAATAAGGGGAATGGAACAGCTCCCTATGAGGAAAGACTAAAGAGGTTAGGACTTTTCAGCTTGGAGAAGAGACGACTGAGGGGGGATATGATAGAGGTGTTTAAAATCATGAGAGGTCTAGAACGGGTAGATGTGAATCAGTTATTTACTCTTTCGGATAGTAGAAAGACTAGGGGGCACTCCATGAAGTTAGCATGGGGCACATTTAAAACTAATCGGAGAAAGTTCTTTTTTACTCAACACACAATTAAACTCTGGAATTTGTTGCCAGAGGATGTGGTTAGTGCAGTTAGTATAGCTGTGTTTAAAAAAGGATTGGATAAGTTCTTGGAGAAGAAGTCCATTACCTGCTATTAAGTTCACTTAGAGAATAGCCACTGCCATTTAGCAATGGTAACATGGAATAGACTTAGTTTTTGGGTACTTGCCAGGTTTTTATGGCCTGGATTGGCCACTGTTGGAAACAGGATGCTGGGCTTGATGGACCCTTGGTCTGACCCAGTATGGCATTTTCTTATGTTCTTATGTTCTTTTTGTTGTTGGGTTGTTTTGGTTTTTTTGTGAAACATTGATTTATGCTTGACAGTATCTATACTCTTGTGAATGGTTGAGTAGTTAGGGGGAACATCCTTACTTCAGCCCATCCAGCCATTCAGAGATTACCTTCAACTGCTGCAGTAGGGATTTTTTTTTTTTTTTTGCAGTCTACCCCAAAGATCAAATGACATATTCTTCAGCTACTGTGACATGATTTCTGAACTATACTTTAATATTTAAAACTTTGATGTTCAATTATGTGTTCTTATAGAATTGTTCTGGGAGGGGTGGTTTTAGGATCAGGTTTGTTGAGTTTAATTATAAAAATTTGAAGGGAAAGGTGGAGAGCCTATGCCCATACGTTAATTGGAAAGAGAGAGGCCCAACCATAAACATTTACTGATACTCTTACAGCAGCATTCTTAAAGGCCAAGGCCTTTAATACCTTGCACAGGCTCGTAGGAGAAAGATGCCTCATGGCATATGTTGGCGCAGAAAAAGGCATCACGGTACTTGGGCTGGTCCACATGGGCCAGGAGGAGGAGGTGGCAGCAGTAGTAGTAGGTAGTTGCCTTTCTGGCACCTGCCACCAGTGGGCTGGCAGCATCACTTTAATGGTGAGAGGAGAAGGAGGAAGAGGAGAATGCTGGGATAAGGGAGAGTAGCAGAGCACAGGCAGTCTTCAGATCCTACTGATGCTTTGTGTGACCTTGTGGAAGGCACTTAACTCTGTTCTAGCAGGTACAAATTTAGATTGTAAGTCCTCTTGGCTAAGGAATTACTTGCACTAGCTGACTGTAAATTGCCTAAAATCTAAATATGGAAAAGATAAAAGGAGAGGGCCCATTCACCACTGTTTGCCAGGGCCTCTTAAGTGATTAAAGCGGCCCTGGGTACCATTGGATGTCATTATGCGTGAGTGTCCCTGCTTAATCTTGCTGTCTCTATGGAGCCATTGTTGTAGGAAAGTGGGGCCTGTGCCTCAGCTTCTGCCCTGCTGCTAGTCTGCTCTATGGACATTAGTTTAAATGGATGCTTTTTGCTCATATATTCTGCCATCTATATATTTATTTTTTTTTAAATCAAGGGGCCTTCCCTAGCTCTGTGCTACATGGTGAAATACTCTTCCTTAACATAAAGTAGGTGTATTTTGTCTCATTGGCTGGTATCCCTCTCCTAATTGGAGCTAGACCTATATTGTCATTCCCTTCCTCACCATCAAAGTTTTGGTTTGCTAGTTTTTTAATTTTAATTCTTATTAATCTGTGGGTGAGTGTTGGCTTACGATGAAGCAAAGCAGTGTGAAGCAATATGGTCTGTTCGTGCTCCTGTCGGATTATGTCCAGCAGCAGAATTTCTAGTCTTCTAGCCTCCAGCAGCTGCCCACGACCCATCCGTCCTTTAAATCACTTGCCATTGAGCATCTGTAGGATATAGAAACGAGCCGCCCTGCGCATTGCTTTTCATCATGCCTCATTTATTGCTGTAGCTCAGACGATAGGCTGTCAGTGCTTTGATTTCTTTTTTTTTTTTGTGCCCTCCTCTGCCACCACCCTGATGTAGAAGCTTGGGAACTCTGCACGATCCTAGGGCCATAGGGCGCAACCTTACTGTTTAGTAACCCCTGATTACAGTAACCTCTAGCTATGGCCCGCCCCCTTCTTGCTGTCAACACTAAAAGGGCGGGGCTTGATATTGAATCTGATAACTTTATTGGCATGACCCTTTTGAAAGTAACAGGCAGCACTGCTGGTTGCGAGCAGATAGGTAGCCATGGCCGGAGCGGAGGGCGAGGTGCTGCTTGGGCCCGTGAGCCTCTGCTCGCTCGCCGTCTGTGCTGCACAGCTGGCCCTGGGCTGCACGCTGGCGCAATGGCTGGGCCGGCGATGCTCAACCCCCGATCGCCGGGTGCTGGGCTGGCTCTTCTACGATGCGATTGTGCATTTCACGCTGGTAAGTCGGGGCTCGAGGCCGCTGTGGCGCCAGACGGGCTTTTCATCTGGTACCATGGGATATCTGCAGGCTGGGAGTTGGAAACGGTGCCATGGGATATCTGCAGGCTGTTAGTTGGAAACGGTGCCATGGGATATCTGCAGGCTGGGAGTTGGAAACGGTGCCATGGGATATCTGCAGGCTGTTAGTTGGAAACGGTGCCAAGCAGCAGATCATGCAAAACCATGCTCCCCCCACCCCGCGATCCTAGCAGCTGGGCACTCTTGGAACAGATCTTTCGCCAGCTTTTGCTTTCTAAGGGTAGAATTTGTTACACTTCTTACATCCTTTTGCCTTTTGACATGAATGCGTGCCCTTGTGTGTTGGGGGAGAATTTTTTTCCTTACGCTTGTAGGTAGAGCGGGAGCTGTGTGTTCGCTGTTAAGGTCTTGCTGTCCCCTAAGTGAACACACGTAGCCTAGGTGGGATTGGAGAGCTGCAGCATTCAGCCCTTGTGCAGTGATATCAGCATAAATGCACGTTAAGCCTGAGGTAGGGGGTGCTGTTTTCTTACTCGATTTCCTCGGTTGCATGAGGTTTTTATTTCTGTTAATGTCGCACCACGGATCTCTTCCTTTCCTCTGGAAAACTTGCCCTATTTGTTTGCGGTGTAAATTGTCTGTAATGCACCGTTGGATGGATTTCCAGTTCCACTGCTGCCCGTGAGTGCTGTATGGTCCCGGTGACACGTGTACAGTGACAAAAAGTGTTCAAAGAGTAACATAGTAATGACGGCAGAAAAAGACCAAATGGTCCATCCAGTCTGCCCGGCAATTGTCTTATGGTAGTATCTACCCCCATGTGTGGAGCCAATCGTCCTGTTTTTAGACCTGCTTTTAAAAATTTTGTTTGCAATGTGTTTTGTTTTGTGGCGCTCTAACTGAAATGCTTTTTCCAGTCCTGCTGGTGTCACCAATCCGATCCTTCTAGGAAAGTACTTTGCAGTGCCCATAATCAAGGCAGCCCACTCCGGGCTCGGCCAGTAAAATAATTTTTAAATGCCAGAGTTTTAAAGCCCTTGAAATGTGGCAGACTGGACATTATGTAGCAGGAGGCAGGTTCTTGACAAGGCTTCATTAACTTTTACTGAGAGGAAAAAGCTGAGGAATTGGATTCAGATGACAGACATAAGTGAAAAACTACAGAACGGCTTCTAAGGCCAAGTCCATAAGCAAAACACATCAACACTGAATTTTCAAGAAGGCTCGTTGAATAACTGCACGGAGCAGCAATTGCAACCCCTAAGAGAAACCTGGGATAACTTGCACGGCACGGCAGATACTACCACAGGAAGTTTGCTGGGTAGACCATTTAATCCTTTTCTGCCGTCGTCACTATTGGGCCAATACAGTAAAAACCGCGGGAGAGCCGGCGCTCTGAGGCAAGCGCCAGCTCTCCCGACGTGCGCCCAGGCCACTCTCCTGAGCGAGTGATTGAGTATTTAAATGAGGGCCCGCGGTAAAAGGAGGCGCTAGGGTCACTAGCGCCTCCTTTTTGACAGAAGCGGCAGCTGTCAGCGGGTTTGACAGCCGACGCTCAATTTTGCCGGCGTCTGTTCTTGAACTCGCTGACAGCCACGGGTTCGGAAAACGGACGCTGGCTAAATTGAGCGTCTGTCTTCCAACCCACGGGCCGTGGACAGATTTAAAACATTTTTTTTTAATTTTGGGGCCTCCAACTTAATATCACTATGATATTAAGTCGGAGGCCCCAAAAGTACTGCTTTTCTGTACACTTTCCCTGTGCTGGCTGAAATTAACTTCTGCCTTTGGGCAGGCGTTAACTTCTGAAAGTAGAATGTGTGGCTTCGCTGCACATTTTACTTTCTGTATCGCGTGGGAATAACTAATAGGCCCATCAACATGCAGCAGACTTCACAGATTCATAGGAATCTGATAGGAGCCACAATATGAATGTTTTTGCTGTGGCCCCCTAGAACTAGATTGAGACCACCATCTCATTTCACATAAGTCTCGTTAGCAGGGATTTGAGCAGTAGCCTAAAGGTAAAACTATTTGTAATGCTGTGCCAATTTCCCTGCGCCATCCTGATTTGATCAGGGGCTAGGTTTACTAACAGTACAGCTCCTGAATGATTCATAAGGCAGGATGCTGGAAGCTTGCATCTGCAAATAAAACCCAAAAAAAACCCACCTTGCAAATTCAGTTTTGCCTTTTTAATTTTAAGGCTTTTTTTGACACAGCTTTCTATGCTTGGTAAGCTTATTTGATCAGGTAAGCTAAACAGACAAGTAAAGATGTATAACTCATCATTGACCAGCTATTATTTATTTATTTATTTGAAGGCGCTTTTAGACCTATATTCGTGGGTACATCATATCGGTTTGCAAGAAACTGAACATAGTACATGAAACAGGGTGATCAGAACTTGGAAGGGGTAACATTAATTGTAGCAGACAACATAATGGAAACAAAGAACATGATTGATGTAGAGGGTAAGGGAATATGAACTTGAGGGGGGAGGTGATGGGAGGGGGCAAAGGTGGAAAGGGCAAGTGAGATATATACAGATTTAGATCATCTGAAGTTGTGGGATGAGGGGTACAAAAGAACATTGTTCAGTAATAATAAAATAAGAGGTAGAGCATTTAAGGAATGTACATTACATGAGAATATATGATGAGCAATATAGGACAATGTTAGAAAGTATAGGACATTGTCAGAAAGTAAACATGACATTATTGGAACATAGGGGGCCAGGGGGAAGTATGTAATATGGCTTATTAGCCACATAAGCCAGAAGGGCAGCAGAGCAGAAATTGGGGAGCAGATGAAATATGAATGGCATAAAGGATCAAAGCCAAGGTAACTCCCCACATGTTGTAATTCTGAAGCAAAAGCACAGAGCAGGAGATTTCCACAGGTGCAGTTCCCGATTTTTGGATTTTTCCTTTTGGAGCCTGCTTTTTAATGAACTGAAATCAGAGCAGTGAGCAAAGAATTTCATGAAGAAAAGAGAAATCTGGTATAAGGGTGTCCTGAGTTATATATCACTGGATCCTTTGCAAGTATATACATCGGTTCTTTTTACTAATTCAGCCTAAGGTGATCATCTGGCCCTCCAGCGGCAAGGCATTCAAGAAGGTTCTCAGCCCATACTCATGAACACTTTGGTGTCATAATGCAACAAGTATCATCAGAATACACTGTCTTATTTTTAGGAAGGACCATTTGTCTACCTGTCATTGGTTGGAACAGTAGCACGGTCTGACAGCATGCTTGCTCTTCTGTGTAAGTACAGCCTATGCTTTATTTCCATGAGAATAGTCTTTTTAGAGTGTGTGTGTATTTTTGCCTATGACTAAAGTCGTCATATAGCAAAGATGGGAAAGTTTTCTTTTCCTGATTATATGCCGTGCTTGGAGAAGCGTTGGAATCTGACTGCTGAAGCTCGCCGTGGAGTCATCTCTGTTGTGATGGCTAGGCAAAGAGACTGCTGTAATACCAAATGTGTCAATGTCAGATAAAGCCAGTAAGAAGGATCCTGTTCATGACAGCATGTGGATATTTTGGAACTGCTTTACCTGGATGCTGCAGCAGGTTCTGAGTGCTTGAGGCACTCTGTCATTGTGCGGTAGTTTCACCAGGCATGTTCTCATATCCTGGGAATGTGTTCTTTATTATTCCTCTTTGCCATATATGTAATGTGATCAAATCTGCCAACCAACAATGGTTTTTATATGCTGCTCTTATATCGTGTATTGGCAGGAGTGCAAGAGGATTTTAATTCTTACTGATGCTTAGTGGCCCCACCTCTGCCTCCATCCCCTTGGAAGAATAAATGGAACAAGTGACTTTTATCTATCATGATTTACTAAATGGGAATAAAAGTTAATAAATATATAGAAAAAGATGTACATTTTTTTTTTTAGATTCTATTCTGACCCAAGGAAGTATTCGTTTTTTCTAAGCTAGTCAAGAAATGTATTGTCAGTCCACTTAACATAATTAAAATGTGATACTTTAAAAAAAAAAATATATATATATAGTTTTTATTTATTAACCTTTATTTCATGTATTAAAGTGAACTAACATGGCATCATACTACTTTATATCCTTTATTATGTTACTACAAAAATATTCTTTCATTTATATAGTGCCTGTCATGCAGATTGGATCACTTAGGGTTATTAACAGATCTGCTTATAATGTATGCACAGAAAGGGAATGTCCATTACTGCCAAGTCACCAATTTCTGGAAGGAAAGTTTTGACAGACCCTATCCTGCTTCGTTCTGTTACCTACAGTGCTGATTTCAAATAGAAGCAGAGTCTACAACTACCAGAATGCATTGAGAGATGCAAGTTCAAAACCCAGAACTGATCTAAACTGCTTGCTGGAACGGGGAGCTCCATATTTCATTTTCACTGGCTACTTCAGAGCCTCAACAGCCCAGTAAACTATGCCCTGTCCACTCCAATCCAAGTTCTGCACAGATTGGGCCAGATATTCATACCTACGCGCAGGCATAGATTTGTGCGCGCAACCCGGCGCGCACAAATCTACACCCGATTTTATAACATGCGCGCGCAGCCACGCACATGTTATAAAATCCAGGGTCGGCGCACACAAGAGGGTGCACACTTGTGCAACTTGCGCACGCCGAATCTAGGGGAGCCCCGATGGCTTTCCCCATTCCCTCCCCCTAGCTTTATTTTTTTATTTACGCCTGCGGGCGCGTGATCCCCGGGCCCAGTGGCAGTGGAGAGCCCTCTGGCCCCGCCCATTCCCCGCCCATTTTTCAAGCTCCGGGACTTAACACGTGTCCTGGGGCTTGCGCACATCGCCGGGCCTATGTAAAATACGCTCGGCGCAAGCAGGAGTGGGTTTTCGGGGTTACGCACGTAACCCTTTTAAAATCCGCCCCATTGCTTTGAAACAGGTTTTGAAAAAAACAGGATTGGCTCAGCTGTTCTTATAAACCTAAAGCCAGGTGCTTACCATACAATTGATCCTTCCACTCCTAGTGATTCTGTGTTAAAAGCAGAAATGTTTATTTTTATAACACCGTCTATATCACCTCCTTATATTCCTTCATATGTGAGTGACTCACCATTCATTATGAGTCATTTGTATAGCACATATCACCTACACACAGTACTGAACAAAGACATACCGGACAGTCCCTACTCCTTGGCATTTACAGTCTATTCAAGATAGACAGACAAAACACACAGCAAAAAGATAGAAGAGATTTTGGGGCCAAAGCAATATCAAGCACAAAGAAACATGCATACACATCCCCCTCTCCTGGGCACCTGAGGCAATAGGCAAATGAGTTGCTGCACTGAAAAGGACGCACTAGGGATAAATTCTGCGTCCCTAGTGCGTTCATGGCATCAGGCATCCAGGGGATATGGCTGTGTGCCAGTTAGGAAAATGGACGCTCAGTTATCGAGTGTCCATTTTTCCTAACTTGGACACAGCCACAGGTTAGGAAAACAGACGCCTGTAAATTGAGCGTCCGTTTTCGTAACCTGAACGCTGTCAAGACTACTTTTTTTTTTTCTTGATGCTGTTTTTTGCGGTTCCCCCTACTTAGTATTGAGATGATATTAAGTAGGAGGAGCCACAAAAAATCAGTGTTTTCTTCTTTGTTTGTGTAGCCTTGGGGGCGCCTCAAGACTTAATGCCAACTCCAAAGCTGGCATTAATTTTTTGGAGTTAAAACCTGTGCCTTGTGCACACGGTAATTTTTGTGCAGTGGGGGTAATAGCTAATAGCTTAATCTACCTGCCATTTACACGTGATGAGCGATATTAGCTACGTGCTGGTTTGGACGTGCCATTTGGACGCACTAATCCCATTATTGCATGGGGAGTTATTGTAGCGCATCCAACCGCGGGGCAAATTGTGCGCTAGGCTGAGCGCACTCTATATTGCATCGGCCTGTGAGAGTTAAAGGAGCAGAGCCAGGACATAGGAGGTTAAAGCAGGTGGATTGTAGGTGGGCTTACAAAATCAGAAGTTTTAATTAAGTAAAGTGGGAAAAGGATCAATAGTTAACTTAATTGGTGAATCAGCCAAAAATTAAATGTTTGCCACAGAAGCAATCTGGGTAAGAAAAGAAGACAACTGGTGTGGGATACATGGCTGAGGGGAAGAAATTTGAATTTCAAAGAGCTTTCTTAACGACTGTAAATACTTTTCTCATACAATCTGAGGATCCACTGCCCTATAAGACTGCCTAAAGTTTACATAACAAACCTGCAAAACTAAAGGCTGTTAACATACCATCCTTTGCTTTTGTAGATATGTCTATGCTTTTTTAATGTTTCCTTACAAACACTTGAGCCTGAGGAGTGATGAGGGAGTACCCTATCTGTGGTTTTACCTCCTGCCACATTCAACGCCCCTATAGAAGTAGTGGAGCAAAGGGCATGGACAGCTATAGATCCTTAAAACAGAAACTACACTTTAGCAGGACATCTCACCCAGGTCACAAATGCATAACGTAGACAGACCCTCACCAGGTACTAAATAAGGAACACAACAAATAAGAAATAAAAGGGAAGTCTTGCCTAACAGATTTTTTTTGAAGGGGTTAATAAGCATGTGAATAAAGGTAAACCAGTAGATGTGGTGTATTTGGATTTTCAGAAGGCGTTTGACAAAGTCCCTCATGAAAGGCTTCTAAGAAAACTAAAAAGTCATGGGTTAGGAGGCGATGTCCTTTCGTGGATTACAAACTGGTTAAAAGACAGGAAACCGAGAGTAGGATTAAATGGTCAATTTTCTCAGTGGAAAAGGGTAAACAGTGGAGTGCCTCGGGGATCTGTACTTGGACCGGTGCTTTTCAATATATTTATAAATGATCTGGAAAGGAATACGACGAGTGAGGTTATCAAATTTGCAGATGATACAAAATTATTCAGAGTAGTTAAATCACAAGCGGATTGTGATATATTACAGGAGGACCTTGCAAGACTGGGCATCCAAATGGCAGATGAAATTTAATGAGGACAAGTGCAAGGTGTTGCATATAGGGAAAAATAACCCTTGCTGTGGTTACACGATGTTAGGTTCCATATTAGGAGCTACCACCCAGGAAAAAGATCTAGGCATCATAGTGGATAATACTTTGAAATTGGTGGCTCAGTGTGCTGCAACAGTCAAAAAAGCAAACAGAATGTTAGGAATTATTAGGAAGGGAATGTGAATAAAATGGAACATGTCATAATACCTCTGTATCGCTCCATGGTGAGACCGCACCTTGAATACTGTGTACAATATAGTTGCGATGGAGAAGGTACAAAGAAGGGCAACCAAAATGATAAAGGGGATGGAACAGCTCCCCTATGAGGAAAGGCTAAAGAGGTTAGAACTGTTCAGCTTGGAGAAGAGACTGCTGAGGGGGGATATGATAGAGGTCTGTAACATCATGAGAGGTCTTGATCAAGTAGATGTCAAGCGGTTATTTACACTTTTGGATAATAGAAGGACTAGGGGGCATTCCATGAAGTTAGCAAGTAGCACATTTAAGACTAATCGGAGAAAATTCTTTTTCACTCAACACACAGTTAAGCTCTGGTATTTGTTGCCAGAGGATGTGGATAGTGCAGTTAGTGTAGCTGGATTCAAAAAAGGTTTGGATAAGTTCTTGGAGGAGAAGTCCATTAAATGCTATTAATCAAGTTTACTTGGGGAATAGTCACTGCTATTGGTTACATCAGTAGCATGGGATTTTCTTGGTGTCTGTGTACTTGCTAGGTTTTTGTGGCTTGGTTTGGCCTCTCTTGGAAACAGGATGCTGGGCTTGATGGACCCTTGGTCTCACCCAGCATGGCAATTTCTTATGTTCTTATATAGACCGTAATTGAAGCAGAAACACTAATAAGCCAAACTCTGTAGTGCAAAACTGGAAAAATAAATAATTACCCTCCTCCTAAACACTGCTGTCTCCCTATCCTGGTGGCAGTGATGGTACTGCATGCACCTCTGTCCTGTATTGTTCTTCTGGGGCTATGTGAGCCATCTGGAGAAAGAGGCACAGAAACTGAAACTTGCCAGGTCAACCCAAACAGGCCGATCAAGCCAACTTTGGCCCCATTGCATGCTTAAAAGTTGTAATTCTGGGAAAATCTATGAAGAGTAGAGACAATGTCTCCGTGCAGGCATGGGGCAATACCAGGACTTGATTAGCATGTTTGGGCCGACCTGAATAAGCCCTCCCCCTAACTATACCCCCTGCTCCCCCAGTCCTAAGTCTTGGGGGCCAGAAGAAAGAACAGCAGGAGCACAAATATCCATGGGCCAGCAGCCTCTTCTCCCCTGCACCCCTCCCTGAGTCCAGCCTAGCCCAGAGGAGTAAAAGCAACAGGGATAATTTTGGCCTACGTGGGCCATGCCCGCAGACACAAATGAGTTTTCTTGCCTGGGCCAGCAGGAGCGTTGATCCCCTGGGCAGCATCCTAGGCCTAGCCAGGTGGCAAGTTTTGACCAGGATACAGCATTGTTGGAGACAGGCAGCAGAGTTCAGTACAAGTGAATTGGGGTTGGTGTTGGGGCTGGGGTGCAAGCTTGCGGCCGTCTAGTTCTCCTCGGTCGTCTTCAGCACTTGCTTCACCTTTTGTCTCTGTGTGGCCAAACTGCAAACTTTCAGAGTAGCGCATTGCAGCAGCCAGCTGTGGAAACAAGAAGGAAAGGGGCAGAAATAGCCAGGCTTTCTGTGCCAGGGCAGTTGTCCCACTTGCCTAGCCCCTGCCCTGATAGTAGGCTGGGTTTTTTTGTGCTGGTTCAGCAGCAGTGCAGGAGATTTTTCTGCTTTACAGCATCTGCTCAGCTCAACTTCTGTGGGATTCCCACGCTGGCAGTAAAACTTTCCTAGTGTTGCGCACGTCATCCTACAGGCCTATTTGTACTAATGCTCCCTCCACATCTCCCACTTTGCCCTCAGTCCAGGGATCACAGTATCTGCTCCAGCCTCTTCTCCCCCCCCCACAGTGTGATGAGTGGTGTGGGAGTGAGAACTTCATGCTGTGGTGTGGTTGACACAGCCTTGTAGGTGAATCTGCGAAGACTTCGCCGACAGCTGGCAAACACGCCCTGAAGCGGGACAGACCGGAGCTTCACCTATACCAGCCTCTTCCCCCAACAGGTTGAGCCCTTGGGTTCTGGCGGCTGGCAGAGCTTACGTGGGTCCCTAAGGCGGTAGTGAGAGCAAGAGTCCAAGAGCACGCTGGGGTTAGGACAGGCAGCAGACGGGAAATACCGAGAACAGGCCAAAGGTTGGGACAGGCGGCAAGCAGGTGTGGTCTTCATCCAAGGCAAAAGGTCAGGTCCAGGCAGCAGGCAGGCGTTATCAGATCCAAAACAAGAGATCCGGTCCAGGCAGTAGGCCAGCGGGGTCAGGTTTGAGTTCAATACCAGGAGATCAGGCAAGGATAGATGAAGAGACACTAGACAAGACTGGGAAGAGAAGACGAGGCTAGGCAAGGCTGGATGAGGCGTCATGTGCTGCTCTCGGCCGCATTTGTCTATCAGCGTCCCCACCATGTGAGGAGGCCAGCGCTTTCTGGGGTGAGTGTGGCGGCTCACGGGGCCATCTCTTGGGTTGCCAAACGTAACCCCTAGGCTGCCTTCTCCAGTCCCTCCCCTCTTGTTTCCTCCCTTATCATATTCAGGAAACTTGTTGGTGTTGACATGGGGGAACGTGGGAACAAGAGGTGAGGGGGGGTTGAGATTAGAGAGCACACAGCAAAGAAGAAAACAATTTCTCTGCTTCTTCATGAGCCCTTTCCCTGCTGTTTCCTGTAGGCTAACTGAAGGAGAAGGGTTGTCCGTACTGTGTACTGGCTGAAAATTTCTTACTGGTACAAGTACCTTACCGTACCTGCTTCCTTGCAACACTGTGTATTATTCTACAGTTACACTACTCAGGTAGTTCAATTCACTTTGTATCTTGCAGCACATTAAGTTATTTAGTAACTAATCATATGGTACCACCAGTGTACGCAGCACTATCAGGCCGATTCAGTAAAGTTTGATTCGATATGTATATCGAGAATGTCGGTATATAAAAACCCTAAATAAATAAATAAAT
This sequence comes from Rhinatrema bivittatum, assembly GCF_901001135.1. NCBI lineage: Eukaryota > Metazoa > Chordata > Amphibia > Gymnophiona > Rhinatrematidae > Rhinatrema > Rhinatrema bivittatum. Next base: position 120,190,632 of record NC_042619.1, read on the forward strand.
AAAGTCCGCGGGAGAGTGGGCGAACGCCCGCTCGCTCTCGCCTATGCGCGCAATACAGTATTTAAATTAGGCGTCCCTAGCGCCTCCTTTTTGACAAGAGCGGCGGCTGTCAGCGGGTTTGACAGCTGACGCTCAATTTTGCCGGCGTCTGTTCTCGAGCCTGCTGACAGCCACAGGCTCGGAAACCGGACGTCGGCAAAATTAAGCGTCCGGTTTTCGACCCGACAGCCACCGGCCGACTTCAAATTTGTTTTTTTCTTTTTTTTTTTACATTTTTTAGCCTTCGGGACCTCCGACTTAATATCACCATGATACTTTCCCAGTGCCCGAAGAAATTGGCGCCTACCTTTGGGTAGGCGCTAATTTCTGAAAGTAAAATGTGCGGCTTGGCTGCACATTTTACTTACTGAATCGCGCGTGAATACCTAATAGGGCCCTCAACATGCATTTGCATGATGAGGGCGCTATTAGGTTCGGCGGGTTGGATGCGCTTTTTCCGCCCCTTACTGAATAAGGGGTAAGGGAAAACACGCGTCCAGTCAAGGGTTAGCAGTGCACTCCGTCGGAGCGCACTGTACTGTATCGGCCTGTATGTAAGGTGCTGCACATGGTGATAAAGTACCTGCTGCTAAAAGCTTCTAAATTTGAGTCCTGATCACAGAAAGGAGAAGTGAGTTGCAATGGCATGACCCAGTCCAGCTTCGGGATGTATTGTGTGCTGTCGCTGATGCACATAATTGCCTCTCCCTGATGTAATAAGCTGTGCATTTATTCGCTGAATTTCAGTGCACACTTTAATGCACATCAAGAACAAAAGTAGCTCCCAATGCAGTAAGCTAATGCATCAGGAGTTTAAAAAACTTGCTTTGTGCACAGAAATCTAATTTCTGCATAAATTGTGTTTTATGCACATAAATTTGGAGTACATTACCTCCACACTATAGACTAAGAATAGCCAGAGTAACTTGACTCCAGCTCTGACCAGGAATTACATTTTCAGCATTAAGAAAGCATGCATTAAGCCTGCTCACCTCTTTGTGTTGGGGAGTAATAGCTCATGCCTTCATTAACACAGGATTTAAATGGAGTAGCGCTAATTTGGTGCACACAGTTTTACACAGCTTTGCATGCACCTTTTTTTTTTTTTTTTTGCAAGCAAAACTCATTGCTGCATCAGGAGTAAAGTCTGCACCCAAAAAATGTGTGCACATTTGTAGGTAAAACTGTGTGTTTAGCCTAGCCCACCTTATTACATCGGGCCCGGAGGCATTACAGTTGCTCAGCTAATCTGAAACATTTCCCAGGTAAGTACGCTCCATAGACGGGCAGTAAAGCATGCACCAGCTCTCAGAACCAGCTAAATGCCATTATGAGCAATGGAAATAAAGGTTAACGGCTACCACATTACTTTTTTTTTTTTTTTTTAATTAGAAATATTGAAATGGGCTCCTTCCTTTCCAGGGAAAGAATATGGAAAAGCAGATGCCAGGTGGCTTCATTCTGATCCCACCATCGTATCCCTTGAAATTATTACGGTTGGTTTAGGAGGTCTGCTAGCACTGGTTCTCATTTTTGCGATTATCGAGGACAAACCCTACAGGTAAGTGCAGTTGTACGCTTCACACATTCTCACAGAATACAAATGTCAAACGGTGGTTGGCATCCCCTCCTCAACGCATCGACTGGCAAACTGCATTGAAAGTACCCTTTTATATCAGTCTGCGTTTGGATTCTTGCCTTGTGGCCAAACCTTGACTTTCAGGGCGGAGGTGGCATTCAAATTTAAGGGCAGACCTCAACAAAAATTCAGTTAACTGGTGAAAATATAGTGAGAACACTTTGGTACAGTAAACTCATCAGAATTACTGTTTAGTTTCCAATCGATCTTCTCTGGACCTAACAAACCCAGTATCAGTATTCATGACATCACTCTGCTGGACTGATGCTTTACTGTATTTTGAAAGAGAAATATGATCGCTGGAGATTAGCCTTAGTGCAAAATAGCTTCTCGGACATATTTATCTTTAATTACATTTTCTGTTCCAGTTGTATAGTTAAAAGCTATAACTAGATTCTCTTTCTCTTCCTGTGGATTTTGATGTTTGCTCTAATTTTGGTTTTGTCACAACTATTTTACCACTTATGTTTGTGTCCCTTTTTTTTTTTTTTTTTTTTAAAGAAGTGTGCACATTTTTAATCATGGGAATGAGGTTTGTGTACAATCAGAAGTACCCTTTGAGGTTCTGCTTCAGCTGTCAGATGTGATGAAGGGCTCTGGCACAGCAGCAGCCCAGTCTAGCTCCAGCTTTAGGTGGTGAGATATGAGTAGTAGGAGATGCTGTTGAAAGGCACTTACTAATGAGCCCACATGAAAATAAACTAGAAAAAAGTGAGTTTAAACAGCAGACACCAATTAGCAGATAAACGATTGGAGTAAGTAATTCTGCTTTTGGTGTTATCCATTAAGTGCAAGAACTTGCTTACATTGTTTGTGTGCAGCTGTGTCCTGTACATTTTGTAAAGTGGAGCAACGTATGAGCTTAGGGGATTACTGCATTCTAGCATGTCCTCTTTTCTGGGAGCCTCTGCCAGGCGCTACAATAAGAAGCACCGGTAACCACGCAAACTAGTCTTGCTTGAAAAGGGTCTGCTTTTAACACCTTCTAGTTTTACTGCGTTGTACATCCAGGGGTGATTTCTGGCAGCCTGCATAAATCTGTCACAAACTTACGTTGCACCAGTTTTCCAAGTGAACTTGCTTGCATACGTTCGCTTTGAATGTTAGCCCATGCAAACGTGACACCTGCTGTTTTTACAGGGAAGTTTCCATGATCGAAGAGCGTGGGCGCCCACCCCCTGATGTGCTTAAAATTACACTCTGAGGGGCGGATTTTTAAAGGGTTACGCGCGTAATCCTTTTAAACCCCTCCTGCGCGCGCCGAGCCTATTTTGCATAGGCTCGGCGACACGAGCATGTCCCGGGGCTTGAAAAAGTGGGCGGGACCGAGGCCTCCGACACAGCGGTCGTGCCGGGGGCAGGCGCAACTTGGATAACAAAGGTATGGGGGGGGGGGGGGTTAGGTAGGGGAAAGGAGGAGAAGGTGGGGGGGAGTGGCGGAAGGAAAGTTCCCTCCGAGGCCGCTCTGATTTCAGAGCGGCCTTGGAGGGAATGGGGAAAGCCATCGGGGCCATCGGGGCTCCCCTAGGCTTGGCGCGTGCAAGGTGCACAAGTGTGCAACCCCTTGTGCACGCCGACCCCGGATTTTATAACATGCGCACATGCGGGCATGGATTTGTGCGCGCAGACAGAAATAACAGTAGCCCTGATATTAAGTCCAGGAAGTAGATTTGGTCACGGCTTGGATATTTTAATCATCTGGATATCCTGAAATGGGGGGCAAAGGTCTGATTCCAGGTATTTGATGCACCATGTACCTGGCCTTAATCCATGCACCTACCTCTTCTGTTCCTTTCGCCAGAGGCACTGCAGAACAGTGTTAGCAACCCAAAGGGGAGAAAATCTGGTGTCACCCAACCAGTGACATCTGTTCAGTTCAGGTTGCACCAGTCCCTGAGGGAACCATGATAGATATCCCTTCACCCAGGGACTGCTGCTGTGACACTGAAGGAATTGGCAAGGGATATGGCAAAGTACCTAGCAGCTAAGAATGATAAACCATTGTCATGATGGGAAGCAGGCTGAGAGAGGTTCTCAGTGTAAAGGAAACAGGGAAGCCCAAAAATAAGTTTATGAAAGTTGAGGATTGTAGCCCCACACTTGTCTCTGTTTCTGTTGCAGGCATTTCATACAGATTACGCTGTGTGTATGTGAATTATATGGCGGATGGATGACCTTCTGTCCAGACTGGCTCCTGGGCAGTCCCAACCTCAACACCAGCAACTGGCTGTATCTATGGATTTACCTGGTGTTTTTTAATGGTGTCTGGGTAGTAGTGCCAGCGGTGTTACTAAGGCAGTCTTGGATGGAGCTCAGAAAAATGCACGAACTAAAAATGAAGAGCGGGAAGAAGTTAAGGTGAAGGTTCAAAGCAGCTTCATAGATGCCCCGCCAGTGTAGGGAGGCCATAATTACATGAGACACGGCCCGACGTGATCAGAGAGCCCATCGCTACTTTTCCAGGATTCACGCTGCTGCTCTTCAAGTCTTCGTCTCTGTGTAGAAATCGGGCATCTTCCAAGGTCCGTTCTTTTCCAATTCATTAACCTTTTTTCACCTTTTACTACTTGCCTCTGCAGAAGTGTTTTGAGAGGTGAAGAAAAGACATTGGTGCTTTTTTATTGTCCATTTATTTTCAACTGTATTTTTTAGCATTTATGGTGTAGCCATATGTTCTGTTTTGGATAGCCGAAATCCACTGTGCTGTTCATTATGTAGTGTATATTTAATATTTTTAAACTGCAGTATTATGTTTTTTGATCATTAATCTCAGGGAGAATCACTGGTTATCAATGAATGTCATGATGGAAAGAATCATGTTTGCAAGTAGTACAAATAAAATGATATATTACTGTATTGAACCCTGAAGAGTGATATATTGCTCTGATTGAACCAAATATTGTTTTCTAATAGTACCTATACTCAACAGAATAAAATCAATTAACAACTGTCATATTGAGCACTTTACGTACCCTCTGGCACAAGTGTACACCAAATAAAAATATTGATAAAGCTTCTGTAAATAGGAAAGGGAATAGCATCAGGGCTATAATTTTTTCCTCTTACCATGCGTATTTATTTAAATGTGATATCATGAGCCTGGAGTAAGTTACAATAAATAGCCAAGTTTAAAAACACAGTACTATATTACAAAATCATATACATAATACCAAAGCAAAGAAACCTCCAATAAGTAAGAGTCATATGCATAAAACTTAAAATCCCAAAAGGTATTTCATTTCATGTATTTAAAATGTATATTCCACACATCACATAGCGGATTACATCAGAATTACATATGTAATAAAATAAAAATGAATTATTACAAATACATTTTTCAAATAAGAGCTTAATTCAATTTAAAGTCAGCTTTATGAGATGTTGAAGGCCGACAAAAAAAAAGATAGGTCTTCAAGTCCTTTTTGAATGATTTTAAATTAGGGGCAGGTCTTAGCTGCTCCGGGATAGAGTTCCATAGACCTGACATGGTGATGTCTAATCTTGCAAGCTTAACTGTCAGGACTTCTAATAGACCCTTAGCAGATCGTAGGTGCCTGGAAGGCTTCTATAAATGAAGGTTTGAAATTAGCCAGGTGCATGAGTCCTTATGGATGACATCAATGTGTTAGCATTTTATATTGAGTCCACCAGGAAACCGGAAGGCAATGTAACATTGAAATTACAGGTGAAATATGTTCATTAAGCTTTGTGCTGGTTAGTATCCTTGCAGCAGAGTTTTGCACAACCTGTAGTGGACAAATATTGTTGGCTGGAATGCCAAGGTATAGGGAGTTACAGTAATCAATAGAATTGGGTACAAGGGATTGCAACTCTGATCTAAAGTCTTGAGGATTTAACAATCGTTTGATATGTTTAATAGACATAAGTTGTAAAAGGATGATTTAACCACTGATAAAATGTGATTTTTTCATTAAAAATGATACCTAAATTTCTGGCTGTTCTGCCAATAGTCACCTGATGGTTCAAAAAAGTCATGGTGATAGGGATTGAGTAAGATGGAGACGATTCCAGAAAGTAGAATAATTTCAGTTTTTGAAATATTTAATTGTAGTCTGTGATGTTCAAGCCAACTTTTCACTGAGTTTATAAATAAGGTTACTAGGTCAAGATTATATGACCAGGAATTTGTATAGGGCACAAAAAATTGAATGTCATCTAATTGATGCCTAAGCAGGCAAGTTCTTTGCTTAGAGGAACTAAATATAAAAATAGAGGTTACATTACCCCAAAATTAGGTCTTCAAAATAAAATTGAACAAGAAGCCTACTTCCCCACAAGCTTGAATATACAGCCACGCGTTCACTTTTTTCCAGAATGTCAGATAGCCAAGTTCCTGGTGCAGATCCACAGGAATCTGTTTAGTAGGTGTTAAATTAAAGTTAACCAGACCTGGGACCGCTGAGATGAGCACAGAGCCCTAGATGGTATATATTCCAGTAGATGATCCAGTAAATACTTAGGACCTGCCTGGTGAAGAGATCGAAATAGCAGGTAGAGAACTGAAATCTGATCCTAAACTCTATAGTCAGCCAGTGAAGCTCCTTCAATAAAGGAGGTAATGTGATCAGGCTTCTTCTTTCCTAAGAGTAACCGAGCTGCTGTATTCTGCAAGTGCAGACTTATAAGTCATTGTTTTGATACCCATCGATATGAATTGTCCCAATAATCTAATTTGTTTATAACCATCAAGTCTTAGATATTTTTTTAATAGAAATTAGTGCATTATTTGCTGAATTCTGCCCTTGAAAATTCATTTATTGAAGATAAAATATATTCTTCTTTTCTGCCTGTCATTTTTTTTCATTCATTTAAAAAAAAAAAAAAGAAAGACCTGACTCTGCAGGTTTTGGTTTCTTTTTTAAAACCGTCATAAGAATTAGCCAAAGAAGATGTTTTAGTTGTGAGCTTTTGAGGCCACTTAGGCCCCTTATTCAGATGTGGCTCCGAAAGCTCATATGAGGCAGCAGCATCTTGATATAATTCTTATATTGGTCCCATGAAGGTATCACCGATCTGTTCCTCTCCGTGACCAGCGGGGCTCCAAGAATTCTACGATATGGTTAATTCCAATAGTCTGTGGAAGAAATGGGGTGAAGGAGGAGGATCTGATTAAGAGGCAATGGCCAGCTGCCCCCGGGGATATCCCGAGCAACCTAAGGCATGCACTGGGCCCTGTTTTAACTAGGAAATATCCTGGCCCTAACTTCCACTAATTTCTGGAGTTCTCAGAAAGCATGAATGTGAGGTCCCAATCCCAGAATTCTGGCCATGCATTGAGGATGTCTGGTTTTGGTCATGTGACATGGTTTGATCATGTGACATGACTTGTTCTGCCTGTTGATGTCTTGCTATATTAAGGTACCACAACTTCATCTTCAGTGATTTAAATTCTCTGCTTTTAAGCATTTTTCTTCCTCCCAAACCTGCCTCCCAACCTTCTTTGTCATTAAGGAAGAGAGGGGACCAAGAAAGTGCTTGAAAAGGCAAAACTTCAGACTGTTTTGCACTTTTTCCAGAAGTTTGCAAACAGACCACCAGAGGGACCAAACCCTGGTATATTGATGTGAAAAAGAAAATCCTTTTCAAGGTGCCTCCGCTACATGCTGTAATAGGAAGCACCAATAACTGCACAAACTAGTCTGATTTGTCCACCTCATGCTTTTAGTTTTCCCGCATTGCACATCCAGTGATTTAGATACCTTTTGAAACAGTTTTTGATTTTTGATTTGAGAATCAAACTTTATATTGTTCTTTTTTTTTTACACTACTTATATGTTTGATCCTAAATTTAAATGACTGAGATTTGCAAGCCCATCTGAGTAACTCAAAGCAGGTAATTAGAGTGGCAAAAATAAATATATTTTAGAAATATATTGGGCTTTTTCAAACCACCCTTTATTAACAAGCATGTCGCTTAATGTTTGAGGATGTCTAGTGAGAAATTGCATAAAATAATCTTTTTTCTTTGTCAGACGAAGAGGCTAAGCTGATGATTTTTCCCGAGAAGTTAAAGGGAAGCTATCCGGTCTCGTACTGTGCTAAATGGTTGCCTGAACTACTAAAGTTTGGTAGCAAAGACAGGCACTCGCCCTCGAGCAGTAATAATTCGGCTGCATAATTTTACAGATAAAACCCGGATTTTAAATGCAGCCAGAGCCATCAATAATCTGGCAGATCAAGATCATAAAACTATGATCTTTCAAGATTTCTCTGCTGATGTACAGTGCAAGCAGCAGGCCTTCCTAAATGTAAAAAAAAAAGAATTGCAACAGCTTGATCTTAAATATCCAATGTTATATCCTGCACGATTGAGGGTTTCTGGTGATGGCAAACCGATTACTTTTGAAATGGTGAAGGAGGCCGAGAAGTGGCTGTGTGAAAGATCCCGTGGCCATGTGGCAGAGGCCTAGGCTGGCCTTGCTATTTCTTCTCTGCCATCTTCCACCGTGACACAGGAGTTCTGCAGGCGTTTTGGCCAACGGAACTAAATTTTACTGCTCCCTGCTCCGGATGACCGACAAATCCTCTCTTGGTACTCACATTATTTTATGTAATTCTTCTGCTCCCTTCATGTGAAACGCTGCAGTCTATTTTGAGTAACTATTTAAATGCCTCGGGGGGGGGGACGAGAATGGCCGCCGGGGCTCGTTGCCGATGTGATTGGATTAATTTACAGTCTGGATTCAAGCTTACCTGGCGAACACCTGAACATTATTGGCATCCCTGACAATTGAAAAGAAGCAGGAAAGCGTTTCCTTTCGCGCTGTTAGCAGTGATAATGGTGAATGATTTTGCATATTTATTTTACTGCAGCTCCAAACAGTTTATTTTTTTGCTAAATATGGCTCTCCCTTTTGACCTTGGTGATTCCGAGGTCTCGGTTTTCTATCGGAAGAACCTTTCGGCCGGATTTTAAAACCCCGACGTGCGTAAATCCCGGGGTTTACATGCGTAGCCGGGCCATGCACGTAAGTGCCGGGGCCTTAAAAGGGGGCGGTCCGGGAGGCGGAGCGGGGCAGCCTGGGACAGCGCCATTCCTCGCTGTCCCGGAGCCTCGCACGCCTGCGCACAAGTTACTTCATGTCAGGCCCTAAAGTAACTTGCAAAATAAATGGTTAAAAAAACAAAAAAAGGTGGTTTAGAGGGTGGGGAGGAGAGGGGAAAATTGCGCGTCCATGTGCGCACTTGTATTTTTTTAAAAAAATCTAGCCCTTATTGTGGAGGTCTTATTAATCTTTTTTCTATTTCCTTTGATATGGGGGTGGGCTAATTATGCAGCTTCTGCAGTTTGCTTGCATTTTATCTGTGTTTGCTGGATGCTGACATGGAATGCTGCATTCAAATTCTGTTTCTTTGTTTTATTTTTATTATTGATGCATAAATGTGACCCTTTGAACCAGATGCATTTCTGGGTTTGCCGGTTCTGTGGTTTCATTGTGATATAGAGGGTGAATGGCTTGGTGTCTTTGGATGTCTGGGGTCTGGGATGGGTCAATTAAAGGTGGGGAAGTTTGGGAGATTGAGGTTACGGGTTCAAGCGTTGGCGGGTGGGTGCCTGGCAGGAGTGGACTCTCCCCTCGGGTCCCTATTTTATTCCCACCAGAAGAGTTTGGGATCCTTTAAGTTGGGAGGATGGATTATTTCTGGGGCAAATATGGGTGGGACAGATTGGCTGGATTGGGATAAGGGGTGGGCTAGTAAGGTGTAGTTGGCTTGGGGGTTTTAGATTTCATTGGTTAGGGGGAGCGGGTGTTATACTGAGAGAATAGGCACGGAATTACTTTGCTATTTTGATTGTAGTTATTTTTTAATTTGTACAAATGCTTTATCTTGTTGAGGTACTAGTTCTGGTATTCGATATTACAATTAATGTGTCTGATATTAGCTTTTTCTGGGTGACATGACAGTTGTTATTTGTCTTTCCCTAAATGTACGTGGAATCTCATCCCCTATTAAGAGAAAGCGTATCCTTCAATTTGTGCGAAAACACAAGGCTCAAACCTTGATGCTCCAAGAAACGCATCTTTCGAATGAGGAGCATGAAAAACTGAAAGTTGGCTGGGTGGGTTCAGTTTACTATTCCTCCTTTAACTCCAAAAGCAGAGGAGCCTGTATACTGATAGATAAAACCTGGTCCCTCAAGGATCCTGAGGGAAGGTGTATCATACTTGATTGTTCTTTACAGAATGTCAGTTTTACTTTGGCTAACGTATATGGTCCAAATTCAGGTCAGGTGGTGTTTTACCTCAGACTTACTGATAAATTGGTTACTTTTAGGCTGTCACTTTAGGTATTGGCGGGGATTGGAATGTGTGTCGTGACCCATTGGTGGATAGGACTTCTGTTTCTAAGGCGGGGCTACAGACCTCTCACAGTATTAAAGATATTGTGGGTACTTTTACTCTTATTTATATTTGGCGATACGAGCATCCTACAGAGAGAAACTCCATTGATTTTTTTTTGGCACGCCTAATTTGATTTCTCAAATGGGGTCCTCGGGTATTCTGAGTAGCACTCTTTCTGACCATCATCCACTGTGGCTCCGTCTCTCGTTTGGCGGTCCCAGGCAATCAGCGCTTAATTGGTGCTTCATTACTTCACTCTTCGGAAACAATCATTTTTCTGAATTGCTAAAAACTGCAATTTTGGTCTTTAACGCTTGTAACCCAGTGAAAGATTATAGTCCTGTGCTACATTGGGAGGCTTTTAAAGCTTTCTCAAGGGGCAAGATTATTAGCTATGCCAGTTATTTGAATAGGGAGGAGAGAAAACAAGCTGAGGTGCTCATGGCTCGGATTGGAGTACTGGAAGCCCATCATAAAAGAGACTGTTCAAACTGTACAGGATGATTGCTGGATTCTTTGAGAAGGGAGCTTGCATCTTTGGAGACAGGTAAGATTGGGAAAGCTTTGAAATACACCAGGCTCAAATTTTATGGACTGGGAGATAAATCTGGGGCATTTTAAGCAAGGGAGGGGTGCAATAAAACTAATCGCGCTCATATTCATAAATGAAAAAGTCAGGAGAGGTGGTCACATCAGACCCTGGGGAGGTAGTGTCATCTCCTATTACTATGATGGAGATTCAATCTGCAATTAAGGCCCTCCCTGGGGGCAAATGCTCTGGTCCAGATGGTTATGCAATTGATTTAAAAAAAAAAAAAATACCCCGGATCTTGTTCCGTTTCTTTTCTCTCTCTTTAATTCGGCCGGATTAGCAAGTGGTTACATAAGAACATAAGAAATTGCCATACTGTGTCAGACCAAGGGTCCATCGAGCTCAGCATCCTGTTTCCAACAGTGGCCAATCCAGGCTACAAGTACCTGGCAAGTATTGCGATGCTGCTTTTGGCTATGCCCACAAGCAGCCTCTTACCTTGCAACAGGGCCCAGGAGCCGCCACTGCTGACGCTGACCGCTCTCCTCATGACCTGGAGGCGCCGCCATTCTCTCGCAGCCTAGAGGCCGTCGCTTTCACAGCAGCTGCCCGAAGTGGGGAGCCACCGCTGACCAGGTTCCCATGCGGCCTGGAGGCCACTGACACCTGCCTTCTTCTCGGTGTGGAGGCTGCCGCCTTCCATGCGGCCTGGACACCACCCCCTTCTATTCTTCATGGCTAGGCTGCCACCGACGTTCCTCCTTCATGCAGCCTGGAGGCTGCTGCTGTTCTTCCTCTGCGGCCTGTAGGCCACAACCGTCCGGGTCCTCTTCCACAGCCCAAAGACCGCTGCGAAGCTCTTCTTCTCTGGCAGGAAGCCACCATCATCTGTCTTCGCAGCAAGGAGCCGCCGACGTCAGGGCCTTCCCTCGTGCCACGGATGCCGCCGTCGCTCTCCATGGTCCTGTTTTCCTCCTAGGCAGGCAGCCGTTCCTCTCTTCTTCATTTAAAGGGCCCGCTGTGGGCAGTCCTCCATGGCTCCTCCTGATCACGTTTCAAAAGCATCTCCACTTCAGCCCTATAAAATGGGCCCTCTGTCAGTCTGTCTTTGCCTTCGCAAGGAGCTAGTCAGCTCCTGGATTCTCCGTTCCAGCTCTTTGATCTAGAAGACCTCCGTGATCTTTCCTCGCTTCTTCAAGGCACTCTGTTCTTCGTGGGAATTCCCTTATCTTCATCTGTGGTTCCTGATCCTTCGTCTTTATCTTCATTTGTACTTTCTAGTCTCTCATCGGATCCTGCGACCTCATCCGTCTTGTCTTCAGATGTTCCTGTCTTCAGAAGTACCTGATGCTCCATGCTCCGTGTTTCCAACGTCCCTGATGTTCTTGTCTCCCGCTGTCCAGATGTCCTGTTCCATGCTCCGTGTTCAGACGTTCTTGATGTCCTCATCTCCAGATGTCCAGATGCCCTGATGTACTGGTATCCTGATCCTGATGTATCTGAGTTCTAAGTTCTGAGTCCTGAATCCTGTTGTCCTACGTTCCAATTCTGATCCTGTTGTCCTTCTCGTCAGCAGCACAAGCCTCCAGAAGACCCTTGCTTTTAATGTTCCAGGTTACGAGTCTTGAATCCAGAGTCTTGTGTCCTGTTCCCTGTCTTCGGAGTACCTTGTGCCTGCTTGTCCATGACCTGTATCCTGAGTCCTCGTCTGAGTATCCTGAGCCTTTCCTCATCCGCCGGACCTTGCCTCCAGCCGACCTTCCTGGGAGTAAATCCATATCTGATCCGGTGTCCATTTACGGTCACTGGAGTCCTCTTCCATCTGGTTCCTTCTTCGAGTGCTGCCTGGATTCGTCCTGAGCCTACGTCCTGCGCATGTTCCACTCTCCGCGTGGTCCGTGACCAGCCTCTTCAGGTTGCGTAGGGTGTGCAGTGGGACAGGGTGGTCCGTGACCAGCCCATGGTGGGCTGTGTAGGGTGTCCTGAGGGGCTGTGCCTTCCACGTTTCCAAGTATCCTCATCTCGTCCAAGTTCCTAGTATCCTCATCTCATCCAAGTTCCTAGTATCCTCGTCTCGTCCAAGTTCCTAGTATCCTCGTCTCGTCCAAGTTCCTAGTATCCTCGTCTCATCCAAGATCCTAGTATCCTCGTCTCATCCAAGATCCTAGTATCCTCGTCTCGTCCAAGATCCTAGTATCCTCGTCTCGTCCAAGTCTCCAAGTATCCTCGTCTTGTTCAAGTCTTCAAGCCTTGTCCAAGTCTCTAAGTACTTATGTCTTGTTCCAAGTTCCAGTACCATCGCCTGTCCTCGACCCCTGTCTGTCCTGTCGCATCTGCCGTTCCCAGACAGCAGGTCCGAAAAGGCTATCGAGTGGCCGGAGGGCTACCCCAGAGACCAGCACTGCGTTGTTGGGTCTCTCCCAGTGCGTTCAGGTTCGGCAGAGGTCAGGGCTCTGGTGATCAGCCTGTCTGCCCATGCTTGGACACGTCTTGCCTGCCTCGGTGCTTCCACGGAGCTCTTCTGCAGTCATGCCGTGGTCCAAGGGCACACCAATCTCCCCAGAATCAGGACTGCTCCCTAGCGCTCCTGCAAAACTTAACTGTGTGTTTCGTGAAAAAGAATTTTCTCCAATTAGTTTTAAATGTGTTACTTGCTAATTTGGGGGATATAGCTGATGCTACTATTACTTTGATTTACAAAAAGGATAAGGATGCGATGGATTGAGGGGCTTACCAACCTATATCCCTTCTTAATTGTAATATTAAGATTATGGCTAAAGTGTTACAGATTAGATTTGAACAGATTCTCCCTAGCCTGGTGCTTAAGGACCAAACTTGTTTTGTGCAGGGTAGGGTGTCTACATCAACACTAGGTGTTTGTTTAATATTATTTTAATGGCCTGTAGGAAAGGTATGTCAGGTTTAATCCTTTCCCTAGATGCAGAAAAGACCGTTGACAGGTTGTCGTGGGCCTTTCTATTTGAGGTCATGATTCATGCTGGCCTCCTAAAGAAATTCATTTCTTGGGTTTTAGCTATGTATGAAAGGCCTAGGGCTAGGCTTTTAATTAATGGAGTTCTGTCTTCTTTCACTCCTATAGCACGGGGAACACGTCAGGGATACTCGCTCTCCCCTTTGCTTTTTAGTCTAGCCATAGATCCCTTAGCAGCAGCATCCAGATATTCATGGTTTGAAATTAGGTAGACAGATGCATAAAATCTCATTATATGCTGATGATGTTGTATATGACAAACCCAGGTGTATCAGGTTCAGCACTTCTTTTGTCCTTGTATGGTTCTCTGTCTGGCTATAAAATCAGTCTGGATGAATCCAAACTATTCCCTTTGGGTCCTATATTGACCATACCTGTCTCTCAGAGTTTCGGCAAGTACGGGAAGGGTTTAAATATTTAAGTATTTATATCCCCAATTCGTTTAAAGAATTATATGCGGTGAACTTTGCAGGGTTGATTGGCAAAGTCAAACAAGACATGGTAGACTGGGAGCACTTAACTGTTTTATGGGTGGGAAGAATTCATTTATTGAAAATGAGTATATTGCCAAAGTTGCTGTACAGGTTTCAACACGTTCCATGTCTTATCCCAACTCAGGTTTTTAATGATTTGAGGAGAGCAAGAAACCCTGGCAAGTCACTGAGGATTGGATCATTGTGTTCCCATATAGGTGAAGCCCAAGCCAGAGCTCTTCCATCTAGAAGTGACAGGATATATGTGGTCTTGGCTAATGCAGAAGGGAAGTAAGATGGTTGTAGAGAGAAGTGCATACAGCACTGGTTGATGAAGCCCCCTACACAACAGGGAATCTCCTGAGAAGCGAGTGGGGGCTGGTAGAGGTACAGCAGTTCGAATGGAAACCAATTGTGACGAGGCATCTTTATCAGATGAGGTAGAAGTATTCAGTTGTGAACTCAACTGATTGAAAGCAGTTGTCAATGTCTCTAAAGTCCTCTGTTGTTCAGCAATATGTTGGGCCAGGCCAGGAATGGCCTGCAGGGCTGAGATCTGAGCTGGGTCCATAGAGTTAGCAATCTGTTATAATCTGATGTGGTTGTGGACCCTGGACCGTAGTGAGAGTTGGTTCCACCCACAGGGAGGAGCCCTGTAGGGACTCATTACAGTAGGCGTGGCCTCAGAAGAGATGGACACAGATGAGATAGACTTTATTGTACTGGAATCGTGGGAAATAGCCACAGCATGGAGAGAAGACACTGTCCAAAATAGTAAGCAGCTCAATGCAGATATCCCCAGTAGTGGCCTGCAGCGCAGGACATGCCAAGGATCAGTAGGTAGAAGTCCAGAGCGGTGCAGAAGGTCAGCAGAGCAAAGTAGATGATGGTCCTTACTCCGGAGTGTAGAAGGGTAGCTGGAATGAGCACGGTAGTGGTTTGAGGCACGGGGCACGGCGGTTCCTTCAGCTAGGAGGTAGAAGCAGAAGTAGTATTCACTAGGCTAAACTCACGATGTCCTGAATCAGGAAGATGGAAATCTCCAAGCAGGAAGGCCCTCCGAGGAGCAGATAGCCAGAACGTAACAAGGCCCCTGAGGAAAGGGTACCTAAAGCATTCTAGTTCAGGATGTAGAGAAGTGAAGCTTCTCCGAATGGAGTGGAATAAGCAGGAAAGAAGTCCTTGCTAACTTGTAGGAAGCTTAGGCTGGCTGGGTTAAATACATCAAGTGGGTGATGTCATGCGGAGGGAACACCCTTGAGGTTCGCATCATGATGTCAATAAGATAGGGCCTGGCATGCGCACACCCTGAGTAATCCCCAACTCAAGATTGCAGACGGGATTGCCCATGCTGTCCCGGGGATGCCGAGGAAGGTGGTGTTTGCAGGCTGAGGCCACCAAGGGCTTGAGAATTGCTGAAGCAGGGAAAAGAGAGGTGAGCAGCAAAGGTCGCAGCCATCTCCGACCGGGCACAATCGTTTCCCTTTCTGGATGCCCCTCCCAAAGATTAGCACAGAATGTCTGCTCAGGAGTGAAACGTGGCTTTGAAAAAATAAGTATCCCGTCTGAAGACTTACTTTTGTGCTGCCAGCACAGAGAGATGTTGGCCTTCTGCATGTGCTCCGCAGATCCCCTGATTGTTCGGATAGAGAGAAGTGCTCACTGGCTATGAAATCCAGTGTTAGATATATTTTTTTCTTTAGAGAAACTGAAAAACAAACTATGAGGAAGGACTAAAGATGTTTACCGAATTGAGGAAGCAAGATATAGAGAATGGAGAAAGTTGCCAAGAAGTAAACACAAGTGAAAGAAATATCAGCAATGCAAGAGATGTTGCTAATGAGCTGCAAGCAATGAAAACTGATATTGGGGATTACTGAGGAGATTAGATGACATTGAAAATAGAGGAAGATGAGAGAACCTGTCTCTCTTTTTTTTTTTTTTTTTAAAGGGAATCCCTAAGGGACCAGAGAAAAAGGTTATCAAAACCCTGACCTATAAAATATTTGCCTTCATTTTCTAGCTGCTGGAAGGCAAAGTAGTAAAGATCAACAGAGTGCCCAGAGCTTTGATGCCAATAATCAGAGAAGGGGATAGACGCAAAAACAGTGTACTGAGAGATTGCCTTATTTTCAAGATAAGATCCTGAGAAAATGAAACAATATAAGTTTGAAATGTTTCAGGACATAGCTGCACATACCCTTGGAAAGCAGAGGGAGATGGATCAAATTAATTCTACAAAAAGTAAGCATTTGCAATCAATGGGGATTTTCTTTGCATTTAATGTTTCATAAAAATAAGTTATGTGACTCTGAAAATTGTAGAGAAAGTCTAGAATGTTCTAAGGAAGCTTTAACTTATGTGACAGATGAGCAATCAGAGGATCTCTGAGGGAGTGATAGGAAGCATAGAGCTGAGCAGTTGGTGTGGATGGGCAGGATGGTCTTTCTGCCCTCAAGTTTCTCTGCCTCTTGAGTCCTTCTGCCAAAAGAAAAGAGACACTTTGAGGGGGAGAAGAATACCGATTTGTGTCAAAAGTGTGGTGTGGGCTCTGGCCTCGAAGGGCAGAGACACCTTTTCAAAAGAGAGAGAAAATGCACCTGGAAGCAGAAATATCTTCACTACAAATATGAGCGTGTTTCATTTGTGTTTTGAACTGAGAAAACTTGAGTATTGTGGTGTAAGGTGAATGTAAGGAGGGATTTTCGGGAAGTAAACCCCAGGTAGAAGGCTGTATTTGCAGTGAGCTAGGAATGTGATGGTGCTTCAGGGTGAGGGCAAGGGGAGCGTGGTTCATTGAATCTGTCATTTTCTGGGGTTTGTGATACTGTGCCTTGATGGACACTCTGAGGTGGGTTCTAGGTTTGTGGAACTGAGTGATTTTGTACTGTGAGAGGTTGGGGTTAGATTTGTTTTAGATGTTTTCAAGTCTTTTTTTTTTTTTTCTTTCTATTTGTCAGCTCATATATGTTAGGGGGTGTGAGGAGAGAGCAAGTTTCTGTTCTCCATGGCAGGAATGTGGAGGAAGATAGGGCTTCTAAGTGGGCAGGTTTTGTGAGAAATTCTGAGTGATGTTTCAGTGTCCATTTGGATGTTAACGTTAGTGTGTTGGTACTGAAGGGGTCTGATGTGAGGGGTTGTAAGGCATTGCTGATGATGCCAAGTGCACAACAGTACAAACCGTGCTTGATGCTTCACTATAGGATTTCCTGGGGAGATATTTTGCTATGTCGCAGGATGAAAAAATGTTCCATTAATAGATGTAGTCAACGTGGTAATATTAAATGTTAAAGGTCTTAACAGCACTTAAAAACAACAGTTTGTGTTTGATGAATTGAACTTGATTATTTTTTGTATTCATAAAACTCATCTAACTAAAAAAAAGATGTTTAAACTAAAAGATAGAATGTACTGGCAACTATACTTTGCTTCTGATAAAATAAAAAATAGAGAAATGGTGAATTGGTTCTACAAAAAGGTTAACTTTTGTTTGTAATCCAACAAATTACAGATGATAATGTCTGAGAATGACACCTGATTGTAAGAGGTACTTTGGTGATTTAAACACCATTGCCCCGATGGATCAAGGCAATTTTAGGTCTGAATTCCCTAATTCTCTTATCTGGCATGTGGTCAAGTACATTAATCATAGATGAGGACGTTAATTTGGTGATCACTCCCTCACTGTAGATGTCTCTGGGGTCTAGAGGTAAACAAAAAGCCAGTAGCAAAGTTCACATCTGCTTTTTGCTAGCTGGATGACAGCTATTCAAAAGTAGATCTGATTCTAATGGAATCTGAGACCAGAATCAAAAGAAGCAAAGAGGGGGAATATATTCTAGTTGGATGATGATGATGGTTAACGATTTCTTTACATACCCGAGAGATACAGAGTGGGGAATAAATGAAAAAATTTCATAAGACCCGGAAGCTGTTATTGATTTTCAAGAAATGATTGGGCTGGAATTAAAGAAAAATTACAATGTTGAACCTTGTCTGGCAGAAGTCTGAAAGGCCTTAAAGATGGCAGTCAGATGAAAAGTAATATTGATCATGTACATGTAAACAAAAAGAGTTCAGGCTAAGGAAGAACTAGAGAAGGCTATTATAAGTCTAGAACAAGAAGCATAAAAAAGAGGAAGTAAAAGATCAGCTGAGCCAAGTAAGGGACGAGTTAAAAATGCTTCAAATTGATGGCAAGCCTTTTATGAAAAAAGAGATAAGGCCAATATATAGTCAGCCCAAAGGAGTCTCAAAGAATTTAGCTGTTCAAAAACAGGCAAGGCTTGTGATGCAATCTAGAAACATCTGAGAGGCTGGCAGAGTTTTACAAAAATCTGTATATTTGGAATTTGACTGCTAGCCCTGAGGACTAATTAAAGTATGCAAATAAAGAGGTTTTCCTGAAGTAAGCGCAAAAAAAAAAAAATACTTCAACAGCTGGAACAGCCTATCACATCTGAAGAAGTCCTGCCTGCTATAAACTCTGTAATGAAACAGACTCTCTGGTTTGGATGGATACACTGGGGTACATTCTACAAAACAATAAAGCTTTGTCTAGTTATCCCCATTGATCAGGGTGTTTAATTCACAACACAAGGGAGAAATCGTTCCTCCTTCTTTGATAATAGCAAGTATCTTCGTTATTCCAGAAGCAGGAAAGGATACTTTGACTGCAGGCCATTGTGAACAAGTATCTTGTTATGGATGCCAACTTCCTTCTTTCCTTTTGTCTGTTGGTGCTTCTGGCTCTGTAGGGGCTGTGGCTTCGTTTTCCTCTCTCTGCCTGTTACTGGAATTGATCTGTTACTGGCGCGGGTTAGGGATCTTGGTTCCTGGGTATTTTATCCCAGTACCAGCAGAGTGCCGCCAGATAATAAAAACAACAAACCATCCGTTGCCGGGGGCAAGATGGCGGCGTAGCCAGTCACGTAGACGCTGAGCTCTGATTTCTTTAAAGATTTCTGCAACAATGCCCGCTAAAAGGAAAGGAAAACTTCGGATTTTCCCTTCTGAATCCGAAGTTATGACCACTCAACGTCTTATTAAATCCTACATACCTGGTAGAACCATAGATACGGGAGAAGAAGGCTCCGCTGCAGTTTTCACTGAGGAAGCGGTGATTCTGCCTGGAGAGGTTACTCTTTCTCCCCCTGACCAACGGAAACCCGAATTAACTCCACTTCCCGAGAGCCCTCAGGCAGCTGAGTCGCAGGTCCGTGATGCGGTCGAGGCGACTCAGTCAGGAGGCGGCCAGAGGGCGGAAGGCAGCGACACCCCGAAGCTACTCTCAATGGGCCCTGAAACAGCAAGTAGCCAAGGTTTCACCGCGGCGATCCCGGCGTCTACCCCGACCTCGGAGAGGGAGGCAGCAGGGCTTGGAGGTGTGTCGAGTGGTCTCGAACGGGAAGGGTTGCTGGCGGGACTATCTCCTGTGCCGAGAACGGGTGAGTCTCTTTCCAGACCCCGTTTTCAGATGCCAGAAAGGCCAGACAAAATAACTTTGGAAACAATTTGGGAAATAATGGCTGCTCTGGTGAAGTCAATTGGAGATTTTCAAGAAAATTTAGACGCTGTGGAACATAAATTGGTTGTTTTCGATACACAGATAAAAGAAATGAAACCGAGACTGGAGAATGAGTCTGGGAAATTTCAAGAGTGTAATGTCAAAATTATAAAGGACTTAAATGTAGTAACAAGAAGGTTGGAATTTTTAGAAAATCATTCAAGGCATATGAACTTAAGATTCCTAAATTTTCCCAAAATCATTGGGGAACAACCTTATATAACTTTGACAAAATATTTAAAGGAGGTGTTGAAATTCAAAGAAGGTGAAATGCCATTAATTAATAAATTGTATTTTCTACCTATATCTGCTAGAAATAGAGCAATACAACAAAATCAGTCATTGGAATTAGATAAAGGTAATTTAACCAGATTTTTGGAAGATTCAACACTTGAACACTATGAATGTGCCACATTGTTAGTTTCCTTTATAATTGAGAAAGACATTACAGATATTATGAAAAGTTACTTTAAAAATATTGATCTTCAATTCAAGGGATCTAAGATACGAATATTTCCTGATTTTGCGCCCTCAACCCAAGATAAGAGGCGGGCTTTTCTAACCATGAGACCTCAAGTTATTGCTCTTGGTTTCTCATATATACTTAAATATCCTTGCAAATGTGTAGTAAAAACACCAAAAGAATGTTATATTTTCTTTTATCCTGAACAACTAAAATCCTTCTTGAATGCAAGAAGAGTAATTGTTACTTCTGGAGAAAAGCCTTAGTTGGGTCACAATTAGTAAGATGGCTCTTAGTCTACGTAAAGCTAATTTCTTTGGTGATTTCCTTGATATCTTCCAGTATTTAAGGGCTCCCAAGTCTATTTTAGATTTCAGAAAGGGGAATGTTTTTGTCACAAGATATGTTTTGATTATAATGTGATATTTGAATTTTTCTTTTTCAATTTCTCTATATAAGTCACAAAGCATTTCTATTTTCCTGTAAAGTAAGTTTGTTTGACTTGCTTGTAAAATGTAAAAGTTTCAAAAATAAAATAATAAAAAAAACAAAAACAACAAACCAAGGCCTAGATTTATCATTTCGCTATAATTGTAGCGAAATGATCGCCCGAGGTCAAAAAAGGGGCGGGGTGAGGGGATAGTGTCCAGCGAGGCCGCATCGCACATCACGATGTGACCACGCTGAACACTTTCACCCCCCATAGCGCCAGTAGAAAAGGTGTAGGTATTTCCGGTGCTGCTGCCAGCGATTATTTATTTATTTATTTGTTTTTATATACCGACATTCGATATGGCATATCACATCAGTTTACAGATTAACTCATGGAATAATATTACAATGGTGTCTTATTATTATTACATTGTAACCGAGAACCTTAATTAATGCATTGTAAGAGAGGACCTTAATTAACAATTTGGAATTTATGTATGTGTGCAACATTATCACTTGCAGCGCTACCAGCCCCTCATTTAACTAAACCCCCGCCCAAACCCCTCCCCTTTCCCTCATTTATATGTTGACATTGGGATGTGGTAGTTATCGTGTGCGTTAGGGCTTTATCGCATGCGATAATGGCCCATCGTGATTTGAAAAGTGGGTTTTGTATAATCCCACTTTTGGGATTTTTGTATAATCATGAACACTAAAACCAAACTAGCACCCCGAATTCCCAATGGAAGGCATTATTCTTCTCATTGTCCTAGCCATATGGCAGCAGATACAGCATCGACGGCCAGTCTAATGCTGTCTCTTCTCCCAATCTTGGCTCCCAGATGTTGGCAGTTGTCATCATCCTCCTCAGTTTTCTTTCCTCAGGAGTCCTGTTTTTGTTCCATTTTACATCGCGTTCACATCCTATTCTGATTGGCTGTATTCTAATTACCGCTTATTTCTAAACTTCCTATTGGTGTGTGAACTACCTAAAGTTGACTTGCAGGTATATAAGCATGAGTTTTCTAGACTAGGGGAAGGCCAGTAAGTACATTTGCCTAAGCTGGATATCTTGTGATTGTTTTTATATTTTGGTTTGTAGTTCCTTATTTTTTTTACCTAGCAAGGCTTCATTATTTCTGACCTATACTTCTAACAGAATATAAAGTACATTGCAGTTATACCATTCTGGTAAGATTTTGTGCCAGTTAGAGCCCATCCACCACCAGCTTTCATGCTTTTATTTATTTTTGTGTTCACGGTTACAGGCCTTTCATATCACATTTTAGGCCTTTGTATTCCTTGCAGCATTGCAGAATCTCAGTTATTCTTTGCAGAGAAATCTGGGAGTTTCAGGGATGCTCCAGGCTCACTCCCGGCTTTTTGCTTCACTCAGGCTCCACACTCCCAAGACGGAGCTTGTGTTTATTTATATAAAATGTATATACTGCAAATCAAAATTTGTATGTAGTTTACAATAAACATTCATAAAATAAAATATGTAACTAAAATAGACATAAAACAATACAAATAAGAACAATAAAATACATGATAAAAATCATTTTCTCTCACAGCTGCCCTAACTCACAGTCTGTTGTAATAATCTGTGCACTGGTTTTCAGCATACAGTTTTAATGCACAGATTAAACTTTTTTTATATTCCTGATGGAGTTCCTTGATCCAAGTTTATTCTCCCGGTTCGATGTAATCGCATTCTTACATGCTTGTTTCTGTTATAATGTAAACCAAAATGATATGTAACTTTGCTACATGAATTTCGGTATATAAAAATGTTAAATAAATAAAAATAAAATAAATGCATCAGGAATTAAGAAAAGCCCATTGTAAAATGTTCATTATTGCACAGACAAGTGCTCAATACAGAGCCGGGAGGTGAGAGTGCTTATTGGGCTAAGTGGCGGTGGTTAGCCTGATAAATCCTGACTTCTATTTTGGCCTGTTTATGAGTGGTTTTAAGAGGTTTCAGTGCCAGCGCAGCAGCTCTAGTAACTTCACTCCATCTCTGACCCAGGAACTAAGTTTCCCACGCTAAGAAAATCTGGGTTAGGCCAGTGCACCTGTCTGCATCATGGAGTACTACTTAATGCCCTCCTTTGCATGGAATTTCCATGTGAGGGTGCTAAGCAGTACTCACATTTGTGAATGCACATTTTGTGAATGTAAAACTCCTTGCTGTAGTGACAGTAAGGTTTATGCTCATAAAGGAGTAGATTTTCAAAAAATACTGGCGCACTCATTTTATAAAATTCCAGGTCAGTGCACGCAAGGGAGGGTATAATTTAGCAAATTTGCGTGGTGAAGCATCGTGGCCTTCCCCAGTTCCCTACCCTAACCTAACCTCCTTCCCCCTTCCCCTATCCTACCCTCCCCCTATCCCTATCCTAGGGCCCCCCCCCATTTTTTTAACTCACCTTTTTGCTCCTGCAAAGGAGCAGGAGCAAGTTGCGCTCGCCGGCACCCTTCCGGTGCCCTATCCCCTGGCACAGCAGCAAATGGCCACTGTACTGGGCGCTTCTAGCCCCGCCCCCTGGACTGCCCTCTTTTAAGGCCCCGGCCCTTATACGCATCCTGGGGTTTACGCTCGTGTCGGGCCTGTTTGAAAATTGGCCCAGTGTGAGTAGGCCTTTGAAAATCTACCTGAAAGTGTGTTTGAATGAGGGTTAAACTATGTGTTTGGCCAACACATTTTTCTGTGTGGGTTTGTCTGGTTTTAATCCAGTACATAAATATTTCTTATCGTCTAGTAAAGGGTTACCTTTAAGGTAAGGCCACCGCCTTCAGAATGGAGCATCTGTTCTTTCAGAGCTGCTCTTATCTGGGCCAGTTCATTTCCTCCAGTCTCTACCCACACTGCCTGTAATTCTGCCCTATTTGGGCCACCAGGGATGGGCTCACTGGGTTGACCTGATGTTCTGGCTCTCCCATGACACAGACCTTTGCCTCTGCCCCAGGACTTTACTTTCCTGTGGTTTTCTGGCTTTCTCCCTCAGAGCTAATCTTTCAGTGCTCTGTGTGGTATTTGGTGACTGCTTTGGCTGCTTTCCAGTTGCTGTATATTGTGCAGGAGGTAAACCCTATCAGTAATAGAGGCCATTTCATTGTTTAATACTAATGTTAAAGTGTTTGCTAAGATATTTGCAGCTAGATCGATGCATGAACTTCCAAAACTGATACACCTAGACTAGACTGGATTTATTGAAGGAAGACAGACATTTGACATGATATGTAGGGCAAGTACCCAAGTCTAAAACATTTCTGCTTCTGCTGTCAGTCGATGCTGATGTGGTTTTGACAGAGATGATAGGGATGCTCATGCTGAGAGTGCTGAAATGTGCTGGATTTATGACTTTTTGTACCTGCATGCAACAGCTGTATAGACTAAAGAGTTGGTTTGTTTTCAGAATATTTTCTACTGAATTACAGGACCAGACAGGGATGCCCTCTGTCACCTCTCCTTTTTGCCTTCAGTCCTAGAACTTTTACAAAAAAAAACCAAAACAAAACACAGAAAGAGCAAACCCCAATATCACTGGAATGCAAATTAGTAATATCAACAGTAAGCTTGGCCCTCTATATAGATAATGTACTAGTGCATATCATCAATCTGCTAACTTCCTCTTCTGTTTTATAGCTTGAAATCAGTGCTATTGGAAGTATATCAGGCTTCAAAATGAATCTAAGCTAGACTGAGTTACTGAATGTTAATTATCAGAGAGCAGCAGCTCACACATGAAGGCACAAATCCCTTTCAGATAGGCTGAAAGTAAGGTGAAATACTTGGGGGTTAAACATCACTGGGAGTTAACACATCAATAAGACTAGTGAGTTGCTTTATGAGCACACCTCAAAACATTGGGAACTTAAGCAAGATGTAGTCACATGGGGAATATGTAATATATCAGGGTTAGGTGGAATCAGAAATGTTAGGATTTACTTGCTCTGCAGGCTTTGCTGCTCTTCTCAAACTTTCCCCATTGAGGTGCTGTGATAACTCACCAAACTTCTATAAACAAAGTGAGACTGATATGTTTGCTACTGATCCAGCTAAGTGGGGGCTGCGGAATAACTGACTACATTCAGACGACACTAAAAAGGTGACTGAAGATAAGCAAACCATGGGAGGAAAGCTGGAAAGTTATGACCACAAATGTTAGAAGCCTGGGCAACAAAATCCCAGATCTGCAGGCACTAATGGTGGAGGCGGACTTGGACGTTGTTGCCATTATGGAAATATGTTTCACGGACTCTTATGACTGGGATACAGCCATCCCAGGCTATAACTTGTTAAGGAAGGACAGCGAGGACAGAAAGGTAGGAGGAGTAGCACTTTATATCAAAAACAATATCAATGCAACTGAATTACAAGGGACGTGGAATAGGAAGGAAGCATTATGGGCTATCCTAAAACAAGGCGATGGTTCTTCTATTTACACTGATGTGGTCTACAGGCCTCCAACCCAGACTGAAGACCTGGATTGAGCTCTGGTGAAAGACATCCAGAATGCGGGAAAGAAGGGAAAATCGTATGTCATTGGCGATTTTAATCTGCCAGAAGTGGACTGGAGTATCCTTTCTGTGGAACCTGCAAGAAGTAGAGATATAATGGATGCCCTTCAAGTGGCTCTGCTCAAACAAATGGTAATCACACAAGGAAGGGTGTGATACTTGACCTAGTGCTCACTAATGGGGATAATGTCTCTGATATCCAGACAGGTGCCCACCTGAGCAGCAGTGATCATCAGACAGTATGGTTTGATATCGCAAATAAGATACAGAGAAGTCACACGAAAACTCTAATGTTGAATTTCAAAAATACAGACTTTGACAAAATGGGGATGTACCTGGAGGAAGAACTAGAAGACTGGGAGAAAATGGGCGCGTTGGAACAATAGTGGACCAAACTAAAAGGAGCTAATACAAAGGCAACAAATCTGTATGTTAGAAAAGTAATCAAATGTACAAAGAAAAAGAAACTGATTTGGTTCTCAAAGGAGGTGACTGAAAAAATAAAGGCAAAAAGAACAGGAAGTATAAAGGATCCCAAATAGAGGAACACAGGTAAGAATACCTGGTGAAACTGAGGGAGATGAAAGAAATCAGGAAAGCAAAAGGTCAAGTGGCAGAAAGGATTGCCAAAGAGGTAAAGAGAGGTGACAAAACATTTTTCAAATATATCAGAGAAAGAAGGAAGGTCCATAATGGTCTAGTGAAACTGAAAAGTGACAAGAAGCAAGGTGTAGAGACAGACAAAGAAATAGCAGAAATATTAAACAAATGCTTCAGTTCTGTGTTCATTAAAGACGACCCTGGAGAGGGACCATTGCTGGTTGTCAGAACCGTAGATGGGAATGGGCAGACACAACTATTTTACAGAAGAGATTGTATGGAAAGAGATAGGAAAACAAAGTGGATAAGGCCATGGCATTGGATAATGTACATCCCAGGATACTATGGGAGCTCAGAGATGTCCTGGTGGGTCCGCTGAAAGACCTGTTCAATAGATCCCTGGAAACGGGAGTGATGCTGTGAGATTGGAGAAGAGCGGTAGTGGTCCTGCTTCACAGGAGTGGTAGCATAGAGGAGGCTGGAACTAGGGATGTGAATCGGGCTTCGGATGATTGAAAATATCGTCAATACTTTCAAAATCATCAGAAATCGGGGGCTCCCCCAAAACGATAGGAAAACCCCACGATATTGTTCGTGGGGGTTCTCTTATCGTTGTGGGGGAGGGTGGGAAAAATGGCACACAAAAATAACCCCTAAACCCACCCCGACCCTTTAAAACTAATCCCTTAGCTTCCCCCACCCTCCCGACCCCCCCAAAAAATGTTTTACAGGTACCTGGTGGTCCAGTGGGGGTCCCGGGAGCGATCTCCCGCTCCCGGGCTGTCGGCTGCCACTAATCAAAATGGCACCGATGGCCCTTTGCCCTTACCATGTGACAGGGTATCCGTGCCATTGGCCGGCCCCTGTCACATGAAGGGAGCACTGGATGGCCGGCGCCATCTTTAAAAATGGCCATGATTCATGTAACTCAGATCTATGGCATCCCATCGGATACCCTGTCACATGGTAAGGGCAAAGGCCATCGGCGCCATTTTTATTAGTGGCAGCCGACGGCCCGAGAGCAGGAGATCGCTCCCGGGACCCCCACTGGACCACCAGGTACCTGTAAAATATTTTTTTTGGGGGGGGCAAGCTAAGGGATTAGTTTTAAAGGGTCAGGGTGGGTTTTTTGTTTATCGGCTCGGGCACAGCCAATAAACAAAACCGCGATCGGGCCAGACGAAAAAAAAAACCCACAATGTGAATCGGAACCGGAATCCGAACCGATTCCGGTTCCGATTCACATCTCTAGAAACTACAGGCCTGTTAGCTTCACCTCGCTGGTGGGAAAATGAATGGAGTCTCCTGAAAGAAAGAATAGTGAACTATCTACAGTCCAGTAAGTTGCTGAATCCAAGGCAGTATGGATTCACCAGGGGAAGGTCCTGTCAGGCAAATCTGATTGATTTGTTTTGATTGGGTGACTGGAGAATTGGATTGAGGAAGATTTACTTGGATGTCAGCAAAGCTTTTGATATGGTCCTGCATAGGAGGCTTGGGAGTCGGTGCCAAGGTGGCGGAGTGGATTACAAACTGGTTGGCTACAGGCGACAGTGGGTAATGGTAAATGGAACCTACTCTGATAAGAAAACGGGGTTAAGTGGAGGGCCGCAAGGATCAGTTTTGGGACTGGCTCTGTTCAATATTTATGTGAGCGACATTGCAGAAGGGATAGAAGGTAAGGTTTATCTATTTGCAGATGATACTAAGATTTGCACAGAGTGTCTGGTGATCTGAAAGCAGCAAAGCAATATAACAATGGCAATAGCTAAAGCCAGAAGAATGCTGGGCTGCATCAAGAGAAAAAGAGGTGATAATGCCCTTGTAAAGGTCCTTGATGAGGCCTCACCTGCAGTAATGTGTTCAGTGCTGGAGCTCATATCTCAAAAAGGATACGACTGGATAGAAGCAGTCCAAAGAAGGATGTGGGTCAGTGGTGTGGTGTGGGGTCAGTTTGAGAAGACTTATGCGTAGAGGCTGAAAGATCTAAATATGTATTCCCTGGAAGAGAGTAGTGCAGGGGAGACCAGAAACAGACCATCAGATACCTGAAAGGTTTTAATGATGCACAAACTACAAACCTTTTCCGTTGGAAAGAAATCAGCAGAACTAGGGATCACAAAATGAAACTCCCGGGATGACGACTCAGAACAAACATCAGAAAATATTTCTTCACGAGGATGGTGGTGGATGCCTGGAACGCCCTTCCAGATAAGATGGGGAAGACAAAAAGAGTCAAAGAATTCAAAGTGACATGGGATAAACACTGTAGATCCGTAAAGGCTAGAGGATGGAAATGAAGAAAAGGGTGCATGGGGGTAACTTGATAATTTTGATGGAAATGCAATATTGCTTTCCACTTCAACGGCCGGGGGAAAAGGAGAGTTGGAGTCAGACAACAACCAATGAAAGTCCCGACTTTTATGGTCTGTGGAGCTGATATGCATGGGGGTAACCTGCACAGAGCATCAATTCCTTCCCTTAATAGAAGGCAAGTGATTACTACCCTTAACCAATAAGCTTTGATACTTTTGACGCAACTACATCATCATTCTCCACTTTGTTGGTGGTGGGGGGGGGGCAGGGGTGGTGGAAGAGGAATTGGATTCAGACAACAACCAACACAAGCCCTGACTTTTATGGTCTTGGGTACTGATACGCAGGCATAAGTGAGAAAGCACAGGACCGCTTCTAAGGCCAAGCCCATAAGCAAAACACATCAGCACTGTCTGCAATTTCAAGAAGGCTCATCACCCAGTAAAAATGTTGCTAGCAGTACATTTGTTATGGATTATCAAAAGGCTTGGGCATAACTGCACAGAGTGGCAGTTGCTATCCTTAAGAGAAACATGGGGGTAACCTGCACGGCGCGGCAGATACTACCATAAGAAGCTTGCTGGGCAGACTGATTGGATAATTTGGACCTTTTTTTTGCTGTTATCACCATGTTACTATGGATAAATTCTTATCCAGCTAAGTAAATAGCCAGATACCTTGTGGGCGGCGCTACTTATTCGGTTAACATAGCTGGATAAGTGCCAATATTCTGACATCTGCCATAGAGCAGATATAACCTATCTGGCTAAGCAGCGATTTATACATGATTATTCAGCAGATTATTCGGTTTAAATATTGGGCCCTCCTAATTCTTGCTTCCCTAGAGCACACTTAGGCCTATACAATGGGGCATAATCTCTGCACAGCTGTCATGTCTGCCTGAGTTCGAGTAATTCCGGGGAGCCAAAACCTAGAATCTTATTCTCTGGATCCGTTGTGCCTGTCTAGGCAATACAGTCATAGCTGTTTATAGCCCCTTTAAATAATTCTCTCCCAACCTATATTTTTTTTTATTTACATTTTACAAATATCTAGAATTTTCAATCTAGGAAGCTGTTGATTTGCAGTTGCACAGTTACTTTGTCCAAAGAGCATTTCTTTACAGGCCATGATTCATGTAACTCAGATCTGTGGCATCCTATCAGTTATTTACAGGACAATGAAAAAGTCTACACTGGGACATGACCTTCAGTTCTTCTGTTGCACATGACCTAAGTGATTCAGACAATAGATAATAAAGGTCGCACGTGAATTGTACTTAATAAATATTTTATTATTATTATTTTTGACCCAGCAGTTGTCTTCTCTTCCTTTTGTATTTCCAGCTCAGTCAGAACCAGGGCTGGGATTTGGAGCCTTCATTCCAAACTACTCAAGGATGCTTTTCCACTATTTTATACTTCCTCCCACATCCCTGTCCGGTCATTGCAGTTATGGTCCTGGGACAGGGACCATGCACAGTCATAGGCCCTGAATGCAGCCACTAGGTGTAGCCCTTAGGCAATGACCACAACTCCCCATGAACACTGCCTTCTCAAGCCCCAGCCCCAGCCGACCCAGAGAGTGGAAGACTTGAAGTGGGATTTTCCGCCTGCTAGTGCACGGTACTTGCCTCCTGAGCCACTGGGCCAGCCAATAAACATTCTTGGTAATAAGAACAAGCAGTAGCAAATGACAAATTATACAGATAGTAAACATCGCAGGTTATTTCCCATCAAGGATCATTTACAGAATGTGCTTAATAACTCCACACTGCAGGTGGTTACAGTGGATCCAATTATGGCAATGCCACATAGGGTAATTAATGTAGTCATAAATAGACCCCATTAGTATAAAGAGAGATGAAAGCTATTGTAAGCAATGAAATTACTTGGAGGAAATGAAATGATTTTTAGTGAGAGTTTACATAGCGCCAAGAGGTTCCTTTTACTTTGTAAAATCTGTGTGACAACAGTTGAAGGAGATAATTTAGAAAAACCCCAAGATTTTATGAAGCTAGTGTGGGGTCGGGAGATAGGGGAAGGTCCAGAAGGAGAGGGGGTAATTGTTTTATTGCAGTGATGCTGGAGGGAGGGAAGGTTTGTGGTGATGGTTGTGAGGGGAACCTGACTCCTTTTCATTTTTTTTTTGTTTTGTTTTGATGTTTGTTTCAGTTCAAATAAGCAAAATAAACCGAAATAAGCAACAAGTGAAGGAAAAAAAAAAAAAGAGATTAAAAAAGATGAAAAAATATTTACATGCCCTCCCTCCCACAATGACTCCTAGATGTATCTGGTCACTGTGACATGAACACAATTTGCTATAGTTGCAAGTTTACATAATAAGAGAGTTGCCTGTTTTTATAGGAGAAATGTATAGTAGTGGGAGACCAAATGGAGGAGGAAGCTGTGGATAGCTTGATTGATAGTTAAGCATCTAATCAGCTCTGTAGTGACCACGGCAGGAGACCAGGTAAGATGGAAATGTGAAAATGGAGAGGAAGGAAGAAACCCCCAGTGGTGAAAAATGGCGCCGGCCATATGGCCATATTGCCGTATGGCAAAATGGCGCCGGCCGTACGGCAACACGATTCGAGTGCAGGAGGTCATTCCCGGACCCCCGCTGGACTTTTGGCAAGTCTTGTGGGGATCAGGAGGCCCCGCCAAGCTGGCCAAAAGTCCCTGGGGGTCCAGCGGGGGTCCGGGAGCGATCTTCTACGCTCGTGATGTCGGGGACAGGAACCAAAATGGCGCCGGCGCCATTTTCTATCAATGCACTCGTGGCCCGAGAGTGGAAGATCACAACGGGACACCTCCACTGGATCCCAGGTAATTTAAGACATTTTGGGGAGGGGTTCGGGAGGGAGGGGGAATTTATTTTAAAGGGTCGGGGTGGGTTTTAGGGATGTTTTAGTGTGCCGGTTTTCCCGCCCTCCCCCGATTTACGATTTACACGATATTTTAAAAAACAAAACCGCGACGATCCGATTCCCTCCCCCCCCAGCTGAAATCGATCGTTAAGACGATCGATCACACGATACACATCTCTACTAACAATGATTGCAGAGCAG
Organism: Rhinatrema bivittatum; assembly: GCF_901001135.1. Classification (NCBI taxonomy): domain Eukaryota; kingdom Metazoa; phylum Chordata; class Amphibia; order Gymnophiona; family Rhinatrematidae; genus Rhinatrema; species Rhinatrema bivittatum. The sequence goes on from NC_042619.1 coordinate 120,221,647, forward strand.
AACTAAGACATTCCCCTGCACAACTCACTATACAAAAAAAGATATTCTGATTCTGGTGTCATCCCAATAACAGCATCACAAACTCCTATTACCAGACGCGTTGTAAAATAATACAAACAAACCCCACTCTGTACATGTCATTCACACCTGCCATACCTCAGCAGCACTAACTCCAAGAAATGAAACAGCAATAGCCCTACCCATGAAAAGGCAGCAGGTCACCACAGTGCAATATAATATTGATAAAATACAACAAATAAGGCTGATACAAACCTCTAGTAAAGTACCTCATCTCAGTCACATACACACACACACACACAACACAGACAAACCTGACGTCACCAAATATAGAATAAAAGACCGCAAATTACAAATGTGGAAACAAAACACGGTTGGAAACCCCAAGACCACCTTCTGCATGCAGTGCAAAACTGGAGACTAGAAAGAAAAATATATTTCCTCCTACACTAAGTAAAGTTCAAAGAGAAGAAATGAATACTCTCAAAACTGACCTAGTATGGCCCTTGTACCCAGTCACTCCCCTCCATGCCCCCATCACCCCTCACTTCTCCCAACTACTCAATCATCCCTTCACCTGCTCATATCCCTGTCCAACATTCCCGACACCCCCCACATCCTCTTCCCTGTGCTGCCTTCCCTCTGCCCTTCCCTACCCCAGATACCTCTGATCACCTCTTTCCTACCCCTTCCTGCTCAGCATCCTCCATTCCACTCTCCCACACCTCCATCTCTCTCTCCACTTCCATCTTTATTCCCTGCCCAGCAACCCTAATCTTCTTTCCCCCCACCCCTTCCTATACAACAGACTCCTGACTCCCCATGCCTTCCTGCCTAGTACATTTCCCATTCCTCTGGCTCCCAGCCAGCAGAAAAGACTTCAGTCCGTTGCAGAGTCTCCCTCACTCTTTATCAGCAATAGATGAGGGCAAGAAGCACTGAGGAGAGGAAGATGAGGAGGCAGAAGCAGCAGATCTATACCTCACGCACCTTTCTCCCTTATGCTCCTGCTTTCACTGACATCTAGGCCCTATGGGGTGAAGCCTCACTGCCAGACCAGGCAGAGGAAGATAAAGTTGGTGTCCTGCCGGGCCCATATGAACAGGAGTTGGAGATATCGTGCTCTGATCTGGGTGAAAGAGGATGGAACAACCTCCTACTGGCCAGGAAGAGGAGAAGGAAGCAAAAGCAGCTTCCTGTCATACGCAGAAAGAGAAAAGTCAGACAACTCCTGCCCAGACTGATGAGGAAAGATCAGTCTTCTGCTGGCTCTGCAACACACCTTCTGGGACTTCACGACACAGTAGTGTATCCAGACTCACCTGTTGAGAACCACTGATCTAGACTACTAAGGGACAAGATCCCAAAACTATTTGAAGCTATTTGAAACGTGCAATGCTAGGAAGGCAACATTGTGACAGTTTCAGTCCCTCATTGGGCTACTTAGCTTTGCCTCTCTGGTAATCCCAATGAGGAGGGCTTTTGTGCACAAGTTAGCCTTGGCAACAGCAGGAGTAGCAAGAAAACATCACCACATCAGGATTACAAGGGCGGTAAGGCCAGGTCATGCAGATAGGGGACCTTTTCCTCTGAGATTTCAATGGGGTGGCTTTTTTGGCAGGAATGAGTTGAAACTCTTCACGGATGCATCAGGGGGCATGGGATTTGGCATATACTACAGGGGAGCCTGGTGTGTTGAACCATGGCCGGCTGGGTGGCACGAGTGCGGGATCACTAAATGTTGTGGGAGTCTCAGTTTAGTGGACCCTTGGGCCGACCTGCTGGAGACTAGGAAAAGATGGACAATGTCTCTAATGAATAGCAGACCGGGAGGCAGATGTTCAGGCGGGATGTAGATGCTCTTCACCCTGGAAGCTGGTGCTCCCCCGGGAGGAGCCCATAGGAGCCCAAACGCTGGGACTTAGGTGGCTTCACCCTTGGAAGCCGAAGCCCCCCGGGAGGAGCCCATAGGGGCCCGGCCGCTGGGACTTAGGCGCGTTGTGGATCAGGACAGGTAACTGGAACCAGACTAGGACAGTAGTGATACTGTAACTGGGTTCGGGTTCTGGAACCAGGCAGGAACTGTAGCAGGACTCGGGTACTGGAACCAGGCAGGTACTGTAGCAGGAACAGAGCGACGTAGCCAAGCAGGTCACTCCGGGGCGCAACGCAGCAGGAAACCAGAATGCTAACCCATTGCAAGGCAAAGGCTGGATGGCCGCGGCCGGCTTATCAAGGCCGCGGCGTCTGACGTCAGGAATTGGGCAGAGTCAGTACTGGCGGGAAACGGGCTACAAAGGCGCCCAAGTGGCGCGTGTGCCTAGGAGCAGGGCGTCCACCGGAACCTTCACGGCGGCACTGCCCCAGCGGGGCTGCGCCGCCAAACAGGCCGCAAGCCAGGACTCCGGAGGCGGGAGCAGGTCCGGGAATCAAGAGGTAAGGGCCTGGCTGCGGTGCTCGCGGCCAGGACCGCAACACAAAAGACTTAACATTCTTGGAGCTCTTTCCTATTGTGGTGGCTCCGAAGCTGTGGGGGAGACTTATCTAGGGCCAGCATAATTTTTAGATTAGATATGTCCATAGTGCAAGTAATTAATGGTTTATCTGCAAGGACTATAGGAGCAAACACACTCATTAGACATTTAGTGCTCACCTGCCTGGAGTGTAATATTACATGCCATGCAGCACATATCCCGGATTCTGAGAATAATATCACCAATTCTCTTTCCCGATTTAAGTGGACATCTTTCAGGTGCTTCACTCAGGAGGCAGATCATTTCCCCACCCCTGTACCCGAGAAGATATGGCAGCTTGGCCCTCCAATGTTTGGGAGCTGATCCTAGTTTCCTTGGCAGAGAACACAAGGAAGAGCTATTGGCTAGCGTTGTTTGATTTTTCAGGTTTTCTTGCAGAGGAGGGCAGGTTGGGGATCTGACCCATACCGCTACACACTTTGATGCGATACATCTTGCATTGTAAAGACTGGGGCATAGCCAGATCATCGGTGGCTACCCACTTGGCTGGCTTATCATTCTTTTTGAGAGCTCTGGGTTTCCCCAGCCTCTCTACCCTATTTCCAGTCAAAAGGTTCATGATGAGCTGAGCCAGGGAGAAGGACAGATCCCGGGACATGAGACAACCTATTGCACACAGCTCCTTGACCGTCTTACTTGAGGCGTTGGATGGTATTTGTTTGGAAAGTTTCAAGGCCTGCCTCTTTCGACGCTTGTTCTCCATTGCATTTTATGCAGCGTTCTGGGTGAGTTGGCTGCTCAGTCAGCTGCTAGACCAGGTATAGCTTGCTTACAGCTGAATGATGTAAACTTAGGATGCAACAGGTTAGGTCTTATCTGGAGATCCATAACAGATTAGAGCACTAAGGGTTCTAAGAAAGTTTTGCAGAGATGGGTTGGGGAAAGTACTTGATGATTCATTGCACAAGGCTTTTCTTGAAACAGCGCCTGCCTCTTGGTGGGCAGCTATTGATGCACACCAATGGGCAGGTACTCAGGCTGGCCCTGTGGGCAATTGGGGCTTCCATGGATGGTTTCCAGATTGGTGTGGCCACCACGGCTGCAGAGCTTGACTTGCACCTAGCAGCAGTAATGTCCGAAGATAGATGGTGATCAAAGAAGTTCAAGTTGTATGTGAGACCAAAAGAATATTTCTTGCCTCAATCATAATTAATATGATTTTTCTGTGCCAGGACCGAATACGCTTCATCTGGATGGTAGGGCACTCATATGTGCAATGGGCACATAAGAGAGCCAGTGGTTGTCTGTTAGGCGAGCACCTGGCTATGGCACTGCACCTCCTGATGCTGATTTGGAAGGGCATACCGGGGCTGAGGTGGGACCAGCTGATGCCAACTATTCTGCATATGAGCAAGGTTTTCTTGCCCCACTTTGCAGTGATTATCCATCTAGGGGCCAATGATTTGGCAACAACACACAGCATGGAGCTGATTCAAAAATTCAAAGAGATCTTATTGAGATTTCCAGATGGTTTTCGCAGTCATCGTATGGTCCTGCATCACACCCAGACAGGTTTGGAGAGGGGAACGGTCATATCAGGCAGTGGAGAGGGTTAGGAGAAAGATCAATAGGTGGATGTGCAGATTCATGCCCACAGTTCAGGGGCTGCATATTCGACACGATTTGTTAGAGGAGAGCCCTGGGGTTGTTTTGGCCAGACGTCTGACAAACGTGCCCCATAGGCTGGGATATCTTCAGTGTTGGAAGTGATGCTCGACAGATTTGGCTGCAGTAAGTACCAAACGAGTTGTTACCAGGGGACAGTGGCATGGTGACCAGTGAATCTTACAGGCCCCTCCCCCCCCCCGAACCTCCCATTCACTGTCTTAGGTCAAGGGCAGCTGCCCGTGGGGGAAGGCATGGGAGGGGGGGGGATAGTGGGCCAGGGGAGAAGAAAAGGGGGCAGGGCATGAGCAGCACTCAGCTGAGGTCAGGTGACTTCTACAGTCAAGACCTCAGCCTACCAGTGACCCCCATCAATGCATTTGGCATCTATGGCCGAGTTTGTCTAGGCTGCTAATGGCTTGTTGGCTTATTGGATTGGTGCTGCTCACCCGGGGAGAGATTTCAATGTTATGTTGATACATAGAACATCCTGCCTTACCTCTTAGTTCTGTTCTAATTGGATTGCTAATTTGTTTAATGTATTTGCTATGATGCTGCAGCCATAATGTTTCCATAAAACATCGTTAGAACTCTTATCTTGTGTTATAGTCTTCATTTTGAGGGGAAGTGACTGGGGATGGGGGTGTGAAGGGGAAGGGAGGGGGTTGGGGTGGGAGGCAAGGGCGAAGGCCTAACCCTTGCCCATATTGAGGGCTGTTCTGAGTGAGATTCAGCTCAGCTGGAAAGAAGCAAATCTGCAGCCAGTCTGCTGACCCCCAGATTTCTGCCACCATAGGCACAGGCCTAGTGTGCCTAATGCCAAAGCCAGGCCTGGATATTGTTCTGTATAAGCCTGAGACTGCATTTGGAATATTGTGTACAAGTCTGGAGATCGCACCTTCAAAAGGATATAAACTGGATGGAGTCAGGCCAGAGACTGGCGAATAAAATGGTCAGTGGTCTTTGCAATAAATTGTATGGGGACATATATACCCTAGAAGAAAGGTAGGATGGGGAGATATGATAGAAACATTTAAATACCTCCAAGGTTTCAATGCACAGGAGACAGGTCTCTTTCAACAGAAAAAGCAGCTCTGGAATTGAAGGGTCATTATGAGATGAGGGTGAAAGGAGGTAGTCTGAGGAGTAATCTAAGAAAATATATCTTTACAGAGGATGGCGGATGCATGGAACAGCTTCCCACTAGAGGTGGTGGAGACAAGGACAGTATCTGAAATCAAAAAAAGTTTGGGATAATCACATGGGATCTCTGAGGGAGTGGTAGGGATTATAGAGCTGAGCACTGGTGGATGGCCAGACTAGCTAGGCTGTATGGTTTCTTTCTGCAGTCTTTTTATTAGCCAGTTTGGAGAGCTTATGAGGAGTTGAATAAAGATGTATTAAGTTAATTTTAAAAAGTGGGTGCGCTTGCTAATGCTAATGCAAAGAGCCTTTTAGTCATTATCAGGCTGATACAATAAGAAGCGCAGGAAGACGGGTGCTCCGTGTTGAGTGCCCGCTCTCCCAACGCGTGCCCAGTCACCTCTCCTGGGCGCGCAATCCTGTATTTAAATGCGGGGGTCACGCTAAAAAGGAGGTGCTAGGGACAATAGTGCGTCCCTAGCACCTCCTTATTAGCAGAATCCCAGGAGAGGTGGCTGTCAGCGGGTTCGGGATACCGACACTCAATTTTATGAGTGTCTGTTTTCCTAACATGACCAGCTGGCACATTTTTTATTTATTTACTTTTTAACATTTTTGGTTCCTCTGACTTAATATCGCTAGGATATTAAGTTGACTGCATTTTTTTTTTTATCCTGGGTGCATAACTAATAGCCTCATCAACATGCAGTTGTATGTGATGAGCGCTATTAGTTTCAGGGGGGGATGGACAAGCATTTTCAATGCGCCAAACTCCAACCACATGTTAAACAGTGCGCTCGGCTGAGTGCACTTTACACTACTGGCCTGTGTTTTTATTTGTAAACCGCCTTTAACTAACAGCGGTATGTTAAATAATTTAAATGCAAGTAATCAAATAGAGAGTAGTGGGGTTTTTTTTAGTCAGAAATGTAAAATCAGTCTTACTTGCTAATCCTGATTACCAGTTTAGTTTGAGATTTAATTTTTTGCTTTAGTGCTTGAATCAGAGTTGAAAACTCACCCAGTATAAACCAGTTTCCACTTGTTCCTGCATATGCACTCACTTTTAATGAGTCATTGTTTACAAGTACAGTGCTATGGTGCCAGTCCTCTTTTTCAAATTCAAAGTCCCCATCAATGATATAACTGTTGTAAAAAAAAAAAAAAAAAATGTAAATACTATCATGCACTCTAATCCATATTCCCTTAACCATGCACACACGTTTGGGTGGGAAATGCCTGTATGTAAATGATCTTGACCATGTGACTTATGTTAAACAGTGTCATAAGATTTTTTCACTAGATGCTCATAATTAGGAATTTGAGCCTGTGGCATCAGCATGGTTAAACCATTAATCAGGTGCTTAACTTCCACCAGACTGATACAAGTAATCTATAATTTTCCTACAAGGGCATAATTTAAGGGAGTTGCTGTTTACTAGCGAATTATCCACCTTGGCTAATTTAATGATTGCTAAGGCTAGGTGTTTTAGATAATTATGATATCATCCAACTTGGAATTATCACCTGATGAGCCGCAACTCCTCCTTCAATATTCCTTTTCTAAAGTGCTTAACAAGATAAAATGAGCCTCTACAACCAGGCTAGAACTGCAGTTACAGCACATTGGAATGCAGTACCCTAGAATTTTACCCTGCTTTGCTCTCAAAACTGAAGAAGCAGAGTAAAGATAGTGGTGCTGACCTGATGACTCAGTGGCAGTGCTGTGCTCTGCCATACAAGAGTGATTTGATTCCCAAGTCTGACCTCTGCTCCTTGGGTCAGTCAGGGTTAGAATGCTGCAGCAGCAAGGTTCAGCCATTGCACAACAGCGACACCCAGTGGCCAGACTTGATGTGAAGGTGCACTGTAGGGAGCTGCAATCTGTGTCTCATGGGTAAGGAATTTTGCTGTAAAAGCAGACCTAGTTAGGGGTCAGAGGGAGGAGATTAAAAATTGGTAAAAACTTTTTAGCAGTGTACAAAGAGGCTTATGATGTTGTAGCCCTAGCACAGGTTGGTACTGATTGAACTAGCAACCCAAAGGAGCAGGTGCAAACTTCTGGGCATACTTTTATTTATTTAGGCGTTTTATATGCCATTGTTCCAACAGAAGATCACAACAGTTTACAAACTCAGCATTTATGTTCTAGGTCAGCATTCGAATTCCTTTTCGACATTCATGCAGTATTGCAGCAATTCCATATTCTAGATCCTATTCATATGACAGTAAATACAAATACTAATTCTACAATCACTTCATTTTACATAGTTCATTAATTATTATTCACTGAGCTATCATTATCTGTGGTGCCAGTAGTGGGATTATTGGGTATCTTGGTATTTTTACACTGTCATAGGCATTTCTAAAGAGCCATATTTTCAGTTCATGTTTGAAACACTTTCTTTCTGTTATCAGTCGTAATGAATCTGGAAAAGAGTATCACAGCCTAGGCTTGGCTATTGAAAACATTTGGTCTCTTATTTGTGTTAGGTGTGTGTTCCATGTTGTAGGCACCTTTAGATGTCCTTTGTTTTGCGATCTTAGGGTTCTCTGCTGTGTGTACGGTTAATATAAGAACATAAGAAATTGCCATAGTAGGTCAGACCAAGGGTCCATCAAGCCCAGCATCCTGGTTCCAACAGAGGCCAAACCAGGCCACAAGAACCTGGCAATTACCCAAACACCAAGAAGTGCCCATGCTACTGATGCCAGTAATCGTACAAGAAAAAGCCCAATATGTAGCAAAATGGAACAATCTAAATACAGTTCAACATGTATTCCAAAAAATGGAACAAAGTCAGCATGGCTTTACCCAAGGCAAGTCTTGCCTCACAAATCTCCTTCACTTTTTTGAAGGAGTTAATAAACATGTGGATAAACGTGAACCGGTAGATGTAGTGTATTTGGATTTTCAGAAGGCATTTGACAAAGTTCCTCATCAGAGGCTTCTAAGAAAAGTAAAAAGTCATGGGATAGGTGGCGATGTTCTTTCGTGGATTACAAACTGGCTAAATGACAGGAAACAGAGAGTAGGATTAAATGGACACTTTTCTCCGTGGAAGGGTGTGGGCAGTGGAGTGCCTCAGGGATCTGTATTGGGACCCTTACTTATCAATATAAATGATCTGGACAGAAATATGTCGAGTGAGGTAATCAAATTTGCAGATACAAAATTGTTCAGAGTAGTTAAATCATAAGCAGATTGTGATAAATTACAGGAAGATCTTGTGAGACTGGAAAATTGGGCATCAAAATGGCAGATGAAATTTAATGTGGATAAGTGCAAGGTGATGCATATAGGGAAAAATAACCCATGCTATAGTTACACAATGTTAGGTTCCATATTAGGTGCTACTACCCAAGAAAAAGATCTAAGCGTCATAGTGGATAACACATTGAAATAGTCGGTGCAGTGTGCTGCGGCAGTCAAAAAAGAAACGGAATGTTGGGAATTATTAGAAAGGGAATGGTGAATAAAACGGAAAATGTCATAATGCCTCTGTACAGCAAGGGTTATTTTTCCCTAAATGCAATGCCTTGCACTTATCCACATTAAATTTCATCTGCCATTTGGATGCCAATCTTCCAGTCTTGCAAGGTCCTCCTGTAATGTATCACAATCCGCTTGTGATTTAACTACTCTGAATAATTTTGTATCATCCACAAATTTGATAACCTCACTCGTCGTATTCCTTTCCAGATCATTTATATATATATTGAAAAGCACCGGTCCAAGTACAGATCCCTGAGGCACTCCACTGTTTACCTTTTCCACTGAGAAAATTGACCATTTAATCCTACTCTTTCCTGTCTTTTAACTAGTTTGTAATCCACGAAAGGACATCGCCTCCTATCCCATACCTTTTTAGTTTTCTTAGAAGCCTCTCATGAGATTTTGTCCCACGCTTTCTGAAAATCCAAATACACTACATCTACCAGTTCACCTTTATCCACATGTTTATTAACCCCTTCAAAAAAATGAAGCAGATTTGTTAGGCAAGACTTCCCTTAGGTAAATTCATGTTGCCTATGTTCCATTAAACCATGTCTTTCTATATGCTCTATGATTTTGGTCTTTAGAATAGTTTCCACTATATTTCCTGGCACTGAAGTGTCATTCTATTTAAGCATGGATTAATGTTGATGATATTAAAAATTAGAGTTAATACTGTTGAGGGTTTGACATGGCTGTGGACCCTTGGTTGCTATATTGATGAGTCCTCCCACGGGGAGGGGCCCCGTGGAGAAAATATAGCAATAGGCTGACTCTACAGTAAGCAACACCGAGAGAATGGAAGCTTTATTAGACAGCAATAGAGCAATGCCCGTGGAGCGGGTAGCTCTCTTCAGCCAAGGAGTTGTGAGGCAAGGCCCGGAGCGCCGGTGCCAGGATGTCCTTGTAGAAGCAGGTTGACCCAGGAAGTAGACCGGAGCCAGGCAAGGCCCTCGGGGAGAGAATACCTTAGGCGTCCTTGTAGCTGCAGGGTATCCTGGAGAGTAGATAGGAGCGAAGCAAGACCCCCGCGGAGTGAGTGCCTTGAACGTCCTTGCTGGAACAGTGAAACCCCAGAGGGTAGGTTGGAGCGGCAAGGCCCGCAAGGAGCGGGTACCTAGAGTGTCCTTGGAAAGTCAGCATAACCCCGGAGGGTAGGAAGGAGCGGGAACTCAGAGTGGAGCGTCTCTGAAGAGTCAAAATTAGCTGGACTGGAATCCTTGCTAACTTATGGCTGGATTGGAGATCGGAGGCTAAGTACCTGGAGGTAGTGACATCATGCAGTGGGGACACCCCCGAGGTTCCCGCCATGATGTATTCAAAAGGGAGTGCGACGCACACGTGCCCTAAGTGATCTCAGTATAAGAATGGCGAACGCAATCGCCCATGCCAGCCTGGGGACGCTGGTGAGGTCGGTGAGGTGAGGCGGAGGCAGCCATCTTGCCCAGAGAAGAGGAAAGAAAGAAAAAAGAGGCGAGACAGAGAGGCCGCAGCCGTCTGCGACCTGGTGCAACAAATACTTTATAATGAATTCTAGACTGGACCGGGAGCCAATTCAATGCTATTAGCAAGAGGGTGATGGGGTCAGATTTCCTTGCCTCTAGGAAGCGTCTAGCAGATGCAGTTTGTAATAACTGTAGTGGTTTTGGTAGGCCTAGTAATAGTGAGTTGCAGTAATCTAAGTTTGAGAATATTAGAGTTTGTAAAACAGTTCGGAAGTCCTGAATTATTAGTAATGGTTTCAGCCAATGTAATATTCTCAGCTTGGGAGTAGCCTGTTTTAATTAATTTGCTTATATTTGTTTTATTGTGAGGTTCTCATCAAGCTGTATTCCTTAAGTTCCGTACATGATCTGAAGGAGTGATGTTAAAGAATCACAGGTTAAGAGTTGGTGGCTTGACTATCGTGGAATTTCTCTGTAACCATACAATTTCTGGATTTTTAGGGTTTAGTATTAGTTTCAATTGAGAGAGTTTATGTTGTATCGCTTTCATGTATGTTGACAGAGTAGATGTAGTTTTTTCAAATGTTTTGTCAAAGGGGATATAGAATTGAATGTCGTCTGCATATAGGAAGAAGTTGATTCCTAGGTTTGCTAGTAGTGTTCATAGGGGCAGCATATAAATGTTGAATAGTGTAGCAGAGTGCGCTAAGCCTTGGGGGACACCTGTAATAGATTGGGAAGGTGTCGGAAATCTGATTGCCCAGTTTGACTTGGAATGTCCTATCTTCTAGGAATAAAGAGAACCATTTGTTTACATTTCCGTCTATTCCTATTTTTTTCATCTGTTGGCATAGCAGAGTATGATCAACTGTGTCGAAGGCTGCTGTTAGATCAATTAGTACCCAGGATATAAGATTCATTGTTGTCAAATCCCTGTAGAACAGTCAGTTAAGGAAATGAGTAGAAGTTCTTTTGAGCGATTTTTTTTTTTTTTCTGAATTGGTTTGGGATAGTATATTATTGTCTTCTAGGTGGCTCTCTAATCACATTACACTGCTTTTTCTAGAATTTTAGCACTGAAAGGTAGGTTGGATATTGGGTGATGATTATCCCAATCATCAATTTTGCCGGTTTTATTTTTTAGAATTGGTTTGATCATGGCTTGTTTAGCATTAGCGGGGCCCCACCCTTCTGCTAGCAAGTGGTTTATTATGGTTGTATTGCCGGGGTGATTTTGCTGTTTATTGTTTTCAAGGCTCTTACAGGGATAGGGTCTAGTGGGTGGATTGTAGGCTTGATTTTTGTAATGATTTTATTTATTTATAGTTTAGATACTGGGTCAAATGATTTCCATTTTGCTTTTGCAAGTTTTACTTCAGGCTAATTTGTTTGCAAGCAGGTGGAGAATTGTGTCTAACGCTTTGATTTTCTTTAACAGCGAAGTGGCAGGAGTTCTTTGGAAAATCGTAGCTATTTGATGTTGAGGAAGTCAGGTCCTTGATTAAGTTTTTAACTGTTTTGTAGAGTCATTTGGAATTAAATATTATAACATGAATCTGTTTAATGTAGTAGTCTTTTTTCGCTTTATTGACTTGCTCACAGTATTTCGTTAATAGGGATTTGTGTTTTTCTAGAGATTCCGTAGATTGGTGTTTCCGCCATGGTTTTTCAGATTTTCTCAGGGTCTGTTTAGTGTGTCTTAGTTCTTCGCTGTACCTGGGTTTCTTTTGTTTAGCTGGATTGCCTTCATTGGGATTAGTATATTGGCTATTTCATTGGTGATTTTATCCCAGGAGTCAAAAGATGAAAAGGCATTCTCGTGATCAAAATCAGTTAATTTATTTTTAATTGATTTCTTCCAGTAATTTTGGTTCCATCTTTTTTCTGGATGTGAAAGATTATTATTTGAGATTATTTGCTGTGTGGTGTGGAGGGTTATTTCTGCTTTTATTAGTTGGTGATCCAACCAGGGCAGTATTATTTGTGAAGAACTGATTACGCAGTTATTGTGATTAGCAAAAATTAAGTCAAGGATGTGTCCTACTTTGAGTGGGGTGGTTACAAATTGTGACCAACCCATTATACCGCACCACAGAAAGAACAAACTTGAAATGTGATCTGAAAACATGGCTCTTCAAAAAAGCATATGATCTATCATAAAAAAAAAAAAGAAACAACTGTAGTAAATTACTTAGATATGGACTGGTGAACAAGTGACAGTTACTAAGAAACTTAATGAATGTTCAGACATTTCACTGACTACCTCTAGAACAGGGGTCAGGAACCTATGGCTCACAAGCCAGATGTGGCTCTTTTGATGGCTGCATCTGGCTCGCAGACAAATCTTTAATAAAAAAGTAAAAATCTAACAAAACCCCCCACCCTCCTGATGCCCCCCAAGACCTCCAAATTAATTTACTATAACGCTCCTGACCCCCCCCCCCCCCAAGACCTGCCAAAAGTCCCTGGTGGTCCAGGAGCGGTCCGGGAGCGATCTCCTGGACTTGGGCTGTCGGCTGCCAGTAGTCAAAATGGCGCCGACGGCCCTTTGCCCTCACTATGTCACTGGGGTCGACCAATGGTGGCGGTAGCCCCTGTGACATAGTAAGGGCAAAGGGCCGTCTGCTGCCAGTATGGTGTCGACGGCCCTTTGCCCTTATTATGTCACAGGAGCTACCGCCGCCATTGGTCGACCCTAGTGACATAGTGAGGGCAAAGGGCCGTCGGCGCCATTTTGACTACTGGCAGCCGACAGCCCAAGTCCAGGAGATCGCTCCCGTACCGCTCCTGGACCCCCGCTGGACCACCAGGGACTTTTTTCAGGTCTTGGGGGGGGTCAGGAGGGTTGGGGGTGGTAGTAAATTAATTTGGTAGGGCCTGGGGGGGGGGGGGTCAGGAGGGTGGGGGTTGTAGTTAATATGGCTCTCACGGAATTACATTTTAAAATATGTGGCATTCATGGCTCTCTCAGCCAAAAAGGTTCCCGACCCCTGCTCTAGAAGATTACCTAAAAGGAACTAAATCATCATGAATTACTATTTAACAATATAGCTAACATGTTATGTGGATTTATAATGTGAATATCACATGCTTGATGTTGTGTGGACCCATAATGTGAATGCCACTTGTTCTGATGTTGTGTGGACCTTTAACGTGAATGTTGTTTTCGTAAACCGTTGTGATCTTCTTTTGGAATGAGGGTATATAAAATGCATAAATAAATATCCAGAAAGATTTCACATGGTGTAGTTTTAGGAATACTGTCCACATGTGGGTTAAAGTCTCCTACGATTATGGTTGATTCAGGGGCAGGAAACGCTTTCATGGAAATTTTGATTAGTGGTGAGCAGTCTTTTTTGAGTGTTCCATGTGGGCAATAGACCAAACCAAAAGTTAGTTGTGGTGATTTTAGTATTGCCACATCATAGGGAGGGGTAATATCAACTTTGTAGGGTTTAAGTTCTTTTTTTTTACAAATTATTAATAGACCCCCCACCTTTGTGCTTGATAGTGCATGATAGTGAAAAAAATGAATTTGTGGTTAAGAGAAGTGAAATAAAGATTGTAGGTGGAGGGAAACAGATACTGTTAATCCAATGAAAAGGTGACTCCCTCCCTCCCCCAACGTTTTTCTTGATCTTTATTTCTATGTTATCTAAGTGGAGGAACACAGTAACTGCACGCCTTCATTTAAGATAAGGAGGCGGCAAATGCAGGGTCAGAGTCAAGAATACAGGCCTACAGGTAGCTAAGAGGGCTTTGCTCTGAGATGTTCATTGCCGGGAAGCTGAAAACGAAGACACAAGTTCACTGCTTCGTATTATGTTCTGTTACATTTATACAGCCCTTTCCTTGAACAAATTTAATCCCCAAGGGGTTGACAGCACAAGCGAGTGGAAAGATTGAATTATGCAGCATCTCTAGGTGACTGAAAAGCTGTGTGCACAAGCATTGTCAGACTGAAACCCAGAAAGTGAGAGTTTTGTTTTATGCCTTCTCGGTTCTGAAACTGAGAAACCACTGCGGTTTAAAGGCATCCCTTGTTATTGTGTAGTCTTTTCTTAACCATCTGTTTATATTTTGACAGGTTCCTTTAGCAACTCAGTGACTGTGCAAACACCAAGTGACTATTCAGTCATGAGATAAAATACAAAAAGAGCCTAACGCTACAGGGAGACGTCTCTCTGGGGCTTTCACCAAGTCTAAAACAGTGAGTTATTTCCAAAATGCATTGGTTTGGTCAAGGCTGCACAGCTAAAATAGAGAAAAACAAGGTTAAACCTAGAGATTCATGACTTGTAAAGATCTTTAAAATGAAACTTTATTTTCTCCCAGATTATGGCTTTTGTATTTACATGCTGGGCAGCAGCCATTAGAGGAAAACATGGCTCTTGGGTAGGCTTTAAGCACTGGACTCCTGGGGTATGGAGAGAGAGTATATTTAACTTGAAAGTTATTTTTTTGGGTCCAGCTCATCGGCTACCATTACCATTTTTAATTCCCAGGCCAGGCTTCTGTTCTCCAAACTGGCCACATCTGGGGATGCTACTGTAGCCCTGGGAGGACGCCCCTAGCTATTGCCCAATGGCACCACCTGCTGACAAGACCGGAGCTCCACGTTTGTGACCACTGGTTGAGGACGGTCACTGTGATAGCTGGGCTGAGTTGGAGGGGGGGGGGGGGTGGATATAGAAATAGGGGACAAAACCCCAAGGTAATTGTGAATTAAGGTTCATGATACTTAAGGACCTTTGTTTTCAGTTTTTATTTTTCCAGGGAATTTTGATGCGATTTAGGTAAGTTTTCCAGCAATTTTCTTTTTATAACTCACACGAGAGAGATCAGTGGGAAAAGTCATTTTATTTTGTTATAACATTGGAATTCCCAGGAAAAACAAAATAAAAACCAAAAACGAAGATCCCTATTCGTGCCACAGTCCAGTAGAAGCTGGTTCTGATTTGAACGGGAAGTGCATGGGAACAGGGGGAAACTACAGGGCAGGGGAAAAATATTGTCTCTGGGAAGGGTGTAATGTTCTAGTCCAGTTCATGCTGAAATGCAACCCTCTGAGAGTTTAATACTAGATGAGTTTTGAGCAGACAAGGATCAAATTCTCCTCAATGTCATATCTCTCATAGGCCGATGCAATAAGCCTATTGCTTGGGTTTACTCGCGCATTTCGGACGTGTAATGAGTGTCTGCTGCAGCAAGGTGATTAGTGCGTCTGACCAAAGCGTATCGCATAGTGCACATCGCATTTAAATTGCACGCAAAGACATCAGCTGTTTACGCCTGATGCAGGAAAGCGTGCACAAAGGCTGGGCGCCCAACGCACATCTTTTTACACCAGACAACCAACTCCAGCTCTGGAGGTGGAATAAAAGTTACTCACGGTCAAGGGCTCACGGTCCTCTGTGCTGCAATAAAATGTGCCCCTTGTAGAATAGGGTGGTTTAGAGAGATTAGTATGAGATTATTTGGGGTTAGAATTAAAAAAATGTAAAAAATATATAGGGATGATTAGCATGGAGCATGATGATTAGCTAAAGGACATGTTAAAAAAAATATATGAGAGATTCCTTTACTTTTGGTAAACAGGCATTGCAAATGTCTGTAACTTCTTGTAAGTGATGCACTTTTGTTAGGAAAGCCCAATTTAGGAATCTGTGTGCCCGACGCAATATACGTTTGAGTGCCTGTTATGAACTTGTGTATCTTGTGAACCCTGGGCTGAAGTGAGAACTGACTCCGCCCACAGGGAGGAGCCCTGTGGACCTCACCGTCGGCAAGCTTGGTCTGATGACACAGAACGCAATGGTAGAGAGATTTTATTATGCAGTTAGAGGCTGAACCCGCAGAGCGTAGAGAGACACAGTTCTGAGCAGTGAGGGAAAAGCCCCAAGGTTCTTGCTGCTGGCTAATGTATCCTGAAAGTGGCCGCGGAGCAGGTATACCAGCTGTTCCCCCAGGCGAAGGTAGAACCTCAGGTTGCAGATGCGGTGGTGGCACGGGCTACGCCGAGGAGTCTGCGCTGGTGGCAGACTGAGGCTAGGCAGCCCGAGGAAGCTGTAGTGGATGAGGCAGGTACTGCTGACAGAGCGTTACAAGCAGGTCCCAGCTGAAGTAGAGTGGTAGTGGCCCGAGGGACGGGGTACGCCGCAGATGAATCCAGCCAGAGATGAAGTAGTAAATACGAATAGTACTCACAGATGGAATCCCAGGAAGCTCCGAGGTGGTGGGTTAGAGAGATGCGAGCAGGAAGGCCCTCCGAGAAGCGGATAGCCGAGAGTGCAGATGAGCTCCCGAGAAGTGGATACTCAGCGTCTAGACCCACGCAGGAACAGGAAGTCCAAGTAGAGCGGAATTAGGCAAGTAGGAACTCCTTGCTAACTCAAGGAGAGAACCGCAGGAAGGGCTTAAATAGCCCTGCACATTAAGATGTCATCCGGAGGGCTGGCCCAGGGTTCCCGCCCTGGGCCCTTTAAATTCTCACCGGGCGGCGCGTGCACACGCTAGGGGAAGTCAGGGGGCGGAGCCTGAAAGCGGCAGCGTTCCTGCCGCAGGCTGAGGCCGCCTGTCTCCGAGCGGGCAAGGGAAGTGGAGCGGAGCACTACGGGCAGTTCCAGCGGCCCGCAGCGAGACCGGAAGTCGGCCGGAGGGCAGGTGAACGCGGTCGGTCACGGCGCCCGCAGACGACCGGCGTAACAGTGCCAGAAATACGCATTTCTCCCTAGCATGCCCTTTGGTACGTACGCTGCTTTGATTTCTCTCTCATTGGAATATTGCATCGGGCGCACGTGTGTTAGGAAAACACGTCTTATTGCATTGGTCTGTGAGGAATGCAGAAGAAAATACATTTTACATATGGATTTAAAAGGGGAAGTGTTACAGGGGGCACTGTGACACGCCAAGTGCATGGTGAGGCACAAGAGCTAAGGTCAGGTGCCTAAGGCTCCCAAGACGTGCTGTAATCTGCAGGTAAAGATCAACCGGGAGTTTCTTAACCATGTTAGAATCATTGATTTGGAGTACTTTTTCTTATGGCACATCAAAATGTCACAGAAGTGCCTTTACTGGGTCTTTACTGTTTAGGTAGAACACCTCAAAGCTGCCTATTCATTAGAATTGTTTTAAACAATAGTTATTCTCTCTCTTCCTCTCGGTATATATTTATGAAGAGAGAGAGAGTGTGTACACACACACACACACACACACCCCACCTTTTATCCATACACCAACCTAATGTACTTTATATTTTATGGCACATCAGAAACATCTATGCAGCTATTTCTGACTTAGATGGACTATTAGCAGATTTCTGGCTCCTGGAATGCACGATGGCCTTTGAAAAAGCAAGCATTCCTATAAGTTACTATTGTTACTCTATTCTGCTTGAGCAGAGTTTCCATTTCTAGCCCTGAGATGCATGACATGAGGCAGTAGTAGCCATCTCCAGTCCTCAGGAGTCACGATCAGGCCTGCTTTATGGGATGCCCACAGTAAACATGCATGAGATTGTATTTTTGTGCGCTGCCTCCACTGTAGGCAGATTTGTCTCTTGCATATCCTTTGCTGAAAACCAAACCCATGTGTGGCTTTTAAGGGCCAATGTTGGTCACCTGTGCCTTGGGATGCAACAATGTAATGTCCTCACGGCTGCTCTAAACCTTTGCTCTGTAGTTGAAGCTGTGTCCTGGAGAGCAGAGCCTTATATATGATGCCAGTTTGGAAGATTTGTATTCAGCTGACGTAGGAATGTGGTGTTATTGTGTTAAAATATTTTTTAAATTGTGTATGATTGTGCTGCTTACATAAACATCCTGGAACATGTGAGGGTATGGGATTAATTGTGCAGTAAAGATCAACACAAAGGGTGATGCTTTCAACCTCACAACGCTTCTGAGGTGCAATGGATATCCGTAGGCCATATTGCGCAAAAGAAGTTAGTTCCTCTTCCCTTTTTGAACTGACTTTTCAGTTGTAAAAAACGTAAGTTATTGTTAAGGATGTTTGAAACAGGCAGTGCATATGAGAAAAAAAAAATGCATCTTGTAATTCAGATCATAAAAAGGGAGGGTGGATCATATGAACCAGACTTAAAGATCAAATAGAGCTGCTGCTATTCAGCTTTTAAGAGATTGGGCGTGGGCTGGTGATTCTCCCCTTTGAACATTGCTTGGAGTGAAGAGATACGAGGGTGCCATGCTGGATCTCTGATCCTAAAGTTAGTTTCTCATTTTACCCTCTCTTGTAGAAAGCATGCCTGGTTTTTCTGTATTTCAGCTCGAGTCCAAATGTATGGGGTTTTTGTTTTTTCTTTTATAATATTAAATATAAGCTCATTTTAGGAACATAAAAAAAAAGTAAAATCAGCCAGGGTGAGATAGTAAAATATCACCATACCGCTACCTACAGCTTGCAAGTGTAGATCCATCTTGCAGAAATATCAGCTGTCCCTCACCGAAAGAGTTAATTATAAATCAATTTGAAACATACGCCACCAGGAATAAATTGAAGCGAATACCTTGTGGCGGAGGCATTTTTTTTTCTATGCTGTAATCTCTTCACCAATATTCTGCTAATTTAAACCTCACTTCAGCTTTGACATATAAAGAGAGTCCTTGTCTTGAGGAGGTTGTTTTTTGGGGTTTTTTTTTTATTATTGCTGTGCGTTTATAAGCAGGTGAAGGCAATCATGAACTGCCTTCAACTTAGCCCTTGCCACAGCCCTGCTCTCTGCCTCAAGATGCCAATCCTGGAGGTGAGGTACCAGAATAACATCATGCGCAATCATCCAATTTCCCCCCCAATGCATGGTTCAGCCGTTTGCAATGAACCTCTGCCCAGAGAGGCCAGAAAAGCTTCCTTGAAAGTTAGTTCACGTACAGCACTAACTGAAACCAGTGAGGAGCTGGTGTTCAAGTGACATTAGAGAGGGCCTGAGCGCTACCTCCACTGCCCTCCCAATTTGAACCAAGCCAACCCCATATTCATACTTTTTTAAAATGGTTATCCTCTAGTATACAATGTATTTAAAAAAAGTGATAAATAAGGCTTTAAGAGAAATATTGGTATATATTTTAATTGTTACCATGTCATTTTGTATTTTAGGTTATGAAGCAAGTTCTCATAAAAAAATAATGGAGCAGGAGAACAGTTGGCTGACCCAGTTCCATATTTTTCTGCTAGAGATCCAAGGCAGGGATGGCAAACACCAGTCTTTGCATGTAGCAAGGAGATCATGGTTCTTGGATCACATGTACGAAAACCTATCTTGTGGCTATTCATGGTGAAAATCCTGAACAGCAGACTTGACAGCACTCAAGGACCACAGTTGGCTATCGCTGCCCTAGTTCAACACCTGCCTGGTTCTCCAGCCTTAGAGCAGCTGGTTTGGAAGCTTTGTGGCAGAACGCTCATGAGCAGGGGTCTCTAACGCCAATCATGGAGAGCCACAAATAGGTCTGGATTTTAGCAAATCAGAATATGCAAACTAGCTGACTTCTCAGACTGTCTATATAAATATTTCGGATGCATATTCATTTAAAGCCAGGCCTGTTGGTGGTTCCCCAGGATTAAAGTTGGTCTACCCTTGCCTTGGAGGATAATTTACAGTAACAGCAGTGGCAATTTTGCTGTGTGGGCTGGCACCTTCAAAACGGATTCATCCTGGCCCCTTAAGGGAATGGCATAGTGAAACCTAGTTATGGCCAGCCCAAGCACAAATGGTTGCATGGGTCAGGTAGCTTTTCTAGTTATGATTAAGGTTTTAGAATTGTAGGGTTACTCATAGTCACACAGCTGCCCTGTACAGTGCACGCTCTGCCTTAACATGTGATCTAAAGCGGATCTAAGAACCGCCACCCCCTCCTGGGGCTGTAATTCCATGCAGTGGGGTGGGAGGCAGACACAGCGAAGCGCCACAATCAGGCTAAAACAAATGTTTACACTGGTTCAAGAATTGATGTTACTCATGTATAGCTGGGCTAGCAGCCAAGAAACAATTTTATTGACTATTGATATTAGCTATTATGGGGCAGGTGTAAAAAAAAAAAAAAAAAAAAGTGGCCATTGCAAAAATGCTCGTTCTATCAGTGGAATTATTATTATTTTTTTTTTACTAAGGATGCGAACCAGCGCAATTTTTGCAATGGTGCAGAGCCTTGATAAATCTGCCACTTAGTCTTAGTTCACTATAATCCTGAGCTGAAACAGCAACAACTACCGCAGCGAAATTTCTTTTTAATCCTTTTGTCTTGTTTTAGAGGGTAGGAAGCTGTCGGGCTCAGCAGTGATTTAGCTGATAGAGCTCTGCCTAACCTCTATCATGTTACTGCTTTGAGATGAGTTCAGTTGTCTGGCAAAGATATCCTTACACTAGGCACTACTCACAATGCGTCTGGGTCCTTATACCCAGGGCGGTTTTGCTAGCATTAAATGATTGTAGGACCAAGCCTATTCTAGGTAGCTAGCTAAGGAACATGAGGACCAGGCATGGGCTAGACTAGAGCATGACACGGAACATTTTATTTAATTAAATACTGTACATGGATTTCATATATATTAGTTATAAAATTTCACAATACCTCCCCCCCCCCCTCAAAAACAGCAAATCTGAAAACGTCCTAAGAAGGTGTCAGAGGCGAGCAAGCCAGCAGCCTGCCAGCCACTGCTGCAATGGCTAACTGGGTTTCCCAGTTTTTATTACTTTATTCACTACTTTAGTAAATGTCAAAAGAAAAAAAGCTTTACTGGCCCACTGAGGAACTTCTCCGCTTTTTGAGCAGGCTGGTGATGGCGTGCAGGGCTTCCAGCAAGCCTTCCCCGGTGTAAGCGCTGCAGCCTTTCACGTCCCAGGCTCGATCGCCGTAGTCCTCCAGCCCCAGGTGCTGCGCCATCTCCTGGGCTGGCCAAGCACCGGGGGCGTCCTGCTTGTTGGCCAGGACCAGGAAAGGGACTCCTGCCATGGCCGCGTGCCCCAACACCTCGCGCAGCTCCGTCCTGGCGTCGGCCAGCCTGCTGTCGTCCGCGCTGTCTATTACGAAAATGAGCGCGTCTGTGTCCTCCAGGTAGTCCTTCCAGTTGCCCCGGAGCTTGTCTTGGCCCCCCACGTCCCAGATGGTGAGAGGCAAGCTCTTGCCCAGCTCCAGACTCTCCACGTTGAAGCCCACGGTCGGGAAAGTCTGCACCGTCTGGTTGCCTTTCAGCTTATATAAAAGGGTGGATTTCCCTGCAAAGTCCAGGCCCATCATCACAACCCTGGCTTGCTTTTTGTGCACGGGTTTGGAATTCGGCACTCCCATGTTGGAACCTGAATGAAACATACATCTAGCAATAAGAGTGCATTCTAACCGGTCTGAGTAATGTCCAAGGAAATAGCGATGATTAAGATATTAGCAATTTTTTTTTCTGCCTTGTCTAAGTGGGCAAAATAGACTGCCAGAAATATGTTTCAGATCCGGACTAGAGCCAGTATCTAATTTTTTCACTTTGCTTAGTATTTCTGTAAAACTGGATAAAGAGCTGTGGTAGGAGCAAATAGGGGAAGTTACTGCAACTTTTTGATATCCGCGTTTACTTCTATAACTAAACTGATTACATGAAAAACGAGGCTCCGAGTGAACTACAGGATGAGCCAGCGAGCGATCAGACTTGGACGTGTCGTTTCTTTTTCGTTCGGAAAAGCGCTTTAACCACTTCTTTACCTTTCGTAATAAATGTTTCTCCGTGCTTTGCCGTTCATTCATCTGGTCACCCGCAGCCGCCGGCGAGCTCCTCCGACCTGCACCAGCCCGGCCGCAGAGCAAAAGCTGCAGGGCGAGGAAAAACCAGGCGGCCGCAGCCAATAGCAGAGCGCCTTCCCCTTTCCGATTTGCATACGGAGCCCTGCTGTGCGTTTCCTGTGCGCGCACCACAACTCCGAAAGAAGTTTGCCAGAGGCAGGGAAGGAGCGGAGGGGAAGTTAAACACGAGCCAGCTGCCTCGCAGGACTTTTCGAACCGGCACCCATTAGCACCATTCCCAGCCGAAAGTTTATTCGTTTGGCAGATTTCTCTTAATCCACTGGCATTCAAGAGGAGGAGGTCCATTAGTAGGCACACTATACCTGTATCTAGGGCAGCACAAATCGGGATGGGGGGAGACGGGAGGGGGGCAGCAGGCTGGCTGAAGATTTATTGTTTTCCAGCTGTGCTGAATCTCCCTCAGCACAGAATATCCCTCTGCTCCCTTCCCAGGGAGCATGCAGGGAACAAAATGGAAGGGGGGTGAACCTGGCGCACAGAGAACTGTAATACCATGGGATAAAGAATGCTCTCAGGACAAACACTGTGTATAACCTCTTGTTGAACTTTGGAAACTTGATCATCAAGTGAAGAACCCTGTTTTTAAGCAATAGGTATTTCTCTTTGAAAGGTAATAACTGATTATCATGATGAAATACGATGATGATACACTGTTACTATTTTGATTCTCACATTAATGATAGTCTGAATTGATGCAGTTTTATTGCTCCATAGTCGCTCTTCTCTGTGTTAATGGTTCAGATAGTTCTTTCTAAAAAAAAAAAAATAAAATAAAAAAAAATACTACAATAGATTTTTGAAACAAGAATTTTTTGTTGTTTGTTTTTTTTTGCAGCACCAGGGGGTGGGGGAGTAAGTACTACACCTGAGTTTAACTGTTCCAGATACCTAAAAGATAAGGAGATTAACAGGCTGTCTGCTGCTAGTGGGCGAGGCCTTTGAGCAAAGAATTCATTTAGTCTTTCTGCAATGGCCTTATCTTCCCTAAAAGCCCCTTTAACCCCTCGGTCATCTAATGGTCCAACCGACTCCCTCACAGGTTTCTTGCTTTGGATATATTTTTAAAAGTTTTTATTATGAGTTTTTGCCTCTATGGCCAACTTCATTTCAAATTCTCTCTTCGCCTGTCTTATCAATGTTTTACACTTAACTTGATAATGCTTATGTTTTATCCTATTTTCTTCAGATGGATCCTTCTTCCAATTTTTGAAGGATGTTTTTTTGGCTAAAATAGCCTCTTTCACCTCACCTTTTAACCATGACGGTAATCGTTTTGCCTTCTTTCCACCTTTCTTAATGTGTGGAATACATATGGACTGTGCCTCTAGGATTGTATTTTTAAACAATGTCCAAGCCTGTTGAACACTTTTAACCTTTGCAGTTGCACCTTTCAGTTTTTTTCTATTTTCCTCATTTTATCAAAGTTTCCCTTTTGAAAGTTTAGTGTTAGAGCTGCAGATTTACTTATTGTCCCCCTTCCAGTTATTAGTTTAAATTTGATCATGTTATGATCACTGTTGCCAAGTGGCCCCACCACCGTTACCTCTCTCACCAAATCCTGCGTTCCACTAAGAATTAAATCTAAAATAGCTCCCTCTCTTGTTGGTTCCTGAACCAATTGCTCCATGAAGCAATCATTTGTTACATCCAGGAACTTTATGTCTCTAGCAAGTCCTGATGTTACATTTACCCAGTCAATATTGGGGTAATTGAAATCTCCCATTATTATTGCACTGCCAAATTGGTTAGCTTCCCTGATTTCTCTTAGCATTTCATCATCTGTCTAACCATTTTGTCCAGGTGGACAGTAGTATACTCCTATCACTATACTCTTACCCAACACACATGGGATTTCTAACCATATAGATTCTACTGAGCATTTAGTCTCTTGTATGATCTTTATCCTGTTGGACTCTATACCCTCTCGGACATAAAGTGCCACATCCCCACCAAGTTGATCCTCCCTATCATTGCGATATAATTTGTACCCTGGTTATCCTCCTTCCACCAAGTCTCTGTGATGCCAATTATATCAATCTCATCATTTGCTGCTACATACTCTAACTCTCTCATCTTACTTCTTAGACTTCTGGCATTGGCATACAGACATTTCAAAGTGTGTTTTTTCTTTGTTTTAACAACCTACTTTTCAGTTGTTTGGGATAATTCGGAAATCATTAGCTTCAGTGATTTTTTACATATAGGCATATGGACTATGTTTGCTTTTAATGGAACCTCTCTGTTGGGATGCCCTAACTCTCCTGTTTCATTAGTATCCTTCAAGGATACATTTCTCCAAACCATGCACTGCTGAGTTACTGTCGGCTTTCCCCCTTGTTCTAGTTTAAAAGCTGCTCTATCTCCTTTTTGAAAGTTAGTGCCAGCAGCTTGGTTCCACTCTGGTTAAGGTGGAGCCCATCCTTTCGGAAAAGTCTCCCCTTTCCCCAAACGTTTTCCCAGTTCCTTACAAAGCTGAATCCCTCTTCCCTGCACCATCGTCTCATCCACGCATTGGAACTCTAGAGCTCTGCCTGCCTCTGGGGACCTGCATGTGGAACAGGAAGCATTTCAGAGAATGCCACCCTGGAGGTTCTGGATTTCAGCTTCCTACCTAAAATCCTAAATTTGGTTTCCAGAACCTCTCTCCCACGTTTTCCTATGTTGTTGGTGCCCACATGTACCACAACAGCCGGCTCCTCCCCAGCACTGTCTATAATTCTATCTAGGTGACGTGTGAGGTCTGCCAGCTTTGCACTAGACAGGCAAATTACCAGGCGGTCCTCACATCCACCAGCCACCCTGCTATCTACATTTCTAATAAGTGAATCACCATCTATGATGGCTGGTCTAACCCTTCCCTCCTGGGCAGTAGCCCTGGGAGATTTGTCCTCAGAGCGAGAGGACAATACATCACCTGGAGAGCAGGTCCTTGCTACAGGATCACTTCCTGCTACACCAGGATGATGTTCTCCTACTGGGAGACCTTTCTGATCCAAGGCAACACTGGGGCTGCCAGACTGGATTTGGGACTTGGCTAGTATGTCCCTGAAGGTCTCATCAATGTACCTCTCTGTCTCCCTCATCTCCTCCAAATCTGCTATTCTAGCCTCCAGAGATCAGACTCGTTCCCTGAGAGCCAGGAGCTCTTTGCACCGAGTGCATACATACAATCTCTCACCGGAGGGTAAAAAAATCATACACGTGACACTCAGTGCAAAAGACTGGAAAGCCCCCCTCCTGCTGCTGGACTGCTGCCTTCATCTTAGTTTTATTGAGTTCCTAGTTAAGTTTAGGATACTAAGGGAGTTGGAATGAGAGTACTTTAAATTTACAGGTGAATTTACTAATTAATCAGTTAGTGTCCTACAAGGGGATGATTAAACTTTCAATAAGCTGCCTCTATCCTGGCTACAGGGGCATTGGGGAGCGGGGGGCTTGGGAGTCCCGAACCTTAGTCTGTATAATCTCACATGTAATATGCGGATGATGCGGGATTGGATTTGGGGCGTTTCCTCACACACCCCACTTGTGGTAGCGCCACTAGAGGTTACTTATGTTCTTCAGGTGGAAGCCTCCAGATTGCCAACTTTTTTGAACTCTTTGGTCACTATACGTCCTATTCGACAGGCTTGGGTCCAGTTAACTAAACGCTTGCAATCACCGCGGGTGTGTGCTTACTTATTTCCACTTCTTGGCAATGCTGATTTTGCTCCAGGTTCCCAGACTGCCATATTTCGGCGCTGGATAGCTGCTGGTATTATGCGTCTTGGACACATGCTTACAGGGGAGGAACAACCGCTCCCTTATTCTGAATTTTGGGAGTATTATAATTTGGGACAATCGTCAATATTTTCCTATTTATAAATTACCCATTTTCTGAATGCCATCCCTCCAGCCTTAAAGCACCAGACCACATTTAAAAAATTGGAGCAGATTCTTCAACTGGTTAAATCCTCCCCCCCCACCCCCATCTATATCTTTTTATTATAAACAGTTAGGTCAGCTTGACCTGGTGGATATATCTACCACGCTTGCCGATGGGTGGACGGGGAAGGGGGAATTTGTGGTCACTTCTTCTATATTGCGGATTTGCTTTAACCGGGTGGCCAGGATTTCGCAGAATTCTTATTACAGAGAGCTCCAATACAAATTCTTGGGGAGGGCTTTTGTCTCCCCACAGATGGTATATCACCAGCGTATTACTACCACCGCCGCCTGCGGTCACTGCCCTCAGGTCATTGGCACCCTATCGCATGCTTTCTGGGCTTGCCCATCTATTAAGCTCTTCTGGACGAAGATTGCAAAATATCTGGCCACTATATTAACACTTTCCATTCCAGTGACTCCTCTGTGGATATTGTTCGGTTGTATACCGCCTCTTCGGATCCGTGACCCGGGCACTCGTCTACTGCTACAAAAAGCCAGCTTGGTCGGGAAGCGAGTAATTCTCACTTGGAGAGAGGTGGAGCCGCCGTCGTTTTGGTCCTGGAGGAATCTCTTCTATTCGCTTATGCAAATGCAATATCTTTCGTCTTTTTTTGTTTTTTTTTAATTCTTTATTTATTGTTTTCAGAAAATTTACAACAAATAAAAAAACAACAACTTTGAAATCAAACTGAAAATGATATACTTATAATCAAAATCATATAATAGCAATAAACAAGGAAATTGCCAAGATATCTTTTCTCAGTAAGCAAGGAAAAGGAAGTGAAATAAATCACTATCTAAACGGACCTTTAGCAAGTTTACATTATTTAGATCCTTATCTATAAATTATTCCGATCATTATTGTGCAAGAAGGTTCTTAAGTCCTATAGGATCTGTAAATACATAGTTATTTCCATTCAGTTTTTGTTGTTTTCTTTTTAGGGATGTAATAAGTTTTTGCCAAGCCTGGTATTGCCTGCTCTGGCATCTTTAATATTTGTTTTAAATAATCCTTAAACATTTCTTTGGGCGCAATAGTTCTTTGAAAGGGGAAATTTAATATTCTTAAATTAGAATATCTAAGGTTATTCTCCATATATTCAAATCTTTTTTCATTCAATATTTCTGACTTAACTAAGTTTTTCTGAATATCTTCCACTTTATGTATTCGTTCTCCTTGTTTATCCAATTTATTATTATAAATGGCCACTACTTTTTCTACTTCCATAACCTTTTGTTGAGTATCAGTATGGGTTTTTGTTAACTTAATTATAGCAGTCTCGAGAGACTTGATAGCAGCCCAAAGAACATCCATGGTGACCTCAGAAATCCTAGTAGGTATAATTAAATCAGTTACAGACTTATCTTCTTCATCACCCTCTACAGCAGTTTTCTCTGTCCCTTTTCCCAAATTAATAACAACATTTGGCACTAAGGCCAAAAGTCCGTTATTCCCTTTGGACGATGTTGGTGGGGTAGGAGTTCTGGGAGCCCCGGGGCTCAACGAGATAGCTTTGGCCAGAGAGACAGATTCTCGCTCCAAGTCTGTCTCCCCAATGGCCCTGTCCTCCGGGTTCATATCTGTTGCTGACACAAAGAACGAGGAAATCTGGGGTTGGGTTAAGCCAGGTACAGGAGAGGACGCTATAGCCTCCCTTATACGGGCCTTCCATTTTGTATGAGGCATAACAGTATATTAGATATTAACCTTTTCTTTGTGTCTCTTACAAATTCAATGTCTTACAGTTGGAAGCTGAGAGAGAGATTTTAAATCTACTTTCAGTTAAGTTGAAAGTTCTTTATTCATCTTAATTTTATTCAGATCCTTGTTAAGTTTAGGTAGCTGTGGCAGAAGGAATACATACAATTTTTGAGTCCTTTAAATATATTAGTGTATTCACTATTTATCTGGTAGTGACCTACCAGGGGATGATTAACTCTTGGTAAGGCCTGGGCAATCCTGTGTTTAAGTTAAAAGGCTGATTATTATTATTTTTTTTTCTATTTATATGCAAGTGTCTCTTACCTATAAATCAAAGGATGAGCTGGGGTGGGAGGGAGGGAAATCAAAACACCAGAACTCCTGGCTTCTGCCTGCCTTCTGACTAGCTATTTAATACAGACACACAAACACACTAAAGAATATGCCCCAATAGTTTACTTCTCCCCAAAACTTTTTAAGTTCTAAAATTTCCCAAAGCAGTACTTACCAATTTTCTTCAGCCACCAGCAAGGTGATCCTCTCCTCTCAGTGCTCCCACAAGATCTAATATGATGCTACCAGTCAGCTCCCAAGAAATGTACTAAATGTGTTCTATTTGCAGAAAACATAGAACGAGTTATTTCACTTGCTCTCACTTCTTTTTCTGGTACCAATCAGTATTTTTCTCTCTTATCCTGAAAATTAATTACCTGAAATATCTACTATGGCAGAGCTTTCCAAACTGTGTGTCGAGACACGTTAGTGTGTCGCCCGGTCCACATAGCTGTCGGCACCTCGGAAGCCGGGAGCGTGTCACGCGCATGCGACGGCACGTGACACCACGCCGTCAACTCCGACGCGAACGTAGCATGCAGTGTTGCCACCCTCGCTTATTTCCCACGAGTTTGGGCTTTTTTTCCCTAGCGATTCGCTTTTTTTTTTTTTCTCAGTTCACGGGTTGCTTATTATTGGGTGATTTTTGCTGTCAATCATGTTTTTCTTTTGGGTTTGGTGGGTGGGACTTGAGCCCAGCTGTCCCTGTCATTGGCTGCTGCTGCCGATGAGGCCTGGCCACGAGGTGCACGTGGGCAAACAGGTACTGACTGCAAGCAACAGTGTCTGGTGATCCTGGAAGGTGTTATGCACCACGGCAGGCTTGAACCCCGAAGGGAGTGAAGCACTTAACTGGCAACAATCAAAAAGAAGAGGTACATGAGTGTGGGGGCCAGACATGTGCTGGGGGGGGGGGGGGAGAGAGATGAGTGTGTGGGGCCAGACATGTGCTGGGGGGAGAGATGAGTGTGTGGGGGCCAGACATGTGCTGGGGTGGGGAGAGCGATGAGTTTGTGGGGGCCAGACATGTGCTGGGGGGGGAGATATGAGTGTGTGGGGGCCAGACATGTGCTGGGGGGGGGGGGGGAGAGAGATGAGTGTGTGGGGGGCAGACATGTGCTGGGGGGAGAGATGAGTGTGTGGGGGCCAGACATGTGCTGGGGGGAGAGATGAGTGTGTGGGGGCCAGACATGTGCTGGGGGGGGAGAGAGATGAGTGTGTGGGGGCCAGACATGTGCTGGGGGGGGGGGAGAGAGATGAGTGTGTGGGGGCCAGACATGTGCTGGGGGGAGAGATGAGTGTGTGGGGGCCAGACATGTGCTGGGGGGGGGGAGAGAGATGAGTGTGTGGGGGCCAGACATGTGCTGGGGGGGAGGGGGAAGAGCGATGAGTGTGTGGGGGCCAGACATGTGCTGGGGGGAGAGATGAGTGTGTGGGGGCCAGACATGTGCTTGGGGGGGGGGGGAGAGGGATGAGTGTGTGGGGGCCAGACATGTACTGGGGGGAGAGAGATGAGTGTGTGGGGGCCAGACATGTGCTGGGGGGAGAGAGATGAGTGTGTGGGGGCCAGACATGTGCTGGGGGGGGGGAGAGGGATGAGTGTGTGGGGGCCAGACATGTGCTGGGGGGGGAGAGGGATGAGTGTGTGGGGGCCAGACATGTGCTGGGGGGGGGGGGGGGGGGGAGAGAGATGAGTGTGTGGGGGCCAGACGTGCTTGGAGGGGGAGAGAGATGAGTGTGTGGGGGACAGATATTCAAAAGCTGTGTTCATCCCATTAAGCTCGTACGTCTCATTAAAGAGGTAAATAGTTATTGGTGTTATTCAATTTGTTTTATTATTGTTACTCATAAACTATAGCAATAACATTAATCTTGGAATATTATATATTTTTAATATAAATGAAAGGTTTTCATGATAGGTTTTGTCGTGAAACATTTTATTTATGTATATATTTAAGGAAACATACATAAATTATAGAAATATTTTGTTCGTTTAACCTTTAACCTCTAATTTCACGGCACAGTAATTCTAGTAGACTGAATTACTGTGTCGTGAAATTATGTTTCTCTAAAAAGTGTGTCACCAACATGAAAAGTTTGGAAAGCTCTGAACTATGGTATTACTAATTAATCTCCTCCTGAAACTTTACTTGATTCCCCAGTAATAAAATGTATCTAAATTACTTCCTTGTGATACTCTGCCAACCAATGTCCACCCCCCTAACTAGTGGATTAGTTTATAAATTTAGATGGGGGTGGGTGCTCCTTCCTTCTACTCTTGCTTTCTAAAACTAAGTAGAGAGAATGCCTAAGAAATAAATAAAAAAATAAAAAAGAAAGCAATGCAAAAAAAATTCCTTTTCAAAAATTAAAAGAATAAAAAATTATTAATAAAAAATATCCCCTGTTAAACTAAGGTCTCTGCAGTTGAATTCAGCCAGAAAATCTTACCTGTTGTAGTTTAGCTCCTCCAATAAATAATTTAGACTACTGCAGTGCCCTTTATGCTGGAATCCCCTATGGTATACACTGAGACCATTACAGCTGGTCCAGAATGCAGCAGCTCACATCCTTTCTAGCTCTAGAATGAGAAATGAGAGACCACATTATCCCAGTATTGGCCGGCCTTCACTGGCTCCCTATTCAATGGTGTATTATGTATAAAATCACTGTAATCGTCTTCAGTTTACTAACTGGGTTAGTTCCATCCTGAAAGCTTATCGCCCCCAGATTTTTACAATCGGCACAGAACTGAAGTATCATCAGTAAGACTAGCTCATCTAAACATCACTAGGGATTGTGCCTTTTCTGCAACAGGGCCAGTATTTTGGAATTCCTTCCCAGATGAAATTAGAACTGAGCCTTGTGTGAAAACATTTAAAAGAGTGCCCAAACCCTATCTCTTTAACAAGACCCTTAATAGGGTTTGTACACCCTTTGTATAGTGTATTTTATTTTTGTGTGTGTCTGTCATGATTATTTTGTATGTTTTTATTATACACCGCTTTGATATATTTTATGATGCATGCGGTATATATGTTTTTAAAAAACTAAACTGACCTAATTCATTGCATCCCTGAGATTCATTCTGAGTGTTGCGTCCGTCGCTCTCAGACAGCTTCGCCCGACATGCCTCACCCCTATTTCAGCCTTCTCCACCAGCCTCGGGAGAATGGCGTCCGTAGCGTCTCCTTGCTGCACCCTCTGGTGGCCCTGGAGTGGCTTTGGCGCGGCGTTCCGCCATGTTGACCTGAGGCCTCCTAGGGTACGCGCGTGTGCACGCCTCACGTCTTATAGCAGTGTTGGCGCGAACCTCGGGGGCGTCCCCCTCGAGTGACATCACTGCTTCCGACTACAAAAGGTTGCCCATTTGCTGACTCTCGCCAAGTTAGCAATGGATTGGATTTGTTCCGGTCTGAAACTGCTCTGCCGCTTCTGCTGGAAGCTATCTTCACCCTCCGGGGTTCTACTAACTTGGGTACCCGCTCCTCTGGGGCCCTTTGCTTATTTCCAGGTGCCTATCCTGAATCCAGGTACTTGCTCCTCAAGGGCCTGTGTGTCTATCCTGGTGCCTGCTACCAATTCTTCTACCTGCTGGAACCCTACCTATCAGCTACAGAGAGTGAGTACTACTTCTCCCAGTCTGTCCATCTACAGCTCCTCGTTGTCTATCTGCATCAGGCCCTACACCACCATTGTGGAATGGGTCTCCTCTGCCGAGGCTCACAGACTGTTGCTATCTAATCCACTCTCTACTGCCACCTCTGGTGAACCATACAAGCTGCATAATAAAGATATATTCTCTGTGTTTGTGCATCTGAGTCTAGCCCGGTGCTACAGTTTCCTACGGGGCTCCTCCCCGTGGGAGTCACTATCACTGTTGCCCCTAAGAATCCACCAAACACCTTGATATCATAACACTGAGCAGGGGATCCTCCAGGACCCTCAGGGATATTTCTTCTTGCACCACTACAGAAATCACACAGGATTCTCCAATGGTGTTCCAACAAATAACATGTTCTTCAGTGGAAATAATGACAAGGTACACTTCTTAGGAGCTGAATCAGTATCTTCCAAATTTCATACGATAGCCACATGCACTCATGATGGCCATCAGGGCTGCTGCAATAAAGAGAACAACATTTTATTGTCCATCTTTCTCCCTGAGGCAGGCAACACCGGTTTGGGGACTTTGGCACTCTTTGCATTTTTCAATCCAGAAAAGTGTTGATTCATTTGTTGCCTGTGTTCGCTCATGCTGTATGATAAGCACATTAAAAAAAATAGAATAAAACATTTCTGACTTACATGGGGTGTAAATGATTGATATGGTGAAGCATTGGATACAGCTTAATATGCTTGTCTGATACTCTTAATATTTTCTATTATATACAGTCATTTTTCTAATATATTTTTTCTAAAGTGTTCATGTTTTTTTTATTGATGTTAAGATGTTTTCAGTTTTTAATTGTCTAACATTTGATAGATAATTTCATTGAAGTAGTGTAGAATTACTGGGCTCATCCCTTTGGATTGAACTTTCTTCTGCATCTGGCCACCGGTCGTCACGGCTGATGGTGCCGTGTGCAAGAACCTCGGAACCGGTACTTTCAGAGAGGTGCCTTGTCCTTTAATTCCCAGGGCGAGCTGAAAAGCCGCATGACAGCTCTGATTAGTTGCAGCAGTGAGAAATCACTAACACAATGACTGAAATACGGACCATGAGATTTATTACCACAGAATCGAGCAAAATGTATTGCACCAATTAAATGCACAAAAATTAACAGTGCACATAAATTGCTAAGCTTACGATCAGACAAAGAATGTAAAAATACCTTGGGGGGAGTGGGGGTGGCGGTATTCATACATCACTGGATGCAATTGTCATGATGTCTTGCGCTCTAGAATAATATAGACCTAAATCCAACATTAATAAAAACAATTTTGCCCTTTTCAAAATCCAAACTCTAGTGATCAAAGTAAATTCTCAGCAAAGAACTAAAACACTCATACAATGTGCTAAAACTAGGGCTGGCACGTCCATTAGACAAATTAGGCAGTCGCCTGGGTCGGCAGCCATTAGGAAGCAGCAAAGAGCAGCCATGTGGGGCCATGAGCAGAGCCCATCCCACTTGCAGCCAAGAGGAGAAGAGACTCAGCAGGCTGCAAGCAGAACCCATCCTGCACATGGCCGAGAGGAGCAGAGACTTGGGCCACTAGCGAACCCCATCCCGCTTGTGGCCGAGAGAAGCAGAGACTCAGTGGGCTATGAGCAGAGTATGTGAGGGCACTTATGTTTGTGTGTGTTTGTGACAGAGGGAACCTGTGTGAGGGAGTGAGAATGCATGTGCAAGGGTGTGTGCCAGAGTGAAGGGTGGGTGGGTGTGTGTGTGCAAGAAACAGAGAGTGCCTGTATGAGGGGGTGTATGAGAGAGACAGAGGGAAGGGGTGTGTGTGTGAGTGAGAGAGAGAGGGAGCCTCTAGGAGGGAATGTGTATGTGAGTGGGGAGAGAGGGAGCTTATATGAGAGTATGTAGGTGAGAGGAATTGTGTGTGTACAAGAGAGTGATGGTGTTAGGAGGGAGCCAATGTGAGGGTACGTGTGAGAGTGAGACAATGAAGCTGTGTGTATGTGTGTGAGGGGGGCAAGTCTGAGTGAATGAGGGCTTGTGTATGTGAGGGAGAGAGGGTGTGAGAGCGAGAGAACATTTATGTGTGTGTCTGGTAGTGTGCATGTGTGGGAAAGCCTGTGTGTGTTTGTGTGTGCGAGAGAACAAACGTATAATTATGTGTGTGTATATGAGAGACAAAGGAGAAAGTTTGTACACAACAACTCCGGCTCCCCACCACATCAGCTAATCCATGAAAATCTCAGGGTATCTGGAAATCAAAAGGTCCCAGGTATGGTGAGTGGGTCATTTTATATTCTTAGTTTTAATCACTGGGTATTAATATTTGATGTGTGCTATTTTTAATATTGGGTTGGGCTGGAGGTGGACCCTTGGCCTGGCAAAGGAATGGTACGACCCCCTGAGCGAACCCAGGGAGCGCCTGCCACCAAGGGGCGGAGCACACTAGGAGACAGAGGCTAGCTGGAGCTTCACCAATAATGGCCCAGGTTCTCCGCGGGTTGAGCCCTTGGATACCTGGGCTGCCTGGGCTTAGGTGGGCCTCACAGGGTCTCCCGGAGAGGTAGCGGAGGATGTGCCCACCAGGATCAAGCGTATGCGGCTCTCGGAGAACAAGTGGGCTAGTCCGGAACAAGGAGTACTGGAGACCACAGGAACAGTCCAGGAACAGAAGGTCCTCCGGGCAGAATAGGCAGAGCCTAAGGGTCTAGCTTGTGAAAGGCCGCTCAAAGCGTCGAAGCAGGTGGACCTGGTGGTCACAGGAGAAGCAAACAGAATGTCCGAGTGGAGCGCAAGGGTCAAAGCCAGGGTATCCGTCCAAGCATCGTCAGGCAAAGCAGAGGTCAGTTCCAGGTATCAAGTCAAGCACGGTCGGGCAAAGCAGAGGTCAGTTCCAGGAATCAAGTCAAACGTGGTCAGGCGAAGCAGAGGTCAGTTCCAAGGGCAGCTGATGGAGAGTAGTCAGGCAAGCTGGGGTCAGTACCTAAGGTCAGTCCAAGAAGGTACAAGCTGAGAGGACGAAGGAACACAGGAACAAGGCAGGAACTCAGGAACACTGGAACAATGGAGGACTCAGGAACAATGAGGAGCACTGGAACAAAGAGGAACACTGGAAAAGCAGGAACACGGAACGGCAAACTAGCTCACCCTGGGGTGACGACCCGATTGCCAAGGCGAGGTTCTGGGGGACAGGGCCTTGCCTTACATACCGGAGCTAAGTGATGTCATCAAGGGGTGCCCTGGCCGAGGTTCCTGCCCTGGGCCCTTTAAAGGGAGGAGTGCTGGCCGCGCATGTGCCTAAGGGCGGGGCCGAGGACACTGAGCCCCTGCGGGAGCTCCGCTACAAGGCTTGGTCGATGGAGGGGGTCAAAGAAGCTCGGGACACACGCTGGGGCACTGGGAACTGGTAGCCACAGCAAGGGAGGATGGACCTGGAGCGGAGACTGAGGGCCCAAGGTGAGCAGGCCCGGTCGTGGCACCAGCACGGCCAGGACATGCAACAGTACCCCCCTTCTAGGCCTCCCCCTTATTGGACGTGGCTTCTCCGGATGCTGGAGGTGGAAGGTTCAGAAGAGATCCTTGTCGAGGATATTAGGCGATGGCTTCCAGGAATTCTCCTCCGGCCCGAATCCCGCCCAGGACAGGAGGTACTCCCAACATCTCCTACGTCGTTGGACGTCTAAAACCTCCTTGACTTGTTTGTTGTTGTCTGGTTCGGCTGCAACTTGGGTAGGAGGCGGTTGCCGCCGAGAGGACCAGGAGAGTACCATGGGCTTGAGAAGGGAGACATGGAAGGTATTATGCATTCCTAGGCTCGGCGGTAGTTGGAGCTGATAGGTGTCGGCTCCGATTCTTCGTAGGACTGGGAAGGGACCCACGTATCTGAGGCCCAAATGTTGGGATGGTAGGCGGAGACAAATGTGTTTGGTACTGAGCCATACCTTTTGTCCTGGTAGAAAGGTGGGAGCGGTACAACAATGGGCATCTGCTAGGGTTAAATTGTGCATCCCTAGCGCATCCAGACTTTTTTCTTTCTTTCATGTTGCTGCTTTCTGTGGTTCCTCCTACTTAGTATCGCAACAATATAAAGTTGGAGAAACCATAGAAAAGCAGTATTTTCTGCTTTTCTGTAAAGGTTTTGGGGCGCCTCAGACTTAATGCCAGCTCCGGGGCTGGCATTAATTTTTGAGGGTTAAAATGTGCGCAACGGGCGTAAGTTGTTTTTTTTATATCGGAGATAATAGCTAATAGCCTCATCAACATGGTATTTACATGTAATGAGCGCAATTAGATACGCGCTGGTTTGGACACACATTTTGGACACGCTGATACCCTTATTGCATCAGGGGTTATGGATGCACGTCCTAGTGCTCGTTAATTGGTGCGCTAGCCTGAGCGCACGATATTGCATTGACCTGTTGGAGTGCAGTTTTGGATGGAAGAAACCCATGTGGGCTGCATTTTGATAATTCTGTCTGCATTTGGGGAAAATTTCAAGGTAGTCTGAAAAATGATTTGCGAACGTTATTGTCATGATCACCGCTTACAAAGAACTTTTCTGACATTTCCATGCTGGACTTCAAGAGATTTCATCAAGTCCTTCTGTGCTGAGAAGGATATTTTTATTGTGTCGGGGTGTTTCAGCATTTTTGTTTTGAGTATTTACTTTGGCCATTAGAGTTTGGTTTTTGAAAGTTTACTAAAATTGGAATTTATGATTGTAATCTAGGGTGCTAGGCATGATATGATTTTCACCCAGTGATGTATAACCATCACCCCCAACATTTTTACAAGATGGGAAACAATCTCCAATTGTGTGTCACTGAGTCTATGTTTCTCTGTTTTTTCTGTGCTTGCTGTGACCCATCTTGTGTGAGTTCAGTGTCCTGAGCTGCAGTGCTCATCTGTGTTTTGAAGACAGTTATTTCTTCTTTTCCAGCTCATACATGTTCAGTCTCTTCCATTACGGATTACTTTTCAGAATAACTACAAGAACAGGCCAATGAAGGCTCCCTAGATCTTTGTTTTAAAGCTGTGATGCTGCTGTGACTGCCTTATAGTAACATAATAAATGACGGCACATAAAGACCAAACGGTCCATCCAGTCTGCCCAGGATACAGATGATCTGCCTTCAGAGCCCTCTCTTCCTGAAGAGAGAAAGCGTTCTCCTCCAGAGGATCTGTCCTTTATTAACTTCATTAAAGAAATGTCTGAGACAATTCCATTTCAGCTTCAGACAAAAGAGGACTCAAGGCACAAGATGCTGGAAGTACTCCAGTTTCTTGATGCTCTTAAGGAAATCATGTCTATTCCTATTCATGAAATCCTAATTGATCTGCTAAAGAGGAAATGGGAGCACCCAGGTTCAGTTCCGCCTGTCAACCATAAGACAGATGCCACCTATCTTGTACAGTCAGCTCCTGGGTTTCAAAGATCACAACTGGAACATCACTCTTTGGTTGTGGAATCAGCCCAGAAAAAGGCACGGCGTTCTAAACCTCATTCCTCCATACCTCCAGGGAAGGAACAGAAATCCCTAGATGCTTTTGGCAGATGTGTCTTCCATGGTTCAATGCTTATATCTCGCATTGTCTCCTACCAGTTATACATGACCCAGTATAACAGAAACCTTTTTAAGAAGATCCAGGATTTCTCTGAATCTTTACCTGACCAATTCCAGGATGAGCTTAATGCTCTGGCTCAAAAAGGCCTGAATTAGCTTAAAGATGAAATATGGCACTCTGTGCAAGTCTCTTCCAGATAACATCCATAAAGCAAGGCAGTTTGATAAATCTGTGAACCTAAGGGTTCCTTCCTTGCTCTTAATTAGAAATGTAAAGCTTCCCTGGTTTAATATAAATGATGAGGTTGTCTTCCCTAATATTGCGTACAGTCCCTGTTTGGCACCCAGTTCAAATAACTTGGATCTGATTGCTTGATATCAAATTCTCCAGTTCTGCTTTCCTCTCTCACTCTTTTGTTCTGGATGGGTACCCCCTGGAATCCTCTTTGAATACCGGATGGGCATCTCTAGTGGGTCCCACTGCTGTCCTCGTTCCTGCTTTCTCCACTTTCAGGAGATACTGGATGACTATCCTCACCATCTCCAAGATTTCTGCTGTGTGTGTGCACTGAATTTCTCAAGCTGAGAGAACCAGATGGGAAAATAAAACAGAAAGGAAGGGCGGAAAAACTGAAACTCAAAAATGAAGAGTCTTCTCTACTCTCAAAAAGGTAAAATCAATAGCAAGTTTCTTAAATTGCCCCGTTTCCTTGTCCCACTAAATTGGGACGTAGGACTTCTCCAGAAAAGGGAACTGGGGGAAGGCAGACATTCAGCACCAAAATTCACCTCCGAGAACTTCTCCAAACCTTTTTTTGAGCCCAGCTACACTAAGGGGTAGATTTTCAAACTATGCGAATAGGCCTACTTTTGCTGGCGCATCAGGCGCAAGCAAAAGTACGCTGGATTTTAGTAGATTCGCGCGGAGCCGCGCGTATCCACTAAAATCCTGGATCGGCGCGCGCAAGGCTATCAATTCTGTATAGCCGGCGCGTGCCGAGCCGCGCAGCCTACCCCCGTTCCCTCCAAGGCCGCTCCGAAATCGGAGCGGCCTCGGAGGGAACTTCCTTTTGCCCTCCCTTCACCTTCCCCTCCCTTCCCCTACCTAACCCACCCACCCGGCCCTGTCTAAGCCCCCCCTTACCTTTGTCGGGGGATTTACGCCTCCCAGAGGGAGGCGTAAATCCCTGCGCGTCAGCGGCCCTCCTGCGCGCCGGGATGCGACCTGGGGGCGGGTCCGGAGGGCACGGCCATGCCCCCGGGCCGCCCCGGGCCGTAACCACGCCTCCGGGCCCGCCCCCGAAACGCTCCCGGCACGCCCCCTAAACGCCGCGCGGTTCAGGCCCGCCCCCCGACACGCCCCTGACACGCCCCCCTCGAAGAACCCCGGGACTTACGCGAGTCCCGGGGTCTGCGCGCGCCGGTGAGCCTATGTAAAATAGGCTCACCGGCGCGCAGGGCCCTGCTCGCCTAAATCCGCCCGGATTTGGGCGGATTTAGGCGAGCAGGGCTCTGAAAATCCGCCCCTAACTGCACTAACCACCTCCTCTGGCAACAAATTTCAGAGCTTTATTGTCCATGCCCCAGCTACCTCCCATGGGGGTGCTGGGGCATGGATGGTACGATCCTCTCTCCTTTTCTAAAGGAATAGCCTTTCTACAAGGCCACAACTTTGCAGGGATCCCGGTGGGGCCCTAAAACAATAACACTCTTTTTTTGTTTGCTTTCAAATTATTCTTTAAATGCAATATTATAGAGCACTTCTGTCCCTATCACTATTTACCAAACATGTTTCATGAGCATTATATATAGGAATAATAAAACGTTTTTTTTTTTGTATATCACCTAGGGGTGGATTTTAAGAGCCCTGCTCACGTAAATCCGCCCGGATTTATGCGAGCAGGGCCTTGCGCGCCGGCGCGCCTATTTTCCATAGACCTGCCTGCGCGCGCAGAGCCCCGGGACTCGCGTAAGTCCTGGGGTTTTTTGAGGGGGGCGTGTCGGGGGCATGTCGGGGGCGGGGCCGATCGGCGTGGCGTTTTGGGGGCGGGACGCGGCATTTCGGGGGCGGGCCCGGGGGCGTGGTTTCGGCCCGGGGCGGCCCGGGGCGGGCCCGGGAGGCGTAAATCCCCCGACAAAGGTAGGGGGGGGGTTTAGATAGGGCCGGGGGGTGGGTTAGATAGAGGAAGGGAGGGGAAGGTGAGGGGAGGGCGAAAGCGAGTTCCCTCCGAGACTGCTCCGATTTCAGGAGCGGCCTTGGAGGGAACGGAGGCAGGCTGCGCAGCTTGGCGCGCGCCGGCTGCACAAAATCGGCAGCCTTGCGCGTGCCAATCCTGGATTTTAGCAGATACGCGTGTATCTACTAAAATCCAGCGTACGTTTGTTTGCGCCTGGTGCGCCAACAAAAGTACGCGAAGGCGCACTTTTTTAAAATCTACCCCCTAGTGTTTAGGCGATTAACAAATTCAAATAAAGATAAAGATTATTTAGAAAGTAACTACATTGGTGGCCTCTTACTTATCCTGCAGTTTATGTTTGTTATAGATCCTGCACAGAATATTAGTTTAATGAATGCTTGCTGATGGAAATATTTCCCAGGGAAGAATATGCGGAAGGCTTGTGTTTTTGTAAGGCAGGAGGAAACTTGTGCATTAGTAACCCTCTGACCTAGTAGGAGCATAATTAAGTGTCTGACACATCATTCTAACCAATGCTTGCATTCAGAGTCTCTGGCTGCTTTAACATCAAACTAGATTACTGACCTCAAAAACCATTAACTTGGCTGGCACGAGCAGTGTGTACCTGCAGCAGGCATAGTGGGATCTGGATTTACTGGGGGGGGGGCAGGAGGATCCTATACGAATAGAAAAATGCAGAAAATGGTTCTGGATTGTGTGTGAATGCTGTAATAAGTTTCTTTCAGAATGGCTCTGAGATACCATGTGTGTTTCGGGGATAGAGAGATCCTGTCTGTGTCCACCCAGTAGTGTCTCAATTTCCTGGTTATGCGTTAAACTTCAGAGGCGATACACACAGAATCCAGAACCTAACCCAACACACACATCCCACACACAAAGGGCCCGATGCACTAAGGCTTTTCTTACATTTAGTGTTATTGGGTAAAAAGCTTAGTGAATCAGGCCCAGAAAGAGAGAGAGAAAAAAAAAAACTGCGGGGAAAAGTCAGGAAATTGTGGAGTCTGCAATGTCCTTGCACCAGTAAGATATATGTATGGAAAGCCCTGCATGGTGCAAGCAGATTACTTTTGCAAATTAAACAGCCACTTTCCTTTGCTCCAGTAAAACAAGTGGGACCTCCCTAGTTCAACATACGGCTGCTTGTGGGAGTAGGCAGTGGCTCTGATATGAGGGAAGCCTGCTCCTTACTGAATAAACATAGGAGATTCCCATTCTATCAACACGGTCACCTGCTTCAGGGTGGAACGAAAAATGGTTTCTTCACAGCAGCTAGGTAGGTATGTGTGGCAGAAGCCAGAGCCATTCCAGCTGAAAACGAATTCAGGGGCTTTAAAAGGCATCGGACGGATCCACAGTGTGGGCTGCATGTAAGCAGTACGGCAGCTAAACAATTTGTCACCTCAGGTAGGATGAAAGTTTGGTTCTTTCCTTCCCCCTCTTTAATCATACAGAGAACAATATTCAAAAAGAGCTAAGTGCCAAAATTTAGGTCCCTAAGGGGGGCAATTTTCAAAAGCGATCGCCCGCGAAAAGGGACTTTTCGCGTGCGATCACTAAATGGGGGCGGAGTCAGCCCCGGAAGAGGAGGAGTCGGGGCGGCACCAGGGCCGATGCTGTGCAGACATCGCTGGAGGCGAAAGGTAAGGACCTTTATCGCTGCCAGTTTCACGCCGAATAACTACACCTTTTATGGCTTTTACAGGCCCGCCCGCCCCACACTTTGCCCCCCCGCCCCCATTACTGCTGGATTTTCTAAGGTCTGTGACCTTAGAAAATCCAGCTCTAAGTTAGAAAGCTATTTTCAGTCAATAGAATCTGAATTTCCAGCTGAAAATTCACCTAAATTTGGGTCCCTTAAACTTTTGTGCATAAATTTAGGACTGTTATTCATTTGTCTAGATTTAGGCTCCTACAGTATGTTAGATGCCTAGTGAAGGGTGGAGTGTGACAAAAATAATAATAAAAAAAAAATCCCATCAAGTGGGCTGAGGATGGGGGATCAGGGAGGGTGAATAAGGGGGAGGAGTTTCTCAATATAACCTCCCCCCCCCCCCCCCCCACCACAAACCAATGTCTCAGTCTCCCTTCCTCCCACCTCACTTTGGGGCCGATGCAATAAATCTTGTGTGGAAAATGGGTGCTCAGTGCACCCCAGCCACCTCTCCTAGGCAGGTGATCGAATATTTAAATGAGGGGTTGCGCTGCCAAGGAGGCACTAGGGACAAATGTGCGCCTCTAACGCCTCCTTGGCAGCGGGTGCTCAGGATACATGGCTGTCAGTGAGTTAGGAAAATGGAGATTCAGTTTTACAAGCGTCCGTTTTCCTAACCTGCGCACAGCCACGGGTTATGAATAGGGAAGCTTGTTAATTGTGTCCCTTTACCTAACCTGTCCACCGGCACACTTTTTTTTTTTTTTTTAAACCTTTTGGTGCCTCCGACTTAATATTGCCACTATATTAAGTCGGAGGAAGTACAGAAAAGCAGTATTTTTCTGCTTTTCTGTACAATTTCTGAGTGTAAAAATGTGCAGATCCGGTGCCTTTTTTATTTTTTGGATCTGGGGAGAATAGCTAATAGCCTCGTCGACATGCATTTGTGTGTGATGAGCGCTATTAGTTCCGCGAGGAGGTTGGATGCGCATTTTGGATGCGCTAATTCCCTTATAGAATAAGGGGTTATGGACGCCTGTCCAAAACCCGCGTCCAACCACAGGTTAAACAGTGCGCTCGGCTGAACTCACTGTATTGCCTTGGCCCCTTTTCTGCTGGGCTTGTGGATCCTTTTAGCTAAAGCCATTTGCACAACAAGCTCCTTCCAACCTCCCATATGCACACCTGGCTGGCTGATGCCCTCACTTTCTAAACACATTTAACTGCTTTGTCTCTCACTAGATTTCTCTGTTTGCCACAGGCCCAATATGACAGCTGTATGCTTCTTCATGGCTAGTAAATGGTTTTTAAAAACTTCCTATTTACAACAGTAATTTTCAGTTTGATACTTCAAGAAACAAAGTCTTAAGAGGAATATGAAGGGAAAAAAAAGCAAACACCACCCAAGAAATTAAAGGCATTCTAACATATTTTACAATTATAAGTCCACAATAAATAAGAGAACACAGTCTCAGTCGAAAGATCACCAAAATGGTGAAAAATAAGAAAAAAAAAAAAGAGAAAGAGAGGCTATTTATTCTAAGAGGATTAAAGATAGCAAGGAACTCTGTAAATTCTGGGATATAACCGAGATCTGGCTCATACAGATTATCATATCACTTAAGAACAGGGAAAGCTGCTTGAGGTCAGAAAAAGGTAAGAAACATTCACACAATTTCTAACCCATTTTCTTTTTTTTTCTGTCTTTTTACCAGTGCATGCTGTTTGTATGCAGTCTGAAACAACAAGTACTCCTCCTTTCCCCTTTCTCCCACTCACCTACCCCTCTAACCCCCACCACCCTTTCTTGGCTGTCCTAATGAGTTTTTCTGAGCATTGATCTGGAGTGTGTTCAGAGTTGTTCATTTGTGGTTGAACTTGTTTCTAACATAACTAGATTTTGCTAGCTAACTATAGCCTCTCTAAAACAAGTCATGGTAGAGTCACAGGTGATGTCACAGGTAGCTTGAGAAATATTGTTCTCGTGTTCTGTAGGATCATGTAATTTCCCGTCTCAGTAACCAGTGTGATACATCATGAAGTAATATATTCAGATTTGTCAACGGCTCTGCTTTAAGAGGAAGGAAAGGCCTTTTTTTTTTTTTTTAACCTTGTTTACATGGTCTTCTATCTACAGACTTCTTCATGTCAATCTTGTTGAATGAGACAATAAGCCACCTCCCTCCTTCTCTCACCAAATGCCAGTGCTTCTCATCTGGTTCTGCAGAGAACAGCCCTCTGTTTCCTAATCCAGCACTTCCCTATGGAAACCTGTTCCCCCCCCCCTCCCCCATATACAAAATGTCATTGCCTTTCATTGGGTAGGGGAGGGGCTGGAGTAGATACAGCCGCAGGCCCACAGCTCTTTGTTCTTCTGGGTCTCAGCTCAGTGTCAGTGGGAAGGGTGGGGGGCAGGGTTTGAGGAGGAGGTGAAGTCTGAAAGTTGGGGTGAGGTATTTTATTTAATTTCCGCTTTTCAGACACTTCAAAGTGAATTACATTCAGGTACTGTAGGTATTTCCCTGTCCCCAGAGGGCTTACAATCTAAGGCCTGGCTGCATCAAGCTGCAATGTTA
Organism: Rhinatrema bivittatum; assembly: GCF_901001135.1. Lineage (NCBI taxonomy): Eukaryota > Metazoa > Chordata > Amphibia > Gymnophiona > Rhinatrematidae > Rhinatrema > Rhinatrema bivittatum. The sequence goes on from NC_042619.1 coordinate 120,265,272, forward strand.
TTCCACAGAAGGGGGTCCCACTATCGCAAGTGGGGAGGGATTTTAGTGGCGATAGTGGGCCCCTCCCCTGAAAAAATATCCCCCTGCAATAAACTAGCGTGGCTTAGAGAATCTTCCTCTAAGTTTGTAATTGAGGCAATGGAGGGTGAAGTGATTTGCCCATGGTCACAAGGAGTGCCAATAGGATTTGAGCCATGGCTTCTGTTATTGTTTGTAAGGTTGTGGGTGGACCCTTGGACACTGTGGCAGCTGACCACGCCCACAGGGGGAAGTCCCGTCAGGGGCCACAGGCCAGGCTCAGCTTTGAGACACACAACACAGAGTTATATCTTTTATTAGACAGAGGTGGCAGTAGTGAGTAGAGATGAAGCCTGGCTGGGCTTAGGGTTCCTCAGGATACTGGAACAGCGATCCCTCAATAGCTGTGCTGTAGTGGAGAAACTGAGATAGTGAGTACAGTGGAGCATACACAGGGTTCTGGTATGGAGCCTCGTTGGTTGATTACTCACACAGCGGTTTCACCCAGAAGGTGACACAGAAGCTGGAATAGAGGCAGGCCCTCGAGGAGCGAGTACCTGGTACCAGGGAACAGCTCTGAGGAAATAAAGTTGGTAACTCACTGATGATGTAGGCAGCGGTTTCTTCCAAGCAGAAGCAATAAGTTCAGGCAGCGAGTCAGGGAACATGGGCCCTCGAGGAGCGAGTACCGGTTCCTGATAGCGATCTGAAAGAAATGAGAGAGGCCCCCGAGGAGCGGGTACCCCGTTAGGATAAAGTCCAAAAGTTGGAGAGGCAGTGTAGCTAGGTACGGAGAGCGAATCCCATCCATAAGGAGTCCTTTGCTAACTCAATTAGCTAGCAAAATGTGTAGGCTTTTGTATCCGGAATGCATGACGTCATCACAGGGGGACGCCCCTGAGGTTCGCGCCAAAGAGAGAATAAGAAGCAGGGCCGCGCGGTGCGCGCGCGCCCTATGGTACCTGGACAGCATGGCGGGATGCAGCGCCCAAGCTGGACCGGGGATGCCGGAGAGGACAGCAGGCAGACGCCCATCAACCGCGGAAGGAGTCGCAAAAAAGGTAAGGTGGGCAGAGTGGAGACGTCGGGCAGCGACAGTCGTAACAGCTTCCCTGGGTTGTTAGCCTACTGCTGTAACCACTAGGCTATTCTTCTAAGCCACTACTTGTAGACTTGCAGCAGTGTACAAATACTGTATAAAAAAATCATTTTATAAAATTTCATACATAAATTCCCAAGCAAACATAGAAAAACAAACATCAAAACCCCACATCACTAAAACCCTTACCCTCCACTTCCCTCTATCCACAAACTATATTCCAACATAATTTACAAACAGAAAACAGTATACTTGTAACTAAAACAATATTTCCATCATCAAACCATCCAAGACAGCAAATAGTTGATCAATTTTTTTCTCGTAAATAACCAGGGCCTTCAGCCTTTAAGATTTTAAAAGGTAACATAAGAATTTTATATTTACATCATGTGTGTGTGTGTGTCCCATATATATCAAATTACAGTACTCTAATCTTGAACTGATTAGTGCATGGGTAACTAAAGTCAAATTCTTTAAGGACAAATAAGAATGTAATTAGTGTCTGATATGCACATAACCAAAATAAGCTCTCATCACTGCAGGAATCTGCTTCTGAAACGTAAGCCCAAAATCAAATATTACTCCCAGGTTCTAGAGTGAAGTACATTAAGGTATGACGGTTTCATCAGTTAATATTTTGAAGCAAGTATGGCTCTCTTTTCCCCACTTGTAATATGTTTGGGGTGGGTGGGGGTAGTATGTGGGTAATTTTCAAAATTGTACTTTCAGTACTAGGCACAAAATTTAGGTACCTAAATCTAGGTAAATGAATAGCAGGCCTAAATTTAGGCCCCTAAATTGATGTGAATTTTCAGCTGAACACTTAGATATCTATTTTCATCCGAACTTAGAAGCCTATCTTAGGTACCTAACTTAGGAGTCTAAATTTAAGAGCTCACCTTTTCTTGAATATTGGCTTCTGAATAAATATTATAAGGGGACGGGAAAGAACTTGGATTAGACCTGGAATCCATACTGGAAACTCTGAACATCACTACAGTTTTCGCTCAGCAATCAAGCCGGAAGTATAGAGGCCTCTAGGGAGAAAACAAGCCCTTAAATCTTTTAAGAAATTATGAAGCCAATATTCAAAATTGAACTTAGCTGGATAAGAACTACTAATCTGGTTAAGTGGCACCATTGAATATGCGGCTATGGTCAGCGGGTGCTGCTTAGCTGGATAAGTGATTTATCCAACTAATGGGCCGATTCAGTAGGGTTTGGCCGTGCGTTTTCGACGCGCTATTTTTACCCCTTATACAGTAAGGGGTAATAGCGCGTCGAAAACGCGCGGCTAACCCCCCTGAAACTAATAGGCCCATCAACATGCAAATGCATGTTGATGGGCCTATTAGACATTCCCGCGCAATACAGAAAGTAAAATGTGCAGCCAAGCTGCACATTTTACTCTCAGAAATTAGCGCCTACCCAAAGGCAGGAGTTAATTTCGGCCGGCATCAGGAAAGTGTACAAAAAAGCAGAAAAAACTGCTTTTCTGTACACCCTCCGACTTAATATCATAGCGATATTAAGTCGGAGGCCCCCCCCCAAAAAAAAATCTGCCTGCAGGTTGGACGACGGATGCTCAATTATGCCGGCGTCCGTTTTCCGAACCCGTGGCTGTCAGCAGGCTCGACAACCGACACCGGTAAAATTAAGCGTCGGCTGTCAAACCCGCTGACAACTGCCGCTTCTGTCCAAAAAGGAGGCGCTGGGGACGTGCTAGTGTCCCTAGGGCCTCCTTTTTACCGCGGGCCCTAATTTGCATACCTTTCCTTAGTGAATCGCGCGCCCAGGAGAGTGGCCTGGGCGCGCTTCGGGAGAGGGGGCGCTCGCCGGCTCTCCCGCGTGGTTTACTGTATCGGCCCGTAAGTTTTTAGCAGAATAACTCAGGGGCAGGGAATGGGTGGATCAGGGAGGAATGGAGTTGGCTGGACCAGTTTACTGGCTAACTTGATATTCAGAGTTACCCAGCTGAATTATCCGGCCGTAGGGCTGTCCAAAAGTTAGCCAGTTTAACTTCTCCGGTTAAGTTTAAGGTAGCTGGGTGTGGTGAAACAGGGGTTTTGCATGCTCTGTGGTTTATTGTTCTGCCCTGTAACACTTTTCCTCAGAGAGCTCATTTCCTGTGTGCTGGCCTGCAGGGTGGTGTTTGACCTCTGTCTGCACTGTAGTTCAAGCAGAGGCTTTGGATGCTGCCTTGACTGAAGGTGGCTTGATCAGCATACACATCCCAGCAGCCCTGAGTACAAGTTACACTGAAACACCCTGCAGTGCCATTAGCCAGAAAGCTGACTGTTAATTCCGTGCACCCTGACTGGCCCTGGAGACAGAGAACGCCCCCTGAGGTTTCTGGAACTCTCCAGACTCGGCTGGGAGTACAGAGGGAGCAGATCTCTGGGCTGAGGCCCTGTTCAGCAACTATGGACAGCTTTTTCCTGACCTCCCCAGGTACCAGTTAAGTAGTAAAAAGTGTTCGGTTAACTTTTGTAGTATAATCCTTGTTGTTTTACCTGTTCTGCTTGCAGTTTAAATCTTTTATCCCCGGGGTGAGCAACCTTTCGAGTCTTGGGCCTCCCCCTTCCATCCATACAATTTGTTAGGCCCCCCCCCCACCCACCAAAGTTGGGTTACATCGTGTATATAATAATATATTTATAATTGTGTGTGTGTGTGTGTATATATATATCAAAATCTCTCACCAAGCAATCAGCTGTTTGAACCGTTTGCCAAATAGCAGGCAATCATGCTACCAGCCAGAAACTCAAAATTCCAGTTTTGATTCTCTTCAGGTTGCTGATAGGAGCAATCAGATAGATACACACACACAGACAAAAGAGAGGCAGATACCACACCACAGCCAGACAGGCACCTCACATTAACAGCAGCACAGACTCCTTCCACGTTCTGAATTAATACAAAACCCTATACAGCAAACCTATCATAATGAAACAGTAGTAACACCATGAACTCAAGCAAGAACCCTACCTGTGAAAAAGCAGCACTGTAAATATTACACGGTGTCCCAGAATACCAATACACCAACTGCTGGGGAAATGAAACAAACCCGATTGCTACATGTTAGCAAAATCTCTCACCTTGGTCACACGCACAGAGCAGAGACAGACCCTCACCAAATACAGAATAAAGGATCACAAATTAGAACCAGCAAAATATAGACAAAAACTGAAATGGAACCCCCCCAAGAAGCCAGATTCTGTCTACAATGTAACAATGGAAAACCAGAACCAGCAATTCTCATAAAACAATAAAATCAAGAAACATAAAGCATCAATTATAATAGTAGAATCATACTAATAAAAGAATACATATTTCAAAACTACTGACAAAAAGAACAATATCTATTAAAGTCATACATTTTTTTAAATTTCCCAAGCACCAATAAAATATTTCAAAACAGCACACATATCATATAACACCTAATAATTAAAACTAATTAGGATTTTAAAAAAAGCCCCTGCTGTCCATACCAAGGAACTGGATTTCTAGTTACTCCTGAGATTGTTGAGGATTAGGGGGCTAGGGGGACACTCAAACTTTATCCACTCTCACTTACACACACTTGCATGTTCATTCTCTCTCACACACACACATATATACATGCTCTCATACATACCCATATACTCTCATACATAGACTCTTAAGTCCCTCTCTCCCTCATGCACACACAAGCTCTTACGCCCCCAGATTCCCTCATATACACAGGCTCTTACCCACAAAGACCCCCAGGCAGGCACCCATTTTCTCTCTCTCTCTCACACACATACACAGACACACAGACCCCAAGTAGGCACTCATTCTCTCATACACACACAGGTCCCCAGTGAAACATCACTTTAAAAACAAAAGGATAGCAAAAAAAAGACAGGGATTTGTTTGAGATGTTCTGAAAAACAGAGCTAGGAAGCAAACAGATTCTCACCCTTTCTAACAAGGGGAGTCAGAAGCCTTAGGTTTCCTAGTTCTCAGACAATAGAAAAAAGTGCCAGGCAGGCACATTTACACTTTCTATAGTCTTGCCTGGGTCTTGGCCTTTTGGCTGAGAGGAGGTGATCCCTTCAGGCTGGGTAACAGCAAATGATTGGCCATGAGCTTAGCTTAGCTGAAATCACTGATAGCTGAGACTGCTAAGAGCCTGAATCACTGAGCAATATGCAGCCCATGAGCTTAGCAGAGCTGTGAACCTAAGCAAGGGAAAACCCTTGTAATGAAGAGGAAGAAGAGCTTAAAGACAGCGGCAGATCCAGAGGTGGAGTTGGGGACCACAGTGGTGGATACGGATGTGACCCTGGGTCCCCCAGGAGGAAGGGAACCCAAGCAGCAGATTGAGAGGGGACCCCTGCAATGGACTGGGAGGTGGAGTTGGGTCTCCCCAGGAGGGCACAGACCCCAGTGGCAGACCAAAAGGTGGAGTCAGGACCCCCTGGAGGATGTGGATCAGGAGGTGGAGTTGGGCTTCCCCAGGAGGGTGGGTACCCCAATATTGGACCAGGAGGTGGAGTCGAAGTAGCACAGAGGAGATGGCAGCAGTTTAGACACAATGGACCCCACCCCCAGGCCAGCACTGCCCACCAGCCCAGTTGCAACTTTTCACATAAGTGAGACTTGGGGAAAAAAGGGGAAGGATAATAACACTTGATTAGGTGGGAAGACAATAGGTCCCTCCGATTTTATATAGTGGTATACTGTGGGGACCAATAAACTCAAATTGCCAACTATTACATGTTCTTGCTATCTTTTAGAAATGTATACAGTTATAAGGCCTGAGACTACTAACCATGAGTAGATGAGTGTGCAGTTTGATATCCTATTAGCGATGTACATTGTCATGTAGAAATGTACATACTTATATAGTCTAATAAGCCTGTATATATTTGTACATACTGCCAGCCTTGTTCACAGGCTCATTTGTTTTCCTGAAGTGAAGGGAGGGAAATCCCACCCACTAACACCTTCTTCCTCAGGAGGAGGCACCAGGCGCCAAGAACATGACGACTGACGGAGTCTCCCCCAGGGAGGCTGCTGCCAGGTCAGTCCCAGACCCAGGGATGCCCCACGAGGTGAGCAGTCAAGGGGGCGTTGCATGCAGGACTGGGTCTGACAAAGGCTTATTGAGCTGCTGGGGATCTCACACTTTACTTGCCCTGTAAGGGAAGCCTGCTTGTCTGTTTGCTTTTTCCCTCTTGCATATTGTAAGTCAGGAATCTGTATTATGTTTAAAAAAATTTTTTTTCTTCACTAAAACTATTGGTGAAGCAAACCTTTTGAGGTTTGTGCCTGAATGAGACCCTGACAAGATTGTGGCAGCCCTCCTCAGAGATCAGGTTGTTAACCTGACCGACTCTGGCTGCAGCTTTCTTTTTCTCCTGCTTTCTACACAGGCCAATGGACTTAGTCCTGCCTGAAATACAGAGGGGAAGTAATTGTAGTGAGTAGGAGCTCAGTTGAGCTAGGGTTTTTTTTTTTTGCTTCTATGGTTTATTTTTTTGTTAGCTGCAGTCAGTAAAGCATTTTTGTCTATCTGCAATGCTGCTGAGAAGCGGACCACACCCTAACCTTTACCTTGTCTGCTGATCCAGAGAACTCCTGCCTCGATGGTTTCATGAGAAGAGACCTTGCGGTTTGAAAGCTAAAGCAAATCTGTTTCTTCACAGCTTCGACAATGGCTGCAGGGAGTCAACAACAACGGATTCAGTGCCCTGCTACAGCAGGTGCAGGCCTTACAAAAGCAGTGCAAAGAATTGATCAAGTTATGGCAACAGAAGCGCCAGCAGTTAGAAGCTGCGACACACTTTATGAGCAAGTGTCAGCAGTTAGAGGCTGCCCACACCCACCGCAAACAAAAATTGCCAACAACTAGAGGCTGCAGTGAAAAAGAATTATCCAAGCCCCTAGTCCTCTGCACCCAGAGCGATTTGATGGAAAGGGGGCGCTACTGAAGGTTTATGCACCAATGCGAGTTGCACCTTAAGCTCTACCCAGAATTCTTCAATGATGATGATGATAAGAAAGAAACTGTGCTGGGTAGTGACTCTGCTCACAGGCGATGTCTTAACATGGGCTACTACCCTGATGGAGCGGGAACCAGGTATTACTTGGGACATATTTCTCCAAGACTTAAAAAAAAAAAAAATGTTTTGTTGATCCATTCCAAAAGCACATTGCGGAAAGAAGCTTAATTCATCTACAACAAGGGAAAGCCCTGTCCTCTTCTATGTTTTCCAATGTCTGCTTTCACCAGTTGCAGCCAGATGTGGGATGGAGAGAGGAACTCTTGAGACATCAATTCCGTCTGGGTCCAAGAGAGGAAATTAAGGACGATTGGCTCGAATTGAACCTCCTCACTTCCTGGAAGATATTTTTATTTATTTAAAAAAATTTTTCTATACCATCGTTTAGTGGTATACCATCACAACGGTTTACAGAAAGGCCCATAAATAAGTCTGGTTTGGTTTATAATTTAACTAGTAGGTGCCAATACATTTTCGGTTACATGATCAAATAATATACACTATATGGATCGTGGATTGGGTATTCCAGTTATGCTTAATAGAATATCCATACATAAGATATACTGTACTTACTCAAATTAATACTTAGGCATGAGAAAAATAATAAAGCAAGGATCTCTGCTATGTGGTGGCTTTTACCTGTGTGTAGGAGTTCTTTTTCTTTAGTATTCCTTACTCCTCACGCTCACTATGAAAAGCTTTTTTTTAAGAGCCATGTTTTTAAACTTTTTTTGAAGAGTTTTAAATCTCTCATTAATCTTATTTCGAGTGGCATTGTGTTCCATAATATTGGACCGGCCAGGGATAGTGCTCTCTCTCTCACTTGCGTCAGATTTGCTGTCTTTACAGAAGATATGATTAACACCTGTATCTGGATAGACACATGTCTGGATGAACATCAAGAGGAACGAAGAGGCGAATTGGAATGGTCCCGCTCCCTTTTACTGAACTCTTCTCTGGTGGCTGACGAAAAAGACATTCAGGAGCCCATGCAGGTCTGCTCTGCCTTGGCCTGTGAGCCAGGTTCCAGGACACTCAACAACCTCAACCACGACCTTGCTCTCATTGCCTGTGGTGTGGGGGCATGGGACATTTTATGGCTCGGCTCATGGAGTAATATATAACCCTTAAGCAGACGGACCTCAAGCTATTGGGGGCATGCAAAATCAAGGATACCCCAGAAGCAATGGAACAGGAAACAAGGTTGAGCAGAATGCCTGTGTGGTGCAGTCCCAAGTAGTGATAACCAGGCAAAGGGACCAGTTCTGAAGGTCCAAATTAACAGAACAGACCTGGAGAGCCTGCTTGAGGGAAGTGGTGAAGCCTCTGATGTTGAAACTGGACATGTCGGACAAATTAGACACAGTAGTCCTACCCACTATAACTCAACTGGATGAAACTGTCTGGTACATACAGAAAGATCTACGGGTAGTGACCCAAGTCCTGCAAGAAGAGTTCTCTAGCAGAAGCCAGGACATCGGCGGAAAACCCTCAAGGCCCTGTATTCGCAGGTGGGATTTTCACCACTAAAGAAAGGAGCCGTTGATGGAGAATTAACCTTGTCACAACCAAAAAAGGGCCCCCAAGTATGGAGACCTTATGAGACTCAACAGACCAGCAATGAAGACCTGAGGTACATGGACACAGGCTTGGAGATGGGCATTAAGGACTTGGGCCTGCCTCACATTAACTGCATCATACAGGCAGCGGATCCACCGTCACACCTGACTATGGCATGAATTACTGGCTCTGATTTTTTTCCCTGTTTAATTTTTTTCCCCCCACCTTTTATTTTTAGTGTATACTCATAGCTTTGCAACAATTTTGGCCCTGTCTTGGAGTAAAAGCCTTACTATATATGTAAATGTTTAGCTAGATGTTATATATATGTAACCCCTGGGATGGCTGAACCCAGATAGTGGTTCCAGAGACCATAATCTCAAATACAGTGTTAGGTGGTAAACTTCCCATAATGTTAAAATGTCTTAAACTGGAAGGTTCCCTGAGTGGGGAGGGAGGGGGGAGGGGAAGATAACTTTCTAGGCCCTTAGCATTGCAGATACGTAAGTCCCAGTTCACAGTTATTGTATACAGCAGTGATAATGGCAGCACCCTTTAAGTTATCAGTCTCTAGGTAACAAAAAGCACACTGGGAGCTGACTTTGGTAACTTGCACTGAGACGTATTGAAGTGATGAAAATTTTGACAGCTGTTATGGTTTACTTATCGATGTTACAAGTAGCTCTTAATAAATGTGTGTTGTCCTGTTAAAATTTAAGATGGTAAAGTGAATTAATTCAGTCTTTAGTCTGATGCTTCTCCCATCCCATTGGCATAGGGCAAGTTAGAGATTTCCCCTCCCAATGTAAGTGAAGTATTAAAGCTGAAATCCATTTTTCACAGTCATTTATCTCCTACCTCTCCAAGTTATCTTCTCCTTGCAGTACCTGAATGGTACCAATTCTTCTCCTCTTCTGTACTCTAGTATTAGAGCGATACTCCTGTTACTCTCCTTCTCCAACATTTCCAGTAGATGTACATGAATGAGTCCATCCCAACTCCTTCCTCCTTCTTCTCCCATCCTCTCGGGTTCCAGCATAGTGAAGGGACCTCTCCCTTTGATGATAAAGCTGGCTCCCTAGTTAATGGGTATTCAGAATTCAAATAAATGAGCGTCAAAAATAAAAAGGGATAGTGAAGGCGGAAAGAAACTCTCATTCAAATAAAAGGCTCCATGGAGGCTTTTAAACTGAAAGGGAAAGAACGGGGGACAGCCATGGTATGCTGCCCGTGGAAGGGAAACAGAAAATCCTCACCTTAAAATGGTTCTCTGAGTATTTCTATTAGAAGAACACACCATGTGATCCAAGATGGCCACTGATGAATGAACGGCTGACGCCGAGCTCCGGAGCTAAATTTCTATTTTTGCTATATTTCCTGAATACTCATATTTACCTGAAAGCTTCATTGGCAATATGCCTCACACAAAGCGAAAAGCAAAAATAAGAGACATAACTTCGACTCCGATTCCAACTACGAGGCAGCCCTGGATCGAGGAAGTCTTTGCCGGGCTGGTGCAAACGCTGCCTGAGGGAGGGGCCGCTGGCGGTTTCAGCGGAGAGCAGACGCTGAGCCCCTTGGCCGTTGAGACATCTCTGAGCCCAGGCGCGCCTTCCACACCAGATCCCCTGCTCGGGAAGTTGGGTCCTGAGCAGATTTCAGCTGCTCTGCTGGAGGAAGACACCCAGAGAAGGAGTGAAGGAGGTACACTACCTTCGGAGAGCCCGAAGTCAATGGGCTCCTGGGATCGACCAGACGAAGCACAGCATCGAGCCGAGGAAAGAAGTGAGCCCTTGGAAAAGAGAAAGGGAGAAGAGGAACTACGCGTTGTGTGTGAGGTTCCTGAATTTAATCCTACTAAAGTAACATTAGCAGAAATTCTGAAAGCTATATCATCTATGGAAAAGTCGATTACTTCTTTAACTTTAATGGTGAAAGAAAGTATTGAGAAACATCAGAACATAGAAAATAGAGTTGGAAATATGGAAACTTCTATCAAGGGAATTGAACAAAAGGTAGTAGAGTTAGAAAAAAATTCAAGGGAACTTGATTAAATCTGAAAATATCCAGATTACAAAAATGGAAAATCTTGAAAATTATCTAAGAAGGAATAATTTAAGAATACTCAACTTTCCTAAGCTTAGGTTATTATCCCACCGGGAATTACTTAAGAGTTATCTACAGAACGTGCTTAAAATTCCTGAACAAGCAATGCCTACGATTGTCAGAATATATTATTTACCTCAGATTGATAAGGGGAAAAACCAGAACAAGATGAGAAGGAAAATCTTTCATTTGACCTTACATCTATATTGGAAAAATCACATGAGTTAATTGTGGAAGAAAAAGCCACTCTTTTTGTCCAGTTTGCCACTTTGTCAGACAGAGACTTAATTTTGAGAACTTTCTTTCGCAACCAACATCTAAAATTTTATGGATATCCATTAAAAATATTTCCGGATATAACTAAGAACACACAGATCAAAAGGAAAAGATTCATTGCCATGACATAAGATGTTCTTGCAAGAGGAGCCAAGTATATGCTCAGATATCCATGCTATTGTTTGATTACTTATCAGAATTCACGATATATATTTAGAGAGTCAGATCAACTGTGAGTTTACCTCGAGTCCCACTCTAAGTAATTTCCAAGGGAGTAGGATGGCATAAATGTAAAGGCACTGGTTAATTTTGAAGCAATATGTAAATTATATTTGATAGTATTTCCTAGTATAGCTGCTTTAATTACATTTTGGATCTCCTAATTTCCTATATACATGACACATGGGGAAAATAGTTTTTCTTTTGATATAAATTTTTCTTTATATTGTTAATCCTGATATATGTTGTCTAAATCTTGAACTTCGCTTATCTAATTTCTGCAAAATCTGCTCCACAAACTTCTCCAAAATAGAATGCATATACTCTGCATGGTCTGATGCTTTCCCTACCACTGTTTCCACTGCGGCATCTTCCTCCGAAGCCGAGTCATCCAAGCAGGTCCCATGCCCCTCTCGAACACACTCGGAAGATTCTATATATTTAGCCTTCCCACCTGCTCACATCGCCGGCAGCGAATCATTGCAGGAGCTTTTAGATTGTGTCATCTTTGAAGATTTTCCAGCAAAATCCAGATAGGATAGACTTAATATGCAAATTTGAGCAGAAGCTCCAACAAGCTGTGACTGCCCTGATCACCGCATAACCGGAAATCCAAGCCTGATACTTTTGATGCAACTCCAATATTGATCTCTGCTTCAATGGCAAGAGATAAGGGGGAATTGGAGTCAGACAACAACCAACAAGGGCCTTAACTTTCATGGTCTAGGAAACAGCTAAGAATGAGGGTGGCCTGTACGACAGACTGGATGGACCGATTGGTCCTTTTCTGCCGCCATTTCTATGTTTCTATGCAAGAGTAAAGCTTGTGACAGCTGGAGGCCCAGACGTCAGGCCTAAACAATAAAGGATTCCTAGCTGTGCCAATCTCACAATAAAGGATTATTAGCTGTGCTATCATTACAGGGCATTGTTACTCTCAACCTGGATTAATTAAAAAAAAAATATGTAAGTTTACTTTCCAAGCATCGGTCTTGTTCTTTTTCTTTCACATTTGTGGCTACGCTTGACCGATTTCCGATTTCTTTCTTTTGACCTTCCCTAAACTTTGGAACTCCTTACCCGAGACTCTACGACTGACCACTGAAGCAAAGAAATTCAAACGTGAACTTAAAACGTGGTTATTTCAAAATGCCTACAACCTAATTTAAGCTTTTCTGAAATCTGTACTTGCCCCTTCATGGACAAACTTACCATGAACCCAATTAAAGTACACAATGCCTCATTACTTTCCAACTCAGCCTAAATTCAAATTTTTGGGACTTCCTCTTCTCTCCCCTCACTACTTATCCCTCCAGCACCCTCTGTCAAAAATACTCCCTCATCCCCGCTTCCTCACCCCTCCCCTGACCTCTTGCTAAAATGTATGATTTTTTAACACATCTAGTGACTGTAATTGTCTACCTATGATATTTATGTCATGATGTAAACCGTTGTGATCTTCATTTGGAATGACAGTATATAAAATGGCTAAATAAATAAACAAATTAGATGGAGATTTGTCTTCTTATGAATTTCATAAAACAATGTAAGTATTGTTTTATGAGCTGCAGGCTTCTGGACTCCTCTTTCATTGTATAGCGTGATGATACCCTGTATTGGACATCAAAAGCATTCCACCTTAGCTCTTTCCATGTAAGTTCCTTGTCTTTTATTTCACCCCAGGAGTAAAAATTCCTCAATGTGAAGGTTCAAAAAGGAGGGTTTGACTTTTATATTAATCTAATCCTACACTTATATCCTGCCCTTTTAGACCTATAAGACCAGCCACAATGGTTTACAGCAAATGGAAATACATATTTATAAATCGGATTACAAAATACAGCACAATAAAAATTATTTATATATATATATATATATATTTTTTTTTTTTTTTACCCATTTACTCAATGCATAATTAAGCTGGGGAACTCATTGCCAGAGGATGGGACTAAAAGTTATTAGTGAAGCTGCGTTTAAAAAGGATTTGGACAAGATCCTGGAGGGAAAAGTCCATAAACAATTATTATGACGGCCATGGGGAAATCAATTTCTTATCCCTGGATTTAGCAGCTTGGAAACTATCTACTTTTTGGGATCCTGCCAAATACTTGTGGTCTGGATTGACCACTGTTGGAAACCGATACCGGACTTGATGGACCTTTCATCTGACTCAGTATGGCAAATCTTTTGTTTTTGTCTTCTTAACTTGGTAAACATGCACGGTGAACCTGCTCCATAGCTCCAAGCTTGTGTAACTGGTTTACCAAAGGTACATTCTGATTGGTTTAGGGTTCTTCCATAGGCATCTATCAGGTGGTGTGGTTGGCCATGGGTGGAACTCATTCACTGTGAAGATAAGAATTATCTTCCAGTCCCAGACTTCCAAAAGAATAGAGACATACCATCTCCTTTCTATCTGGTTTTGACTTTTATTTACAAAAAGAAAATTGGTTGAATGGGTTGCTCTTCCACAGGAAACGGTAAATTTAATAGTTCTAAATTTCTGTTTGGAACATAAGAATTACCAAGCTGGGTCAGAGCAATGGTCCATAAAGCCTGGCATCCTGTCTCCAAGTGTGGCCACTCCAGGTCCCTTAGAAGTGTCCTTAGATCCCAAAAAGGAAAGCCCATTCCATGCTTCTCACTATTGGAAGTGGGAGGTAGAGATATCTAAAGTTACCCAGCTAAATAATGGTTAATGGACATGTCCATTAGAAACTTATCCAAATCTTTTTTAAACTGAGCTCAATTATCAGCCTTGACCACATCCTCTGGCAGTAAATTCCATAGTTGAATAATGCATTGCCTGAAAAAATACTTTCTAGAATTTGTTTTAAATCTGCTACTGATTTGTTTCATGAAATATTCCCTAGTCCAGTTGAGTTACTATAAAACAGCTTAGGTATTTCCCTCTTCTCAAAGAGTTTACAATCTAAGTTGACACCTGAGGCAATGGATGGTGAAGTGACTTGCCCATGGTCACAAGGAGTAGTAGCAGGATTTGAGTCAGGGCTTCCCTGGTTCATATCCTGCTGCACTAACAGTTAGGTTACTCCTCTGTTCTAGCAGTGCTATCTAACCCATTACTCCATGGCTCCAATAGCAAATTCAGAGCAATCTCTGAGACCCCTGTGCTAGCGTCTTCTATTTCTGTGACCCTTGTGCTACTGCCTAGGTCAGAGCTTTCCAAACTGTGTGTCGCGACACTTTAGTGTGTCGCCCGATCCAAATAGCAGCAGGGCCGGCGGAAGCAGGGAACTACAGCAGGAAGGTCGGCGGGGCCGTGGTGGAGCTTACCTCACCATGGCCCGAAGAAAAGGGTCACGTTCACTCCTCCTCCTTCCTGCCTGCGCAGCCCCGGAAGAAAAACATTGCCGGAGCCGCGTGGGCAGGAAGGAGGAGGAGCATCTGCCGTGTACAGAAGAAGAGCAGCGTTAATGGGCCGCCACATATCCCTTGTCATGGTGGCCCAAGAAGAGGAGGAAACCCGGTAGTAGGGCCGCTGTGAGAATGAGAACCTGATTGTGTGTTTGAGGGAAGAAGACAGATGGAGAGAAAAGAAATAGAAAAAAAAAAGACCCTGTAAAAGGAATTGTCAGATAAACAAGAAAGGGAAGATGGAAAAAAAAAGCCTGTGACCAACCGATTAGAAAACTAAGATCAGACAGCAAAGGTAAAAAAAATTACTTTTTAGTGATTGGCATATGTTATCTTTGGGAATGTGCAAGAGTAGCACTTTCTCTGTGCCGATCTCGCAATGTACGAGATCGGCATGGAGGAAGTGGAAGCCCACAAATATTTAATACCGCGGGTCCTGCACAGAGGAGGCAACAGAACGGGCTTCAGTGCCAGTAGCAGCAATCAGCACATCCCCAAATATCCACATGGCAGCAGTGACAGCAGTAGCAGAGGAATGAGAGAGGCTCTGAGGTTGCTGGCAAAAGAAAGAGAGGGGGGTCTGCCTGGGGGTGTATGTGTGTGAATGCATGGATGCCTGCCTGAGGCTGTATCTGTGTATGAGAACGAATGGGTGTCTTCCTGGGGTCTGTGTGAGAATAGGTGCCTGTCTGTGTGTGTGAGAATAAAGTGGCGCCTGCCTGGGGGTCTGTGTGTGTGTGTGTGAGAATGAATGTGTGCATGCCTGGGGGGTGGGGAGGGTGCAGTGTGAGAATGAATGGGAGCTGCCTGGGGGGTCAGTGCGGGTGTAACATTATGTAATCCACAAAAATGTATGTATATATTTAAGGAAACATACATAACTTGTTGAAATACGTTTTGTTCGTTTAACCTTTAACCTCTGGTTTGCTAGTAGACTGAATTACTGTGTCGTGAAATTATGTTTGTCTAAAAAGTGTGTCACCAACATGAAAAGTTTGGAAAGCTCTGGCCTAGGTTATCTTGTGACACTCCTTTACTTTACTGAAGGTAATGCCCTGCCTCATACTGATTCTGTCTTTGTCAACTACTGTGTGGCAGCTTCTCAAGAAGGCTCCTGTTCTTTCGCCCTATTTGGAACATGCCCAGACGCACTCTGGGATCTACCTGTAGGGAGTCTGCAAACACACAGGATCTCCTAAGTTATACTGCAGGGGCTACAATTGTTGAGACTGAGAAACTCCCTTAATGCTTCGAAAGAAAGGTTGAGAAACAAAAAAAAAAAATGATTCATCTTTTCCCTATGACCTACAGCCAGGTACAGAACCGGATTTAAGATTTTGGTGCCATAGGAAGGACTGGAGAGAGTTAGGGCGTGGGGAATTGGGGTGGTGGTGGTGAAATAATAAGGTCAAGTCTGTCACCTGGCCAAGTGGGGCCGCAGACCAGCAGCTGTGTAAGAGCTCCTGCTGCGCCAGCTGCAGCATGGAGGAATGGTGCCATGCCCCCTGATGAGGCATGCTGGTGTTCCCTGGGCCACAGTGATGCCCCTTTGACCGTGCACAGCACTAAAGCAAGCAGAAACAGGATCCTCTTAGTCCTTGGCCATTGGCATCTTCAGGAATTCCCTATCTCTAAAACTGAGCCTGGCCAGATGGTCCCCCACAGTAAAAGAGCCACATACAAATATGTTCCTCGCTTTAATCTTAAAATGCAAGCTCCATTTGATTTAGTGGTTTCTAAAAAATCTTATGGTTTAAGACAGAAGGCATTACCATAAATTACCCAGTTTCTGTGTTTTTTTTTTGCCACCCCCTCTTCTTCTTCCATTGATGTATTCTGATGTATATACAGAGAGCCATCTATTTCTAATGAAGACTGCAGCACTTTCATTTAATAGATCACTTCTCAGACTTTTGGGCTAGATCAAATATCTGTGTTCCTGAGCAGGGAATGGCCCATTTTTGGCTGAGTAAGGGCAGAGGTACCAAGTGAGGTTTTTTTTTTGTTTTTTTTTTAATATTCCACCTCTCGAGGTTTTAAAGAAAGATTTCAAGATACATTCCTTACCACGTTCAGAAACACCAGTAGCTAACAAGGTAGCACTTATACTTACAAACTCTTGGGGCCTGGAACAGCCCAACGAATCTACCCCCTCAGCTGCAGGAGAGAAATCAGATGAGGGGCCAGGAACAGTTACCCCAGTCCTACTTTGTGGCAGGTAATAAAACCTTTTTAATAACCGGGAGCTCCTCTGGGGGAAATTGTAAAATTGCAAGAAAAAAACCCCTAATTATATCTCTAAAATTCAAGAGAAGTCTTTTTTTGGGTACGAGACTCGCTATTTTTCCAGATGGGACTAGAGAGCAACTCAGATCAGACAGAAATAATTTCTTCAAACACGACAGAGAGTCTTATTGTTTGGAGCCAGTTTCAGTTAAGATTTCCATGAAAGTGTCACATCAAGTTGAATAATAATAAGTTCATTTTTTAGGACCCCCCTGAACATCTAGGAAAATGTCTTCAGGACAAGGGAGCAGGTCCATAAGATGCAGGTCATGTAGTTTATTCCTGGGGAGATTTTTCCTTTCGTAATTTCTTTTCTGCTCCCCCCCCTCCCCCGCTTAGGTCATCTATATACAGAAATTACAGTAATTTTCTAATTTAGATCAATCTATTATTTTGAATTATATGGAAGCAATTGTTCTGTTTTCCTTTTGTTTTGTTTTTTTTGCTTCTTGATTTTCTTTGTAAAATGAAAATTATAAATAAAAAAAAAAACCCAAACCCACCTTTCACAACTGGTCAGCCACTTCAACGTGGGTTACATTCAGGTACAGAAGGTATTTCCCCATCCTCAGAGGGCTTACAATCTTAAGAGGCCCATTTACTAAATGTTTTCTCCCATTGCATGTACATGAGAAAAATGCTTAGTAAACACAGGGCCCTAAGTTTGTACCTGAGCTAATGGAGGGTGAAATGATTTTCCCAAGGTCACAAGGAGTGTAACCTGGATTTGCACACTTGTTTAAGTTTACTGAGATGTATTAAATGCCTCAGCCGGAGCACGAGGCAATGTACAAAACTGCACACATAAAACGGCGTTTCAAACTTTTAAATAACAAATCCAAATAAAACAACATTAAAATGCGGAATACATAAAAAAAACAAAAACTTGAACTGGTAAAGCCATAAACTTAAGCAAGACTTAAAACAAATCACCAGTCCAAAGGCAATCAGGCCGCTATAGTATGGACGTGGTAAAAAAAAAAGCGTGTCCGTTTCAGCGCCTGCTCTTTGAACGCGCGCACAGCCCCCTCTCCTGGGCATGCGATACACAATGCAAATGATGGGTCGCGCTAAAAGGAGGCGCTAGGGACAATTGCGCGCTTCTAGCGCCTTCTTGGCCCAGGAGAGGTGGCTGTCAGCAGGTTTGGAAAACAGACGCTCAATTTTTGGAGCGTCTGTTTTTCCCTAACTGGTGCACAGTCACACGTTAGGAAAACAGATGCTCCTAAAATTGTGCGTCTGTTTTTCTAACCTGACCCGCCGCCACATTTTTTTTTTGTAGTGATATTAAGTGGGAGGAACCAAAAGGTAAAGAAAATGATTAAAATAAAATTTAAAAAAGAATGTGCCGGCGGGTCAGGTTAGGGAAATGGACGCTCAATTTTAGGAGCATCCGTTTACCTAAAAATACTGCTTGATATTAAGTGAGAAGATGTACAGAAAAGCAGTATCTTCTGCTTTTCTGTACATGTGATGAGCGCTATTAGTTTGGGGTGGGGAGTTTGGCCGCGCGTTTGATGCGCTATAAGGGGTAGTGGATGCGCGTTGAAAACACGCATCCAACAGCAAGTTAAACAGTGCGCACTTTACAGTATCAGCCTGAATGTGAATAAACTGGTCTTAAGGAGTGTCTTGGAAGTTTTAAGCCACTCAAAGCATCGAAACAATTCAGACAAAGAGTTTCAAACTGCAGGTGCCACTAGCGAGAAGGTACATTCCCTAGTGTCGGCCAGGCAAGCCTGTTTAATTGAAAGCACGTTTGAAAGATGTTGTTACGAAGAGCACAAGGATCTCTCAGGTTGGTAAAGTCTTAAGTAGGGCATTTGCCCAGGGGAGGTAATTGTGTTAATCATTTTAAAGGTCATGACACAGATTTTGAATTGTATTCTAAATTTGAGTGGAAGCCAATGCAACTGGATAAGGACAGGTGTAATGTGTTGACGGCGATCAATTCCAGCAATTAATCTAGCAGTGCAGGGTGGATTCCAGGAAAATAATCAGCCTGGGGGATTTTTTTCAAAAGTGGCTCATGGAGTATCTGACTTCCTTGTGCACTGTCCCTGCAGCACATGTGTCAACAGCTCCCAAAAGCATGTTAAGTCAACCTTGTAACCTGGCAAAATTGAGCCAAAATAGCTGCAAAATAAACTTCATCTTTCCTAAATTACTGAGGCTTTGAGCACATTCTAGACCAGGGTAAGCAGAGCTGAAGCCCCGATTCCATCCATGCAAATTGATTGGGTCCCCCAGAAGTCTGCTTATATCTCTTACAAAGATATGTCCTGGATTCCTGGTCTGGCCAACCAATCAACTCTTGAACCAGTTGCAAATAATGAGACAACTACACTGCCAGCCAGTGTCAGACACACATACATGCTCAGTCACACAAACAGATTTTTAGATTGCAGAAACTTTATTGGCACATTACACACTGACACACTTTTTCTCAGACTCTCTCTCTCTGACACAAAGACACACCCAGACACTTTGAGAGTATGTGTGTGTCTGTGTCAGAGAGAAAGTCACCCACACACTCTCGCTCAGATACAAAAAGGTAGATTTTAAAAGCCTTGCAGTAGCAAAGTGGCGCACGTATGTTGCGTGTGCCGGCTGAAGAAAATTAGGTTACACGCGTCAGTACTGGCTCCGCCTCTGGAATGCCCATGCTCTTTCCCTTTTCCACCCACTTTCAACTCAGGGTGGGTTTTTGGGGGAGCAGAGTTACAAGGGCCTATAGACCTTTGTGCCCTAGGTGGTTGGGGGGGGGGAATGGGGGGTGTTGCTTGCAACTTTCTCTTCACACACTTATACACATGCTCTCTCTCTTTCTCTCACTTACACACAGGATTTCAATCACATAATCACATGCTCTCTCTCACCCACACAGGCTCTGTCACATACTGACATACATGCTTTCTCTCTCACTTATACATACAGCTTTTAATCATACACAGAAATGATCTCTCATACATACAGGCTCTCAATCACACACTTACATACATGCTGTCTCTCACACACAAACGATGACAATCTCACATAGACACATGTTTTCTCTCACACACAGGCTCTCAAACACACATGCTTACTCACACTCACTCTCTCTCTCCCCCTACCGAAGTACAACTGCTGGCAGCAGCAGCAGTAGTCTCCTCCTCTTCTAGCCCTCATGGCCTCAAGAAAGATGTCCCATCGACCACGGGGGGGGGCTGACGTTGTTCCTCTTTTTGCTCCGGGCCAATATTGCACGCATTTGTAAATTACCAGGGTCTCTTCTTTCCTTGTGCATGGCAGTTGCACACCACTTCCTCTTCCAAGCCGAGGGGACAGGAAGAAGAGACCATGCTGCTAGTGCCACTGACTGGTGCATTCTGCCCGGGCTATCAGCATTTCAAGCCTGGGTGGAAGAAGAGTTTGCATCTCGCTGGGGCAAGGGGAGTAGCTGGACCAGTGAGGGACCGGGAGGTGTGGAGACACACCTGCATAGTTTGTGACACACCAGTTGAGAACTGCTGTACTAGGCTATAGGCCCAAAGGCTCCTCATTATAGACAGAGGCCTGGATAGGCCACAAAGCCTGCCAAGAGACAAATTTTCCTGCCTGAAGCACACGGCTGAGATGACATCTCTACGTACCACATCCTAACAGCACCCGAAGGAAACCTGTGAGAAGGCTTTTCAAACAAGCCTTCCCAGACGCAGATTAAAAACTATTCTATCCGATTTTCAACCTCCAATCAACATATTTTATTATTATAACCATCCTGGTATCCTACCCCTAAGCATTATTATCATCCAGAATCTTCATTACTTATGATTTCGCCTTTATTGTTAAACTACATACTTGTACGGAACAATTCATTGTAATTCTCAAACATCCATTTTTGGAAATTCCTCCATTCTACAGGTTTATACACTTTGTTAAAGTTTCTATCTTGTCTTCTTCTTGCTCCTAGTTGTACGTCTCCCTGTTTATTGTAACTGCATCTATATTATTTATAGTTCATATTATTTCGTTCTCTGTTCCGGTTATCACCCATTGTTTATTGTAAACCGGCTTGATGTGATATTTTCACGAATGCCGGTATAGAAAAAATTAAAATAAATAAATAAATAAATAAAGCAGGATTTAAGTATACAGCAGGCCCGAAGGCCACAAGGCAAAGCACAAGTAACAAGAAGGCATGGAGGTCACAAGGCAAGGTAAGGTAAGCCCTGAGTAGACCACAGAGCAAGAAGCAGGAATGCCCAGAGGCTGCAAGGCATAAAGCAAGGAAACAGCAGCCAGGTCAGAGAGCCAAGAATGACTCCATGAAGAGGCAAAAGTGAATGGGTAAGGCTGGTCACATAGGGCTGAAGCCTGGGAGTGGTGCAAGCAGTGAGGAGGAGCTTGGCAAGGCTAGAAGTTAAGCTCGCTGAAGTCCCCTGGTGGAGAGGAGGCTGCACCACAGGCTGAGCCTGAAGGCCACTGAGGAGATGGCTTGGATAGCCCTAACGTAGCTCACTGGAAGCCTCTGCTGGTGAGGAGATGTCATAGCCAGCCAACTCAGGGTACGGTGAGGCTGTGAAATAGGCAAAACCATGACACCAATGTAAATGGGACTGCAGTAGTTGAGATTTGGACTACAATTCACAAATCTTTGTGCTCCAAAATATGCTTTAAGCCAATTAATACACGTAGTTAAAAAACCCAGTTCTCACTACTGTTTTAATATGGTGTTTAAATGTCAAACCAGAGTCTATCCAGACACATAAGTGTTTTAAATGTGGAAACAAAGGGTATGATGTCTTATCAAGAGTGATGTTAGTAACAGTCCATCTAGGAAGTGGACACTGAATCAGAATAAACTTGGATTTGGATCATTCAGGGCAAGTTTATTGCTGTATAGCCATTGTTTAATCAGGGATAGACAGACACCAGTTATCTCACTGATGTCTGTCCAAGTTGAGCAGACACAAATGAGAAACTGGATATCATCTGCATACACCTTGTATCCATCTGTCAGGGTTGCCAATATCCTGCAGACTGGCGCCAGATAAATGTTAAACAGCATGGATGACAATGCAGAGCCCTGAGGGACTCCTGTGTGCAAAGTGTACCAGGAAGATTTTGTGCCATTAAAAAAAATATGCTAAGTATGATTACATAGATAAGATGTGAACCAGGCTAAAACGATATTGGATATGCCAGATTCTGGTAAGCAAAATAGTAGAATCTTGTGGTCAATGGTATCAAAGGCCGAGGTGATGTCTAATGAAATTAGAACATAGCTGGCTCCATTATCAAGGCCTTTTCTTAATTTGTCAATTAAGGAGACCATGAGAACTTCTGTACTAAGATCAGATGTTGTCTGAAACAGAACTGATAGGAATCAAGAACTTGGAACTCTTCCACAAATTCCATTAACTGTTGTAACTTCAAGTTCTCCATGACTTTGGCCAGAAATGACAAAGAGAAAATGGGCCTGTAATTTGCTGGGTTGGCGATATTGAGATCAGATTTTTTTAGACGTGATTTTACTAATGCCTTCTTTAAGCAAGAAGGAATGGAACCTTTTTGAAGAGTGGCATTGACGATGTTGGTTAATAAAGGAGCATTACTTTCTTTGGAGACCTTCAACAGAAGTATGCTGCAGATATTTAGACCACAGAAAGAGGAGTTCAATTTGGTGATCGATTTGGCAGGATTGTATGTTGAAACCAATTGAAAAGTAGACCAGCATGAGTCCTAGTGAGTCAATGTGTTTTTGTACTGTGTTGAAACATTGGCAAAGGAATTCATCAAATTGCTGATTTTAGAATTAAAAAATTGTTGAAAATTAGAGATGTGAATCATGTGATCGATCGTCTTAACGATTGATTTTGGCTGGGGGGGGAGGGAATCGGATCGTCGCGGTTTTGTTTTTTAAAATATCGTGTAAATCGTAAATCGGGGGAGGCCATATTGCATTTCCATGTTGAGGGTGCTATTAGGTGCCGTGGGTTGGACGCGCGTTTTCCTCCCCTTACTGAATAAGGGGTAAGGGAAAACGCGCGTCCAAGGGCCTGCTTGTTCATAGGCTGCAGCTCTAACCACCACCAAGTTACTTCTCCCTTCCCAAAGAGGAGGAGTGTGCATGAGAGTCAATGTGTGAGAAAGAATGAATACATATGTTAGGGAGTTTGTGTATATGAGAGAGGATAAAGTGTGCACTCTCCCTCTTCTCTACTAATCTGTGACAATCTCATTGTGACTGGAAATCAAATGTTCCCAGGTATGGGAAGGAAGCCCCAGTGGACTGTGAGCAGAGCCCATCCCGCTCATCGCTGAAGACGAGGATGGTGCTGGTGGGCCGCACCTGAGGAGCAGTAAGCAGCTAATGACCTTGACGTGGCATGTGAGTGTGTGTATGCGTGTGCCGAATGACAGGAGTGTGTGTGTGTGTGTGTGTGTGATTTAGAGCCTTTGTGCCTGAGTGATGGGGTGTGTTTGTGTGTGAGAGGGAACCCATATGTGAGAGGGTGTGTATGAGTGAGAAAGAAAGCCTATGTGCAGGGGTGTATGAGTGTGCAAAAGAGAGGAGTGTGTGTTTGCCAGAAAGAGATGGAGCCTATCTGAGGGTGCATGTGTTTGTGCAAGAGAGAGGGAGAGGGTATGTGTTTGAGAGAAGGACAGATGGAGCATGTGAGGGGTAGGGTGACCAACTGTGGTAGAGCAAGCCTGTGTGGCAGTGCATCCATTGAGAAGGAGTGCATGTATATGAGAAGAAAATTTATGCATCCCCCTCGCCTCCCTTCACTCCCCAGTAATCCATGACAATCTCAGAGTGATTGAAAATCAAAAGTTTCCAGGTATAGAGTTGGAGGTTTTTAAATCCTTAAATATTGGGTGTTATTTGATTAGTTTGCTGTTTTTAAATAGTTTATTGGTGGTTGGGAATTTTTATAAAGTTTAAATGAGCTTTTAAATATTACAGGTTCTGTTATGTTTTGAATTATTTACTCTATTAATATGGTTTTACTATTATAATTGTGTTGTGTCCGCTCTGCCTCACCTCTCTTTTACCCTTCTCCTCCTCCCTTGGAAGAATGGCTGCCTCCGCTGCTGTTTGGCGAAACCCTCGGCGTCTCTGAGCCAGAATGGGCGTTCCCGTCCACCATGCTTCTTCCTGAGGCCTCCTAGGGCACACACACGCATACTGCCTACGTTTTTGAATATGTCATGGCGGGAACCTCAGGGGCAGCCCCACCGCATGACGTCAGTACCTCCGGGTATTTAAACCTCCGCTCTGCTCCAATACAACGAGTTAGCAAGGACTTCAGTTTTGCTACTCTGACCGCTTCTAAGCTGCACGCTTGGATTCCTCACTACCCTCCGGGGTATCTCGCTCCTACGGAAGCTCTGGGTACCCGCTCCTCGGGGGCCTTTCGCTTCTACTCGCCCTCTGGGGTTAATCTGCCTAACCTTAAGGACACCCACCCCTCAGAGGTCCTGTCTGCTTTCTTTCAGGAACCCTCAGCGCTCCTAGGTACTCGCTCCTTGAGGGCCTATTCTGCTCAGGGTATCCTGCACCTCAGACCACGGGTCCCTCTTTTCATTCAACTACCGAAGGAAGTTATTAGCACTGCTACTCTGTATCACTATGCTCCAGCTCTCCTCATTCCATCCTTCAGGTTCACGGCCTATCCCGCGTTGCGGAACACTACCGGACCTTTGCTACATCTGGGTGAGACCATCAACTACAGGGACTGTCTGAGCTTACCGTGATATCGCTGGACTACAGCACTGTCCGTTCCTTGGGCAAGATTCAACTCATTAACAGCAGTATAATAAAGCTTTCTTTCCTCAGTGTCTGCTTACTAAGAGTCTAGCCAATCGTTGTGGTTCCTATGGGGCCCCTCCCCATGGGAGGAGTCATCTCCACTTCAACCAAGAGTCCACAATATGCCACAAACCCAACAAATTGATGTTTTATATTTCTTCATTTATTATTTTATGAGAAAATGTAATGTTTCTGCTTGTAGAGTTGCATTTCCAGTTCAGTTCTTGTCATGTATTTTTATTTATACTATGGTCTCTTTATTCTATTTTTGGCAAGTGTTTGACTCTGCATGTGTGACTGAGGTGAGATAGCTAGCATGTAGCTTTTGTGTAGGAATCTATTGCAGCTTGGTTTGTTTTTTTTCCATAATAGGAAGCATGTTGGTGTTTTAGGGTCTGGTGTAATATTTGCAGTGTTGCCTTTTTAGGAGTAAGGTTGTTACTGTTTGAGTGCTGGCAGCTCATCCTGTTTTTGTCTGGGAAGCTTACCATTTTGTTATAGTAATTTAATTTATTCATGGCTTTCTGAGGGCCAAGCCCACAAACAATGCATGATCTGAAATGTATGCAAATGAGGGGAACAAACATGCCTCCTTGTGATTCCTGTGCATACTCAAGTATCCAGTCTTGCTCTGTGGAAAAGTTGGCAACCCTAATTGCACTGCATGGACTTTTCGTTCCACTTTTTAAAATCAGCAATACAAGTTACTTAGTACAGTGCTGTGCTTCCATTCATTGCATGATCTCCATAAGAACATACGATATGACGTACTACTGGGTGCCTAACAGTGGCCACTCCAAGTCCAAGTACCCAAACAAACAGATCCCAAGCTATTAGTCCTTATTGATTAATAGGCTGCTAAACAAAATGTAAGGTAAAATTAAGTAAACATTTTAAAACAATTAGTAATTAGTCTGCTCCACTTTATTCTGCTATAAAATATATTTTGAGTTTTGACTGCCACCTTTTGTTTTGTGCATCTGTGGCTGGAGCGAGGAAAAACAACTTTCTGCCCCGAGAACTACAGCTACCGCAATGCACTAGAATATAAGTACAACACGCGGGAACAGTGAAAATTCTTCTTCCAGGAGGTGAGGCTGAAAGGCTGCAGGTGGATTCCACTCCCTTCCTGCTGCCAAGACTCAACCAGTCCTTTCATCCCCACTTCCCTCTTCTCGTCGCTAGAGGGGGCAGGTGATCTTCGGCTGGCTGGACCAGGCTCCTCCTCTTCCCTACCCCCGCAGGTTGGAGGGCGGAAGTGACGTCAGCCAGTGCCGGGCTCCGAGAGCGACCAGCTGCGGCGGCGGTTGAGTGAAGAGGGGAACCGGCAGCAGGTAAGAGGCTGCTGTGGGGGTGGCGGTGCGCGCTCGGGCCTGCTCTTCGTGCTAGACAGAGCGCTGCTGTGGACGAGATGGGTAAGAGTAGAGGAGGCGGCGGCGGCTTGGTAGTGCTAGAGACAGGCTTGGAGAGAGGAGGTGCGTGGTTTTGTATTGTTCTTGTTCTTATTTTTGTTTTGGTAGCTGAGCTGCTGCTCTGGGAGAGGCGGAAGGGTTTGCAGATGTGGGACCCGGGTCGAACCCTCAGATAAGTTTAAATTTACGGTTCTTGGTTAGTTGTCCCATTAGCCCGCGGCAGTATGGGAGATCCTCGGCAGCCTGGTTGCTTAATGCTGTTGCTGAACTGTGTTCACTGCTCGCAAGAGAAGGCAGACAAGGCATGTCTGCCACTGTGCGACAGTGAAGCCTGCTGGCTGACTGAGGCTTGCATGTGTTAGGTTCTGGAGCAGAGTTTCCCCAAGCCTGTTTTGGTGACTCCAGAGCCAGTCAGGTTTTCAGGATGCTTGCAGTGGATATGTATGAGGTACATTTGCTTATACTGGTTCTCAGGTGTATGCGGATTAATCTCTTGCATATTCGTTGTAGATATTCTGAAAACCTGTCTGGCTGAGGATCACCAGGCCAACTTTCTGAAGCCTTGTTATGAGGGAGCTGAAGTCTGTCTGTGCCTCCTAACTGGAGCATATCTTAGTGATGACTGGGCTACTACAAGAAATCTAAAACGTGTGTTTGGTAGCTGGGATTGAAGAACCGGGTAGGTGTTTTACTCATTACATAAATACAAATATATTAAGACAACGCATAAAATCTTAAAAACTGTCTTCCAATATGCCTGTTGAAACAACATAGTCTTAAGCTTTTTCCACAAAGTCATATAATGGATCTCACTATGTAAATCTTTTTTTTTTTTTTAGAATTGCATAATATTGGACCAATGATAGATAATACTCAATTATGTTTCTTCTGCTGCCTAAATACTTTAAAAGATGGAGCCATGACCAAATTTAGTGATGCAGAATGTGACTGCCTAGCAGCAGTGCAAGGTGATACCACAGCAGAAAGACAAACTGGTACTTCACTATATAAGGCTTTGTGCAAAAGGGGCAGCTCTTTAATCTGAATTCTTTCTCTAATTGGCAACCATTGAAGGTCCTGCAGCACAGGTGTTATTCTTTCTTGATATCCTACACCTGATATCACTTTAGGTGCAGGTTTTTGGACCAAATGTAATGCCTAAATATTTATTAAAAAGTTAAGCCAGTGTAAAGCCACTGTATCTTTCTTATGCCTACATTAGGCAATGTATCTTGTACTGGTTAACCCCATATATACCTATCCAAGTTATATCTACCTGTTCACTGTAAAACGTTTACTTGTAAATGTGATTGTTCTGTTATAATGTAAACCGAGTTGATCAGTAATTCTGTTATTGGAAAGTCGGTATATAAAAATGCTAAATAAATAAATAAAGAGCGTTACAGTAATCTAACTTAGATAAAAACTAAGGCTTGCATAATGGATCAAAAGTCCCCAGATGACATGAAATATTTCAAAGGTCTCATCTTCTTTAACTTGAAAGGCTGACTTAACTTTACTAATCTGAGATTTCAGTGTGAAAATGCCCAAATTTCATGCTGGGCATGGAAGAGGAGAAAAAAGCAAGAGCAGCTTTGTCATACCCAATAAAGGAGAAATTGGCCTACTCCTGTCCAGACTGTTGCAGAAAGGGCAACCTTCTGCTGGGTCTGTGACACACCTTCCATGACCTCGCAACACACTAGGGTGTCCCGACACATCTGTTGAGAACCACTGTTCTGGAGGATCATTCTTACCAATCCATGCCACTACTGTCTTCCAGTTCATCACCAGTCAACTCAAAATCATCCAATTGTTTATCTGATCAAAATACTGGTAAACAAATTCTAAGAACATAAGTCATATTGGGTCAGAACAAGGGTCCATCAAGCCAAACATCCTGTTTCTAAGAGTGGCCATTCCAGGTTACAAGTACCTGGCAAGTATGCAAATACTAATTAGATTCATGCTACTAATGTCAGTAATAGCAGTGGCTATTTCCTAAGTCATCTTGATTAATAGCAGTTAAATGACTTCTCCTACAAGAACTTATCCAAACCTTTGTTTAAACTCAGCTACACTAAGTGCACTAACTCATCCTCTGGCAACAAATTCCAGAGCTTAATTGTGTGTAGAGTGGAAGGCTTAGATCCACTTGACTGGGTCATGCTAATAATGGACGCCAGCATGGTCCATTGGAGAGCACATTGCCAGTATCAGATGGCTCTGGGAAAATGTTTAGAAACAGGAAAATTTATGGCTAGTAAACAGGTTAGAACTGAGGACCATCAGGCTGGCATGTTGGGCGTTCCTTCTAAGATTAAAGGAAAAGGCAGTCTGAGTCATCAGCCTCAGGCTTGAGGAGGAAGTGAGGGAGATACTGATTTGGGTTTAGAAGCACCTGACTTAGCTGTCAGCATCTCATGCTGTAGGAAGGGAAAATGTGCAAGTAGATTTGCTAAGTGGGAACAAGCTGGACCCAGGCAAATGAGAACTCAGCTGAGAGACGTTTCAGATGATAGTTGAACAATGGGGGCTAGCAGCAATGGACTTAATGGTAACTCAAGCCAACACCCAAACAGATGGATTCTTCAGTCAATGTAAAAAAAAAAGCAGGATCCAGAGGGATAGATGCCTTTGGCCCAAGGGCAGATTTCTTTATGTATTTCTGCCTTGGCCATTGATAGGCAAAGTAATAGAGGTAGAAAATCACCCATCAAAGGGAAACTGGTTGCCCTGGATTGGCCAAGGAGACTGTGGCATGTGTACCTAATAAGGCTGCTAGTATGAATGCCCCTGCAGCTTGCCAGAAACTGGGGATTGCTCTGGCAAGGTCCAATACCAATGGAAGACCCATTTCCATTTTGTCTTTGGCCTGGCCCTTGAAAGGGCTTGACTGCAAAACAGGAGAAACTCAAAGGCAGAAGTGGTAACTATGCTGAAAGCTCATAAAACTCAACTTCATTAACCTATATTAGAGTCTGGAGATTGTCCTACTGCCGTGACAGTGGAATTTCTCTATCAAAGTCAGATATCTCACAAATCCTACACTTTTTACAAAAGGGTCCCAATGAGTGGTTCTCAACAGGTGAGTCGGGACACACTAGTGTATCGTGAAGTCCCAGAATGTGTGGCGCAGAGCCAGCAGAAGACTGATCTTTCCTCATTAGTCTGGGCAGGAGCTGTCTGACTTCTCTCTTACTATGTATGATAGGAAGCTGCTTTTGCGTCCTTCTCTTCCTGGCTAGTGGGAAGTTGTTCCCTCCTCCTTCACCCAGATCAGAGCACGATATCACCAACTGCTGTTCATATGGGTGTGGCAGACGACAACTTTATCTTCCTCTGCCTGGCCTGGCAGTGAGGCGGCTGCTGCTCTTTTCACCCCATGGAGCCTGAATGTGAAAGCAAGGAGCATAAGGGAGAAAGGTGCGTGAGGTATGGATCTGCTGCTTCTGCCTCCTCATCTTCTTCTCCTCAGTGCTTCTTGCCCTCATCTATTGCTGATAAAGAGTGAGGGAGACTCTGCAATAGACTGAAGTCTTTTCTGCTGGCTGGGAGCCAGAGGAGGGGGAAATGTACTAGGCAGGAAGGTGTGGGAAGATGGGGAGTCAGGAGTCTGCTGGATAGGAAGGGGTGGGGGAAAGAAGGTTAGGGTTGCTGGGTAGATAGAGGAGGGGAGGGGTTGGGGCTGCTGGGCAGGGAAGAGAGATGCAGGTGTGGGGCTGCTGGGTGGGGGGAGAGGGGAGTAGAGAATGCCGAGCAGGAAGGGGTAGGAAAGAGGTGGTCAGAAGTATTTATTTTGGGAAGGGTAGAGGGAAGGGCAGAAAGGGAGCACAGGGAAGAGGATGTGGGGTTGGGGGGGTGTCGGGAATGTTGGACAGGGATATGAGCAGTTGAAGGGATGATTGAGTAATTGGGAGAAGTGAGGGGTGATGGGGGCATGGAGGGGAGTGACTGGGTACAAGGGCCATAGTAGGTCAGTTTTGAGAGTATTCATTTCTTCTCTTTGAACTTTACTTAGTATAGGAGGAAATATATTTTTCTTTCTAGTCTCCAGTTTTTCACTGCATGCAGAAGGTGGTCTTGGGGTTTCCAACCAAGTTTTGTTTCCACATTTGTAATTTGCGGTCTTTTATTCTATATTTGGTGACGTCAGGTTTGTCTGTGTTGTGTGTGTGTGTGTGTGTGTGTGTGTGTGTATGTGACTGAGATGAGGTACTTTACTAGAGGTTTGTATCAGCCTTATTTGTTGTATTTTATCAATATTATATTGCACTGTGGTGACCTGCTGCCTTTTCATGGGTAGGGCTGTTGCTGTTTCATTTCTTGGAGTTAGTGCTGCTGAGGTATGGCAGGTGTGAATGACATGTACAGAGTGGGGTTTGTTTGTATTATTTTACAATGCGTCTGGTAATAGGAGTTTGTGATGCTGTTATTGGGATGACACCAGAATCAGAATATCTTTTTTTGTATGGTGAGTTGTGCAGGGGAATGTCTTAGTTCTGCTCTGCAATCATTGTTAGGAAGCAGGGGACTCCTGTGGATGCAGAGCATATGCTTTATATTTAGTCCCATGTGTTCAGTGTGTCACACTTGTGAGCATCATCTCTCAGTTGTGTCCTGATAGAAAAAAGGTTGAGAACCACTGGTCTAGATAATGGCTTAGCTCTCGGTTCTTTGAAGGTGCAGATAGCGGCCATATCCTGTTACAGGGGCCTTATTAAAGGCACCCAGGTAACGGCACATCTGGATACAGGGTGGTTTTTGAGAGGGGCGAAGTGGCTATGACCTCCCTTCAGAACGATTGACCTTCAGTGAGACCTTAACCTGGTTCTTAGTGCATTAGCAACAGCACCCTTTGAGCCCCTGAAGCAAGTGTCGTCTCTTAAGGATCTGACATTAAAAATGTCTTTCTTGGTGGCAATTTGCTTGGCCAGATGCATCTCAGAGTTGCAGGCCCTCAAGTTGCGAGCCCTATTTAGTAATCCCCGCGTTCAGTCACATTTAAAATGGTGCCCTCATTCCTCCTGAAGGTAGTATCTCCTTTCCATCTGAATCAAGCAGTAGTGTTGCCAGTTTTCAGAAAGAGGGAATGTAAAGGGGAGGACAGAAGTCTTCGCCTACTGGACGAATTTCAGGTCATCTAAGATACCTGAAAGTTACAAACCCCTTCATTGAATTCGATAGGCTGTTTTATGGACTTCGAAAGGGGGAACTGGCCTCCAAGTCTATGATAGTGAGATGGATTAAAGAGACCATCTCGTCAGCTTACATGCTGAATGGGTAGGCAGACGCCGGCAGATCTCCATGCTCACTCTCCTCGAGCACAGGCATCTTCCTGGTCAAAAACATGATTGGTCTCCACAAGGGAAAACTGTAGGCTGGCCACTTGGTCATCCTCAAATTTTTTTCCAAGCACTAAAGGCTGGATATACAGTGAAAGGAGGAAGTTATTTTGGGGACTAGGTACCTTAAGGCAGCCTTTTCTTCCACCCGGACTGGGGTCTAGCAGGCAAAAAAGAAGGTAAATTCTTACCTGAATTTTCTTTCCTTGAGTCCTGTTAGACCAGTCCAGGCCCTCCCCAGGAATACAGGGGCCACAAGCAGACACACAAGGTGACTATATCTCTCGCCATTCACCTCTTCATTCTCCCCCCCCCCCCCCCCCCCCCAAGAGAGAGTGACCTCAAAGGACCAAAAAAGAGGGAAAGATGTAAAGAAGAGAGAAGTGGAAAATAAAGAAGACAAAGGAGTTCTTGGCCAGTTGCTTTGGCAGGAGGCTACTGGCAAGGGCCTATGACCACGCTCCCTTTTATGACCAGAAGACAGGTCTTGAAAAGGGTGCATCCTCTGACTCTGACAAGTGAGGAGTGGTGAAATCCTAAGAGTAATGGACTGGTCAAGCAGGACTCAAAAGAGAGAAAATTATCAGGTAAGAACAATTTTACTATATATAATAACACAAATAACTTGATAAAGAAATAACAAAAGGTGGAATGAGAAATTAGAAAAATTTTCAATAACAAATAAAAGAAGCATTCAATTGGGTGGAGTGCACTGTTAGCCCGGGTTTGGCTGCGCGTTTTCGACGTGCTAGCTTTACTACTTATACAGTAAGGGGTAATAGCGTGTCAAACGCACGGCTAACACCCTCCCTCCCCCCCGAAACTAATAGTGCCCGCAACATGCAAATGCATGTTGATGCCCTATTAGTTATTCCCGCGTGATCCAGAAAGCAAAATGTGCAGCTTTGCTGCACGTTTTACTTTCAAAAATTAACGCCTGCCCAAAGTGCATTCATTCACTGCCGGTGGGGGCTGCCGGAGAGGCAGCCCCCACCGGCAGTGAATGAATGCGCGCCTGTGCGACCCCTGCGATTCGGCGCTCAAGGCAGTCACATGCCGTGACGTCACGGCATGTGACTGCCTTGAGCGCCGAATCGCAGGGGTCGCATAGGCGCGCATTCATTCAGGCGGAGCCGGCGGCTTTTGCCGCCGGCTCCTCCGCCTGGATGAATGAATGCGCGCCTGTGCGACCCGGCCTAGATTTAACACGCGACCGCCCGCCTGCCGGCCGTCTCGAACTAACGCGTGTCCACCCGCCGCCGCCTGGAACAGGTGCCCACCCGCCCGCGGCCTAGATTTAACACGCGACCACCCGGCTCCCGCCGCCGCCCGCCAGCCGCCTGGACCTACGCGGCCTTCCGACAGGTATTTAAAAATTTTTTTTTTTTTTTGAACACTCAGGTTTTTACATATTTTTGGTATTTTTTTTTTTTCACTTCATGGTGCCTGTCATTTGAAATGACATTTGAAATGACAGGTACCAGCGCACCCTGGTTACTGTATAGGCGCTGTATTAAGCGCCTATACAGTAAAATGGGTTACGCGGGCATAACCCTTCCCTACCGCTTTAAAGCCGCGGCATGCATTTGCATGCGATTAGAGGAGAGTATCGGGGACTTAGTGAAGAGAACTGTGCGTGCGGGGAGGAAGGGTGCGCCTGACACTGCCGCACTGTTATTACCGCGGCCTTACAGGATCGACCCGTAAGAAAGAGAACTGCAAATGGGTGGGGGGTCCTGCAAATTAAGCCATGCCAAAAACTCATCTAAAACAGAATCCGGGCCTGACCATAACAAGATAATGTCGTCAATATATAGTTTCCAGAGAAGTACATGATATTTATTTGGAGCAATAGTCAAAATCTACTCTTCAAACCTACCCATATATAGATTTTCAGTGTCCGTGGCTATTGAGTCCCCCATGGCTACACCCTTAATTTGTTTAAAGAAACGGTCCCTAAAACAAAAGACATTTTTGTTTCATTGCTATAGATGTTAGGTCAACTAAAAACTGTCAGAATCTGACAGGGATTCGGTCTCAGTTCTAAGTATTCACGAACAATATTGATCGCATCATCTTGTGCGATATTTGTATACAGTGCAGCTACATCAATGGTAACCATCCACAATTCTGATTTGGGGACAGTCAAACTTTCTAAAATGTTAATGTTATGACCTGAATCTCTTATGTATGAAGGTAACTCCTCAATAAACACTCGCAAAAATCTGTCCAGAAACACTTAGGTTTAATACACAATATGGGGCAGATTCTCAAAGGGGTACACGCAAAAGATACGCGCAAGCCCCGGGACACACGTATGTCCCGGGGCTTCGAATAAGGGGCTGGCCAGGCTGTGGCGGCGGTCCGTGGGCGGGGCCGAAGGCATGAAGGTGGTCCGGGGGCGAGGCCGAATGCTCCAGCACAGTGGCCTGTGCCGGGGCAGGGAGCCGGTGATGCGCGCAAGTTACGCCTGCCAGAAACTCCACGAAATAAGGTGTGGGGGGGGGATTTAGTTAGGGCTGGGGGTGGGTTAGATAGGGGAAAGGTGGGGGGGGGGGGACACACCAAAAGAAAAGTTTGCTCCAAGGCCGCTCCGATTTCGGAGCGGAGGCAGGCTGCTCGGCTCGGTATGTGCAGGTTGCACAATTGTGCATCCCCCCCGCGCGCGGCGATCCTGGATTTTAAAACATGCGTGCGTTAGGTTCCAAAGGACTAGGAGGAGTCCATGTAGATTTTGAACGAACTGGTATTTCATTAGAAACATCTTCTTGACCAGCAAAAAGTCTAAGTCTCAACAAACCCACAAATCTTTGTAATGCTAATTGTATCTGAAAAGTCTCCAACTTAGTAGGTGCGAAGGATAAATCCCTTTCCAGAACAGACAACTGAGCCCAGCTTAAAATCCCAGAGGAAAGATTTACCACTGCGGAATACCTGGGAGTTGCGATATTGGTTCGTGGTTGAATCATTCTCTTGATATTCTCGCTGCGGCTTTCTTATGCCTCAAACAATCCCGGGATCATTCGAAGAGAGCCCGCTTTGAAAATGTGGACGTGTGTCTGTTAAAGCTTAAAAAAAAAAGGAACAGAACCAGAAGAAGCAGACAAAGAACGATTATCCTCTCCTCTCTTCCCCTCCCTCCCTCCCTCTGTGGTGGTCTATTCTTTTCATCCCCCTAGGAATCGTCTGAGTTTTGAAAGGTCACCTTTCTATTCCTTAGGTGGGGACCAGCCGGCCCCCATCCATTGATAAACTACCCCTCGTTTGTAATCCTTCCCATCCCTCAAATTGTGAATGTTTAAGTTTACGTAGGTCATTTGCAAAATCCTCCATCTGTACTTTGAGATGCTTTTCTAGCTTCTCAAACGCTTCCACATTGTCTAGATTTTTTTTAGGGTCAATTTTTTCTCTAGATCTACTTTAATCTGTGATGCTGTATCTTGTGCCTTTCTAATAAACATCAGGTCTAAAACACATTTATTTAATATCTTGTTCCAGTCTTGTATGAATTTAGGGTCTTCACTATAAAGATGAGGTTCCTTCTGAATGCGAAAACCCCGAGGGATTCTCTGTGCTCTACAGTATTCTATTAGAATTCCAGCATGAAGCTCAGTACGTATTGACTGTTTTGAGTTGACCGATCTTATCCCAGGCAAGACTGTTCGAACTGCCCACAGTATGAGTAAAGGCAGAGGGGGCCTCTAGAACTTCACGAAGTTGTGCATCTTAGTTTCACAGAGTATTAGTCCAACTGAAAGACATCTCGGCAGTCTTGTATGTGGAAACCACCAAAAGACGACAAACCACCGCTAATGACTGTCTACCTGCGACAATGCTAAACAAACACCCAAAAAAAAAGGTCAAACACTGGCTCACTAGTCAAATATTCAATTGATAATTTATTGTAGTAATGATTGGTTGGCCGCATGCTTTCGATGCGCTATTACCCCTTACTGAATAAGGGGTAAAGCTAGCGCGTCAAACGCGCATCCAAATGCGGGATAACAGTGCTGTATCGGCCCGTGGGTAAGGACCCTCACTAAGAGCCCCAGTACTCCATTTAGTGAGATCTATAGCAGTGGCTAGTCACAGGGCATGCTCAAAAACTTTTCTAATGTCTGCTCAGGAGTCAATTAAAAAGTGTATGTTAGTGGTTTCCTTTAAATAAAGTCTTACCAAGGGCTTGATTTCCTTTAAATAGGAACTCAAGCCCTTGGTCTGTCCTTTTCTCCCCATTCTGTGTCTTTTGGGAGGAAAAAAAGTAAAACGTGACCCTTAATGCCTTATAAATGTTTTATAATGAAGGATGGATAGTGGAGAACAGACAGAGCAGGGGCCATAAAACATTTTGTAGAATTGTCCTTCTAATATGGTGTGGTTTTTCCTAGTAGCCACATTTTGGTGGTGGATATAACTGAATTATTTGCAGGCTGTGATACCTTTTATTGGTCCAGCTGGAGACTTATCCAAAAAACAATGTATATAAGCCTTTGAGATCACATCAGTCCTCCAGAGCCACAAATGGGCCAGGTTTTCAGGATATCCAAAATGAATATGCATAAGAGTTGCATACAATGTGTGTAAGAGAGAGAGAGCACGTGTGTGTGTGTATATGAAACTTGAGCCCTCTGGGGACAGGGAAATATTTACAGTACCTGAATGTAATCTGCTTTGAAGTGCTAAAAAGCAGAATAGAAATCAAATAAAAATGAATGTATAAGAGCAAGTCTGTGTGTGTATGCGAGAAAGTAAGCAAGCATGTTTGTTTATATGAGAGAGGAGAAAGCTTATTAGCAACAACCCCTCTCCTTTCTCCCTTCTAATCTGTGACAATATCAGGGCATCTGGAAATCAAATAATCCCATGTATGGACAGCAGGGGATTTTTATCCTTTATTGATTTTAATTATCAAGTTCTGCATGACATGTCTGCTAAATAGTTTATTGCTATTTGGAAAATTTGCATGACTTTTAAATTGCTGGATGATCTATTTATCAGCTGTTTTGAAATCTTTAATATGGGTTTACTCTATTAAAACAAAATCAAGAAATATACCTTATTATGAGGAATGGTGATATTTCTGTTTTCAGTTATTGCGCTGCATACATAGTCCAGCATCATGTAGTTTCTAGCTCAATTTTTGACTACATGCTTCTGTTTGAAGTTTATGGTGTCTCTATTCTGTGTTTGGTGAGGGTCTGGCTGTGTTCTGCAAGTGTGATTGAAGTGAGGTATTCTGCTAAGCTTGTAGGGATCTATAGCATTCTGGTTTGTTCTATTTTCCAAGTAGGAGGCCCATTGGTGTTTTAGGGCCTGGTGTAATATCTGCAGGTTGCTTTTTCATAGTTCTGGTTGTTGTTGTTTGAGTAATAGCAATTAGTTCTATTGGTATGGGAGGCTTACTATATTGAAATTATACTACAATTTATTCATGACTTTAAGGGCCAAGCCCATGCCCAACCTACGCCAGGAACATTGTCATCTCACATTCAGAAAAAAACTGAAAACTTGGCTCTTCGCCCAAGCTTATCACTGAAGAAACCCATGGTACCCGCAAGGACCTCCACCCCCCGGTTGATGTCCTCTTCCAGCTGCATTAAGTATCTGCTATTCTAGAACTGCTGATGTATATTAACATTACAATTGAATCTCCACTATGTAAATATGTATTTAAGTTTAACAGAGAAGCAACCGCTCCTTGCTGTTCGGCTCTGCTATACATTTAGAATAGAAATTGTTAATCTATCCTTTCTCTTCAAACAGCCATGTTCGACCTCCCTGTTTTAATGTAACTTTTGCTTCCTGTGTTAATTGGTTTCCCCCCCCTTGTTTATTGTAAACCGGCACGATAAGACCTTGTCTTGAGCATCGTATATTAAAAGAACTTAAATAAAATAAGTAAATAGGCCTAAAATCAATTCCAAGTATCCTTGTTTTTTTATGAAGGGATTTTTGGTTGCGGTGCCAACAGTGCATGTAAATATAATATACATGTGATATTTTTACTTCAGAAGACTGTACTTTGAATCTTCTTTTTTTTCTTAGAAATTATGCATTTATGATAATTTTACATTTGTTTATGGTGTTGGTGGCCGCAGGCTGTAAGTTTTTTGCCTAGGGCACCTAACACCCTTGCACCAGTCCTGACCATTGGTTTGATTAAAACAGAGCTTTCAAGTACAGGAAGCTTTTTTTTTTTTTTTTTGGCACAATGCAAGTATTAAGTCCTAGAGTCAACTTACGCTGATTTCCAAGTGAGATTCATTCCTGTTGTGGTGTGTGCAAAATTAGGCCCATTTGGAGACATTTACCCTGGGTGAAAGATGGTGCACTACCCCACAGGTTTCATGCTTATTCAACCTTCATGGCCTCGGCCAGCAAATAATTTTCATGGATTGTGGAAGTTTACTGGAGTTATTTTTTTCAGAAATTGTGACTCTGGCAATGAAAATTAGTTTAGATCCATGTCATGAACCCTCTTATATACATTATTGCCCTGTCTCCTGGGATAATGGAAATTATTGAGACTGTTTATAAAGTTATGGAAAATTTGTTCATCTCTTTAATTTTCTGGTTTTCTGTACCAAGGTTATGACTGAGTGTGGAGAGATGCAGATAACTCTTTGCTTGGAAAGGTCCGTTCTACTCTTTCCCCCCCCTCCCATGTTACTCTTTTATGGATTCCTTACCCCATCGGATAATTTTTCCATTAATTTGTCCTTTTTCTAAAAATGTTGTATGTACGGTGGTTTGGATGGCTCTGGCTGAGAGCAGGTAGTTATAAGAACATAAGATATGCCATAGTGGGTCAGACCAAGGGTCCATCAAACCTTGTTTCCAGCAGTGGCCAATCCAAGTCACAAGTACCCAAACAAATAAATTTCAAGCTACTATTGCTTATTGATTAATAGCAGTTTATGGATTTTTCCTCTAGGAACTTATCCAAACTTTTTTTTAAACCCAGTTACACTAACTACTGTAACCACATCCTCTGGCAATGAATTCCAGAGCTTAACTATGCACGCAGTGAAAGAATTTTCTTCAATTTGTTTTAAATGAGCTACTTGCTAACTTCACAGAGTGTTCCCTAGTCCTTCTATTATCTAAGAGAGTAAATAACCTTTTTCCTTGCATGTAGCCAGATGGACTAGGGACCATTGGGTTATGTGCTCCCCTGCTAGCAGATGGAGATGGAGTCAGGTTTCAAAGCTGAGGTCATCCTAGTTATACCCCTGCAGTGACCTCAGCCATTCAGTATCTCTCGTCTCCCAGCAGATGTGGATTGTGCCTTAAACACAGTATTTGTTAGAAGAGGAAATTTTACCTTTACGTTTTACCTTTAAATTGAAGAAAGATCGAGCCCCGCTCTCTTGCAGTGATACCTAATAGTCCCTCCTCCAGTTGAGAATTCCTGAGGCGATTTCAGAGATCCCTCAGAGGTTTGCCTTGGTCCGGTAGCCGGTTCCCAGCATGAACTTTGCTGCTGAAGCAGCTGAAAGGCAGCGGGTGACTGCCTATGCTCTCTTTCTCCCCCTCCCCCCTCCTGTAGACAGAGACTCTGTACTCAGCCAGTAAGCGCTGAGCCCAGGTAAGTAAAAGAACTACTCCTCTGATTCAGAGACATGGAAAGGCTCCAGTAAGTCTTTCCTTTGTTCTCTTGCTTGGCGAGCTGTATTGACGACGTTCCCAATCCTGTTGGGGCAAGGGAAGGCGGTTTCCAAGCAGGTTGAGCGGCTCGCCGATTGGCTAGTCCCTGCTTCAGGCTCGATGAGGCACTCCATGTGGCAGGCTGCAGCAGCGCCATTTTCCCCCATAGATCGTCGGTACGCGTGATGCGGGCCAGCCCTACTGTGCGCATAGGTACACGCTCACCTGTGCACATAACCGCGTGCATACCTATGCGTGCAAGTACACGCATACGTTTGTGCACAACCGGATGCTTATACTTACGTTGGGGAGGATTTGTGCGCGTTCGAGTTCAAGCGCTAGCCGGCTGAACGCACAAGCTGCACTGAACTATGGCTCCGGCAGCAAAGAAGCACGAGCGACACTTTGTACTGCCTGCCATATTAGGGCTACACAGTCTGATCTTGAATCCTTCCTGTGTCAGCACTGTGAGGAGGCCGAGGGAGAGCTGGACTCTGAGCTTCTCCAAGTCAGAGGACGGGTCAGCCATGACCTTATCCGGCAGTACCGTGGATTTGAACAATCCTGGGACTGCATCCTTCTCGGGAGAGGGCAGTTCAGCAATGCCTATCCTAGTTCCTTCTGGCCTAGGCATGGACCTGGCGACCTTCTCTTGGGTGGAATTCTTTCAGGGCCTTCAAGCCTTTTGTTCAGGTGCAGTCAGCTGCTGCCTCTGCATGGACTGAGACTCAGCTGGGAAGGCCTTGTCTTCCCAGCCCTATTAGCATGCCTCGGGACATGCCTCCCCTCACCAAGGGTATCCCTGACAGGGACCCAGACACGACGGATGATGAAGTCGATGCAAGCTCATTGGAGAACAAGGAAATCCCCCCCCCCCCCCCCCCCCCCAGGCTTGGAACCATATCGGACCATGTTACGGTTTTTCCATAGAGATGAATTTCCGGCACTGGCTTCCCAGATCCTGAAGACTCTGGGAGTTTCTGGCGTGGACACTACGTCAGAGCCAAAGAAGAACCCCCTCCTGGTGTCTCTACGGAAAACCTCTTGCTATTTCCTGATGCTGGAAACCATCCAGGAGTTAATTGACCTGGAATGGGACACCCCGGAAGCACATTGGAAGCTCAGTACCCTCTGGACCCAGAAGCCAAACAACGCCTGCATTTCCTGAAAGTGGATGCCCTGGTCTGCGCCATTTCAATGCGAACTATCCCAGTAGGAGGAGGAGCAGCCTTGAAGGACACACACAATGGGTGGCTGGAGTCCATCCTTAAGCAAGCCTTTGACGCAACAGCAGTGATGCTGTAGATTGCTTCCTGTTGTGCCCTGGTTGCTTGCTCGTGTCTGCTTCTCTTGAGAAAGGCAGATAGCTCAGGGGCGCATTCCAGAAAGGTGATGGAGCCTGCTGCAGCATTCCTAGTGGATGCAAGCTCTGACTTAGTGCGTACCTCAGCCAGAAGGGTAGCCTCTGTGGTGGTGGCCAGAAGGCAACTATGGCTGCGAAACTGGTCAGCGGATGCGACTTCTAAGGCAAACCTCATAAAGACACCCTTTAAGGGATCCCTCCTATTTGGAAGTGAAGTGGAAAAGTTGGCCAGTAAATGGGATGAATCTCCAGTGCCGTGGCTACTGGAAGATAAGAAAAGAGGTCACAGCACCTCTTGCCTATGAGGGATTGGACCAGGGGCTCCCAGTGTTTTCGGCCCTATAGAAACTTTCCATTTCAGACATGTATACCTTCAAGAAGGTTTCAGTCCTTTTGTTGCCATCAACTAAAAAGAGGAACTGGTTTGGGCTTAGGTTCGACCTGAACTCCCCAATGAAGTTTAGCCGACCCATCCATGGGATGAGGAGATAGGGGGTGACTATCCCTCTTCTATCTTCCAGGTGGCCAGCAGGGTCACGTCCCTGCTTCAGGAACTTGGCTGGGTTGTGAACATGGACAAGAGCAGCCTCAAGTCTCCCAGCCCTTACCTGGACTGGGAGTACCTGGAAGTCCGGTTTGACACCAAGCAGGACAGAGTCTTCTCACCCCCTAGAGGTAGTGCTGTGGGCGAGGGCACACATGCAGCCACTCCAACACTCCTGCTGTCACGTTGGATCCCACTTTCGCAAGACTACTCGATTAGCCTCCACCTACAGATGGAAGTATGTTCTCGGCTAAAATGGTGGCTACTGTCTGCCATCGACATCTGCCGAACAGCGACGTGGTCTTCCTTGCACACCTTCTCCAGGTTCTATCGCCTGGACGTCCAAGCCCGAGAAGATGCAGCCTTTGCGAGGGTGGTGCTAACCGGACCTCAGGCGGCCTCCTGCCCCATTCGGGAGTAGCTTTTGTACATTCCATTGGCCCTGAGTCCATCTGGCTACATGCTAGGAAGTGGAGAAATTACTTACCTGATAATTTCGTTTTCCTTAGTGTAGGCAGGTGGACTCAGCATCCCACCCACGGCTGCCCA
The DNA here is from genome assembly GCF_901001135.1 of Rhinatrema bivittatum. Taxonomy (NCBI): domain Eukaryota; kingdom Metazoa; phylum Chordata; class Amphibia; order Gymnophiona; family Rhinatrematidae; genus Rhinatrema; species Rhinatrema bivittatum. The sequence continues at coordinate 120,306,904 of NC_042619.1, forward strand.
TAAACAGTGCCAAGGAATTGCACATGAATCTCAATCCCAAAGAGGTTACGGGTAAGCCATCACCCTATCCCTAGATCATAGCATCTATGATATTGCTGTGATTCAGCGCTTATGTTTGAGTACAGTTACGGTCACCAGTTTTAATCAAGTTTTTAATCAGGTTCTTAATCAAGTTATTAAACTGTATTCAAGTCTTTTAATAGTATGTCCATAATTGCTTTTGACGAGAATACTGAATGGCTGAGTTCACTGCAAGGGTATATCTAGGGTGATGTCAGCTTTGAAACCTGATTCTGTCTCCATTTGCTAGCAGGGGAGCACATAACCCACTGGTCCTGAGTCTATCTGTCTAAACTAAGGAAAACAAAATTATCAGTTAAGTAATTTCTCCAATTTACATTAACCTGTTTAAGTTTGGGATTCTACCAGGTACTTTGTAACCTGGACTGGCCACTGTTGGAGACAGGATATTGGGTTTGATTGGACCCCTGGTCTGATTCAGTGTAGCAATTCTTATATTCTTAATGGATACCTGACCTCATGACATGCAGCTGTTCTTCTGCTTTATCTCCATACCTACTGATCTCTTGTTTCCCTGTGGTAGCCATTCCTGTTTCCAAGGTAGGGATGGGTTTAGAATAAGTAATGACCCTTCTCTTCCTCTACTGGCTGGATCATTTCCCCAGCTCTAAATTCAGTGGGAAGGAGACAGAGTACAGCAATACAGGTATTTCTGCAGTATACATGGTATCCAGCTGATTGATACATACTTCCCAGAAAAAAGAATCCCCCTCTCTGTAGGAAAATACTTGCAGTATTGGAATGGACTCCACTTTGAAGTGCCTGAAAAAACGGAAAGTAATTAACTTAAATAAAATGTCTGCACAGGCAGATGTAAACAGAAGTCTCATGGCTCAATCCAATCAGCAGCAGCAGGAAGCTGACTTTATGATTGGAAAGTATGGGGTTATTTCCCTTTGCGCTCGATTACCTGTCTTTCCATCTGAGGCGTTCCACCCTCTCCCTTTTTTCACTTTCAAGAAAATTTTAGATGGGCTATGCGCGTAAATTGCCGGGTTTACGCATGTGGCAGGGCCTTGCACGCGCACTTTACAGGAGGGCGGGCCAGGACAGTGCCATTTGACGTTGTCCCGGAGAAGCGCGCACCCAGAACCTCAAGAATGGTCCATGGAAAGGGAAGTAGCAAACCAGATGTTCCCTGCTCATGGAATACCAGTGGTAGATCTGTTTGTATCTCCTCTAAACAGAAAGTTCCAGCAGTATTGTTTCAGAAAAGGGACTCTGATGCTTTCTCCCTAGGTTGGGGCGAGATTATCTTCTAGTTCCTCTAGTTGCAAAACCTTGCTAAAACTCAAGAAAACAGGGGACCATGATTCTGTCACCTATTGACTGAGACAGATTTTAGTTTCCCATCCTTTGGGAGTTATCCATCAGGCAGCCAGATTGGGGAATTTTCCAACTCTCATCATTCTGAACCAGGAAATAATGCGTCATCCCAGTATCAGGTCCCTAGCTTTCGCAGCTTGGATTTTGAGTGGTTAGAACTGAATTCCCTTAATCTATCTGAGGATATGTTTCAAATTGTTCTGGCTTCTAGAAAGGGAAATTTATTTATATATTTAAAAAATCATAAATTTCAAATAGAGGAGGGTTGCCTTCTGACGTGAAGGAAGGGCCCTTGATCCTTTCTTCTGCTCCACAAAATACAGCTTGAATACCTTCTATATTTTTCATTGTGGTCCGAAGACTAACTCTGTTGTGGTTCACCTCCATGCAAAGCCATCTCTATACAGCCTTTAGTTTTTCAGATTCTTGTGATACTTACTCCAGTTGAAGTTGTAGAGATTTTAAGATTTTCTAATTTACTAAAGGCCCTGGTGATTCTTGCCACAATTTTTTTTAAAATTTTTATTGCATTTTAACATTATCTACAAGAACGTTCTTATTCCAGCAGTTTTTGGTGCATACAGCAAATACTCATTACAATAAAACATTTAACATATTTCAAAGAAAGAATAGCTGAACAGCCACCAAATTTTAACAAAAGGAAATCGGGAGGAGAAACATTGAAACTATGAATGATCAAAAGGTAATATTCAAAAACAAACAAGGTATCTCTTGAACTACCCCAACTTAATATTTATGTCGGATGCTCTAATTACATACCCAAGAGCCCTTTAAGTTGGTCCGAGTCTGTGAAAATGTATTTTTCATTGTTGCATTTGACTAAACATCTGCATGGGTATTTAAGCAGAAATTGCCCCCCTTTATCAAGTACTTCTTGTCTATATACTAGAATTTTTTTTCCTTCGCATCTGGGTGTTTCTGGCCAGAGCTGGATACATCCAGACTTTCTAACCATAAAAAGTCACAGATCTAGACCTAAAGAAAAACCTTAATACATTTTCTTTGTCTGTTAAGAAAGCAAAATTCACAATAAGAGTCCCTCTTTGTTTAATCTCATAATCTTGAGAGTTTTGGAGGAATTCAGTGAAACATCTGATGATGGTAATTCTTCTCTCTCTCATTTTCTTCACCTTGCATTTGTTCTCTCTTCTGAGGAATATAGTAGGCTTTGCTTATAACAGGCATGCATCCTGATGGCATTTTTAAAACTTGTAATATATAATTCTTGAACAATTCCACAGAACTCATCTTCTTTATTATTGGAAAATGTAATATTCTCAAGTTTAATGCCTGTATATTGTTTTCAAAATATTCCATTTTTCTTGAAGTTTCTCTCTGCTTTTATTTATTGAAATTGGATTTTTTCAACTTGTAATAGCCGTTTATCCAAACTCTGTTAATCCTACTTGCTTCTTTAAAGATTCAGAGTTTAGTTTTAAGGTATTATTGTTTCTGTGACTGCATTAATCAACGTGGAAATCTAAGAATCCAATCTTAACGATTAAATTTCATAGAGTTTCTAAAGTAATTACTGGAGGTTTGATAATTACGGTTTCACTGAGCTGTGTTCTTAGGTTTGCCCTGGATTCATGCAGATATTTCAGATCTGTGTTCTTCGAAATCGGTGTACTAGCCACCATTGGTGTTAGGGGAGGTAATCCGAAGGCCCCGGAGGTAGGCATCTTCAGCACTGCCTGCCAACCATAATCCTTCTCCACGCTCCGGGTGTCCTCTCCACTTGCATTCCAAAGGTCCACTGAATCAATGGCAGTCTTTCGGGTATCCCCTGGCTCTTGCCAGGGGAGACTGTGTATCCGGCGCTCCCGTGCTTAGCGAGATCTCATCGACCTAGAGGTCGAGACCTCGCTCCAAGTCCCTGCCCTTAGTGGTCTTCACATCAGGAGTAGTTGGGGGCACAGCAAAACACTCTGTAATGCTCCTCTGCATTGTATCCACTGTTGAGGTATTTGAAGTAAGCTTTAACTTTGCTTTTCTTTTTGTATGTGGCATCGTATTCAAAAAATAGGAAATATTTCCAAGAAACCAACTTGAGAGCTAGAGCAGAGCGTTCGCGTGGCGTTCAACAGGCCCTCTTTCCACAATTTTAAAATAGACAAAAATGAATCCATTGTAGTACAAATCTACCAAGTTTAATTGACATGTAACATTAAGATAGGAAAAATATTACATGGGAGAAAACCACACTTAGAACATGCTTTCCATGGGCAGTCTAAAAATCCATTGATTACAATCAATCTTATATAATGTTTCTAAATATAAGGTCAGCTTGACAAAGCAAAACATTAAAAGAATTTTATCTGAACTTGATCAATTACAGTTACAGTTCTGCATTTTATTTAAATACCATAGGTTTTAGGTCCTAACCAATCATTAGGTCAGCCTGACTTGGGTATGTGCAATTACCAATAAGTACAATACATTTTTTTACTGATAGGAAAAGTTCACACATCACTTTATCTATTTTCTGCCACTTATAATTATCTTTTATTTTGTCTATGGACCAAAAAGTCTACTTGTACAAATTTTGCTTACATATTTTTCATTCTTATTATACTCTAAATAGTAGCCTCTATCTTTGATCATAACAAGCATAACATAAATGACGAAAGAACATGAGCTAAATTGAAATTTCCTCTTCATTCTGCTAGGCCAGTCTTCACAGTGAGTTTCGTTCACCTACCAGCAGATGGAGGTAGAGTTCCAGACCTCTTCCCAGAGGCCCTCTCCTATAAAGGCTGGTTCAGCAGGGAAGGCGTAAGTATTTCTCAGCCTCCAGCAGATGGTAGGTGGAGCTGGTATGGCAGGAGGAATAGGCAAGGGCAGCAGCCTCCCTGAGGTTGCATTCCCTGGGGAAGTGCCTGGGCCGGGTCGAGAAACACCTCAGGATGACTGCTCTCCTAGGGTCGCTTTTCCTACCCCCACACATCATGCCCCTGTCTTTGCATTGCTTGGTAACAAAAGGAAGGCATAGCAGCGGTAAGTAGGCCTCGAGCCTAAGACCACAGGACCCAGCCTGAAGTTCCCTGAACTCACACGCTGGCAGGTAAGATGGAGAGAGGCAGGAAGTGCCTGCTGTGTATTACTTTCCCGATGGTGGTAGGCTCATTCTGCCGCAATCGCGACGACATACCATCCGGGGGTCCGGCAGAGAGAGAGGCTCATTGAGTTCCTTGCCCCAAAACACCCACAACTGAAGCAGATATCGCTGCTGCTCAAACTCCTGCTTCCTCCCCAGTAGCATTGGAGGGAGAAGCCTCTGAGGGGGAGAAGAGGAGTTCTTTTCTGATTTCTTGCTAAACTGATGGACTTGAGGCCCCAAGCCCTTTTCAGATGAGCCGGATGATTTGTCTGGGGGGGGGGGGGAGTCCCTGGAGGAGACAGAGGAGGAAAAGAACCCGGGGCCTGAACAGGATGACTCGGCGGTCCAACTACTTAGGGCAGAGAAGTTGGGTGTCCTCGTTTCCGAGGTCTCCCCAAGTCCTCAGGCTTGCTGAGGAGCGGCCTAGAGACAGCAAACCAAGAGGTAGCCCTATCCTCATGGGCCTTAAAAAGCCAGCAAAAGCATTCCCCATACATTCCGCAATCCAGGATCTGATTTCAGTGGAGTGGGCCATGCTAGACTTAAGACTATGGAGCAAAAAGGATATGGTAAGATTGTATGTAATGGATCAGGGAGAGAGAACCTCCTGGGCCTCCCCAAGGTGGATGCAGCGATGTCGGTGTTCTCCAGGAAGACTACCATCCCGATTGAGGGAGGTGCGGCCCTTAGGTACCTGCAGGGTAGAAGGATTGAGATGCTTCTCGGGAAAGACTTTGAGCTGTGTAGCCTAGCTCTACGCTCAGCGATTTGCGTGGGATACACGGCAAGGGCTCAGCTCTGCACTTTACAGCCACCCACAGGGAAGGCTGAAGGCACCAGCAAATAGGAGATGGTGCAAGCAGTCCATAGCAGCATATGTGGGCAATGCCGTCTACAATTTTGATTAGGATCACTACCAATCAAACCATGACAAGCATCATGGCTAGGCACCTCCTTTGGTTAAAGGGCTAGACAGCTACATAGGCATCCTTACATTCATTTACAAAGCATTATAGGCTGAACCTTCATGAAAGTACAGCCTTTGCTGGGGGTGGGCATGTACTAGAAAGAGCGCTAGGATACTTCCTTATAGGATAAGTACTGCTTAGGGACATCCCACTGGTCTGGCTGGACAATGTAGGTTCAATTAGGTCTTACATACTAATTGTATTTCCTTGTGTCCTGACAGACTATCCAGAGCCCACCCTGATAAGAGATGGAAAAAAAGAAAAAGTGAGAAAAGTAGATATGCATTTATTAAGTAGAAATAAGAAAGTAAACATAGGAAATACAGACCAGGGGAAAAGAGCAAAAGCGATTCTCGGGCCTTCTTTATTTTTGTTTGTGTTTTGTTGTAGTTTGTATTAATAAAAATTTAAGTTACAGGAGAACCTCACCCTTTAGCTTGGGCAAAGACTTTTGACGCTTTCCTTGCTGCACCAGGCTCTATAGGGAGGGAATTCAGAAAACGTTTGCCCTCTCTCCATCTGCTGGTAAGAGGGGGACAAGTCCCACTTTTCTACTGGTCTGGCAGGTCTCAAGGAAAGACAATTGTACCTTTTTTAAATAGGGTGGTTCTGCACGTTCATCCCTCCAGCGTTCTTCCCCAAGCTACTTGTCTGCAAAAGTGAATAGCCTTGAGATTGCAAATAAGCTTTGGCCTCTTATTAGACTGAAGCTCTTTAAAAAGTCCACCCGGCCTTTTGGGGTTTTTTGTCCCTGACAAACCTAAAATTGCCATTGCCAAGTGCACCCTTTCTAATTGTTCAGAAGATTGCATCTTTGATAATGTCCAGGCAGGTCTGTCTCTGGAAGGCCATATTGAGGCTCATAATGCTAGGCGATGGAGACAAAAATGGTAGCAGAAATCAGAAACACAGAGGATCCCTTATTGGCAAGAAGATGGAAACAAATCACTGGAGTAATTTGCATGGAGCAGTGGTTCAACCGAAAACTGCATTAAAGTGATTATTATTTTATTGAAGTTAAATTGCCTTTCAGGTGGTAAATTATCCAAGCAATTCACAATAAAAACATACATAAAATCAATCAAGATACATGAAAATGAATGCAGTATATATATAAAAATTAGAAAAACATCATACACGTTAGCTGAAAACAACTCCTACCATGTAGTCTGTTAAATGAGCTTGGAAACCTTAAACTGAGTGTGCTTCTTTTTGCTAAAGAAGATAACTCACACACTGCCGATTTTACAGCAATGTGCGAGTTATCTTATTTTTACAGCAGTGTGTGTTATCTTCTTTAGCAAAAAAGAAGCACACTGTTTATGAGGTTTCCACCCTCATTTAACAGACTACATAGTAGGAGTTGTTTTCAGCTAATGGGTATGATGTTTTTCTAATTACAATCTCTGATTTGCACATCATACATATAGAGTTTTGTTTTGTGAATATATAAAAATGAGTACAATAAAGATTCTACAACAAATCAGACTGATAAACAGTATTGTACTTCCAAGAAAAGCATGGGGGTAACCTGTAACTGCTGCTATTTGCAAACCTAAACAGAAGGCACTGGGATAAACTGCACAGTGGTAGTTACAACCGAAAAACCTTACAGGGCAGACTGGATGGGCCGTTTTGGTTTTTCTGCTGTTGTTTACTATGTTAGTGCCATGGCAGTGTTTGATGGTCCACCTGGGATCAGTCTCCATGGAAAATATTTGCAACATGGAGGGCAGTCCACACATTCACATCCAATTACTGTTTAGATAAGGACTCCTGGCATGACAGTACTCTTGGTCAGTCTGTCTTGTGAAATCTATTTTTGAGGCTTAGAATCCAACTCCATAACCCCTAGGGCCTGTTATTGTTTCCAAGCTGCCTTTGTTTAAAAATAATAGCAAAAATGGCTAATTTCCAATAAAAAAAAAAATAAAAAGTACCTGTTGGCACTGTGTGTTCCCCCCCCCCCCCCCCCCCCCCCCCCATTTATTTTGTATGAATGCAGCTAGGGATTCCCCATCTGTGAAGACTACATTTTGCTTGTCCTCAGAGAAAGTGAAAGTTGCTAACCTGTCACAGGTATTCTCTGAGGACAGCAGGATGTATGTAAGTCTTCAGAGAACCCAACCACCTCAAGTTGGAACATGTTTTCGGTTTTAGTTGTTTTATGAACTGAGGGGGGCCCTGCACGATATCTGTGATTCAGGGTGACATGCATGTGCTCAGTGGAGCTTATCAAAGTTTCTAGAAGCTTTGTAATAACCTTCACTGGCTGGGCTTTGTCAGATATCATGTCATCTGTGAGGATTTGCATCCTGTTGTCCTCGGAGCTTCTGTTACATGTCAGCAACTTTCAATTTCTTTTAGGTTTAAAATTTTTTTTATTGATTCATTTTTTTGTAAACTACTATACCACTATCTGATATTATGTTAGTGCTAATTTATTTGTTTTATCTTTTTCTTACTTTATCATGTTTTATCTTCTTGATGTTTATGAATGTATCTTTGTAAACCGCCCCGAACTTTGGAGGGTGCGGTCTATAAATAAGTTTAAATAGAAATATCTAAAAACTCCAACAGTTTTGGTGCAGGGGACTGTACAGTCAATTCTACTGAACATAAGAAATTTCCATGCTGGGTCGTTCCAAGGGTCCATCAAGCCCAGTACCCTGTTTCCAACAGAGGCCAAACCAGGCTACAAGAACCTGACAATTACCCAAACACTAAGAAGATCCCATGCTACTGATGCAATTAATAAAAGTGTGTGATAAAACTTTGAGTTTATGGGGCAGCTGAACAAGAATCTCCAGGCTGGCATGAGAAGCTGCAGGGGGTCTGAACTATAGAAAAAGCCTGTACCACCCTGACAGAATGGATAACAAGTCAGGTGCTGTAAGGAGACCTGAGTAGAAGTATACCTTTTTTAATTTTGTGGTTTTTTTTCTTTTTACGTCACTTTTAGCATCAACCTCTCCTCTTCTGTGGCTCTGCAGGCTTCCTAACCCAGCTTGGAACTGGGCCCAGCTGCAGTGGCAGTTCCTCCCCAGTCCAGGCAGGTAGCAGGTAGAATTTTCAATGACTGACTGCCTGGGATTTTTTCCATCCCTGGGCCGGAGTATCACCAAATCATGGCTTGTGAGTTAAAAAGAGCCAGAACCACTCTAACGGAGAGAATGGGTTATAGGAATAGTGGGGGGAAAAAATTAAAACTCCTCCTCTTGGGCATATAGAAACATAGAAATGACGGCAGAAGAAGACCAAACGGCCCCATCCAGTCTGCCCAGCAAGCTTTTGCAGGGTTTTTTTTTCCCCCCCTCTCATACTTATCTGTTACTCTTGGCCCTTAGAAACCTTTTGGTTCTATTTCCCTTCCACCCCCACCATTAATGTAGAGAGCAGTGATGGAGCTGCATCTAAGTGAAATATCTAGCCCAATTAGTTAGGGAGTATCAACTGCCGCAATAAGCAAGCACCCATGCTTATTTGTTTACACAGACAATGTAATTCAGTCCTTGGTTGTTATCTGTATATAGATCCCCTTTTCTTCATTCCCCCCCTGCCGTTGAAGCAGAGAGCTATGCTGGATATGCATTGAAAGTGATTGTTATTTTGATGAATAATAGGGAGGTTTAATATTTACAACTTCATTTGTAAGTAAGACGTAAGCACTTCAGAGAAATAGCAAAAATCTAAAATGGCAGGCATGTCTGATAAATGAGGAGAAATGATTATAAATCTAGAATACTCTTAACACCTGCCCTGAAATTGGAAGAGTTCTAGTTCTACAGGAGCAGTGCTAGACAGCACCTCCAAAATCAGCTTTAATGATTAAAGTTCCAACAGAGAGAGTAATCTGTGGGCTGATATTGAGGAGGCTCTGTTTACATGGGGTACCTCAAGCTTCCCTCTCATGGTTTGACATCCATGGAGCCCCGAGTTGCCATATGGGGACAGCTGTGCAGACCCTGACTGGGGCTATAGGTGGGAATGAAGAGAGTGATGCAGCTGTGGATAGCGGGAATTAACTGCCTTCCTGTCGCATGTATTTGATCACATCCCAACATAGTTCAGAAAGCGCTGTTGGAGTGATTGTGCTCTCTGGCCTGGTTGTGATGCTCGGTGATCAGGAGTTAAGGGAGTAGGATGATCTTGCTATCTGTGTTTGATTAAATTAATATTGTTAGCACATTAAAGCTTGAATTGTTAATGAAATACCTTAACCAATGCTAAACCTGCTGATATAATATAATGCTGAGAGCACAAAGCTGTGAGCCAGGGGATCATGTTCCCCTTTTTCTGTCCACTACCCACCATGTGACCTTAGACAAGTTGTTTAACCTTTTTGTGCTCAGACTCCAATTGCAAACTCTTAAGCACAGGGATATTGTGGCTCCCTGAATTTTCTTGTCCAGGCTTATTTACAGTGATAGTGCTTTGGAAGTATTTGTTAGTATTGGATTATCTATCTACAGAGCTGAAGACTGTTTCTGTGAGGTGCAGAGCTTGGATGTTGCTGGAGCAGGAAAGAGATGTCACTTTCTGAGTTAATAAACCACAAGAATGTGTGTGCTTGAGTGGGACTTGTGAAGAGACAGTGGAAGGAAGGATACAGAGGAAGATCTGCAGATCTTGGGGCTGGACTATGTAGTAAATAAACAGGATGCTGACACGTGAGCAAGACACTGCGACAGGAGGCTGACACCAATACCACTGCATGAAGCAGCACTGAAAGCTGCTTAGATGAGGCTTAGGAGTGCCATGAAGGGCTCCAGTGGGAGCCTGAAAAATATGCCAGTCATGGGCCTGGTTTGCTTTTTTTTTGTGTAAGTACAATGAGAAGGGATGTTGTTCATATCACTTTTCAAATATCCAGAATCTAATATTAGCAAAATCTGTGAAAAACAGGGGAACTGTTTTTATGAAAAGGCAGCTCTCTATACATAATTACCTAGCAGTTATATGTTGGGCAGTCTTGGTTATGCTAAAAATAACCATTTTCCAGGGCCTTTGGAAAGCAACTGATGGCTTCTATGTGCTTCAGGTGTTACCATCCCCCCCCCAAATGCCAGGAATGTGGGATTGTATATGGCAGGAATTAATGTTTGAAGATCTGCACATATCCCCTTACCACACCACATACCACAGAACCACACATTGTGATCAACCCCAAAAAACCCAAGCTTTCTTACCACACTTGATGCCAAGTTTTAACCACTTTCTTCACCTCTAATATAACCTATGACTCCCCACAGACCAAGTGATACGCATCCTTCAAAGTTTCAATGCAAAAATGTTATAAAATTCAATGCAATTTTTCATAAAGTCCGATGCAAAATGTTAAAGTTCAATCTAAAATGTTACAATGTTTCAATGTAAAACAAGAAATCTACATTGTTAGACTCCTCTGTTACACTGTAAACCGGTGTGATATGTCGATGAACATCGGTATAGAAAAATAAATCTGCAGCATTAGCATATTTGCCAGAGCTCTGGGCAGATTTGAGCATGCAATAACTTTCAGGAGCTTTCAGTGACAGCCTATACCTTGCATGAAAGGCCCACAGTCAGCACCATGCACCACCATCCTGTGACATCCCAATAGTCTGCATAGACATCCTCTGACAGCCCAATAGTGTGCACTGCTGACTGGGACCATGCTTCCAAAGCAACTCACCTGCAAAAAAAAGGAAAGGAGAGCCAAGGCATAGAGAGTGTGAGTGAGACAAAGCATGAGTATGTGTGTGTGACAGAGGAGTCTGAATATATGTGAGGGAAAAGAAATGTTGCCAGTGGTGAATGTGTGTGCAAGGGGGACACAAACTGGGTTGACAGTACAGTAGTGTATGAGCAATTATGAGCATGGTCAAAGAGATGGAGGGAGGGTGGGACAGAGTGGCATGATAAGTTGTATGGCACAAATGCCCTTTGCAGCTCATTATTTTTGATAGGCTCTTTCAGCTAGTTTTCCTATAAAATGTTAGCAAGAGGTCATGGAATTAGCAGGCATTGAGTCATCTTCTAGGTTAGCTGTAAGTGTAGAGAAAATAAAATCAGAGAGACCTGCTGTATGCGGCGTATAGTTGATTCCCATAACACTTGGGATCTTGCAGGTGTCATTTTCAGCATGGCAATCTCAATAAAGAGAGTGTGGGTGCAACCAAAGAATGGTACCCAAATGAAAATAGACATGTCATGAGCTGTTCATTTTTTTATGTTTTGATGGCATTGGGAATGATTGAAATGCAACTGGATGGAAGCCTTGTGGTTTTATTGTACCTCTCTACAATTCTGCCCTTCCCTTTTATTGGAGCTGGTGGAATTAAATATGGATTGGGGTTCTAATGCAGTTTTACTTGCAGTGAACATACCAGATGACTTTCTGTAGTGTATCTTACACAATTTATAAATCTAAATATTATGTGAAATGTGTGGGGGGGTTTTTTGTATAGTTTTATGTACTCTTCCAGTGTTTTGGAATGAGATAGTAATGTGGATTTATTGTAAATGTTGGTAAGTTTATGTATCATATAATTAGATTGGATTAGTTAGGGTGTGCTGGAATAGATATTAGAGTACCACCTGATGGTGATATGTCCCTCAGGAAGCAGGTGCAAAGTGTGCACTCCATCTACAGTTTTATTTGAAAGAGTAGAAATAAATGTTGAATTTAATACAAGCCCCGAGAACCAGAAAAATAAAAGTATGCCCTAAGATTTTTAGCTTTTTTTTTTTTGCTGATCAGAGACTGGAGAGTACCAAACTACAGCATCTTTTATTGATAGTCCACTGTGAAGGTAGATGCAAATAGCTGCCAGTGGCATTAGTATAGATGTGTGGTTATGAAAACCAGAATATTTTTCTCTAATAAAGGTAAGATAAATCATAGGAAAAGCTTAATCTTTGTCTCTGTTTTCTGCATTTCACTGATGAGTTGCCTGTATTTACAAAGCACAGTACAGAAAGCAAAATTCATGAGACCCAAGGAGGCTGTCTGCTACATGGACCTGAAGACCCAGACCTTTTCCGGCCGGTCATGCTGCAGACACTGCTTTCCATTTCTTTTCCCCATCCTTCCCAGGGCATCAGGTGTAGATGACTTAAGCTGGGGTTTCTATGTGCTGCAAAAGTTTGTTATTAAAACGTAAAAAAAAAAAATTAATTTTCTTGACCTGAGAAAATTGTCTAGCCAGGGAGTCTTTTGTCAGAAGCAAATTTGCTATTTATTGGGATTATGCAAATTGCCAAAGGTAAAAAAAAAAATTAAGCTAGTGCTGTGGTTCTGCCTCTATGTATAATAAGCCTCCAGTAACTTTTTATTGCTGATTGTTGAAGGCATGTTGTGGAGGTAACACTTTGTCAGTTTGATGTGCTATGTTTTGCAGCAGACATGTAACCTTGGATTGGAGCTGTTCATAAGTCCCTGTACCGTCATGGTAGATGTTGGGAAATGGCCGATATTCTCTTTGCTGTCGCCTCAAGAAGTCACTTCTATTCGGAAAGCCTACGTTTTTGGGGCATCAGCCAATGAAGCGCTCTATATCACTCATAACGATGAGGTATTGTATGACTACAGAGTGCATATGGAAGTTCTTTTTTTTTAAAATTTCATTATTGAATGTAACTTTCTCAGTTAGCATTCTTGTATACTGCAGAATTATAATTAGGGTTTCTGTTTGCAGGTTTTAACTCGTAGGCAGGAAAATCTTGGCCCATGGGTGGAAATACTGCCCATGGGTTTAATTTACCTGGCCTCTCCCTTCTTCCTACATTTCAATGCCAACTGGCCTACCGATGTCACAGCTCTGAGGCTGTCCATACTGACATCTTTAGCAAAGGCTCGATGTCATATGGGCCTTTGATGTTTTGGTGGGGGGGCAGGGACAGCCTGGGAGAGATAGTGGTGTTCCTCCCTCCACAGACTGGTAGCAGTAGGGAGGGGAAGGTGGTAGCTGCAGTAGTAGCAGCTGGCCTGCCCCAGCACAGAGGAGACTGGAGTGCCGACAGGGTCTCATTCCTAAGAGTGAGAGAGTCCTGCCCAGATGCAAAGGAGGTGCCGGCGGGGCCCCTATCCGTATGTCAGTGGAAGAGAGACGGATCTCCATGACAGTGCAGGAGATGCTGACGTGCTGGTGGGGCCCCCGTTCCTCATGGTGGCTGAAGCGTGTGAGACTCGTATTGATGCAGGAGAAGCTGGAATGCTGGTAGGGCCCCATCTCCCTGTGCTGACATCGGAGAGGCCAGCGTGCTGGCAAGGTCCTCATCCGTCCGCTCCCACTTACACAAGAGAGAACTGCTAGGGAAGGGAAGGCAAGAGGAGACTATAGGAAAGTAGGGGAGGAGGATAAGCTGAGTCAGAAGGGAAGAGGGGAGGGAGATTGATACACTGCATGTGGCCACCCCTCTCTTCAGTCACACATGCACACAGAGGAGACCCCTCTCCCACGCTCATCCCCTCAGCCCTGGATTTATCAATAGGCACTAATTGTTCTAGGGTGCAAACATTTAAGGCAGCAGGCTGGCTAAGATTTGCCGCCTTCCAGCTCTGAGCCCTCTGCTACTCTGTAACAGATCCTTACAGAAGATGGGGGAAATGAAAACACCAAAAGTGCCTAGAAATGTCAAAATGCTAAATCCGTACCTGCTCACCCTCTTTCCCCACTCCCTGGTCCCCAACTTGAGTTGAAAGTTGGGACCCTCTCTGCTCCTCAGCTGGCACTTGGTGCGAGCAAAAGCTATTAATGTGTCCTACTGCAAAAAAGATTGCCCACCCCTGTTTCTAGCAATAAACATTGATAGAATACTCTGATGCAAAAAAAAGCTTATTGGATGAACATTGGAAAACCACCCCTGCCTAGAACCTAATTACTTTTCCCCCGCCTGCCTTAGATACTTCACTGTGTCTTGTGCCTTTTTTGCACTGAGGACGACTGTTTTTCACTAAATTTTAGCAGCTAATGGGCCTCTCTCCTCCCTCCAGGTCCACAGAGTGTAAACTGGTAGGGGGGGAGCATGTGTGCAGGGGATGGTGTCGGGGGGAGAGTCCTAGATAGAGAGGGTATGGTACTGGGGGCAATGTTTTTTGTTATGGCAGTACATTTGTGTTCTGGAAATGTATGTCTTTGATTTATCTGGAAAAAGTATCCAGCAATAGTGAAAATACAGTTTTGGTTTTTTTATAGCCCAGGAGGACCCCTAATTAGCAGGAAAATAAACACATTTACACTTTTTTTTATAAACACCTAAAAATAGAATTATAATTATGCTGCACAGCTATATTAAAGGGCCCTGCAGGGATCTTGTGGAAAAACCTTTTCTCCTAAGAATGGCAAACAAAATAAGAGGGCACCCACTCAGACTAAAGAGCAGTTAAAAAAAAAAAAAAAAAAAAAAGTTAGACTGTATGACCTCAATCTGCTTTTAACCTATAATTACTATGAGTGTGACTTAGTGTGAAAAACCTTTTCTTCTGCAGCTGGGGCTGGATAGTAATGGGGCTGAATAATTAATGCTGGTTTGCAACTGATATTAAACAGTTGCCTGATGGCACAATAAGACAGCAGGCACTGTGTTAATCCATACACATTCACCAGAGATTTAAGAGAGGAGGCAAGCTAGTGAATGGTTTTTTTTTTTAAAGCCATATTGGGTTTTAGGCCATGGTGCACATTACCCACTTACTCCCATAATGAGATGGTTTGTGGGAGTAAATGTGTGACAACTATGTAGTCCCCCTCTGCCCCATTCCTTCCCCTCTTCCTCTAGCTCTTGTGTTATGGTATTTCTATAGATGAGGGACACAAAGCTTTGTGTATTATGGGAGTGCCCTTTGGATTGCTGCTATCACTAGTATCCTACCCAGCCAGGTGAGCTCTTGCTCTGTGGTCCTCCTAGGTTCAACTTAGGAGCAGGAGTGTTATGCCTGCTCTGAAATTGGGTCCCTCCATCTCCCGGAGTCGGAGGACATTAATTTAAATGAAGGGTGATAATATTCCCTAGCATGTGGATGAATCTTCAGTGGGAAAAAAAAGTCATATCCATAACACAATCGGGAATAGAGAGCATTGGAGGTTCTGCCATCTGTACTGTGCAGTGTGCTCCTGACGTACACACAGTGTAGAGATACTCTGACGCTTTATTGACAGTTTGGTTTTGAAAATCTTTATACTGCTTCCCTACCATTCTCCTGAGCCCCTGGAAGAAACCAGCCTTAGAACAGTGTCGCAAATGACCTCCCATTAGAACGGATCTGATTGATGCGTGCACTCCTTTTAACTATTATAGCTAATGTGCACCATTTGCATCCAGGGCAGTGAGTGGTAATTGATGACTGATACAGCTGCTCCAAGGGATCAGAGGCGTGTGGATGAAAAATTTAAAAGCAATAATTCCTAGTGGCTTGCATAATGGGTTGTTTCCGACATAGGGCCAGATCTACTAAGTAGTTTTTCCCATTTTGAGCCTATGAGGAAGAGAGCTTTTTTGCTAGTCTTTCCACAGATGCTTTGGAAGGGAATACTGCAGGCTGATGTCACTGCAGAGGTGTATATACTGTGATGTCAGTTTACTCAGTCTCCATCTGCTGGTAGGAGAGCATAACCCACTTGTTCTGGGTTCATCTGGCTGTCCTAAAGAAAAGGAAATTATCAGGTAAGAAGTAATTTCTCAATATCTGCTCCATAGTTACTTAATAGTAAGTGTCTTTAACTGATGCCATATGACTGTTGTCACTTGTTATGTGTACCTTATTTGATGTCCTGTATAGTGTACCAAGGATATATCTTTCTTTTTAAATGTGTAAACATTTCTTGAAAATTCATTAAAACATGGTAAATTTTGGGAAGCAATCTTATGTCTGAATGCAAGAGACACCAACCCCTTATAACTGCTTTTTTTTTTTTTTTTTTTGTGGCACACAAATCAGAATTGTCATTTTACTTGCTAGAGGTGGAGTATATGTCCTGCTGACCTGAGGATGCTAAACAGTAAATCCAGTGACTGGCAAGCTGTCTGTGTTTTAGGTGTTCGTATTTGGACTCAACAGTAGCAATTGTTTGGGCACTGGGGATAACCTGAGCACCATTATACCCAAAAAACTAGAAGCCCTGTGTGGGAAGAAGATCAGGCGTGTGAGTTACGGAGCCGGCCCCCATGTGCTGCTTTGCACTGAAGGTATGGCAAAGACTTTACTATTTACTGCTACTGTTGCTACATAATTCTGTAGTGCTGCTAGATGTATGCAGCGCTGTACAGATAAACATAAGAGATGGTCCTTTTTCCTTGTGGAGTCTACAGTCTAGTAAAGAAACAAACACAAAACAAATAGGTTTCAGGAAATTTATTTATTCTAGTAAACATAGTTAAAATTAATAAGGCGATGAGCAGGGAAAGCTAAAAGGTTTTAAGATTTAAAAAGCAGCATTAAAAAAAAAAAAAAAGTGGGTATTGCTAAACTGTGGTCACGAATTGTGCCAGGGAAGCTGGAAGTGCTAGCCTTGTGTTGGGCCTGGGTAAAGTATTGCAGGAAATAGAAAGAGGGTGTGAATGCATGGAACAGCCTCCCTGTGGAGATGGTGGAGACAAGGATAGTATCTGAATTCAGGAAAGCATGGCATAAACACAGAGAATCTGAGGGAGTGGTAGGGATTCTAAAACTGAATTGTTGGCGTGGATGGGCAGGCTGGGTAAAGCCATATGATCTTTTTCTGCTGTCACATTTCTCTGTTTCTATGTAACCAGTACCAGTTTTCACACTAAACACTTCAGCACAGACTAGGCCTGAGAATTGGCTATGCAGAAATATTTTTTGATACAGTTGCCGTGCTGTGTTTCTTGGAGATGAAAATTCTTTCATGTCAAATTTTTTTTTTTTAAATTTTTTATTTTCTCTAAATCTTGACTAGAACTTGCTAGGAACTGCTTTCTGTGAACTTCTCCCTCACAGATGGACAGATGTGCACAATCTGTGAAATTAGATTACAGTGTTATAGAAGAAATAGCTTTTAACTCCTTTTTGGTTTTCCTTCCATTGGTGCAAAGCATTTCAGAATAATTGATGTTCTGTTGGTTAAGTGCTACTTTAAATAAAAGAAGCTGGAACTGGGAGGGGGTGCTCTTGGTTGGGTACTGCACTTGCTATCTGGGCATGTGGGTTTCTCTGGTTGGGGAGCTGAATATTAAAAGCCAGATGGCTAGAACTGCTTTTTTTTTTTTCACTATTCAATAAACATTTAAGACTAAAAGTTGAAATCCTTAGTGCCCCTAAAACCAGTGTCTTCCCTGCGAGGAATGGCTTCTTTTCCCGGTGATCACTGTAACTGTGATGCTACTTCAGTTCTGGATTTTTCCTACTATTTTTTTTTTCCTCAAGCTCATCTCATCTATTCTTTTCAAACTTGTCCTTTACCATTCACCATCTGTTTCCCTTCCCTTTCTCACAAACTGATACCTTTTATGCTCCTTTGCTTAATGTCTGGGGTAGGCCCAACTCCAGTAAATCACTTTCACTCCCTTCTTTATTGTCCTCTTTGTCAATGATGTCCCTCTGCAGTCACTATCCTTCCCTACCCCTCCATATGACATTCCCTCCAGCCCCATTCTCATTTCTTGTATCTCTTTGGCCTCTGTAATACACTGCAAACTCCTTTCTGTTCGGGACTTGTTTTCTTCCTACATCTCCTCATTAAAACATGCTTGGATTTAAGATCTGCCCTGGGGAAAAGCCCAGGCCCAGATAGCTTCCAAGCTGAAAGGTACAAAAAATATGGTTTGTCACCCATATTCAACTGTTTTAATTATTTAACAATTAGTGAAGCATGCATGTGAACTCTTTTGAATGTTAATGACATAGTGTTACATAAGAAGGACAAAGATGAGATGGGATTGTAGGTCTTACAGACCAATATTAGTGATTAAAACTGATATCAAAATCCTGCAGATGCTTCTGGAACACAATATAAAATACTTGATTTTCCCAGACCAGTGTTCATTGAAAGCAGATTCTCTTCAGAATCTTTAATTTAATTTAAAAAAGATTTCTAGCTCTTGCAATCAGACATACTTGGCAGATTTCAATCATACATATATGGTACGTGATAAAAACATACTCATTGACTTATGCACATTGTAAAATGGGCAGACCTTGAAGAGTCCCAGGACTCATAATCTCATTAGATGCTGAGAAGGCCTTTGTCCAGATAAATGGGTCCTTCATGTGGCAATGCGTGAGAGAGTTCAATTCTCAGATGGGTTTCTACAATGGGTGCTGCTAGCATGGCATAGCCAGGACTTTCCCACGGTGGACCAGTTAAGAAGCATTACCTTAGAGGTTTGCATTTTCATAGGAGTTGGATTTGTCCATTACTACTGAGTTTGTGGGTTGACGTTTTTCGTTTTATTGTAACGGTTAATTTTAATTTCTTGATTTATATTCCGCCTTTTGTGATAGGCCAGCTCCTTCACAGCAGATTATATTCGGATTCTCTAGGTATTTCTCTGTCCCCAGAGGGGGCTCACATTCTGTTTGGAAGGTGAAGTGGCTTGCCCAACATCTCAAGGAATGTCAGCAGGATTTGAACCCTGGATTCCCTGCTTTGCAGCCTACTGCTCTAACCTTTTAGCTACTCAGCTGTACCCAACTCCTGAGCTAGGTTTGTTGGGCTTTGGGAGAGAGAGAGGGTGTTTGGGAGAGAATTTTTCTACAAAATCAAAGAAACTAAATGCTTCTTGCAGCAAAGCTCTCTATTGCTAAACACTGGAAAATTGCCCTGCTGTTGGAGATTGGCATTCGCATTATTTGACTCGTTCCCTAAATTTTGTACACATACTATTCTGTATGGGCTAAATTTTGGGATTGCTATGCTGTGATTGTGTGCTGGTTGTTACAGATCACATTAACAATTCTAGATTATTTTCTTAGTTCGTTATTCTTTCTTTGGTCTTGGATTTTCTTTTTCTTTCTATTCAGTAAAATGTGTGTATTTGCTTAGTTTTGGTTCAGTTTTTCCTATGCTGGATTACATTTAATTTCCTATACAATATATTAGCTGATTTTAGTAATTGCCTGGATAATAAAAGTACAGCAAAACATGCTTGAAGTTTTTTCTCTTATCACTGCAAAACCTGCCTGAAGTTATATTTTTATCTTTGAGCCATTCCTGTAGTTTCCCTGATGCTAGCCTCATTCCATACACTACTGCATCCTTCTCCCCTCCTTTCCCCTCAGCTAGCTTTATTCTGGTGTGACTCCTTCTCCTACCAATTAGGCTATGATGTAAGCTCTTTGGGTTAGGAAACTTACTTATCCTTTTCATCTTGTATTAAATCTGTTGTAACCCTGTAACAACGTATTCACTGCATAGTATCTCAGTCCGTTATAAAAATTAAATTTCTCCATTGACAAGCAGGGCTGAATTAGCAATGGCACATAGTGATTATCATCTGACGGACCCTTTTCAGCTCAGAGCTTTTGCTCTATGGAGCATGTGCAGGAATTACCACTCGTATATTGCCTTAGGAGCCCCTCCAGTCTTTTTTCATCCGAGCATCTGCATAGATGTGTACCCATTTCTCTCTCTCTCTCTCTATGTTCATTATTTTAAAATTTTTGTTACCTCATTGTCTTGCTGCCTTGGTAGCTCCTTCCAAACACCACTTTTCAGTGCTATATAAAAAAAACCCCCCAAACTACAGGATGTCGGGCTCCAAGAAGCCCACTGTTAATGACTTTAAGGACTGTGTAAGCAGCAGGAAAATGTCTGACTGTTGCCTAGGATCAAATCATGTCCAGGCAAATTGCTACCACTGTGGCTGGATGTCTCCGTGTTCCCAGAAGTCCTGGGCCTGGAAAATGGAAGATCTGCAGATGAACCTCCTCATGGAGCAGAACCTCGTCTTGCTCCCTAGTTACTAATTTGAGCAGGAACTCCTCAAGAATGCCTGCTCCACTGAGGAGTAGACTTGAGTTCTTGAGGTCGAATAAACAGAAGAAGTTTTGAAGCTTGGGTGTTGTTAAAAAGAAGTGCCACCTTGTTTTCATTCTTACAATGTAGTCAGCATGAAGGGAGGTTTATCTCTGAGAACTTCATAAATCTTTGCATCAATAAATGCCATGACAGTTCTCATTGAAGGCGCAGTGACACCATTTTATTGTAATGGCATCTGTACGTCTTCCAAACATTTTTTCCTCTCGTAAAAGAAGAGTGGACTAACCAGTGATTCTTATTGCAGATCCAATGGGTGACTTGTTCTTGACTCCCGGAGGTCTCATTTCGGAATACTAATCCTTTAAAGGCAGCAACATGGTGGTAGTATTCATTCTCATGTTGCACAAATGGCATTGAGCAAATGGCATTCATACTACATGGTCATTTTTGCTCCAAGGGTTCCCCCTGAGGAAGCTGTTCTAGGTGAGACAGGGCCTTGTTGGGGATTTTTCAACAATATGAAGGAAATTTGATCACAGTCAAGTGGATTCTCACCAGGCCCAGGATATCTTATAAGTCTTTTTCCACTGTATTATCTGCAGGCATTATGAGTAAGATAAATATATGTAAATTTGCATAATGTGGGATTATGCAAATGAATGAGTTTACTATGTCTAGAGGATGAGTAGTAGTAGTATTTCTTTTGTATCACTCTGTTCTTCAGCTAAAAACTTTATTTACCAATTACTTGTTACAGTGCAGATACATTGTTTGCCAGACTCACTGTTGAACTTTTGCATTGTAACACATCACAGATACAATTGATCTCAGTCTACCACTTGTTTAATGTCATAGTCACAATGCCATAAGCTCATTCACATTGATGCAGAACTTACTTTTTTTTTTTTAATTTTGGGATTAGCAATAAATAAAAAAAAAAAAGAAAAATTCACATGCTTTGCTAGGGAAAGACCTCCAAGTTCCTGGACAATTTTGGTGAAAAGGTGTTACATGCATTAGATATGGAGTTCTGTATTTCTACTCACCAGTTAAACATGATAGTTCACTTGGTTTATGAGGTGTACGATATGATGCCCCGCTCCTCCATCAGTCTCCATTGGGGCATGCTGTATGGCTTGGTTGATTTCCAGCAGTTTACGCGATGATTTTCATGATAAGTTAGTCTGGGAGATTATCTCTTCAGAGATAAACTCAAATGGTTGGACAAATCAAGGAGCAGCACTTCCTGTGGTACTGGGTTCTGCCTCTACTTCCACAGCAGCTTCTGGCTTGGAGTTGGCAGCATGAACAATGCCAACAAGAAGTGACTAGTCATCCTGCACATGCTCACAGTAAAAGCTCTGAGTTGAGAGAGAGGTCCATTCAGTGCCATCAGATGTCACCCATGAGACATGGCTAATACATTCTGCTGTCTACAGAGAGCACCATTTACAGTAAGAAAACGTTCTATTCTTTTACACATTTATACATGAGCTTGTAAAGATCTGATTTCTTTGGGTGCATTTAGTACATTTGGGGCAATTTGTGTCCAATGTGATGGTGCAGCACTGTGTGCTGATAAGACCTGGTGTGGGCAGAGGTTGGGATTCAGCACAGGCAGTGACTTTGACTTATCCCTGGGGCTTATATGCATGTGAAGCTCTGGTGTATGTCTGAATTACATAAGAACATGCCATACTGGGTCAGACCAAGGGTCCATCAAGCCCCCAGCATCCTGTCTCCAATAGTAGCCAATCCAGGCCATAAGAACATGGCAAGTACCCAAAAACTAAGTAGATCCCATGCTACTGTAGCTAGTAATAGCAGTGGCTATTTTCTAAGTCAACTTAATAGCAGGTAATGGACTTCTCGTCCAAGAACTTATCTAATCCTTTTTTAAACCTAACTGCACTAACCACATCCTCTGGCAACAAATTCCAGAGCTTTATTGTGCATTGAGTGAAAATTTTTTTTCTAGTAATAGTCTTAAATGTGCTACTTGCTAACTTCATGGAATTCCCCCAGTCCTTCCATTATTCGAAAGTGTAAATAACAGATTCACATCTACTCGTTCAAGACCTCTCATGATCTTAAACACTTCTATCGTATCCCCCCTCAGCTGTCTCTTCTCCAAGCTGAACAGTCCTAACGTCTTTAGTATTTCCTCATAGAGGAGCTGTTCCATCCCCCTTCTCTGTACCTTCTCCATCGCAACTATATATATATATATATTTTTTTTTTTTTGAGATGCGGTGACCAGAATTGTACACAGTATTCAAGGTGTGTTCTCACCATGGAGCGATACAGAGGCATTATGACATTTTCCATTTTTTCACCATTCCCTTTCTAATAATTCCAAACATTGTTTGCTTTTTTAACTGCCGCAGCACACTGAACTGACGATTTCAATGTGTTATCCACTATGACGCCTAGATCTCTTTCTTGGGTGGTAGCACCTAATATGGAACCTAACATTGTGTAACTATAGCATGGGTTATTTTTCACTATATGCATCACTTTGCACTTGTCCACATTAAATTTCATCTGCCATTTGGATGCCCAATTTTCCAGTCTCATAAGGTGGTCTTGCAATTTATCACAATCCGCTTGTGATTTAACTACGCTGAATAATCTTGTATCATCTGCAAATTTGATTACCTCGCTCGTCGTATCCCCAAGGATAGTAGGCACTGTATGGGTGAAGCAGCTTCTGCACCAGTCCTGACCCTAGTGACCTGCAAACCTTTGTTTCCTTTTCTGTGAGTGCTCTCCTCTCTCTCTCTCTCTCTCTCTCTCTCTCACTTTTTATCAACTTTAGCTGCAGTGAGTAAGAACTTATTTCAGACTGTAGTTTGAGATGGAAAAGTGTTTCACAATTTTTTTTTTTTTTTGCTATAGATTTTCTTCTCTTCATTATTATCTACAGAAAGTGTTTTGTGACAAGGTATTAGATCCATAAGTCAGGAACATTCCCATGTTTGGCATTGGCTGATCTACTACTGCTTATCTGAATTTTATTTACAAACTGTTTCCTGTGGTACTTATTGTCTCGTTTACCTTTTTGCATTTTGTTGTGGGAACAGAGTTGCGTGAAAGTTACACATGTGTGCATTTTGTGCAGATGGAGAAGTTTATGCCTGGGGACATAATGGATACAGCCAACTTGGAAATGGGACTACAACACAGGGGATAAGTCCACTGCAAGTCTGCACCAACCTGCTGAGCAAAAGAGTGCAGGAAGTAGCATGTGGGTCCCATCACTCTGTGACGCTGACATCTGATGGAGAGGTGAGTCTGGCCTTTATTCACTTTGCTGCTGCTTTCCTCACTACCATGCATTGTCTTCTTTCTTTGCACTTTCTGACTCTTTAATCCTGTCTTCTGGTTCGCATGGGGGATTAATAATGCTTACAGAACAATGTTCTGGGACAAACCACACAAAATAAATTACAAAGTGAAAAGACCCTAATCAGTCTAAATTTTTGTTCTAGCTGTAAGTAACAACCTTTTTTCTTTTTTTTTTTTTTAGTAATCATTTTGGACCAAAAAACTCCAATATCAGATGTGTGCTATTAGTCATAAATAATACCTCCTTTTATCACTTGTTCTTCCTCATGAGTTCTAATACAAGACCCTGACAAAGATCCTTTGTTTTGCCAGTTTGACTTTTTGAAGGGGATACATTTTCTCACTTTCACAATAAAGTGCTTTAAATCTTTAGTTCACCCTAAGTGACACTGGGTTTTTTTTTTCTTCACTTCTAATATAACTGCTTTAGTTCAAGGTTTTCAAGTCTATTTTACCTTGTTCTATAAGAAAACAAAACATAGTCCATCATAAATTTCCACATTTTATTTTATTAAAAATTACAAGTATGCTTTCTGAATATTGTGGCTTATGAAGCAAATGTTTAAACTTGCAGAACTCAAGAGAACATTAGAGAGTATTTCTTCCTGAGGCTGATATTAACACCCAGCTCATTTTGGGGCCAATGCAATATTAAATTAGGGGTCACGTTAGCAAGGAGGCACTAGGGTCACTTGCGCGCGCCCCTAGCACCTCCTTGCTTACGAGAGCCCGATTGGCATCGGGCGTCCGCCGGTTAGGAAAACACACTGAGTTTATCGGCATTGGTTTTCCGATACGCCGTACAGCCAAGTGTTCAGGAAATGGATGCTTTTTAGTTGAGCGTCAGTTTACTGCACCCAACTGCCGGTGTGTGTTTCTTTTTTTTTTAAATTAATTTAGTTTCGTTTTTCCTCCTACTTAATATCACAACGATATTAAGTAGAAGGCATTACAGAAAAGCAGTTTTTTCTGCTTTTTCTGTACTAGTTTAAGGAGCTCTCGGCAATTAATGTCTGCTCCAGGCAGGCATTAATTTCTGATTGCAAAAATGTGCATTTTGGACGCACACTTTTTTTTTTTTCTTGCATCAGAAGTGAATAGCTAATAGACTCATTCACATTCTTTTGCATGTGATGAGCGCTATTAGTTTCACTCCACGTTGGATGAGCGTTGTAGAGGCGCTAATCCCCTTATTGATAAGTGTCCAACTGTGGGTTATACAGTACGCTCGGCTCCTTTTGAGATTTAAATGGGCTCATGTCTATCAACTAAACTCCTCCCACAAATACAAATAATCCAGTCCACTCGAAACACTGAAACAGGGGCTACTGTGGCCTCCTTAGTGGCTTGGCTTTGTCACAACATTTGAAAGTATCTCTATTTAACTTGCCATTTTGGACAGAAATAGTGTTAGAAATGATTCATTGTTTTTTTTTGTTTGTTTTTTTTCCTCATTTCAGATGCTAAAACAAATTTGCCAGAATTTTCTCATTTCATTAACATGAGGGACCAATTTAATTTTCGGAGTAGTTATAACTTGGCTCCCTTTCTGGATATTTTGGTTTGCAAAACTGCTTAAGGATTGGTCTCAATTTTAGGCCAGTGACGTGCAGTTCCTTATTCTAGTCGAAAATTCACTGTCATATACATTAAAATGTTCAAACATTTTATCTTACAGCAATAAAAAAAAAAAAATGGTTATCCTTCAATAGGCTTTGCCTACACACTTGAAAAACCAAAATAATCCTTCTGACTAGAAAAAATCTTGAGCAAACGCTAGACTTTCATTTTGAATCAAAGACAATCACAATGGCAAGTTCAATACGCCACCTAGGGGTGTTACTAGACAATAGACAATAACATTGACCAATCACTTCGATCAGTTATCAAACAAGGATAGCATAAGCTTTATAGTCAGAAATGATTAAAACCACTTCTAGAACAAGATGATTTCCATACAGTTCTTCAAACATTGACTGTTATAATTCATTACTTTAGGTCTTTCAACATCGGCTTTAAGATCTCTGTAAATGTCGCAGAATGCAGCAGCCTATATCCTAACAGTAACAAGAAAATTCATCACATTACACTGATCTTTTGTTCACTACATTGGTCACCCATACAGTTTCGGATACAACCTAAGGCCCTCACATGAATCTATAAAATTCTGTCTAATAACGACACCATGTGGCTGGGAGCAGCCTCCACATTTATATCCCACAAAGAACATTACGTTTCCAATAAAGGTCTCTTGGACATTCCATCTGTACGTGATGCCTTCCTTACAGGGTCATTCTTTAAACTGCGATGTACCATTATCGCATGCATTAGGGCCGCATTGCTGTGGTACAATTTAAATCGGGAAGAGGAGGAGTGTGGGCTGAGTTTGGGCAGGGTTATGGCCCAGCAGCGCTGCGGGCGATAATGTTTTTCACGTTATCGCCGTCAGTACCACAGTAAATACCTTTTCCAGTGGCACTATGGGGGCAAAAGTGTGTGGCCGGCTGCATTCTTTCACTTCCCCACGGGCCATCATTCCGCTATATTTATAGCAGAATGATGAATCCCAGGGGTACAGGAGAGAGCAATTTCAATTGTGGGATCCAGACTCTGGGATAAGATGCCAGAGTCCTTGTGCACCATAACTGATTTCACAATCTTAAAAAAAAAAAAAAAAAAAAAAAAAAAAGTTAAAACTTGACTCTGTTCATTGGCATTTAAGAATTGATTATCCATCTGAGCAACATTTAAACTATCATATACGACTTATTCATCTGGGCAGTGTGAATGTGCAAGTCTGAAGTGTTTGATGAACCTGTAATGTTTTATATGTACATATTGTGTGTGTTTTTGGATTAACCGTTCTGCTCTACACTTGGCAAGACGGTATATAAAATTTTGTAAATAAATGTACAATTTTATATACAGAAAGCCTTCTGAGAGAAAACACTGCTTCAATATACTATCATCCACGCAAATTGACAGTATTCCAGTAGAACAATTTTTGCATCTGCCTGCATTCTACAGTGTAAGAATATAAGATCCAGGCTACACACATTTCAAGGATTTGCCCAGTGAGGTTATCTGAGTTCTGTTGTCAATAAAGCATTCTAGAGAGCATTATTTGCTAACAGTACTAGCTTGCTGCAGAAGGGGCAAAAATCTCCCATATAACATTTACTATGTGCTTAACATACTCTTCACAAGCTAACTTTATTAAAACAATTATGATTTGTCATTGGAATATATAAGTAGCACATTCTGCTTTAAAGATTTCAATTTTTGCCTTTAAAAGGGCACACATTTGTGCAATTAAATACATTCTGCCCCTCCTTACAAAGTGTAATATCTGATAGTGAATGCAAAGGGCAAACCAATGTAATTCATGCTCTGTATGTAAATTTTATGCAAATTTTTGTCACATTTGCATTTCCAACAAATGTTAACAGGATAATTTGACTGACACCTCACAATTGATCTATGCCAGTTTGTGCCCATGCCAAAAATTATATACAGGTCATATAAAACATCAGATAACAACTCTAATTGTTGAGCATAAAGGTTGTATTAGAAATAGGAAAAACACCTTTAGTAACTCACTGGTTATTGAAAGATTGTTTAGTGGAAGATTTAAAATTTTTTTGTCCTTTAAAGAGGGGGGAAACATTTCTCAATGCCTGCAACGATGTGAACAGCAATGATACTGGCAAACTCTTCATCTGCAAGAGTTAAATCGAGACAGAATTGCAAGCTTTCTGATGACAGTATACATTGGTAATGCATGGCTGAGAGTAGACTGGATTATGTGAATGTATTGGAGGAGCTCAGTTAGACATGAGGCTATTTAAATCTCAAAGCAAGGCTGAGAGTTAGTTACCAGCCTCAGGAAGAATCAAAGACTCTGTTCTTTTGAGTTCTGAAATCCTCCTCCTTCCCTTCTCTCTACATTTCTGGAGGCTATGACTGGCCTAGATTGGGAGCAACTGATCAATAAACCAACACAGAGATATGGTCATACTCTTGGCCTTGTTTTCTGTAATCCTCAGTTTGTATGTCCTCCCTCCATAAATCTAAAGGTGGAAATGATTCCCTGGTCAGTCCACCTCTTAATTTCCATTCAGTGTGAAATAGTGTAAAAACTCTAATTTGGTGAATAAAGTACCAAAACTTATCAAAAGGAAAAAGGTCAAACCAGAGGAATTTATCAATATTTTCTTCCCAAATATGCCAGCCATCACTACAGACTATATTAATTATGCTGTATCAGAGTGGAACACCTCTATTAATACATTGGACTCTATTGTCCCAAAGAAGCCCATTAAATGCAATAAAAAATGTAATGCATCTTGGTTCACTGTTCATTTAAAAAAAGTTGAAAGAGCTAAGACGCCATGAGCGGCGCACGAACCCACTACCCGAATGCAAAAACGCATACTTTTTATGTCTAAGCAAATACAGGAAACAAGTTGATGTTGCAAAAAAAATCATTTTATTCAGATAAAGTTCAAGTCGCAAATGGCAACCCTACTGTTTTGTGTAATATTGTCAAATCCTTAACTTCCTTAAAACAGGATATTTTTCACAATGTGGACAACTTATTCTGTGATAATGTTGCTCATCTCTTCAAGGAAAAAGTTACTAATATCTCTGCTGAATTCTCTTACCTTCCTACTCCCAAATCTAATATACTTACAACTGCTACTACCTGGACCTCTTGAGGGTATTGACGCAACAATTGCACATTATACTATCTAAAATGAAATTATCTAGTCCACTTAATCCATGTCACCAACTAAAGGCAGCTTGTGACCATATTTCCCTACCATCGTCTCAACTGGTTAACCTCTCCCTTAAATCTGGTGTCTTTCTGGATACTTTAAAACAAGCATCTATATTGCCTATTCCAAAAAAGAAAAATGCAGATCTAACCGACCTCAACAATCTTTGGCCAATTGCCTCCTTAACACTAGCAAAGATTGTTGAATCAGTCGCTTTGCACCAGTTGACAGACTACATCAATGAGTGCCTTTTTCCAACTGAATCAACATGGCTTCAGAAAAGGCCACAGTACAGAGACTGTTACTATCATCATTTGATACTTTCACACGAGATTTTGATTCAAATATTGATTGTCTTAGTCTTATTAGATATATATCTGCAGCATTTGACACCCTGGATCACAACATTTTACTCGTATTTAGAATCCATTGGAATCACTGGCATAGTCCTTAAATGGTTCTCTTCATTTTTACTCAATTTTTCCTCAGCAAATAAATATTGGTACGAACAGTTCCAAATGGTATACTAATCTGTCAGGTGTCCCAAAAGGATCATCTCTCTGTCTTACTGTTTAACATTTATTTATTTCACTTTTATCATCTCTTGGGAGGTCTAGGTGTAGATTTCAAAATCTATATTGGTGACATCCAATTCTTTATCTCTACAGTACATCCTGGTCAAATGATCTATCCATTGTTGCTCTTTGTATTAAAACAGTCAATACCTGGCTATCTCATAATAGATGAAAACTTACCTCAAAAACTGAAATTTTGTACCTATCCATTATACCAAATTCCTCACATCACCCTCCGAGTAATCTATCAACATCCATTCCATCCCCATAACTTCTAAGACCTGCAATCTTGGAGTCATTTTGAATGCAGAACTACCTATGACTCATAACATATCCTCATTTTACAAGATTCATCTACTGAAACAGTTAAAGCTTCTCTTATATCTAAACGATTTTTGTCTAGTTTTACAGGCTTTAATTCTCACAAGCCCTAAACTATTGTAACACACTTTATCTGGGGCTTCCAGCGAATGCCACATGTCCACTGCAACTAATCCAAAATGCAGCAATACGCATCCTAGTTAATTTAAGTCACCAAGAACACACACCTATCCTTAGTTCATTATACTGGCTTCCTGTTTCTTTTCGTATACAGTACAAAGTCCTTGCTATAATTCATAACTTACTATATAATCTTTGTTCTAGTCTTTGCATTTATCAACCTGGTAGACATCTTCGCTCAATGAACAAAAATCTCTTCGATGTCCCCACAATTAAGTTAACAAGGCTTGGTCTCACTAGAAGGTGTGCCTTCGGTCGCTGGTCCCATCCTCTGGAACGCCCTGCTTGATTCACTCCGGTTAACATCTAATATTAGAGTTCAAGAAAACTTATCTTTTCACACTAGCCTTTGACAATGCAATATAGTATTTGTTTTATGGTCATCTGCTACATATATGAGGTGTGGTATTGTAATTATTTTTTTGATGGTGTGATGATATTGTCTTATGAACTGAATTCTGTTTGTTTTATGCTTCATGTTGTCTGTTTTATGCATGTAATCTTGTAAACTGCCTCGACCACAAGTCTCCTTAAAGAGTGTGGTATATAAAACCTTTTAAATTAAAACATTTGCTTCATAAGCCATAATATTTAGAAAGCATGACTGATTTTTTTTAAAATTAAATGAGTGGAAATTTATGATTATGGACTATATATTTTGTTTTCTTATAGAACCAGGGCATCGTAAAACAGATTTAAAAACACTGATCTAAAGCATTTATATTGGAAGAGAGAGAAAACATTGTGCCAGATACGTGTGAACTAAAGATTTAAAGCACTTTATTATTGTGAGAGAAAACATTTATCCCCTTGAAAAAACCATCAAACGGGCAAAACAAAAAATCTTTTTTTTTAATAATTTTATTTTTATTGAATTTTAAATTTTACTCAATTTATGCATTGTGACAATAGATAAGTGGTATCCAGATGTAAATAACATAAACAATATTTCAATTTACATTTTTCCATAATATCTTCTATAATACCACTATATAAAAGGAAATTTAAGTGGGGGTTGTGTGTATAAAGAACTATAAAGCGAACGTTATCTCTAAACAATAATAGGAATTTTAGGTGACCGGATGAAACCCTTAGTCATTGCCATTCTGTACCGTATGGATCGGTTTGGGGTGAGAACTAAGAAAAAAACGGAGCTGTGATGGCTCAAAGAACACACAGGACAAACTTTGATACTTAATAATACACTTGCAAGGATATCTTAGAGTGAACTTTGAACATTTTAACACAGCTTCTTCTCTCATCTCCAGGAATTTTTCTCCTCTCTTGGGTGGACCTCATGATATCAGGAAACATCCATATCTTATGTCCCCAAAACAGTTCTTGGCTATTGCGAAAAAACAATCTCATGATATTATTTTTCTCTGAAGTAAATGCAAAACAAAAGATCTTTAATGGGAGTCTTGTATTCTAATACCAGAGGAGGAACAAGTGATAGAGGGTGTTCGTTTTTTGTTTTTTTTTTTTAAATTGAATCATGACATTCACAAGGTATCCTTTGCAGTTTATTTTTTTGGGGATTTTTCTTTTGCAAACTTCACTGTCTTATGTTAAACTTGCTATTGACAGCCTTGGCAGGTGCCATGCAGTTCTGGAAAGACTTCCAACTGCACACCATTATAGCAAAACATGTACATATCACAAATGTACAGAAATACAACAGCGGTCTCCCAAAAGTTCATTTAAAAACAATTTCTCTTGCCCCAGCCCCCTCCTCCATTTCCAAAAACTGTTAGAGCAGACAAAAACTCCTGAGGAAAGGACTCTAACATGGCTCCCCACAGCCAGCGATGTGATAAGACTTTGATTCGGAAGAAGTACCTGTGACCGCACCTGGCATTTTGAAACCTTCGCTTAACCCATTTTGGTTTCCACAGTGCTCATTGCAGATGGCAGGTGCAGGATGACGTAGATGAGAATGTACTTGGATGCCACTTCAGACCCAAGAATAAGGTGTCAGGTTTCTGCCTGTCTGCTGTACAAGTTAGTACCGGTGCTTCCAGGCTCCCAGCAGGGGCCTGTATGGTACCTGTATTACTAGGCATCTCTGTGAAATTATATGGAGGGGATTTTGGTGGGATGGTTTTAGTGGGAGATACTGTGTCTTTTAATGTTGGTGATGGATTGAGAGGATGGTCAGACTGCAGGAATGTGATTTCAGTTTAATGTAAGGTGGTTTTTACAAGCAGCATTCAGCTTTGGTGCATATGACTCAGTCTTCTGGATTTTTAGAAAGGCTTTTGATGTATCACGTGACAGGTTACTGGTATGAAGCTATAAGTGGAAAGGTTGCTGGGCAGATAAGTAGCTCATGTCACAAATGGGAGCATTTCCAAGGACAGTAAAGCCAGACAGAAGATTGAACAGGTGTAAGGGTAGCCAGTCACTGAATTACTGGGACTCAATAAGGCAGCTAAGCCCAAGAAATACTATAGAGTGTGTGAATGTGGTAGTGTTGCTAGAGATCCTCATCCTGGCAACTTTTGTTCCCTGTGAGCTCTATGTCCTTACCAGCAGGTCCCACTTGGGTACTGCACTGGCTGCAGTGTCAAGCACTTCAAGAAACTTTTGTGGCTGATTTTTGTTTAAATTACACTGAACCTGTTATGGCTGTATGTTGAATTCACCTGTGTACCAGATTATCCATTATGTCACGCTGGTCAAAATAAATAAAATACATTTGAAATAGATTAGAATGCAAATAAGTGATCATTCAGAAATGAGCTTTCTGAAAACATGATTGATGTTCTTAGTGGCTGATCTTTATGTTGTGAAATACTTCTTTACCAAGAGAGAGTAGTAAGTGCCTGGAATAGTGTACCGGCAGAGGTAGTTCCAACCAATACATTCATGGAATAGTAGATAGAAGAAATAGGAAGGGAGGGGCAGGAGACTGTTCATTACACTAATTTTAGAACTCTATATGCTGAATCATATGGAACATGAATTAGAGGGCCATAAAGGGGAGAAGAGAACCAGTACGCACAGAGTGACTGTACAACTGCATCAAGTTTTCAATAAGAGGAGGTAAAGTCGACCAACATGAGACTGCTGCAAGGCTCTGTATTCTCCTAGGACAAGCAGGATGGCAGCTGTCACAAGTGGATGACATTGTCAGATGGAGCTTGGCATGGAAATGTTGTTTCATAGTTTCCAGAAGTTTTGAGCATGCCCAACTTGGCATGTGCAGCATTACCATACTGCAGGGGCTCCTTCAGACTCATCTTTTCCACAGAATCCACCAGTGGTGGATCTTGCTCTCTGGGACAAAGTGGTGAAGGTGGTGTACTGCTTAACCCATTGTGCTTTGCACATGTGTGTTTGCATCCCATCTTCAATTGCTCTTTGCTTTGGAGTGAAAGAGTAGCCTAGTGGTTAGAGCAGCGGGCTATGAGCCAGGGTTCAATCCTGCTACTGCACCTTGTGACCTTGGGCAAGTCACTTCACTCTTCATTGCCTCAGGTGCAGACTTGATTATCTGAATGTAATCTGCTTTGAAGTGTCCGAAAGGTGAATTACAAATCTAAATAAAATGTGGGTAGGAATTGCTTCATTGCTGGGCTCTCATGGTTTTATTCTTTCCTTGTAGTCATCCTTATATAGGTATTTGGTCAGTTCTTAAGTTTCATTTTGTTTTTCATGCCTCTGCAGTTCACTGAGAGGCATAAACTGCTCATTTGTTCTCTCTATGGAGAAGGCTATCTGTGGCTTCATGTGATTATCCTTATGTGTCAGGATCACATCTGTCACAGACCCCCATGATAGATGTATCATGTACCAAGGGCTAGTCATGACATCCTGAGATGTCATCTTTTGTGTGACCATGATCCCTAGGGATGTAGGTCCTGGCTTGACCTAATGGACAAATATTTTGGTCCTCTTAAGACCAGGCTATCGACATTGAAGGACCCAGGAGCTGTATTTGGATGCTGGTGACACATTGATATTGAGAGGGCATCAAATCCTCTTGATGTCAAGGATTGGGGAGACAGACAACCACCTGTCTCCTCCCACCAGAAGATGACATTTTTATCCTCTTTTGGTTCTCATGTCGAGCGAAGGCCATGAAACAGTCTGTTAGTGCTGGGAGTGGGGACATTATAGCCGCATTTGTGAAAGTCCTGAAGCGTTCTGTGGGGCAGAAATCTCCTCTTCTTGCATTCCCAAGAATTGCATCAATCTCCATGGGTCCAGGTTTCTCAGGAAGATGTGGCCACCTAACCTGTGTTGGCATTGGCAATCCTTGATGAAGAACTGGACACGAAGATTTATCAGGATTTTGGATACAGCAATGGTGCACCAGCATCAAGAGCATCAGTGTTGATGCAGATTAATATCCAGTTGATGTTGGAGTTCCTACAACTGCCTAACAGTTGGTACTGATATCTGATCCTGGAGGGGAATTGATATCAATGTCTGCTACTCGGATGATGACCTCCAGCCCATTGGGGGTGGGGTGGGGATAGTAGCTTCCCTGAAATACAGAAGTTCCCTGAGGGTCTAGGTCAGTGATGGCCAACCTTTTGAGCTCAGTGTGTCAAAATTCATAAAAAAACCGAGCATAACTCGGGAGGTGTCACTTCTAGAAAAATCCATAATTTTGTGATATTTGTAGCTCTAATAACAAAGTTATAATTTTAATATATGTACTGTATTTATTAATAAAGCAAAAACAAATAATTCTTTACCTTACCTGCTTAGTGACTTTTTTGTTGCTGAATTTCATTGGCTAAATCTTCAATTAAAACACTCTCCCCCTCCACCCCCCCCCCCCCCCCCCACACACACAAACTCTTACTCCCTTGGATTTTCTCATACACACTCATGCTCTCACACTCACTGGCTCCCTCACATACACACACACACACACACACACACACACACACCCACCCAGACAGGCTCCCAGTCATTCTCTCTCACACGCACCCATGCATTCACACACATACACCCCCAGGCAGGCACCCATGCATTCACACACATACACCCCCAGGCAGGCACCTATGCATTCACACACATACACCCCCAGGCAGAGTCCCATGCATACACATGCACACACTAAAGGCAGACCCCCCTCTCTTTCTTTTGCCAGCAACCTCAGAGCCTCTCTCATTCCTCTGCTGCCACCGTCACTGCTGCCGCATGGCTATTGAGGAGGTGCCGATTGCTACTACTGACACTGAAGCCCATTCTGCTGCCTCCTCTGTGCAGGCCCTGTGGGCTTCCACTTTCTCCATGCTGATCTCGTACATTGTGAGATCCACATAGAGAAAGTGCTATTCTTGCACATTACCAAAGAGTACATGTGCCAATCACTAAAAAATTTATTTATTTTTTTTTACCTTTGCTGGCTGATCTTAGTTTTCTAATTGGTTGGTCACAGGCTTTTTTTTTCCACCTTCCCTTTCTTAGTTTTTTTGGCAATTCCTTTTTTATACTTGTCTTTTTTTTTCTGTTTCTTTTCTCTCCATCTTCTTCCCTCAAACACAGTCAGGTTCTCATTCTCACATGCATTTCTCTCACACACACACACACACACACACACACACACACACACACACACACACACACACAGACTCTCACTGTCACATGCTGTCTGACTCTCACACACGTACGCTCTCTCTCACTCCCACATGCTGTCTTGCTCAAGCACAGGCTCTCACTGTCACATGCTGTCTCTCTCACACACACAGAGGCTCTCACATGCTGTCTCTGCAAACATTCAGGTCCTCACTCTCACACACAATCTCTCAACTCATCTCATACATGCACACACACACACCCACCCTATACAGACTCTCAGCCTCTTTCTCACCTCTGGGTCTCCTCTTCACGGGTTGCCGCAGGATGGGCTCTGCAGCGGCCCTAATCTTCTCGGGTCGTGGCGGCCCTGCTACTGGGCCTCTTCCTCTTCTCGGGCCACTCAATTTGGGATTTGCGGCGGCCCGTAAGCGCAAGCGCTGCTTCTCTTCTGCATGCACTGATGCTTCTCCTCCTTCCTGCCCACACGGCTCCGGCAACGTTTACTTCCGGGGCTGCACAGGCAGGAAGGAGGAGGAGCATCAGCGTGTTTAAATGCAATCTTTTTCTTCGGACCGTGGTGACGTGAGCCTCAACATGGGCCTGCCTATCTACCTGTCGCTGCGCCGCATGAGCCTCCCTGCACCCGAGGGCGTTGGGGGGGGGGAGGGGTCCGGAGGGTGGGGAGATACTAAAAAATTAATTTTAAAGGCTCGGCACAGCCGATTAAAAAAAATAAAATAAAAAAAATTTCCCGATAGTCCACGAAATACTGCGCGTGTCATAGGTTAGCCATCACTGGTCTAGGTCCTAAAAGACGTTCTCCCCTCTGAGGTCATGTCTGCTAGCCTGGCAAGATCTGGGTCTTTACCCCTGACATACCAATCAGGCTTGGAATCTGAGTGTTCTTGGGGGTATAGCTACATATTTGGAGATTTCTTTGAAGAGGAGGAAAATACAAGTCTCCCCTCTGACCCCTATCTTCTGCAGGAGAAGAGGAAATCCCCTCTTTCATTTGTTTCATCCAGAGAATGGCAGATGCCATTCCATTTACTTTATAAATAAATAAATAAAAATGAATCCAGGAAAAAGATGCTGGGCATCCTCCAGTTCATGGAGCCTCCTGATGAAATTGTGGCAGCCCAAGTTCATAGGTCCCTTGGGAAGTACAGATGAGAATGTGGGAAAACCTCTTCCTGTGTGGCTCCTGTAAACAAGAAGACTGCCACAATATATCTCATCCAGAAGGTCCAGGATGTGAGAAGACAGCTGCCAAACCAACCTCTGTTGGTCAAATCTGCTCTAAAGAGAGTCAAGGATCAGAACTCATCCCTCTGTACCCTTGCGGAAGGATTATGGATCCTTGAATACTCTTGAGGAAGGTTTTTGAGGGAGCTGTGCTTAATGCTTGCATAGTTTATCAGCTCTTTATGGGCCAGTATATGCAGGGCATCCTGAAGCAGCTGTGGGAAGTGGCAGTGTGATGACTTCAGTCACTAGTGGACAAGTGTGTAGAGTGCAGAAAACCTAGGGCCTCATTGACCTTCGTTTTTGAACTGTCATGGAGAGTCTCTGCCATAGTGATTATCAATGATTTGCCTGTCTGCAGGCCTCAGACCTCCAAACTAAGGTCCAGGAAAAGCTCAGTGACGTTCCATGTATTGAAGAGAATTTTTTTGGAATCAAGGTTAAGGAAGCAATGGTTTAGATTAGAGAATACTGTGCAACACTTTAGCAACTCGCCACAGTCCCTCCAGACCTGTTCTCAACTGAGGTGGTTTCTCCGCCCCCTCAAGCCTGTCAACAGCAGACCCTTCATACCTGTCTGAGGCAACAGAGGGTCCTTAAGCCACATCCAACTCCCCAGTCAAAACTTGGGATGGAGTATTTTTGATTGGATTGTGGAAAGCATAATGCAGATTCCAGTAGCTGTGTCAAGGACCTTCCGGTTGGGGGTAGGCTGAGGTTTTACATAAAATATTGGCCCATTGTAATCTCAGAATATGGGTCCTCAGCATAAGAATAAAATACAGATTTGCCCCCTAAATCATTCACCAGACCCTGCTTGGGGAGTATCTCAGCATAGTAATTGCTGAAGGGGCTCTTCTTTTTTTTTTAAAGACCAATATGGTCAGTAAGTTTTCTACCCATTTTCGGTCAATTCCTGTCCAGTTTGGCCCTCGTGGCCTACAGGCCGTCGACCATACCGCGGTTCAAATTTTTCATGGCCATGGCCTGGAGTTCCGTCTGTGCCTGGACTGCAATCGCACCATGTCCCTAACAGACCCTCATAAGGTCTGTGTAATGTGTCTTGGATGTGAGCACGATGTCCTGACCTGCACCAAATGTGCCCTAATGACACCAAAAGGTCGCAAGGCCAGAATGGAGAAGATGGAACTTCTCTTCCGTGCTCAAACGCTGACGCCGTCTATTGCATCGATGTAGTCAGAACCGGCACCGTCAACTTCGCGCCAGTATCGACCACCGACCGGTGACCATCCGGCATCGACTTCTTGGCCTTCAACTACCTCTACTCCCCCTTAGGACCGAGGGGATCGTAGAGAGAAACATCGCCACCGACATCGGCAGTCTCAGACCATCAAGGGAGTGAAATCATCGACCTTGCCATTGTCTGAGCCCCATCGAAGAAACCCCGTCCAGAAAAGGCACCGACCTTTTCGGTGACCGGGTCACTGAGGCAACCCTCACCTGAAAGGGGATTGGGAGCCGTGACTCCGCCTTTAACGGTGGTCCCTCCGGCTATGCCTCTGCCTCCTGTTCCGGAGCCGTGGCTGCTTGCTCCAGGTCTCCGAGAAGAACTGGACCGGCTGGTTCAGGAGGCCATAGACAAAAGGCGATGCATTGACTCCAAGTTCTTCTGGCACAGGACACCGGTGCCGATCGTGGAACCGACCACCGACCCGATTCCGGCAGCACTGGCACCGCTGCTTTCGAAGATGGAAGCGATTATTGCCGCTTTTCCACCGATGGATCCCGGGTCACCGATGGCACCGGTGCCCTCTCAGCTTACTTTGTCATCGGGAGGAGAAACACCGTTCAGCATCCCTCCATTGGGTGTCCTGCCGATGCCTCGGCCATCGATGCCGATGCGTCCATCGGCACCACTGATCCATCCTTCGATGCCTTCATCGGTGCCTCCAATTATTCCTTCCGAGCCTAAACCAGGACCTTCAGGGATTCCACTGTCCCGTCCCCCTCGGGCTTCTAGAGGGGTAGGTGCCGATCCCTATGATACCTGGACAGATGATTCTTCACCAGACACAGATGACCTGCCTTCACCACCGTCTCCTACTGAAAGCAGAAAGCGTTCTCCTCCAGAGGACCTTTCCTTCATAAATTTTGTGAAGATGTCTGAATTGGTTCCCTTCCAATTACAGACCGAACAAGATGACAGGCATCAAATGATGGAGCTGTTGCAATTCCTGGATGCTCCCAAGGAAATAACTGCCATCCCTATTCACCAAGTTCTTCTGGATCTCCTCAAAAAGAACTGGGAACACCCTGGTTCTGTTGCTCCAGTCGACAGGAAGGCTGACACCACTTATTTGGTACAGTTAGCCCCAGGTTTTCAAAAACCTCAATTGGATCACCAATCTGTGGTTGTAGAATCAGCCCAAAAGAGGGCAAAGAGATCAAAACCCCACACTTCTTTTCCCCCAGGCAAGGAGCAAAAATTTCTAGATGCCATTGGTTGCCGGGTCTTCCAGGGCTCAATGCTCATCTCCCGAATTGCCTCTTATCAGCTCTATATGACCCAATACAAAAGGGTCTTATTTAAGCAGATACAAGACCTGACAGACTCCCTGGATCAGCTCCAAACCCTAGTAAACAAGGGTTTTGAGTCAGGCAAGCATGAGAAGATCATCTTACGATATCTTTGACACTACTAACAGGGTATCTGCAGCTGCTATCTCGGCAAGAAGATGGGCGTGGTTCAAGTCTTCGGACCTTCGCCCTGAAGTGCAAGACAGATTATCCGACCTGCCCTGTGTAGAAGACCATCTGTTCGGTGAACAGATTCAACAAAAGGTGGCGGAACTCAAGGACCATCGTGAGACCCTGAGACAGCTCTCTGATGCCTTCTGAGTACTCCTCAAAACAGCCTTTCCGGAAAGACACTAAAAAGTCCTTCTTCCGTCCAAAGAAATCCTACCCGCCACCGGCTAGAACTCGTTCTACGAGACCATTTAAAAAAAACCCAGTCTTGTCAGATACGAAAACAAAAGCCTCAAGCAGCTCCTCAGCCGTGCCCTGCTTCCGGTTTTTGACTCCTGCATAGAGAGCAGCAGCCAGCTTCCACTGCCTCATACCAGTGGGAGGTCGATTGTGCCATTTCAACAACAGGTGGCACTCAATCACCTCAGACCAGTGGGTCCTAGCGATAATCGCTCAAGGTTATCATCTCAACTTTCTCTCTCCATCTCACCAGACTCCTCACCTCTACCGACATGGAGAACATCCGATCACTCCATCCTTCTGGAACAGGAGGTCTCCCTCCTTCTCCAGTCCCAAGGCAATAGAACCAGTACCCTCCTCCTTAGCACGGCCTAGGATTCTATTCCCGGTACTTCCTAATCCCCAAAAAATCGGGAGGCATTTGTCCAATTCTGGATCTACGTGCCCTCAACAAGTACTTCCATCGAACCGTTCAAAATTGTAACCTTGGGTTCTCTTCTTCTTCTACAAAGAGGAGACTGGCTCTGCTCTCTAAACCTCCAGGACGCATACACTTATATTGCGATAACTCCATTTCATCACAAATACCTGAGATTTCTGGTAGACCCCAAGCACTATCAGTACCGAGTGCTTCCATTCGGCCTCGTGTCTGCACCACGAGTCTTCACAAAATGTCTCGTAGTAGTTGCAGCCTTCCTCATGACTCAAGGTGTTCACGTCTACCCCTATCTAGACGATTGGTTGATCTGGGCTCCCACTCAGCAAACTGCTCTGTCGTCCCTACATCTTACCTTACACACTCTGATTTCGCTAGGATTTCTCGTCAACTACGACAAATCCTTCTTAGTCTCATCTCAAACCTTATCATTCATAGGGGAAGACTTGGACACCTTGCAGGCAAAAG
The DNA here is from genome assembly GCF_901001135.1 of Rhinatrema bivittatum. Lineage (NCBI taxonomy): Eukaryota > Metazoa > Chordata > Amphibia > Gymnophiona > Rhinatrematidae > Rhinatrema > Rhinatrema bivittatum. The sequence goes on from NC_042619.1 coordinate 120,347,159, forward strand.
CTTTTCTACCTCAACGAGCTCTCACTCTAGTCTCTCTCGCACACCAGCTGCAGTCTCAGCCGCACGCCGCTTTCTCATCCTACTGGGACACATGGCGTCCTCAGTTCAGGTCACCCCAATGGCCAGCCTAGCCATGAGAGTCATGCAGTGGACTCTAAGGTCACAATGGACTCAATGCATTCAGCTCCTGTCGACCATTGTCCACGTCACTGACTCACTCCATCAGTCTCTCGCCTGGTGGAAAAATCAGATCAATCTCCTCCAAGGCTTACCCTTCCAGGCTCCAGACCCTCAAATAACTCTCAACACCAATGCTTCCAACCTCGGCTGGGGAGCCCATGTGGCCAATCTGCAGACACAAGGAACTTGGTCCCCAGAGGAAGCCGAACACCAAATCAATTTCCTGGAGCTTCGAGCAATCAGATATGCTCTCAGGGTATTTCAGGATCGCCTCTCCAACCAAGTCATCCTGATTCAGACTGACAACCAGATGACCATGTGGTACATCAACAAACAGGGAGGCACGGGCTCCTACCTCCTGTGTCAGGAAGCTGTGCAGATATGGGAGGAGGCCCTCTCCCACTCGATGTACCCCAGGGCCACCTACTTGCCAAGAGTGGACAATGTGTTGGCAGACAAGTTAAGTCGCACCTTTCAACCGCACGAGTGGTCTCTCAACCCCTCAATAGCGGACTCTATCTTCCAACAATGGGGTTATCCTCAAATAGACCTCTTTGCATCACCTCAAAACCGCAAAGTAGAGAACTTCTGCTCTCTCATTCGCAGCCAAGAGATGCGTTCTCCCTCCACGTCCACTTCTCTCAAAGACTCTCGTGAAGTTACGTCAGTATAAGGGAACCATGATCCTGATAGTACCTCACTGGCCACACCAAGTGTGGTTTCCAATTCTTCAAGATCTCTCCATTCGCAGGCACATTCCCTTGGGAAAGGACCCGTTTCTGATTAAGCAAAATGACGGGTGCCTGCGCCACCCCAATCTTCAAGCCTTGTCCCTGATGGCATGGATGTTGAAAGTTTAATCTTTCAGCCACTTAACTTTTCTGAACCAGATTCCCGTGTCCTGATTGCTTCACAGAACCTTCCACGAGAAAATCCTACCTTTACAAATTGAAGAGGTTTCAGTCATGGTGCTCTTCTCAATCCCTTGACCCCTTTACCTGTCCAATCATGAAGTTCTAGAAACTTAGACAAAAGTGTTCCGTGATTGGGCTCCATCCTGTGATGTCACCCCTATGTGAGGACTAACATCCTGCTGTCCTGTGAGAACACCTGTTACAGGTAAGCAACATTTGCTTTGTGTGTTCTGACTTGAGAGGTGGACCCTTGGTCCGGCGAGAAGTGAAGTCCTCTCGTCGGTGGGCGAGGCCAATCACGATGTACACTGGAGGTACTGGAAGAAGAACTGGATGCAGGCGCCTCCTGCAGGTCGAGTGAACAGGGGTTAGCACCTCCGGCGGGTCGTGGAAACAGAAGCTGGCGCCTCCAGCAGGTCGTGGAAACTGAAGAAGTAACAAAAGTCAGTCCAGAGAACAAGAGCCGGCACCCTCCGCAGCCAGTCCTAGGATCAAGAGCCAGAAGAATCTGCAGCCAGTCCAGAGGTCGAGAGCCAGAAGAATCTGCAGCCAGTCGAGAGGCCGAGAGCCAGAAGAATCCGTAGCCAGTCCAGGGGTCAAAAATCAGAGAAGGTCCGCAGCCAATCCGAGAGTCAGAAGCCAAACAGGAACGGCAGCCAATCCAGGGATCCAGACGAAGCAGCAAATCAGGAACCAGAGCAACACCACTAGAGCCACGAAACCAGGGAAGGTCTGAAGGCTCAGACCTTGCCTTAAATAGTAGACTGGCGCTGGACTCAAGCAAGAAGGAACCCCCTACTTCCTGTAGGGGTTCCTTTAAGGCCTGGCTCTAGCCGCCCGCGCGGCCCTAGAGGATTTCAGGGGGCGTGGCTTAGCCTGCTCCGCGGAGACTCCGCGACCATCTTGGAGGGCAGTAGCCCTGCTGCTGACGCGGCTGCCGATGCCGACCCAGACGTTTGTGCCCGGACCTGCCGCGAGGGTAAGAGACCGGCCCCCGGTCGCGGTCTGCTGCGACCGGCGATCATAACAGTACCCCCTCCTTTAGGCCTCCCCTTAGAAGGCTTGGGCTTCCCAGGATGACTGATATGAACATTTTTTAGGAGATCCTTGTCCAAGATGTTCGTAGTAGACTCCCATGAATTCTCTTCAGGGCCGAATCCCTCCCAGGCCAGAAGATACTCCTACTTACGACCATGCTTGCGAATATCAAGAACCTCTCGAACTTGATAAATGTCGTCTTCCGCCCTTACTGAAGAAGACACAGGAACCTTCCGGGAGGGCCAGTTGAGGACCACTGGCTTCAAGAGGGAAACATGAAATGCGTTGTGAATGCGTAGAGTGGCCGGGAGGCATAATCGATAGGTCACTGGCCCCAGTTGCTTTATTACCGGGAAAGGACAGATGTACCGAGGAGCCAGGCGCATCAAAGGAACCCGTAGATGGATATATCTGGTACTAAGCCAGACCTTATCTCCAGGGCGAAAGCATGGTGCAGGTCTCTGATGTCGGTCTGCGAATTTCTTAGCGGTCCGAGCCGCTTTCTGTAACATTTGTTGCGTATGAGTCCAAAGTCTTTGAAAGTGGATGACGGTGAGCTGGGTTGCCGGAGAGGAGACAGGCAGAGGTAACGGTACTGGTGGAGACGGTTGATGACCGAAGACTATCTGAAATGGAGAGGTTCCAGTGGAAGTACAGGAATGGAAATTGTGGGAGAATTCTGTCCAAGGCAGCAAAGCCGCCCAGTCGTCCTGTCTGGAGTTGACGTAGGAGCGCAGGAATTGTTTCAGAGCTTGATTCGTTCTCTGCCTGCCCATTGGCCTGGGGGTGGAAAGCCGTGGTGAAGTCCAGCGCAATCTGAAACTTGGTACAGAGACCTCGCCAATATCGGGCCTTAAATTGGGACCCACGGTCGGACGTGATGTGCTGGGGTATTCCATGGAGACGAAAAATATGTGCCATGAAGAGCTGTGCCAATTGGGGAGCGGAGGGAAGGGTGGGCAATGGTGTAAAATGGGCCATTTTAGAGAATATATCGACTACCACCCATATTACCGTATGTCCTTCAGAAGCTGGGAGGTCTACAATAAAATCAGTGGAAATGTGAGTCCATGGTCTTGTAGGTGTAGGAAGTGGTTGCAACTGCCCCCAAGGTTTCCCAGTAGGATTCTTGTGCTGCGCACAAACAGGGCAGGAGTCAACATACACTTGAATGTTCTTACCCATCCCTGGCCACCAATAATGTTGTTGAAGTAGATCCTGAGTACGTCTGTGACCCGGATGCCCCGCCAACTGAGAGTCATGTCCCCACTTTAGAACTTTATTACGGAGCCTCTTGGGTACCATGGTCTTACCAACGGGAACCGTGAAGGTTGCTGAAAGAATGATACGGGCAGGGTCAGTGATGTACTGTAAAGGTTCTTCTATGTCTTCGGAGATAAATGAGCGTGATAACGCGTCGGCCTTGATATTCTTACTTGCTGGTCTGTATCTTAACTCAAAGTCAAAACGTGTAAAAAATAACGCCGAGCGAGCTTGTCGCAGATTCAAGCGATGGGCTTGTAGATATGTCAGATTTTTATGGTCCGTAAAGACTGTTATCCGATGTTGAACTCCCTCTAGCCACTGCCGCCATTCTTCAAATGCAAGTTTGATGGCTAGCAGTTCTTTATCGCCAATGGCATAATTGCGTTCCGCAGGAGAAAATTTCTTTGAAAAATAGGAGCAAGGGTGGAATTTCCTGCCAGCATCGTTCTGACTTAACACTGCTCCAACCCCCTCCATAGAAGAGTTTACCTCTACCGTGAACGGACGTCTTGGGTCTGGATGGCGGAGACAGGGTTGCCGCAGAAAAGCGTCCTTGAGAGTCTGGAATGCTTCAATCGCCTCTACCGGCCAGGTTTTGATGTTGACCCCCTTACATGTAAGTGCGGATAACGGTGCAGTCAGTTTAGAAAAATTCTTGATGAAGTGACGATAATAATTAGCGAAACCCAAAAAACGTTGAAGAGCTCATAGCCCATTGAGTTGGGGCCATTCCTTTATACACTTTACTTTGGTCGGATCCATTTTGAAGCCTTGACTTGAAACAATATATCCTAGAAAGGGTAAGGATTCTGCTTCGAAAATGCATTTCTCCAGTTTGGCATATAGTTGATGTTCCCTTAAACGTTGTAGAACTTGCGTCACATGTTGGCGATGTGACTGTAGGTCCCTGGAGAAAATCAAAATATCATCGAGATAAACGATCACACAGATATATAATAAGTCTCGAAAAATCTCATTAATGAAATGTTGAAAAACAGCAGGGGCATTAGTTAAACCGAAAGGCATAACTAGATATTCATAGTGTCCATCTCTGGTGTTGAACGCTGTTTTCCACTCGTCTCCCTCCCGAATTCGAACTAGATTGTATGCCCCCCGCAGGTCCAATTTGGAGAATATCTGAGCTCCTTGCAGACGATCGAACAGTTCAGCAATAAGCGGTAGGGGGTAACGATCCTTGATAGTGATAGCGTTAAGACCACGAAAGTCAATACAAGGACGTAAAGTCCCATCTTTCTTTTCTACAAAAAAGAAACCAGCCCCCGCAGGAGAGTTGGATTGGTGGATAAACCCCTTCTGTAGGTTGTCCTGGATGTACTCAGTCATCGCCCGTGTTTCCATGGCCATAAAGGATAAACTCTACCCCGCGGAGGAGTGGATCCTGGAACCAGTCGAATAGCGCAGTCTAATTCCCGATGCGGGGGTAGAATATCCGCGGCCTCTTTGGAAAAAGCGTCTGTGAATTGTGCATATTGTGGGGGTAGCTTCTGTAGTACCGAAGTGCAAATGGGGCTAGAATCTGGAGTAGGTCTCCATAAACAAGTCCCATGGCATCTGGGTCCCCACTGGGTAAGTTTCAAAGATGTCCAGTCGAATTGTGGCATTGAAGCCAGGGAAATCCCGAGTACCACTGGGTGGATGGCTTTGCTGAGGATGTGGAAGGTGATCTGTTTGGTATGGTTGGGTGCAATATGGCAGGTTATAGGTACTGTGTGATGTGTGATTCTCCCAGGTAAAGGTTCCCCGTGGATGGAAGAGATGATCAACGGTGTGGAGCAGAGTTGAGTGGGGATCCGGAGCTGATCCACTAGTTCCTGTAATATGAATTCTTCCCCCGCACCAGAGTCTATTAAGGCCAACGTGTTAAATACATGTCCACTGATGTCCAGAGTGGCTTGCACCGTGTTTGGGGGAGATGGGGAGGCGAGACCTAGAGTGACTCCCCCTGAGCACACTAGGCTTTGAAGTTTCCCGGCCTAATAGGGCATGTGGCAATACGATGGCCAGCTCCCCCACAGTAAAGACAAAGGCCCGCCTTGCGCAGTCTCAGATGTTCCTCAGGTGTTAGAGGTCCGCGGCCCAGTTGCATGGGTTCGGCCACGGGTCCCTCAGAAACTGAGGCTTCTCTTGATGTAGTAGAAGTGAAAGGTGGAATGTAAGGGGTCGCTGGGCGTCTCCGTGATCCTAGTGTTTCCCAAGCCCTTTCTTGTAGCCGTCGGTCGATCCTGGTAGCTAGTTCAATGACTGTATTTAAGGAGGATGGAAGTTCACGAGCGGCTAGCTCGTCCTTGATTCTGGCAGATAGTCCTTCTAGATAAATAGATCGTAGAACAGATTCTGCCCAATGGAGTTCCATTGCCAAAGTCCGAAATTCGATGTTATAATCTGAAATAGATCGACCTCCCTGTCGAAGATGCAACAAATCCGTACTGGCAGCAGCTTGCTTCCCTGTTTCCTCAAAGGCAATTCGGAATAGTTCAAGAAACCGTGGTAAATGCTGTAGTACTGGATCTGAGCGCTGCCAAAGCGGAGAGGCCCAGGTCAGAGCCTTACCTTCAAGCAATGAGAGAATATAGGTGGTTTTTGTTATGTCATCTGGAAACAAGAGTTTGTTGAAGGCGAAAGTGCATGCTGCACTGATCCAGGAACCCCAAGCATAGACGAGGATCCCCGCCATATCGGGGTTGCGTGGGTAGAGGAAGAACAGGCGGATGGTAGCTTTGAGTAACGGGCGGAGCTGGTACTGGCGGAGGAATGGGCGCCGGAGGACTAGAATGCATTGTGACTACAGCGTCCAGCCGAGCGTTGAGTCGTTCTATTGAGGCAGCCATGGATTCTAACATGCTCTGTTGCTCCATGATCCTCTGAGCCAAACCAGGAACTGCTCTTAGGGTGGAGGCCTTGGCCAGGTCCATGGCCCTGGTTTACTGTTCTGACTTGAGAAGTGGACCCTTGGTCCGGCAAGAAGTGAAGTCCTCTCATCGGTGGGCGAGGCAAATCACGATGTACACTGGAGGTACTGGAAGAAGACCTGGATGCAGGCGCCTCCTGCAGGTCGTTTAATCCAGATAGCTGGCGCCTCCAGCAGGTCGAGTGAACAGGGGTTAGCACCTCCGGCGGGTCGTGGAAACAGAAGCTGGCGCCTCCAGCAGGTCGTGGAAACTGAAGAAGTAACAAAAGTCAGTCCAGAGAATAAGAGCCGGCACCCTCCGCAGCCAGTCCAGAGGCCGAGAGCCAGAAGAACCCGCAGCCAGTCCAGAGGCCGAGAGCCAGAAGAATCCATAGCCAGTCCAGGGGTCAAGAATCAGAGAAGGTCCGCAGCCAATCCGAGAGTCAGAAGCCAAACAGGAACGGCAGCAAATCAGGAACCAGAGCAACACCACTAGAGCCACGAAACCAGGGCAAGGTCTGAAGGCTCAGACCTTGCCTTAAATAGTAGACTGACGCTGGACTCAAGCAGGAAGGAACCCCCTACTTCCTGTAGGGGTTCCTTTAAGGCCAGGCTCTAGCCGCCTGCGCGGCCCTAGAGGATTTCAGGGAGTGTGGCTTAGCCTGCTCCGGGGAGACGCCATGGCCATCTTGAAGGGCAGGAGCCCTGCTGCTGACGCGGCTGCCGATGCCGACCCCGACGTTTGTGCCCGGACCTGCCGCGAGGGTAAGAGACTGGTCCCCAGTCGCGGTCTGCTGCGACCGGCGATCATAACAATGTGGCAATGTTTTACATCAACAAGTAGGAAAGAACAGGATTATACTTTGTGTCATGAATCTGACCATTTTCTAAGGGAAGGTCCTCAGAGTCACATATCTGCAGGGTAAGGAGAATGTCCTGATGGACAGATTTGTCTGACCCTGGAATTCTGTGAATGTCCCTGGTCCTGGGTGGAGGGAGATTGCAAACCTGTGGTAGATCTGTTTGCATCCCCTCAGAACAGGAAGGTCCTGCTCTTCTGTTCCAAGAAAGGAATTGAAGGCAAACTAGCCTCAGATGCCTTTGCCCTTGATTGGGGTCAAGGCCTGCTACATAATGTATCTTCTAGTCCTGCTTGTCATGAAGATCTTGTTGAAGCTCAGAAGAGACCAGGAGATTATGATCCTCATAGCACGTTTTTGGATGAGACAGATTTGGTTTCCATTTTTATGGGAGATGTTCATCAGGAATCCAGTCAAATGGGAAATTCCCCAACCCTCATTTTGTCTGGATTGAGGGCTGTTGCTCTATCCCAACATTTGGTCCCTAGCTGTCGCAACCTGGATTTTGAGAGGATAGCCTTGAAACATCTAGACCTCTCAGAGGTCATGGCATCAAGAAAGGACTCCATGAGGAAGTCCTGTGGACTCAAGTGGAGAAGGTTTGACTTTTGGTGTGAGAGAGGGGCCCTAGATCCTTTATCTTCTGCATCTTTCAGAGTCTGGTCTCAAGATCAACTCAATAAGAGTTCATCTCGGTACAGTTGATGCCTATCACCACCATGTAGAAGGTAGACCCATGTCTGATTCATGTGGGATTTGCTTCCCTTGAAGGCTCCTGTTGTGTTTTGGGACCTCAATGCAGTACTGACCCAGCTGATGAAAACTTCATTTGAGCCTCCTTACTCCTGTGAGCTGATGTACCTGATCTGGGCAGTTGTATTTTTGGTGGCAGTGACTTCAGTGCACTTCAAGATCTAGTGACTTATCCTCCTTTTATATCAAGATTTTTCATGATAGGGTGGTTCTACATACACATCCAAAGTTTCTGCCTTAACCCATTATGTCCCAGTGTCCTATTGAGTATAGCCTCTTAAAAGGTTTGGGACGTAATGGGTTAAAATGATGTTGGACTTCCATTTTAATCAGTCATTTGTTCTTTCAACATTCTTTCCCAGGCTATGTGTTCTCAAAAGTGAACAAGTGCTGCATAGTTTTACTGTAAAATCCTGGTGGATCCTATCAAGATTTATAATGTCAGAGCCATGACAGCATCAGTAGCCCATCTAAGATGTCTCCATGGAGGAGATCTGCAAGGGTGTTATCTTCACATGTTCATATTGCATTATTGTTTTGACAGGGACTCCTGACATGACAATCATTTTGGCCAGTCTACCCTGAGAAATCTCTTTGAGATATAGAACTCATCATTGTCCCTTCTAGGACACTTTGTTCCAGGCTGCCCCTATAAAAGACAAAAATACAGAGAAAAAAAACTTGTTGCCTGTTGGCACAGTTTTTGCTCCCCCCCCCCCTTTTTTTTTTTTCATTCAGGTTAGTCTGTAGCTAGGGATTCCCTATCTGTGAGGACTGTCACACTACTTGTCCTTTGAGAAGGCAGCATTATGTGCCTGTAACAGGTGCTCTTAGAGGACAGCAAGATGTCAGTTCTCATGAAACCTGCTTGCCTCTCCTTAGAGTTGGCTTCTCCAAATATAAGCTATAGAATTAGACTGAAGAGGCCTCTGAGCGGATATGGGCAATATGGCATGCTGCACATGCCCAGTAGGGGGTATGCTTACAGTTCTAGAATCTTTTGAGGTAAAAATTCCATTCCAGGCTCCATCTGATGTCACCTCCTTGTGAGGACTGACATCCTGCTCTTCTCTGAGAACATCTCTCAGGTAAGCAACTCTGCTTTCTTAGCAGGGAAATGGGGTCGACTGAGTGGACCCATATGATCCTTAACTGCTGACATCTGTTACTATAACCTGTAAGCTGTATTCAAATGCTGTGGATTATTATTAGTGCTGTTTGAATGCCTTTCTTGTCTTTGGACAGGTATATGCCTGGGGCTATAACAACTGTGGTCAGGTTGGGTCGGGCTCTACAGCAAACCAGCCAACTCCTCGCAGGGTATCGAACTGTTTGCAGACTAAAGTGGTGGTCAGCATTGCCTGTGGGCAGACCTCTTCCTTGGCTGTGATAGACAATGGTGAGGTAAGACCACCTTTTTGCTAATCTTAATAATAGACACTGGAGTAACACTGTCCATATAGTAGGCTCTTTCTGGGCTGGGAATGAAGATTAATTCCAGGAGTATTACCCTTTCAGGGGCTTCTTAATAACTGTTGTAGAACTGCAGAAGTACCATTCAGAGTGACCAGAATCTTCCCCTCACTGGCTCTAGTATTGTCTGGAGAGCCCAGGTTAGCTATGAAGCTAGCAAGGATTTTGTCAGTGTGGTGATTTTGCTTTAAGTGTTGCCATTGACTTAGTAATGGTACATCTATTGCCAGTCTTCTGGGAATCTGCCTGACACAACACAAAATATTTACTGGCCAATTTGTGCTAAGGTATGGGCCCTTATTAGCTGAAGACACCAGGCTGTGTCCAATTCGTTTAACCAATTTTATTCATTGGTGAATAAACCCCTGATTAATTGGATATAAAGTTTAAATCTGGTCCATTGTTGGGGGGGGGGGGGGTGTTTGTGTGTGTGTGTGTGTAATGTCAATTATCCATGCATACAAAAAGTGGTTTTCATGGCCTGTGAGGCTTTTGTTGGAATTGTGTCCTGTATAGGAAAAGTTGTTGTACTCCAGTGAACAAGTATCATACAGTGCAGAAAATTGTGAAAATTATTTCTTTATAGTCGCTGGGATTGTTTTGCGCATAATTTTATTACCGGGTATTAAACTTTATTGTACACTTCAAATTGTAATATTCTCATTTACAAGTGCATTATGTACAGCAAAATGTGCTAAATGCATTGTTGCTTGGTCCTCAGGCTCTTGAGACTCATGATATAATAGAAGTCTCACAACAGCACAGAATGATCATGGCTACAAGTTTATACACCAAAGCTCTGTGGACAGTGAACTGTTTTGACTACTGTTTCTCACTGTGTTCTCAGGATATGAAATCTGATTTACAGTACTGACTTTTCTTACAGAGAGTCCTATTTACTAAGGAGTCTAACATTACATTGATAATGGCTGCAGGATGTGTAAAGTTTCCAGACTCATTCCTCCTCTCATGCTCTCCACAAAGTTCCTTTGATACCCATTTTGTCCAACTCAAATGTATATGCAGAGACTTTTAGGGTGAATCTTTAGTGTTAGCAACTACACCTTTTGTGTCACTAGTAGTTGCTTTCAACTAAATGTTGTTTTACGGGAAGAAACTGTTTTGAAAGTTTACTACGGAGGTGGGTGGGAAGAAACATTTTAATGCACTTTTTTTTTTTTTTTATAAATTTCTGTGCAGTTCTAATGGTGGCTGTCATTTTTCATATTTTGCCATGGGTGTCACCTTAACAGCTGATTTCGTTTTCTCTCATAAGGTCTATGGCTGGGGTTACAATGGCAACGGTCAGCTGGGACTGGGCAATAACGGAAACTGGCTGACTCCCTGTAGGGTGGCGACTTTGCAAGGAATGTGCATACTTCAGGTAGGTCTCCGTGTGTGTGTGCACACCTTTAGTAATGTATGCTGCATTATTGCAGCTAACTTGCTTTATATTTAATGCCTGTGTATATTTGTTAAGCCAGAAATAAGACCATTCTCAGGCTGCCCACACATTGTGGTCATTTCTAAACTGCAGGTATATTTAACTTGGTTGCTGTATCTGCTTAGCTGCTATGTGGAGATGGAGCTGCAGGTTGGCACGACTTGGCCTGCACATCCCTCAGTAAGCGGTTAAACTCTCTCTGTGACAGCTGGAATTGCCATTGCTAGACATTAAGTATAAATCTATGCCACTGAACACTGCACAGCAGATACATCAATACCTTCTAACTGATCTGAGCAATATCACAGTACCTATCAGACCACTTCCAGGAACGACTGTGCACTTTCACTGTATATTTTTATGGTGTATGTTTTTTTTTTTTTTTTTTTCATTACAAGGATTGAAATTTGCAGTAACTTGGGGCAGTTGTTTGTAATGTTGGGCCTCAGCCATGGGGATGGGAGGTGTTATCCTATTGATGGGAGGTGCACATGCTTGCTCGGCTTTTATTTTGTAGTCCATGCTGCATGGGAAGAAGAGATGAGAACTGCCATTTGATTGCCAGCTTTTGGCTTTCTCCCTTTTCTCCTCCACACTGGCCAGAAATCTCTTCAGTGGCTAATAAAATTCCCTCACTAACCTGCAAATCTTAATGGAAACTTTGACCCAGAAGAATTCCTTTGGTAAGGGAGCTGCCCAGTGTGACTATTACTCTGAAATGAGCAGGTTATATTGCTTAGTGTTGCTTTCAGTTTGTCATGGATACCCGTGGATTTTACAGTTGTAGAAGCTCCTGGGGGTCTTCCCCTGAGCTTCTCGCGGGTCAGAGGCTCTATTCTAGCAGCAGAGGAAGACTGTGTGTGGTTTTTGGCGTTTGTTGCTAACGAACTTTGGCATTTCCTGCTGTTTATATATGATGCAGATTCTGATGTCAAATGGCAAACATGTTTAATTTCAAGGGTGACAGGAAAAAATAATTCCATTTTTAAACTTCTATTTTTGTTCTTCCTTGGGTATTGGTGGTTTTCGAGGCCTTTGGCTGTCATTGTGAGGTTAGTCATCCTCCTCGCCTGGCCTTGCTGAAAATGCCCTCTGAGTACTGCTTCTGGGGCTCCTTTCTGTTTAGTTCTTGTGAACGCAGCTCCAGAAATAAATGGTAAAGGAGCCCCAGAGGCAGCAGTGCTGTGAGAGTAATTTGTATCATATGGTATATAAAAGTGAAGAACAGAAAACGCCTGGTAAACCTAGAAGTGTGATTTTTATGGGTATATCGATGCCAAAATGCATTCAAGAATATCAAAAACAAGAGGAGATTTAAAAATGGAAATATTTGTACCATTTGCTTTAACGTTTTATGGTACTCACGGTTGCTTGTTCTCTCTTTTCTGTGGTAGTAATCCTTGTACATTTACTTGCAGATTGCCTGTGGCTTTGCACACACACTAGCACTAACAGATGAGGGTTTGCTCTATGCCTGGGGAGCTAACGCTTATGGGCAGCTGGGAACTGGCAATAAAAGCAACCAGCTAAGCCCCGTGCAGATCATGGTGGAGAAGGAAAGGTAACGTAGCTGCAGCTAACAAAAGAACTTGGGCGTCAGTGCTGTGTTTACTGTGAGCGTGCTTTGTGCTACCTGTCGCTAGTATGAAAATACCCCAGCGTGCTTTGTGCTGTCTGTTGCTAGTGTAAAGTTGCCTTGGGTTGATACTTTTTGAATCTTTTTCTGTCTTTGTGTCTTTCAGTACCCTCTTACAAGAGATTTCCCTGCTCTTTCTGTCCACAGAACAAGCGCAGAAATAACCACACTTATAAGATCCTTTTCAATAAAATCTTTCTTTTATTTTTTATTTTTTGCGCATGGCAGATATAAAAGCACAAATCTTATTTTTAAGTTCTTCAGTTTCACAGCAAGATTAGCCCAAGTTTAAAAGCCATCAGCTGATCAACATGTTGCTTCATGTGTCAGTCCTCTTGAAAACCTGTGTGTACATGAGGGTGTGGGTCCACAGTTTGAAAAGTGCATGTTAGACTCTTGGTATTCCCAGGAGTAAGCAGATGAATGAGTCAACAAAACTTTTCCCATTCATTGCCTATGGGAAAACCTTTGATACATAGGCCCCAAAGTGGCAGCTTTTGCAATTAACTTAGTATGCTCTCTCCAAGGTGTGACTAAGTGTGCAAATTTTTTTTCCCTGTCCGCAGAAATTTTTGATCACCAGTATTAGTGGTTCATTTCTGTATATAGCACACAGAAAAATGTATGTGAGCGATCATGTAAAACCTGTGAGCGATGCTCTGAAATGTATGAGCAATCATTCATACGCTCAGCTTAGAGGGAACTAATGCTTATGATGATTTGTCAGAGCAGTTACTAGATAATAGGAGTATGCATTTATTTTAAACAAACTGAAAAACGTGCTGAAACCCTAGCACTTTGTTTAAAAACTAATTCAAACTCCATGATACCCCACCCTGCCAAAAATGTATTTTGTTGACTTTTATTTCAGTCTAACAAAAAAAACAGAAGATGCAAAATCCCACTGCAAACTTCCCCTTAGCATCCCCTGCGCCCCCCCCCAATTCTCTTGGACAGATAAAGAAAGGGAGAGTTGCTCCTTCTGTTCAAAAATGGCCCTAGTACCTTATTTTATTTTTTTACTACCATACAGCATAGAGTGTCATAGTAATTACTATGTTCATGTATACTAATAAAGTTATTTTAATGTTAGAAAAGAAGTAGTGCGATGGGAGTACAAGATTGTCCACATATTTCTCTCTTTCAGCTCGCAAATCAAATGCAGAAATACTGAACAAATACTCCTTATTCAGTGTTCACTGAAACACACTTCTTAAAGAAGATAACTGATAGTCGGCAGGGTACATATGATAGAGGAGTAAATATTGCATGGAGCTGATAAAACTGAAAGTGTACAAGGTAATGGGGCCAGATGGGATAATTCTAGGATATTAAGGGAGCTTGGACGGATTCTGGAAGCTCCACTGAGGGTTCTAAGACAGAAGTAGTTCCAGAAGGCTTGAGAAGAGTAAATAAGCCTTCATAAAAGTAGAAATATATGGAGGAGGCTTGTAATAATAGACCAGTTAGTCTGATCTCCGTGGTGGTTAAATTAATGGAATTGCTACTAAAGAAATACATATAGGAGTATACTGAATCCAGGGGGGTTGAAGGATCCAAAGTAGCATAGTTTTACCAAGGGGAGATAATGTCAAGCAAATCTAATTAATTTTGGGTGACTAGAATTAGAATAGGTGCAAATACTGGATGTCTAATTTCAGTAAAGCTTTTGATACTGTTCCACACTTGAGGCAGCCAAAGTGTGGGCTTCAAGATGGGTGACAGAGTTAGAAACTGGTTGTCTGATAGACAGCAGAGAGCATTGGTAAATAGAGTTCACTTCAAGAAAGGAGAGGTTAACAGCAGAGTGCATGATGCCTTAACAAGCTGCAGGGCTTGTGAAACTGCTGGCATGCAGAGAGTATAAGGACCAGGGCCAGCACTTTCCCTATGAGCCTCAGCTGCTGCCCACCTGCATTCCTGCAGCTGTTCCTCCCAGACATTGAAATGAGGGTGGCCCATGGTGAGTCCTCCCCTAACTCCAGTAAGCCTGGCATGTCTTGTCTTCTCTTTTCTGAATGAGGTTAGGCTCTGTATATATATTGGGTTCAGTGGGTGCTGCTAGAATGTGAGTAGGTCTTTCTTTGAATTATTACTTTTGCTTTGTACTTGTTGGACTCCACACTGGACCATTGTCTTAGGAGTTTTACAACTGTAAATATCCTGGAAAACCTTATTTTCCTAGCGTGTAGCAGATGGACTCATTACAAATGGTATAGTGTGCTCGTGCTAGCAGTTGGAGACTGATCTGACGTCAGCACGTGGTACATATACCCCTGCAGGAAGTGCAGGCGCTCAGTAATTTCCGTCTCCAAAGCAGTTTGGAGCTACCTTACGCTCGCTGAGCGTTTTTCCAAATTCTAACGACTAAATTCTTAGAAGAAACCTACCTGAAGACGAGCCCCGCACTCCTGCAGTGATACCCTCGGGGTTCCTCCCCCAGTTGAGTTTCCAGAGGTAATTTCTGTGGTCCCTCGGAGGTAAAAGCCTCTGTCCGGTGGCCGGATCGCGGCAGGGACCTAGCCCCCGAGTGAGAAGAGCGCGGCATAGAGGCAGCCTCTGTCCCGATCCGTTCGCGGTGAGGACTTGGCCCCCGAGCGAGACGAGTTCGGGTGCGGCTTAGAGGCAGCGGGTGCACTTCCTCGAGCGCGGCGGTGACGGTACTCACCCTCTCCCCCCGCAGCCGGAGACCGCCCGGGTCGCAGCCGGGAAGCGCTGAAGATCAGGTAAGGCGTACATCTTTACTGATCTCCGAAGAGCGAGGATTAGCGGGGTCTGCCTACGTGGCAGCCCGCCAAGGAGGTCGCCATTTTGCCTGCCTGCTCGCCATCGCCATCTGCCCTGGTTCGCCGCCTCTATCTAGCGTACAGTTTAAGCGCACAGGCATCGGGCGCGTATGTTAGGCGCCCGAAAGTGATAGGCGCCCGTTGAAAGGCGCATACTTTCGGCTGAGAGCACACTGGAGATAAGACGCGATGGAGCGTATGAGAGCCCATGCGTCCGCAGAGCCGGCACCTCCAGAATCAGACATAAGAGCTCTAGGCCTCTGCTCAGCATGCCACCTCAGAGCCACACAGAGCGAGGAAGCAGACTCCCTATGTGCCCAATGTGAAGAGGCCCTGGGAGTTCCAGGCCAGGGCCGGTCCCAGCCCAGATTGACTGCCAGTTCCTCAGGGAACACCCCGAACCTAGCAGGCCACGGTGAGCAGCCAGGGAACCCTACAGACCTGGTGCCCCTACGGCTAGAACCTGCTTCGCTCTCCTGGGTGGAATTATTCAAGGGGATTCACGCCTTTGTCAAGATGCAGTCTGATCCCAGACCGGACCCATACGTACCGGATGACTCTGCCCCTGGACCCTCTAGACCTAGGCACGGCCACCCGCCACCCGGAAGCCCCACTTATGGGGACTCAGATTACTCTGAGGAAGAAGGCGAGCTCCCCGAGGAGGGAGAACTTCCCTCGGGGATAGAACCGTATCGAACCATGAGACGCTTCTTTCTTAAGGAGGATCTTCCAGACCTGGTCTCTCAGTGCCTGTCGGAGCTGGCTATCCCGGGCCCAGGCACCCCAGGGGAACCTAGAATGAACCCCCCTGCTAGAGGGCCTGCGTCAAACGGCTCACCATTTTCCCCTCCTACAAGCAGCACAGCAGCTAATCGATCTGGAGTGGAATGCGCCGGAGGCCTCATTCAAAGGGGGTCGGGCTTTGTCTAGCATGTACCCCCTGGACCCGGCAACCAAGGAGCTGCTGGCGTGCCCGAAGGTAGACGCCATAGTTAGCGCAATTGTGAAGCGCACCACGATTCCGGTGGAGGGAGGGGTGGCCCTCAAGGATGCACATGACCGGCGCATGGACGCCATTCTGAAACGAGCCTTTGAGGTGGCAGCCATGTCCCTACGAATTGCGACCTGCTGCACCATGGTGACGCGTTCCTGTTTATCACAAGCCAGGAACAACACCCCGGGAGAAGAAATGGAATCAGCCCTCTCGTTCCTCACTGACGCTGCCTCCGACTTAGTCCGTACAGCAGCCAAGGGAGTGTCATCCTCAGTGGCAGCCAGGAGACAGCTCTGGCTACGAAATTGGTCGGCCGACTCCTCCTCCAAGACACGCCTTACAAGAATGCCCTTTAAGGGATCCCTCCTGTTCGGCAGCGACCTCGAGAACCTGGCTAACAAGTGGGGCGCATCTCCATTACCCCGTCTACCAGAAGACAAGTCAAGGAGGAACCAGCGCCCTTTTCCTAGACCATCCAGAGGTAGAAGCTCGCTACCAAGCACCTCGTTCTCAGACCAGGAACCAGTCCTTTTGGACCAGGCACAACAAGAGGGGAACCGGTTCGGGTCCCGGCCGCACCCCACAATGAGAATCAGCCGACCCATCTGGGGGAAGAAGCCATAGGGGGCAGGCTAACCCTATTCTACCACAGGTGGGTCCAGATTACTTCGGACCAGTGGGTCCTCACCATTGTCCGGGAAGGGTATTACCTGGACTTCCTTCATCTCCCTCCGGACAAGTTTGTGGAATCTCCTTGTCCGCCCCTCAAGAGGGTGGCGCTGGAAGCTACCTTGGGGAGGCTCCTGTCCCTAAAAGCCATAATCCCAGTGCCTGCATGGGAGATAAATTCTGGGCATTACTCCATTTATTTCATCGTACCAAAGAAGGGGGGGCACCTTTAGACCTGTCCTGGACCTCAAGTCAGTCAACCGGCACTTAAGGGTCCCAGGATTTCACATGGAAACTCTGCGGTCAGTCTGAAGTGCAATACAGCCAGGGGAGTATCTCACATCCCTGGATCTGTCAGAGGCTTATTTGCATATCCCAATCCATCGGGATCACCAGCGCTACTTACGCCTCAAAGTTCTGGATCAACACTTTCAGTTCCGGGCTCTACCCTTCGGGTTAGCCACCGCGCCGCGGACCTTTACCAAGGTAATAGTAGTAGTGGTGGCGGCGTCACTCAGGAAGGAAGGCATTCTCGTCCATCCCTACCTAGACGATTGGCTGATCAGGGCAAAGTCACCGGAGGAGAGCCACCGGGCAACCAACAGAGTTATATCTCTTCTGGAAAGCCTAGGATGGGTAGTCAATACAAGCAAGAGTTCCCTACAGCCTTCACAGTCGCTGGAATACCTAGAAGTCCGATTCGACACCCAGGAAGACAAGGTCAGCCTGACCTCCAAGAGGAAATCAAAACTCCGGAATCGTTTACAGACATTGCTGAGCGCCACCTGGCCCACAGCTTGGGATTACCTACAGATCCTCGGCCTAATGGCCTCCACTCTGGAAGTGGTTCCATGGGCACAGGCTCATATGAGACCGTTACAACGTGCCCTCTTATCTCGGTGGCGCCCACGATTACAGAACTACACCGTGCATCTACCTCTACAGGCCAAGGTACGGCATCAGTTACGGTGGTGGCTGCAGCCTGGCCACACGAGCCGGGGGTCAAAAATGTCCTCTCCAACCTGGACCCTGCTCACTACAGATGCCAGCCTCAGCGGCTGGGGAGCACACTGCGAAGAACTCACCGCCCAGGGGCGGTGGAACAGAGAAGAGTCGGGGTGGAACATCAACCGACTAGAGGCACGGGCAGTCAGGTTAGCATGTCTGCGATTTGCCCACAGACTTTGCAACAGAGCAGTCAGGGTGATGTCGGACAATGCCACCACGGCATACATCAACCGGCAGGGCGGAACCAGGAGCCGACAGGTATCCTTAGAAATAGCCCTCCTGATGGTTTGGGCGGAAGCAAATCTCCAGGACATCTCCGCCGTCCACATCGCCGGGAAGGACAACACCACGGCAGACTTCCTCAGCAGAGAAAGCCTAAACCCGGGGGAATGGCAACTGTTGTCCACGGCCTTCCAGATGATTGTGGACCAGTGGGGAACGCCGGGCATAGACCAACTAGCGGACAGGTCCAATGCTCAAGTACCCAGATACTTCAGTCGCAGACTAGATCCTCTATCCCACGGGATTGACACCCTGGTGCAACCATGGCCTCAGGGGATCCTGCTATATGCCTTCCCCCCCATGGCCCCTGCTGGGTGCCATTATACACAAGATTCAGCGACACAGAGGCCTAGTTCTTCTGGTGGCCCCGGACTGGCCAAGAAGACCCTGGTACGCAGACATAAGAAGACTACTGGCAGGGGATCCTCTACCCCTGCCCCCTCACAGGGACCTGCTGAGACAAGGTCCCATCCTCCACGAGAATCCAGCTCAATTCTCTCTTACGGTCTGGCCATTGAGAGGGCTCGACTGAGGAAAAGGGGATACTCGGGGGCGGTAATAGATACACTCCTCCGAGCACGCAAGTTCTCCACATCACTAACTTGCATACGGATCTGGAGAGTATTTGAAGCCTGGTGCGAAACTCGCAGCCCCAACCCACATGCTGCTAAAATCCCCATCATTTTGGACTTCCTGCAAGATGGGCTTCAGAAGGGTCTGTCCCTCAATTCAATCATGGTTCAGGTGGCAGCGCTATCCTGCTATGGCCCCAGGTATGACGGCAACAGCATTGCCACACACCCAGACGTTTCACGTTTCCTGAAAGGAGTCAAACACATTCGCCCGCCACTGAAATGGCCAGTGCCCCTGTGGAACCTCAACCTAGTTTTGGACTTCCTAGCGGGACCCACCTTCAGACCCCTCAGAGGACTGTCCCTCCGGTTGTTAACCTTGAAGATGGTGTTCTTGCTGGCTGTATGCTCAGCACACCGCATCTCAGAGCTACAAGCGCTGTCCTGCTGCGATCCGTTTCTCAGGATCACCCCAGGGGCTATCCATCTTCGCACGGTTCCTTCCTTCTTACCCAAAGTGATGTCACACTTCCACCTCAACCAAACCATATCCTTGCCAACCATGGAAGTGTTGAAGAAATTGGAAGCGGGTCGAATACTGCGTCATCTCGACATCGGCAGGCTGCTGTCCAGATACCTGGAGATGTCGGAAACAGTACGAAAGACGGACCACCTGTTCGTCCTTCACAGTGGGAAGCGGCAAGGCGAAGCGGCCTCACGAGCGACTATTGCTCGCTGGATCAAAGAAGTTATCAAAGCGGCCTACGTAGAAGCGGGAAAACCACCACCTCTACAAGTCAAGGCTCACTCTACCAGAGCACAAGCGGCCTCCTGGGCAGAAACTAGGATGCTGTCGCCTGCAGAGATATGTAAAGCGGCAACTTGGTATACCTTCTCCAGATTCTACCGTCTGGACGTCCAGGCCAGGGAGGACTCAGCATTTGCAAGGGCAATCCTAAACTTACCTCGGGCAGCCTCCCACCCAGTCCGGGAGTAGCTTTTGTACATCCCATTTGTAATGAGTCCATCTGCTACACACTAGGAAATGGTGAGATTACTTACCTGATAATCTCGTTTTCCTTAGTGTAGGCAGATGGACTCAGCATCCTGCCCGGCTGCCGATATATGGGGGGATTCGCTGTTTCGAGGTAAGCCATGTTTCCTTACATAGGGCATCCACCCTGCCAGGTATCGACGCCTTCCAGTTGAGAACACTGGCGGTCTCCAGCTACTATCAGTTAGTCAGGTTAATCATGTTCAGTTAATCAATCGGTCAGTCACACATATATCCATACAGCTTTTGCAAGGAAGATTACTGAGCGCCTGCACTTCCTGCAGGGGTATATGTACCACGTGCTGACGTCAGATCCGTCTCCAACTGCTAGCACGAGCACACTATACCATTTGTAATGAGTCCATCTGCCTACACTAAGGAAAACGAGATTATCAGGTAAGTAATCTCACCAATTTGGCAGTTGCTTGCCTCCGGGAGGCCCGGACCTCATTGGTTGAATTGACCACTTAGACAGAAATCTCCAGCCTTGTATATCAGGGGCAAGCTCTTCTGCTTCCCCAGATCTCAGAAATGCTCGCGGATCTTTAGAGCGCCGTCCTCTGCTAGGAAGGAATAGACTTCCAGCAAACCGAGATCTTCCTATGACTGAATGCTTGGAGCCTTACAGAGCTGCTCATTCTTCAGGCCTGAGATCCTATTAATTTCTTATAGTGATTGCATCTGCAGCCACCACATGTCTATTTCCAGCTTTTTTTTCACCTTTCTTCTTGAATTTCTTGTCTGGTTCCTCTGTCTCTCCCGTCCTCTCTGGCTGCCTGTGCAGGTTCTAAGGAAAATTCAAGAGTAAAACAGGAGAGGGAGAAAGATTTTGCTGAGCATTTTCTTTCCATGCAAGGAGCAGCAAGATGTTCCTTAAGCTGAAATGCGCAGCTTAAGGAACATCTTGGCACTACAGATTGAGGGTGATTTTCAAAGCCACTTATGCTGGTGAAACAGTGCTTTACTTTCCTAAATGGCCTTTTCTAAAATGCCCCCCCACCATTATGTGTGTAAACTTTACCTGGGAGAAGCATTCTCAGGGTGGAGACTGGGCAGAGTTGCCATTTATGCACGCTTTTTTTTTAACTTAAAAAAAAGAGTGCACGAATTTTGATGGTGAAACTCCCCGCACAAAGTAGCAGCTATAACTTTGCATGGGGAGTTTTGGAGGATATAACCTATGTAGATTACAGCTCACAAATTTATGCAGGCTGTGAACAAAATTACCCCCAAAATCTTTCTTGCCTGTCTGTGGATGCCTAATAATTTTTTTGATAATTAGTTGTTAGTTTACTATGTAAAGTAGCTGCAGAGAAACCATGTGTTTTGGGAAAATCCAAGCAAAACCCAGGCTGTGTTCTTGTGCTAATGACTTTGGCTAGTTCTAACATTAAAAAATAAGCAATGTATATTGTCTGACATCAGCACAGCAAAGAGACTATCCTAAGCCGCTGCCTCTTTTCTGTTTAAGTGCGAAATTTTAGAAGTCAAGAGGGCAGATACTTTCACTAGCGAAAAGGGTGCATAGGTGCAGGGGGAACGGTGCTGCAGAAGGCAGAAACAGAAGAACAGAACGAGAATGCCTGTGACCTGCAGTTACCACAGGAACAAAAAGTGGATTTGATTGTGAAGCCAGAACAGGCAGACAGCACAAGCAAGGCTGTGCAATAGAGCTCCTGGAAATAGCTCACATGCTCTACTCCAGATTGACTTTGCAGTACCCTTGCCTGTGTCAGGTGTGAAGAGCGAGTTAACAAATCAAGAGTTTAGATGCTGAAGTCAGTATTGGTAATTGGGTCTTTCACCGAGAGGTGCTTAAAAGCAATAAAAACCTATTCTTTTCCATCTGTTGAAAGATTTTGCTCATTTTATGTTCCCGTGCACATGAGGCTTGATTGCTTTCCTGTTTATGGGGAGGGGGCCCCCAGAAGTTACCTCCTGCTTCTTTGACTCTTCAGCTCTGTTGCAACTGAGGCTGGAATACAGTGCCATGAGCCTTCATTCCCTGTATGAACCAGGATCAGTCCAGACTCCTGGGTTACTCATTCCTGCCAGCAGATGGAGACAGAGAAAGTTTTACTGACACTGTCTCATAAACCCCAGGCCACCTGCAGTTCCTCAGTATTTCTGTCTCCAGCAGATGGCAGAGGGTGTGAAACCTGTCGTTCTACCCTTTTTTCTAGGGCTGTTCTTCATTCACCAACTACCCTATTTTATATCTCCTTCCCACTCATTGCAGTGACTGTCCTTGGTTGGGGGCCATGCATTAGAGCCACTCCCAGAGCCCCTGCAGTCACGGACTCTACATCCATAGCATCCTCGTCCCAGGTCAGCTCATGGGGTAGAAGAACTGAGCTGGGACCTGAGCCCTGGTCTCTTCGCTTGTCAATGTGCAGCACCCCCTTCATTTCTTTCTTGACCTTTTCTTTATGTAAATCTCACATAGGTTTGAATTACTATTTTAAAACCAGTGTACACTTCAAAGCAATTTTCCCCCTCCTTTTGCTAACATTTATTGCCTTGCTGTTTTTGTTTTAATATAAAGTTGGTTTGCTTGCTCCATGTTGTCTGTGCTCCCATGACCTTTTTGTTGTACCTTTCTTTATAACTGGTTTACTTTTTCTGGCCTTTCCTTTCTATAGGATTGTAGAGATTGCAGCTTGCCATTCTACATACACTTCAGCAGCCAAGACCCAGAGTGGCCAGGTGTACATGTGGGGCCAGTGCCGGGGCCAGTCTGTGGTAGTGCCTCACCTCACCCACTTCACTTGTACAGATGACGTCTTCGCCTGCTTTGCTACCCCTGCAGTAATGTGGCGCCTCCTCTCAGTAGGTGAGAGAACCTTGGGATGCAGCACGGTGCTGGCTATTGGAAGGATTACGTTTATTTGAATGCCCTGCTGTAGGTTGTACATAGTGCTGTACTTTTCTAGAAGCACAGTAACCATATATCAGATAAGTATAGGGTCTTGCTAAAGCGCCCTGCATGGCAGTGTAAGAGGAGCAAGACAGACCTCTATTGGCAGGAATGAGAGGTCCTGCGAGAGCGTGCCCTAGGGAAGGGCTCGTAATCCACCCAGTGATGCAGTCTCTGGTCAGGAGGTGAGGATGGCAAGAAGCATTATTAATTTTATGTATGTTATCCTGGTGGATAAATTTTATGGTTAATTTTGTGTATGTTATACTGTAAACCAGTTTGATTAATTCTTTGAATTGTAAAGGCGGTATATAAACATCTAACTAGATAAATGATGCCTGACTGACGTGCCGCAAATGCGCAGTAGAGAGCAGCTCTACTGCGCATGTGCGGGCGAGCACGTCGGTCTTAGGCAGGGTAAGGAAAAAAAAAACATGGTGGCAGCGGGCGGTAGCGGCGGCGGTGGCAGCGGGTAGCGGCGGGCGGCGGCCAGTAGCGAGGGAGGGAGGGAGTGGGAGGGACGGAGAGAGGGAGTGGGAGGGAGTGACTTAGTGAGAGGGAGGATTGAGTGAGGGGGAGGGGACTGGGAGGGAGGGGACTGAGGGACGGGAGAGGGAGGGAGGGACTGAGAGGGGGAGGGACTGAGAGGGGGAGGGACTGGGAGAGAGAGGGAGGGAGTGAGGGACGGAGGGAGGGAGTGAGAGGGAGGGACTGAGAGGGAGGGAGGAGGGGGTGAGTGTGGGAGGGAGGTAGGTAGGGGGGGGGGAAGAGTGAGGGGAGAGGGAGAATGAGGGAGAGGTGAGAGACAGGGATGTGAGTAAGTGGAAGGGTGAGAGTGAGAATGAGGGAGAGGTGAGAGACAGGGATGTGAGTAAGGGAAGGGTAGAAGTGTGGAGCAGAGAAAAAGGGAGTGGAGGAGGGCTGAGGGGGAGGGGATGGATTGAGAGAGGGTGGGGAGTGACTGAGGGAAGGGGAGAGATGCGTGGGAGTGACTGAGGGAAGGGGAGGGAGGGTGAGAGTGAGGGGACGAAGGCAGTGGGAGACAGAGGGTGAGTAAGACTGAGTGGAGGAAAGGGGAGGAGTGAACGAGGGGAAGGGGGAGAGAGGGAGAAAAAGTGTAGAAGGGTGCTGTGTTAGAAAATGGACTGAAAACAAAATGTAATGTAGCCCGTTTTAACGGGCTTAATGGCTTGTTATAAAATAAAGCATTCAAAAAAAGTTTGTGCATCCCAAACTTCCCTGCTCTGTAAGCTGACTTTGACTGTAGAGAGAGCACTTAGTACTCCTGAGTGTATAGCAACTCCAGGAGCTGTGTCCTTCCTTAGCCAAAACTGTCCTGTGAGGTTGCAGTATATCCTCTGATTCACTCTGCTTCAAAAACCATATTTAATTTCCTTCTGAAAAGCTATATTTCACTTAGTCTCTTGTAATTTCCTTAAAATTAAAAAAAAAAAAAATATATATATATAATGTAAATTGTCCCTTAATGCACTGGGACTTCTCCTGCTCTGCACCTTGTAGGTGGGTTATACACAATCCCTCTGGGAGCCAGGCTATGATGTATGATAGATTAATGATGGCTATGCTGTAAGCATTGTTAATATTTTCCTGCTCTGGTCCTTTATAAGCCTGCCAAATAGAATTAAATTTTAAAACCAAGCCTTTTTACAATTCCAAAAATGTGACTATTATATTTGTAGAACATATATGCTGACCATTGCATGAATAGTCCAAGGTACGATCTCGGACATTTACTTGCTTGCATAAAGAAGCTTTTGAAATGCAAAAAGGACTGCTGTCTTCTCATGTGTTCTGTGAAAGCAATAGCACAGCATTAATATGCAGCCAGGCTGGTCACAGAGAGCCAGCTGCTTTAACAGCTGTATCAGTAATCCCATTTATCTGACCTCAGTATAAATACACTGAAGTAGCTGGGTTGTACTTTTTCATTCTTGCCTGTGTTTCCTGTAAACTATATATAGGGGCTGCACACATCAGTAGTCTGAGTACACCTGCCAAATTAATTTTGCCATGCAGTGGTGTGCAGTCATCGTTTTGCTTCTGGTCATGACTGCAGCTGCACCCATGCCCTGCTCATGCACACCTGTCAGAAATGTTGGGTACACTGCTTTCCAAATTAAGCTATTGTACATCTGCTAAACCACACTCACCAAAAGTTGGGCATATACTGCCTGTCAAATAAGCCACAGTGGTCCCTTTTTTAAACTACTTCACTGAGGACTAAGCACACCTGACCCAGAAACTACTAGGGATAAACTAGTTTGGACATGTTTTTGTCTGAAAATATAACATTTAGCTATTGCAGGGCACAAAACAAAAAAAATGTAAATAATTGTGTGGAAACACAAAAATGCATTGTATGACTCCATGACCTTCATGAATGTGTAGTTGCTTTAGTGGGGGAGGAGTAGGGTGGGGTGCATTACACCTTTTCTCTTCCTTCCTCTTCCCTCTGCTCCACTTTCATTTTTTGAGCTGATGGGGCCAGAAAAACCTCACCAACGCTACTTCTGTGACCACCAGCACACTTATGATTGATTTATCCGCTGGCACCCTTAGTGTTGTCAGTTGCAGAATCACGTAAGTTTTTTATACCATAAAATGCACTAAGAAAGCTTTATTGCAAACAATTTTACTAATTTTATTGTCTGCCAGTTTATCCCAATCCCTTTTTATCATTGCTTGCTGGATCCCTATCGCATTATATAAAATTGGGACACGTGTTAAAAAAATAAATAAATAAATAAATTTTGGCATGATTCTCCTGGAATTTTTTCTGTCATGCTATTTATTGCATAGATTTGGAAATCTTTTGTAGTGGTGTATAAGCTTATCTTGGACAACACAAAATAGGCCCAAACTCTCTCATTCCAAATTGTAATTCTGAAGTCTGTTGTATTTGAAGATATGCTATGTGCCAATCATAAGAAGTTACTGGTTGTACTTGTGACCTGGACTGGCCACTGTCTGAGACAGGATGCTGGGCTTAATGAACCTCGGTGTGATCCAGCATGGCATTTGATATGTTTATTACTGTAAAGGTGATTTTAAATAACCAGAAAGACTCTAGCTTGTTAAATGTCCTATTTTGGTAGAATGTAGTTATTCATAAATATGAGGCAATGGCTATGGAGGAACATAAACATATTAGCAGATTTATGGTGTAGAAGATGTTTATATAAATTCATAGGCCCAAAAGTAAGTAGGGTCATGCTGTTGTGTGTGTTTTTTGGTGGTAGAGGTAAATTTGGGTACCTCCTAAGAAGTTACTTCTGTGTTTTCTCTCTCTGCTTATAGTTGTGTGTATACTGCCATCTCTGCAATATTATTATTTATTATGCTGTTATTTATCTGTAATAAAGAAACCTGGAAAAAGAGTCTTACTGCGCTGGCTGGTAATAATATCCTGTTCTAAATACAAATCTAATCATTCACACTGACACATAGCTAAGTTTTGACTTTATAACAAACGTACCAGGAGCTGTTAAAACAAATTTATGATGATCTGGCGGGGCAGCAGGGAGGTTTGAAGGTGTGACCACCTTCCCTCTTCCTCAGGCTGCTAAGAAATGTAACAAAACATTGAGCAGAAAACCAGTATCCAAATGGCTTATTGACCATTACACAAACTTAAGTAGGATCTAGTTTCAAGGAAACAAAACAGCTCTCTCGGATGCAAATGCTCAGTGGCAGGTCGACTTGGTTGATTTGTTCTCCTCCTCCAGCTTTAACAAGGGCTACAAGTACATCTGAACTGCTGGACCTGAATGGTGTATCAGAACTTGTCCCTGTGGAATAATTTATTTCCCCCTTCATGATAGTAACACCAAGGGTTTCTGGGTCAGGAATACTTTATTTCTGGTGACGTACAGGTTTATTTTGAAAGGTAGTGTACCCAGCATCTTTGATAGATGGGCAGGGCTTAGTTTGCTGTATGGGTGGATCTACGTTTATTTGTCAGTAGCAAGATATGGGTTGAGAATGAGCGAGGCGTAGACACGATATGCACATTGATTGGGTGCCACTGCATGTGAGAATTAATTCGACAGGAAGTGTGCCCGTCAAAACTATTCATGTCTAGTACTGACAAGGGCATCAAAGCGCTGCAATTTCCTTACAATTATATGGTAGAGCGGAGTTCTAATAGTCATCTGCAGGTTATGATTCTTTTGGGGAGAGGAAGCCAACACTTAATTATTTAAATGTGGTGATGTATATGAGCTTTTGAGACTGCAGATCCCTTTCGTGTGTGTCATCTGAATCTGGTTCCCACCTGAAACAGGGACCTATGTGATCAGAGATCTTGTACGTAAATATTTGTGGATTGGTCTTAGATTGGTCTAATAACAGGTATCCCAGTCTGAGAGAGCCCAAGTTATGCTGAAGTGAAACATTTTCAGTAGTGACCTTAGTATGCACAGTTGATCTTCTTATGTTACTAGCCCATTCATATGTTAGTGCTACATGAAATGTTGAAAAATGTTTGGTTGCATAGTTGATTGTATAGTTCTTCCACAGTGCATGTGGTTACACTCTGAATGAAGACTTTTATTTTTAAAAGTGATGGGTTCTTCCTTATTTAGTTACTTATCAAACTTAAAAATAGACTGATTTGCTGTGGTGGACAGCATAGGGCTGGCCCCTAGCATGCCTCCTGACTTTTTCTACTAGCAGAAGTGGTGCCAGCAAACACATACTGTGCTGTTTCACAGATGTGACAATCTGATATCGCTTCTAAACCTATATTAAGATTTGCAAGGGACTATGTTATCGGGACTGTGAAGTCTTATACATGGCTCCTTGCTCTGTGTGGTAAGGCATATAGGAATCTATGCTCAATATCTTAAGTTTTTTAGGTGGTTACGCAAAATATGTCCATGTAGTGCTGCTTTAAATATTGTTACATTTGTTGCATGTGAAAGAGTATATTTACTAATTAGATATTTAAAAGCCACTTCAGAGAAAACAAGTATAAGTAATGTAACCATGCAACTGAACCCCATTCAGTTGTCTTCAGTGTTATTCCTGGTTTGGTAGTAGTGGTTGGGGCCTTGTTTATCATACTTTTTAATTCAGAATCCTAAATAAAATCAGTCTTGTTCTGTGTTCTTCCAATGCTAAATTCAAGCTTTAAACTATGCTTTTTTTTTTTTTTTTAAATCCTGTTTTCCTTATCTACTTGTAGAATTTATAAGCATAATTGTTTTCAATCTTCTTTAGTAGAAGACAAGAGATGTTTGTACCTTGTTTAAAACAATTTGGATTGCTCTGCCTTCCTAATATGGAGATATTATTGCTAAACCTGCCCAAGGCAGTCTCTGAAAGTGCTAAGAAGAGAGAAGTTTTTGATTTTGAGCCCATTAGTTTCTTATTTTTCCATCAATAACCAGTGAAGTTGATATTCAAAAGCTTTGTTTGGATAACTTTGCAAGTTACACAGACAAAAAATTAAAATTGCATAATTTCTTCTGCTCCCAGGCTAAATGTTGTCTGGGTAACTTCTTGAATGCACAAAATTTAGCTGCATAAAAAGAGGCAGTGATGGAGACATTCTGGGGGCAAAACGAAAGTTTTTTTTAACCAGTGAACTCTTTTATATTCAGCGCTACCTGGCTAAAGTTAGCCGGGTGAGTCTGGTCAGAAAAATAGCTGGCCTAGTTATCCAGATAACTTTAGCTGGTTATATTCTACTGAATATCCAGGCAACTTCCCGCTTACCAGCCTGCTGGATGTCTACCTCAGTAGTTTTTGTTAGTAAATGTTTAAACATGAAGATTTTGCATTAGAGAAGATATTCTATAGCAGTAAGCAGATGTTCTGGGAATTTCTGCATGCACAGAATTGCACTAAGCCAGGGGCCTTAATTGTACCTTCATTCGTCAGCTGTTCTGGCATCTCTTTTTGTGGTCCTTGGTATACAGCAGGGAGAGAGGAAATGAAACAGACTGAGAAGCGGTCAGTCACCAGAAGTATTTAAAATAGAACTCTGGACCAGTGGTCAGGTTTTTAAGCACATTTCATCTAGGGCCAAAAGTGCTATAGCAGCGATGTCACCTGTCTAAGAGCAGATAACTTTTATAAAAGATGACTGACTGACTTCAAGCCTTGCGTGAAGGTCAGTAGTGGTCCTGTGACTTAACACTATTGCAGATGGGCAGTGTCATATCAGTGGTACCAACACAATAAAATAAAATGTTGAAAAGTGCCAAAGATTCATGCATACGTATGATTTGGACTACCATGTTTAATTCTATCTTGTTTCTACAGAACATGAAGACTTTTTAACAGTTGCTGAGTCCCTGAAGAAAGAATTTGACAGTGTAGAAACTGCAGACCTAAAGTTTCGTGTCGATGGAAAATACATCTATGTACATAAAGCTGTGTTAAAAATCAGGTAGTGTTCTCATGAGGAGCTGTGTGCAGCAGAGCGCAAACTTGTTTGGCCTGTGAGAAGAGTTGTCTTCCATTCCCAGCCTCGCTGCTCTGTTGTCTATTATGTGCTAGATACTTGCCTAATAACTTGGAACCAAAAGTAGGACAGCAGTGTTTTAAATTCTCTCCGATTTATGCTCCATGAAGAACTCTAAAGGCATCCGCCATCAGTGCAATGACAGATCAGATTAATGCTTAAACGTTTTATTGTGATAAAGAGAAACATCCTACAAACACACACACTCAGGGGTAGATTTTAAAAGGAGCGCATGCAGTTCCCGGCACGTGCAGATGGACGCACCAATTTTATAACATGTGCGCACATGTTATAAAATCAGTTGGCTGCATGCACACGCGTGCCAGACTTTTAAATCTGCCTGCTCGGGGGGGGGGGGGGGGGTGGAAACAGGACAAATGTTTGCTAATTATGCGCGGCGACGCAATCAAGTCTCCCCCAGTTTCCTCCCAGTCCGCTCCAATTAAGGAGCAGACTGGGAGGGAACGTTCATACCCCCCTACCTCTCTTCCCCTCTCCTCTCCTCTCCTCTCCTCCCCTAAACCCTTCCTATCAACTTGCGTTTTCTTCTGTTTCATTACAGAAGAAGTGGTCTGCGTGCGCCGGCCGGCTGCTGGCACTTGCTTGCTTGGGGCAGCAGCTAATGGCTGCTGTCCTGGCTGACCTCCATGCCCCCCAGCCCGCCCCTTTTTTAGTGCAGTCTTGATGCTGGTCTTAGCTCCTGAGAGAAATTTCTGGTACAAGGACCTTGATTTCCTTTAAATTACAGTAGTAAGCATTGACTCTCTTGGAGAACATCATCCTAGATTATAGGGATTGTCCCCATATTTATATTTTTTTTATGTGTTTTTGAGCCACTTAATACCTATAGTGAAGATTTTCTCAAACATATATCGATACCACTTAGAGGTGGCAGCACTGGGCTGACTAGACATAGTGTTCAGTCTGCACAAGTGACAGTTTGTGGAAGATGCTTCCTTGGCAAGCTGTTTTGAGCTACTGTGGAGGGATAGGCATGGAGGATGGACATTCTTGTTGAAAAAAGGAATTAGCAAAGCATTTTGTTCCAATGAGAAAATTGCCCTAGATTTTTCAGTGATTTACAAATTGCCTGTAAAACTTTGCTAAACTCCTCTTTGGTGCTATCTTTTGCCCATCTCAAAGTGTATCCCACGTAAGATATTAAAAAGTACTGCTGATAGGTCAGATCCTTGGGGAACCTCTGTGGTTAGACTACACCACTGTGATGTTCTTTGACTCCCGCAGACTTGTTGCATACCATCACTCAAATACGATAAAAACCAGCAGAACCCTATGCCTTCAATCCCAGTCTCATGGAGACAGTGCAGCACTATCTGATGGTCTAATGTATCAAATGCTGAGGAAATATCTAATAAAATAAACAAGTAACTAGTGCAACTTTAAAACCATGGCATATCATGAAAAACATGGATACTAGTAGAACTTCGGTATTCAGGCTCTTCTGAAACCTGTAGTAATGATTATCCAAACAATGATGTACTTCCAAATGATATTCAGTTGATCTAACATGGCCAACTCAATCACATTGGATAAAGGAAGGGGATGAAATAGGGCAGCAATCTGGATCTGAAGGATCTAGGTTTGGTTTCTTTAAAGTAGAATAAATTGATGCTAGCTTGAGAGACTGGGGTAAATCACTCTCTTTTTTGTAAAGCTAGATTAACTTTGATAGTTGAAGCAATATCATCATGTAGAAACTTGAGTAGCAAAGTACTACATGGGTTTAGTGGACAAGAACTATTCATTTTATGTATCCAGGTTTGCACTCTTGTCACAGATACTATATCAATTACCTCTAATCTGATCAGACAGTCTGAAGGCTGTACAGAACACTTGACTCCAAAGATGCAGCAGAAGAATTTACAATATTTGAAAGGGTCATCTGCTTCGAACCAGTGACTGTTATGTTATTAAACTGATCATATATTCCTTGAACCATGTGAGCAAAAGCCGGGATAAAAACCTCAGGCTCGTTCCTGGTAAAACCATGAAAATCAAGGACTGGTCTGACCAAGGAACTTGCACAACTGAAAGTGATTAAATTTCAAAAAAGAGGATTACTAAAAACTAAATTCAAAGTGTGACCTCTTTTTACGAGGAGGATAATGAATATGTTTACTAAAGCCCAAATTCTTAATATGCAAAAATAACTCACATGTAGTAGAGATGGGATTTCTGTTAACCTGAAAGTTAGTCACCTAAAATAATTGTTCCTTCTAGGTCAATATTAAATCAGAAATTTAAAGAGCAGTGAGACAACATGCATCAGAAGACCAGGAGGGTAATAAAATTAAACATATATTGAACATAGGGGAAACTAAAACCAAAGATTCCCATGGTTCCTCCATGTGCTTATTAATTGGGACAAGCTGCAAAGAAGATCTGTGTATAACTAACAATCCTCTACCCCTACCATGAGATTATGTGAACTCAAATAATTTGGGGGGGTTGGAAGCGGGGCATAGGCCAGTCAGTTTGACTGTATTGACATCAGTGAGCCGAGTCTCAATGATAGACAATTAAGAGAGAGATCATGAATCAAGTCATAGATAATTGGGACTCTTCTAATTGAAATGGACTGAGCATTAATTAGACTAATGATAATGAAAAGAGAATCGTTGGCACAGATGCTTTCATAGTCAGTATGAGTGTCTTGAGCTATTTTACCTGAAGATATGGCATAGATAATTTTTTTTTTCCTTTGGTGATAGCATTGGGAGGCAGCAGATGGGTAAGATTGTGAGGCAAAGATAGTTATTTTATGGAGCTGCATAGTCATAAGACAGTACAGCTGTGAACTTTCAAGCAATTGTAGTAATTTTAATTAATTTTAGTTTCTTGTACCCCGCAAAATCCCAGAACAAATTGATATGTACTTTTAATGTACTTATTCTGTGTCATCCCCATTATAGGCATAAATGTTTTCCTTGCCTTTCTTTTCTAGGTGTGAGCACTTCCGTACCATGTTCCAGTCATATTGGAATGAGGACATGAAAGAGGTGATTGAGATTGATCAGTTTTCGTATCCAGTGTATCGCGCCTTCCTGGAGTTCTTGTACACGGACAGTGTTGAGCTACCACCCGAAGATGCTATAGGTAGGAGGTTTTACAAATCTGAAAAAAATTTGCAGCATAGTGTTTAGACATAAGCTATTCATCACTCAATTTCTTAAAAAAAAGTCTGAATGCTATAAAGACAAATGTTCAAAAAGTAAAATAAATGAAAAGACCCTTTTTAATTTAATTTAATTTGATTATTCCAGAGATGCAGCTATGGATATGACAGTTTTGTACTCTACACTCATGGAATATTTATTCCAGGACTTTTAAAAGAGAATTTCTGTGCTGAAAATTCAAAGCAGAGCTTTTTGAGAGGAAAAAAGTGGGTAAAAGCCAACAAAAACTTGACTGAAAAAATGTTAGGGGTCTTGAGATTTTTTCCATGAAGATTTTGTTGGCTTTTACCCCACCCCCTTCCCCAAAAGAGTGTCTTTGTATGTGAGGTGCTGTGCACTTTGATCTGTGATAAAACTCAAAGTAGCCTGTCCATCTGACTGGCTATAAGTGTAAGACCCTAGCAGGACTGTGAGCTCGCTTACACTTGTGAGCTTCCTGCTGCCCCAAGCAGGGTCAGATTTAGGCCTAGGCAACATAGGCACCCAAAAAGTGGGCCTGCCCACTGCCATTTCATTGTAGGGGGTGAAATCCCTCGCCTCCAATATTCTGCCTATGTGCACCATAATCTTAAATCCGGCCCTGGCCCCCAAGAAGCAGCTATTGTGAAATGTAAGTCTGTCTATTACATTTCAAATGAATACCAGGTTACATAGTGTTTCTTGCTTGAGCCCAAATTGCAATTTCAAGACTGATTTTTATTTGCACCATCAGCTATGTTGGGTGGGTGGGAGGGAGGAAGAAGTATGTCTTAAATCACTGCCGCATCCTGGTGCATTTCTGCTTTCTCTTAATCTGTGCAGTCTTCCACTGATGCAAGTATACATATAAAGTAGGGAAGGGAAGTATTAAAAACTGGAGTTTGACTATAATAAAATGTGCATACCTTTTTCAAAATGGAGGTCTTTATTGAGCAGAGTAAGATGTTAGCTGGGATATTTAGCAGGAAACTTAACTGGTTAAGCCCCACTAAATATACCCAGGTAAGTTAGTCATTAAATTTACCCAGCTAATTTTAGACCTGCTCCCCACAACAACCAGATAACGCTGAATATTGGTGTTTCCTGGTTAAATTTAAGCCCTGCCTCTGGAACACCTCCATGCTTTTTATTTATTTATTTATTTATTTTTCTTTTCTTGATCTGGGTAAATGTGTTAGCTGTGTAATGACATACCTAACTGAAACTACCTGTTCGGCGGAGCAGGAAATACAGAGCTTTGGTTTGGCTAAGTCCTGAAATTAACATACAAAAATACAACCTCACTCAACATTACCAATTGGGAATGAGAATGTAGTCCCATTAAAAGGGTATGATTATAAGTAGTGTAGAGTGAGGTTATATTTTTGAACTGTTCCTTTGAAATTACCTCACAGGTCTTATTTAATATTAAGTCCTGAAATTAGCCAGACAAACCCTTTTCAATATTGCTCTCATAGCAGAAAATAAACAAGGAGAAATAAAGCCACACCCAGTGACCCAACTCGAGGGATGACAGCTGCAGGCTTTGAAGGAAGCGCAGTTGTGTGACATTTGGCCAAAGACTGCCACTGCAATGGCTGACCCAAAGTGAGGGAGAAAGAGAGGACGTACACGTGAATTTCCCTGGGTAGTTATGAATGAAGACAGACAGTTCTAATTGAGCTGGACATATAAAGGAGCAGGAGGAAACTACCAGGCCTCCTCCCCAAACACCAAAATGCCCCCCAGCCTAGACCAAAGAGGAAGATGTCAATCAGTAAGTTGATGTTTTGAAGAATCTAGATAATATTGCTGGTTAAATGAAAGCAAAGTCAAATGGGTCAGTTTTCTATTAGCTTCTTTAGCCATTGAAGCAATTTTCTACATAGCATGTGCACATATTGCAGAATGCATAGGGTGGTGGTGTGGTGTGCTTTATGTCTGGGATGGCATACTCCAACAGGATAAACAGCCTGCATGAGACTAAATGCACAATCAAATCTTTGTGTAGAAATCCCTTGTGTGTTGGGGAAGAGTATAGTGATAGGAGTATACTATCGTCCACCTGGCCAAGATGGTGAGACGGACAGTGAAATGTTAAGAGAAATTAGGGAAGCTAACCAAATTGGTAGTGCAGTAATAATGGGAGATTTCAATTACCCCAATATTGACTGGGTAAATGTATCATCGGGACATGCTAGAGAGATAAAGTTCCTGGATGGAATAAATGACAGTTTTATGGAGCAATTGGTTCAGGAACTGATGAAAGAGGGAGCAATTTTAGAGCAATTTTAGAGTTTTTAGATCTAATTCTCAGTGGAGCACAGGATTTGGTGAGAGAGATAACTGTGGTGGGGCTGCTTGGCAACAGTGATCATAATGTGATCAAATTTGAATTAATGACTGGAAGGGGAACAGTAAGCAAATCCACCCCTCTAGTGCTAAACTTTCAAAAGGAAAACTTTGATAAAATGAGAAAAATTGAAAGGAGCAGCTACAAAGGTAAAAAGTGTACAAGAGGTGCGGACGTTATTAAAAACAAACAAAAAAAAAAACCCAGCCCAAAAAACACATTGTAGAAGCACAATCCAGATGTATTCCACACATTAAGAAAGGCGGAAGGAAGGCAAAACGATTACCGGCATGGTTAAAAGGTGAGGTGAAAGAGGCTATTTTAGCCAAAAGATCTTCATTCAAAAATTGGAAGAAGGATCCAACAGAAGAAAACAGGATAATACATAAACGTTGGCAAGTTAAATGGTAAGACATTGATAAGACAGGCTAAGAGAGAATTTGAAAAGAAGTTGTCCATAGAGGCAAAAACTCACAATAAAAACTTTTTAAAATATATCCGAAACAGCCTGCGAGGGAATCAGTTGGACAGTTAGATTATTGAGGGATTAAAGGGGCACTTAGAGAAGATAAGGCCTTCGTGGAAAGATTAAATGATTTCTTTTCTTCGGTGTTTACTGAAGAGGATGTTGGGGAGGTACCCGTACTGGAGAAGGTTTTCATGGGTAATGATTCAGATGGACTGAACCAAATCACAGTGAACCTAGAAGATGTGGTAGGC
The DNA here is from genome assembly GCF_901001135.1 of Rhinatrema bivittatum. Lineage (NCBI taxonomy): Eukaryota > Metazoa > Chordata > Amphibia > Gymnophiona > Rhinatrematidae > Rhinatrema > Rhinatrema bivittatum. The sequence continues at coordinate 120,382,631 of NC_042619.1, forward strand.
CTGATTGACAACCTGAAGAGTAGTAAATCTGGACCAGATGGTATACACCCCATAGTTCTGAAGGAACTAAAAAATGAAATTTCAGACCTGTTAGTAAAAATTTGTAACTTATCATTAAAATCATCCATTGTACCTGAAGACTGGAGGATAGCAAATGTAACCCCAATATTTAAAAAGGGCTCCAGGGGCAATCTGGGAAACTACAAACCAGTTAGCCTGACTTCAGTGCCAGGAAAAATAGTGGAAAGTGTTCTAAATATCAAAATCACAGAACATATAGAAAAACATGGTTTAATGGAACAAAGTCAGCATGGCCTTACCCAGGGGCGGATTGTGGGAAAATGGTGGCCCGGGGGCTTTTTCTCCATACTGGCCCATGGGTACCCAATTACATATACAATTTGGTGAGTCACCAAATACAGAATAAAGGGACCATAAAATATGCACAGACAAACTGAACTGGAAATCACAACAAGTTAGACTGTATGTAATGCAGCAATGAAAAAACAGAAAATACCATCATTCCTCATAAAACATCAAACAATGAAATCAAGAACTATAAAACATCAATCACAATAGGAAAAACATACTAAAAATATATATTTCAAAACTGCTGATGAATAGAATCTCCAGTAATTTAACTCATATACAAATCTTTGAAAATTTCCCTAACACCAATAAAATATTTCAAAAACAGCAGACATCAAATAATAATTAAAACTAATAAGGATAGAAAAAAATCTCTGGTTCTCCATACCTGGGAACTTTTAATTCCAGTCACCTTGAGATGGTCATGAATTAGTTGTTCTCTAGCACAGTGGTTCTCAACCTTTTTTCTGTCAGGACACACCTGTCAGATGGCTCTTACATGCGTGACACGCTGAACACATGACCATCATAGGGCTAAATGTAAAAGTACAATTTGCATCCACAGGAACCCCCCTGATCCACAATTATGGATGTAAAGCAGAATTATGACATTCCCCATACAACTCACCTTACAAAAAATATATTCTGGTTCTAGTGTCATCTCAGTAATAGCAACACAAACTCCAACTACCAGGCTCAATAGCCCTACTTATGAAAAGACAGCAGTTTATCATTATTGCATGTCCTCTTGAGAAAATACACCAAATAAGACTGATACAGTAAAATACCTCACCTCGGTCACATACACAGAACCGACCTAACATACTCTCAGGATCTGCAGAAATGCACATAAACTAATCCGCACACAGTTACACTTGTATTATGGAATGCACTCAAACAGTAACAACCCTACCTATGAAAAGGCAACACTACAAATATTAAATCAGGCCCTAAACACCAATACACCTCCTATTAGGAAAACAGAACTAGCCAAGCAGCTATAGATCCCAACACAGAAATAATTGTATAACCATACTAATAAGCAGAATAAATGTTTCACAACTATGAACAGAATAATATCCAACAATTAAAAACGCAAAAATTATTTAAAATTCTCCAAACCCCAATAAAATATTTCAAAACAGCAGACACATCACATAATATTCAGTAATTTAAAATGGCGGTCAATCAAGAAAAATAAACTTAAAAAGCCACCTTTACTAACCCCCTCCAGCAGGTCTCCTACTCCTCTTCCATGCAGGCCAGTAGCACACACCAGAAACAGTAGTGGCTGAAGCTCTGTACTCATGGTCCTCTTCCTTAGGGCCCACGCCCAGTCTCTCTGTCTCTCACACACACATACCAGTTTCACCCCCATGACCAGTTTCTGTCTCTCACACTCCAATCATCTCCTGACCAGTCTTTCTGTTACATACACACCAGTCACCTTCCCAAACAGTCTGTCTGTCATGTGCACAGACACACAGGCTTCCCACTTCCATGTTCTATCTTACATGTACAGGCTTCTCACTCCCATGCTGTCTCACACACACTCAGGTTTCTTACTCCTATGCTAGCTCGCCACATGCACAGGCTTCTCATTCCCATAATCACATTTTCTCACACACACTCCAGTCATCTCCCTGACCAGTCACTTCCATTATCTCTCCTTAACTATACACACACACACACCTCTCTGACCAGTTTCTCACAATCACACACTTTACATAGATCTCAATCAAATGCTCTCACTCAGTTACACATGCACACTCTCAATCACATATACATACATACACATACATTCTTTCACTTACTGGCTGTCTGTCTTTCATTTCCTGCCCCCCCCCACCTCTCGAGCACAAATGGTAGCTGCAGCAGCCTCTTCCTCTAGGCATGCCAAGAAAGAAGAATCCCATCGGCCACTGGAGGCTAATTCTGCTGTCTCCTGTGCCAATTTCTGGCTGCTTCTGATTTTGCTTCGGGCACACTCTATTGCCCGGGGCCGACGCTACTTTTTGGTGCTGCATGGCTTGTTCTTCTTCCCGCGTACCCCACTGCACATCACTTCTTGTTCCGGGGCAGGTGTGGGAAGAAGAAAAGGCCCAGCCGCAGTTGCCATCCTCTACTAACACTGCTGCCGTGCCCATCCAGGCTTGAATGTGCTGATAGCCTGGGCGGCAACGGCAGCAGTGGAAGATTGTCCCTCTCGCTCAGTGAGGGAAGAGCAGCGGAAGACCGGTTGAGAAGTGTGCTGGCTGCCTCCCGCTGGCAAAAATGCAAGCGGGGCAGGAGCAAATGGAGGCGGCGGGGCACGGGAGAAGTGCCGCGGAGGGCCTCGGGGGAGGCTTCCACTCTCGGAGAAATGTCACATGGGCATGGTTGCTGTTGGTCACCGCGACCAAGACCTATTACGTGGTTGGGGTGACCGGCCCACCGGGGCATGCCCGAAGCCCCAATAGGCCAATCCGCCCCTGGGCTTACCCAAGGCAAGTCTTGCTTTACAAGGTGAACTGGTAGATGTTGGATTTTCAGAAGGCATTTGACAAATTTCCTCATGAGGCTTCTAGGAAAAATAAAAAATCATGGGATAGGTGGCAATGTCCTTTCATGGATTACAAACAGGCTAAAAGACAGGAAACAGAGTAGGATTAAATGGACAATTTTCTCAGTGGAGGGGAGTGGGCAGTGGAGTGCCTCAGGGATCTGTACTTGGACCGGTGCTTTTCAATATATTTATAAATGATCTGGAAAGGAATACGATGAGTGAGATAATCAAATTTGCAGATGACACAAAATTATTCAGAGTAGTTAAATCACAAGCAGATTATGATAAATTGCAGGAAGACATTGTGATACTGGAAAATTGGGCCTCGAAATGGCAGATGAAATTTAATGTGGATAAGTGCAAGGTGGTGCATATAGGGAAAAATAACTCATGCTATAGTTCACAATGTTAGGTTTCATATTAGGAGCTACCACCCGAGAAAGAGATCTAGGCGGCATAGTGGATAACACATTGAAATCGTCTGTTCAGTGTGCTGCGGCAGTCAAAAAGCAAACAATGTTGGGAATTATTAGAAAGGGAATGGTGAATAAAACGGAAAATGTCATAATGCCTCTGTATCGCTCCATGGTGAGACCGCACCTTGAATACTGTGTACAATTCTGGTCGCCGCATCTCAAAAAAGATATAGTTGCGATGGAGTAGGTAGAGAGAAGGGCGACCAAAATGATAAAGGGGGTGGGACAGCTCCCCTATGAGGAAAGACTAAAGAGGTTAGAACTGTTCAGCTTGGAGAAGAGACGGCTGAGGGGGGATATAGAGGTGTTTAAAATCATGAGAGGTCTAGAATGGGTAAATGTGAATCGGTTATTTGCTCTTTCGGATAATAGAAGGACTAGGGGACACTCCATGAAGTTATCATGTGGCACATTTAAAACTAATCAGAGAAAGTTCTTTTTCACTCAACTCACAATTAAGCTCTGGAATTTGTTGCCAGAGGATGTGGTTAGTGCACTTAGTGTAGCTGGGTTCAAGAAAGGTTTGGATAAGCTCTTGGAGGAGAAGTCCATTAACTGCTATTAATCAAGTTTACTTAGGGAATAGCTACTCTATTAATTGCATCAGTAGCATGGGATCATCTTGGTGTTTGGGTACTTGCCAGGTTCTTATGGCCTGGATTGGCCACTGTTGGAAACAGGATGTTGGGCTTGACGGACCCTTGGTCTGACCCAGTATGGCATGTTCTTATGTTCCTAAGTTTTACTACTATGTGCTCTTCCTTATGACAGGTCTTTTGGATTTGGCTACATCTTACTGTGAAAACAGACTGAAAAAGCTGTGTCAGCACATTATCAAGCGAGGGATCACTGTGGACAATGCTTTCTCCTTGCTGTCTGCTGCAGTCAGATATGATGCAGAGGTGAGTCACCAGATAGAAAGATCCTTGGGAGCTATGAGGAGGTTAACTACAAAATGAATCATCCTGGAGTGGTGGTGTGTATACTTTTTGCTTTTGTGTAGCATGTGCCAGGTGAAAAGCACTACTTCTATTTCAGAGCAAATAGTTAAATGAGCACAGGTTGGATGGCAAGTTTCTCATTTATGACCTTTTTAAAAAATATATTGGATGTTACAATGTTGCAATAGAAATTCAATGACTTTAAGAAAATAAAATGAAGGATGTGTAGGCTTCCTGTCTGGCAAGGCTCTGCATGTTATCGTGGTGATACACCAAGCCTGGGTGCAGAGGGAGAGGAATAGGGCTGTTAGCTGTGCACAGCAAGGGTGAACTCCATCAGCAGGGAGATCTAGGAAAGGAGCATCTTCTCCAGCTCTTGTGTTATAATTAGTGAGGTTTGAGTGGACCCTTGGACACTGTGGCAGCTGACCACGCCCACAGGGGGAAGTCCCGTGAGGGGCCACAGGTCAGGCTCAGCTCAGGGCACATAAACACAGATATTTCTTTATTTGGACAGTTTGAGAAGCCACCAGAGGTGGCAGTAGTGAGTAGATGTAGCCCGGCTGGGCTAGTATTCCCCAGGGTGCTGGAACAGCGGTTCCTCCGGTAGCAGTGCTGTAGTGAAGAAAACTGAGAAAATGAGTACAATAAAACATTCACAGAGTCCCAAATATGGAGAAGCCCCGAGATAGGGAGAGCTGGCCCTCGAGGAGCAAGTACCAAATCCCTGGAAGCAGAGAGACTCGTTGGCAAAGTACTCACACAACGGTTCCACTTAGGAGATGGCACTGGCGCTGGAACGGAGGCAGGCCCTCGAGCAAGTACCTGGTTCCAGGGAGACAGCTCTGAGGAGTGGATGATAGTAGTACTCACTGATGGTGTCTGTAGCGAATTCTTCCAAGTAGAAGAGGAGATAGATGCAGGCAGTGGGTCAGGGAACATGGGCCCTCGAGGAGCAAGTACCGGTTACCTGATGGCGACCTGAAAGAAGCAAGAGGCCCCCGAGGAGCAGGTACTCCAATAGCAGAAAGAGTCCATTAGAAGTTGAAAAGGCAGAGTAGCTGGGTATGGAGAGCGAATCCCATCCGTAAGAATTCCCCTTGCTAACTCAACGGCTAGCAATAAAGTGTAGGCTTAAATATCCGGGTAGCGTGACGTCATCAGAGGGACGCCCCTGAGGAACGCGCCAATGAGGAAATAAGAATGAGGGCCGTGTGGCACACGCGCCCTAAGGGACCTGTAGAACATGGCGGGAGGCAGCGCCCAAGCCGGTCCGGGGTCGCCGGAGAGAACAGCAGGCGGACGCTGCGGCAGCCAGGCATCCGTAAAGAGCATTAGGAGCCGCAAAAAAAGGAAAGGTAGGCGGGTGAAGCCATCGGGGAAGTGATGATCACAACATCTTGAACAGTTGCAGGTCTTGGTTTATACAGAGTACCATTATGGAATAAAAATATTTAAAAAAATAGATATAATTTTGATATAGCACAGAACTAGCCTGTAAAGAGATCATATTGACTGTCTAGCATTCTGCCTTCTATTGTGTTGAAAGATACAAAATTCTTAACCTTCCAGTTTACTAATTACTTTGGGAGGTAAGGTGTTTTCTTTTTAACACTCTTTATATAACAAATGTTGAAAAATGTGAGTAACCTAAAGTTGAAGTCTAGCCTTATAATAATTAGACCAGTGATGCTTAACTGGTCTGTCGCGACACACTGGCAGGTATGTCATGTGCTACCCACAGCCAGTGGGGCCAAAGACCAGAGCTGCTGGCCACCAATGGAGACCAGGCTGGAGGGGCTGAAGACAGAAGACTGGAGGTGCTGGCCGCCACAGGAGACCAGGCCAGCGGGACCAAAGACCTGAAGATTGGCGCTGCTGGCCGCTGCCTGAGACCAGGCCGGCGGGGCCGAAGACTGGAGCTGCTGGCCGCTGCCACCTGAGAGAAACAAGTTGGCGGGGCCGAAGACTAGCTGTTCAGCTGTGTGTATTTGAGACAGGGAGGGTGCTTTTGTGTGTGTTTCTGATGGGGCATGTGTGTGATTGAGAGAGACGGGTGAGAGAGGTGATATGTATATATGTGTGAGAGACTGATCAGGGAGATGACTGGTGTGGGAGAGACAGAAACTGGTCCTGAGGGTGTGATAATGACTGGTTGTGGTTCCTGAGGAAGAGGACTGTGAGAACAGCTTCAGCAACTACTGCTGCTTCTGGTGTGGCTTCCCAAGGAAAAGGAGTAGAACTGTTGGAGAGGGTAAGTAAAGGTGGCTTTTTAAGTTCATTTTTCTTGATTGACTGCCATTTTAATTATTGGGTGTTATGTGATGTGTCTGCTCTTTTGAAATATTTTATTGGTATTTGGAGAATTTTTAAGAGTTTTTAATTGTTAGATGTTCTGTACATCAGCTGTTTTGAAACATGTATTCATATAGTTTTAAAACTATAAAACTATGTGGGGATCTATAACAGCTTGGCTTTTTCTATTTTCCTAATGGGAGGTGTATAGGTATTTAGGGCCTGGTTTAATATTTGTAGTGTTGCCTTTTTATAGGTAGGGTTGTTCCATTTGAGTGCATGCCATAATGCAGGTGTGGATTAGTTTGTGTGCATTATTGCAGATCCTGGTACTATGTTAGGTGCTATATTTCTGTTTCCATTTCTCCAGTTTTGTACTGCATGCAGAGTGGCTTTTTGGGTTTCCATTCCAGTTTGTCTCCATAGCATGTAGGCTAGTAAAATACTTTGCTTTCTTTGTTGTGTTTTCTCAATAGGACATGCATTGGTTGTGAACTGCTGTTGCTCCTGGTAGTAAGGGAGTTTGTGTTGCTGATATTGAACTCCAGAATTATTATTTTTTTTTATGGTGAGTTGTATGTGTGCACAAGTCTCTTCTCTTATTTCTTCTTCTGCTGCTTATTTTAATGGTAATCAGACCTTTGGACCTCCTTATTCTGTTCCCCCTGCTTCTAACTCTAATCAACATACTAAATTTGGTTTTTCCCCTTCTACTATGCTTTCCTTGTGGAATGCATCTGTTCTTAATGAGACCTCCCCTCCTTGTCCTCAGCATTTACTCAGTCAGCTTAGTTATCTTACTTATTCTTGTAGAGAGAGAGAAAAATGGACTATTTGTGGAACTACTGAAGCACCTACACTGTTTCTCCTATTCCTATTCCCCCTTCACTGACCTGTACCTTTGCTCATTTTTCTTCTCTTGTCAATACCTGGCCACCTCCTTTTTCAGGCCCTTTGTTTCATACTGTGCTTACCTATTTCCCCTTTTGTTTTTCACAAAATGGTACTGGACCTTTTTTAGGTACTTCTTCTTGTGATACTGTCTATCATGCTATGTATCTAGAATTTGGTTCACAGCCTCTCATGGATGTTTTCTGGCAATGTGGTATTTCTGTCTATCCGTTTCTTCCACTCCGATGGCGTGGTACTTGTGCTATGGGGATTTTAGCTGCTCCTGTGTGTATTTCTCCCCTTTCTGTATTTTCACCCTCTGTCTTTTCAAACCGTGTACGTCGTTCTGCTTATCTTACTCCAACTGATGTACCTGATGAATTTAAACTGTTTAGCCGAACTGAACTGTGGGATGTTCTGGTTCTGCTTTATACCCATTGCTGAGAGGTGGGGGTTAGTCTTGTGACTGTCATGTGTTCAGTGTGTCATGCATGTGGGAACTACCTATCAGGTGTGTCCCGACAGAAAAAAAGTTGAGAACCCCTGACCTAGACAATCAAGCATTGGTTCCCCTCACCTAAATCATTTGTTGGTTTTAAATGTACATACAGAGCAGTAGGAGTGTTCATCGGTATCTTTTAATCTTTTCTACTCCTCTGTTTGAAATGCAATTTTAATTTATGCATGATGAAGGTAGTGATGATCCACTGGTGCTGAAGCCCAATCAGTGGTCCCGAGAATGGTAAAACGAAGGCACCATCATACTCACACGCACCAGTAGGTCAGTAAAGCAAGTCAACAAGGTTGTGTGGTGCTAGGGTGAAGAGATTGGCGTTCATCACCTTTAGCTTAGTCCTCATCAGAAAGCATATGTACTTTAGGACAAAATAAAACAGGAACTGACTCCAATATTCAGCATAAATTGAGGTCATTTCCTCTTCTCAAGACCCCTTAAAGTTTTACTTGTTAATTTTCTTTCCTTTAGTCCTACTACTCTAGTCCAGAACCTCCCAGGAAGGTGGGGCCTTTTTTGGTACGGTATGTGAGATTTCAGGGATCTGTCTTGTATATATTTCTAGGCTTTAGTAGTTTTCCTTTTTTTTTTTGTCTTCCTATTTTGCTTCCATTTGTTTGTATTGTTTGAGCAGGTGGGTGGAATATAAGGATTTTCTCTGATTACAAAGTTTTATGCCTAATATATCTCCTATTTCCTCTCGTTAGTGTTTTCAGTGCTTTATCATAGGAATACTGGGTTCTTACTGTGCTGCATCACCTATACATAGTGGTGATATTAGTGGAAAAATCAATGTTCTGTGACTCCATCTGCTGGTAGGGGTCATAATCCACCTGTTTTGACTGGACTGGTGGAGTAGGACTAATGTACAGAAAATTAACAGGTAAAAATCTCTCTGTTTATATGCCAACCGGATGGGAAAATTGGTTCTTACCTGCTAATTTTCATGCCTGTAATACAACAGATCAGTCCAGACCAGTGGGTTGTGCATTTCTACCAGTAGATGGAGTCGGAGAACAATTAGAACTTTGGGCACTGCTACATAACAAGTGCCACCTGCAGTCCCTCAGTACTGACCTGTACCCAAGCCTAAACAACCAAACTTTTTACTTAAAAGGCGAAGGGGGTTGGAACCCAAAACTTAACCGCCAACCTCTCGTCCAGAGAGCATTTGCAAAAAGACCAAATTGTTTCTTCAGGAAATATCACCTCTCAAGGTAGTGTTTCGGAATCTGAAAAGGGGGACGGGTCTCTGGACTGATCTGTGGTATTACAGGAACAAAAATTAGCAGGTAAGAACCAATTTTCCTTTCCTGAACATACCCAGATCAGTCCAGACCAGTGGGATGTACCCAAGCTACTCTACACTGGGCGGGAACCCGAAAGACTCGCTCGCAGAACACCCTCCCCAAAGGACAATTCATCTTGCGCCCTCACATCCAAACAATAATGCTTGGTGGAAGTGTGCAGGGAAGAACAAACCACCGCTCTGCAGATCTCCTGAGGTGACAGAAGCTGACACTACCCAGGTTACCTCCTGGGCTCTAGTGGAATGAGCTCTCAGATCCACGGGCAACATAAGCCACAGCAATAGCCTCCTTAATCCAGCGCGAAATCGTAGCCTTCAAAACCTTGTCACCCTTCTTAGGACCCCCAAACAAGACACACAGATGGTCCAAACGCCGGAAGTCATTAGTAACCTCCAAATAGCGCAAAAGAACGCGACGTACATCCAAAAGATGAAGTTTCTTCTCCTGAGGAGAATCCCAGGACTAGTTCAGAAATCCTGGCAGATCCATCGCCTGACTGACATGAAAAGGAGAGACCACCTTGGGCACGAAGGAAGGAACCGTGTGCAGCAAAACTCTTATTGTAAATCCTAAGAAAAGGATCTCGACACAAAGCCTGTAACTCTGAAATGTGTCGAGCAGAACAAATGGCTATGAGGAAAATGGTCTTAAAGGTCAAATCCTTAATGGGAACCCTCCATAAAGGCTCAAAGGGGGCTCCGCAAAACACCCGAAGCACCAGGTTCAAACTCCAGTCCGGACATAACGGGCATATGGGAGGATGTAAATGCTTTACTCCTTTGAGGAAATGCAAAATGTCTGGATGTACTGCCAGCAACCAACCATGAACTCTGCCCCTTTAGGCACCTAAGGCAGCCACCTGAACCCTAAGAGTTGAAAGCTAAACCTTTGGCCAACCCCTGTTGCAGGAAGTCCAACACCTGGGGCATCTCCATCGACAAAGGATCCAAGGAGTGCTGGTGGCACCATGCCTCAAATAACTTCCAGACCCTAACATAGGCCATAGAAGTAGAATACCGCGCCTGAAGAAGAGTGGAAATGACCTGCTTGGAATATCCTCTCAATTGTAATTGCCACCTCTCAAAAGCCAGGCCACAAGAGAGAAGTGATCCTCCCGATCCAAAAATATGGGCCCATGACTGAGTAGATGCGGAAGATGTGCCAGCTGTAAAGGACCTTCCAAGGCTAATCGCACCATGTCCACGAACCACGGGTGACGCGGCCACTCCAGAGCCACCAACACTACACTGCCTGGATGCCGCTCTATGCATCGTAGAAGCCGACAGATGAGAGGCCAGGGAGGAAAGGCATAGAGAAGAATGCCCGTGGGCCACGGACATACCAGAGCATCCAGTCTTACAGAGTCGATTTCTCGACGACAGCTGAAGAAGTGCTCAGTCTTCACATTGGCTCGAGTTGCCATCATATCCAACTGAGGCATGCCCCACCTGGCGCAAATGAGGTTCCATGCTTCGGGAGCTAACGCCCACTCTCCCGGATCAAGCTGTTGCCTGCTGAGGAAGTCCATCTGTACATGAAACGTGGCGATTCCTTTGAGATGGCGCCCCGCCCAAGCGAACAATAGCCTCGCCTCCAATGCCACCGCAAGACTTCGTGTCCCGCCTTGCTGGTTGATGTAAGCTACCATCATTGCGTTGTCTGAGAACACTCGAACCATTGTATCCTTGACCAGAGGAAGAAATGCTCAGAGGGCCAGCCGGTCAGCCCTAGTCTTGAGGCGGGTGATGGACTAGGATTTCTCCGTTGGAAACCAAAGCCCTTGGGCGGATTTGTTGAGGCAGACTGCACCCTATCTGGATAGACTGGCATCCATGGAGATAACCACCGAATTCGGAGGGTCTAAGTCCACTCCCTGTTCCAGGTTGCTGCATGAAAGCCACCATGATAGACTGACTCTGGAAGGAGAGGTAAAGTAATATGGAACTGTTTCGACACCAGACTCCACCACGATAACAGCGCACACTGCAACGGATGCAGATGAGCGAGTGCCCATGGGACCAAATCCAAGGTGGAGGCCATGGATCCCAGAACCCGTAAGTGATGCCAAACCGTCTAATTCTTCCTCTGAAGCAGGGCTTGGACCTGATCCCGCAACTTTGTTACACGGTCCACTGCCAGAGAAACCTTGCCTCGGAAAGTGTTGAAGAGCGCTCCCAAGCAGACCAACAACTGCGTGGGCTCCAAATGACCTTTCTGGACACTTATGACCCAGCCGAGCGACTGCAAGGTGAGCATCACCCTCTGAACCAATCTTATGCAGTCCTCCTGAGACTTTGCTTGGATTAGCCAGTCGTCGAGATATGGGTGAAAAAGGACTCCCTCCTTGTGCAGGAACGCCGCCACGACCACCATGACCTTGGTGAAAGTACGTAGAGCTGTCGCCAGGCCAAAAGGAAGAGCTTGAAACTGGAAATGTTGGCCCACCACCTTGAAGTGGAGGAACCGCTGGTGAGCCCGGCAAATCGGGATATGGAGATACGCTTCGGTGAGGTCTAATGACGCGAGAAACTCTCCTCTGCGTACCTCAGCCACCACAGTTCTCAATGACTCCACGCAAAAAAGGGGAACTTGCAAACACCTGTTCGCCTTCTGCAGATCCAGAATGGGACGAAAGGTACCCTCTTTCTTTGGGAATCACACAGTGAACCAAAATCCATCCTTTGCCCTGTTCCGCCAGAGGAACTGGAAAAATGGCCTGGAGATCGAGCAGCCGTTGTAGAGTCCCCTGTACTGCCTTGCGCTTGACCCGCGAAGCGAGACTCCACAAAGGCCTCCCGCACTGGGTGCATAAACCGTCCCGGACCACTTCCAAGATCCATCGGTCCGAGGTAATCTTTTCCTGCTCTGCGTAGAAGCTCGGCAATCTGCCACCAGCAGCTTCTACGACAGAATGGGTGCCCCTGGCTTCATTGGGTAGGTTTTCCAGCACCCTGGCCCGTGGACTCTCTGCCTGGGCACTGTCCTCCACGAAAGGACTGCTGACGTCTCGAGCCTGGCCTGGACCCCGAAGGAGCTGAAGACCTACCAGGGCAAAATCTGCGAGAATCCCAAAAACGAGCCCATGGGGGAAAAACCTTCCCCGAAGGTTTCCTATCCTCTGGCAATCAGTTGCCCTTGGACTCCCCCAGCAATTTCACCAACTGGTCTAGATCCTCCCTGAAGAGAAGCTTGCCCTTAAAGCGGAGGTTACGAAGTTGAGACTTGGAAGATAAATCTGCTGACCAATTACGCAACCAGAGCAGTCTACGAGGCATAACCGCAGACACCATAGTACGCGCTGAAGTCCTAATCAAGTCATACAACGCATCCGCGACATAGGCAACTCCTGCCTCCAAACTTGCGGCTTGCAAGGGCCCCCCACCGTCAGGACTGGGGGTTGCGGCTGCCTCCTGAACCCAGCAAAGACAAGCTCTCTGCATGAGGCTGGCGCAAATTGCCATCATGAGACTCAGCGCGGAGATCTTGAAGACTCGCTTCATATGAATCTCCAGTTTGCCGTCCTGAATGTCCTTCAGCGCAGCGGCCCCGGCCACAGGAATGGTGATCTTCTTAGTCACGGCAGACACCACCGCGTCCATCTTTGGTATCTTTAGAAGATCCATAACATCCTGCGATAGCGGGTAAAGTTTCACCATGGCTCTTCCCACTTTTAAACCCGCATCCGGTGAGTCCCACTCCCGGGTCACTAGCTTGCGGACCTTCTTAGGTAATGGGAAGGAAGTAGTTGGACCCCAAATCCCATCCAGGACTGAGTTGACACCTTCGCTATCTGATTCCTCCTGTGAAACTTTGTCCCCAGGACCTCCAAAATCTGGGGAATGAGAGGTTGAAGCTCTTCTCACTTGATCCCAGCGTAGTGCACTTGTTTATCGCCTTCTGAGGGTGGGAGATCATCTTGGTCCGGGTCATCCTGTATCATGGGTGAGTCCAGGATCCTGATCCGCCCCAGGGTTTGAGGGATCCCCGAGTGGGGCCAGCAACCTATCCACACCTTGAGCCCCTGCAGGGTGATGGTGGTCCAGGGACCCCGTGGGTATCCGCTTTGGTGGAGGTTCCGCCAAAGGGTCTGGCTGCGTTGCTCTCTTCAGGATCTCCTATTTCCTAGCCAGGAACGCCTGATGCAGCAGCAGCACAAACTCAGGGCAAAATGCCCAGGAATCAACACCATCCCCCGCAGGAGGGTCCGGTGGCCCAGGGTCATCCCCAAATGCAGGAATTTGGTCCACTGGAGAGAGAATGGGAGGGGCCGCCTCCTCCCTCGGCAGCCGCTGCGAGCTACGCTCCCCCACCAAGGAGGACCGGAGCCCTTGCCTGCTTGCTGCTCCCCCCAAATAAGTTCCCTCCTGCCCTGAAGAACAGGCAGAACACAGGGAACTAGTATTTATGGCCTTCCCTGACGCCCCACATGTGCGGCAGGTTCCCAACTTAGGCCAGGGTGCCTTTGAGAAAAACGAGCAGCAATGCAGTTGGCAAAAAAAAAAGAAAAAAATTCTACTCAGAAAACCTTTGCGCAACTGCAGAAGATAAAAATAGAAAAACTCCCTGCAGGCATGAAATTGCTGTGAGGAGAGCTGCTGGTGCGAAAATAAAGAGGCCTCACATGCGCACGAAGGCCTACCCCCCCCCCCCCCCGCCGACCTACCCGGAGCTGCCGTGAGGACCCACGGGGTTAAGCTCACCACTCCAGCTGGCCTGCCAACGAAACAGCACAGCCCGTCCTACCTTGAAAGGCTTCTTCCTTGCTTTCTTTCTGAATTTTTTTTTTTGAAGAAAACTTTACCCAGATACGGCCGATAAAGAAAAACGCGTGGAAGAGCTGGCGAGCGCCCACTCTCCCGGCGCGCGATTCAGGAGGGTGGCCTATGCAAATTAGGGCCCGCGGTAAAAGGAGGCACTAGGGACACTAGCGCAGGTTTGACAGCCGACGCTCAATTTTGCCGGCATCGGTTCTCAAACCCGGTGACAGCCACGGGTTCGGAAAACGGATGCCGGCATAATTGAGTGTCTGTCTTCCGACCCGCGGGCCGATCTTTATTTTTATTTTCTCACTTTTTACTTTTACTTTTGGGGCCTCCGACTTAATATCGCTATGATATTAAGTCGGAGGGTGTACAGAAAAGCAGGTTTTTCTGCTTTTCTGTACACTTCCCCGGCGCTGGCAGAAATTAACGCCAGCCTTTGGGCAGGCGTTAATTTCTGAAAGTAAAATGTTTGGCTTGGCTGCACATTTTACTTTCTGTATCGCGTGGGAATAACTAATAGGGCCATCAACAAGCATTTGCATGTTGCGGGTGCTATTAGTTTCTGGGGGGTTGGACGCGCGCTATTACCCCTTCCTGTATAAGGGTTAAAGCTAGCGCGTCAAACGTGCATCCAAACCTGGGCTAACAGTGTGCTCCACAGGAGCACATTGTACTGTATCGGCCTGATAGAGTTGGAGTCTGAGGGAAGGAGTGAGAGGAGCCTACTCAGTGCTCGAGGAAACCAGGTGCCCCTGGCTATCGAGACACTGGCACCGATGCGGGCGAGACACAGGCAACGGTATCCAACCTCCCGGATGACCGGCTTCAACTGAGGGAATGGCCCACGAAGGTGCCTAACACCTCAGGAAGCTATGCAGCTAACCACTAACTAGCCTGTCCTAGGAAAAAAAAAACCTTTCCCTAATAACCTTTTTTAAACTGACAGAATGCAGGTTTGCATCTCTACCATCTGCTGGAGTCAGAGAAATACTGAGGGACTGCAGGTGGCACTCTCGTTATGTAGCAGTGCCCAAAGTTCTAATTGTTCTCTGCCTCCATCTGCTGGTAGGAATGCACAACCCACTGGTCTGGACTGATCTGGGTATGTTCAGGAACCGCATGTGTCTGCCTGGTCTTCAAACATTGAGCTAGCGCAGAACTGTCTCTTCAAGGGAGTCCTGCGTCTCACAAAGAAAGGTTTTGGGATGTATTGGGTTTTTTTTTTTGTTTTGTTAGTGCTCCAAAGCTTCACAATGTACTTGTTCTCTCCCACTTGCTGTTTGGCTTACATTTATTCTGCTGGAAGGAGGAAGATTTAAGCAGAGTCATGCCCACTCTGGGGTGTACTGGATGTGGTACACCTTTTGGTCCTTTGGCAGAAATACCTCATTTTGCAGTAGAATGGATTCTGTTCTAGCCACAAAACTCTGCCAGTAATATAAAGAATCTCCCCAACAAGAATAGATGGACAAAAGAAAAATGATGCTGATACTGACAGATATGGCCCATACTATGCTAGTGAAATATTCCATTTAAAATTTGCCATCTTAAAAATCATATTTTAGCCCTCCACTTCCTTTTTTTGGGGGGGGGGGCAAGGAGGCCTCTTGATAGGGATAGGCTGTAGTCTAGTCCAAAAGTTGTGGCTATATATTGAAATGTTTTTATAGCTTTTAAATATAGAATGGTTGTACATTTTGTTGTTTTTTATGTTTATGAAGTTGGAGGGGCAGCAGTGAGAACTGGGATACCAGGTTGAGTCTTGCATTGCCTTCTGCTTGTCACTTAGGTGCAGACACACTGGAAATCGATTGCATATGGATTCAAAGCAGCAACAAAATAAAAAAGCAAAGGAACATGTTTACAAAAAATTCAGTTGCTTTGTTTTAAATTGCTTACATTTTTATAGTGGTAGTGCTGCTCGGAGGGACATTTTCTGTGTCCTGACAATGTTAATGAACTTGGCTTCTTCCTGCTGTCTTGAAATGCTCCCTCACTTGGGCGTTATTTATTTATTTATTTTAATGATTTTATATACCGACATCCGTTTGCACATCGCATCGGTTTACATATAACTTATAACCAACGTATAAAACAGGCATGGCCTTTACAATGAACAGAAGGAACAGTCAACAAGAATATATCAATAAACCAAATACTTTAACAGATAACTTCAATTAGGGGTAGCTTACGTTAGGAGATGGGGATAAAATTACTATAGGAGGGCTATGTACAGAGTTCAAAAAATAAGTTCGTTACAATTACTGATTCTGAAATGTGATTCTGAAATCCTAAATGTGATGGAATGTTGAATTTAAATAATCCGTTCCCAATCTGGCTACTCCTAGAAGGCAAACAAAGCCTTGTGGTCTTATTTTCTTTTTTAGAAGCAGCAAAGAAACTGAGTGGCTGAAAAGAGAAGTTGCAACCCTCCAGAGAAGCTTGACGTTTTCAGCTCTTTAGCCTGAATGGTTAACATGGTGCGAGTGTGGGGAGTGGGCCCTGCGTGTTGCGATCACTACCGTTGTCTTTAATAACAGGATGCCATGCAGCTGCACTTCCATCACGTTAAATTTCAGCATTCTGAAGACAGACTTCACAAATGTCCAGTGCTCCTAAGACTAAAGGAATTAACTGCTAATTGTAAAGACTTACCTGTGGGGAAAAGTCATTGTCCTGCACCCATGGAATTGATTCTTATACAGGGAAACCTGCAACTGCTGCTGCTGTTTTATACTTTTATACTGAGGAGGTTTATTTCCTTTGGACTTACACAGCTGTGCTGTATATGTAAATCAAACTCGAATCATGTGCTTTTACCAGTAACAATGAAAATACTAAGAGGAAAACTGGGAGAAACTAATGAATAGGTTTATAAAAGCGCAAGTTAGTGTGATTCCTTCATTAAAGTAGGTACTACCTGACGTGTTTGTAAGGAAATGTCTCAACCAGAATTGCTTGATTAGCTTCAGTGGCGTGCGGTGACATTCAAAATACGGGATTCAGTGAACATACAACATTTCTTTCCCTCTCCCCCTCCAACTGCCTATCTTTCCCTGTCCCTCCTACTCCCCATAGCAAAGAGTGAAATGTACTGTCCCAGTGATTGAAGGCCAAAGAGATTTTTCTGCTGGTAGTATAAATCAGGAAAGATTTGAGTATTGTATCATTTTTTGCAAATAAATAGAGCAACACAAAATGATATTTAGCTTTCCTCATTTTCATTTATATTGGAATTATTTAATGCCACATGAAAAATCCTACATCCTTTCCTCCACTCTCCCAACACCATCCAAAGTCCTCCCTCCTTCCAGCTCCATTCTAGATCCTTTCCTTCCCTCCCCCACTTATTAGGTTCTTTCCTAATAACAAACTTTACATGAACCTTCAAAGTACAGCCTTTTGAGGTAAAAAGAAAATCACTAACCACCACATTTTATTATATTTCCATGCAGTGCTGTGGTGCCAACCAGCAAACTCTGCAAAAAAAGACATTTGTTATTAGGCCTTTTGTAATATATATTGAGTGAGGACTTGGCCCTCAGAAAGCCATGAGTAAATTGAATTACAATTACAATATAGTAAACCTTCCATACCAAAACAATATAGTAATATCCTATAATTAGACTCCTAAACATTTTTTTAAATTTTGCAAAACTAACAATCTTTAAAACAGCAGACACCATAATACAACTCCCAATAATTAAAACTAATCAAAATGTTAACTTCTACTCTCTATGCCTGGGAACTTTTGATTATTTCCAATCACCCTGAAATTGTTACTCTCTGCCCCCTCTCTCTCCCACAGTTTCAAGATTACTCTGGCTTATCAGAGAGTGGCAAAAAGGAAGCCACTGATGAATAAACAAATATGATGTGCTGCATAGAGTTTGCAAAGAAACCACTTAGGGGACGGACACTCACATACATGTGGGAGGTTTTGTGGTCTGATGAGACCAAAGAGGAATAACTTGGTCTCAGTGCTAAGTAGTGATATGTGTGATGTAAAATAAATGCAGCACACCATTCTTATCTCTACAGTAAAGCATGATGGTGGCAGCATTATATTGTGGGGATGCTTTGAATAGCAGGGACAGGGAGGCTTGTAAAGATCAAAGGAAAGATGGCCGTGGCAAAGTATGGGCAGATCCTGTTGGAATATCTTTTTCAGTCTACCATAGACCTGGGATTGGGTACAAGATTCACCTTTCAGCAGGACAGTGATCTAGATACAAAGCAAAAGCAATGATGGCATGTTTGAGCCAGAAGAAAGTGCATTTTTTTCAAGTGGCCCTGTCAAAGTCCAGACCTGAGTCCAGTAGAAAACCCTGGCAAGACTGCAATCTTGATGATCCTGAAAGAGCTTGACTACTTCTAACAAGATGAATGGGCAAAAACCACACTAACCTGCTGTGCAGAGTTGATAAAACATTTAACCTAAACAATTTATGGCTGCCATTGCTGCAAACATGACTTCAACCACATAATGAACCCAAGGGATGAGAAGACATTTATGCAGTCAATAATTTTTGAGATTGCTTTTATTAATTACTTTTGAAATGTTTCTATAATTGTTCTTTCATAATGAAAGTGTATAATATCTTGTCGATCAGTGAAACAAATTCATACTTTAATGCATTTTGATTTGTATTTTAGACAGCAGAATGTGAAAAATGTACAAGGTGTGAAGACTTTTATACAAGGCTCTGTATGTACTAAAATTGATTGCATACTTTGTGTAAAAAAAAAAAAAGTTTTGCATGTGTTTGTATACAGTAGTGAAGATAACTTTGACCCCTCCCGATTTTATAGTAGCATTTGTAAAAGAACTGGTTTTCATAACTGATGTATCAGTTACATAGTTTATACTTATTTTTATGCCAACTTGTTTTGAATACAATGTAGTAGAATGTTTTAATATGAATATAGTAAATGTGTTAATTTTTTATTTAAACCAGTCTTTTTATTTATACATTGAGCTGACATACCCCAGGCTTTGTACCTTTTATTGCTGTAGACAGAACTAAAGGTCAGCAAATAAGTTGTGATACCTTTTTCATTGGACTGACTTTTCACATTTGTGACTTATCTTTAGAGGATTGTTCTTCCTTCATTAAGTCAAATTGTAGGTTGGATTACATCATCTGTGTTTTTAAAGCTGCAGAGAGTTGTAAAGTGAAAGGTGGTCCTTGACAGTCCTTTAAACCATTACATGTGTTACAAAGTCTATTTGTTTAGGTATGTGAAGGGTTTAAGAGGAGGTGAGAAGAGTGATGGAGGCAGGAGAAACTTTGTATAATCCTTTGGTAAAGAGGAGAAACAGTGGCTATAGCAGTAAAATATGTAGTGTTCTACTACCAGGTAAGAATTGAAATGTGACCAGGCATAATATGAACCAATACCAAAACCTGAGACATGTATCTGATATTGTACTTCACTAAAATAATAATAAAGTTACAGGTTATGAAATGTGTTCTTCTTTTAATCATTCTGCGTATTACTTTGGCAACACGTGTAAATTGTCATGCCAATAGTTATCTGAATCTGAAACAGGCAAGCAGCAGAGTGCAATTATAGGAAGTCTGAAATAATTTAATATATAACTGATTTAGATTGTTAAATTTAGTTAAAAAGTATATTTCTGGGCATATTTTCAGCCGAGAGTTGGTCTTCAGCCTATCAGAGGAGTCTGTAGATAGTATCCTTGGTACATATGCAGAATATTTCTGGCTGTAATTATGTAAAAATAGACATCCATATGTTGAACAATTTAAGACTTTAGCAGATTTGGCCAAATTCAGAAATTTTATGTAGGAAGAGGCTGGGGATTGTGGCAAGGTCTATGATGAATCTTCCTCAATTCTTCGCAAGCTCCAAGAGCCAGTCAAGTGGTAGCACTCTTCTTAGGTCATTCTAAGGCACATCAGATCTATTTCATGAGGGAGCCTTTCCAGAGTATCTCCCAGGTGAACTTTAAGGGTTTCTCCCATCCAGGAGTCACCTTGATACCTGGTAAGCTCAGTGGGCCGTTTTGGTCAGCCATTCTCGCCTGTGGGATCCTACCTCCGTGAAGAGGGTTTTAGTCCATCTAATTGGCAAGTATGCCTTTTCATCCTATCACCATATCCATGACTGAGAAAGTTGGGAGACAAGGGACTCTGCAACAGAGGTGCTGCTCTTGGTTGCTGTGGCTTGCAAGCTATACTTCTCCATTTTAGAGAGAACTCTCTGTGGACGGGGGAGGTCCTGGTTTATGCAACGATTGGTCCATTACTGGACCACATGCTTCCTTGGGGGAAGTATTTGCAATCATGGCTGGGGTATTAATATCTAAGTCAGGTGCTTGGAGTCTGTTCCAAGATTGCCCTGGCCCTGCCCTCGTACCATTAGGGTTTCTGGTCTGGTGAAGAAATCTTGTTCGACAGGGTTGCACTTGCGGTAACCCATCTTCCTGTCTCTTAGCGGAGTATTGATGAATTCTTTCCTGGGGAATTCTCTGTCTCAGCTGTTCCATGCAGGCTGAGGGCTCCCTACTGGAATCAGAGGTGGGTTGTTGGGTTGGTATATGTGGCTTGTGCTTACCCTGGCAGTCTAGCGTTGTGCCTCCTTGTGTTCTTTCTCCCTACGACTTCCAGTTGGGATATTTGGGGGGAGGGGAGTGGAGGAAAAGCTAAGGCATTCATGGTATATCTTAGTGTATACCTGCAGAGAAAGATACACCATGGTTTCCCTATATTTTCACCAGGCTCTGGCCAATACTGCCTTCAGCTTTTCTCTCTTCACTAGGTTACCCAAAGTGCCTTCCTGTTCACCCAACCAATCCTGTGGGCAAGATGGATAGCCCTGCCCTTGAGAGGGTGCCATGTGGGTGAGCTTCAGGCCTAACTTCTCTCCCTACTTGGGAGCTGGGCTAGTGATCTATTCAGGAGTTGCCATTCATCCCCTGAAACTCTTGACGCTGTCTTGCATGGTCAGCTAGGTCTGATGCTTTGGTACGTAGGGTCTGTCTTGAGCCCTGCCGTGGTTGCTTATTGTTCTACAAGCGTTGCTTGGACTTTTCTGTCCATTGTGCCTATCAGTCACATATGGGCACATTTCTGCTGAGATGTTTTGTCCTTCGAATGTCAGTGGACCGCAGTTTCTGGGGAGTTCTTGAGGCCCCAGTTGTGTTTTTGGTTGTCTTCTAACACCGAAGGAAACTGTGCGGTCTTCATCCAAGAGTCCTCTTGTTTACATCTCTAGGCGCTTTCCTGTACCCAGGAGGTTCTAGGCCTACTTTGTCAGGGATACTAATCTGAAACCCTGATTGTAATGTTTTCCATGATGCAGCGTACGCTTCTACTCGTACTCATCACTCCTCTGCCTTAGGCACCCCTGCTATGCATGAGGGTTTTTTCTGTCATTTCAATGTTTTTTTTTTTTGTAGAACCCAAACTCTTCTCCAGCCTGGACCTCTTTTGGGTTGGCTGCCTCACAGGCAAAAGGGAGACAGGTAGTGCTTCTGCACTTTGTCCTGCTCAGACAGCCTATAGCTAGGGATTCACCCATGTCTGAGAAAGCAGAGTTGCTTACCTGTAACAAGTATTCTCTAAGGACAGCAGAATGTTAGTCCTCAAGAAACCTGCCTGCCTCCCCTGGGAGTTGGGTTCTCCATGTATTAGTTATATCATGGACTGAGGGCCTCTGCCTGGGGGGTGGGGGGCAGGGTGATGACTACAGCTGCACATGCTCAGGAGGGCCTGTTTGAAAGTTCTAGATTCTTTGAAATTAAAGTTCTGTGCTGGGCTGCATCTGATAATGTCACTCGTGTGAGGACTAACATCCTGCTATCTTCGGAGAACACCTGTTACAGGTAAGCAACTCTGCCGTCTTCAAGTCAACTTTCTGGCTACTAAGAGTGCTTTTCCCCTGTAAACCTTTCTTACTGACATTTCAGTTTCCTTGTGAAAACCCTTAAAATACTGAGCCAGCATGCCTAGTATTTTTTTTTTTTTAATCCATGCATGAGGTGAGAATGAAAGGTTAACTTCATCTTTTTTTTTTTTGTGTTTTTAAGGCTTGTTGAATTATGAATGATGTGTAAATGGCACAGAAGCTAAGGTTGAAGCCTTGTGGATTGGTGCTGCTGCTCACAGTTTTCAGACTTTTGTGTCCAGTATATGCGTGCATATCTTTCTGAATTTCTGTTGGAAAATTGCTTCTCACCAGTTTTTCTTCAGATTAAATAACTACCAAAAAACAAGAATTGGAGGAACAGGGAATTTCATTATTGTGCTTACTCCACCAGCATTGGTGGCGGTAGGTTTCTTTTATGGTTTTTCTCATTTTCTCCCCTACTCTGACTTGTATGTTCCTAAAGAGATACCAGCTCAATAGTTTTCTGAGATTATATTGCAAGCAAAGATGTTAAATTAAGCTGCAGTTTTTCTTGGAGATTATTTTATGGTGTTGGCCTTTTTGCATGAAAAATTGTTAGTACTTTTGATGTTTGTCGCTGTCCTTTAATAACTGAGGGGATAAAGCAGTAACACGGACATGGATGTGTATAATTGTTTTTTGTATACAAGAAGTGAAAACTGGAGTTAAGTTAGTTGCATCCTTTTACTTAGCTTTTATAACTCTTTATATGATTTGAAAATGCTATTGTAATTCAGTCTCCTTTGTTCATTTTGCACTAATTTGTTGAATATAGCATAGCGCTTAAAAGCTAATCACAGACATAGGGAGTCCAATAAAAAGGTATCGCCTATAATTTTCTACTTTACATGTTTCTAGGTATCTAAGTGGCCTAAAACCACAACCACGCTGTTTTAGACATGCTACTGACAGGCACAAAACAGTTTAGGATATATAATCCCTTGAATCTAGAGAACTAGCAGTATGTATAAATTTATTTTCTGATCATGTGCTACATTAGGAAACCTTAATTCCTAACATTCTTTTTGGATATAGAAATCAAGCAACAACATTTGGAATAGCTGTGTTTTCTTTTATCTACAACAGCTTGTGTTGCTGCAGTGCCTATTGTACTGTTTGTGTCACAAATGACATGTACTACTTCTGAAAGTTGAGTGCTGGGGAAAACGTTATAATTGTAATGCAGAATTAGCAGTTGCGAAAGGGAAATGTGAGACCCCAGAGTGCTGATGACATGTTATCAGGGTTGTCAGAGTGCTCTACGGCTGCAGTGACTTTCAGGTTGGGTCAGTAAGTGACTACAAGAAACTGCAAGTTTTATCATGTTGGTGCTATATCTGGTTTCTTTGAGTTAAGGACCCTTCTTGCACTGTATATAACAATAATCCAGTACTCTTTAATAAACAGGCCTCTCTTGTTTTATGTTTAGGATTTAGAAGAATTCTGCTTTAAGTTTTGTGTCAGTCATTTGACAGAAGTTACACAGACTGCAGCATTTTGGCAAATGGATGGTCCTCTGCTAAAGGAATTCATTGCAAAAGCCAGTAAATGCGGAGCTTTTAAGAACTGAGAACCATGGCTGTAAGTGTTCTTGAATTTTAGGATTGTATTGTCCTGCATTTATGATGTGCTTTGGCTATCAAGTTTGAGGTAGCTCTACACACACATCCCTCTTGCATTATGTGGTTTTGAAACCTTGCTAGACACATCCAATGATAGGATGTTTTGCAGCAGCTGAAAGGTTTGAAGAGAAGACTGGTTGAAATTTCTAAAACTGAAATGCACTATTAAGAGGATACCACGATTGGCCAGCTCAGTGGCAAGTGCTGTGCCTTGCCATGCAAAGGATCTGAGTTTGAAGCCAGCCAAGAAGATAAATGGAAACCTTTTTGAACTTTATTTTATTGCAATACCAAAAATAATGAGCATGAACTCCGTTTGATTTTATTTTTGGTTGGGAATATAGAAAAATGTAGCCATCCACCTGATCTGCTCCTCTACCATGTCGCACTATGTTTTGGTACAGTGGGAGTTTTAACTTATTAGTTTATTTCTGTCCAGCATTCACTGGAATGTCAGTATACATTGCATATGAAACTTTTGTAGTTTTAGAAGATCTCTTCCTTTCAGGTGATTTTGATTAAGAAGAATCTATGCTATAAATTTGAAGTCTAATTGGTTATTGTCAAAAAAGAAAAAGTTTGATACTTTTTTTTTGTACTGTTACGAGTCATTAAATTTGTACTTTGCTGTGTAAAAATAAATATATTCAAGACTGGGTATGTTTGATCACTATTTTAAACAATATTTATTTGGTTAAAAAATATATTCTTTTTATCATTGGGCAACTTCCTGCAGCTCAATGTAGGTATTGGTCTATGGCAGCCCTTTTGGATACTGTGGGGTCGATTTTTAAAACAAGCGTGTATGCGTCCATGTGTGTACTGATTTTATAACGTGCATGCATTTGGATTTAATCTGATTTCACTTATATACAGTAGTTTCTTTTTATATATTTGCTGCGGAACAACCAGATGCACTCCCTCCTCAGACAATCCAAGAATCAGAAGACCACAAAGAGAAGAGCAGCTGTTTACATTACGATCACAATAGTAGCCAGTGAAATATAGGGAGAAGCTGAATTCTCTATCAGTAAGCAGAATGATCAGCCATATGAGTAGGTTCCAGAAATGGACAGCATCTAGCAAAGCCCCGAGGTCAAAATAGTTTGAGAAAATACTGACCCTACAAGTCTAACTTTTAGGGGGTTGCTCCTAAGACTTCTGCGATTTTTGGTCGTATTTGAGTCTGAAGTATCTAGCAATCTGTCTTTTTGGGTCTGAGAACTTTGACCACAAGCTTCCCCTCAAATTTCTCTGTCCTGATTGCTTTTTTTTTTTTTTTTTTCCATTTTTTGTTGGCAGGAAACCCATGTTTGTAGCTAATAATCCTCCTGCTTATTGATAGAAAAGGCTAAGTTGCTTACCTCCAGTGGATGCTCTCTATAAACAACAGCATAATCAGCCACATACCCTCACATCTCTCCCTTTGCGGATGGGTTATAAACTTTAAGTAAGACTGAAGGGGCTTTTGCACAGGACCTCCTATGCATATTCAGAAAAGGCTTCTAGGCTTTGCTAGATATTTTCTATGTTTAGTGCTATGATATCCCCCACTTGTGTGGCTGATTATCCACATCTCTATGGAGAACATATGTTGCAGGTAAGCAGCTTAATTTTATTGCTGTGGGTTACCTTGGAAACACCAAAAACACCTCAAGCACATGGAATGAAGGTTGATTTAGACCTAAACATTATCATTAGAATGGTGTGCAATGGAGACATTCTGCTTATAGATGACTTTAGTTTACTGGATGTAGACCAGCTGCAACATCCAATAAGTGGAAAAGTCTTAATTGCTGTAAAGGAATGTTCTTCAAGCAATTATTAAAGAGCTCATTTGAGAGGCTGCATTGCACCTGGCATTGACAAAATGGGGCAGCCTGGTAAGGGAGAACTTGGGAGGTCTAATGATCATTGTACTGTGTGGTTCAGTACATGACCTGAACTGTACTAAGACTACAGTCCTGGACTTCAGGGGGGCTAACCTCAAGTTGATGACTGTGCTGAGGAGGCCCCTTCAGGAATATGAGCTGAAGGATAAAGAGACACTTTAGTCAGCAATAAAAGCATTAAGACAACAATCTGAGTGAGGCTGGTTAATAAAGAGAAAAGGAGAAAGGCAAATGATATAGTACTCTAAAGATATATAGCCAAACTGTTAAGAGTAAAGAGATTAGCATCTGAAAACTACAAAAAGAGGTAGAATTATCAGGAAAAATGGAGGCCAGCAGGTGGTTAGATGAGCAAAGGGCCAAACAAGCAAACTGACCAATCAATGGAGGAAGAGATAAAATAGGTCTTAGATATATAAAGGGGGGGGGGGGGGAGAACTGAGGGTGTATATCCCAAGATACTGAAAGCACTCAGGAAAGTGCAAACCACACCTCTTGCAACAATATTCAGCTTGTCCTTCAAGATGTGATAAGATTGTTAGAGATTAAAGGAGAGTGGATGTAGTCTTGCTTTGCAAAATTGGGAATGAGGAGGTGGGTGGCTACAGATCCATTCGTCAAACATCAACAGTAGCCAAAACTATGGAAATATTAGGAAAGAAAAAGTTAGTGCAGCAGCTTGAAAGAAATACAATACAGAACACCAAACAGTATGGCTCCACAAAGGGAAGATTCTGTCAAAGTTGACTAAGTTCTTTATTGTGGTGTCAAATGTGGTGGCCAAGGGTGATGTGGTATATATTGCCTATCTGGACTTAAACAATGTCAAAAGCCTTATTGAACAGTTTTCCTCTCTTCAATCTGGATAGCATAACATTGGGATAAAAACTTAATTGGGTGAGGAACTGGCTGAGTAGCAGAACATAGGGAGTGGTAGTAAATGGAGTTTACTCTGGGGAAGGTAAAATGATCTGCAAGTTTGGTCATTTTTATTATCATCATGGTATATTGTGCTGAAAATATATTTCAGCTTCATAACTGACCAAGTTATATCACAATAAGATGGACAGAGTTGGGTATGGGGATGTAGTGACAATGTTATATGTTAAGAATGACATAGAAGCAAAAAGGATAAAGATCCTACAGAAGACTGTACAAAACCAAAAACCCCACCCCCAACCTTTCAAATTTAATTAACTACAAACCCCCCCCCCCCCCCCCCCCAAGACTTTCTAAGAGTCCCTGGTGGTCCAGTGGGGGTCCTGGAAGCGATCTCATACTTTCGGGCATTCAGCTGCCAGTAATCAAAGTGGCCCTTTGCCCTTTCTATGTGACAGGGGCTACCGGTGCCATTGGTCGGCCCCTGTCACATGGTTGGAGCAATGGACTGCTGGCGCCAATTTAAAAAATGGCGTGGACCATCCATTGCTCCTACCATGTGACAGGGGCCAACCAATGGCATCGGTAGCCCTTGTAACATGGTAAGGGCAAAGGGCTACTGGTGCCATTTTGATTACTGCCAGCCGAATGCCTGAGAGGGGGAGATCACTCCAGGCCCCCTGCTGGACCACCAGGCACTCTTGGCAAGTCTTGGTGTCAGTGAAGGTCAGGATATGCTCTGCTCCTATCCTACCTTTTCATAAGACCCTCCAGCCCTTAGAGATGGAGTTTATTGTTTAGAGATGAGAGTTCCCCAATAGTTATTTAGAGACATAAACCAGACTAGATGTATGAAAATAAGTCTCTTTATTCAGATAAAAGTTAGTCTTTTAAGACATATGATTAGCTCATGAGGCATTATATTTTTCAAATCTTATCTTAATCAAACAGTAAAGAGCTATAAGCATAAGTGTGATAACAATGGTTACTGCAACTATAGCAATCAAATAAATATCTACTAAAGACACCTTTTCTTGTAAAATAAATTCTTTCTAGTACATGCTTAGCTAATACTAGCTAGGGTTCTCTTATGCAGAAAAATAACTAATTAAAAGGCTTACCAATGTCATGAAGCGGTCATTGTTTCTTGCTCTGCTACTGTTCCTCTCCCTGTACTGTTCTTAAGGGTTTAAATAGAACAGCCAGGCTGGTGGGGGCTCAGATTTTGAAGCCCCCCAGGGACAAAGATAAGAAAGTTGGAAGGCATCCCAATTGAGGAAAGTTAACTTTTTTGCCCCCCCCCCCCCCTGACAAGGGTAGCCAGGTGGGGGCTCTCATTTTCTAACTCCCCAAGAACAAAGATAAGAAGTAAAGTTTCTTTTACGTTTTTTTTTTAAGCCTCCAAGGACACAGGTGTCTGAAGTTAGAAGACATCTCAAAAGAGGCCCTCATCTAAGTAATAGTAAAAATTGCATTTCATATTCTTCAATATAAACATGATTTAACTGACTACACCATACATGCATGATTACAAAGAAACACATTTTCTAACACATGTTCTAACACTGGGGGGGTCAGGAGGGTGGGGGGGTTGTAGTTAATTAAAAAAAAATTTTATATTCGCTCCATAAGACGCACATTTTCCCCCACTTTTGGGGAAAAAAAGTGAATCTTATGGAGCGAAAAATATGGTATATATACTGTATGTGATAGTTTAATATTTAAAAGTATGATGTCCAAATTATGTGATTTTATAGGATCGTTCCTGGAAGGGTGGTGGGGGGGATATGATTGTTTATCAAAATCTGAGGAGGAGATCCTGTGTCTCTGAAAGTAAATTGAGGAGGGAGCATAGAAGGTTCACCTAGGGCAGTGGTTCCCAAACTTGTTTTGAGTACCCCCACCCAGTCAGATTTTAGGATATCTGCAAAGAATACAATTTTGTGTGGGAAGAAGTGCCGAGGCTTTCTTGTGGACTGTGAGTGCTTTTCATGTTTCTACCACTATCTCTGTACAAAGATCTACAGTGCATTCAGAAAGTAGTCAGATCCCTTCACTTTTTCCACATTTTATGTTGCAGCCTTATTCTAAAATGGATAATATGCATTTTTCCCACCTCAATCGAAACACAGTACCCTCTAATGACAAAATTCAGGTTTGTAGAAACTTATGCAAATTAAAAAAAAAAACCCCAAAACCCTGATGGGTTTTTATTGAGGCACTTTTTCCAGCAATTACAGTCTCAAGTCATCTTGGGTATGACGCTACAAGCTTGGCATGCCTGTGCTTAGAGGTGGTGGAGCACAGGAACAACTCCGTATTCTCTGTCTGCAGCAGATGGTAGAACAGAGGGGTGGCGCAGCAGGAGTTTCATTAGGCCGGCCTGCCTCTTTTTCTTGGGGTTTGGCAGAGAAAGTGGTTAAGGGCCAGGTATCTGCTATACTCAGTGTAGCAAGTCCATGGTGAGAATTTCGAGTCCCAGAGGGGTCTTGGTAGAGCCCAGAGAGTTTAATTTGGCAAAACAAAATTAAACGAGTGACTGAGTCCTGTGCTGAAGAGAAAAGCCTAAACTTGCCTCCCTCTCCACTGCTCCTCATCTTTTCCAACTCTGGCTTGAAGGCCTGCTAAAGTTGGGGGGGGGAAGAAAACAAAAAAAAGCAAAGTTCATAGAAGCTGAGGTGACTTCCTGCTTTGGATAACGGATTTGGGTGAAGTTGGAATTTTTTGAGATTTCTGCATCAGGTCTCTCCGGTTTAGAAGCCTGGTGGGGAGATCTGCAAATCTAGGGCTTTGCTCCAAGCCTCAGCTGGGGATTAAGAACCCTGTAACCTTTTAATTTTATTATTATTATTTTTTTTTTTAACTTTCTTCAGAGGCTCCCCTTCTCCTTACTGAGGAGGTGCTGTTTGAGAAAGCTAGCTAAGCTTTCTTGGAGAAGGGAGAGGTGTCCTTGGAAAAAGAGGATGGCATGTTTATTTGTCTTTTGGTGCACTATTCGATGAGTTTCATTGCCCTGAATTGCTGTTCCTAAAGCTGAGGGGGACTCAAGACTGGGACCCCATTATTAAGAAGGTTCATAAGTCTGCTGAGTTCATTCATCTTCTCTCAGAGGAGATGGTACTTTCTGAAGGGGATTCCCTGGAGAGCAGCCTCAAGAGAGGGAAACATTTTATTAAATTGTATCCCCTCTCCCAAGAAGCAGTCTGGTATTTATTTCAGTTGCCTCGAGTAGGCACTCTGGTCTTTGCTTTTACTAGCAGAACCACTTTGCGGTAGGGCAGTGTTTCCAACCCTGGAGGCTCACCTCTCCAGTCGGGTTTTCAGGATTGCTACAATGAATATGCATGAGATAATTTGCATATAGTGGGTGTCCCGTGTATGCAAATCTATTTCATGCCTATTTGTTATGACTAGGTTTCTTGGCCCAAAACACAGGTCTGTTACTGACAGGCATTCTTTGTGTGTGTGTGTGTGTGTGTATATATCAATCAAAAAGTGAAAAAAGAACACTAGTGGAAAATAACTGATGAAGGCTAAGTAAATAACATTAATGTACTCAGCCTTCATCAATTATTTTCCATTAGTGTTCTTGTTTCACTTTTTGATTGCTATATTGTATTTAGAACACTTTAACTAGTATCGATGTAGTATAATACATATATTCTGCAATAGCAGAAGTCATGTCATAATTTCAGTACATGAATAAAATGATTAAAAATGTTTAAAACATGCTATTTCTAAAATCACAATCTCTTTTGGGAGACATCAGTGTTCATGTACAGTATTTCTCCAAAGTCCGTGATGGTCCTCCTGTAACTACTCAGAATTTTGTCAGGAAAGCATCCAGTGCTTTCTCTTCCTTGTACAGACTTGCTTTCTCGTCCTCTATTTTTTGAATCTTGTTTCTAATTTCTGTAAAAAAAAAAAAAAAAAAAAGTTAAGCAGGATGTATAATAATTACAAAAATGAAATGTCAGTCTAAAAGCATGGCCTAGCATAATAGAATGGGAGAATTCCACATTTTCCTATTGGGTATTGCAGCATGCCAATATGACTGGTAACAGCGTAGGTAAGCTTTAATAAGCATAAATACCATATTGCCACAGTCTATGAACATGTGAGTTTAGCACAAAGCTGAAGAGCAACTCTAGAAGCGATGAGAGTACTCTGTTTTCTGATGTGATTTTGTCATACATGATTTTTGTAAAGATTGTTTGTAGCTAGACTGCACGTGGTTCCTGTCTGCCTGCAAGCAGAAAAGATACACTCCTCCAAAAATACAAAATGAAAAAGTACACATAGAATAAAATAACTGCATAAAGAAGATATAGTTAATTGAGAGAGAACACACTGCAGAAGAACAGGTTTTCAGACATTTGAAAATAAAGATAATACCCAAAATGGTAAAAGGTAGCTACAGCCACCATTTTACTACCACATCCATTCAACAGGAACAGAGGATCAAATGAATACAGGTTTCAGGTATGCTTCACTGGAAATCTCATCCAATCACAATAGTCTGGCCCAGTCTAAGGGAGGTAGGGCTACACAGAAATTAATCTGCAAATAGTGAGGCCAACAGTATTAGTGCTTGTGTGTCTAGGAAAATAGCTAATGGCTACTGCACTCCCTGACTCTATAAAATGCTTATAAATAGGCTAACATCTGGGTCTGAGAAATAAATCCTAAAGCTGTGTCTTGGGACCTTGCTGTGTAATATAATGTACAGAGTGCAGTTTTTGTAGTCTGTGTAGGATTTCCCATGTGAGACAATTATTGTTCAGTCTGTCACTTGGTATGAGTGGATTGCTTTTAAGGGAGTAGCATTTCAACATAGGGCATTAGTGGGAATAGGGCAGTACTAGGCATATTGGCCTTTTTGAAACAGATGGAAATGGCTTTGTTGACACCCAAGTTTAAGATTAGAACAATTGATCATGTGGAAGTGCACAGCGAGAGTCTGCTCCATCCCAGCCTGTGAGCACAGGAAAATATCAATCAGGGAAGGTACAATATGAGCAGTAAAAATACAAAACCTACAATCCTACACAAAATTGCATCTCTATGGTGGCAAATTTAAATTTGTTTGCATTCAGACAAAGACCATGTACACCTTTTACCCTCACTCTTTGGGAGCTCTCGAAGTGAATGTATGTATATATGTTTGCTTTGAAACTTGCTGTGGGTGTGAGGTAAGAGCAGGCACTTGGACCTGCAATTTTGGGAGTGGCTTTTTGCTGTACTTTTCCTTCCCTCACCTAAAAGCCCCTGGGAACGCATCCTGTCAGTATGACTAAAGAAAATAGGTTGTAAAGCAACCTGCACATTACGGGAGGGCAATTTACAGAGCGCTGAAGAATATTTTGTTAATCAAATATGAAAATATCCACTGTCCCCTACTACACTGAAATAGTTTCTTGTGGTATAAGGAAATCAGCAAGTAATGATACGGCTCTCAGTGAAAAGGTTCACAGGGAAGCATAAATGAGCTCTTTGGGAAGGTATTTTTTTTAGAGACTATTCTATTGGTGATGTATGTATATTTCTGTCATGCATAGTCATTGTAGGTATCCTGATTATCTGACTGCCTGCAGGAGCACCAGGACAGGTTAGTCCTAGAGAGGGTTTTCCATCACACCAAAGGTTCATGGACTTATCTCATCTGACCCCTGGATGTGTAAAGGGTGCTGTGACAGAGCTTTCTAATGCAGTCTCACGAGTGAAAGAAACCAGCTAATCATTAATGCCCTGACAGCATGTGCCAACTTGCACACAGAAACCGAGAAAACCAAATCCATTTTACAGAAAACATTATCCCAGAAGGTACATGTTCTGACTAATATCACATAAACAACACTAGAAACAAGATTAGTAATATCTGTCTTCTCTCTCTTTGTAAGTTGCTCTCTGGATTAGGCATAAACTATAGAGTTTATGCCAATGATATTCAGTTTTTTTCCATATCAATATTCTTGGTCATTTATACTAAGCTCACCAGAAAAATATTTAAAGGCAATTCATTCTTGGGTATCACATAACAAATTACAATTCAATATTGGCAAAACATAAATACTCAGTCTGTTTTGTTTTTAAACTGAAAGGATAACTGTCCAACATCTTTTACATTCAGAAGTCAAAAAATCAATATTAAACAACAAGCACATAATCTGGGTGTCATCATTGACAGTTCTTTATCAATTAACCACATATAAGCAATATGGTAAAAAAAAGTATTTTTTTTAAATTACATATGTTAAAGAATCTGAAACCCTTATTAGCCCCACAAGATATCTACACAGTTCTTCAAACTTTATTTTTTTCTGGTATAAATTATTGCAACACAACACTAGTTGGGTTGCCAATGAATTAAGATCTCTATAAATAATTCAAATTCTGCCACCCGATTACTCACAGGAACAAAAATACGAGAACATATTACACCCATAGTTGTTGCCTTACATTGGCTCCCAATACAGTTCAGAATCCAATACAAAATAGTAATGATTCTTACACTTTTAGAGAAGACTCTATCTCATGATCCAATACTATTCTCTGCACTTATAAACCCATTTTGAGTCTTGAAATCTAAAAACAAGAATCTTCTTGAGGTACCGTTGATAAGAGTAGCATGGCTTGGCATAACCAGGAGAGCTAGCTTTTTCTGTAGCAGCCTTTAATTTGGAATTAGCTTCCAGAGGAATTACACCGAATTGTATGCAATAAAACATTAAAAAAAGGCCCGAAAAACTTATTTATTTAGAAAGGCTTTTGAAGGCATCTAATGGCAAGAAATTTAACATATGCAACAGACTACTGCTTTTCTTTACTTATTTGTATTGTGAATTTTTTATTTTGTAACAGTTATGTATAACTGCTTGTTTTTACTGATGTGTATGTTTTTATTGTAATCTTCAAGCGATAGGATATATGCAGAATAGAAGAATTTAAAAATAAATGTACATGCTGGAGTATTTTTAGCGTAGTATTAATTTGTATTTAGTATTAATTAATTTAGTATTAATTTAGTAAAATTTAGTATTAATTAATTTAGTATTAATTTGTAATTAGTATGAATTAGAATTTGACCCACCACCACCTCCTGTACATAGGTTTCTGATTAGTTCGTTATCGCAATTTAACTAGACATGTTTATTCTCTGTAACCTCCTCTAAGTTCCTTTATGCCCCTTTATGTTATATGTTTTGTTTCAATGTAAACCTCCCATCGAGGCGTCAATTCTATTTCCTTGTAAACCGGTGTGAGATGTATATTATACAGGAACATCGGTATATAAAAACTATAAATAAATAGTATTCTACATATAACCATCTCCATGCTCACTCCTATAGGGAGAGGGCTGACTCAGTACCGGGCTGAGTCCCGACTCACTCCTCATATCTCATTGGTGTGCTCGTGCTAGCAGTTGGAGAAGGATCTGACGTCAGCACGGGTACATATACCCCCACAAGAAGTGCCGCAAATCAGTAATTTCCGTCTCCAAAGCAGTTTGGAGCTACCTCATGCTCGCTGAGCGTGTTTCCAAATTCGAACGACTAAATTCCTAGAAGAAACCTATTGAAGACAAGCCCGCACTCCTGTGGTGAGGCCCTCACCCAGTTGAGTTTTCCCGAGCTGACTTCAGTGGTCCCTCGGATGCAAGTGCCTCGGTCCGGTGGCTGGTTCGTGGCAGGGACCTAGCCCCCGAGCGAGAAGGGCTCGGGTGCGGCTTGGCCCCCGAGCGAGACGAGTTCGGGCGCGGCCTAGAGGCAGCGGGCGCACTTCCTTATGCGCGGTGGTTGAAGGTACTCTCCCCCGCAGCCGGAGACCGCCCGGGTTGCAACCGGGAAGCGCCGAAGACAAGGTAAGGCGTATATCTTTACTTGGTCTCCGAGGAAGTGTGGATTCGCTGGGCCGGCCTACGGGGCAGTACGCCAAGGAGGTTGCCTTTTTGCCTGCCTATTCAACTTCGCCGCTGAGCGCTTGTTACTGAGCTAAGCGCACGCGATAGGCGCATGTTGTTAGCGCACGCGATAGGCGCATGTTTATAAGACGCCTGTGGATAGGCGCACATTTATAAGACGCCCATGTATAGGCGCACATTTATAAGACGCCCATGTATAGGCGCATGCTGTTAGGCGCACCTATTGGGCGACACCGGATTTCAGGCGAATGGAGCATAAGAAAGCCCATGCGGCCGCAGGGCCGGCACCTCCAGAATCTGGCATGAAAGCTCTAAGCCTCTGCTCAGCATGCAACCTCAGAGCCACACAGAGCGAGGAAGCAGACTCACTATGTGCCCAATGTGAGGAGGCCATGGGAGTCCCAGGACAGGACCGGCCCCAGCCCAGCGGTTCCTCAGGGAGCACACCGGACTCACAGATCGATACTGTAACGTGTGGTTGAAGATTTCCCGTCCGTAACACGCTGTGGGCGCACAATTCGGACGCGTAAGGCGATCCTGCGATACAGTCTCCAGTTTCACGCGTCCTTAGCGCTTCTTAAAACAGACACATAACCCTTTCCGCACCCAGCATGTATATGATATGTAAATGAACGAATTAGCTGTTTAATGAAGGAATTAGCTATTCCCCTCCGATACTGTGACGC
Source organism: Rhinatrema bivittatum (assembly GCF_901001135.1). NCBI lineage: Eukaryota > Metazoa > Chordata > Amphibia > Gymnophiona > Rhinatrematidae > Rhinatrema > Rhinatrema bivittatum. Next base: position 120,417,652 of record NC_042619.1, read on the forward strand.
GCGCTCAGATTATCTCCTTAGTAACCCGCTATTTTGCCGCGGCCTTAACGTGTTAGTTTACCGCCTACCCTCTACTAGGTGTTAGTGTGGTGTTCGAATTGCTACATAGCGGAATGTACCATGGACGACCTCTATATATATATATATATATATATATATATTTGCAGCGTAAAGTGTAAAAAAAACAAAAATATGTATAAATACCTGTCACTTTCCGAATCCCCCAGGCGGCGGCGGGAGCCGGCAGGCGGGTGGGCGCGTGTTGGGTCCAGGCGGCCGGCGGGCGGGTGGGTGCCCGTTCATCCAGGCGGCAGCGGGATGAACGGGCGGCGAAAGCGGCCTCCGGAGGCCGCTTTCGCCGCCGGCTCCCGCTGCCTGGATGAATGCACGCCCACCCGGCCGCGGCCTGGATCGAACGCGTGCCCACCCGCCCGCCGGCTCCCACCGCCGCCTGGATGAACGGGCGCCCACCCGCCTGCCGGCTCCCGCCGCCGCCTGGATCCAACGCATGCCCACCCGCCCGCCGGCTCCCACCGCCGCCGCCTGGATGAACGGGCGCCCATCCGCCTGCCGGCTCCCGCCGCCGCCTCAATGACCGCATGCCTGTGGGATTCGGAAAGTGACAGGAAAGTGACAGGTATTTATACATATATATAAACAACTTATGCTGCAATGTTAATATGGAGGTCGTCCATGGTTTTTTACACTTTACTCACTTTGGTTTTACCCCCATTTTTTACACTTTATTCCCGTTTTAATTTTCGCCCTGCGCCTTGCTTCGGGAGGGGGGGGGGAACCATCCACTTCCTGGTGCCTGTCATTTCAAATGTCATTTGAAATGACAGGTACCAGCGCACCCAGGATACTGTATAGGCGCTGTATTAGCGCCTATACAGTAAAATGGGTTGCGCGGGCCTAACGCTTCGCAGCCGCGGCATGCATTTGCATGCAATTTGAAGAGAGTATCGAGCGGTAGGTGAAGAGAACTGTGCGTGCGGGGAACGAGGGTGCGCCCGGCACTGCCGCACTGTTTCTACCGCGGCCTTAGAGTATCGATCTGTCAGTGGGCCGCGGCGAGCAACCAGGGAACCTGAGAGACCTGGTGCCCCTGCGGCCAGATCCGGCTTCGCTTTAATGGGTAGAATTATTCAAAGGGATTCACGCCTTTGTCCAGATGCAGTCTGCTCCTCGAATGGGTCTTTCTGTCCCAGTTGATCCGGTCCCTGGACCCTCGAGACCTAGGCGCAGCCACTCACCACCCGACAGCCCCGCTTATGGGGATTCGGATTGCTCCCAGGACAGTGAGGAGCCCCCCCGAGGAGGGTGAACTTCCCTCGGAGATAGAGCCATATCGGACCATGAGGCGCTTCTTTCAGAAAGAGGATCTTTCAGGCCTGGTCTCGCAATGCCTATCGGAGCTGGCCATTCCGAGCCAGGATACCCCAGGGGGCCCTAAACTGAACCCCCTGTTAGAGGGCCTGTGCCAACCGGCTCACCATTTTCCCCTCTTACAGGCAGCACAGCAGCTAATCGATCTGGAATGGAAGGCACCGGAGGCCTCATTTAAAGGGGGTCGGGCCTTGGCAGGCATGTACTCTCTGGATCCGGCATCCAAGGAGCTGTTGGCGTGTCCTAGGGTAGACGCCATAGTTAACGCAATAGTGAAGCACACCACCATTCCGGTTGAGGGGGGAGCGGCCCTCAAGGATTCGCATGACCGACGCATGGACACCATTCTGAAACAAGCCTTTGAGGTAGCAGCTATGTCCCTACGAATCGTGACCTGCTGCACCGTGGTGACACGCTCCTGTTTATCGTAGGCGAGAAACAACACCCGGGGAGCAGACATGGAATCAGCTCTCGCATTTCTCACTGACGCAGCCTCCGACCTCGTTCGTACGGCAGCCAAGGGAGTCTCCTCTTCAGTGGCAGCCAGGAGGCAGCTTTGGCTACGTCATTGGGCGGCCGACTCGTCCTCCAAGACACAACTCACAAGAATGCCCTTTAAGGGTTCCTTACTGTTCGGCAGCGATCTCGAGAGCTGGGCTACGAAATGGGGTGCCTCCCCATTACCCCGTCTACCAGAAGACAGGGCGAGGAGGAGCCAGCGTTCTTTTTCTAGATCATCTAGAGGTAGAAATTTGCAGCGCTTCAACCCTTACAGGACTCACTATCGAGCACCTTGTTCCCAGGCCAGGAACCAGTCCTTTCGGACTAAGCATAACAAGAAGAGAACCAGCTCAGGTTCCGGCCCGGGCCGCAACCCACAATGACAATCAGCCGACCCATCCGGGGGTAGCAGCCATAGGGGGCAGACTAACCCTCTTCTACCGCAGGTGGGTCGAGATCACTTCGGACCAGTGGGTCCTCGCCATCATCCGAGAAGGATATTACCTGGATTTCTTTCGGCTTCCGCCGAACAAGTTTGTGGAATCTCCTTGTTCACCGCTCAAGGCAGCGGCACTAGAAGTGACCTTACAGAGGCTCCTGGCCCTAAAAGCCATAATCCCAGTAACTGCGGGAGAGGTAACTTCTGGGCATTATTCCATTTATTTCATAGTACCCAAGAAGGAGGGCCCTTTCAGGCCCATCCTGGACCTCAAGTCAGTCAACCGACACCTACGGGTCCCCAGCTTTCGCATGGAAACTCTGCGGTCGGTCAAGAATTCAGTACAGCCAGGGGAGTTTCTCACCTCCCTAGATCTGTCGGAAGCCTACCTGCATATCCCAATCTATCAGGATCACCAGCGCTATTTACGCTTCAAAGTCCTGAATCAGCACTTCCAGTTCCGAACTTTGCCCTTCGGGTTAGCCACCGTGCCGCGGATCTTTACCAAGGTAATAGTAGTAGTGGCGGCGGCACTCCGGAAGGAAGGAATTCTCTTCCATCCCTACCTGGACGATTGGCTGATCAGGGCAAAGTCACCGGAGGAGAGCCACCGGGCAACCAACAGAGTTATAGCTCTTTTGGAAAGCCTCGGATGGGTAGTCAACATAAACAAGAGCTCCCTACAGCCGTCCCAGTCGCTGGAATACCTAGGGGTCCAATTCGACACCCGAGAAGACAAGGTCAGCCTGACCTCCAAGAGAACATCAAAACTCCAGAGTCATCTGCAGGCCCTGCTGAGCGCCAGCTGGCCCACAGCTCGAGATTACCTACAGGGTCCTCGGCCTCATAGCGTCCACTCTGGAGGTGGTGCCATGGGCGCGGGCTCATATGCCTTCTGGGCTCAATTCACAAGAAATCATGTGATTTACAAGAATTCCATCTCATTAATATAGATCTATATTAAAATTAAAGAGGATGTTGTGTTAATATCTGCCAATCAGAACAATGTTATGAAGACAAACTAAATCACTTGTGTAAGGATGTGGGGTGTTACCCCTCTATAGAGGCTGGAATCAGTGAATGATCTTTGAGGGAAATGATCCTGTTCTACTGCATGGTGACCTGTTGTTCCCTCTATAAAATAGATCTTTCTTATATTATTTGTTGATTTTAATAAAAAGGATTTTTCTCCTCAAGCTGATGGCTCTAAGCGTTTTATTCAGCCCCCACCGATACTTTTACATTAGAAAATGGGGCTTCTGATCTTTCTCTACAGTATTTCCTAGGACTCTCTTTTCCCTCCTGGAATTAAGATCTCCTAGGATGGATTATACAGTTGGGTGGTTCTTATTTATGATGACTTGGCTTCTGGAATAGCTATTTAACTCCAAATATTTATAACAATTGGAAGAACATATATTTTTAGTGTATTTTGTCTGCTGTAAGGCTGTTTTATTGAAGCAAAGGATTCAGTTAGTGGTTAGGCTGAATTTGCCTGCCATGCAAGGTCATATTTTATTGAGGTAAAAAAAGCAAACAAACCTTGCTTAAATGTTGTAAGGCTTAAGAAAAAGTGTTTAGATATTTGATTTTAGAAGTAATTATATTTGTATTATGTCTTTGGATGTTCATTTTTGATCTTGATGTTATGATTGTACAACCTAAATGATAAAAATATAATCACAGACAGCAAATGCCTGTTGGTGAGTTTGATAGATGTTAAAAGATGCGCCCACTCGTCCATGTGCACGCGGTTCCCAGCGTGTGCACATGGATGTACATGTACATGCGCATATTTTACAATCCACGCGTGCATGGAGGGGTGAATTTTTGCAAATTACACACAGCGACAAAATCGGGCCTTCCCCCATTCCCTCCCAGTTCGCTCCAATTAACGAGGGAACTGGGAGGGAACTTCCCTACCCCCCTACCTAAACTCCCTCCCTCTTCCCCTCTCCTCTCCTCCCCACCCCCTAAATCCTTCCCATCCTATTTTTTGTTTTTGTTTTGCAACTTCACTGCCAGGGCTGAAGTAAATTGCGTGTGATGGCCAGCTGCCGGTGCGTGAGTCATTGGGAGAGCGTACAATGGCGCTATCCCGGCCCCCCCCAGCCCCCTCCCCTCAGCCTGCCCCTTCAGAGAGGCGCATACCGGAGTTTATGCACATGGCCGGGCCCATTTTAAAATGTGTGCAGCGCGTGCAAGGCCCGGCCACGCACATAAACCTTTAAAAATCCATCCACATGCGAACAGTGGCAATTTTGCTATTTTAGAATTCTAACTAAAGATTTAATGTTGGACACTCAATCTGAACCTCCAGCGTCATTTATTGGCACTCACATCCTTCTGAGGTTGATCAAGAACTATCACCCCCCCCCCCCCCCCCACAGGGACAACAACTAAAGAGTCACCTCAGCCATCTTGGGCCTTGGAGGATTTAGTTCTCCCCTCCATTGAAAAGAACCCTGTCCCAAGGCACTGGGACTATGTTGGAATGGAGGAAAGTTAAAGGAAGGCTCCTGGGACTCATGTGTACCCCTGCTCTCCTGGCCTCTAAACTGGAGGTGGGGGGGAAGGGGTTATATATAGATTACACTTTATGTAATTTGCTAAGAACTTATTTGGTTTTAAGTTTATAATGCTGATGGTGATTGACAGAAGTGGAGTATTTTACGAGTCAGAACTGAATATTGCCTACTATAAATTATCCGCTCCTCTAATGTCCATCCAATGAATGCTAGTTAGTGGTGAAACACAGTACCATACTTTTGCTGAGGAAGTATAGTAATAGCTGGTGCTGAGCTACTGGGCACAGATAGAAGTTCAAATCAGACTTCTTGTGTGATCTTGGTCAACTCAGTTAATCCCCTATGTCTCAGTTTGTTCATTTGTAATGGGATGATGACACTTCCAACCCTCACTCCTTCCCCACACTTATTCAAACTCTGCATGAAACCGGGGTGTTAGAAGTGTGGTAGAAGCCTTCCGGTCTAAGACAATATGTTCTTAAATTATTGAAAAGCTAGCTAGATCCTGTCTGGTTGAAAGGTACTATATAATAAATACAAATAATTTTTCTTATATATTCATTCCTTCAGTTATTCAAGCTTTCACTGTTTCACTATCAAGTTAAAATTTACAAGAGAAGTCAAGCTAAGGTTCTCATGATTTACAAAAAAAATGATTCATATCTAGCAAGTCTTTCATCAGAACAGTGCTGTGGGGGTATTAGAGTATCAGCTCTAAAAGAATGGACCAGTGCACTCTTGAAAGCTCATAGACTATGCAATCATTTTTTTTGTTGGCCCTAATACTAAGAGGCACAACTTACAGCGATTCAAGGACCAGTACAGCTACTAAAATCTGAATGTCAGGGAACAGCTTGTCTGAAAAAACTGCCTTAAGCGTATTAAAAAAAAAAGTAAGAAAAGATAGTAAATATAGCTCAAGGAGTGGACAGTGTCAATGGACAGTGAATATAAAGTTACACTATTACATGAACTCAGTTTTATTTATTTATTTAATACTTTTCTATACCGACGTTCATGAAAAGACATATCACATCCAACAAGGTTAGATTACATCGAAACAAGGGTTACATCAAACTGGGGATTGCCACAAACAAGAGGTAGTAATGATCTAATTGGGTAATGACCAGGGTGAGATTCCTAGAACAAGTAATAACAAGTGTATAACTGTGGTAAAAAACAAAAGCGAGATCCATGAAGTCAAGGGCTAAAGCACGATTACTTAAACCTTAAGCAGGGAAGAGAGCAGGGAGAGGGAGCACAGGGCTGGGAGTACCCGGAATAGGGTGCCGGGGATGGGAGACCGGGTGAGGGGTAGGGAAGAGGAGGGTGGGGGGATGGAGAGAAGGGGTAGGCAAGTTTTGCTGCTTGATTTTACATGTTGCAAAACGATTAATCCAATAGACAGACTATTGCAAGAATTTCACTTCAATAATCATTAAATAAGGTTCAAATCTTGCATCTTTCAGATTACTCTACTTTGTTTTTAAATATTCTACCCAGAATCTGTTGGTATTTCTAGTTACTAATATATTAAATGAACCATATCACATAAAGAAATTATCCACCTATAATTCAAAAATGGTAATTTTGGAGACCTTCACACATGGCTACAAGGCAATATGCGTGCCTTCCTGTATTCATTGGTCACCTCAAGTCTGTTCTTGTCAAATATTTATTTTTATACATTTTTGTTCAGATGTAAATAAAATGCCCAATACTTATCATGACCTGATGAAACTCTTGGAAAAAGGAATCATGATTCATAAAAAGTCCATTCTTGTCCTGACTTGGATCTGCCTTTTGAAAGAATTTGCCTCAGGGGTTACTTTCTGTCATTCTGAGACACCAGTGTCACTGTTCCTAAGTCACATGGTCTCTCAAGCCATCATGTTAGTTCTTTTATAATGGTGTTGGACTTTTAATAGCATCTTGGAGGATATTGCCACTTCTTGCCATGTGATAATTGAGCAGTAAAGAGCACTGTTATTGAGAGCTGACTGATGAACCACCGTTCAGTTCTTTAAGCCTGATGCCTATGGTGTCCTAATAGTTTGCTTTAGGAATGGTGCTATAAATTATATTCAAATTTTTTTTTTAATGTTTTCCCAGTTCTGATGGTCGGGTGAATAGATATCCTCTGCTGCTGGGGCTGAAAGGGGAAACACTTCCTAGGCTAAACCTTCCTGGGTCCTCTTTCTGGCAGCAGCAGCCGCCGCCAACCATGTAAGGTTCCACTGTCTTCCTAACACGCAGCCTTCAGCTGTCCTGATGCCCCCAGCACCATGTACATCTTTTCTCCAATTGACCCAAAACCCTGACAGACAGGAGACTTAACTTATAAAGAATTGTTTACCTTGTTTTGCCTTTAAAACAGCATCTTTAAGACATCCGGTGGCCAGTAACACTTGAAATAGTTGATGATGATCTGTGAAATATAAATGAAGTATGTCTGTGCAACCAATTTGCAACTGTACTGTGGCATCACAACTGCATCTTTCACAACTCTATGCAATAAAAAAATAAAATAGAAAATGGAAGATCTTTCAACTAGCCCAGGATAACAAACATTTGAGGGGGAACAATCTGTATTTCTGCTCTTAGTATATTTAGATATAAATGGCCCTGTCAGCAAGATGTCAGCCTACCCCAACTGCCCCACAGTGTACACAGGAATAACAAATTATGGGTGGCAGTGAAATATGGAAGTCCTATTGATAATGTTCACCCAGCCTACAAAGTGGTAAAGTTTTAGGGTACATTGTACATGGAGATTTTATTGTGTATTCTTAATGCAAACGAACACCAGTTTGTTTTGAAAGTAACTTTGGTGAGAATGCACACACATTCCCTGACATTACGTTGCACCTCCTCTTTGGAGGTTTTAAGTTACGCATGTGGTCTTACATGCACACTTTTAAAATCAAAAAGCATGTGCTCTGCTTCCATCTCCACCCTCCGGAATCCCTCTCCTTGGTGCTCATAAAAGCATGTGAGAATGGGTTACACGCATGCTTTCCGTGCACTGTCAGAGTTAGAAAAGCCATTTACGTGCATAAAACTGAGTTTTATGTGCCCAAATGGCTTTGAAAATTACTCCCTAAAGAAGAAATAGTACCAACATTTTAAAAAATAGTTTGGGTGGCTGCAAAAAAAAAAAAAGCACGATTAAGATTTTTTTGCACAAGAAGTTTGGCTTCTTTCAACAGAAAGGAAGCTCTGGAAAGAGGGTGGAAGAGAGTAGACTCAGGAGTAATCCTAAGAACAAATTTTACAGAAAGGGTGGTGGAACAGCCTCCCTCTGGAATGGTGGTGATAAGGATTATATCAGAATTAAAGAAAATGTGGATCTCTGAATGAAAGTAAGAGACTTTAAAGCTGAATGCAAGCTGTGGATAGGCAGACTAAATGGGCTGTATGGTTTTATCTGCCATCAGCTTGTATTTTTCTATGAAACCTGAGAATAACACTAAAAGAAGATAAAGCCATAAAACAAGCTAATTTCAGCATTCTAGAGCAGTGTTTCTCAATCCAGTTTTTGAATAATCCTGCCCAGTCTGGTTTTTAACCCATTAGAGGTGATGATCCAGATTATGCAAGGACCATATTGACAAATTATGTGCCTAGAAAATCTTTGAGATCTACCAATAAGGCATTTCTGTGCATTCCTTCAGCGAAAGATTTACATTTGGTAGAATCCCATAACGGATCTCTTTCTTTTATGGGTCTCACATTGCCTCTTGATGCTTGTACTAAGACAGACTTTATCATTTTTCTAAAATGCAAATAATCTTGTTTTTTCAAGCAGGCATTTGCAAACTTCTGATTTTGTTCACTCTGGTTTTTTTTTTGTTTTTTTTAATTACTGTGGTTTATATACTTTATTGTTTAATGGTTAATCCAAGTTTTGTTTGTTTGTTATATATTATGTTTTGTTTCATTTTTGTAGTATTACTCATGTTTCATTATTTTTATGATTATATTTGTTTTTATTTTATTCGCTGTGAGCAATTGTTGCTGAAATAGCTCCCAACCTCTGGCACATAGGGGTAGATTTTCAAAAACGGCACGTTCGTGTACTTTTGTTGGCGCTCCAGGCGCAAACAAAAGTACGCGGGATTTTAGTAGATACGTGCGTAGCCTCGCAAATCCTGGATCGGCTCGCGCAAGGCTGCCTATTCCGTGTAGCCGGCGCGCGCCGAGCCGCACAGCCTGCCGCCATTCCCTCCAAGGTCGCTCCGAAATTGGAGCGGCCTCGGAGGGAATTCGCTAACACCCTCCCCTCACTTCCCCTCCCTTCCTCTACCTAACCCACCCCCCCGGCCCTGTCTAAACCCCCCCCACCTTTGTTGGGGGATTTACGCCTCCCAGAGGGAGAAGTAAATCCCCGTGCGCCAGCGGGCTGCTGGCGCGCCTAGACGCAACCCGGGGACGGTTCCGGAGGGCGCGGCCATGCCCCCGGACCGCCCTGGGCCGAAACCATGCCCCTGGGCCCGCCCCCGAAACGCCGTGTCCCGCCCCGAAAACGGCGCCCCGCTCGGCCCCGCCCCCCGACACGCTCCCGACACACCCCCCTCGGAAAACCCCGGGACTTACGCGAGTCCCGGGGCTCTGCGCGCGCCGGTAGGCCTATTGAACATAGGCGCACCGGCACGCAGGGCCCTGCTCGCGTAAATCCGCCCGGATTTACGCGAGCAGGGCTCTTAAAATCCGCCCCATAATGTGGTAGCACACACTAAAATATACATGTCTCATTGTCCCTTTTTTGCCATATAAAATCGCACTCGTGATGTCTGGAACATCTGAAAAAAAAGCAGAGGCCCTGCACAGAATTTGCTCATGGCATACAGTCAGTGCAAAGAAATGGTAAGAGGATTAAATCATCTGCCTTGCTTGCCCTCATTTTGATAGGAAACACTATAATCTATGTAAAACAATAGGGGAAAAGAAGCACAGGAACACACATTTATTATATAGCCCAGGACAGAAAGGGGTAGTAACTTGTATTGGCCATTGTTGAAAACAGGATACTGTGCTTCCTGGACTCTCGGTCTGACCCAGTATGGCAATTCTTATGTCCTAATTCTTCTGCACAGGGATTAGTGCATGTAATAAGACATGTAGAAAATTAAGGCATGCAGAAAGGAATGAATACATGTTGAGAAAGTAGAATGACTGCTCTAGTTACTCTTCCTGAGCCTATTCTAAAGGTCTCTCTTTATATTGGAAAATATGTTTGATTATAGGCACCTGGGATAAGAGGTGGGGGAGGCTTAAGCCTTCCCAAAGCCAGAATCTGTGGCCCTAAAAATCCCTCCCTCCCCAGCCTAGCAGCCTCTTTCCTTGGTGTAGATTGAGAACTGGGCAGGTTGAGGCAGGAGCCCGGAGGAAGCTCCTGCTGATTCCACGCCTCTAACTCTGAATGATTCTGGCCAGCAGAATCAGCCAATCAGCAGCAACATTCTCCTGCAGGGCCCAGAAGGAGAGAGCAGGAACGTGAAAATGAGGGGCTAGAGAGAGGAGAGATCAACAGTTTGTATGTGTGTGTGTTGCCGGGGGGGGGGGGGGGTACGGGAAAGTGAATGTGTTGGGAGCAGAGAGAGAACAGAAAGTGTGTGTGGGGGAGGGGAGGGGGCAGTGAGAAGAGACAGCGAGTGAGGGTGAGGGCACAGAAGAAAGAAACAGATTGTGTGCTTGTGTATGAGTGAGGGGGAGATCAAAAGTGGTGGTGGGGGGGAGAAACAGTGTGAGTGGGAAAGGGGGACAGAGAGGAGAAAACACGAGTTTGTGTGTGTATGTCAGAGGGCAATAAGAGGAGAGAGGGTGTGGGTATCAGGGGCAGTGAGAGGGCAGAACTTGAGTGAGTGAGGATGGGGCTCAGCGAGGATGGAGCAAAAGACTGCATGTTTGAGCGAGAGGGGTGTCAAGCGTGGGGAAGCAGAGAGGAGAGAGCAAGAAAGAGTGTGTTTGTGTGGGAGAGTGAGAAGGGAAGGGGGAGAGCAGTGCTGGCCTGTGCGGAGGGGGAGCTGGGCAGTTGCTTGGAGCGCTGTGGGAGGAGAGATGGCTCCAGAGCCTTCAGGCATTAACCACTGGGCTGAGCTGAGCTGCAGCAGAAAATGAGGAGCCAGTGCAGAGCACGGGTCCCGAGGATTGATAAGGAGCCTGGCACTGAAGAAAATGAAGAGGGCCCGGTCTCCAGAGGCGGAAGAGAAGCCCTGGAACTTAAGGGAAAGACAAGTGCTAGCAGGGATCCTTCGAATGAAGGATAAGACAGATCACAAGTCTTTTAAAATAACTAAAAGTTGTGAGTGAAGTGGGGGAGAGTATGAATGGGGAGGGAGGGAGGGTGGAGTAAGGAAAGGGGACAGCAAAGGTGGGAGATGGGGAGGAGAAAAGGCCAAGGATAGTAGGAAATGGAGAAGGTGAGGACCCTAAGCTGGGGAGAGGGATGGAAGGAAGGAACATAATATGGCTTTTCTTCAGCAGTGGCTTCCTTCTTGCCACCCTCCTATGCAAACCAAGTTTGTGGAATAATCCTGAAATTATTGAACAAGTAACATTTTCCCCAGTCTCAGCCAAAGACTTCTGAAGTTCTTTTAAAGTAATTTTAGGCCTCGCAGTGACCTTTCGCAGCAGTTTCCTTACCCCATACAAACTGAGAAGGGAGGGATGGCCTGATCGCAGTCGTGTCCTGGTGGTGCCAAACTGTTTCCCCTTCATAGTGATGGACATGACAGTGACCCAAGGGTTATTCAAACACTGAAATTTCCTTATAGCCTCCCCCCAGTCTGTTCCCCCAGAGTTCTTTGTTCAGCATGTTTTGAACTTTGCATCAAGCTCATGTCATACCACAGAAACAGCCTGATTCCTCAACCAGGAGTATTTGACGCACTTAGTGGAGGTGGACAGGTTTACGTTGGCAGAGGAAAAGTACATATGAAACTGCATTTTCAACTCTACGCAAAATTCTGCCTGTACAAAAACAAGTGAGAATGTACATGTGGCACACATTACACACCTTCTTTCACTTTGAAATTTGTAGCACATCCTGCAGATTAAAAATACCTGCATATTTTAATCTAATATGGACATTTTCAAAATTGTATCCCATATTCATAAGTAGGCAATGTGTATGAAACAAAAGATGTGAACAAAACATGAGACAGGTTAACAAGGAAAGCTGGTTTTATCTGTTACCAAAGCTTACAAAGAAAACTAACCTAACTTGTAATGATTTTGGTGTAATTTATCTATCAATTTAAAATGAATATGTCAATCAGTAATATCAATACAGTCTACAAAATCTGAAATCATTTGTGCTTCATTCAGTAACCTACATAAAATTAGGCAGAAGCAAAGGAAATGCAGAGAAAGGGATTGGGAACTGAGAATTTAATCTCTCTAAAACTAGTACTAGATAGGTTACTAAAACATATGTCTGCAGCACCAGGGGATGTCTTTAAAAGCCAGAAGTTTCAGAATTGCATATCAGCTGAGAGCAGAGCTGAAGGTAAGTCAGTTTATAAAGCAGTACTGTACAGCAAGCAGAGTTGGTCTTTGAACTGATGCTACAATACATGAGTAAACCTGCAAGTATGTTTGCTTTTTAACAAATCTTATGTGACACCATATTACTTAGGCAGGCACTATATAGGATCATTCTTTAATCTACGATGTGCCGACATCACTTGTGGTATTGTTCAAATTAGGGGAAGGGAGGAGAGTGGGCAGGGTTTGGCGCTACACCTGCTCTCTGCGGCTTTGACTTGTGATTTAGTGGTCTTTCGCCTTTAGTTGTAATTATGACATACCTTCATCTGATGCAGTTCCACTAGAAATTCTTTGGGTTAGAGATTCCAAAGAAGCTTTAATTTTTGAAATTACGGCATCTATGCAGTTTTCTTCTCTACATGATTTCCAGAATATGTTTGCATTTCCTATATCATTTAAAAAAGACAATAGCAGTGCAGCAAAATGAGCAAATTGTTTACAAATCATATTTTTACAGTCAAAACTGTTTGCAACTAAATGCCTTGAAACCTTCTTGATTGTAACTACAAGTTCTGTAACGTTTCTTTTTTTTATTTCTTTCAACTTCTTACAGGCATATAAAGCAGCAGATCCCACCCATGTTATTAGCAAGTTATTCCCTCGGGCGTACTATATTAATATTTGTGACAAAGTCATTCAGGGACTATGCGTCAACTGGAGGCAGAACAAAGTGCTTCGCTGTCTGGAGTAATGCCATGAACCTAGCCTTTTAAAAGTGCTGGTGGGATATGGAAGAGAGAGGGTGCTGTACTTTAGGTAACAAAGCACATCGCACATACAATTGGAACATTAACAATGACAGATGCTGGTGGCACTTTGTAGACTAACCAATTTATTGAGGCACACAGTAAGCTCTCAAGAATGTAGCTGAGAAGGTGGATATACACACATGAACCAGGCTCTTCAAAAAAGCCTATGAACTAACTTGAAATTAATCTTTGATAAAATCTTTTCAGATTTGATAATTCAAGAGACAGATCATTTCCTTTTTTCCTTTTATTTTATTCTAAATTTATTACAGCTCCTATTTGAATCAATTCCTGGAATTTCTAATCCATTGTTGATGTAATTACTATTTTTCCTACAATTGTTACTTACCCATTTACACTAATGCTGTTAGAAATTACTATTTCCTTAGTTTTACAATGTAATTCAATGCTATATATGTAAACCATTAAGAACATAAGAAATGCCATACTGGGTCAGACCAAGGGTCCATCAAGTCCAGCATCCTGTTTCCAACAGTGGCCAATCCAGGCCATAAGAACCTGGCAAGTACCCAAACATTAGATAGATCACAAACTACTATTGCTTATTAATTACTGTAATAGCACTTTATAGATTTAACCTCTAGGAACTTATCCAAACTTTTTTTAAACCCAGTAACACTAACTGCTGAATCACACCCTCTGGCAATGAATTCCAGAGCTTAACTATGCACTGAGTGAAAGAATTTTCTTCAATTTGTTTTAAATGAGCTACTTGCTAACTTCATGGAGTGTCCCCTGGTCCTTCTATTATCTGAGAGAATAAATAAATGATTTACATTAACTTTTTCAAGTCCTTTCATGATTTTGTAGACCTCTATCATATCCCCCCTCAGTCGTCTCTTCTCCAAACTGAACAGCCCTAACGTCTTTAGCCTTTCCTCATAGGGCAGCCATTCCATGCCCCGTATCATTTTGGTTGCCCTTCTCTGCACTTTCTCCAGTGCAGCTATATCCTTTTTGAGAGGCAGTGACCAGAATTGCACACAGTATTCACTGTGATCTACCTCTGGAACAACGGTATATAAAAAGCATAAATAAATAAATAAGTACGATAGAGTAGATGGTGGAGGAGGATACAAAGTACAGAGAAGTCATTAAGGATGTACAGAGCAGAGAATAGAAAGGGAGTAATAATTCAGCATAGTTGAGATAATGAATACTTGTAGTGGGTGAGAGAAACCATTGACATGATAATTTTAGCATGGCTAAATCAATTCACACATGTAGTGAACCTTGAAACCATTCTTCCTAGTCAAGCCTGGATTGATGGTATCCAGTTTTTTTGATGAGTTCAAATTCAATGTCCCTTTGAAACTTCTTTGTAGAAGTATGGCAACTCTAAGATCAGATAGAAAGTATACTGGAAGATTGAAATGTTCTCCTACTGTTTTTTGGATGTTGCATTTCTGATATCTGCTTTTTGCCCATTTATCCTTTTTATTGGGACTGACCTATTTGTCATGTGTATTCAGCTGAGGGACATTCCACCTCCTATTATCTTTATGTTATTTAGCAACTGCATCCACTAATAGCAAAATATAATCTAATTACTATTGTGCAAGCTCTTGTGTTGCCTAGGCTTGATTACCACAATAGCATGTAGCAAGGTCCTCCTAACTGTGTGCTGCATTATTTTGAGGTAATGCAAAATAATGCAGCGAGACTAATTAATGGTTGTCATAAATGGGACCATATAAACTCTACATGGATTAATCTTCAACAGTTACTGATTACCCTCTGCATTTAGCTCAAAGTGCTTATGTTTGTTTTTAAAGTTCTTCTGTAATGTGTCACTGACCTCAGCGGCTTGCATTGCAGCCAGCAATCGGTACCAGTCCTGGAGTCTTGTGATCAGCTGTGGTCTTTCCACATGGACTCCAGCGTCCTGGCTCCGCCCTGCATCCTACAACTGACTAGGGACACATCCAAGAAGCATCAAGCTTTATAGGCCCTGAAGACCGGAAGTCCTGTGGCACAGCTTGATGACATAAGCACTATCTAAGTATTTAAGGAAGTCCAGTTCCCATCACACTTGCCTGAGCAACAGATGTCTGAACTGGAGTATTTTCTGGAAATATTGCAATTTGAGGAGGGGAAAATGCCTTCTATAAATAAGTCCTTTTTTCTACCAGCTACAAATAAATGGAGAACTTCTCAAGATCACGCTTCTGATGCCATTGTTGATTTAACTCAATTTTTAGAGGACTCCACTGCAGAAGTTTATGAACATTCAACTCTTCTTGTTTCCTTTATTTCTGAATATGATTTGAGTGAAGTAAGGAAGAGATACTTTAAGAATATTTCTGTATCTTATTATGGACAGATAATTCGTATCTTTCTGGACTTTGCTTGTGTTACGCAAGACGAAGACGTAATTTCCTTATTCTCCATCTTCAGATTATCGTATTGGGGTTTTCCTTTATATTAAGGAATCCCTGCAAGTGTATAATTCGTTCTTCGAATGAATGTTTTGTATTGTTTTTCCAGAACAGCTTAAATCCTTCATTAATTTCAGGAGTATATTAACATCTTCGCCTGGGGAATAGGTTAACCTAAATTCATGATATATAAGTAGCTGATTGCACGTTAAGCTTTTTTTTGTATGTTTGATGCCTATAATTCTCCCAATATTGCGCTCCCCCACATACAGAGTTTCCTTTTGGGCAAATGACTTATTTGACTTATTGTCTATAAGATTTAATTCTTGTGAAATTATCTTCTGGTCTTTTATTTTTGTCTGTTTCTTTGACAATGTCATTTTGTCATTTTGTTTTTTCGAAGTAAAGTATTGTCTTGCTTGTAATGTTGAAATTAATAAACAAAATTAAAAAAGAAAAAAATTTCCACCCACCAACTAGACAGACTGTAGTGACAACGAAAGCATCCCAATGATCACAAGAAGAGTCTATGCTTTATATCTATCTACTAAAATTAAGAGCAATTTTCAATGTTTAAAGACATTCGAACCTTGGATAAAAAATCAAAACAATACAAATACAAATGGACAACCAGGTAGCCATGTTTTATATAAACAAATAGGAAGAGACAAAATCCTACCTACTCTGCAAAGAGTCCATAAACATTTGGAACTGGGCAACCAAAAGGGAAATGCAGAGCTCAGCAATCTACCCATCAGGAAAGACCAACATAACAGCCAACAAATTAAGCCGTCAGTTCCAACCACATGAATAGTCTCTCAACGATTACATTCTACAAAACCTTTTCAAAGCTTGGCGCGCAGCAAACATAGACCTATTTGCATCTCAATTCAATCATAAACTACAAAAGTATTGTTTGAAAAGGCCTCATAGGATGCAATAGCAAAGGACACCTTTCTGATGCCATGGAGTAAAGAGATAGTATATGCTTTTCCATCAATTTCTTTAATAACGAAAAAATTCTGAAATTGAGAAAGGACAAGAGAAATGATCTTAATAGCCCCCTATTGGCCTTGACAGAGTTGGTTCCCTTGATTGATCAGACTAGCGGTAGATGCATCTGCAAAGTTACCAATAACTCTGAACCTGTTGTCTCAACACCAGGTCTTGCATCTCAGTCTCCAGTTTCTCGTATTGACAGCATGAATGTTGAACATAACATAATCAAGCACCTATATCTATCACAAAGAGTAAATGAAATTCAAAAGGAAAAGATTCACTAAATGTTTCACTAATAAAGGAGAGCAACTTATGATTGTTCCACTCTGAAAATACTTCAATACATAAAATTATAAGAATTGCCTTACTGGGTTAGACCAAGGGTCCATCAAACCCTGTATCCTGTTTCCAATAGTGACCAATCCAGGTCATATATACCTGGCAAGATCCAAAACAGTAAATAGATCCCATGCTGCTATCGTGCAGTGATAAATAGTGGCTATTCCATAAAAGGTGAATTTTATAAGCCTGACATGTGCATTAATTAGGGGATGCACAAATATGTTGGACTCACACGTGCCCAGTGAATTTTAAATGCTGCCCAGATATGCGCGTGAATGCTGCAGTGTGCACATCTCGAAAGTTTTCAAAAAGGGGCAGGGCGTGGGTCTGGGCAGAGCATGGGCATTTCAGGGTGTGAAGCTGAGACGTGCGCTTAAATACAGCCCCCTGCTGCATAACTTTACTTTTGCTATGAATACCATGTTAGTTATAAAATAAACATAAATAGGCAGATCAGTGGAGTTTTAAGATTTGGGTATAAGTGGGAAGAGTAAAGGCTATTAAACCAGGGGGGATTTGGAAGACCTATATCTTAACTGGGAAACTGAGGATGAACTGGTAAAATTGGAAATGGAGTCAGTGTGCACCCATTTTAAAATCTCCCATTTATGTGATAGAAGCAACATTTGTGAACATTTGCGCGTGGCCACTTAACATTTGGAATCGGATGATGATATAAAACTGACAATGATCATACATTCACTCAAAATATGTGTCATAAATATATGACAAACATAAAATTAATACAGAACTAAATAACAAGGTTATGCTAAGAGATTGGAGGTGGTGACTTTGTGTCCAATCTCTTAGCATAACCTTGTTATTTAGTTCTGTATTAATTTTATGTTTGTCATATATTTATGTTGTCATTTAATTTATTGCATCCATAAGTACATACATATTCTTATACACATATATATGTAGTTATTTTGGTTTTATGTTTTTTAAACAGGATTGTTTTATGACACATATTTTGAGTGAATGTATGATCATTGTCAGTTTTATATACATGTAATTTTTTTATATGTATGTGTTTTAATTATTTGTATGTCCATTTTTAGTTGCCCCTGAGGCAGCTCTGTGCAAGGGAGCGAAACTCGGCCAGAGTCGGGCATTTTAATAAAGGGCTTGTCATCATCCGATTCCCATTGTCGTCACTGTTACACAGCTCACTGGATCGGCTACCGCTTTGTTTTTTGGGTCCACTTAACATTTGGTACACATGTGTGCATGGCCAGGCTATTTTATAATATATGCACATATACGTGTGCAAGTTATAAAACAGCTGCATCCCTGGGCGAGGGCCAATGAACATAAGCATATGTGCACCCACACACCAGTTTGAAAGTTACCGTTCTTGTCTACTTGGTTAATAAGAATTTATGAACTTCTCCAGGAACTTGTCCAAACCTTCTTTAAACCCAGCTATACTAACTGTCTTAAAGATTCTCCAGCAAATAATTCCAGAGCTTAATTGTGAATTGAGTGAAAAATGTTCTTCAATTTGTTTTAAATGTGCTACTTACTGTCTTCATGGAGTATCCTCCTTTGAAGCAAGTCTAAAGTTATCCGGCTACCTTAACCAGTGTGCTGCGGCAGTCAAAAAAGCAAACAGAATGTTGGGAATTATTAGAAAAGGAATGATGAATAAAACGGAAAATGTCATAATGCCTCTGTATCGCTCCATGGTGAGACCGCACCTTGAATACTGTGTACAATTTATTTATTTATTTATTTGTTTGTTTGTTTAACGTTTTTTATATACCGATAACCGTTTGCACATCGTATCGGTGTACATTTAACTCAAAAACATGGTAGGCAGAGCCTTTACATAGAACAGTAACTATAACAATTGAAGTTGCAAGGCATTACAAGAGCTAAGGTATTGTGAAAGAGAAAGTAAACAATGATTATAATAGTTGTGAACTAATATACAGTATATTTACAAGAAAGCATATTTACAAGAGAGTCAAACAGTCATCTGGACCAATTCTGGTCTAGATGACTGTCCAGATAACTGTCCAGATTCTGGTCGCCGCATCTCAAAAAAGATATAATTGCGATGGAGAAGGTACAGAGAAGGGCTACCAAAATAAGGGGAATGGAACAACTCCCCTATGAGGAAAGACTAAAGAGGTTAGGACTTTTCAGCTTGGAGAAGAGACGACTGAGGGGGGGATATGATAGAGGTGTTTAAAATCATGAGAGGTCTAGAACGGGTAGATGTGAATCGGTTATTTACTCTTTCGGATAGTAAGACTAGGGGGCACTCCATGAAGTTAGCATGGGGCACATTTAAAACTAATCGGAGAAAGTTCTTTTTTACTCAACGCACAATTAAACTCTGGAATTTGTTGCCAGAGGATGTGGTTAGTGCAGTTAGTATAGCTGTGTTTTAAAAAAGGATTGGATAAGTTCTTGGAGGAGAAGTCCATTACCTGCTATTAAGTTCACTTAGAGAATAGCCACTGCCATTAGCAATGGTAACATGAAATAGACTTAATTTTTGGGTACTTGCCAGGTTCTTATGGCCTGGATTGGCCACTGTTGGAAACAGGATGCTGGGCTTGATGGACCCTTGGTCTGACCCAGTATGGCATTTTCTTATGTTCTTAAAATTTGGCTGTTAGCCGAATAACTAAACCTCTCACGAAACACCTCCCTAATGCCTCTTTTTTATTTGGCTAAATAATAGCTGGATAATGACTATTATTTAGCTGAATAAATGGCTGAATATAATTTGCCATTTAGGTGGATAACGTGAGTTATCTATCTAAATGACTTTTGAATATTGACCTGTGAATTTTTTGAAAGAATAATCAATTTCCATTTACCCATTCTACTCCACTGTATCATATCTGCCCTCAGCCATCTTTTCTCCAAGCTGAACAGAGCTAACTTCTTTAGCCTTTCCTCACAGGGGAGTTGTTCCATCCCCTTTTATCATTTTGGTCACCATTCTCTGTACTGACTCTGGACTAAAAACGAATTCCATTAGAGTGCATTTGAGCGCAATTACAGCTTATCACAATAGGATCGAGGGAAAACCAATTTCTCAAAAACCATTAGTAGATAGATTCATAAAAGGACTGTACCACTTTAAACCTCCACTAACAGAACCAGCACCTCAATGGGACTTAAATATTGCATTGAAACCACCATACGAACCAATGGTTATGGTGGATATGAAGTTCCTGACATGGAAAACTTTATTTCTGATAGTAGTCACATCAGCCAGAAGAATAAGTGAATTGCAGGCATTAGTAATCTATACTTCCTAAACGCAAATATTCCAAAACAAAGTACTTCTCAGAATTTACCCAAATTTTCTTCTTAAGGTAGTATCACAATTTCATCTAAATTAAGAAATACTACTGTTGCGATCGGTGGTCTGCGGGGCAGGACCGCAGACCGCCTCCCTTACTTCTAGCCGCGAGCTGATCATAAGAGTCTGTGACGCCAGGCCCCCTGAAAGAATGAGCCGACTCCAACAGGGGCTGCCCCTAGGTCCACCTGCTCCTTAGCTGCCTTAATTTAAAGGGCCAGTGACAGGAAATTCCCCGCAGTGCCCTCTGACATCAGGACTCCCTGCCTAAAAAGGCTACCTCTGCAGCACCTCCTTGCTAACCAATTTGGCAATGCAGTAATAATGGGAGATTTCAATTTCCCCAATATCGACTGGATATATGTAACACCAGGACATGCTATAGAGGTAAAGTTCCTGGATGGACTAAGTGATTACTTCATGGAGCTGTTGGTTCAAGAACCAACAAGAGAGAGCTATTTTAGATCTATTTCTTAGTGGACCGCAGGATTTGGTGCTGGGGCCACTTGGCAATAGTAATCAGAACATGATCAAATTGTAATTAATGACTGTCAGGGGGACACTAAGTAAATCTACAGCTCTAGCACTAAACTTTCAAAAGGGAGACTTTGATAAAATTAGGAAGGTAGAATAAAATTGAAAGATGCAGCTACAAAGATTAAAAGTGTACAACAGGCTTGGACATTGTTTAAAAATACCATCTTAGAAACAGTCTAGATCAGGGGTCCCCAACCACCAGTCCACGGACCAGGACCGGGTCGTTGGGGTTTTTTTGCCGGTTCACGGCACCACTCTCCCCGGCTGCCGTTCATTGGCTGCCACTGCTGCGGGGAGGCAGGGCGAGGCTGGGGACCCGCCTCCTCCAACCCCAAAAGGGAGGAGGCACGACCCAAAAAGCCAATTAGCACGTCACGGCTGAGCGGCGAACTACTGCTGTGCTCTGTGCCGGATACACACAGCAAGAAGATTAGCAGGGCCATGGTGGAGCTCACGTCACCATGGCCCGAAGAAAACAGTTGCGTCTAAACATGCAGGTGCTTCTCCTCCTTCCTGCCCACGTGGCCCCGGAAGAAAAATGTTGCTGGAGTCGCACAGGCAGGAAGGAGGAGGAGCATCAGCTGCGTGCAGAAGAGGAGCAGCGCGGCCCGAGAAGACCAGGGCCGCTGCAGAGCCCATCCTGCAGCGGCCCGTGAAGTGGAGGCCCAGATGTGAGAGAGAGGCTGAGGGTTTGTAGAGTGTGTATGTGTGTGTGTATGAGGAGTTGAGAGACTGTGTGTGGGAGTGAAGACCTGAATGTTTGCAGAGACAGCATGTGAGAGCCTCTGTGTGTGTGAGAGAGGCAGCATGTGACAGTGAGAGCCTGTGCTTGAGCAAGACAGCATGTGGGAGAGAGAGAGCCTGTGTGTGAGACTCAGACAGCATGTGCCAGTGAGAGACTGTGTGTATGAATGATTGTATGAAAGGAGAGAGAGAGAAAGCATGTGAGAATGAGAACCTGACTGTGTGTTTGAGGGATGAAGACAGATGGAGAGAAAAGAAATAGAAAAAAAGGCAATATAAAAGGAGTTAGCAAAAAAATAAGAAAGGGAAGGTGGGAAAAAAAAGCCTGTGACCAACCGATTAGAAAACTAAGATCAGACAGCAGATGTAAAAAAAAAAAAATTACTTTTTACTGATTGGCACATGTAATCTTTGGGAATGTGCAAGAGTAGCACTTTCTCTATGCACATGGAGGAACTGGAAGCCCACGGGGCCTGCACAGAGGAGGCAGCAGAATGGGCTTCAGTGCCAGTAGCAGCAATCGGCGCCTCCACAATAGCCATGTGGCAGCAGTAACAGTGGCAGTAGAGGAATGAGAGAGGCTCTGAGGTTGTGAGGGAGCTAGTGAGAGTGAGAGCATGAGTGTGTATGAGAAAATCCAGGGGAGTAAGAGTGTGTGTGTGTGTGGGGGGGGGGGGGGGGGGGATGTGGAGGGAGAGAGAGTATCTTACAGCCTGAGAGTGTGTCAGTGTCTTTGAGAGCGAGAGGTTATGGAGGGTATAAGAGCATGAATGTGTATGTATGTGACAGTGTATGTGTGAGAGAGAATAGACATGTGAGTATGTATGAGAGAGAGAGAGAGAGAGGATAACCTCCTAATCCTCGACAACATCAGGGTGACTGGAAATCAAGTGCTCCCATGTATGGACAGCAGGGGCTTTTTAAAATCCTTATTAGTTTTAATTATTGTGTGTTATTTGATATATGTGCTGTTTTGAAATATTTTATTGGTGTTTGGGAAATTGTAAAAAATGTATATGGTTTTAATTAATAGAAATTCTATTTATCAGAGTTTAAAATATTATCTTTTTAGTATGGTTTTACTATTATAATTGATGCTTTGTGTTTCTTGATTTTATTGTTTTATGAGGAATGATGGTTCTGTTTTTCCATTGTTAATACACAGAGTCTGGCTTCTTGGGGTTTCCATTTCAGTTTTTTCTAATTTGTGCTCCTATATTTTGTATTCTGTATTTGGTGAGGGTCTGTCTCTGCTCTGTGTATGTGACCATGATGAGAGATTCTGCTAGCATGTAATGTCTGTATAGGGATCTATAGCAATCGGGTTTATTTTGTTTCCTCAGTAGGTGGTGTATTGTTATCCTAGGACCCAGTGTAATATTTACCCTTGCTTATTCACAGGTAGGGTTATTGTTGTTTGAGTTCTTGGTGTTATTACTGTTATGTTATGATGGGATTGCAGTATAGATTTTGAGTGTCTTTTTTTGTGGGGTTTTGTGTTAGTTCACAATGTGTCTGGCAGTGGAAGGTGTTTGTGTTGCTGTTACTATAATGTGACACCAGAATTTGAAAATATCTTTTAGTATGATGAGCTGTAAGGGAAACATCCAAGCTCCATTTTTGGGGGGAATTTCAGTGGATGCACAGAGTTAGAGAACTGGAGGTGCAGAATTTATAAATGTCATAATTAAATAAGTATGCACTAAGGGCCGGATTTTAAAAGGGTTACGCGCCTAACCCTCTTAAAAGGCCCCTGCGCGCGCCGAGCCTATTTTGCATAGGCTCGGGGGCGCGCGCAAGCCCCGCGACGCGTGTAAGTACAGGGGTTTTGCAAAAAGTGTGTGTCGGGGGCATGTCGGGTGGGCTGCGCAAATTTCGGGGCAGGGCGGGAGGCGTGTCGGGGGCGTGGTCGAGGCCTGCGGACCAGCCCCCGTGTCGGGTGATGGCGTGCCAGCAGCCCGCTGGCGCGTGCAGAGGTGTAAATCTGCCAACAATGGTAGGGGGGGGGTTTAGATAGGGCCGGGGGGTGGGTTAGGTAGGGGAAGGGAGGGGAAGGTGAGGGGAGGCGGAAGGAAAGTTCCCTCCGAGGCCGCTCCGATTTCGGAGTGGCCTTGGAGGGAACAGGCAGCGCGCGCCGGGCTCGGCGCGCACAGGTTGCACAAATGTGCACCCCCTTGCATGCACCGACCCCGGATTTTATAAGCTACGCGCGTATCTTATCAAATCCAGAGTACTTTTGTTCGTGCGCTGTTTTTGAAAATGTACCCCTAAAATCCAACCCCCTCCATAACCCCGTCCCCATATGACCAAAGCCCCGCCCTGCCAGGCCATGGAAAAATGGTCTTGCTTGAAGCCGGTCCCTGGTGCAAAAAAGGTTGGGGACCACTGGTCTAGATGTATTCCACGCATTAAGAAAGGTGGAAGGAAGGTCAAATGTCCCCCGACTTTGTTTAAAAGGTGAAATGAAAGAGACTACTTTAACAAAAAAAAACTCCTTAAAAAATCGGAAAAAGGATCCATCTGAAGAAAATAGGAAAAAGCACAAGCATTAGTAAGTTAAATGTAAAAATTTGATAAGACAGGCTAAGAAAGAATTTGAAAAGAAGCTGGCCATAAAGGCAAAAACTCATAATTAAAAGTTTTAAAAATAATCTAAAGCAAGAAGCCTGTGAAGGAGCAGCTGGATCATTAGATGATCGAGGAGTTAAAGGGGCTCTTAGAGAAGATAAGGCCACCCTGGAAAGAGTAAATGAATTCTTTGCTTCAGTGTTTACTAATGAAGAAGTTGGGGAGATACCCAATCCAGAGACGGTTTTCAAACATGATGATTTAGATGAACTGAGCCAAATAAGGGCAAACCAAGAAGATGTAGTAGGCCAGATTGACAAATTGAAGAGTAGCAAATTGCTTGGACCGGATAGATGGTATACATCCCAGGGTCGAGAAAGAACTCAACAATGACATTTCAGATCTAATACTAGTAATTTGTAACCTATCATTAAAATTGTCCATTGTAACTAAAGACTGGAATGTGGCGAATATAACCCAGGTATTTAAAAAGGGCTCCAGGGATGATCCAGCAAACTACAGACTGGTGAGCCTTACTTCAGTGCCGGGAAAAATCGTGGAAACTATTCTAAAGAACAAAATTACAGAACATATAAGAAAATTATTCCTTACCTGCTAATTTTCGTTCCTGTAGTACCATGGATCAGTCCAGACGGTGGGTTATGTCCCCCGTCCAGCAGATGGAGTCAGAACAGAGCTCGAGGGTGGCACCTCATATGCAAGCGCACCCTCTGCTGGAGCTCAGTATCATGGATAACAAAGCTGAAAATAGCAATGGAAAGAACAAGTTGGATCAAGAAACCTGACGTAACTAAACCATCAAGAACGATAACAAAGACGACCTGCAACTCAGGTCGGAACAGTCAACTTGTGAGGAGTTGTAACCCCGAAAGAAACTTAGCGGAAGAAAGAAAGAAAAGACAGCCAACAAGACAGCCATCCAGACGAAAACCCGAGCAGGAGCATGAGATCCCAGCGTGGTGGGCGTCTGGACTGATCCATGGTACTACAGGAACGAAAATTAGCAGGTAAGGAATAATTTTCTTTTCCCTGTACGTACCAGGATCAGTCCAGACGGTGGGATGTACCCAAGCTTCCCTAAACCGGGTGGGCCCCTGAAAGCCCTGCTCGGAGGACCTGATCCCCAAAGAGACCGGATCCCGAAGGCGCCAGGTGCAACCGATAGTGCCTGGCAAAGGTATGCAGCGACTTCCAAGTCGCCGCCCGACAGATCTCCTGTGGAGACACGGAACGAGATTCAGCCCAGGATGCTGCTTGCGAGCGAGTAGAGTGGGCTCGAACTCCCCTTGGTGGGTCTCGTCCAGAACCAATGTAAGCCGCCGAGATGGCATCCTTAATCCAGCGGGCGATGGTCGTCTTCGACGCGGCGGAACCTTTCTTAGGTCCCGACCAGAGGACAAACAGATGATCGGATACCCGGAAGTCATTGGTAACCTCTAAGTAGTGGAGGAGCACCCGCTTCACATCCAGATGGCGAAGCGTCCGAGAATCCTCTGGAGAAAAAGCCGAGATCTCAACCGTCTGGTTCAAGTGAAAGGACGACACCACCTTTGGCAGGAAAGCTGGCACCGTGCGAAGCGAAATCCCGGCATCCGAAATACGCAGGTAAGGCTCCCTGCAGGATAGCGCTTGAAGCTCCGAGATACGCCGAGCGGAGCATATCGCTAGGAGGAAGACTGTCTTCATCGTGAGGTCTTTAAGTGTGGATCCTTGGAGAGGTTCGAATGGAGCACCTGCCAGTGCCCGAAGTACTAGATTAAGATTCCACGAGGGGCAGGGGTCCCTGACCGGCGGTCGGACGTGTTGAACCCCCTTCAGAAACCGGGCGATGTCCGGATGTAGCAGGAGCGAGGACGTGTTCCGCACTAAGATATTCAAAGCCGCCACTTGTACGCGGAGAGAATTATAAGCGAGACCTTTATCCAGTCCGTCCTGCAAGAACTGAAGGATTAGTGCGACCGTCGCCTCCGTGGGCCGGACGTCCCGACCGGCACACCAGGACTCGAAGACCTTCCACACTCGAACATAGGCCGCGGACGTGGAGGGCTTGCGGGCCTTAAGCATCGTCGAGATCACCGCCTCCGGGTAACCTCTGCGGCGGAGACGCCGCCGCTCAAAAGCCATGCCGCAAGACAAAAGAGTTCTGCCTGGTCGAAAAATACAGGACCCTGGTGCAGGAGCCGGGGAAGGTGACCCAGCCGAATCGGTCCATCCACCGCCAGGAGGAGCAGGTCCGCGAACCAGGGACGTCGGGCCCATTCTGGAGCCACGAGAATCACGAGGCCTCTGTGGCTTTCTATCCTGCGAATGACCTTGCCCACAAGGGGCCAAGGAGGAAAGACATAGAGCAATTGGTCCTCTGGCCACGGGAGTGCAAGAG
This sequence comes from Rhinatrema bivittatum, assembly GCF_901001135.1. NCBI lineage: Eukaryota > Metazoa > Chordata > Amphibia > Gymnophiona > Rhinatrematidae > Rhinatrema > Rhinatrema bivittatum. The sequence goes on from NC_042619.1 coordinate 120,444,124, forward strand.
CATCCACTCCCTCCGCGCCGCGCTCCCTTCTGCGACTGAAGAAGCGCGGGGCCTTGGTATTGGACGCCGTCGCCATCAGGTCCAACCGCGGCATCCCCCAGCGTTGAACTAGGAGTTTCATCGCGGCGTCGGATAGAGACCACTCGCCGGGGTCCAGGCGCTGCCGACTGAGATAATCCGCCTGGATGTTGTCCACCCCGGCTATGTGAGAGGCCGCGAGCCGCGCGAGATGTAGTTCCGCCCATGCCATCAGTAGCGTGGTTTCGACGGAGACGTGTTCGCTTCTCGTTCCGCCCTGGCGATTGATGTAGGCCACGGTGGTCGCATTGTCGGAAAGAATCCGCACCTCCCTGTTCCGAACCAGAGGGAGGAAGTGCTGGAGCGCTAGCCGTACCGCCCTGGTCTCCAGTCGGTTGATCGGCCACCGAGCCTCCTCCGGCGCCCACAGTCCCTGTGTGGCGCTGCGATCGCAGACGGCGCCCCAGCCCACTAGACTGGCGTCCGTGGTCACCACCACCCAAGTGGGGACTTCGAGCGAAACGCCGCGAGCCAGGTGGGCCGGAACCAACCACCACTTTAGGCTGTCCCGAGCCGCCTGAGGGAGAGGCAGAATCACTTGATACTCCTGCGAGACCGGTTTCCAACGAGAAAGCAGGGACGCCTGCAGGGGACGCAGGTGTGCAAAGGCCCAGGGCACCATGTCGATCGTGGAGCCCATCACTCCCAGGAGCTGCAGATAATTCCAAGCGGTGGGCTCCGGCAAGGCCGCGAAATGACGTATGTGCTCCCTTAACGAGAGGGCCTTGTCGGAACGCAGAAACACCATGCCCCGCTGAGTGTCGAAAGTCGCGCCCAGGAAATCCAAGCGTTGCGATGGCATGAGTGAGCTCTTGGGAAGGTTCACGACCCAGCCGAGGGAGCGCAGGACCTCCAAGACCCTGGCAACCGAGGCCTGACCATGTGAGAAGGACTTCGCCCGTACCAGCCAGTCGTCCAGGTAGGGATGCACTAAGATACCCTCCTTTCGAAGGGCCGCCGCCACCACTACCATAATCTTGGTGAAGGTCCGGGGGGCTGTCGCAAGCCCGAAGGGCAGAGCCCGGAATTGGAAGTGCTGTCCGAGGATCTTGAAGCGAAGGTAACGCTGGTGGTCCGGACGTATGGGAATATGAAGATACGCCTCCGTCAGATCCAAGGACGCCAGGAACTCCCCCCGGTGCACTGTGGCAATTACCGACCGCAGTGTCTCCATACGAAAACGGCTGACCCGGAGTGACCGGTTGACCTCCTTTAAATCCAGTATGGGGCGGAACGACCCGTCCTTCTTGGGAACTACGAAGTAGATGGAATAATGCCCCGAGCCCACCTCGGCGAAGGGGACGGGCACAATTGCCTCTATAGCCTGAAGGCGGTCCAGGGTCTGTTGAACCGCCCTTCGTTTGTCCTCGGAGCCGCACGGGGAGAAAAGGAACTTGTCCCGTGGCGGGCGGGCAAACTCCAAGGCGTAACCGTGCCGGATGGCGTCCAGGACCCACTGGTCTGAGGTGATCTTCGCCCACTCCTCGAAGAATTCCGTGAGTCGGCCCCCGATGGTCGGGCAGGAGGAGTGGGCCACCCTGGCATCATTGGTTGGATTTGGCGGGGGGATTCCCCTGTCCCGAGCCGTCTCTCGCGGGCCTCCGCCCGCGAAAGGAACGCGACCACGGCTGTGATCTGTTGGGGGCGGCTCGAGGTCCCGGCTGTCGGTACGACCTGAAACGCCGCTGCGCCCTCGCTCTGGTTCTGGAAGAAGCAAACGGCCTGTAAGTCCGCTGTCTGTCTTCGGGTAGTCGATGCACCGAGTTTTCTCCCAATGATTTGATGATTTCATCCAGCTCATTGCCGAAGAGGAACTTCCCCCGGAACGGAAGAGATCCTAAGCTCGATTTCGAAGAGGCGTCCGCCGACCAATTCCGAAGCCATAGGAGCCTACGAGCTGCCACCACCGAAACCATGGACCGGGCCAGGACCCGGAAGAGGTCATACAGAGCATCCGCCCCGTATGCAATGGCCGATTCCAGGCTGTCGGCCTGAGCGGCCTCTTCCGGAGGCAGCTGCTGGGACGTCAGGAGCTGCTGAACCCAGAGGAGACTCGCCCTCTGAGTCAACGAGGTACACATGACGGCACGCATGCCTAAGGCCGAGACCTCAAACACTCTTTTGAGGAACGTTTCCAGCTTGCGGTCCTGCGTGTCCCGTAGGGCCGTCCCGCCCGTGACCGGGATCGTCGTCCTCTTCGTTACCGCAGAGACCGCCGAATCCACTTTAGGGACCCGGACGAGATCTAAGAAATCCTCCGGCAACGGATACAATTTTTCCATGGCTCGGGAGACCCTCAGGGACGCCTCCGGGGCGTCCCATTCTCCAGTAAGCAGTTGCAGAAAAGACTCATGAACCGGAAACGCCTTCGCCCGAGGCCTGAGCGCGGCCAGGACTGGATCCCCTTTCTTAGAGCACGTCGCCACCGCTGGAGCCACGGGCGCCGGCGGATCCGGCGGTGGATCCAAATCCAGCTCCTGCAGCGTCTGTTGCAGCAGATCCTGCAGCTCCTCCTTGTGGAATATTCGTAGGGCGCGTGGATCGTCTCCTTCCGTCTGTCCATCCGCGTGCGCCTCCGGAGGGTCAGAGGGATCGAATCCCGGGGTGGAAGCCGCTCCCACAGCGCGAGGCGGGGATGGCAGAGCAGGGGTTCCTGGGGCTGCCCCAGCCGGGCCCGGAGGCCCGGTGGGCGGCAAAGCTAGCTTAGGGATCTTGGGAGAGGGCGGTCCAGCCATAGCGCCCCCCGGATCTGCTAGGCCTTGTAAATAAGCCCTATGCAGTTTTAAAATAAAATCCGGGGAGAAAAATGGCATGCCGGGAGGCGCGCCAGAAGTAGAGGGCTCCTGGGGCAGACGATTCGGCAAGCCCTCCTCGGGGCTGCACTGCAGGCGAGGGACGCCCCGAGCCGCGGCATCCTCCTCCCGGCCGTTTTCCGCGCCAAGCTCCCTCTCCAAAATGGCCGCCATTCCCGCCCTTGGCGAGGAAATGGCCGGCCCACGCTTCCCGGGCAACGGGGAGAGGGGGGTCGGGAGCGCACCCGAGCCGTGCGCGGCGCCTTCCTCCTCGGGAAGGCAGCGCGGGCAAACCCCCTCCCTCGAGAAGCGAGACCCCTGCTCTCCGCAGGTCTCGCACCTCGAGAAGCGCGGCATCGAATGCCGCGACGAAAGTCCGCCTCGGGGGGGGCCGAAATGAAATCGCACCGCGGGGGGGCCGGAATGGCCTTCACAACCCGCCCAACAAGTCCGCAGGCACCGGCGGGAAAACCCCCCGCCGGTGCGCCCAGGCCCGAGGAAAAAGACTTGCCGGGCCTCGGGACTGTCAGCACTTGCGCGCAGAAACCGGAGTCACCGGCCAACTCAGCTGCAAAGCAAGAAAAAAACACAAGGCAAACACACTTACCCCAACGCGCAAGAACAGAATAGCAGGAGGAGGCAGAATAGAGCTCGAAGAAACGCCTCCTCAAAAATCAACATGAACAGCAATTTATTTACTTTTTTTTTTTTTTTTTTTTTTTTAGACTAACTTGATCCAACCCTTCAAAGAGGAACAAAAATGACAGCAAGAACTCAAAGGAGAGCCAAAGAAAAGAAGAAACCTGTCCCCCTGGGAAATCCTGATTTCCCCAACTCGCATCTGCTGGAGTCAGAAAGATACTGAGCTCCAGCAGAGGGTGCGCTTGCATATGAGGTGCCACCCTCGAGCTCTGTTCTGACTCCATCTGCTGGACGGGGGACATAACCCACCGTCTGGACTGATCCTGGTACGTACAGGGAAAGATAGATATGGTTTAATGGGACACAGCCAGCATGGATTTACCCAAGGGCAATCTTGCCTCACAAATCTATATTTTTTTGAAGAAATTAATGGATACGTGGATAAAGGTGAGCTGGTAGATGTAGTGTATTGGATTTTCAGAAGGCATTTTACAATGTCCCTCCAAAGAAAATTAAAAGATCATGGGATAGGAAGCAATGTACTTTTGTGGATTACAAATGGGTTAAAAGACAGGAAAAAGAGACTAGGATTAAATGGTCAGTTTTCTCAGTGGAGAGAGGTAAACAGTGGAGTGCCTCAGGGATCTGTACTTGGACCATTGCATTTGAATATATTTATAAATGATCTGGAAAGGGAAACAACGAGTGAGGTGATCAAGTTTTTAGATGACAGAAAATTATTCATAGTAGTTAAATCACAATTGGATAGTGATAAATTGTAGGAGGACCTAGTTAGAGTGGAAGATTGGGCGTCCAAATGGCTTATGAAATTTAATGTACACATGTGCAAGTTGATGCACATAGGAAAAATAACCCATGCTCTAGTTACACAATGTTAGGTTTCATTTTAGAAGTTACCACCCAGAAAAAAGATCTAAGTATTATAGTGGAGTTGAAATCATCGGCTCAGTGTGCTGTGGCAGTCAAAAATGCAAACATAATTTTAGGAATTATTAGGAAGAGAATATGAATAAAACAGAGAATGTCATAATAACTCTGTTTTCACTCCTTGGTGAGACTGCACCTTGAGTATTGTGTTCAATTCTGGTCACCGCATCTCAAAAAAGATTTAGATGCATTGAAGAAGGTACAGAGAATGGCAACCAAAATGATAAAGGGGATGGAACGGCTCCCCTATGAGGAAAGGTTAGAGGTCAGGGTTGTTCAGCTTGGAGAAATGATGGTTCAGGGGGGATATAACTGAGGTCTACAAAATAATGAAAGGACTTGAATAGGTAAATGTGAATCAGTTGTTTACTTTTTCAAATAATACAAGGACTAGGGAGCACTCTATGAAGTTAGCAAGTAGCACATTTAAAACAAACTGGATAAAATTATTTTTCACTTAATGCACAGTTAAGCTCTGGAATTCATTGCCTGAGGATTTGGTTAGGGAAGTTAGTTTACCTGGATTTAAAAAGGTTTTGGATAAGTTTCTGTAGGAGAAGTCCATAAAATAAAATAAATAAATTAGTCAACTTGACTCAGGGAATTAGTAGCATAACATTTATTTAATGTTTGAGTACTTGCCAGGTACTTGTATCCTGGATTGGCCACAGTTGGAAACAGGATGCTGGGCTTGATGGACCCTTAGTCTGACCCAGTGTGGCAACTTCTTATGTTCTTAAGCTACTGTTCCAAAGTTTCAAACTTAACCTAATTCAATCCCTTTTTGTATCTGTTGTAAAGCAGTAAATAAAACAATACACTTATCAGCATTTCATCAGCGTTAAGAGTTATAATTTCAAAGTTGTTATTGGGCCATCTTGTAGTGAGTAGTTGCATCTAGTTAAGAGGGATATGGATGGACTTTGTGAATTATGCATAGCTAATCTTGCGTGTCCAGCAATTATCTCACTCTGAGACTCGTGTACAAGGAAAATGAGAATTTAGTCAAAGGGGAATGAGAGCTTAGACCCCATAAACAATGTTTTAAATGTTAATTTCAATATATGTAATTTTCAATCTTGGAAATTTATTTTTATTTTTTTTACATTTTAGACATCACAAAATCTTATGCTGTTTTTCATTTAGAATTTACAATTTGATCTCTTGCATTTTATAAACCTGTAATTTCTTAATTATATGTATTCTCTCAAGATGATGCCCAAGTACTAAAAGTATCCTCCCAATCCAACATAACCCTGTCCCCTGTCCCTCTCACTCCCTCGGTTTATTTATAGTCCCATCCCTGCCCCTCCTTCTGGCCCTTCATCTCTCTATCCCCTTGTCCCATACATACCCATTCTCTAAACTGTTCCTCCCTTTGGCACAATATATCCTTACCCAGCTCTTAGTACTGCAGCCAGGTAGAGGCCGGTTCTGAATGAGCTGGACCAGGAGGAAACCGCCAGGCCCAAAAAAAGAAACTTCGTTTTCATTCTGCAGATATAGGAGTAATTTTCTGGGAGAAACAGAAACATAGTCCCCAAGCTAACCTGAATATCTGTTTGGCAGCAAGAAAATTGCCAGAAAGCACGAGATATTCAGCTATTTACAGGTCTCAAGGATTTTGCAGATCTGAAGGCTTTGTGAAGAATGCTGCTTTAAACATACTCAAAAGTATACTTAAAATAATGTTCTTGCCATCCAGTTTTATTCTCTATAACCCTGAACTGTACACAATGGCCACATAAACATTTTTCTACATCATCTTTAAAAAAAAACCAAACACTGGCAATAAAAAGCAATCCTACTTTGTCCACTGGTACTAGAATCATCGAATTGACCAATTTGTCTTATGAACAAGGTTATGACATTCATCCAGTCAGAAAAATTACTCTGTGACAGAAAAAAAGAGAAGTCAAAATTACAACAAAGCACTTAACTTTATCACACACCAATCAACTACAGGAGGGTTTGTGTTTTTTAGCTCTTCCAACAGCAAAACAAAGTTACAGCGCACAACCATCCAAAGATCTGAAATGTGATCAAGTAACAGACTGACTCACGTTTAATCCTTGTCATGTAGTTGTACAGCTGTTGGCTCTGCAAGGAAGCTAGGGCTTCTATAAACCTTTAAGATTATAAACTCCCAAGTTGTAGATGATGCATTTTTATTGGCCAAATGCCTTACATTTTTATCTTGCTTTCAAGAGCTATGCGTTCTTCATCAGGTCAATGCAGAAAGATTCAGATTCAAGAAACTATACTGGCATGGTAATTTGTATATCTTTTGTCAAAGTAATGCATAAAGTGGTAAAAGGAAAGAATTGAGAAGAAATAACAAAGACAATTTACAAGGGTTCTGTTGATCATGTCCCATACCTATAATTTGAAATGAACACAGTGAAGACTATATTCATAAGCATTTAGCCAGCTAATTCAGAAGTTAGCCGGCTAAATGAATGTTTGGGCACTCATCTGCCTAAATTCTAGCTGGCTAATAGGGTCATTCATCAAACTGTGTTAACGCATGCTTAATAATTGCACAGTACACCTCACCCTGTAGGGCGAGAGAACATTGTAGAAATATCTTCTTTGTGAGACTTTCCTCACTCCAAATGATGTCAAATCTTCACCGAGGTGTGCTGTGCAGTTCATACGTCTCACTCTGCATCTAAAACTGGCCCCTAAACCACCACCAACACCTCATCTTAAGCTATTAGCTGGCCATCCTATAGTCATATAAATAGTTGAATGCTGTGAAGGCTTATAGTCTCTCTCTCTCTCTAAGTTTACTGTACCATGTGATACTACCTATGTGAAGTGCAGTATGGTCATTCTAAACGTGCCCCTTTCCCTTACTGTTATCCATGTGATATTATAGCATTTTGATGAAGTTAGGGGCCTTCTGGGGGTGTAATTGGGGGGAGATGAGTAGGCAGCTCCTAGTTACCTGTGCAGGACCAGGCTAGTCACCTGGTCCACTTTAAATCCACTAAGGAGAGTATGCTGTGTGGTTAAGATCCTGTGGGGCAGGTGGGAGTCAGAGGGCATAAGCAGAGACTGGGGAATAAGAGCTGGGATCCAAGTGGGGATAACCAGACCAGGCCCAGATCTCCTGGAGGAAGGCAGCTCCTGTAACTTAACACTGTCCATACACTGAGCTGAGACGAAGCTGAACTGTGAGTACTGAGGAAAGCAGTACTACTACTGAACTGTAAGAAAAGAGAGTACACTGTTCTGAAGGGAAGATAGTCTACTGTTGTGCATGTGTGAAGCTGTAATAAAGATATACTGTTTTAAGAAAAGCTGGAATCAGACTAGTTGTCTCCAGGCCTATAGGAATCACCACTCATTCCCACAGAGTTAGCCAGATAACTTAGCCAGCTAAGTCTGATCAGCCTGTAGACCTGTCCTAAAGTTAGTTGGCTACTTTTAAGATAGCTGGCTATATTCAATAGTGTGGCTGCACTACTGAATATGCCTCTAAAGTCAGCCGGATAACTTTATCTAGCTAACTTTGCTATCCAGACTATGTTCCAGTGAACATTGATTTTGTTGTAGGTTTAGTCTGTATCCTTTCCTTAGCCCTTGGTTTGGTTTGATGCTGCTGTGGCTGAAGACGAGGGCATTGGTAACGATGCAATCTGGCTTCTGCTGTGTGATGCAATCTAAAGACGGCTTCTGCTGTGTGTGCCAACTTGAATTCCCTGCCTCTTGTAGTGCTGTGTGCCAACCACAGTAGGGCAGTAAGGATTTTATTTGTAATGGATAGTGCCTCCTGGTGGCTGAAATGGGACCCCGGGGATCTCCTTTGAGCAGGAGTTGTGTTGGGCTATAGGGGCTGGCTTCTGTTCACATATTTGTGTTCTAGTCTGTCTGCTGTTCTCTGATTGGCTTAAAGGAGCCAGCTTCTTCATCTCTGGCTGGTTCATCGTTGCATCTGGGCTGGTGAATCTCTGCACCAGTCTACTGTAAGTACTATGTTCCTGTCTGTGTTCTAATCTCTTTGGATTTCCTGGTTGCTGACTTTGGCTTGGCTTTGACCCTGCTTATGGCTTATTGCTAAGGTACCACGCAGCAATAAACAAGCATCGTACAGAGCTCTGAATCTGGTTTCTAGGTCTTGGCGGCTGTTTTCTTGCCAGCAATGAATCTTAAGAGGGTCCTGAGCACTCGCAGCTTCTTTGCCTTAGCCAAGAGCCCTGACAGCCATTGACGAAGGGGAGGGAAAAGGAGTTGGAGGGGGTTAGGGGTCAGGACAGCAAGCAAAAGTGAGTACCTGAAAACTTGCATCCAGACTAGAGGGAAGAGCGATAGAAGGAAGTCCAGTAGCCAGGTGGGAGTGGGAAGAAAAGTGTGCGCAATAGTCTGGAGTTGGGGGTGGGGGAAGAGAGGGGAAAACAGGAGGTGGCTGACCAGCACCAGTGAGAGGAAGCGGCAGCAGAGTGGTAGTTTTCCCCGATTCCATGGGCAATGGGAATTTTCATCAGCAGATAGATTCCAGGGGCATCTTTTGTGGCTCATATTAGAACACCATGGATGGTTTGGCAGTGCCGTTCTAATTTCTGGACAGTACAGAGGTTTCCAGAGGCAAAAGTAAAAACGAGGGCAATTTTGAAACCCCTTGGGAAGTTTGCATTTCCACAGGTACAAGTTAGTTTTCAAAAGAAAACCTTACATTGGACTTTTCCTTTGACAATGGAAGGGCTGCCATGCCTTGGGTACATTAATACCCAGGGATTTTGAAACTGTTTTTCAGCAGGCACAAAGTCCGCAGCTGAAACCAGCTGAGTGAATTTCAAACTGACATACCCATGCATGGTCATCCAACTCTGCCCTTCCTTCGCCACTGGATCTGCCCCTTTTACCCACAGAGGGGGAGGGCAATTTCCAGAGGCTCTTGTTTCGCTGTTTTCAATGTGAAAAAAGCTTTGAAAATTGCCCTTTCTATTATTTTTTAGCAGCAGAAATAATATTCAGATGATGTTTGGGTAAACTAATAATAGGTAAAATCTGAGTATCTACTGTCTATGGAACACATAGCAATGTACATACAGCCAATTCTAATTAATCTAAAATATACACATCTGGGAATAGAGTGAATACATACTGAAAGCTCTTCTCACTATGGATTGTTTCAAAATGCTAGAAAGCTCTTAGTAAGCTCTTACAAAAGATTACCATTGCATTTAAATAAAGAATCCTGTGCGTTTCTAAATATTTTTCTTAAGATTAAATAAAAACTAGAGGGCCAATATTCAGTAAGCCAGCGAGGGGACAAGTTATCCAGTTAAAGTTAACTGGATAACTTGTGCTGGATATTCAGCAGGATAAACAGACATCTTGCTGAATATACTCATTTAAAGTTATCCAGCTACATGAAGCTGGAAAACTTTATAACCTAATAGGCTATGTTTGAATATAACCGGTTAGGGTTCAAAGCTATCCAGATACCCATGTACCCAGATAACTTGCTACTTAAACAGATATATTTAAAAAATATCCAGTTAAGTAGAGACCAAAAAAAAAAAAAAATCCTAGCTAACCAGTCGGCCCGATCTTCCTCCTTCCACTCGATGCTTTCTTTCCTCACATAAAATCATTTTAAAGTTGTGGACCTTGCAGTCTCAAAAGCAGCACAATCTGCACACCCCTCCACCATGGTTTCAAAATCTGTTCTTCCTCCTTAATCACTTTTCCCATACCAATATGAAGCACACACCCCAGCAGGCTGCCGGAATATTGTGCTGCTCCTGGCAGCTTGATGTGTTGCCTGGACAGCAACGGTGGTAGTACAAGCTACTGGCATTGTTGTCAGAGTAGTATTCTGACAGCTACACTGGCAGCATGTGCTACCAGCATTGCTACCCAGGCAATGAATGATACCATCCAATGAATGATATGGATGTATTGTGATCCCAGTGGTCTTAGGGTTTTTGGAGTGCTGAGTAGGGTATGGGAAGGGGGATTAAGGAAGGGCCCAGAAGACCCAATATTGATTTTGAAATTGGGGGGGTATGTGTGTGTTATGGTTCCTTTTTACACCAAAAAGCCTACAACTTTAAAATGATCTTTTGGGGAGATCTGGGATGTGAGAGAGGCATTAGACGCAGTGCCCCAGATGATTTTAAAACTTTTAGGAATTTTATTTTTTTGGTCACCACCTGAACTGATATATTCTGATTATATCTCGTTAAGTAGCAAGTTACTTGAGTACATATACTCAGTAACTTTAAGACTGCTCTGAATCAGTCCTAGAGTTATATGGCTAAGTTAACTGGATAAAGCAGAGTTGCTTTCCTGTAACATGTTTTCTCTGAGGACAGTAGGATGTCAATCCTCACACATGGGTGACAACTTTGGAAGGAGCTGCACAGAAAAATGTCAAAGTTTCTAAAACTTTGACTGAGCCTCATTGAGCATGTTCTCGCATGCAATATACTACATGTCCAAACGGAGTCCCCTCAGTCTTATATCATAGAATTCTGAAGAATAATACAATAAAATAAGGAAAAAACCCATGTAGTGGAAACTCAACTTTGCGGGATGGCGGGCAGGTTTTGTGAGGACTCCTATCTGTGACCTGTTACAAGTAAGCAACTCTGCTTTCTCTAAGGATAAGCAGGATGGCAATTCTCACATAAGGGTGAATCCCTAGCTACAGACTGCCCCTCAACAAAAAACAACGGTCACAACAATAACCTGTTTTGTTGGTAACAAGGGAGAGGGCAGCCTGAACAGAAAGAGCGGGTCCTAGGCAGGAACAGAGTTGGGTTCTGCACCTCAAATAAATTCTGAAGGACAGATTGGCCAAAACTGTTATCGCATCTGCCATCCCTATCCAAACAATAATGTGATGTTAATATATGGAGAGAACTCCATGTCACAGCTCTGCAGATCTCCATGGGAACTGCTTAAAATTGGGCCACCGATGCTGACATAGTTTGAAGAGAGTGAGCCTTGATATGATCTTCAAGCTGCAGTCCAGTCTGAGCATAACAGAAGGAAATGCAGTCTTCTAGCCAATGAGAAAGCATCTGTTTGGCAATGGCGATCCCTAACTTATTCTGATCAAAAGAAGCAAAATGTTGGGTGGACTGTTTATGGGCTTCTGTCTGCTCCATAGAGAAGGCTAAGGCTCTTCTGCATTCCAAACTGAGCAGAGCTTGTTCGCCTTTGTGTGAATAGGGCCTGGGAAAAATGTTGGCAGGATGATGAACTGGTTAGGATGGAAGTTCAATACCACCTTAGGCAGGAACCTAGGGTGCCCTGCCACGAAAAAACAGTGTAAGGTGACCCTGCATGCTGAAGGGATCACTATCAAAAATATGACCTTCCAGGTCACAGGAGCTCAGTGGCTCAAAGAGTGCTTTCATCAGCTCAGCTAACACCATTGAGATCCCAAGACACAGCGAGAAGCCTTAGGGGAGGGTTCAACTGAAGCAAACCCCGCATGAAACATACAACTTTAGACCGTACAGAAATGGGCTTACTATCTACATTATGGTGAAATGTGCAAATCGCCATCAGATGAACTCTAACGGAGTTGATCTTCAAACCAGCTTCCAAAGGTGTATTAGGTAGTCAAGCAGTTTTTGTGGGGAGCAGGAGAAAGGATCTAGGGCCTTCTACTCATAGCACACAGAAAACTTCATCTACTTCAGACCATAGGACTTTCTAGTGGAAGCCATCAGGACCCAAGAAACATCTTCCGAGACATTGATTGATAGCAATATCAACATCTCCACATCCAGGCTGTGAACAACAGGATCTCTCGTTAATTTGTTTCTCATGGATCAAATAGTATCTCGTGTCCTACTTGTTGTTGTAGGTCTGTACATTCTGATGTTTTAAGTTAGGTTGTATGCATTTTTTAATAGCCATGTTTTTAGTTCAAATTTAAATCTCTTTCTATCTGGAATCAAACATAACATTTCAGGTAAAGAATTCCAACGTTTTGGGCCTGCTATGGAAAACACATGATCTCTTACATGCATCAGGTGTGTGCTTCGTTTTGTGGGGACAATCAGTAGTCCTTTATTTTGGGATCTTAGTATTCACTGCGGTGCGTATGGTTGTAATGTCACACCTATCATACCAGTGTTACTAGAATGAATGATTTTATATTAGCATTAGTACTTTAAAATAGATTCGGGATTGTACTGGCAGCCAGTGTAGTAAAATCAGCGAGGATGTAATGTGATCGAATTTCCTGGATCCTAACAAGAGACTTGTTGAAGCATACTGTAGTATTTGAAATTGGTTTTATGAGGCATCCAGGAAGACCGAGAAATAAGGAGTTACAGTAGATAAGATTTGAGAAAATTAAAGTTTGCAATATAGTTCTGAAGTCTTCGAAAGTTAATAAAGGTTTCAACCGATGTAATATATGCAACTTGGCGTAACATGTATTAATTAATTTATTGATGTGCTTTTTCATAGTAAGGTTCTCATCCTGCTGGATACCTAAATCCTGTAATTGATTTGAGGAAGTAATTTGAAAATTATCCAGGTCTAGAGCCAATGGTTTAGCTATCAAAGAGTTTCTACTTAACCAAATGCTTTCAGTCTAAGAACATAAGAACATAAGAAATTGCCATGCTGGGTCAGACCAAGGGTCCATCAAGCCCAGCATCCTGTTTCCAACAGAGGCCAAAACCAGGCCACAAGAACCTGGCAATTACCCAAACACTAAGAAGAACCCATGATGCAATTAATAGCAGTGGCTATTCCCTAAGTATAATTGATTAATAGCCATTAATGGACTTCTCCAAGAACTTATCCAAACCTTTTTTGAACCCAGCTACACTAACTGCACTAACCACCTCCTCTGGCAACAAATTCCAGAGCTTTATTGTGCGTTGAGTGAAAAAGAATTTTCTCCGATTAGTCTTAAATGTGCTACTTGCTAACTTCATGGAATGCCCCCTAGTCCTTCTATTATTCGAAAGTGTAAATAACCGAGTCACATCTACTCGTTCAAGACCTCTCATGATCTTAAAGACCTCTATCATATCCCCCCTCAGCCGTCTCTTCTCCAAGCTGAACAGCCCTAACCTCTTCAGCCTTTCCTCATAGGAAAGGCTGAAGAGGTTCTATTTATACCTGTTATCTATACTTGTTATTCGACGATTTGTTTTAATGTAACGCCATAACCGTGATTGTTCTGTTTCAATGGAAACCGATATGATTTGATATTTTTTTTCAAGAATGTCGGTATATAAAAACTCTAAATAAATAAATAGGGGACCTGTTCCATCCCCTTTATCATTTTGGTTGCCCTTCTCTGTACCTTCTCCATTGCAACTATATCTTTTTTGAGATGCGGCGACCAGAATTGTACACAGTATTCAAGGTAAGGTCTCACCATGGAGCAATACAGAGGCATTATGACATTTTCCGTTCTATTAACCATTCCCTTCCTAATAATTCCTAACATTCTATTTGCTTTTTTGACTGCTGCAGCACACTGAGCTGACAATTTTAAAGTATTATCCACTATGATGCCTAGATCTTTTTCCTGGGTGGTAGCTCCTAATATGGAACCTAACATTGTGTAACTACAGCAAGGGTTATTTTTCCCTATATGCAACACCTTGCACTTGTCCACATTAAATTTCATCTGCCATTTGGATGCCCAATCTTCCAGTCTTGCAAGGTCCTCCTGTAATGTATCACAGTCTGCTTGTGATTTAACTACTCTGAATAATTTTGTATCATCCGCAAATCTGATAATATTAGTTTAAGATGCGATAGTTCCTGCTGTATTGCTTTCATATAGATTGAAAGTGTTAATACTGTATTTTCTACTGATTTGGAGAATAGAATGTAAAACTGTTTATCGTCAAAATACAGAAAGAATGTAATTCCTAAATCCGCCAGTAATTTGCATAGTGGGATCATATAAATGTTGTATAGTGTTGCCGAGAGTGCTGAGTCTTGAGGGATACCTGTATCGATATGGAAAGTATCGGATATGTGATTGCCCGATTTGACTTGGAATGTTCTATGCGATAAAAAGGAAGAGAATCATTTGAGAACACTGCCTTCAATTTCAATGTTGTTCAGCTGCTGGCACGACAGGGTATGGTCCACAGTGTCAAAGATGGCTGTTAAGTTGATTAGCACGAGAAGATACGATTCATCCGCATCAAATCCTCATAAAACACAGTCCGTTAAAGAAAGGAGTAATGTCTTAGATGAACGATGTTTCCTAAATTTGAATTGATTTGGGAAAAGAATATCTTGGTCTTCCAAATGATTTACAAGTTGGGACAATACTGCTTTTTCAAATATTTTAGATAGAAAGGACAAGTTGAATATTGGTCGATAATTGTCCCAATCTTCAATTCTTCCAGTTTTATTTTTAGGAATCTGCTTTATCACAGCTTGTTTTAACCCATGTGGTACAATTCCTTCTGAGAGAGAATGATTAATTAAGGTTGTGATTGTCGGGGTGATAACATAGTGTACTTGTTTCAAGGAACTGGCTGGAATTGGGTCACATAGGTGAGTAGCAGGCTTAATTTTAACAATGAATTGACTGATTTCAAGATTAGTTACTCTGTCCAACGTGGTTCACTTAACCAGGCCATGTGAATCATCAGGTGCTTTTGTGGGAGAATAGATAAGGAATTGATTTTTTAGCTTATTGATTTTATCTAAAAAGGAAGTGGCATATTCATAGCAAGCAACTTTTGAAAATTTATAGTTTCTCAAGATGGAAGATGGGTCCTTAATTAAATGTTTAATAACATCAAAGAGCAATTTAGAATTAAATATTTCCCCATGAATCTGTTTATCATAGTAATCTTTTTTTGCTTTATTGGTTAGTGCGCGGTATTTTGTTAGGAGAATTTTGTATTTTCTTAGGGATTCAGATAATGGGCATTTCTGCCATTGTTTCTCTACTTTTCTAAGGTTCTGTTTTGTGCATCTTAAACCATCATTGTACCAAGGCTTCTTATGTTCAGAGGTATTCCTTTCTTCATTAATAGTTTTCGTCTGGATAGGACTAAGGTTTTCAGCTATGTCATTGACAATCTGATCCAAGGAATCAAATACTGGCAGGGCTTTGGTTTGATGTAGCTCAAGGAGTCTCTTTTCTATTGCTTCTGCAAGTACCTCCATGTCTATCTTTCTCCCGAAGATGAAGGTACGATTATTAACTATACTTTTATGAGTTGGGTTGAGGAAGGTTATTTCCGCCTTTATTAATTGGTGATCAGTTCAGGGTAAACTGGTATGAGAAATATTGATTAGACAGTCACCGGTATTGGCAAATATTAGGTCTAGAATATGACCTGCTTTATGAGTAGCTTTGGAAACAAATTGGGACAATCCCAAAACTTCCATTGTCTCTAGAAATGTTTCACAGGCTGCGGTTCTTGGTGCTTTATCTACATGGAGGTTAAAGTCTCCTACAATTAAGATGGATTCTGGTGATGGAAACACCTTAGCGAATAATTCAGTCAGTGGTGAGCAATCTTTTTGTAGAGTACCTGGAGGACAATAGACCAGTCCTAAGTTTAGTTGAGGAGATTTTAGAATTGCCATTTCATATTGAGGGTTGATCTCTACTTTGTAAGGTACTAGCTTCAGTTCTTTTTTTTACCAATTTGTTAAGGGTTCAGTGGAATAAAGCACTTCGGGTCTGCACGATGGGGCACACAAAGGGTAAGCTCCTTTATTGTGCTCCTTCGTATGCATGCCCCATGGCGCAAACGCCTTCGGCATCAATGCCACGATGTTCTTGTTGGTGGATGGGCGGTGGGCAGGCTGTGGGCGGGCAATTGACGAGGGCGCGCTCATGGATGCGTGCACACATTTTTTAAAAATCTACCCCTTAAAGTAACTGGTGTAGCCAAATTTTCTTCAGAAGTTTCCAATATAGCTGTAATATCCAATTCAGATGTTTCTATAGGTGAAAGAACTTGCATATTATCCTTATTAAGGGGACTTTTCTTGAAAAATGGAATGTAATATAGCCTTGAAGTTAATGAAGAGCCTGTTCAGGAAACTTAAGTATTTCCACTAAATACCTTTTCCACGTATCCTTAGGTGGGTCATGCAGTACTTTTGAGAAATTAATACACCACAGATCTCTTCCTCTTATCTGATTTTCCATATTTTCTAATTATTATTATTATTATTATTTAACAGCTTTTAAATACCGGCATTAGTACGAAACATCATGCCGATTCACATTTTAACAAAAGGTGTGGAAAGTACAAATAACAAGGGATTAAGGGAAAACAGGATAACAATAACTGGAGAAAGGCAATGAAAGGACAGATCTCAAACTGCAATAATAACAAATACAACCATTGATTAGATGACAAGAGCACAAGTCAAAATACTAGAGATTACATTGTCCTGAGGGGGAGAACGAAGGGGGTATGGGCAAGAAAGGGGGTATAGGAAAGGAAACAGGAAAGGAGCAGAGAGCAGGAAACCTGCGAAGTAGGGAGAGGGAGATCCTCAGAGAAAGATAACAACGTGAAAGAAGCCTACGGAGTGAGAGAGAAGAAGAAACAAGAAAAAGGAGAACAATGTGGTTAGGGAAAAAATAAGACGGCAAGGGGAGGATGAAAGTAGACTAAATGTGCTAATCTGGGTAGGCTTGATGAAACAGCCAAGCTTTTACTTTCTTTTTAAATTTATTTGGGCAAGATTCTAGGCGAAGCATAATAGGCATGGAATTCCAGCGTGTAGGACCGGCGATGGACAGTGCTCGTTCCCTAGTAGAGGAGAGGTGAGCTATTTTTAGAGAAGGAACATGAAGAGTTCCTCTGTGAATGGATCTCGTGGGACGGTTCTGTGGGACAGCACTGAAAGGTATGTCCAGCCAGAGGGAATTGTGGTGGTATATGGATTTGTGTATAGTAGTAAGTATTTTATAGGTTATTCTGGAGGGAATGGGGAGCCAGTGTAGGTCTTTCAGGATAGGGGTGATGTGGTCTGTTTTACGGGTGTTAGTAATGACTCTGGCAGTTGCATTTTGCAACATTTGGAGCGGTTTTATCGTCGCATAAGGGAGGCATAGGAGGAGGGAATTACAATAGTCAAGTTTAGATAAAAGGGAGGTTTGAATCACAGTTCTAAGGTCTTGAGTGTGTAGAAGGGGTTTAAGTTTTTTTAATACATTAAGGGGGTAATTTTCAAAGGAGTTACGCATGTAAATGTGACATACTATCGTAGCAATTTTCAAAAGCTATTTACTCGAGTAAAGTGCACTTACTTGAGTAAATCCTATGGACAATTCAATGGCATATATTGTAGCAATTTTGAAAAGCCCACTTACTTGAGTAAAGTGTATTTACTCGAGCAAAAACCAGTTTTGCTCAAGTAAATGCTTTTTAAAATCAGGCCCTAAGTTTATAGAATCCGTCTTTGAGAATAGAACTCACGTATTTTTTCATGTTTAGTTGTTTATCCAGAAGGACTCCGAGATCTCTTACACATGGTTGATTAGTGGTTGAGGTGCAGGTTGGGACAGGGGATGAGGGGGAGTTATTGGGGTGGGAGGATGTGGGGGGTTTGGGATGGAGATGAGGAGAAATAAGAAGTAGTTCCGTTTTATTCGTGTTCAGAGCAAGGTGGAGTTTCGTGAGAAGAGAGTTTATGGGGACAAGGCAAGATTCCCAGTAGTTCAAAGCATTAGAGATGGAATTTTGGATGGGGATTATGATTTGGATATCGTCAGCATAAAGATAGAACTTGAGTTTGAGCTCGAATAAGAGGTGGCATAAAGGTGTAAGGTAAATATTAAAGAGTGTGGAAGAGAGGGAGGAGCCTTGTGGGACACCTTGTTGTAGGGGGTGGGGGGTGGAGATAGCATTGCCAATTTTGACTGAAAATTTTCTATTGGATAAGTAAGACTTGAGCCATGCTATCGCCAGGCCTGAGATGCCAATGCATTCTAAGGGGTAGATTTTCAAAGGGGTACGCGCGTAAGATACGCGCGTACCCCCCGAAAACCTACCCCAAACCCCCCCTGCGCACGCTGAGCCTATTTTGCATAGGCTCGGCGGTGCGCGCAAGCCCCGGGACGCGAGTAAGTCCCGGGGCTTTGCAAAGGGGGCCTGTTGGGTGGGCGGCACGAATTTCGGGGCGGGGCGGGAGGCAAGTCGGGGGCGTGATGCCAGCCCGGGGGCATGGTTGAGGCCTCTGACCAGCCCCCGGGTCGGGTGATGGCACGCCAGCAGCCCACTGGCGAGAAGCGCTTTAGTGGGGATGGTATCACTTGGGTGTGAGGCGAGTCTAAGTTTTCTGAGTATGGATTCAATTTCCTTAGAGGAAGTGAGGTCAAACGCATGGAGGACAGAGGTAGATGGAGCAGGACTCGAGAGGGGTGAGAGGGTAGAGTTGGGGAATCTGGAGAGGAGATTCATTATTTTATTGTGAAAGAAGAGTGCGAGTTCATTGCACTTAGTATCAGCATCAGAGTCCGGGATGCTGGGTGAGGTGGGCTTGATAAGCTCTGCTACATAAGCGAAGAGAGCTTTACGGTTATATCTGTAGTCATGGATCTTGGCGGCATAGAAGTCTCGTTTATGTTTTAAGGTAGAAAGTCTGTAATAGTGCAGGGCAGTTTTATAGCTGGCGCCGTGCTGTGGGGTGGGGTCCTTGTGCCAGATTCTCTCTTTTTGTCTAAGTTTATTTTTTTGTGTTTTTAGTTCTGTAGTGTACCATGGGTTGGAGTGTTTGGAAGCAGTGTTTATGATACGTTTGGAAATAGGGCAGAGTTTATTAGCTATCTCTTCTGTAAGGTTGCACCAAGAGATTAAGGCAGAGTCAGGATCAGAGCAGTCTAGGTTGGGAAGGGCGTTGGAGAGGGCAGAGGCGAGATCCTCACTGGGGCAGGATTTTCTAACAATTATGGTGGTGTAACGAGGATTCATCCTCACGGGGGGTATATTGATGATGAGTTGGCTTTCAATTAGATAATGGTCGGACCACGGGATTGGAGTGCATGATGGCGGGGAGGAGGACTGGATACTGGAGTTAATAAAGATCAGATCCAGCGAATGGCCTGCTTTGTGGGTAGGGGAGGTGATAATTTGCTGGAATCCAATGGCATGGAGGGCGTGGAGGAATGTACCACATGATGAGGAAGGAACTGAGGAGTCAACATGGAGATTGAAGCCTCCACAAATTAAGACAGGGGTGTCAACATTAATGCAGTCCACAATGAATTTGATAATGGGTGAGGGATTGGATTCAAGCAGGGTGGGTGGGGCATATACAAGGCAGATTTGGAGAGCGGGAGATTTGAAGAGACCAATTTCTAATTTAGTTGGGGGAGAGATGTTGATCTGATTGAGGCTTAGATTTTTGTTTGCTGCAAGAAGGAGGCCACCGCCTCTTTTTTTTTTTCTTTTCTAGGGATTGAGAAAATATCATATGATGGTGTGGAGAGTTGATTTATGTCTACAAAATCTATATCTTTAAACCAGGTCTCGGTGATGGTGCAGATATCAGGTTTGCAGTCAGTTAGTAGGTCGTTAAGTATGGGTACCTTCTTTGATAGAGATTGTGAGTTGAATAGGATTAGAGAGAGGGTGGTAAGGTCTAGGAATTAAGTCAGAGGAGATGTAAGAATAGGGATTAAGGATTTGCACTGGGGTGGAGTATTGCGTGCAGGTGGGACATAAAGTCCATGGGTGGGATGATGGATACGTGGGATGGGATAGGAAGCCATGTCGAAGGCTCGGTGAGAAGGGAATGGGGTAGAATTGAAAGGCGTACTAGGAAGCGGGGAATTAAGTGGGCGAAGGAATCAAAGTAGGGGGATAGTTCAAGATCAGAACAGCTAATAAGCGCTGTTCGAGGGGAAAAGGTCTTATGACACAAGGAATATTTTCATAGGTAATTAAATGGGTAGTAGGGGGGTAAGGGCAACACTGGTGGGATTAAGAGGCGCAAGAGGCACAAAGGTGCACACGAAGGGGCGCACTAAGGGGCATGCCCCTTAGGTTTTCCTTACTTAATGCTTGTTGTAAAGCTGAAAACCTCTCAATTTTAACTTTAAAGGAATCCAGAAGTTCCTTGCTCTCCCTGATTTCTTTCTCCACATTATTTAAATGAAAATCAAAATCTTTAGCACTCTCAGAGAGGATTTATTTGAGCAATGATATTACAGTTCAAGGTTTGAATTGCTTCCCAAATAACCTCCAGATTGAACGTTGCAGGCCTTATCGGCTCAACAGAACAAAATTGTGGGAGATCAGCTCGGTTTCCTCCAGCTTGTTGCAAAGCAGCACTGCCAGCAATCTCCCTTGCAACATGAAAGGTCTTCTTCGAGGCAGAAGCGCTTTCCTCCAGTCCTTCAGGCTCAAGGTAAGGTCAGTTGCCGGCTAAATTTTCGGTCAGCTCCCAGTCTTGACACTGGGACTGTATGCGTGCCTCTGCAGGGTTAGCAGGGGCAGTCCACTCCTCCAGGGACAGAGATGCCGATAGCTCAGGAAGGGGATCGGGCTCAACTTCCCCCCAAATCCCCTCCAGCAAGCAGACTCCTGGAGCTGAAGCTCCCCTTCAGATATGAGCATCCATAGGGCCAAGTGGAGGGATAGAGGAGCGAGCAGCTGAGCCGACACACTCTCTTGCCCTCCACTTGTGTGCGAAGTTAGGTATTCTAGAGAAAAAACAGAGAGAACGCTCAGAGCCGAAACACTAGTGCGCCATCTTGGATGCCATGGGGACAGTATTTCTCAGCTATTCCTTTTTTAATTCAAGCAGATCAGGCAGCATTTATGCCTGGATGTATGGCAACAGATAACGTATGGAAGATCATCAACTTCACGCTTTATACAAGGAGGAAACCCATTCTTTCAGTGCTATTCACTGTCGACACTCAGAAAGCGTTTGACAGGGTTCATTGGCTGGTCCTGTTTAGGGTAATGGAAACTATGGGAGTGGAAGGATATTTTCTAACATGGGTGAGAGAATTGTATAGAAGCCCAGCAGCCTGTATTAAAATTAATGGAGGTTACTCTAACAACTTTGCAGTCAGAAAGGGCTCAAGGCAGAGATGCCCACTTTCAACGTTGCTATTTGCTTTATCTATTGAGCCATACTGGTGGGTGCTACACAATATAAAATATCATTACATTTTCAAAGCCTGAGGCTTCGCTGAGGGTTTTATTGGGTTATATGGAGTTTTTTGGATGAGTACCAGGCTTTAAAGTGAATTTACAAATATGCCTGACAGAGTCGTTGGTTAAGAGATTGAAAGACAAATTTCTGTTTAAATGGGCAAAGGGACAAGTACGTTATTTAGGAGTTAATGTGGGGTCCACATTTGGTGAGTTGTATGATTTAAACTATTCTCCATTGATAAAATCTTTGCTGCAAGATTTAGAAAAATAGGAAAAATATACATTTTTGGAATTGGGAAGTGTAGCTGCAGTAAAGATGATGCTTCTGCTGAAAATGTGTTACCTGTTTCAAATATTACCATGCCTTATCCTGGATGCGGTACTAAAGAAGTTACAAAGGTGGATTTTCACATTTATATGGAAAAGAAAACGTCCCAGAATAGCACAGCATATTTTTTATTTATCCAAGATGGATGGAGGCCTAGAGGTGCCAATTCTTTCCAAATACTACCTTGCCTTTTAATTAAAAGCTGTGGTAGATTTGCCACAATTTGGTAAATAATGGGCTGCAACAGAACAGAGTATGGCAGAGACGGGATAGCTTGAGAGAGAATTTTGGGTTAGGGGAGGTCAAGATGCTGATAGGGAGAGTTGATCACCATGTACAGACTGTACCTTGAAGGTGTGGGGAAGGTCTTACTGGGGGAGAGGGAGCATTATTTTCCCTCACCTATAGTTCTTGCCTAGCTTTTCCAGCAGGACAGGACTATAAGGTTTTTCGTAAGTGGAAAAAGTTGGGTTTAGCTAGATTGGAACAAGTTTGGGTGGGGTAGAAGATGGTATCTTTCCAAGATTTGCTGGATACTTATGATATATCTAAACTAGATTATGCCTATGTCCATTTATCCAATTTTGTGAACTCTAAGGGTGACCTTATGAAGGGCAAAATTATGTTTGAAGTATACTGTGAAAAGGCAGCTGTAATTAAAGGGGTTCTCTCTAAATTATATGCTATGTTTATTTATTTTTATTTTTTTATTTAGCATTTGTTTATATACCGATGTATAGCATACATTGCCTTCACTCCGGTTTACAGTGAAACAAACAGTTACATTTAAATTCATAATAAAATGACAGAGAATGAATCAGAACAATAACTTATTAAAATCATTAAGATCAAATACATTGGACATTATAACATTAGAAATGAGTGTATGCAACTTGAAGTTGACAGTAAATACCGTACAAGAAAGAAAGGATTCTGCGAGGCATGGCGAGTGACAGAGAGGGGATTGCAAGAAAAAGGAACGTGTAGAGGATAAGATAAAGGAGTTATGTTCTGCTGTTGTTGGGTGAACAGCCATTGTAAGACTGTGATAGAAGCCATTCTTTAAGATCTTTTTTTTTTTTTAAGATCTTTTTGAATGTTGAATGTAACTCCTAAGCAGAAGGCTAAATTTATGTTGGCTTGGGAAGGATATTTATTGGAAGCATGGGATGATGGGGCATGGGAATTATGCTTTCTCGGCCCAATTTTAAAAAGGGCCACGCGCGTAAAAAAACGGGGGTTATGCGCGTGGTTAGGCCTTGTGTGCACCACGCACATTTCAGAACGGGCCCAGCCACGCACGTAACCCCTGTTACATGCCGAAGTACTGAGCCCTGCTAAAGGGGATGGGCCTGGGGCCATGGTCTGGACAGGGAAGGGCAGGATGGGGGTGGGCCGGGACAGTGCCATTAGCTGCTGTCTCGGGGAAGCGCACGCTGGCAGCTGGCTGGCACGCGGAGATTACTTACTGCTCCCGGGGAGCAGAAAGTATTAAAATTAAAAAATTAGGACCGGGTAGGGTTAGGTTAGGGGTCGGGGAGGAGAGGGAAAGCGGTAGGAAGGGTAGGATTAGGGATAGAAAAGTTCCCTCCCAGTCCGCTCCTTAATTGGAGCGGACTGGGAGGGAACTGAAGGAAGCCTGATTGCATCACCGCGCATATTTAGCTAAAATCCCCCTCCCTGCGTGCGAGTTGTGGGCAGCCCGCATATGCGGGTGCAGATTTTAAAATCTGGCATGCATGTGCATGCCACCATTGATATTTTATAACATGCGTGCGTGCCATCACGCGCATGTTATAAAATCAGCACGTTTGTGGACGCATGTGTGTATCTTAAAATCAACCCCGTTGTCAATAAGAGGAAGTTCCATTTCATCTGAAATGGTGGAAAATGGTTATAAATTATATACAGATGGTATCTGACTCCTCAGAAGCTACATAAAATCTATCTGAATTGTAGTGATAGGTGCTGGAGGAAATGTGTGTGGGAGGGTGGGGGGGGGAGTTTTTTCACATCTGGTGGTCATGCTCTATCATCCAAGCATTGTGGGAAGAAGTATATCAATTTTTAGAAGGGGGCTCTAAGGGGGAACTGTGGTCCATGATAGATATGGGCCTCGTACACCAGAGGCACCACCTGAAACCAGAAGCAGACAAATCATTATGAATCAGAAAAGACGTGAGATCGAACTCATCGGTGGCAACCGTCGATGGCTGGTGGACACCGAGCGCACCGCTGGCCCGAGGATCGACAACAAAAATAAGCTTACACAAAAACGTCAAAAAACCTGTCTGGAATGGTAACAGGAGAACCGGGGGGGGGGAATCCCACATCGACCGTGCAAAGAAACATGAAAAATGAATTGTGAAAAAACCACTTGAAAAGTTTAGGCTCACTCCTAACATGAGACGCGAGGCTCCGCATTAAAGAACAGACTGAGGGGATCCCGTAAGGCTGCACGGAATATTGCACGCATGAGCATGTACAATGAGGGTCGGTCAAAGTTCTAGAAACCTTGACATAAGTTTTCCATGCCTGGCTCCGTCCGAAGATGTTGCCCATGTGTATAGACTGCCATCCTGCTCGTCCCTGGAGAACACTGAACATTGGTTAACTTAGCTACATTCAGGTACTCTGCTCAGCTCTGGAATGCCCCTGAACTGGCCCTGACTTAGCTGGATACTTTTCAATATTTATCCGACTAAGGGACAATCAGAACAGTGGGATTTTCAAATCCTGACATTTGTCCAGCTAACTGCCAAACTTAGCTAGACAAACTTGCTGAATATGGACCCCCAGGAGACCAGTTTTCAACCAACATTTAATTCTTTGTAATTTATCCTTACTGTATGACCAAGGGATGTATGACCACTCGGATCTTCAGCAATTCTCATTACATGCTCTGTGAAAAGTAGTAATTTGTATAGAAATTAGCAATTTCCAATATTATGTGTCCATAGATTCAGAGTTGCATCTGTAACAGCCATACTTTCTTTATACTGAGTTTACAATTGCAAATATATTTAAAAGTATGTGTTTTAACAATATATGCATATATTTGGGTTTGAACTGGATAATTAAAGCAGAATTATTATCTATAGATCAAACAAATAAAAATCCTTAATGTCTGCTTTTCTAATATAGTGAAACATTTCTGAGACGTTATTTGCAAATATTTAATATTGAAAGAATAAAAAAAAAATCACAATAGGAGAGTAACCATTTCAATTAACAAAAGCAATACATTTCCACAGTGAATTGAGGCTGATGATATTATGGTATTTATGGTTGAAAAAAGCATACATGAATGTCAACGCACAGGGAGAAAGAACACTTATATGTAATTATTTTGGTGTAATAAGATAAAGATCAGTTGACCCAGCAGTCTGCCCAGATGGTCCTGCTTACAATACTTTCACTCTGGTCCTTGCCACCACCCTCTGTGCCAAAGATCTCTCACTTGTTAGCTTAGTCCAGAGGGAGTGCTGTAGTGAAACCTTCATCTGTTGCTAGTAAGTTTGGACTTGTTGGGAAGGAATGCTTAAATCTTGAGACAAAATTAAAAAAAATAATAAAAATTTTTGGATAGTTAACTATTACTGGTTGTTTATACTGTGTACTAGTTTTAAAGTTAGTATTTGTTTGCCAGTATTAAAAATTTTTGCCAGTTTTAAGATTACTATTTGCCAGTATTAGAATTGTTCACTAATTTTATTTTTTTTTTATAATTTAAATTTTATTGAAAAACATAAGCATCGATAAGGGCGTTTCCACATAGCAAGCAGATACTAAGTATTTGTTTACATCAGGCCCTCTTTCCCATCCCCTAACCACCTCTCCCTAATAGCTCCCCTCCCTGTCACCATGCAGGTGCAAATACAAGTAGATAAAGAAAAACAAGTAGATAAATAATTGATAAACCAATTCAACATCAAGAGGTACAATTTTCCAACCAAAGTAGATAGGGTCTCCAAATACCTTCAAATTTTTCTAGAGCATCACATTTAAGGGCAGTTCCTTTCTGTTGTGTCTGTCGGTGCCCGATGCCCTCTCTCTGCCCTTCTTACCTCTCTGGCTCCTCCTTCTTCGTCCGTGGGAAGATTGGCTGCCACGGCGTCCATTTGCCGAGGACCCTCGGGCATTCCCGGACCGGCTCGATGCTGTAATCGCCATGTTCCCTGGAGGCCTAGGGGCACACGCGCAGCCCCGATTGATACCGGCATTGGCGCAAACCTCGGGGGCGTCCCCCGAAGATGACGTCACCCGCGACAGATATTTAAGGTCTTGGAATTTGCTAACACACCAAGTTAGCAAGGACATGTATTGACAACGGACTCGCTTTGTCTGTCTAAGCTACTCTGCCTCCTTGGACTTACCAGAGGTACCCGTTCCTCGGGGGCCTCGCTCTCTCCTTGTTTTTTCAGGTGACATTCTGGAACCGGTACTCGCTCCTCGAGGGCCCTGATCCCAGATTTGCTTTGTATACTCCTCTGCCTGGAAGTCTTCACTACCAACTATATCAGCTACATCAGTGAGTTATCATCATTCTCTCTGAGCTGTCCCTGGAACCAGGTACTCGCTCCTCGAGGGCCTATACTTTCCAGCACCTGGGCTTCAATGGGACATTGTGAGTGTTACATCTGCATACCCTGCCTTCTCACTATATCACAGTCTCTCTTCAGCTCAGCCTCCAGGGATTGCTGTTCCAGTATCTGAGGGACCACAACCCAGCCGGGCTTGCCAGCTCACTACTGCCTTCTCTGGTGGTTCAGTATACTGTCTAATAAAGAACTAGTGTGTGTTTGTCTCCTAACTCTGAGCCCGGTGGTCTCTCTCGGGATCATTCCCTGGGGGCGTGGTTATCTGCCACTGGTCCAAGGATCCACCCTCAACTATCTGATTGCTCCTCCCATCAGGCATCAGATCAATAACAGATTGCTAATTCCAAGAAGGCTGTTAACTCCGAAATTAACAATTTCCCTATTCAAAAATCATTTTTCAGACAATGACACAGCAAAGGGTTCTTCCAAGAAGCTGTCAATACACATTTCACAGCAAGTATACTCTATGTTATGAGGGTATTCAACAAAACCTGAACATATGGGACTGGGAGGTCCAGTAAAAACAATTTAAGATCCTTTAAGAATGAAACAGAAGTAATATCCTGAAACAATTCATAAAATAAGAACATAAGATATGTCAAACTGGGTCAGACCAAGGGTCCATCAAGCCGAGTATCCTGTATCCAACAATGGCCAATCCAAGTCACAACTACCTGGCAAGTAGCCGAACATTAAATAGATCCCATACTACTAATGCTGGCAACAAGCATTAACTATTCCCTATTGATTAACAGCAATTTATGGACTTCTCCTCTAGGAGCTTATCCAAACCATTTTTAAACTCAACTACTCTAGCTGTCTTAATCACATCCTCTGGCAACGAATTCCAGAACTTAATTGTCCACTAAGTGGAAAATAATTTTCTCCAATTTGTTTTAAATGTACTACTTGCTAACTTCATGGAGTGCTCCCTAGTCTTGTATTATATGAAACAGTAAATAACTGTTTCTCATTTACCCATGCAAATCCTTTCATGATTTTGTAGATCTCTATCAAATCCCCCCTTAGCTGTCTCTTCTCCAAGATGACCAACCCTAACCTCTTTAGCCTTTCCTCATAGGGGAGCTGTTCCATGGCCTTTATCATTCTGGTCGCTCTTCTCTGTACTTTCTTCAGTGCAACTATATCTTTTTTGAGATGTGGCAACCAGAACTGCACACAGTATTCAAGATGCGGTCTAACCATTGAGCGATACAGAGGTATTATGACATACTCCTTTATATTTTCCATTCCCTTCCTAATAATTCTTAACATTTTTTACTGCCACAGAACACTGAGCTGACGATTTCAATGTAATATCAACTATGACACCCAGATCTTTTTCCTGGGTGGTAACTCCTAAAATAGAATCTATCATCATGTAGCTACAGCATGGGATATTTTTCCCTATATGCATCACCTTGCACTTGTCCATATTACATTTCATCTGCCATATGGACACCCAATCTTCCAGTCTTGCAAGATCCTCCTGCAATTTATTACAATCAGATTGTGATTTAACTACACTTAAAAATTTTGTCATCTGATCAAAATTTTGATTACCTTACTAGTCATACCTCTTTCCAGATCATTTATAAATATATTAAAGAGCACCGGTCCAAATACAGATCCCTGAGGCACTCCACTGTTTACATTTTTCTACTGAGAAAACAGACCATTTAATTCTACTCTCTGTTTCCTGTCTTTTAACCAGTTTCCACTTCACAAAAGGAAATCTCCTATCTTATGACTTTTTTAGTTTTCTTAGAAGTCTCTCATGAGGGACTTTGACAAACACCTTCTGAAAATCCAAATACGCCACATTTACCGATTCACCTTAATCAACATACTTATTCACCCTTTCAAAAATATGTATCAGATTTGTGAAGCAAGATTTCCCTTGGATAAATCCATGCTAGCTGTGACTCATTAGATCATGTCTATCATTATGTTCTGTGTTTTTATTCTTTATAATAGTTTCCATTATTTTTCCCAGCATTGAAGTCAGGCTCACTGGTCTATAGTTTCCTGGATCACTTCTGGAGCCCTTTTTATATATTGGGGTTATACTGGCCACCTTCCAGTCTTCAGGTACAATGGATGATTTGTTACAAATTACTGGTAATAGGCCTGAAATTTCAGTTTTGAGTTCTTTCAGAACCCTGGGATTTATACCTTCTGGTCCAGGAGATTTGCTACTCTTCAGTTCATTTGAATCATCACCCTTGAAACCTGTTTCTGAAACTGGTATCTCCCCAACATCCTCCTCAAAGAATTCATTTAGTTTTTCCATGATGGCCTTATCTTCCTTAAGTGCCCCTTTAACCCTTCAATCATCTAATGGTCCAACCAACTCACTCACAGGCTTCCTGCTTTGGCTATATTTTTTAAGTTTTATTATGAATTTTTGCCTCTATGGCCAACTTCTTTTCAAATTCTCGTTTAGCCTATCTTATCAATGTTTTACATTTAATTTGCCAATGCTTATAGTTTTTCCTATTTTCTTCAGATGGATCCTTCTTCAAATTTTTGAAGGAAGAAATTTTGGGTAAAATAGCCTCTTTCAACTCATCTTTTAACCATACTAGCAATCGTTTGGCCTTCTTTCCACCTTTCTTAATGCATGGAATACATCTGGACTGTGCTTCTAGGATGGTATTTTTTAAACAAATTCCATGCCTGTTATACACTCTTTACTTTCATAGCTGCACCTTTCGATTTTTTTCTATTTTTCTCATTTTATCAAAGTTTCCTTTTTAAAGTTTAGTGCTAGAACTATGGATTTACTTATGTGCCCCTTCCAGTCATTAAGTAAAATTTGATCATGCTATGATCATTACTGCCTAGTGGCCCCACCACTGTTACTTCTTCCACCAAATCCTGCACTCCACTAAGAATTAGATCTAAAATAGCTTCCTCTCTCATCTGCTCCTGAACCAATTGCTCCATAAAACTGTCATTTATTCCATCCAGGAACTTTATCTCTCTATCATGTCCTGATATTACATTTACCCAATAAATATTGGGGTAACTGAAATCTCCAAAAACTTATTCGAGATACAACGACTACTACATAAGCACTGCTAAACAAACACGTTGTACAGTAATACTTCAATTTAATGTGTGTGTGTTACTAAATATTAATTGTTGTTAACTCTATTAAGGACCTTCATAACACCCGTGGTGTGCACGCATCTTATGCATGTGTTCTCAGCCACATCGGGTCATCTTTAATCATTGGTCCTGCAACATCTATGTAGTCTTTCTTACAAACTTTTTTTATTTTTTAATATTTTTATAAAGTTGCTTTTGATTGGTGCAATAAACGTTAATATGGTAATATGTGGAAAAGTACTTCCCTTGATGTAGCAGAGTCTCGCTGTCAGTGAGTTCAATTCAGAAACTGCTACAGCCGTACAAAGGCGCTCGATCACCTGTTTCTTTAGCGTTGCTATTTTTTTACATAAATCTGTTCTCCGTTCGTTGTTTGCTAGCGCCGCCACGCTGCTGCATTAGTCAGGTTCCAGCGCCGCTGCACTGTTTGTAAATCCAATCCTGTTTTTACCACATTGGTTATTCACTAGCGCCGCCGCGCTGCTGCACAAGTTGGGTTCCAGCGCCGCCGCACTGTTTATAAGTCCAACGTACGTTTCGCAATGATTGCTGCTTCAGGGACTTATCCTTATTCTGGCGTCTAAGTACTCCACATGTATTTTCAATGCAACGTTTCTATGAAGATAGCACTGAGGCTACTTATATATTGTTTCGCATACCTCACAAGTGTTGCTTGAAAACGGGCAGAATGGATGAACCTTTAGTATCACATTGTAAGGACACTAATCATGTCTACTCTGATCTCCGTTGGACAATATTAGAAATTGTTGCCAAACATTGGAGAAGAGGAAATAGGATTAAACGTCTCCAGCAATCTGAACAGAAGTGGATATTCCAACTTCAGTCATTAGGCCCTCATGGCCTCAATAAGGACATTGAGTGGATCCACTTTATGTGAATATCCACTTACTAGGTTCCCCAATTACACACAGGTTCGTTAATCACATACAGGTGAGGTATGCGAAACAATATATAAGTAGCCTCAGTGCAGGCAGCTAACTCACGCACACGCCAACTTGGTCATCAGGATGCCACTGGGATGCCCAACAATTGTTTTGTTAAACTATTGTGTGATCTATAAGTATGAAATTTTTATCTTCATAGAAACGTTGCATTGAAAATACATGTGGAGTACTTAGTCGCCAGAATAAGGATAAGTCCCTGAAGCAGCAATCATTGCGAAACGTACGTTGGACATATAAACAGTGCGGCGGCGCTGGAACCCGACTTGTGCAGCAGTGCGGCGGCGCTAGCAAACAACGAACGGAGAACAGATTTATGTAAAAAAATAGCAATGCTAAAGAAACAGGTGATCGAGCGCCTTTGTACGGCTGTAGCAGTTTCTGAATTGAACCCACTGACAGCGAGACTCTGCTACATCAAGGGAAGTACTTTTCCACATATTACCATATTAAAGTTGATTGCATCAATCAAAAACAACTTTATAAAAATATTAAAGAAAAAAGTTTTTAAGAAAGACTACATAGATGTTGCAGGACCAATGATTAAAGATGACCCGATGTGGTTGAGAACACATGCATAAAATGCGTGCACACCACGGGTGTTATGAAGGTCCTTAATAGAGTTAACAACAATTAATATTTAGTAACACACACACATTAAATTGAAGAATTACTGTACAACGTGTTTGTTTAGCGGTAACTGAAATCTCCCATTATTACTACACTACCAATTTGGTTAACTTCCCTAATTTCTCTTAGCATTTCATCATTCATCTCATCGTTTTGGCTAGGTAGACAGTAGTATACTTCTATTGCTATACTCTTTTCCAACACACATGGGATTTCTACCTATAAAGATTCTATTGCACATTTAGTCTCTTGCAGGATTTTTATCCTGTTGGACTCTATGCATCCTGGACATACCCCCCCCTCCCCCCCCACCACCACCACCACCATCACCACCACCACCAAGGTGCTCCTTCCTATCATTTTGATATAATGTATATCCTGGTATGGCACTATCCCATTGGTTATTCTCCTTCCACCATGTCTCTAAGATGCCAATTAAGTCTAATTCACCATTCACTGTTATTTACTCTAACTCTCACATCTTACTTCTTAGACTTTTGGCATTGACATGCAGACATTTCAAAGTATGTTTTTTGTTTGCATTAACAGCCTGCTTTTCAATTGACAGGAATAATTTGAAATATTTTAGCTCAGGTGATTCTACTTAAAGGTATATGGACTACTTTTGCTTTTATTGGATCCTCTCTGATGGGATGCCCTCACTCTCCTGCTTCATAAGTATCCTTCGAAGATACTGTACATCCTTCCAAACAATGCACTGCTGAGTGACTATCGGCTTTCCCCTTTGTCCCAAAATTTCTCATCGAAAAGTGTACCAATCCCACCACACTTACGCCAACACTCTGCCTTGACCTCCATGTATAATTTATGTAGACTTTCAGAGGTGAGATACCATCTAAATAAGTTATTTCCATTTTCATTCAGTAAAGAGTAGATGGAACACCAACCCACTGACAGAAAACAAAAGACTTTTGCGTTAATCCATGCTGAGCTTTTATTCGCCCCTGAGGCAGCTCTTTGAGCGAAACTCGGCCAGAGTCGGGCAAGCTTCAATAAAATCCTGTTTTACACTGATCCATCCACGTGTTTTCATTGCTGACAGCCACCTTGGATCAGCTACCGGTTTGCTTTCATAGACTCTTAGCTAAGACAGAATAAAGGACTACAGAATAGGAACAAACATGCATACAAAACTGAAATGGGAAGCCTGAGAAACCAGACTCTGTGAACACTGGAATACTGAAGAAAAACCAAAATACAAATATATAAGAAATGCACATTCCCAAAGATTCCAATTGGTGAAAGGCAAAATCATTTTTTTCCTTTGTTGTCTGATCTTATTTTTCTAATTGGTTGGTCCCAGTTTTTTTTTTCCCTTGTCTGTCTTTTCCATATTCCTTTTTCAGGGTCTCTTTTATTCTGTCTGTTTATTCTCTTTCCTCCTGTCTTCTTTCCTTCCTTTTTCATACACATACACAAATTTTCTTACATATTCTCTCACACATACACACTTTCTCTCACACAGGATCCCGCTCTTCCATGCTCTCTCTCAAATACACACAGGCTCCCACTCCCACACATACACACATACAGGCTCTCACTCTTACATGCTCTCTTCCACACATGGACTCCCACTCCCACAAAAACACACACAGGCTCTCATTCTCACATGCTCTTACACACATGTTCCCCTTCCCACAAACACAACACACAGGTTCTGACTCTCATATGCTATCTCTCACATGCAGTCTCCCATTACCCCCTAAAGACTTACACAGGCTCTCATAAGAACATAAGAAATTGCCATACTGGGTCAGACCAAGGGTCCATCAAGCCCAGCACCCTGCCTCCAACAGTGGCCAATCCAGGCCACAAGAACCTGGCAAGCACCCAAAAACCAAGTCTATTCCATGCCACCACCGCCAATGGCAGTGGTGGCCAATTTTACATGCTCTCTCAAACAAGCAGGCTCCTACTCCCATACATACCTACACACACAGGCTCTCACTTCCACATGCTCATACCCACAGGCTATCACATGCTGTCTCCCATTCTCCCTCATAGATACACACACAGGCTCTCACTTTTATATGCTCTCTCACACACAGCTTCATATTCCCATACAAATATACAGGCTCTCACATGCTCTCTCTCATATGCAGGCTCCTGCTCCATTTCCACACATACATACACACACAGGCTCTCAATCTCATATGCAGGCTACCGCTCTTACACAAACACACAGGCTCCCACTCTCACATGCAGGCTCCTACTTCCACATCACAAGTTCTTACTCCCACATGCTCTCTCTCTCACCTCCCTCCTTAAGTAGGCTTCCATTCACATCTCCCCCAGGCAGGCTCCCATTCATAACCCCCAGCCCCAGAGGTAGGCTCCCATTCACACACACCCCCCAGGCAGACTCCCATTCACACATACACCCAGGAAGGCTACCATTCACACACACACCCCCCAGGCAGGTTACCAGTCACACGCCACCACCCCTAAGTAGGCTACCATTCACACACACCCAAGTAGGCTACCATTCACACACACACACATCCCTCCCTAAGCAGGCTACCATTCATACCCCTCCAAGCAGGCTACCATTCACACATTCTCAGGCTACCATTCACACATTCTCAGGCTACCATCCACATACACACTCACACCTGGGTAGGCTCCCATTCACATACCCCCACCCCCAGGCAGGCTACCATTCACACACAACCAAGCAGGCTATCATTCGCATACACACACACAAACACAGAACACTGGCAGGCATCCCCTTGGAGCAAAAGGGGATGCCTGCTGCTCATGTGCCTGCCCACAGTATTCAAAACTCGCGGGGCTAGCATGATAAACGAGATAAGCATAGAGCACTTACTGGCCGCACATGTTTTGCATGCCTTAGGGCCGGCACATGTGGAAAAGCTGGCCTCCTAGACTCCTTTGTTTCTTGGCCGCTGGTGGGATGGGGTCCACCGGTGGCCTCACAGGCCTCTTCCTCTTCTCGATCGCCAGTGGGATGGGGTCCACTGACGACCTCTCAAACCTCTTCCTCCTCTTGGCCACCGCTCCACAGGATGTGCATGCCTGGCGTGTCCACTGCAGCCTTGTGATAGGGCCTCGCTTCTTGGTCCGCTGTGTAACACTGATTAGATGGGCCTGTGCTACTACTTTCTTCAGCCTCTCAAACTATTAGAATTGGTCCATTTTATCTATTGGAAATGTTTCTGCATGGACTGCAGTCTTTGTAGGCAAGAATGCATATAAAGCACTATATGTAACTAATAAGCCACTATTCTGGAACTCAGCATGACTACTTGGAACCCCTTTTATGCACATTATCCAGCATCCTGGCATCTTTTCTAGGATGGGTGCTGAAATATGTTTGACCATTTAGTTCTTTTCAAAGTTGATTCTACTACTACTATTACTGATTAATGAGGAAGCTGGACCTTGTGATGTCCCGGGCATAGTTGTATTTAAGATCTAACTTTCTTGCTACCAAAAGGGTAGACAAAGCTGA
Source organism: Rhinatrema bivittatum (assembly GCF_901001135.1). Lineage (NCBI taxonomy): Eukaryota > Metazoa > Chordata > Amphibia > Gymnophiona > Rhinatrematidae > Rhinatrema > Rhinatrema bivittatum. The sequence continues at coordinate 120,478,811 of NC_042619.1, forward strand.
TTGCTACATTCTTGCTTGAAGTTCCTGAAGATGTCTGTGCACTGGAATTGCTACAGCTTCTTTAGGTAATAAGATGTATTTGAGTAATCTAAATAAGTTCTCAGTGAGCTTTGCTTCTTCTTGTACACTGAGTGGAATTTCTTTTGCCATCTTTTGCAGAAAGGCAACATATGTTATATCCTCAGGGACATGTATTCCTAGGATGCCGAAGGAATGGGACCAATGGAAAACCTGTGGATTTTTCATCTGAATGAAATGATAGAGAGAAATAAGATGACTAAGCCTTCCTACGAATCAGAAAATAAAACAGGAGGGTCTTCCAGGGTTGGCTTATCTCTTGAAAAAGTCAAGTTGTAAGATTGAGAATGGATCTGAATTTAGATCTTTTCATCTTTATATTGCTAACATGGGATAGTGGATTGACTATTCAACCTGAAAGTCATAGAGATCAGTTTTCAAAGATATCCATTTATTAAGTTAGCCAGATAAGAATTATCTAGCTAACTTACCTAGAATATTAAGCAGCACAGCTATGCTGATGAATATCCCCTTATTTGGTGCTACTTTGCCAGATAAATTATACCCGGCTAAATTTAGACCTTGTCAAGGCTGTGCAGGCCAGTAGAAGGTAATCCCCAGGCAGGAGCAGTACAGGACTCAAGAGCTGAGCAGTGCAGATTCTTCTGCCTGATCGGCCACTTCCCTCTTGGGTTGAGGCTGCAGGTTCTGGTGTCTGGCAGGACTCTGCTGGCAGGGCACCTGGAGCTGGGATTCAGGCAGAGACAAGGCAGGCTGAAGTCAGGGCTGTATAGTTCAAGCAGAGATGAGACAAGTTAAGGTCAGGGCAGACAGCAAGCGAAGCAATATTGAAGGTCAAGCCAGGTCAGGAATGAAAATTCAGTCCCAGGCGGAGGCATGGCAGTGCAGACAAGGAGACAGGAACAGGGAAAATAAGCACAGAGCAAAGGCAGGTCAAAACTGGAACAGAGTGCAAGGCAAGATGGGGACCAGACAAACAAGACACCAGCAGGACTAAGACAGAAACAAGGGAAAACAAGGCCAGGACAAGGACAGGGCTAGGCTGTTACAGACAGGTCCAGGACAGGGCAAAGCAGAAACAGAAAACAGAGCAAGATAGTGATCAGACAAACAAGGATAGAAAGCAGGCCAGAGACCACTGGAAGGCCATTCAGGAAACAGAGAGAAGGCACAGGCAGAAGGGTCAGTGGAACATACGAACATAAGAAAATGCCATACTGGGTCAGACCAAGGGTCCATCAAGCCCAGCATCCTGTTTCCAATAGTGGCCAATCCAGGCCATAAGAACCTGGCAAGTACCCAAAAACTAAGTCTATTCCATGTTACCATTGCTAATGTCAGTGGCTATTCTCTAAGTGAACTTAATAGCAGTAAATGGACTTCTCCTCCAAGAACTTATCCAATCCTTTTTTAAACACAGCTATACTAACTGCACTGACCACATCCTCTGGTAACAAATTCCAGAGTTTAATTGTGCGTTGAGTAAAAAAGAACTTTCTCTGATTAGTTTTAAATGTGCCCCGTGCTAACTTCATGGAGTGCCCCCTAGTCTTTCTACTATCCGAAAGAGTAAATAACCGATTCACATCTACCCGTTCTAGACCTCTCATGATTTTAAACACCCCTATCATATCCCGCCTCAGTCGTCTCTTCTCCAAGCTGAAAAGTCCTAACCTCTTTAGTCTTTCCTCGTAGGGAAGTTGTTCCATTCCCCTTATCATTTTGGTAGCCCTTCTCTGTACCTTCTCCATCGCAATTATATCTTTTTTGAGATGCGGCGACCAGAACTGTACACAGTATTCAAGGTGTGGTCTCACCATGGAGCGATACAGAGGTTTCCCTAGCTCTGTCTTCTTGCCCTAGCTTTTTCCTCCTGTCTGTCTGTTTCCCTAGCTCTTGCGGGAGCTAGGGAAACAGACAGACAGGAGGAAAGACAGGGCAAGAAGGCCTCTAACAAGCCATGCTGCAAACAGGAACAAGACAAAATAAGAAGGCCTCTATCAGGCCACATTGAAAACAGGAAAAAGAATAAGACACAATAAAGCATAAGGGTGCCACAGCAAGAAGCAAGGGAGACTCGATGATGAGGCAGTGGGGAGTGAGTGAGGCAGGCTTTTAAGGCATGGCAGGGCTGCCTCATGTGCTTTCAAGGCAAGCATGTGCAGCTCAGACTGCAGTCCACTGAGAGCCTCTGCTGGCTGGAGGGCCACACAGCTGCCAGGATCATTTTAGAATTGCTATTACTGAACAGGTATAACTTATCTGGTTAATTCAACCAAATATTGAAATGTATTATTTTGTTACTTTTATTCTCTGTTTCTTCATGTCATGCTTATAGAAAGGCATAGAAAGGAATTTACATGGGCATTCTTTATGTACCACCACATCAGCACATTTCCCTTCTATGTGGTGTAAGGATATTTTCAGTGAAGAAATAAAGATAATTACAACACAATGAAATTGTACTGATCAGATTTGTAGAAATAGCCAAGGCTTTTGAAATGCTAAAAAGTAAACTAAAGGTTAACCAGTATGTTAAAAAATCAGCATTAAGTTTCATGTCTGCCTTCTGGGCTCAATTTACAAGAAATCATATGACTTATAAGAATCCAATCTTATTAGCATATATGAGATAAAATTATAATGCCATCCAGTCCATCTCAAAAAGGATATAGCTACACTTGAAAGTGCAGAGAACGGCGACCAAAATGATAAGGGGCATGGAATGGCTCCCCTATGAGGAAAGGCTAAAGAATTTAGGACTGTTCAGTTTGGAGAAGAAATGACTGAGGGGTGATATAATAGAAGTCTACAAAATCATGAAAGGACTTGAACAAGTTAATGTAAATCGCTTATTTACTCTCTCAGTTAATAGAAGGACCAGGGGGCACTCCATGAAATTAGCAAGTAGCTCATTTAAAAAAATCGAAGAAAATTATTTTTCACTCGGCACATAGTTAAGCTCTGGAATTCAATGCCAGAGGATGTGGTTACAGCAGTTAATGTAACTGGGTTTAAAAAAAGGTTTGGATAAGTTCCTAGAGGATAAATCCATAAACTGCTATGACGGTAATTAATAAGCAATAGTAGCTTGTGATCTATCTGTTTGAGTACTTGCCAGGTAGTTGTGTCTTGGATTGGCCACTGTTGGAAACAGGATACTGGGCTTGAGGGACCCTTGGTCTGACACAGTATGGAATATCTTATGGTCAATTGGAAAGTTTTATGCAAACAAACGAACTCACTGGTAAGTAAGTTTAGAGGTGGTGATGTATTTATCTGAATGTAATAGTTCAGAAGTGTTGATATGGGGTGTACTATGTTATTTGGTAAGCTGCACTGCTCCTATTATAATAATAAGACTAAATATGTTCTCTCATTCTCAGGAGCAAAAAATCCTGTAACAATCTGCATTATACTTTACCACAAATTTACAAGAGTATTGTAGCATAAAAGAAGCCCCCAAAGCACAAACCTCCTGCCAAAAAGCTAAGAACCCCTTCTGCCTCTCTTGAGTAATATTTGCAAGATTAGGATAATTTCTAACAATTTTATCTAAGAAGCCAGTATTCATATTTTTTTAATATAAACTCATAACTGCACTGAGATTCTGATCAGAAGCAAAAGATATCAACAAAGTAGCCCTTTCATAGATCTTGAAAGTGGAACTTTCCAAAAAAGAAATCAGATTCAACATATCCGCAAGTGATTGAACAGACTGATTTTGTTGACCTCTTAAATGTGAGGTTGATGGAAGAAAACATACCCTATTAAAGGGAGGAATTGCATCCGATGATATATGCAAGACCTCCAATAAATATTTGTTAAGCGTCACTTGTGGCAATTCTCCAATAACCTTGGAGAACATAAGAACATAAGAACATGCCATACTGGGTCAGACCAAGGGTCCATCAAGCCCAGCATCCTGTTTCCAACAGTGGCCAATCCAGGCCATAAGAACCTGGCAAGTACCCAAAAACTAAGTCTATTCCATGTTACCATTGCTAATGGCAGTGGCTATTCTCTAAGTGAACTTAATAGCAGGTAATGGACTTTTCCTCCAAGAACTTATCCAATCCTTTTTTAAACACAGCTATACTAACTGCACTAACCACATCCTCTGGCAACAAATTCCAGAGTTTAATTGTGCGTTGAGTAAAAAAGAACTTTCTCCGATTAGTTTTAAATGTGCCACATGTTAACTTCATGGAGTGCCCCCTAGTCTTTCTATTATCTGAAAGAGTAAATAACCAAGTCACATCTACCCGTTCTAGACCTCTCATGATTTTAAACATCTCTATCATATCCCCCCTCAGCATTCTCTTCTCCAAGCTGAAAACATTCCCCTTATCATTTTGATAGCCCTTCTCTGTACCTTCTCCATCGCAATTATATCTTTTTTGAGATGCGGCGACCAGAAATTCAGTAAATGTAAATTTGCAAATGTAAATGTAAACGACTCTGGTGATTCTTCAAAAATTCCACTTGTCTAGAAATGGCTCCCTGCTCCTGAATCAAAGTGGCATGAACAGCTTGGGGTTTTGGGGTTTTTTTTAACTTCACTCTCCACGGTTTGTATTATCTCAATATGCTCCTGCAATTGTCCCTCATACTTCTGAAACGTAAAGTGGTAGAAAACCAAACAAGCCAAAGTAAAAAATCCAAAGTCAAAAGGATTGGTATTAACTTCACTTGTCTAAATTGAAATGTTATAAATAAATTGTATTATTTGAGAACGTATCAAGCAGTTCAAGGCAATATGAAGTCCAGATTGATGGTCCCCTGACACGAACCTGAAAATCAAGGCTTGAAATTAACTCATGAACATGTCAAATAGACATGCTCCTGAGTTAATTTCAAGTCTTGTTTTCGTATCCTCATTCTTCTGAACCAGAAGTTCAACTTTTTAGAGTAAGCTGGTTAATTTTAAGAGAACAATCTGATAAAGAAGCACTAAACCTAACCATTAAGTCCCAAAAGGAATCTAAAATCACTATTGCCAGCTTTGCCAATGAGCTAATGGACTCACCAAGAAGTATGTCCTTTAAGGAATGAGACATCTTCAAAGATGACACATCCACAGCTCTCACTTTAGAACCACTATCAGTGGAAGTAGTAAAGTGCTGAAAAATCAATGGTGTGTCTGTAGATCCCGAAGCTATTGGTGAAGTACAGCTCTGTCCGGATGCCAGCTCTTCAGTCTTGCCAATATTTAAGGGCAGTCTTCTGTTAACCAACCAGTCTTTAATTGCATGGAGATATATCAAAATGTGGCCTAATCTGGTTTTAATATTAGATGCTACATGAAAAATAAAATGAATGTCATCAGTATATATTTTGTATTATAGGCTAAGCCTGACAATAACTTACAAATAGGGTGAAGATAAATATTAAAAAGAGAGGCAGAAAATGAAGAGCTTCATGGAACGCTAATTCGTTGGAGGAGCAAGTGCATGGTTTGGATTGATGGATCTTTGAAGGATGCTTACAAAATAGGGAAGTTAGGGCATCTTAATACAGAGGTTGCAATAAATACTAAAGTAGCACAGGCACCTTTAAGTAAAGAGCAGATAGAGCAGAAAGATTCCAAATTACCCGTCAATTGATAAGCAGGTTGTTAATACAATCAAAAAGCATACTTTGAAATATCTGTATACAAATGCTAGAAGTCTAAAAAATAAGATGGGAGAATTAGAAGGTATATCTCTGAATGAAGAGGTGGATATCACTGGCATTCAGAGACCTGGTGGAAAGAAGATAACCAATGGGACACTGTGATACCAGGGTTCAAATTATATCACAATGATAGGCTGAATCAAACTGGTGGAGGGGTGGTGATATATGTTAAAGAGGGCATAGAGTCCTGCAGAAAAACAAAATGCACTGTAGAATCTTTATGGATAGAAATTTCATGTGAGAAGGGGAATAGAATAGTGGTGGGAATGTAAAACCTTCCACCTGGCCAGAATGAACAGACAGATGATGAAATGCTAACAAAATTAGGGAAGCTAACAAACGGGCCGATACAGTAAAAATCGCGGTGTGCACAGGACACTCTCCTGTGCGCGTGATACAGTAAATTAATTTATTTAAATTAGGGTCCAGGGTAAAAAGAGGCACTAGGGTCACTAGCTCATCCCTAGTGCCTCTTTTTGGACAGGAGTGGCGGCTGTCAGCGGGTTTGACAGCCGACGCTCAATTTTGCCGGCGTCTGTTCTCGAGCCCCCTGACAGCCAAGGGTTCGGAAACCGGACGCCGGCAAAATTGAGCATCCGGTTTTCAACCCGTGAGCCGCGGGCCCATTTTAAATTTTTATTTTTTTATTTTTTTAAACTTTTGGGGCCTCCGACTTAATATCGCCATGATATTAAGTCAGAGGGTGCACAGAAAAGCAGTTTTTATTGCTTTTCTGTGCACTTCCCCGGCGCTGGCAGAAATTAACGCCTACCTTTGGGTAGGTGCTAATTTCTTAAAGTAAAATGTGCGGCTTGCCTGCACATTTTACTTACTGTATCGCGCGGGAATGACTAATAGGGCCATCAACGTGCATTTGCACGTTGCAGTTGCTATTAGTTTCGGGGGGGTTGGATGCGCGTTTTCGACTCACTATTACCCCTTACTGAATAAGGGGTAAAACTAGCGCATCGAAAACGCGCATCCAAATGCCGTTTATCGGCCTGAAAATTAGCAACACAGTAATAATAGTCAATTACCCCAGTATTGACTGGAGAAATGTCATATCAAAACATGCTGAGGTGGTAAAGTTTCTAAATAAAATAAATGACTGCTTCATGAAATAGCTGCTACAAGAACCAACTTTTATGTGTGTAAATGCATTTTACTCATAAGTGGGCTTTTGAAAATTGCTACAATATATGCCATTGAATTGTCCATAGGAATTACCCGCGTAAGTGGCTTTTGAAAATTTCTGCAGAAGTATGCTACATTTACGCACGTAACTCCTTTGAAAATTCATCTGTAAAGAAATCTATTGCTCTAGCATTTAACTTTCAAAAGGTAGACTATGAAAAAATGAGGAAATTGGTTAGGAAAAAGCCAAAAGGAGCAACTGCAAAGAATAAGAGTTTACATCAGGCATGGAAGTTTTTGAAAGCAGAGTTGCTTACCTGTAACAGGTGTTCTCACAGGACAGCAAGATGTTAGTCCTCACATATGGGTGACATCATCAGGATGGAGCCCAATCTCGGAACACTTTTGTCAAAATTTCTAGAACTTTGACTGGTACCTACTGGGCATGCCCAGCATAGCACCAACCCTGCATCCAGCAGGAGTCCCCCTTCAGTCTCGTCTTATAGTAAAAAGTACATGCGAAATTAAAATAAGAAAACGTAAACGAACCCAACACTGCGGGGTGGCGGGCGAGTTTCGTGAGGACTAACATCCTGCTGTCCTGTGAGAACACCTGTTACAGGTAAGCAACTCTGCTTTCTCACAGGACAAGCAGGATGGTAGTCCTCACATATGGGTGAGTACCGAGCTGAGGATGCCCGAGCAATGCACAAAATGTACCCAAAGACGTGCAACAGGTAAAACAACTGGGGTGGAATTTGGTAGAGGACATCCTGAATCCTAACGGGTTGGCGGAAGAATGTTGGTACCTCAGTATGCAAATAGGTTGCATAGCACAGACTGGCCGAAGATGGAATCTTATCTGCCAGCCTTGTCTAAACAATAATGGGCTGCGAAGGTGTGGAGAGAGCTCCAGGTAGCAGCCTTACATATGTTAGCAAGTGGCACCGAGCATAGGTGCGCTACTGATGTTGCCATGGCCCTGATAAGAGTGTGCCTTGACATGGTCTTGAAGCGAAATGCCTGCCTGCTGATAGCAAAAGGAAATGCAGTCCACTAACCAGGAGGAGAGAGTCTGCTTACCCACAGGTTTACCCAATTTGATGGAATCGAAGGAAACAAACAATTGAGTGGATTTCCTGTGGCCAGCTGTTCGGTCTACATAGAATGCTAGAGCACGTTTACAGTCAAGGGTGTGCAGAGCCCGTTCTCCTGGATTTGAATGGGGCCTGAGAAAGAAGGTGGGTAGTATAATGGATTGATTGATATGAAACTCCAGTACTACCTTAGGAAAAAACTTAGTGTGAGTGCGGAGTATTACCCAATCATGCAGAAGTTTAGTGTAAGGCGGGTAGGTGATTAAGGCCTGTAACTCACTAACTCTGTGAGTGGATGTGATTGCCAAAAGAAAAATCACTTTCCAAGCGAGATAGCTGAGATCACAGGATTGGAGAGGCTCAAACGGCGGTTTCATGAGCCGCCCCAAAACCATGTTGAGGTCCCAGGAAGGGGCCGTAGGGCGCAGTGGAGGTTTAAGGTGGAGCAAGCCCTTCAAAAAGCATGTTACAAGGGGTTGTACTGAAATAGGTACATCCACGACACCTTTATGGAAGGCGGCTACCGCACTGACATGTACCCTGATAGAAGAAGTTTTGAGGCCTGACTCTGACATGTGCCAGAGATAGTCCAGAAACTTCGGTGTGGAACAAATGAAGGGATAGCTGGACATGGAAGTACACCATACCGTAAACATGTTCCACTTGTAACAATAAGACTGCCTTGTGGAAGGCTTTCGTGAAGCTACTATGACACGGGAAACCGGTTCTGAAAGCTTAAGAGGTTGAAGTATTAACCTTGCAACATCCAGGCAGTCAGGGAGAGGGCCTGGAGGTTGGGGTGATGAAGGCAGCCGTTGTTCTGAGTGATCAGAAGCAGGTCCTTCCCCAGAGGAATGTGCCGGTGTACTGATAGGTCGTGGAGAATTGGAAACCAGACCTGGCGAGGCCAATGAGGGGCTATCAGAATCATTAGTTCCTTGTCCCTTCGTAACTTCACGAGAGTCTTTGAAATGAGTGGAAGTGGAGGGTACGCACAAAGGAGACCACTGGCCCACGAGAGGGAGAAAGCGACTCTTGGCTGCAGGTGTTGGCTGCAAGTGAGAGAGCAGAAGTTCCCTACTTTGCGGTTGTGAATTGACGCAAAGAGGTCTATGTGAGGGTAATCCCAACGTTGGAATATTGAGTCCACTACAGTGGGGTTGAGGGACCACTCGTGCAGTTGAAAAGTTTGACTCAGCTTGTCTGCCAACATATTGTCCACTCCCGGCAAGTAGGTGGCCCTGAAGTACATCGAGTGGGAAAGGGCCTCTGCCCATATCTGTGCAGCTTCCTGACACAGAAGGTAGGAGCCCGTTCCCCCTTGCTTGTTGATGTACCACATGGCCACCTGGTTGTCTGTTTGAATCAGGATGACCTGGTTGGAAACTTGATCCTGAAAAGCCCTGAGAGCATATTTGATTGCACGAAGCTCCAGGAAATTTATTTAGTGTTTGACTTCCTCTGGAGACCAAAATGCCCTGAGTTTGCAGGTTTCCAATATGTGCACCCCAGCCAAGGCTGGAAGCATCTGTTGTCAAGGTTATTTGAGGTTCTGGAACCTGAAATGGAAGGCCTTGTAGCAGATTGAATTGGTCTGCCCACCAGGCCAGCGATAAGCGGAGCTGTTTGGTGATGTGGACAATGGTGGACATTGGCTGAGAAGACTGACTCCACTGCAATTTTAGAGTCCACTGTATTACTCTCATGGCAAGGCGAGCCATGGGAGTGACATGCACCGAGGATGCCATGTGACCCAGTAAGACCAGAAAATGACGTGCAGTTGAATGTTGTCGAGACTTCAGTCGATGGGCCAGAGAAACGTAAGTGAAAACTCGATCACAAGGTAGGAAGGCTTTCGCTTTTGGAGTGTCCAAGTCGGCCCCTATGAACGACAGGGTTTGAGAAGGAACTAGCCTGGATTTTGGATAGTTTATGAGGAACCCTAGGGAGATCAGGGTATGCAAAGTGAGACGTAGGGACGTCAGTGCAGTTGGCTGAGTGGGAGCACTGATCAACCAATCGTCAAGATAGGGGTAGACGTGGACACTTTGACTCCTGGGAAAGGCAGCTACCACTACAAGGCACTTGGTGAAGACTTGTGGGGCAGATGCTAGGCCGAATGGTAACACTCTATATTGGAAGTGTTTTGGGCATACTGGGAACCGAAGGAATCTGCGATGTGACAGAGTATTTATTTATTTAAAGTCTTTTCTATACCTTCGTTTAGTAATATACCATCACAACGGTTTACATAGAGGTATGTATATTTAGTTTGGTTAAAAAATGTATCTATGAAAGTGCCATTACAATGACGGTACATGCTTATATAATATAAGTTATAAGATAGATGACATGAATCTAGTCCATTTATATGATTAATAGGGAAATCATACAAGAATGTGCTTAAACTGAAGTTCTCTAACATTATCATTTGAGTATAAAAAAATAAAATAAAAGAATGTGAGACCACGCATCTCGGTAACCTTGTTCTGTGTTTCTTATTCTCCATTCTCATTGTAAAATGCTTTTCTGAATAGCCATGTTTTTAAGCTTTTTTTTGAAGAGTTTTGGATCACTCTGTAATCTTGTTTCCAGTGGCAATGTGTTCCATAATGTTGGACCAGCCAAGGATAGTGCTCGCTCTCTAACTTGTGTTAGTTTTGCTGTCTTTACCGAGGGGATGGTTAGTAGAGCTTTATTGGCTGATCTCAGATTTCTCTGAGGTACATGTAAGTGAAGTGCTGTGTTTAACCAGTCAGCTTTTTCTTCATTGATTAGTTTGTGAATTATGCATAATGTTTTATATTGCACGCTCTGCTCTATTGGTAACCAGTGTAGCTTGGCCAGTGTTTGAGTGATGTGATCTCTTTTGTTCTTGCCAGTGAGTATTCTGGCAGCAGAGTTTTGTAGGATTTGTAGTGATCTTATTATTGAGTACGATAATTCCAGAAATACTGTACTAGTGAAAATCAGTGCATGAAGAACTGTCCTAAAGTGTTTTTGTGTTAATAGCGGTTTCAGCCTCCTGAGGACCATAAGTTTGGCGTAGCCTTCTCTAACTTTCAGTGATATGTGTTGTTTAAGGCTAAGTTCCGTGTCAATTATTATTCCTACGTTTCGAGCTTTCTCGGCTAGATCCACTTTCTCATCATTTTTAAGTTTGATGGGGTTTTGAATCAGTTCCATGTTTTTCCGTTCTAGGTGTTTAAACTCCGTTTTTCGATGTTTATTACTAGCTCCATTTGGCTTAGTAATTGTTTAATTATATCTAGGTACATCATTGCTAGGTATAGCGTTTTATCAATTGCTTCTATGGGTAAAATTAGTTGAATGTCATCTGCGTATATGTAGTGTGTGATACCAAGTCCTGAAATGTGTGTGTAGGCGTCCTGGAGGTCTAGAGAGCAGAGCCAGTCTTCCCTTTGGAGAAGGGGAAGAAGCGAACCCAAGTTCACCATCTTGAACTTTTCTCTTTGTAGATATTTGTTTAAGGTGCGAAGATCTAGTATTGGGCGAACACCACCTGACTTTTTTGGTATTAGGAAATACCGGGAATAGAACCCCTGCCCCTGTTGGGAGAGGGGCACTGGCTCTATTGCTCGGGACTGGAGGAGGAGGGCGACCTCGTGCTCAAGGAGTGATGAGTGGTCGGATGTTCCCCACATCAGCCGAGGTGGGGAATCCGGTGGAACAGAGAGAAAGTTGAGGTGGTAACCTTGAGTTACTACAGCGTGTACCCACTGATCTGTGGTGACTGTGTGCCAAGGTTTGGAGAAGTGGCACAACCGGCCTCCGACGGGAATAGCTGGAAGTGGAGGCTGGGTACTGCTCTCTAGGAAGGAGTCAAAAGCCAGACGCTGGACCTGGCTGGGGGGCTGGCTGTGACTTCTGTACTCGAGGTTGCCTGGGTTGGCCTTTTTGGTAAGGCTTAGAAGGCTGACTCCTGGATGCCGGGGGATAGTATCTCCTTTGCCAGTAGACTTGTCTCTTGGAGTCTCTCCTAAAGGATCTTTTGGAAGAGGAAGAGAGATCAGAAGGCAGTAAGGAGAGCTGGCGCAGAGTCTCTTGGTGGTCCTTGAGCTGTGCTACTGCTTCTTGAATCTTTTCTCCAAAAAAGATTATCTCCAGCACAGGGCAAGTCAGCTAACCTGTCCTGTACTTCTGGTCTGAGGTCTGAAGACTTTAGCCAGGCACATCTCTTCGCACTAATTCCTGCCGCCAAAACTCTGGAGGCGGTGTCAAAGATGTCATATGCAGACCGTACTTCATGTCTGCCAGCATCTAGGCCTTTTTGTGCTAGGGCATGAAGCTGGTCCTGGAATTGCAGAGGTAAGGCTTCAGCAAATTCCTGAATCTTCGTGAACAAGGCCCTGTTGTATTGGGACATGTACAATTGATAGGAAGCAATGCGAGAGATCAGCATTGAGCCATGGAATAGACGTCTTCCAAATGCATCCAGGAATTTTTGTTCCTTTCCTGGAGGAATGGAAGAATGAGGTTTGGAGTGTCGTGCTCTTTTCTGGGCTGACTCCACAGCCACTGAGTGATGATCTAATTGAGTAGACTGGAAGCCAAAGGCTGATTGAACTAAGTAGGTGGCATCTGCCTTACAGCTGACAGGTGCCACAGAGCCAGGGTGCTCCCAATTTCTCTTTAAAAGGTCTGGCCAAGTTCCTGGAAGAAAAGTCCATAAACCATTATTAAGGTGGAGTTGGGGAAATCCACTGCTTATCCCTGGGATAAGCAGCAAGAAATCTATCAACCTTTTGGGATCCTGCCAGGTACTTGTGACTTGGATTGGCCACTGTTGGAAACAGGATACTGGGCTTGATGGACCTTTGGTTTGACCCAGTATGGCAAATCTTATGTTCTTATGAAAGTGGAGACCAAATAGAGGCCAGTGAATTCTAAAGTATCTGTTGAGACCGATCAGACAAATGATTTGAAGCAAGCTAGAACTATCCTACCAATCTCAATCTCATGAAGCGAGGCAAAAGCATATTGTGATCCAGAGTGTCAAATGTGCCTGAGATAATAAGTAATACTAAGATGAAATCGGTGTCAGCATCAAAACCTCAGCAAACGACCTCAAGGCTAGACAGAATTAAGGATTCCATAGTTTAATTAGGACGAAATCCAAATTGAAACATGTAGCAGGATTTACATCCACATTCGTGGAGGTTACAGCAGAGTATATCTCGCTTTGAAAAGCAGAAGATTTACTACCAAGGTGCAGTATAAGACCTCGACAGTCTGACTGAAAGAGAACTGGGATAACTCTATGAAGTATTCAGTTTCGTTTCACATCCATTGAGTGTTACATGGAATTTGATGATTGGAATTTGGGAACAGACACCTGACCATCAATGATACTATTATAACATCCCTTGAGAAAAAATCCCTTAGGGGATTTGAAACGAGGCCTCGTCGGGCTATTTGAAATCAACAGATAAGTCGGGACTTTGTTCACCTGAGTCTTTGAACACCAAACAGATAAGTGGCTATTATCTGTATAGTGAAGAATGACCCTCGTATGTTAGGCTACTTAAAATTAACAGACAAATTACAACCTTGTTCACTCAGCTTTGGACATTAACAAACAGGAGCTTATACTTGCATAGTGAATGATGGTCCACTAACATCATTTCAGAGAAATGTATTAACATTCAAGAGTATATTAGAAGCGCTTGCTAGATTGTTGGCACAATTTTTGCACTTGTTCACACATTAAAAATATTATGGATGGAGGAAGGAACGTTAATGATTAAAGATATTTGAAGAACACCTGGATGGTGTTGTATAAAAACAATATATGAAACGTTCCTACCATCCGTATAAAAATTTTTAAAAAGATTTTTAAAAAAAAGTTTTTCGGGGTAAAATACATAAAATTGAAAATATCTCTGATAGAAATAGAATCGCTTTGGATGAAGGCTTTGGAATTTTTTTAAAAAATTGATTGTTAAGAGGAGATGTGATTTTTTTTTGTTTGCATATTCTCACAGTATCATCCCTCAAAGTATTACATAGTGCTATTAGTTTTTGGGTTTACTGTTTAAACACTGACATCTCTATGACTTTAGCAACAGAAGAAACTGGGCAAAAGTTATTGGGATCAGACTGATTTAAAAATGTTTTTTTTTCCGTAAAGTACATACTGACACCTGTGTCAGCGATCCTGGGTATAATATCTTCAATATGGGAGGAATTGACTAAATGGGCTAAATGACTACCGATATCATCGGCCAAAGATTTCAACACTACAGTATCACAGGATTTCAGAGAACAATTAGCAGGGTTCATTTGACAAAAATATATTTTGCATGATAAATGTAAAATCATCTTCTAGGGCCAGCCCAGTGGTTCAGCTGGTAAGTGCTGAGCACTGCCGTGTGGAAGGTTCCTGGTATACTCTTCAATTCCCTATTACCTCTCCAATTAAAAGCACAAATGAGACAAGCAAAACACTGGTCTCTCTGATTACTCACGTTCTTGCAGGGGCTGTTCATGCATCAACATTGCTTCGGGTTTGGCATTTGGTGGATTCGTAGTCTTTTGCACAAATAAAAAAAACTATTTGATTTTCATTTTAGAAAAACATATTCTGCCATACTTAATCTATACATGTCAGCATAAAAGCAATTAATCATAAAATAACATCCAACTCTAGGCCATCTCTCAGCAGCTCATAGTTTGCACAGCTGGGAAGGAGACCTAAGAGCATTGTAGAGTTTGGGTAGCTGGCACTTATGTTGGCCAGTACTGTTCACGCTCTTTAAATAGCACTTTCAGTCTCAGAGAAATAGCTGACCAAATGTGATTATTGGCTGATCAAAGAACATGTCAGGTTGCTAGCCACAGGATACAAATTACAGGTATCTTATCATTCAGTGCAGGGTTTATTAATAACGTAACAAACAGGTTCTCCTCACTTCCTTAAACTTAACAAACAAGGTTCACAGTACTCAGTGTAGTCTAGGTCAAAATAATCCAGTTAACTTTCACATATATTACAAATACTACCAACAGGTTCACCAGAATTGTTTCACGGATATTCAGGGTTATTGATCTTTCTCATCCAGGATTTGTACCACAGTTCACAGACCTAAAGTTGCTGGAACCACCAGTATATTCCCAGTAATTCCTTATAAACCCCCAAGGACTAATCCGAGTCCTCTGGGGTGAGATTGCAGGTCTGACTGAAAGCAGGTATACCAGCCTTCTTAGCTTAGCAGCTGTAAATAAGCAAACCTGCCCTGTAGCTCAGGGGCAGAGGACAAGCTCTCTAACATTGCAAACCTTATTCTTACTTACAAACATAGGTTCATGTCACAAGTGTTATATACATTTATGGTACTGATTTCTTATTACTACATTTTCTACAGCTAGATGAAAGGAGCCTAATTAACAAGCTTTACACAATAATGGGGACCAATGTAATAAAATCTTCACTAAAAGCGGAGTTAGACTTTAGCGCAGGTTTTAGTTAATATGCACGTTGAAAAAGCAAACCCAACAGAATACAGGAAGCTAATGACATGCCAATGGACCAGGAGTAAAAAAGAAAACACGCTAAACTTAAAAAACAAGGCCTGATAACTTTAGACCTCCTCTAAAGCAGGTCTAAAGTTATCCAGTTAACCTAGCTGGATATACCTGATATTTGGCTAGGTTACCTGGATATCTCAGCCTCTCTCCAGAATGCCCTGGATCGCCTCTTTTGTATCTGTCTAAATTATAGCTGGAAAACTAGTTATTGCGATATATTTTAGCCAGATGAGTAGCTGAATATTGCCACATTTGCTATTTAGACGGATAACTTTTGAGTTATTCATCTAAATAGGTTTTTAATTTGAACCCCAATATGAATAATCAGACTCACATAGCACTTAGGAAAAAACAATACAATGACTATCAATGGCCCAGGTGGCCATTATTCTTAGCTGTAGAAACCTTGGCTTGGCTCTAACCAGGACACTCTCCATAGGCCTTGTTCTTTTTATGGGAAAAAAGGTGTTTTATCAAATGAAATAAATAATAATAATGGGCTAACTATTCGCCTAAAGATAACCAGCTAAGATTATCCGGTTATCTTATCCCTCAATGGCTCTTTGAATATCTACTGCCTTATGTAAAATACCTGTATAATTTATGAAATGATCCAAAATGTTGCCGCCTGACTCTTGACTGGTACTAGATTGTTTGATAGGATCACACCAATTAAAAGGCCTTCATTAGCTCCCCATTATGAATCGTGCTCCATTTAAATTTTTAATACTGTTTTTTGGGGGTTTTTTAAAAATCCTTTGAAGGGCTTTACTCCATCTTACTTGAGGTACCAACAGAATTTTTATGTGTCTGCCAGGACTTTGCATTCAGCCTTTCATGTTCTCCTTGAAATCCTCCCCCTAGCTAAGACCAGATTTATCAAGACTAGGGCTGGGTTTTTCTTGCTCTGGTACTACTTCCTCCGCCTGCTGGTTTTGATACTCCATGCCTCTGTGACTGATGCAGGGCTGGATTTAAGACTATGCTGCCCACAGGCAGAGAAGCAGAGGTGGAAGATTTTGCCCCCAGAAATCAAACAGCAGCAGAAGGAGTCCCAGTTTGAGGGTCTCTTCAGAATTTGGTGCCCAAGGCATGTACCTATATTCCTAAGTCCGGCCCTGGACTGATGTTTGTCAGACCTAGGAAGCTGGAACGTGTTTTCAACTTTTATAGTCTTCAACTTGGTGCAAGAAAAGATAGTGGCAAACCTACTTTAAACTCTTCCATTATGAATTCTTCACAGTCATGCTATATTCAATCATAGTCGGGCGGATTTTAAAAGCCCTGCTCGCGTAAATCCGCCCGGATTTACGTGAGCAGGGCCTTGCGCGCCGGCGCGCCTGTTTTCCATAGTCCGCCGGCGAGCGCAGAACCCCGGGACTCGTGTAAGTCCCGGGGTTTCTGAAAAGGGGTGTGTCGGGGGCGTGTCGGGGGCGTGGCCGAGTGACGGCGTGTTTGGGGGGCATGGCACGGAATTTGGGGGCGGTCCCGGGGCGTGGCGCCGGCCCGGGGGCGTTCCAGGGGCGTGGCCGCGCCCTCCGGAACCGCCCCCGGGTCGGGTCTCGGCGCGCCACTGGCGCGCGTGGATTTACGTCTCCCTCTGGGTTGGATCTTGGGGTAGTCCCACCATAGATGAAAAATGGCTCCACAGCACCTCCAGCATGCATTCTCAACCGAAGGATAAATCTGATGCAACTGAGAAGGCACCCAATACCATCGATAAAGTACTTTAAATCCATTTCTGACAATCAGATAAAAGACAACTTCTGCATGTTTCTTAATTCCTGTTTTTCTGCCCTGATTAAGGTCTTGCGCTCTCAAGTTAGTCCCTTCATTGCGGTTATTATTAATGTTTTGCTTTCAGAGGGATTTGTTGCCCTCCATACTGAAAATAGCTGCAGTTCTCCCTCTACTGAAAAAGGCCAATTTGGATTCCTCAGATCTGGTTAATTACTATCCTATGTCCTCCCTACTGTTACTAGTTAAGATCACTGAAAACATTGTTCAAACTCAGTTACAGGAGTACTTAGACATCAATAACTCTCTGGACGGTTCACAGTTCAGATTCCAACCATGTCGTAACACTGAGAGACTCCTGGTATCAAGTTTTGACGCCCTTCCCCAGGGCTTTGACTCTGGTGTTCAATACCTCGTAATTCTGCTAGACATATCCTCGGTCTTTGACACCCTCAACCATAACCTACTGCTTGGATGTCTTCAGGCATTAGGCATCACCTCCACTATTTATTCTTGGTTCTCTTCCTTCCTTTCTAATTGTTCCTATCATGTAATGAATGGCGATACTTCATTTAATCTGTATCTGTTAACTTCGGGTGTCCCTCAGGGTTCTGTGCCCTTTTCCATTCTTTTCAATATCTATCTTGTCCCCCTCTGTGCTGTTCTTTCCAGTTTAGGTGTTTCTTTCAAACTGTATGTGGATGATATCCAGCTTTTCTTTCTTGTCATTACCACACTCAATCTTGCTTTTGAAAAATTGTTTGTCTGACCAAGATTAAGGAATGGATGTATAAAAACAAGCTCTCTTTTAACATCAGGAAAACTGAACTCTTGTTCCCATCCCATGCTGTCTCTGCAGATACTCCCATGGATGTTTTGTTCAATGGACACTCTATTCCGATCCAACCTGGGGGTAAGAGTCAACTCCTCCCTTTCACTGCACCCTCATATTAACTCTGCGGTCCAATCATCTTACTATAAACCCCATCTTTTGTGCTCTCTGAAGCCTTTTCTCTGTCACTCCGATTTTCACACTGTGACATAATCCCTTATCCTGTCCTGTCCTCGCTTGATTACTGTAATGTCCTGTTTTTAGGATTACCAAATTCCTATTTTTAAGCATTACAATTAATTCAAAACTCTGCTGCTAGTTTGATTTCTGGATCTTCATTGCGTGATCACATCTTCCCCATCGTAGCTCCTGGTTGCTTGGTGGGTGGAGTTTAAAACTCTCACCTTGGTATTCAAGGCCCTTCATGAGCTTGTACCATCCTGTATTGTATCATCCATTCATGCCTACCACCCCAGTTGCTGTCTGTGCTCGTCTGTTCAATACCTTTAGAAATGTCCTCACTAAAACAAGTTCAATTAGCCACATTTCACAAATGGATTTTTAACATAGCTGGTCCTACCCTATGAAATGAATTACCAGAGGTGGTCAGCGCCAAGAAAGACCTGCTCCGATTCAGAAAAATACTCAAAGCCTACTTCTTTAATCTTGCATTTTCTGGTTGATTATTGTAAAATATTGACTTGGCACAAGTATCCGGGTACTCAGTTTGCAGCTTTTAATGTTTATGTACAATGTTTTGTTCTGATGTTTCTCAATCTGTCTTTGTATTCTTTGATGGAGATGCAGGCCTTTCATGTATGCAAATTGATTTTATTATGTATATGCATTGTAATCCTCTGAGATTTGAGGGTCAGCTAATATACATTTTTTAAATAAATAAATTCCACTCTGCTTGCTCAAGGGTAATTTCTACAGAAATGCTAGAATCTTTTTTTTAAGTAAGATATATTCTAAAACATATCTTAAGTTACACATTGAAAAAAAACCTCTTTTCAAAAGACAGGCAGTATAATCATTGACATAGTGCAGAAACATATTTTAAAAAAAAAATCTTTTTACCTCAGTACTTTTTTCAGTGGAACCCGTAGTGGCGAGTTTAGCTTGCTTCTTAGGAGGCCCTACGAAATTCAAATTCAAACTAGGTCATTGCAGTCAATGCACAAACATATTAGGGCCTATTCATTAAAGTTTAGCATGCACATTAAGGACATTTTCTATATGTTAAAAATAGTGTGCTACACAATAAGTCCATAAGGTTCATGTTAAGGCAGTCTTTGACAAGTTAAAACGCATGTGCTAAAATGAATGCATACCCGAATGTAACTAAGGGAGCATCATAGGCACTGTTTGTTGTGGATCTGATAAAGCCAAAAGGTTAACCGTTGCCTCAGACCACATGTTAACTTTTTAGCAAGGCTGCTGCCATGAAATCCCCCACTGTTAACCAGTTCAAAGTGAAAGAGAAAGGGATTTCCTCCCCACAATTCCCCTAATAAAGATTGTAATACCCTCCTCCCTTGTAGATTCTGAGCACCCATACAAAGTTCCCCCCGAAAAAAATTATTGCTGAATCCCCCTCCAGGGCTATTCCCACCCCCTGCAAGAACGCTGAAGCTCCCTCTGAGGAATGGGCACCTAAAATTCCAGAGGTGCTTCCTTTCTTGCCCAAAAGGAGGAACTGCAGTGTCCTCTTACTGGCACGGCTGCCAAATTCAGAATAATGCTGCCCAGCAGCTCATAGCTTTCTTATCAAGTGTAGTGAAGTGCTGCTAGATGGCATAATCCTCAGCTCAGTGGCCCTGTTAGCAGGAGAGCTATGTAATCCTTCCTGCCAAGGCAACTCCAAAATGATAGGTACTCAACCTAGAGGTATGAATTGAGGGTGGGGGTATTGGGTAGCTCCCAGCAGGTGCTCTGTCGTTTTCTTAAGGGGAGTTTGGGGGTTTGCCCCACAGGAGATGTTATCATTCCTGCAGAGGGGAACTTGGCTTCTGCAAGGGAGGGGGGGGTGTCAGTTTTTGTTTGAATTACTTGGGATCTACAATAGGAAAGTGTCATGGTATGATCTTTATGGAGAACGTTGGTCTTATATATTAATTTTCTTTCCTACATCAGTCCAGACACATGGGCTAATACCATCATCACTAGTATTAGTAGTGGTATAGCATAGTGAGTGGTCAGTATATTTTTGACAACACAATGGAGTAACTAGATCAGAGTTAGACAACTCTGGTCCTCAAGTGCCGCAAGCTGGTCAGTTTTTCAGGAAATCCAGAATGAATATGCATCAGATGCTTTTGTATGCAATGGTGACAGTGCATGCAAATGCATCTCATGAATATTTAGAATGGATATTTCAAAAACCTGACTGACTTGTGGCACATGAAGATCAACACTGCTTACCCCTAAACTAGATTCATCTCTTATAGAACCATATCAAAAATTATTTTTTTAAACAACACAGACCTTCAAGAAACCACCTCTCCACATTTCATAAGAACATCAGAACATAAGAATTTGCCATACTGGGTCAGACCGAGGGAACTTGTCCAAACCTTTTTTAAACACAGATAAGCTAACTGCTTTAACCATATCCTCTGGCAATGAATTCCAGAGTTTAATTATGCATTGAGTTTTAAATGTGCTACTTACTAACTTCATGACATGCCACCTAATCCTTGTATTATCTGAAAGAGTAAATAACATTAACCCGTTCTAGTCTTCTCATGATTTTATAGACCTCCAACATATCCCATCTCAGCTGTTTCTTCTCCAAGCTGAACAATCTTAACCTCTTTAGCTTTTCCTCATGGAAGAACCATTCCATCCCCTTTATCATTTTGGTCTTCCTTCTCCAGTGCATCAATATCTTTTTTGAGATGCAGCAACCAGAACTGAACACAGTACTCAAGGTGAAGTCTTACCATGGTATGATACAGAGGCATTAAGAATTCTCCTTTTTATTCACTATTCCCTTTCTAATAATTCCTAACATTCTGTTTGCTTTTTTAACCTCTGCAGTACACTGAGCTGACAATTTCAATGTATTTGTCCATTCTGATGCCTACATCTTTTTCCTTCATGGTAACTCCAGGGCTGGTGCAAGGGGATTTGGTGCCCTAGGCGAGCCTTCTCCCTTGCCCCCCCTCCCCCCAGCCTCAGCCCCGACTCCTACCTCATTCTTGATCACGCCCGCTGACTGTGTGGTTTTCTGGGTCATGAGCAGGTTGGGCACTGCTCGTGGCCCACCAAATCTTCACTCCTCTTTGCCACCACTTACAGCCCCATATGGCTCGCACCCAGTGGCGCACCAAGGGTCTCCGGCACCCAGGGGCCAATGCATTTGTGTGCCGCTCCAGCATCCCCCCCATTAATCCTTCTTGTACAAATGCTTAAGGTCACAGAAAACCAGTGGCGTCTCTAGACAGAAGAATTTTGGGGGGGGGAGCCAAAATGACATTTCTTCATCACACCCATCTCTATAGCATGGATCCTGCTTTAAAATTGGTTATTAAAAAAAAAAAAGTGTTAATAAAAAAGTCCAAAGGGTTTTCTGCATAATTTTAAAAAGCTGGCCAGTTTCACACTATAAAATTATTTGATAGCCTCATTCAACTAATTCTATGTGGCTATGAGAGTGAAGTCTGGAATATATAGGAAGGGACAGAATGTCAATATAAATCCTGCACCTCCAGTTCTCTAACTCTGTGCATCCACTGAAATTCCCCCAAACAATGGAGCTTGGATGTTTCCCTTACAGCTCATCACACTAAAAGATATTTTCAAATTCTGGTGTCACCTCACAGTAACAGCAGCACAAACACCTTCCCCTGCCAGACACAATGTGAACACAAAATCCCACAAAAAAAGACACTCAAAAACTATACTGCAATCCCATCGTAACATAACAATAATAACACCAAGGACGCAAACAACAATAACCCTACCTGTGAAAAAGCAAGGGTAAATATAATACTGGGTCCTAGAATACCAATACACCACCTACTGAGGAAACAATACAAACCCGATTGCTAAAGATCCCTATACAGACACTTTATGCTAGCAGAATCTCTCATCATGGTCACACACACAGAGCAGAGACAGACTCTCACCAAATACAGAATACAAAATAAAGGAGCACAAATTAGAAAAAACTGAAATGGAAACCCCAAGAAGCCAGACTCCATGTATTAACAATGGAAAAACAGAACCACCATTCCTCATAAAACAAATAAAATCAAGAAACATAAAGCATCAGTTATAATAGTAAAACCATACTAATAAAAGAGTATTTTAAAACTACTGATAAATAGAATTTCTATTAATTAAAATCATATACTTTTTTACAATTTCCCAATAACTAAAACTAATAAGGATTTTAAAAAGCCCCTGCTATCCATACGTGGGAGCTCTTGATTTCCAGGCGCCCTGATATTGTCGAGGATTAGGAGGTTATCCTCTCTCTCTTACATACTCACATGTCCATTCTCTCTCAAAGATAAACTGTCACATACATACACATTCATGCTCTTATACCCACCATAACCTCTCGCTCTCACAGACACTGACACACTCTCAGGCTCTAAGACACTCTCTCCCCCTCCACACACACCCCCCCAAACAAACTCTTACTCCCCTGGATTTTCTCATACACACTCATGCTCTCACTCTCACTGGCTCCCTCACATACACACAAACACACACACCCAGGCAAGCTCCCAGTCATTCTCACACACACACACAGGCAAGCTCCCAGTCATTCTCACATACACACACACACACACACTGACCCCCAGGCAGGCTCCCATTCATTGTCACACCACTCCCTCACCATCCCCCAGGCATGCACACATTCATTCTCAAACACACAGACCCCAGGCAGGCACCAATTCATTCTCACACACACATACACTACATACAGGCAGGCACCTATTCTCACACATACAAACCCCAGGAAGACACCCATTCATTCACAAACATACACCCCCAGGCAGAGTCCCATTCATACACATGCACACACTAAAGGCAGACCCCCTCTCTTTCTTTTGCCAGCAACCTCGGAGCCTCTCTCATTCCTCTGCTGCCACTGTCACTGCTGCCGCATGGCTATTGGGGAGGCGCTGATTGCTGCTATTGGCACTGAAGCCCATTCTGCTGCCTCATCTGTACAGGCCCCGTGGGTTTCCACTTCCTCCATGCAGATCTCGTACATTATGAGATCTGCATAGAGAAAGTGCTACTCTTGCACATTACCAAAGATTACATGTGCCAATCAGTAAAAAGTAATTAATTTTTTTTTTACCTTTGCTGTCTGATCTTAGTTTTCTAATTGGTTGGTCACAGGCTTTTTTGTTCCACTTTCCCTTTCTTATTTTTTGCCAATTCCTTTTAAATTGTCGTTTTTTCTATTTCTTTTCTCTCCATCTATCTTCTTCCCTCAAACACACAGTCAGGTTCTCATTTGCTTTTTCTCTATCACACACACACACACAGGCTCTCACTCTCACATGCTCTCTCTCATACAATCATTCATACACACAGTCTCTCGCTGGCACACACACACAGGCTCGCTGTGTCTCTCGCTGGCACACACACACAGGCTCTCTCTCAATCCCACATGCTGTCTTGCTCAAGCACAGGCTCTCACTGTCACATGCTGTCTCTCTCTCACACACACAGAGGCTCTGACATGCGGTCTATGCAAATATTCAGGTCCTCACTCCCACACACAATCTCTCAACTCATCTCATACACACACACAATCTCTCAACTCATCTCATATACACACTCTACAGGCCCTCAGCCTCTCTCTTGCCTCTGGCCTCCTCTTCACACGTCGCCACAGGATGGGTCTGCAACGGCCCTAATCTTCTTGGGCCGCCCGCAATGTGGGATCTGCGGCTACGGCCCCGTTACCGGCCTCCTCCTCTTCTCAACCCGCTGCGACTTGAGATTCGCGGATGACTATAAATGCTGCTCCTCTTCTGCACGCAGCTGATGCTCCTCCTCCTTCCTGCCCGCGCGGCTCCGGCAACATAAGAACATAAGAAATTGCCATGCTGGGTCAGGCCAAGGGTCCATCAAGCCCAGCATCCTGTTTCCAACAGAGGCCAAACCAGGCCACAAGAACCTGGCAATCACCCAAACACTAAGAAGATCCTATGCTACTGATGCAATTAATAGCAGTGGCTATTCCCTAAGTAAACTTGATTAATAGCAGTTAATGGACAAGAACTTATCCAAACCTTTTTTGAACCCAGCTACACTAACTGCACTAACCACATCCTCTGGCAACAAATTCCAGAGCTTTACTGTGCGTTGAGTGAAAAAAAATTTTTCTCCGATTAGGCTTAAATGTGCTACTTGCTAACTTCATGAAATGCCTCGTAGTCCTTCTATTATTCAACGGTGTAAATAACCGATTCACATCTACTCGTTGAAGACCTCTCATGATCTTAAAGACCTCTATCATATCCCCCCTCAGCCGTCTCTTCTCCAAGCTGAACAGCCCTAATCTCTTCAGCCTTTCCTCATAGGGGAGCTGCTCCATCCCCTTTATCATTTTGGTTGCACTTCTCTGTACCTTCTCCTTTGCAACTATATCTTTTTTGAGATGCAGCGACCAGAATTGTACACAGTATTCAAGGTGCGGTCTCACCATTGAGCGATACAGAGGCATTATGACATTTTCCGTTCTATTAACCATTCCCTTCCTAATAATGCCTAACATTGTTTGCTTTTTTGACTGCTGCAGCACACTAAGCCAATGATTTTAAAATATTATCTACTATGATGCCTAGATCTTTTTCCTGGGTGGTAGCTCCTAACATGGAACCTAACATCGTGTAACTACAGCAAGGGTTATTTTACCCTATAGGCAACACCTTGCACTTGTCCACATTAAATTTCATCTGCCATTTGGATGCCCAATCTTCCAGTCTTGCAAAGTCCTCCTGTAATGTATCACAATCTGCTTGTGATTTAACTATTCTGAATAATTTTGTATCATCCGCAAATTTGATAACCTCACTCGTCATATTCCTTTCCAGATCATTTATATATAAATTGAAAAGCACCAGTCCAAGTACAGATCCCTGAGGCACTCCACTGTTTACCCTTTTCCACTGAGAAAATTGACCATTTAATCCTACTCTCTGTTTCCTGTCTCTTAACCAGTTTGTAATCCACGAAAGGACATCGCCTCCTATCCCATGACTTTTTAGTTTTCTTAGAAGCCTCTCATGAGGGACTTTGTCAAACGCCTTCTGAAAATCCAAATACACTACGTTTTCTTCTGGGGCTGCGCAGGCAAGAAGAAGGAGGAGCATCAGCCACGTGCAGAATATGAGCAGCGTTTATAAGAAGACGTTTGGATGCGACCTTTTTCTTCGGGCCGTGGTGACATGAGCTCCACCACGGTCCTGCCGATCTTCCTGCTGTGTGTGTCCGGCACACAGCACAGCACAGTGGTAGTTCACTGCTCAGCCACCAGTGGGATGAGGTCCACCAGCGGCCGCATTGGCTCCTTCTGACCTCCCCTCGGTATACCACTGCTCGGCATCCCCTAATGCTTGGCGCCCTAGGTCCAGACCTAGTTCGCCTAGTGCTTCCACCGGCCCTGGTTAACTCCTAACATGAAACCTAACATTGTGTTACTACAGCATGAGTTATTTTAACCTATATGCATCACCTTGCACATATCCACATTAAATTTCATCTGCCATTTGGAAGCTAATCTTACAGTCTCACAAGTTTCTCCTGCAATTTAGCACTATCTGCTTGTGATTTTACTACTCTGAATAATTTTGTGTCATCTACAAATTTGATCACCTCACTCATCATTCCATTTTCCAGATCATTTATAAATATATTATAAAGCACTGGTCCAAGTACAGATCGCTAAGTCACTCCACTGTTTACCTCTCTCCACTGACCATGTAATCCTTTTCTCTGTTTCCTGTCTTTTTACCCAGTTTGCAGTCCACAGAAATACATTGCCTCCTATTCCTTGACTTTTTTAATTTTCTTAGAAACCTCTCATGGGAGACTTTCTCAAACACCTTCTGAAAATCCAAATAGACAACATCTACCAGCTTATCATTAACTCCTTCAAACAAATGTAGATTTGTGAAGCAAGATTTACCTTGGTTAAATCCATGCTGGCTGTGTCCCATCAAACCATGTCTATCTATATGTTCTGTGATTTTGTTTTGTAGAATAGTTTCCATGATTTTCCCAGCACTGAAGTCAGGCTCTCTGATCTATAGTTTCCCGGATTACCCCTGGAGCCTTTTTTAAAAATCGGGGTTAAATTGTCCACCTTCCAGTCTTCAAGTACAATGGACAATTTTAATGGTAATTTACAAATTACTAGTAATAGATCTGAAATTTCAGTTTTCAGTTCTTTCAGAACACTAGAGTGTATATCATCTGGTCCGGGCAATTTGCTACTCTTCAGTTTGTCAATCTGATCTACTAGATTTTTTAGGTTCACTGTGATTTGATTCAGTTCATCGAATCATCACCCTTGAAAACAACCTCTGGAACTGGTATCTCCCCAACATCTTAATTTGTAAACACTGAAGCAAAGAATTCATTTAATCTTTCCGGGATGGCCTTATCTTCCCTAGGTACTTCTTTAACCCCTTGATCATCTAACTGTCCAACCAACTCCCTCATAGGTTTCCTGCTTTGTATATTTATTTTTAAAGTTTTTATTATGAGTTTTTGCCTCTACAGCCTACTTCTTTTCAAATTCTCTCTTAGCCTGTCTTATAAGTGTTTTATATTTAACTTGCCAATGCTTATGCTTTTTCCTATTTTCTTCAGATGAATCCTTCTTCCAAATATTGAAGGAAGCTTTCGTTGGCTAAAATAACCTCTTTCACTTCACCTTTTAACCAAGCCAGCAGATGTTTTCCTTACTTCCATCTTTCTTAATGGGTGGAATATATCTGGACTGCACTTCTAAGATAGTATTTTTAAACAAGGTCCATACCTGTTGTATACTCTTAACCTTTGTGGCTGCACTTTTCAGTTTTTTTTCTATCTTCTTCATTTTATCAAAGTCTCCATTCTGAAAGTTTAGTGCTAGAGCTGTAGATTAACTTATTGTCCCCCTTACAGTCATTAATTCCAATTGGATCATGTTTTGCTCACTATTGCCAAGTGGCCCCCACCACTTTTACCTCTCACTAAAGCATGCGTTCCACTAAGAATTAGATCTAAAATAGCTCCCTCTCTATTTGGTTCCTGAACCAATTGCTCCATGAAGCAGTCTGTTATGAATTGGTATGAATGTGAACCCTGGACTGTAGTGAGAGATGTTCCCACCCACAGGGAGGAGCCCTGTGGGGACTCACGTCAGCATGCGTGGCCTCAGCGATGCCGAACATAGCTGAGTAGTAGACTTTATTGGCAGGAAGAAAGACAAGCCTGCAGAGCGGGAAATGAGTACAGTTCCAGGCAGTAGGGTAAACCCACTAGTATAGATCCGGTAGTGGCCCACAGAGCGGGCTACGCCAGGAAGTTCCTACGAGAAGATGGTATACCTCAATAGTGCAAATCCGGTAGTGGCCCGCAGAGCAGGGTACGCCGAGGAGTCTGTGCTGTAGTTGAAGACTGAGGTGCAGGAGTCCCGAGGAACAGGCAGATGGTGATGCTGAACCCAGCAGAACCAGAATGCTGGAAAGGACCTCGGCAGAGGGAATGGTAGTGGCCCAAGGCACGGGGTACACCATAGGGAATCCCAGCGAGCAGATGTAGAAACTCTGTAGGTGGTACTCACAGAGAGGAGTCTTGAAGTAGAGTTAAGAAGATACTCCAAGCAGGCGGGCCCTCCGAGGAGTGGATAGCCAGGACGCAGGGAGGCCCCCGAGGAACAGGTACCTAGAGCGAACAGTGCCAGTGGTAGCAGGAGTGAAGTCAGAGACGAACTCCAAGAAGCAGAGATCAGCAGGAAAGAAGTCCAACGAATTCCATACGAGTCCTTGCTAACTCGTTGGACGTAAGGGCTGGATGGCTTAAGTATCATAACGGGATGATGTCGTGCGGAGGGGACGCCCCCAAGGTTCCCGCCATGACGTGTACAAGAAGGCCCCATGCACGCGCGCGCCTAAGTAACTCCGGATCCAAGATGGTGGTTAGCAGTGCCCATGCCATCCCGAGGATGCCGGAGAGGTTGGCGTTTGCTGGCGGAGGCCGCCACATGTCCAAGGATTGCCAGTGCAAGGAAAAAAAGAGGTGAGCATGAGAGATCGCAGCCGTCTGCGACCGACGGGCGCAACAGTACCCCCCCTTCTTAGGGCCCCTCCCGGGGGTTTCGGTTTCCTGGAGTGAGCCAAGTGGAACTGACAAATCAAATCCTTGTCCAGGATATTACATGCAGGCTCCCAACTGTTCTCCTCCGGTCCAAAACCTTCCCAGGATATGAGGTACTCCCAACGTCTTCCGTGTTTCCGCACATCGAGGATGTCATCAACCTGATAGGTAATGTCCTCTTCCGCAAATTGCGGGTCAGGTGTTCTCTTC
Source organism: Rhinatrema bivittatum (assembly GCF_901001135.1). Lineage (NCBI taxonomy): Eukaryota > Metazoa > Chordata > Amphibia > Gymnophiona > Rhinatrematidae > Rhinatrema > Rhinatrema bivittatum. The sequence continues at coordinate 120,507,425 of NC_042619.1, forward strand.
GAGAAGTCTGATAATATGAGCGGCTTCAGAAGAGAAATGTGGAAAGCGTTATGGATGCGCAGAGATGATGGTAACTGCAAGCTGTAGGTAACTGGCTCCAGGCGGCGGAGAATGGAGAAAGGCCCAATGTAGCGAGGTGCAAATCGAGCAGATGGCAGCTTGAGGCGGATGAAATGGGTAGAGAGCCATACCTTGTCCCCAGGTTGAAGCTGCGGAGCTGTTCTGTGATGAGCATAATAGAATTTCTTGGCCTGTTGTCCTGCCTTTTGAAGAAGGCCTTTGGTGTGCTCCCAAAGTTGGTGAAGTTCTTATGCCGAAGCCTGGGCTGCAGATGATGATTCAGACAAAGGTATCAGTAGAGGAGGCAACGGCTGATGTACATAGACAAGTTGAAATGGTGATAATCCAGTGGATGCTGATGAATGCGAATTCAGCGTGAACTCAGCCCAGGGAAGCAATTCGGACCAATCACTTTGTCTAGAGTTGAGGTATGAGCGGAGAAACTGTTTAAGTGTGCAGTTCGTCCTTTCAGTTTGTCCGTTAGCTTGCGAATGATAAGCTACATCAGATCAAGTGAGATATTGAACTTTTTGCAGAGGGATCTCCAGAATTTAGCTGTGAACTGCACATCTCGGTCAGAGAGGTTATGCTTGAGCATGCTGTAGTGTGCAGGCGAAAGATGTGTCTTATAAACAGCTTGGTCAGTTCTCGGGCTGATGGTAACCCAGGTAATGCCACAAAATGCGCCATTTTGGAAAAGCAATCTACTGTGACCCAAATAGTGTTGTTGCTATTAGACACAGGTAAGTCTACGATGAAGTCCGTCGCGATGTGGGTCTAGGGTTCACTCAATGCTGGTAGAGACTGCAGAAGTCCCTAAGGCCGACCAGAGGCTTCTGTCTTGCGCAGGTGGTGCAAGATTCCACATAAGTCCGTACATCTTCTTTCATGGATGGCCACCAATAGTATCTCTGCAGGGTAGCCAACGTACGAGATTGACCAGGGTAACCTGTAAGCAGATAGTCATGGGCCCACTTGAGAATCTTCTTCCTAAGGGTCTTAGGAACCACCGTCTTCACGGCTGGGACTGAGTGTGTAGCGTCGAGAATAACCTTGGCAGGGTCTATTATATGGCGTGCTGTATCCGGAACATCTTCCGTGGAGAAGGAACGTGAGAGAGCATCTGCATGGGTGTTCTTATCAGCAGGACGGTACTTTAGCAGGAAATCAAACTGATTGAAAAATAAGGACCAGTGGGCCTGTCTGTGGTGCAATCGTTGTGCATGACACAAGTATTGTAAATTTTTATGGTTGGTGAAGACCGTTATCTGATGTTCAGCCCCCTCGAGCCATGGGCGCCATTCCTCAAATGCCAATTTGATGGGCAACAACTCCTTATCTCCTATGCCAAAATTTCGCTCGGCAGGAGTGAAGCGCCGGGAGAAAAAGGAGCAGGGATGGAGTGTATGGGTGTCAGTATGTTGGCTGAGGACAGCACCAACTCCGACATCTGAGGCATCCACCTCAACAATGAAGGGTCGTCGAGGGTCCGGGTGGCGAAGACATGGCTCTCGAAGGAATGCCTTCTTGAGTTCCTGGAAGTAAGAGGCGCAGTCAAGGTAGAGTAGTGATGAATGAAGGTTCGGTAATAGTTGGTGAAACCGAGGAAACATTGCAGAGCCTTAAGACCAGTGGGTTGGGGCCAGTCCTGGTTACTCTTGGTCTTTTGTGGATCCATTTGGAACCCCTGGCTGGACACCACGTAGCCTAAGAAAGGAACGTACTCTTGATGGAAAGAGCACTTCTCTAATTTGGTGTACAGGCGGTTATCCCTCAGCCTCTGTAGGACTCTGGTGACGTCCACTTGACTCCGTAGATCTTGAGAGAAGACCAATATGTCATTTAAATACACCACTACACACTGGTACAGCATGTCTCGTAGAATTTCATTCATCATATTTTGGAATACGGCAGGAGCGTTACATAGGCCAAAAGGCATGACCAAATACTCGAAGTGGCCATCGCGAGTATTAAATGCTATCTTCCATTCGTCTACCTGATGTATGCGGACTAAATTGTATGCCCCTCTGAGGTCCAACTTCGTGAATATCTTGGCTCCTTCGAGCCTATCGAAAAGCTCAGAGATTAATGGCAAGGGGTAGCGGTCCTTTATGGTGATCTAGTTTAATCCGCGATAGTCTATACATGGGCGAAGGGATCCATCCTTCTTACCCACAAAAAAGAATCCGACTCCAGCAGATGACTTGGAAGGCCAGATAAATCCCTTCTCTAAATTTTCTTGAATGTAGGCCGACATGGCCTTGGTCTCAAAGAAAGTGGGTACACCCTTCCCCTGGGAGTCTCGGAATTAGGCTTCAAATTGATGGCACAGTCAAAACACCGATGAGGTGGTAAGGTGTCTGCCGCCTTCTTGAAAAAGACGTCTTGAAATGACGAATACTGTGGAGGTAGGCCAAGAAGGGAAGTGGTAGCTGCCATGCAAGGTATAGGAGTTACCTTCTTCAGGCATTTCTCATGGCAGGCCGCTCCCCACTGTGATAGCTCCATGGTACTCCAGTCGAATTTGGGTGTGTGCATCTGTAGCCATTGTAACCTGAGTACCACCGGATGTATGGCCTTATCCAGGACCAAGAAGGAGATGGTCTCAGAGTGAAGGGATCAGGTTTGTTACTGTAATGAAAAAGGAGGCAGGCCACACAGTCTCTTAAAGCACTGTGTCCATAATTCATTTCATCTACCTTCTCTGCAAGTTCATGTTTGTTGTTAGCTAATATATTTTAGTTTTTATGCTTTTACTATTTATTTTAAAATTGAAGATGTATTGATTAATTGATGTTTTTGTTTTACTTGAAATCTATGTGTTATGATACTGTATAATTATGCTATATTCAACCTAGAAGAGAAACTGTGGTAATTGGGCGAAATAGAAATTTCTATAATTCATCAGCTGCATTTTTGGGTTCTGCATAATTCCTCATTTAGTCAGGAATGTCTCTGTACTATCATCAGGTCCTTCTGTCATGGTAGTTGCTTTGATTTGTAGCTCATAGAAGTTCATCTTCAGCCAACAGATTTGAACCTGAAAAGCACTGGATGTAGTATATAATACCACAAATCTTTCCAAATGTCACACTTTCCCTCACTTGATACCAAAGGCAGTTGACGGGAGGTGGCACAGTAGATAAATACAAATAATGATAATAATAGATGAAATGTAAATAGATAATGAATGGTGAAATTTAATGAAAATCTAAATGAACAATATTAATAAATTCAAATAATAAATGAAAATCTAAATTAGTAGAAATATTTCCTATCAATGTAATATTCAGATCTTCTCAAATGCGACCACAATGTCACACAACTTAACAAGAATCATACTGTTAATTGATAACATTGATTATCCCTAATTACTTTATTAGTTATCCACAGTTTATCTCATTAGTTCCTTGTAATACCTACCTTCTCTATTAATATTTCATTCACTATTATGTAGATTGATATCTATATTATCACTTTAAATTTCAATTAATTTTAATTAATTAGTTTGCTTAGATTTAGATAATTTAGATTTTCATTTATTTGGATTTATTAATATTGTTAATTTAGATTTTCATTAGATTCAATTATTTACTATTTACATTTTATTTGTCATTTTCCTTTGTGTTAGACGCTCCGGCTCCGGGACCACCGTCGGGACCCGTGCAGCAGCGGGGAGACACCTCCACCGCACACGTCGGGCCTCCTCTGCTCTCGCAGCTCCTGCCGCCGAACCTGCGCCGTACTCCGTGGCAAGAGGGAAGGCCCTGATTCCCTCTTTGCAGCACCAGGCCACAGCCCAACGTACCAGCAGCCTGGCTGGGCCCTTCCTAGGTGCGCGGCCGTGTCCCTTGAGGATTCTTAAAAGGCCAGCCACTACTACTGCAGCCCAGCCCTCTGAATGACGTCAGGAGCCTGTGACTATTTCTAGGAGCCTCCTCTTCCTGTTCCTTGTCTTGGCAACGAGTCTGCTTCGCCTCTGTGGAGTTCTCCGTGCTTCGTTGTGCCTTCGTTCCTGTTCCTGCCTTCCGAGACCTGTTCCTGCTCCGGTTCCTTCTCCCATTCTTGGTTCCTGTGGACAGATCTTCTGGCTTCGACCTTGGACTGGCTATCGGTGACCCTCTGGCTTCTGATCTTGGACTGGCTATCTGTGATCCTTCCAGCTGTTATCCAACCATCTTCACAGGGGTCCACCTAAGACCAGTCGGCCCCCGGCACCCAAAGGCTCAACCCACGGGGAACGGGGTTGGTATTGGTGAAGCTCCAGCCGGCCCCTGCACCAGCTCGGCCTTGCCTCCCGATGGTGAGGACCTGCATGGATTTGCCCTCTCCGGTAGCGCCAACTCTCCCTCAGGCAAGGGGTCCACATTTTCGCCCAATACCCCACACTTTGCATATATCTTATGTGAAACTTCGCTTACATCAACTGCCTGCTCAATGTCAACAGAGAAAATGTGTAACATTCGGACAGATTTGTGGTATTTAATACCGCATCTAGAGGTTAGCTTAGCTTTAAAGTTCAAAATCTATTGGTTTAAGACAGTCATCTGTGACTTCTGTTACAACTCATACTAACTACTGAAACAATAAGGATAGAAGCTGGAAACTGTAGAATGTGCTGATACCAGTGAAGAGCAATTGTGAACAACATCTGAACTGTAGGATGTGCAAGATGTGCAGGCCTCCAAGGACTTCAAAAGACCTTTGCTTGTTATTCACTATCCAGCAACTTGCTAAATATACAAAAATAGCACAGCAACTCCAACAACAAGACCAAATGGAAAAGTTCCAAGAAGTAGCCCAGGGTACATCCTTCTCATCTATATGTCACCTGTAACTAGGAAAAAATCTCAAAAAATTACAGCATTCAAGCCCATCTTTTCATCACCTGTGACTGATATACAAACTGCACATGATATAATTATGACCTAGATCAGGAGGCTACAGAGATATTATCACAAAGGTAACCTGATTTCCTAGCGTAAGACTAGTCTACATCTCCCTACCTTCATCTTTATTTTCAAGACTCAAGCATGGCCTACCTGAACCTCAAGGTGAGCATTATCTGTAGAAATAATCAGTGAATCTGCCTGTTTGCATATAACCTTTAAGAGATCCTTTGTGAATGCACCTAACTAAATTGCTATAAACAAATATGGCCTCAATATTGAAAGCTGAATGGCTATGTAAGTTTGCTGGATAAGAATTATCCAGCAAACTTACAAGGGATATTCAGCAGCATGGCTATGCTATTGAATATCTCTGCCAAAATCACCACTTAGCTGGATAAGTTATATCCAGCTAAGTTAGACCTGCTGTATGGCAGGTCTGACTTATCCAATTAATTTAATCGGATAAGTCTGAATATTGGCACTTATCAAGTTAACCGGATAAGTTGCCCCACCCCAATCCACCCATTGTCCACCCCAAATATATCTGGCTATCTACTTAGCTGGATAAATACTTATCTGGCTAAGTGACAACCGCTGAACATATTCAGTGGCTGCCTTTTAGTAGGATAAGTCACTACTTATTATTACTACCAGCAAAATTACCATTTATAAAGCTAATTCCTACTTCTTTCGAACTACAATATCATTGGAAAAGTTGTGTTCTCTGTCCAGATTTGCTGGCAGTCTGGCAGAAACCCACATGTCTGGACTTGGTGTAGCATGATGACTGTTAGGATTTGTGCATTTGTGGGCCCTTGGCTCAAGGTGAGAGATAGTACCGGCCACGGGGAGGAGCCCCACTGAGCTTCACCGTCGGGAGGCGAGGTCTGGCTGTCGGATACATAACTGAGCAGTAGCTGGAGAAGGAGGTGAGAGAGAGTAGACAGGGTCCGGATGGAGCTAGTATAGATGATCCCCAGGGGTGGAGCCACGGGAGCGTCAGCACAGGCAGCTGACATCAGTGAAACAGCTCAGGATGCCCTAGAGTCTCTCTTAAGTATGAAGTAGGTGCTGACCCATGGAGCGGGGAGTGCCGGAAAGTCACACAGTCACAGTGGTGCCGCAAGGCCGCACAGCGGGGTACACCAATGAGGGTTCCTCTGAGAGATATCACGGCAATGGTCCGCAGAGCGGAGTACACCGATGAGAGGTTGGTGCGTTTGTGCCTATTCTCGCCCTCGCTCCATCCTCTCTACCTTTGTGGCAACTCTCTTCGGCTCAGATGGACAGATGCTGTCGCGGCTTCTCTCTGCCTCTTGGTCCCGGTGTCCCCGGGCTGGCTTGACGCTACGGATCCACCGTGTTCCTGATGACGAAAGGGCGCGCACACACTCCAGACTTTGTACCAGCAAGGGTGCGAACCTCGGGGGCGTCCCCCCGTACCAACATCATCCGTTTTCAATTTAAAAGGTCTTTGTTTGCTAACTACAAACGAGTTAGCAAGGAACTCCAACGGGACTTGCTTTGGCAGTCCACGCTACTTGCAACCACGCTCCGAGTCAGCAAGGGGAATTCTTCTCCACTGCTCGGCCTTTTCAAACTACCAGGAGTACCCGCTCCTCGGGGGCTCCGCTCTCTCTATTCTTGATTTCAGATTGTTGGATGGGATCCGGTACTCGCTCCTCGAGGGCCTACGTTCCTGAAGACTCAGAAGACTCCTATGCCTGGAGGCGATCGCAGACATGAACACAGTGAGTCCTATTACAGACAGGAACTGGTACTCGCTCCATGAGGGTCATTGCTCCTAATCGCTAAGGCTCTCTTCAGTCTAAGACATTATCGCAGGTACGGAGATCGTGAGTTACCATTGCAGATTGCGGATAGGAATCGGTACACGCTCCACAAGGGCCTATGTTCCTAATTCCTTTCTCATGCTCTCTTCTTCCTCAGAAGATCTCGCACACCTATATCTTATGGATTCTTATTACAGATTAACAGATAGGAACCGGTACTCGCTCCACGAGGGCCTACATTCCTAAATCTCTCCTAGCCTCTCTTCTATTCCAGAAGCCATCCCATACACAGTTATTGTGAGTTCTATTTCAGACTGCTTACAAGAACCAGTACTCGCCTGAGGCTCCTGTTCCTGAATACTGAAGACTCTCTGTTGCATATAGATGGCACTACAGAGATCTACTATTGTGAGTGTATCATCTATCATTGGTTATGCCCAGCATACCCTGTATACTCACTACCTATAGTCTCTCCTTACAGCTCAACAACTCAGAGATCGTAGTTCCAGTATCAGAGGGACTTCAGCCCTGCCGAGCATATCAACTCACTACTGCCACCTCTGGTGGTTCTACTTCCAGTCTAATAAAGAACTATCTATGTTTGTCTCAATACTCCAGCTGAGCCGGTGGTCCCTCTCAGGATCTCCACTTGAGGGTGCTGTCAACTGCCATCGGCCAGGGATTCACTATTTCTACCAAGTGTTATTCCTACACTAATAAGAGCGGTGTCATCATCTACCACTCTGTGGAAGCCAACCCACATCAGACCATCACTCCTCTCTCTGCGGAAGCTGATCCATATCAGATAGCTATCCCCCTGTGGGAATCATACAGGTTGCTGGTTCATGAAGTTAGGATTGGGGCACATTTAAAACTAATCGGAGAAAGTTCTTTTTTACTCAACGCACAATTAAACTCTGGAATTTGTTGCCAGAGGATGTGGTTAGTGCAGTTAGTATAGCTGTGTTTAAAAAAGGACTGGATAAGTTCTTGGAGGAGAAGTCCATTACCTGCTATCAAGTTCACTTAGAGAATAGCCACTGCCATTAGCAATGGTAACATGGAATAGACTTAGTTTTTGGGTACTTGCCAAGTTCTTATGGCCTGGATTGGCCACTGTTGGAAACAGGATGCTGGGCTTGATGGACCCTTGGTCTGACCCAGTATGGCATTTTCTTATGTTCTTACGTTCTTATGTTCTTATCTTCTACCGGAACAAAGCATAACAGTTGCTACTCCTTCCCTCTGGAAGAGCAGAGCACTAACAGATTGCTACTCCTTCGTAAGATTCGTACAGAGTGCTACTTCGCCCCTTGGCGGGATGATCACTTATGGCTTGTTAACTCCTCCTTCTACAGAAGTATCCAGCATCCAGATTCATAACAGATTACTAACTCCTCCCCTTTGGGGGAGCAGATCTATAACAGATTGCTAACTCCTCCCTTCTGGGGAGCTGGTCTCTAGCAGAGGTCCTCTGTAGAGATATCACGGCAATGTTCCGCAGAGCGGGTACTCACTGAAGAAGGATTTCCAGTAGAAGGCAGAAGTCCGAGGCACAGGGCCCTCCGAGGAGCGGATAGCCAGAGATGAAGGAAAGACTCCCGAGGAGCGGGTACCCAAGGAGTCTCACGCCAAGGAAGCAGGAACTGGAAGGAGATGTCCGTAGTGGTAGCAACGGATTCAGCAATGAGGAAACTCATTGCCAAGTCATTGAAGGTCAGGGCCAGCGAATTTAAGAGTCCAAGATAGATGATGTCATCTGGAGGGGACACCCCCGTGGTTCCCGCCATGACATGTTTAAGGCTGGCCCAGGAGCGCATGCGCATGCCTAAGGAACTCTGAGGTTAAGATGGTGATCGGCAGCATCCTCGCCGTCCAAGGAGGTCCGGGAATGGAGGCAGGAAGGCCGGAGATAACTGGCGGAGGCCACGAGTCTACCCAAAGGAGACAGAGCAGTGAGACAAGAGGTGAGCAACAGCGGTCGCAGTTGTCTGCGACCGGGCGTAACAGTACCCCCCTTCTTAGGGACCCCCCCCCCCCCCCCGGGGGTTTGGGCTTTTTTGGGTGAGAGGCATGGAACTGCTTGATTAGTTCTTTGTCAAGAATATTGACTGCCGGCTCCCAGCTGTTCTCTTCGGGCCCAAATCCTTCCCATGAGAGCAGATATTCCCATTGCTTCCCACGCTTCCTTACGACCAGGATGATATGTACTGATGATACGTACTGATACGTACCTGATACGTAACGTCCTCCTCCGACGCCAAAGGTTGGGGCTCAGGCGGCCTCTTGGAGAACTCAGACAAGATGAGAGGTTTGAGAAGTGAGATGTGGAAGGCTTTGTGAATCTTGAGCGATGAGGGCAGGCGGAGACTGTAACTGGGCCTAGCCGGCGGAGTACGGGGAAAGGCCCGATGTATCTGGGAGCAAAGCGGGCTGAAGGCAGATTCAGGCGAATGAAGCGAGTACTAAGCCACACCTTGTTTCCAGGGTTAAATTGTGGGGCTTACCGATGATGGGCATCATAAAACTTCTTCGACTTCTGGGCAGCTTACTGTAGAAGTTGTTTGGTATGATCCCAAAGTTGATGCAACTCCTGTGCAGAAGCCTGTGCCACAGGGAAGACACAGACAGAAGTAATGGAAGAAGAGGCAGCGGCTGGCGTCCGTATACCACTTGGAAGGGTGAAGACCTGGTGGATGCAGACTGGTGGGAGTTTAAGGCAAACTCGGCCCAAGGTAACAAGTCGGACCAGTTATTCTGCCGAGAGTTTACGTACGCATGGAAAAATTGCTTCAGAGTTCAGTTCGTTCTCTCTGTCTGACCATTGGCCTGCGGGTGGTAGGCCGATGTGAGATCCAAGGTAATGTCGAACTTCTTACATAAGGATCTCCAAAACCTGGCCATATATTGTACTCCTCGGTCTGAAAGTATGTGTCTTGGGAGTCATTCAAAAATTGGAAGAAGGATCCAACAGAAGAAAATAGGATAATACATTTATCTTGCCAATGTTTATGCAAGACATTGATAAGACAGGCTAAGAGAGAATTTGAAAAAAAGTTGGCCGTAGAGGCAAAAACTCACAGTAAAAACTTTAAAAAATATATCCGAAGCAGAAAGCCTGTGAGGGAGTCAGATGGACATTAGATGATCGAGGGGTTAAAGGGGCACTTACAGAAGATAAGGCCATCGTGGAAAGATTAAATGGTTTCTTTTCTTCGGTGTTTACTGAAGAGGATGTTGGGGAGGTACCCGTACTGGAGAAGGTTTTCATGGATAATGATTCAGATAGACTGAACCAAATCATGGTGAACCTAGAAGATGTGATAGACCTGATTAACAAACTTAAGAGTAGTAAATCACCTGGACCGGATGGTATACACCCCAGAGTTCTGAAGGAACTAAAAAATGAAATTTCAGATCTATTAGTAAAAATTTGTAACCTGTCATTAAAATCATCCATTGTACCTGAAGACTGGAGGATAGCTAATGTAACCCCAATATTTAAAAAAGGCTCCAGGGGTGATCTGGGAAACTACAGACCGGTTAGCCAGGAAAAATAGTGGAAAGTAGAGGAAAGACATGAAGCAAAAAATTGGTTAAGATGTCCAGGAACTAAGGTGAAAAGGTTCTCTGGGTAAAAATCAAGGTCAAAAAATGTCCAAAAAACTGGAGCTCATCACAGGCTCAGCTCACCGAGCTCATGGCCTTTGGATACTGTTGCGAGCATGGAGGCGCGGTCACTTCTGACAAGAGATGTGAGCCCTTGGATTGCCATGCCACTCAGGGAGGAGCCCCGAGAGCACAGTGAGAGGTGAGCCAATGCAAGCACGGGCAAACAAGATACAGAAGAAGGTTGAAGCGAAGACAAGGAGACTGAAGGTCTGACCCTCTACCAGACCTGGATGCCCCAAGAAGACCAGCAAAGCAATGTTGGTCAACGGACAGTCTTCCGACCATTCCAAGCCCTTTAGGACCTGCCGCTGGGTAACAGCAATAGGTGGCAGACCGGACAGAGGACGAGGGCAGACGGAGGCCTTAGACGAAGACATGGGCGAAGACTCTTGGACGAAGACTCTTGGACAAAGGTTCAAAAGCGGGAGCTGAGTTGAGACTGCGACACAGCGCGCCCTACACAGCCCACCTGCGGGGCTGGTCACTGACCACACTGCGACCGACATAGTCAGGAGCTAGGTTCAGTAGACAACAAGTCAAGAGCAAGAGCTAAGTTGAGACTGCAACGCAGCACGCTCTACATAGCCCACCCACAGGGCTAGTCGCAGACCATGCTGGAACCGACGTAGTCTCTAGACGGAGGACGAGACCAGGACATCAGGAACATGAAGGCATCTGAAGGTACGGACGAAGGAACATCGGACATCAGGAACATGAAGACATCTGGAGGTACGGATGAAGAGACATCGGACATAATGAACATAAAGACGGAGCCGTCAAAGCAGAAGAAGAACACGGAGGACCTGGACCGAAGATGAAGACGCAGACAACTATGAAGCTCGATCCGAAGGCACTGGATGAAGGCAGGCAGGGCCCTTATATAGGGCTGAAGCAGGAAACAGTCATCAGGTGGAGCCCAGGGCATATCCGGCCAGGGGCCCTTTAAATGTAAAGAAGAGGTGCGCACTGGCGCCTAGAGGCAGGCAGGAAACAGAAGGTAGCACCATGGACAGTGGTAACCTGCATGCAGGAGCAGACAGAAGGATCACATCAGAGTGGCAGTGGCCTCCCACTGCCGCTCAGGAGGGACTTCGGCGGCGGCTCCTCACTACTAAGGCACACTGATTCGCGGTTCCCTGTCGTGAGTGAAGGCCCCGACTGCGGTGGTCCGGGTCACAGGAGTGCGATAGAAGCGGCGGCCTCCAAGCTGCTTGGGAGGTCGGCAGTGCGGCGTTCCGGCCGTGCCAGCAAGAACGGCCTCCTGGCCGTATTGGGGAGCGTCAGACGGCCGCCAGCTGGAACGGAGCAGCACAGCAAAACGTAAATGGGTGGAGAGGCCTGCCCGTGGCATGGGCTCCGCGGGCAGGAATCGTAACAGCTTCTCCTTTGAGGATAGGTGACTATGGCCCATTTTCATAGGCTCCTCTTCCTCGATGCTTTGTGTGGAAGTGAGCTGGGTCAATGGCATTGGGTGAATTTGTGGCGCTCCTGACACCATCCTCTTGGATCCTCTGGCCTCTTGCGAGCGTTCACGAAGACGACGGTCAATGAGAGAGTCCAGGGGTTCAGGAAGCTCTCGTGCTGCTAGCTCGTGTTTGATATGCGGGCTTAAACTTTCAAAGAATATAGCATGTAGGTAGCCCGAATCCCAGTGAAGTTCAGATGACAGAGTTCTAAACTCGATGACATAGTCAGTCAGGGATTTGGAACCTTGTTGCAGATGAAGGAGTGTGGACCCGGAGATGGCCTTTCGACCTGGATCATCAAAGACAGCGTGGAATAGGGCGAGGAATCCAGACAGATCATGGAGGATCGGGTTTGCTCGCTCCCAGGCATAGGCATAGGCAATGTAGACATTGCCTACATTGCCTATGCCAAAACTGGGCACAAGCCTCATGCCTCACTTTAGTGTCACCTTGCTCTGACATTGTCTCGCTCTCCTTGACAACTTTTTGTAAGAGAAATACAAAGTAGATTAATACTTGCCAGTAAAAGTTAACTTCTCTGTATCTGCTGCAATATCCTTTGCAGCAGTTGCTGTTTGAATTTACCATATTTTTCGCTCCATAAGACGCACCTGACCATAAGATGCACCTGACCATAAGACGCACCTAGGATTCAGAGGGGGCAAAGGGCTGTCAGCTGCCAGTAATCAAAATGGCGCCGACGGCCCTTTGCCCTTACTATGTCACAAGGGCTACCACTGCCATTGGTCGGCCCCAGTGACATAGTAAGGGCAAAGGGCCGTCGGCGCCATTTTGATTACTGGCAGCTGACAGCCCTTTGCCCTTACTATGTCACAGGGGCTACCGCTGCCATTGGTCGGCCCCAGTGACATAGTAAGGGCAAAGGGCCGTCTGCGCCATTTTGATTACTGGCAGCCGACGGCCCAAGCCCAGGAGATCGCTCCCGGACCGCTCCTGGACCCCCGCTGGACCACCAGGGAATTTTGGAAGGTCTTGGGGGGGTCAGGAGGTTGGGGGGTTGTAGTAAATTAAGTTGGCAGGTCTTGGGGGAGTTTGTTAGATTTTTAGTTTTTTTTTTATATTCGCTCCATAAGATGCACATACATTTCCCCCCCACTTTTGGGGGAAAAAAAGTGCATCTTATGGAGCGAAAAATACGGTATGTCTATCACTGCATTGACAGCAGCCCTAGTCATGGGATTCAGGAAGGGTAGAGGTCTGCCGCTACTCCTAAGCACTGATTTAGTCCCAGTCCCATGTCACTCCCCAACTCTGGCAAAACTCCAAGAATTACACAGAGGTGCCACTTCTCGCCCTTGGTCCCAGCTTCAACAGCAAGCCTCACAGTGAAGTAAGTTAAACATAGAAAGATAGAAATGATGACAGAAAAGGACCAAATTGTCCATCCAGTCTGCCCAGCAAGCTTATGGTAGTATCTTCTGTGCCATGCAGGTTATCCCCATGCTAATCATTTTCCTAAACCATAAAAGTCAGGGCCCTTGTTGGTTACTGAAACATAGAAATAACAGCAGAAATGGACCAAACGGTTCATCCAGTCTGCCCAGCAAGCTTATGGTAGCATCAGCCACACCATTCAGGTCTCCCCTATAATGGTAGCATCAGGGGATAGTATCTGCTGTGCCATACAAGTTACCCCCATACTGAGTTTCCCAAACCATTAAAGTCAGGGTCCTTGTTGGTTGCTGTCTGAGTCCAATTCCCTATTATCTCTTATCTCTTGCCATTGAAGCAGAGAGCAATGTTGGAGTTACATTACAAGTATGTATTATTAATTAAGGGTAGTAACAGTCACATCAGAAAGTTACCCCCATGCTTATTTGATTTCCTAGACCGTAAAATTCAATGTCTTTGTTGGTTGCTGTCTGAAACTAATTCCCCTTTTCCTCTTTTCCCCCTGCTGTTAAAGCAGAGAGCAATAATGAGTTCCATCAACAGTATGAGGCTTATTGGTTAAGGGTAGTAACTGCCACACCAGCAAGTTACCCCCATGTGCTCTTTTCCTCATTTCCATCCTCTAACCTTTAGGGATCCACAATGTATATCCCATGCCCCTTTGAAATCTTTCACTGTTTTTGTTTTCACCACCTCCTCCGGAAGGGCATTCCAGGCATCCACCACCCTCTCCGTGAAGAAATATTTCCTAATGTTGGTTCTGAGTTGTCCTCCCTGAAGTTTCATTTCATGACTCTTAGGTCTACTGATTTCTTTCCAACAGAAAAGGTTTGATGATTGTGCATCATTAAAACCTTTCAGGTATCTGAAGGTCTGCATCATATCTCCCCTGCACCTTCTTTCTTCCAGGTATACATATTCAGATCCTTCAGCCTCTCCTCATAGGTCTTCTGATACATACCCCACACCATTTTGGTCGCTCTTCTCTGGACCGCTTCCATCCTGTCTTTATCACCTTCAGATACGGACTCCAGAACTGAACATAGTACTCTGAGTGAGGCCTCACCAAAGATCTGTACAAGGGCATTATCACCTCTCTCTATGCAGCTCAGCATTCTTCTGGCTTTAGCTATCACCTTGTCAAATTGTTTCGCCATTTTCAGATCTCCAGACACTATTACCCCAAGATCTCTCTCCTGGTTTGTGCACATCAGTCTTACATCCCACATCACATACTGCTCTTTTGGATTGTCACACCCCAGATGCATGACTCTGCACTTCTTGGTATTGAATCCCAGCTGCCAAATATTTGACTACTCTTCTAACATTCTTAAATCAATTTTCATTCTCTTTACTCCTTCAGGCGTGTCCATTCTATTGCAGATCTTAGTATCATCCGCAAATAGGTAAATTTTACCTTCTATCCCTTCCGCAATGCCACTCAAAAAATATTGAACAGAACCGGTCCCAACACCGATCCCTGTGGCACTCCACTTAACACAGTTCTCTCTTTAGAGTACGTTCCATTTATCATTACACTCTGTCTCCTATCAGTCAACCAGTTCGAGGACTAAGTTTGCTCTCACAGGCCCCACATGGAAACCAGATGAGGAAGGACCTGTGAGTGCAGGCTTAGCCCCCACACTTTCTTCACTGTGAGGATCACCCTGGGAACTGAGTTTCGGGGGAAGGGGTTAGGAGCAGTAGTAGCAGTGGCAGCAGGCAGGGCAACAATCATTCACTCATGTAACTGAGAAACTGAAGAGAGATATTTTGATGGTCAATTCTTTTCAATTCTATTTCTAGTCTCAGCCATCCGTCAGTTTTACATGCTTTAACATTGAGAATGACATAGTTATTCTCTATTAATAATAGAAATCTCACTCCTGTTAATAGCTACAGTATAATCATTCATTCATAAACCATAATACTTTCAGAGAGCAGCTTTGTGTGACCTTCATAAGATAGTGCTAGGACTGCATAAATCAATCTTGTGATTTATGTCCTTAAACATAAGTCATACAATATTTTTTCGCTTTAAAGGTTTTTGCATTAGTATAGTTATATATATGGCATAGCAATTTATCTGGATGTCGTTATTATTTTTGTTTAATTACAATCAGTAAAAAGATCCAAACCTACCAGTGTCTGTAAACTCTAACCTATGGGAAAGGCTTCTAGTAAACGTTTCTCCTAATTCGGAATCACTGCATTTTTCCTTCTCTTTCTGTTGGCCAGTACATTCTTCAAGATTATTTCTCTTTTCGTTTCTTGAAACAAGACAAGTCAGATATTGAAATTAGTGGGGACACCTGAGTTACACTGCAGCAATGTGAATCAAACAGCAGTCATCATAAAGACATGGAATTCATTAGAATAAGAAGCATAACAAAAACAATTCTGATGCAGATTTTACTAGGCTATGGTCTGAAGGCTTAAAACAGCTTAAAAATGTGTAAAGACAATCCTTATGGAAAAATAAGTAACTTGAAGGAAATTTTAGGATTTGTCTTTCTAATTGTTGCTGCTATGTTTGAGAAATAAGCATTCATTAGATTATATCAATCAGAAAGAATGCGGTTACACTGCCAAACCTGAAACCCAGTATTTAAGAAATAAATATTTTATACTGTAAACTAACCTACCTGTTGATTCCAGGAGTTCCCCTGTTATTGTCCTGTTAAAAATCAATCAAACAATTAACTTCCTTAACATTTCATTCTTTAATCATATCATGTTCTCTGCTGTAGAGAAACTGTACTCTCTCTATAGATGGCAGAACAAGAACAAAATGAAACAGAGCACAGCACTTTTATTTAGATTGCACAGAGGTGGCCAATCCAGGCTACAAATACCTGGCAAATACTTTGAGTTAGCAAAGATTCTGGTCCAGCTAATTTCTACCTCCACTGAGACGCTTCTCGGCGTACCTACTCCTCCTAACCCTTCGGGGTCACTATCACTGCAGGACGCTCTGGGTACCCGCTCCTCGGGGGCCTTCCGCTCCTGCCTACCCTTCAGGGTTATCTCGCTCCAGAAGACTCCTGGGACACCCGGCCCCTCGGGGGTTCTACTCTCTTCTGCTTCTCTCCAGGTATCTGCTCCAAGGGACGCCAAGGCACTCGCTCCTCGAGGGCCTTGCCCGCTCCTGCCTACCTTCCGGTACCTGCGCTAGAACTCCAGCACTGGCGCTGGCCTGCCTCGCTACCTTCTACTTGTGGGAGCCTCAGCAGCAGCAGCACTACCGGCCTAAGTGAGTACCTCTGCCTTCAGTCTCTCTATTTGTCTCTCCAACACAGATTCTCGGTGTACTCCATCCTGCGGATCACTACGGGATCTGTCAGCACTTCTTCATCCAGGAAGGGCTCTCAGCATACTCCACAACTACTACCGGGCCCTCCATTACCAGCATCGGGTGAGAGCTACCCTGCACCTCTGCAGTGCACAGACTGTACTACTTCTACTGAGGCTATTCTGTTGCCAGAGGGAGAGCTCCCACTCTCCATGAATCATCATTCTGCTGTTTATTAAAGCTTCCTTTCCTTGTGTTCGCTTACTCCAGAGTTTAGCCTATTGCTGTGGTTCCGCATGGGGCCCCTTCCTGTGGGAGGAGTCATTGCCACAACGACCAGGGGTCCACAAATATGCCACAAACACAACAGCAACGAATTCCAGAGCTTAATTATGCATTGAGTGAAAAATAAATTTATCTGATTTGTTTTAAAAGGTCTACCTGCTAAAGTGCCTCAGTCAGCATTTTGTTTATACTCTCAATATTTTTGAAAATTCCCTCTAATTTCGTTTCCAGTACTTTTACTACAGCCGCAGTTACTTCAGCTACTAACACGTCTGCAGGTCCTTCCACCATTTTAGATTCAGCCTGTCTCCCAATTAGCTTCTCTCTTTTCTGTTTTTTAGTAGTCATCTCCGAGTTTTGTTTAACTACAGAGTTATCTATATGATCCATGTACATTTAGTTTGTATTCCAGTCTGGCTCTTACAATCAATGAGAATAATCGATAATTGGGAAAGGCAACCGGAGCACACCCTGCACATATCCTACCTGCTCATGTCACATGGTCTCTGGGGACCCCTGTTTTTAACTCATGTGTTAAGTAAAACGTGTGCTAAAATTAAACTCTGATTTTAGAGTGGGTTTTATTACATTGGTCCTTCTGTGTTTACCTTGTACAATATCATGTACACTAACTGCTTTTTGTGGCCTCAGGTTCCTCTGAAGGGAATACAACAATCTGGTGGAATTTCTGCTATATTCTCCCAGGTATTTGAACAAGCATAAAAGCACTTCATTCAAGGGTTGGTCAGAGACAGACTAGTGACCCAGTGGTAGACCTACCATGTTGATAACCTGGCTTATATTCCCAAGTCAGATTTTCTGCTCTCTGGGTTGGCCAGGGCTAGGGATGTTCCACGTGCGTAACTTACACCAATATAACTTTCATTGGGTATGCACTGTGTTTCATTAAACTCAAATAGCAAAATTGTTGAAATCATTATTATTTTGTAAGAGGGATACAGCAGAGGTTAGAATAGAGAGACTTCATGCAAGGTGCTAAAAGGGATTTACATAGTGTTTTCATTTTGTTAAATGAGTTTGATGATGTTCAATAATAAAGATTTCAACAATTTTGCTATTTGAGTTTACTGAGCTACATTTTGTGACTGTCATTCCATATATGTCCTGATCTTATGTTTTGATGACAGTAGGAAGCAGTTCTTTGTTTGTGATTTTTGATATGCAGTGTGTTTTCCAAAAGATTTAAACTGTGTCTTATAAATGAATTCACATGGCGCAATATAAACACATGGATTTACTTACTGCACAATGAACTTCTGGCAGACTGAAATCCTCATCATTGGTATCATCACCACCAGATACAATAGACATTATGTCAAGTTGGTCATCATCAGTGGTATCATCCTCTGTCTTGTTTTCTTTATCTGTCTCCACTTGGTCGCCATCATCTGATTTTAATTATATAATTTCTCTGATCATTTTATGGACTGGAAGTGATGCACAGTCTTTAATCTGTTAACCTAATTTCAAAATTAATTTACTATCTACCACAAGTGAAAATAACTCTGGGGACCTTAATGTAGTTCTAGTGATTAACTGTCCAATTTACAAAATAACATTACAAGAGAGAGAAGGTATTCCTGGGGCCATGATTATTTTTTTTAATCCAGGTATTTTATTGAAATTTAACAGGAAAAAGAAAATATAAAGACCATCTTAATACAATAACATGTTAGAATATTGCCAGACCAGAAAAAAAAAAGATTCATCTTAAATGCCAGAAAATATATCCTCAGGCTTCCAAATTTTTAAGTGGTAAAGCAACTGATTCAATTTCTCTACAGCAACAGTCTCAAACGTATATAATCATACAAATTGTATTCCACAAGTAATTAAAATCAATAAAAGAACAATCTTTCCAGTTCACCAAAATTATACTAAATGCAATGAAGAGGAGAATGTTTAATAACTTTAACTGAGGCAATGAACGATGATCTTTAAAAACTACAAATTTAAGAGAAACAATTTTGTCAGTAATATCACACTCAAGCCCTATTATATCTGACATTCTCCTCTATATTTAAGCCAAAAATGAAAAATATTGTTATAATAAAGTAAGAAATGTGATAAAGTGCCATTCATAGAATAACAATGCCAGCATACCTTGGACTTAACCAACTTAGCACTAAAGAGTGTTATAGGTGTCCATAAGGCTCAATGTGCAATAAAATAAAGGGACTGTGCTATACTAGTGGAAAGAGAGGCTCTCTGTAACTCCCCTTACCTTCAAGCTCCTCTGGCATAGAGTCCCACTCCATGCAGCATCCAAGGGCTGTGTATAGCACTTCCTACCACCAGGACACCCTCTTATAGGCCCTGCTACCTGGACTTCCTAGGGAGCTGGCTGTTGACATCACATCCTGTCTAAGTATATAAAGAAGTCCTCTGCTACCATCCAGCACCTCAACAATAGATGTCCTGCCATGCTCTTGCCTGTAGTGTGTATTGCCTTGCCTTTCCATGCCATGTCCTGCCTTGCCCAGCTTTTCCTTGCCATGCTCCCACTTTTGTCCAGCCTTGCCTTGACGTGTTCCTGCCTTTTGTCTTACCTTGCTTTGTTGTGTTCCTTCCTTTCCTTATTATCCAGCCCTGCCTTGCCTTCTTCTCCCATCCTGCATCACCTTGCCTTGCCCCTCCAGTCAGTCCTTCTTCAGACTATTCCTTCTGTTGCTGACACGGATTGTTCCCTGACCTTGTTTCATCTCTGCCTGCCTTGTATCCTGCCTGGAGGTCCTAATGGCCATCAGAACCTGCATGCCCAACCCAAGGGGGAGGTGGCTGGTCAGGCAGAAGACCTTGCCTTGTGGCGTGTTTGCTGCTGCCTGCTAGAGCCTGGTCCATGATCATACGTCAACATAGCAGCAGCCCAAGGACTCACATTCCCCGAAGCATGACACTCTCATAACCTTAATCCATAAATATTTCCAAGGGAACTCACCATTATGCATTCTTCTTCTCAGACTTTCTCCAGACCAGAACATTCATTAAACTGAAAGTCCCTCAATAATTTATAAAACCTAGAAGCCACATACCCAGAAGCCTAATAAGGAGAAATTTTCTTACTGTTATGACTTGTAAGAGTGTGAACCCTGGGCCGAGGTGAGAGGTGTCTCTGCCCACAGGGAGGAGCCCTGTGAGCCTCACTGTCGGTAGGCACGGTCTCAGTGGTGTCAGACACAGCTGTGGAATAGATTCTTTATTAAGATAGGAGAAGGGCACAGCCCGTGGAGCAGGAGGTGCAATATAAGTATAGTTCAGAGCAGAGGGGTATACCCAAGAGTGATACCTCCGATGTGAAGATTCGGTAGTGGCCCGCAGAGCGGGGTACACCAGTAGTCTTCTCAGTAGTGTAGCTATACCTCAGATGTGCAGATCCAGTAGTGGCCCGCGGAGTAGGGTATGCCTTAGGGGTGTCTCAGAAGTGGCAAAGAAATAGTAGTCTGAGGTGCAGGAACCTCAATGAGGGTCCTGTAGCGGTGGTGTGGTAATGACCTGCAGTGCAGGGTATACCAGAGTGGATCCTACTGGGATGATGCAGTAGTGGCCCGAGGTATGGGATACACTGAAGAGGATCCCACAATGAGGCTTGGTATCGTTGAAGTCCGAAGTAGAAAGTTCTCACAGGAGAAAGTTCCAGAAGAGGTTCTGGGGAGCAGGACAGATAGAAGTCCAAGGCAAGAAGGCCCTCCGAGGAGCGGATTAGCCAGAGACGAGAAAGGGCCTTCGAAGAGTGGGTACCCAGAGCACCTCACGCCAAGTGTAGAGTCTGGAAGTCTAAGGATGGAGCGGAATTCAGCAACGAAGGAACTCCTTGCTAACTCATCAAACTGAAGGGCCAGCCAGCATAAGTACAACAGGTGGATGATGTCATCCGGAGGAGATGCCCCCGAGGTTTCCGCCATGATGTGTACAAAGGTGGTCCATGCGCGCGCACAACTAGGTAATTCCTGAAACAAGATGGCAGTCAGCAGCACCCACGCCGTCCTGGGAACGCCAGGCAGGTCGGCGGTTGTTGGCGGAGACCGCCATTCTTCCAAGAGATAAGGCAGTAAAGAAAGAGGTGAGCTTGAGTGGTCGCACCAGTTTGCAACTGTTATAATTAGTGAGGTTTGGGTGGACCCTTGAACACTGTGGCAGCTGACCATGCCCACGGGGGGGAAGTCCCATGAGGGGCCACAGGTCAGGTTCAGCTTAGGACACACAAACTCAGAGATTGATCTTTTATTAGACAATGTGGTGAAGCCACCAGAGGTGGCAGTGGTGAACAGCAGAAGTAGCCCAGCTGGGCTAATACCCCTCAGGCGCTGGAACAGCGACTCCTCCTGTAGCAGTGCTGTAGTGGAAAGACCTGAGAATAATGAGTACAGTAGAATATGCCAAAAGCCCCAGTATGGAGAACCCCAGGATAGGGAGAGCAGGCCCTCGAGGAGCGAGTACCTGATCCCTGAGAGCAGAGAGGCTTGAAGGTAATGTACTCACACATCGGTTCCACGTAGGAGATGGCACTAGGGCTGGAACGGAGGCAAGCCCACGAGGAGTGAGTACCTGGTTCCAGGGAACAGCTCTGAGGTGACGATGGTAGTACTCACTGGTGTTGAAGATAGTGAATCCTTCCAGGCAGAAGAGAAGGTAGGAGCAGGCAGCGAGTCAGCGAACATGGGCCCTCGAGGAGCGAGTACCAGTTTCCTGATAGCGACCTGAAAAGCAAATGAGGTCCCCGAGGAGCGGGTACCCGTTAGCATTAAGAGTCCAATGGAAGATTGGAGAGGCAGAGTAGCTGGGTACGGAGAGCAAATCCCATCCGTAAGATACCCCTTGCTAACTCAAAGGCTAGCAAACATCGTAGGCTTTAAATATCCGGGCAGCATGACGTCATCACAGGGGGACGCCCCTGAGGTTCGCGCCAAGTAGGAAATAAGAGTGAGGGCTGCGTGGCACGCGTGCCCTAAGGTACCAGCGGAGCAGGGCAGGAGGTAGCGCCCAAACCAGTCTGGGAACGCCGGAGAGGACAGCAGGCAGACACTGCGGCAGCCAGGCGTCCATCCATAGCGAGAGGAGGTGCAAAGAAAGAAAGATAGGCGGAGTAAAGCCGTCAGGAAGGAACGGTTGCAACAGTACCCCCCTTCAAAGGGCGATCTCTTCTGCGGGTACCAGGTTTTGGTTTCCAAGGATGCGAGAGATGGAACTGATGGAACATCTCTTTGTCAAGGATATTAGCCAGAGGCTTCCAAGAATTTTCTTCAGGGCCAAAACCTTCCCATGAGAGGTTTTCCCAGGTTTTGCCTCGTTTGCGGACATCAAGAATGGCTTCGACCTTGTATTCTAGGTCATCTTCTGCATTGATAGGAGATGGTTCCTGAGATTTGGAAGAGAATTCACTGATGATGAGTGGTTTCAGAAGTGAAACATGAAAAGTGTTATGGATGTTCAATCCAGGTGGTAACTTCAGACTGTAGGTAACATTGCCAAGACGTCAGAGGATTAGAAATGGTCCAACGTAGCGAGGAGCAAATCGAGAGGAGGGTAACTTCAGTCTAAGGTGCTTAGTGGATAGCCAGACTTTGTCACCAGGTTGAAAGACAGGCGCTTTGGAATGATGAGCGCCATAAAACCTTTTGGCTCGATCACTCGCTTTGAGTAGCATTGCTTTCGTCTGAATCCATAATTGATGGATTTCTTCAGCAGTGGATTGAGCTGCTGGGGATGTCACCGAGAGCTTCAGTGGAAGTGGTGGTAATGGTGAACGTCCATATACCACTTCAAATGGTGTTGATCCAGTTGATGTTGCTGGATGAGAATTAATGGCGAATTCATCTCATGGTACCAGTTTGGCCCAATTATTCTGATGGCAACTCACATAGGCCCGAACGAACTGTTTCAGGGTCCTATTCATCCGTTTTGTTTGGCCATTAGATTGAGGATGATAGGCAGATGTATAATCTAGAGAGCTGTTGAAGAGTTTGCACAGGGCTTCCAGAATCTTGCCGTGAACTGAGATCCTCAATTCGAGACTATGTGCTTCGGTAGGCCGTGGAAGCGAAAGATATGGACTATGAAGAGCTTCACAAGTTCTGAGGCTGAGGCTAAGCCAGGTAGTGCCATGAAGTGGGCCATCTTTCTGAAGCGGTTGACTGTGACCCAGATGGTATTCATAACTCCAGAAAGGGATAGATCAACTACAAAATCAGTAGTGATATGCGTCCAGGGCTGTTCCGGAGCTGGAAGTGGTTGCAGCAACCCCCACAGTTGGGCAGAAGTAGGTTTGTGCTTGGCACAGTTGGCACAAGATGCCACATAGGAGAGTGTATCTTCCTTGATAGTTGGCCACCAATAAAACTTCTGTAGCTTCAGCAGGGTACGGCGTTGACCAGGATGGCCAACCAACTTGGAAAAATGCGCCCAATAGAGCACTTTCTTTCTGAGGTGCTTTGGCACAATAGTTTTACCAGCGGGCACAGAATGAGTAGCCGCTAAGACGACTTTCTTCGGGTCGATTATGTGCTGCGGCTCTTCTGGAATATCCTCTGAGAGAAAGAAGCGTGATAGGGCATCAGCTCTGGTATTCTTGTCTCTGGGGCGATATTTGAGCACGAAGTCAAAGTGGTTGAAAAATAAGGACCATCTAGCTTGTCTATGGTTAAGACGTTGCGCATGGCGGAGATACTCTAGATTCTTATGGTCCATAAACACAGTAATTTGATGTTGAGTGCCTTCGAGCCAAGGCCGCCATTCCTCGATTGCCAACTTAATAGTCATGAGCTCTTTGTCACCAATCCCATAATTCTTCTCTGCCGGAGAGAAACGTCGTGAGAAGAAAGGTAGGCGGACGTAAGGACTTGGAATCTCCAGTCTGGCTCAGAACAGCCCCCACACCGACGTCAGAGGCGTTGACTTCTATGATGAATGGCTTGTTGGGGTCCTGATGACGTAGGCATGGTTCCATGGAAAAGGCAGTCTTTAAATCTTCGAACGTGGAAATGGCCTCCGCAGACCATTTAGAAACATTGGCCCCTTTCCAGGTCATAGCAGTCAAGGGCACAGTTAAAGAAGAATAGTTCTTTATAAAGCTTCTATAGTAATTGGTGAACCCCAAAAATCATCTCAGGGCCTTCAGGCTGGTAGGTTGGGACCAATTCTTGATACTTTCTAATTTTTGGGGATCCATCTGGAAGCCATCTTTAGACACAATGTAGCCAAGAAAAGGCACAGAGTCTTTATGGAATTCGCACTTGGATAGCTTGGCGTAGACTCGGTGTTCTCAGAGTCTTAGTAGAACTTGCTTGATGTCTTCTAGATGAGTAGACAGATTCTGAGGAAATATCAGAATGTCATCTAGGTATACTACGACGCTCTTGTACAACAAATCCCGCAGAATGTTATTCATCATGTTCTGGAACACAGCGGGAGCGTTGCACAGACCGAAGGGCATTACTAAGTACTCAAAATGACCGTCTCGAGTGTTGAAAGCCATTTTCCACTTGTCACCACTGCGAATCCGGACTAAGTTGTAGACCCCCTTCAGGTCAAGTTTCAAAAATATCTTGGCCCCCTGAAGCCAGTCAAACAGCTCTGAGAATAAAGGCGGAGGTAACGGTCTTTAATCGTAATCTTGTTCAGACCTCGATAGTCGATACAAGGATGTAAGGTTCCGTCCTTCTTCCCCACAAAGAAGAATCCTTTGCCAGCTGGCGACTTTGAAGGTCTAATGAAACCTTTCTGTAAATTCTCCTCGATGTACTCGGACATAGCCTTATTCTCTAATGCAGAGAGTGGATAGATACATCCTTTAAGAGGTTCAGTGTTTAGTTTCAGCCAAATGGCACAGTCATAAGATCTGTGTGGAGGGAGGATGTCAGCAGCTTCTTTGGAAAACACATCACTGAATGATGCGTATTGAGGCGGCAGTCCTGCAATCACTGGAGTTGTAGGCATGCAGAGAACAGGAGAAACTTCCTTGAGGCATCTGTCATGACAACCTGGGCCCCAGCAGGAGAGTTCCAAGGAGGACCAGTCGAATTGAGGCTGATGCAACTGCAACCACGGTAATCCCAGAACGATAGGGTGCGAGGCCTTCTCTAACACAAAGAAGGGAATTGTCTCCATATGGAGGGCTCCAGTGCGAAGAGTCACTGGTTCAGTGAGACAAGTCATATTACCGGGCAAAGGCTCTCCATGGATAGATGACAAGAGTAGTGGAGCTTCTAAAGTAAAGAGGGGAATCCTCAAATGTTCCACTAGGCGTCGAAGTATAAAGTTGCCTCCTATCCCCAAATCCACAAGGGCAAGAGTTTGGATTGTAGACGGTCCGCAAGTGAGGGAGACAGGTAGAGAGAATGGAGGAGAAGGCGTGGTAAGGCCTAAGAACAGTCCTCCTGCAGGACTTAGGCCCGTCCATTTTCTGGACGAATAGGGCATGTTGGGACATCGTGACCAGCTTGTCCACAGTACATAAACAGGCCATGCCTCTTCCGAAGTTTTCTCTCTTTTGAAGTCAAATGACTGCGACCAAGTTGCATTGGTTCTTCTCCACTGGCAACAGGTACTGCTGGAACCATCCGAAGTGCAAGTTTAGCATGAGTCTCCTTCTGAACCGGTCCTTTAGTAGGCTTGAGTTCTTTCACCTTATCACGAAGCCGGTGGTCAATCCTAGTAGCCAAGGCCACTAGTTCATCCAGCGAGTCAAGTGTCTCACGAGAGGCAAGCTCGTCCTTCAAGCGGGTATTCAGACCTCTGAAGAAGAGAGTTTTCAGGCATCTAGGTTCCCAGCATAATTCAGTAGCAAGAGTCTTGAACTCTATTGCAAAATCAGCCAGAGGTCGGTTGCCTTGCTTCAGGTCCACCAGGTCAGAACCAGCAACAGTCACTCGAGCAGGATAATCAAAAACGGATTTAAATAATTCTAGAAATCCATCAATATCCTGCAGGATTGGATCCTTACGTTCCCACAGCATTGAGGCCCAAGACAAGGCCCTTCCATCAAGATAAGATAGAATATAAGTAGTCTTGGCATAGGCTGTGTGGAAGTGTGCCGGCTGCAATGCGAAATGCATGCAGCATTCATTAGGAAACCTCTAGTTCTTTGAATCTCTCCAGAGAAATGAACTGGAGTAGCCAGAGGTACCATAGTCTTTATAGTTACTTTCATCAGCTACAAGCACAGAAGACGCCTTGCGTCTTCTGTGCTTGTAGCTGATGAAACGCTGAAGTGAGTTTCTCCAATGCGTCTTGTAGTTCAGTAGTGCAAGGCATTGAGTGCAAGGCATTGAGCTGTGCCGGATCCATGGAGTTAGCAATCTGTTATAATTAGTGAGGTTTGGGTGGACCTTTGGACACTGTGGCAGCTGACCATGCCCACGGGGGGAAGTCCCATGAGGGTCCACAGGTCAGGCTCAGCTTAGGACATACAAACACAGAGATTGATCTTTTATTAGACAATGTGGTGAAGCCACCAGAGATGGCAGTGGTGAGCAGCAAAAGTAGCCCGGCTAGGCTAGTATCCCTCAGGCGCTGGAACAGCGACTCCTCCGGTAGCAGTGCTGTAGTGGAAAGAACTGAGAATAATGAGTACAGTGGAATATGCACAAAGCCCCAGTATGGAGAACCCCAGGATAGGGAGAGCAGGCCCTCAAGGAGCGAGTACCTGATCCCTGAGAGCAGAGAGGCTTGAAGGTAATGTACTCACACAGCGGTTCCATGTAGGATATGGCACTAGGGTTGGAACGGAGGCAGGCCCTCGAGGAGCGAGTACCTGGTTCCAGGGAACAGCTCTGAGGTGAAGATCCTTTCAGGCAGAAAGGATCCTTTCAGGCAGAAGAGAAGGTAGGAGCAGGCAGTGAGTCAGGGAACGAGGAGCAAGTACCGGTTTCCTGATAGTGACCTTAAAAGCAAGTGAGGCCCCGAGGAGCAGCTACCCCGTTAGCATTAAGAGTCAAATGGAAGATTGGAGAGGCAGAGTAGCTGGATATGGAGAGCGAATCCCATCCGTAATATACCCCTTGCTAACTCAAAGGCTAGCAAACATCGTAGGATTTAAATATCCAGGCAGCATGATGTCATCATAGGGGGATGCCCCTGAAGTTCGCGCCAAGTAGGAAATAAGAGTGAGGGCCGCGCAGTGCAAGCGCCCTAAGGTACCAGCGGAACATGGCGGGAGGCAGTGCCCAACCCGGTCCGGGGAGGCCGCGGCAGCCAGGCGTCCATCCATAGCAAGAGGAGTTGCAAAGAAAGAAACGTAGGCGGAGTGAAGCCATCAGGGACAGTTGCAACAGCAACCGACAGGCGTAACACTTACCTGTTAATTTTCTTTCCATGAATCCTGCTACAACAATCCAGACAGATGGGTTTATGTCCCCCTACCAGTAGATGGAGGCAGAGTACATAGCTTTTCAGTGACATCATTGCCACTACATAGTAGAGATGTGAATCGTGTGATCGATCGTCTTAACGATTGATTTTGGCTGGGGGGTGGAGGGAATCTGATCGTAACGTAACGTAACGATGTATGGCGCCGGCCATACGGCCACACGCCGTATGGCCGGCGCCATTTTGCAATACGGCAATACGGCCATACGGCCGGCGCCATTTTGCAATATGGCAACGAGTGCAGGAGGTCGCTCCCGGACCCCCGCTGGACTTTTGGCAAGTCTTGTGGGGGTCAGGAGGCCCCCCAAGCTGGCCAAAAGTCCCTGGGGGTCCAGCGGGGGTCCGGGAGCAATCTCCTGCGCTCGTGACGTCGGGGACAGGAACCAAAATGGCGCCGGCACCATTTCTATTAACGCAGCCGTGGCCCGAGAGTGGAAGATCACACCGGGACCCCCCCCTACTGGACCCCAGGTAATTTAAAACATTTTGGGGGGGTTCGGGAGGGTGGGGGATTTATTTTAAAGGGTCAGGGTGGGTTTTAGGGTTGTTTTAGTGTGCCGGTTTTCCCACCCTCCCCCTTCCCCTCCCCCTCCCCCGATTTACGATTTTTGACGATAAATCGGGGGAATTCCTATTGTATCGCGCCTCTAACGATTTTTTACAATTTAAAATATATCGGACGATATTTTAAATCGTCAAAAAACGATTCACATCCCTACTACATAGAGGTGAAGCAGCATAGAGAAACCCAGCATACTTATGACAAAACTCTAACATGATAAAAAGTTTAAAACCCCAACACTTCAAAAATCGGAAGAGAAGATCCTCTTAGAACTTGAAACTTATCCCAACCAAAAGCTCAAAAAGGAACAGATATATTAGAAGAAGGCAACTGAAGAATTACAGACAGAACCATGGAGATAAGGAAATATTCTCTGCAGCAAAGATATCCCTCCTTTTGCAGCCCAACTTCCCAGGAGGGTCCTGGACCGGTGTAGCAAGATTCATGAAAAGAAAATTAACTGGTAAGAAAGTGTTCTCCTTCCAGTTCTCCTCCTGCTACACCGATCCAGACAGATGTGAAGTACCAAAGCCCAACTAATCAGGGAGGGAGGAATTAAGGTCCGCTTTGAGAACACCAACCCCCAAAGCTGTGTCCTACTTAGCCATTTTATCCAATCTATAATGCTTGGAAAATGATTGCAGTGGTAACAATGTCACTGTCTTACAAATAACCACAGAGCAACTGCAATTACTTCTGCCCAAAAAGAAGACTGGTCTCTGGGACCTGATGTCCTTTGAGGAGCTATGCTGAAGAAATTTTTTACTTGAGTTACTGCACTAGAGTCGCTTTAGAGGCTGCTTCACCTTTGGGCTGTCCTATCTGTTCTGTGAAAATGATCTGTGACCTCCAGATATCTCAGGAGAACTTGGCAAACATCCAGTAATCTCAGCATCTTGTTTCTGTCCTGACACACCTCCTTAGAAAAAGCTGGTAAAGACATAGATTGATTGAGGTGAAACACTGACATGACCTTAGGAAGGAAGGAATTACAAAGGACCACCAAATTGAACACAAAGACCAAGAAAGAGTCTCTACAAGATAAAGTCGTATTTCTGAAATATGCCTGGCAGAGCAGATAGCTACAAGAAAAACTGTCTTCAAGGATAAGTCATTAATTGAATAATTCTTCAAGGGCTCAAAAGGAGACATGAGACATTACTAGAGTCTTCAGCACTAAGTTGAGATCCCACAAAGACACCAATGTCTGAAAAAGTGAACAAAACCTCTTCACACCTCAAAGGAAATAGGCCACATCCAAATGTTCAGCAATTGAGATTCTATGAACTCTACTTTTGAAAAAAAAGATAGTGGCCACTTGAACCTTTTAAGAAATTTAAAACTAAGCCCATATCCAAACTCTTCTGAATGAAAGCAAAAATCGAAGGGATAATGTCTGCCAAGGAGAAGTTACTTCTTCCTTACAGAAAGCTTGAAAAAAGCATCAGAACCTAACATAAGCCAGGAAGGTGGAACACCTGTGAGCTTTCAAAAGAGTGGGAACTACAGAAGACGAGTAACCCTTTTTTCTCAATCAAGACCTTTCAAGAGACAAGTCATAAAATAAAATGGAGCTACATCCTCCATGCAGATTAGTCCCTAAACCAGAAGACCCTGAGTTGTTGGGAGTCAAAGAGGCCTGTCTATATGCAATCTCTTGAATCTGCATAACTTTCATATGTTTAAGGTATCCAATACTATCGTCTCAACATTCAGTCTATAAGGCCTAGGAACTTAATGTTGTGGTTCAACATTGTTCCCTGGTATCATGAGGGTTTGAGAATTCCCCAATATGATTGATTTCCTGATAGACAACTCCCAAGCGATCGGGAACCATATCTATCTCAGTCAATAAGGGGTTCTTCTGAGTTTTAGCAAGATCTTTGCCACCAGAATTGGAGGATATGTATACAGAAGACCTGCCCAATTTAGAAAGAAGGCTTCCAACACCATAATGCCTGGGCCATTTCCTGAGTCAGAACTGAGGAACCTTTCAATTTGGATGGGATTCAAACAGATTTCCACAGGTGTTCTACATTTGCAGTATATCTGAATTGCTACCCCCGGTCCAGGGATCATTCATCCAAGACCCGACTCAGTATGTTCACCAAGATATTGTCCTTGCCCACCAGACAGGTAGCGTTCAGGTTCATTTCCTACAAAATGGCCCAATTCCACATTCTGATGGACTCCCAACACAGAAGACAAGATCCTGTTCCCCCCCTGTTTGTTTCATAAAACATGGCCAATCTGTTGTCTGTATGATTTAGAATAGTTTTGTTAGCCAACTGATCTCTAAAATCATTTAAAGCATTCCATATCGGCAATTACTCTAGAAGATTAATATGATGTTTCTCCTGAGCAGACCCTAGGCTCTGGGTATGTGTTCCCCAGCCCAGGTTGGACATGTTAATTGTTATGGTAATTTGAGAAGGTGGAATTTGGAAGGATACTCCCCTGGACAAATTCCCTGGGTTTAACCTTGAGGACAGTGAGTCCCTGTGCTGCTGATTGATTTGGATTCTGTCTCAAAGATCTTGTATGGCCTTCATCCACTGAGATCTTAGGGTCCATTGGGCTTGAACTAACATCTTAACACGTTCCATGCTGACTTTTTTATTCCTTCCACCATGGACACCATATTGGCTATCCTCTCTTGTGAAAAGAAGGCTTTTGCCAGAGCAGAACTCCTATGAAATCCAATTGAAATGATAGGCTTGAGATTTTGAGTAGTTGTTGTTGAACCCTAGTGACTCCAATACCCAAATGCTTTTGTTCATTGATTCTGTGACACCATTTTGAGATGTGTTTTTGATGAACAAGTCGTCCAAATAGGGAAACATGTGGACTTCCAATATGCAAAGTTGTGCAGCTACCATTGCTAAGCATTTCATGAATATACATGGTGCTGACAGAGAAAACCGAAGGTCAGTTGATGTGCTCTATATGTGGAATTCCTAACAGTGGTATGTATTTTCTGACCTTCAATAAAAAAACTCTTAACTGGAAAAAAAAAGAAGGCATCTTAGACAAGGTCTTCAAATTTAGGCAGGAATTTGTGTTCTTCTAATCAGTAACAAGATGTGCTGAACAAAAACACTTATCACATGTTTGCAGAAATAACTGAAACTTAAGGCTTGAGACAATCTGTGTAATCAAAACTTTAGCTAGTGTTTTCTCAGTTTAGAAATGGTACATAAGTCTGATAGATTATAATGAAGCCCAGAATGTTACTCAGAGCTTGCTCGATGTAGCCTTCGCCCTTTAATGTCATTGGTAATAAAGACAGTGGCATTGTACTAGAATTGAATCAGGTGTATTCTGTCCATGAGCTTAGAGATTTAAATCCCGAAAGACATCATTTAAATCTGTGATCGATACTGTGAAGCTACACTAGGGACACTTGCTGAAGCCACTAGTTTTCAGTTCTTTTTGGGACTTCATACAAAAGTTAGCTGCAGAGAAATCAAATGAATTGATGTTGGTAAAAAATAAAAGGCTGACCGAGCTGAGCAAAACATGAAAGAAAAAGTGAACATAAAACCTGACTAGGCACTTAAAAAAGGGACCAAAGAGAGAGAGAGAGAGAGGGAGCAGAGCCCTCACAACTGAAAATCAGTACAAAAGAAAGAGAAAAAGGCAAAAATTGATTTCTTCCATGGAGCTGATTGACTGTTGCCTTCATGGAAAAAAATGGAACTGAGAAGGGGCCCTCGAGTATTCCACGAATACAGAAGGTTCCACACATGTTCAGTAAAGTATTTTTTAAATGTCCTGAGCTTGGAAAAAGCTCCAATTCAAGCTCTGCTGCCTGACATCAATCTGTGAGGACTGATGTATCCCACCTGTCCTAAGAAAAAGGGTTAATATACAGAATAACTATTATTAAATTTGATATATCTCAAGTCAAGAAAACATCATCAAAGTGGATAAATGATGAATAAACAGAATAGTCAATAAAATAAAAACTATTAAACTTCATTAATATATACTAACCTTAATATGACATAGCCAGTAAAATTTAAACACACATATACAAATAAAATTATGCCTAAAACTAAATAAAATCAAAATAAAGATAAAAGATATAAAGGAAGAACATCTTCAGAAGCTTGAATAAACAGTAGCTGGCAAACTTTAAAAGGAACGCGTGTGCGCCCATAAAAACGCGTGTATCGGTGCACGAGAGCGGAGATACGTTGTGATTTTATATCATGCGCGCAAGTATGCGCATATCATTTAAAATCCCTCTGCTGCGCATATGCGTGCATGCAATCTTAAGAAGCAGCTCGAATAAATGTCTCACGTGTATTTCCGTTAGGGTTTTACTGGCTTTTATGCATGTATGCAGGCGGATTTTAAAACATGCTTGCATGAGGGAAAAACCAGTTTTTCCAATTGGTCCACCAGTTTGTCCAGCTGATATTGAGGTCTTCGAGACACCTCTGGTTCTTCATCCTTTAAGCCCCTCCCACTTGAACTCAAACCTTCACACTGTGCTGAGAGCCCTAAAACTCGAGATCTCTAGACTTGCTCCTCATTAGGACTTGCAGCAAAGTTACATGGATAACGCACGCACCGCACCATGATCAGCTTTTTAACAATTCCAAGTTATGCTCGTTAAGTCTCGGCCCCTTTTCCCCACCCCCTTATTCTTGGCACGCGCATGGGTATGTACGCGTGTACTTCGCGGATTCTTAAAATTCATGTTGCTCGCATGTGGCCCACATACACGCGTATGTGGCCATTTTTGCATGAGCAACACTTTAAAAATCTACCTCTTTGGTTTTTAAATCTTTTTAGAATTTCAAGTAATTGAATTCTTTCCTTAAAATAAGGGCCAAAGTATTCCACAAGGATAGAGCTAGGTAAATGAATGCCGTTTTTCATGTATGTTCTAACCAGATTTTGGTGGACAATGGAACCTTCAAAAGATACCTAAAAACAGCACATAAATTGTCAATAGAGCACATTTTTCCTTTTTATGTATTACTTACTATTTAAAGTATCCTCAGAATTATTTTTGCTGTGTATACGACAGTAAAGCCTGTTAAAAGATAAGACATAAGAATCAGTAAAATATATAAAAGAAGCCTAAACCTTTACACTGATTGCCAAATAATGTAGAGGCTGATAGTCAAATAGCACTTAGCCGGCTAAGTCAGACTTAACTGGCTAAGGAGCAGTCCCTAAATATTCAGTGGCCTCCACTAGCCAGTTAAGGCACATAACCGGCTACGTTCTTAAGACAATTAACTATGGAACAGGCAATGAACTTAATGGGGCAGCACTGCTTAGCCGGATAAGTTATCTGGTTAAGTAGCTATACCAAGCCTTAACTGGTTAAGTTATCCGGCTAAGTTAGACCTTCTCAATAGACCTTAGCTGTCTAAGTAGCACCTGCTGCCTCCTCGGCTGTTCCTGACTCCTCCACGGACCTCCTCAGCTCCCACCGGGTCTCCCAGGCTGTTTGCTGCCTGCCTGTCTAGGATTGCCTCCCGGACTCGGCTTTCCGCTGCTGCGACCAGCCCTGCCCTTGGATCGAGCCCTGCTCTCTGGTGTGACGCTCCGCATGCTGACGGCAGGACCTTCGGGGATTGTCTTTGAAAGTGTTCCATCCTGCCACAGCCAAAGAGTCCACGGAAGTAACGCATTATGAAGGTTTTACCGCAGGGATTGGAGAAATGGGAACGGAGTTGCAGGTATATGGTGGAAGGAGGATTGAAAGAAGTTTGATGGAAGATAGATAATATGGATTTTAGAGATGTATATGTAGGTATTATTGAGTCGGGAGCCCAATCAAGATGTCATCGTTGAATTTTATGCAATTTCTTTTAAAATATGGCTAATTATAGGATTTTATCTATTAATTCAAACGGATTGAATAATCTTTGAAAAAAAAGGCAGTTACTATATAGAGAACTTGCTTGGATGGGAGTTGCTATCACTTTTCTTCAGGAAACTCACCTGAAAAAACGTTATGAACATATGATGGTATCAGCTGACTATCTATATAGGTATTTTGCACCAGCTTCTAGTGCGGGGAAATATGTAGGGGTTGGTATTTTGTTTTCAAAAGATTTTATTTTCCAACTTAAAAAGAGTTTTGTGGATGCATCTGGCAGAGGAAGGAGGGAGGGAGCAGGGCCAGGGCTGGATATGAACTGTGC
The DNA here is from genome assembly GCF_901001135.1 of Rhinatrema bivittatum. Taxonomy (NCBI): domain Eukaryota; kingdom Metazoa; phylum Chordata; class Amphibia; order Gymnophiona; family Rhinatrematidae; genus Rhinatrema; species Rhinatrema bivittatum. The sequence goes on from NC_042619.1 coordinate 120,541,413, forward strand.
AACAGACTAGGACTGAGTGTGAACTTTCTCCCTCCCCTAAATAAACACACACATATACATGAACACAATCTTCATACTCTTCCTCCTCCTTATCCAAGTGATCCACCCTTTCCAACTCCTATCAGTGCCCAATCCCCAGCTGTCCTTCATCCACCAGTGCTTACTCCCTCCCCTATTCTTCCATGCAGGCTGCCTGGAGGGGAGGAGCTGCTCTGCCTTTTGTATGAAAAGAAGAAGTGGAACTCCATTCCCCCACAAAATGAAGCCCTGCTTCTGGGCATCTTATCCTTGAGAGAAGAAGAACTCTAACCTGGAGTGGGTTTGTACCATTTCATCACTGCATTGATATGGCAAAAGAATGGACTGGGTATCTAGCTTTGAAGCCATGTGTAAGGGATGTGGACCCTTAGTGCTGTGGTGTGGTTGGCACAGTCTAGAGGGCAAACCCCCTAGGCCTATACCAATACCTGACAAACAAACGCTGGGATGGGATTGGTCAAGAGCTTCACCTTTACTGACCCCTTTCCCCGCAGGTTGAGCCCTTGGATTCCTGGGGCTGGCAGGACTTAGGCGGTGGTCCCACAGGGTAAGGAGAGATAAAGAGTTCAAGGCTAGGCTGGGTCTGGGCAGGCAGAGAGCAAGGGTCAGTGGCAGGAGGCAAGCAGAAAGTAGTCGAGGTCCAGACAAGGGTCAGATCCAGACATCAGTCTGAGGTGAAGGCAAAGTGGACTGAATGAGGCAGGGCAGGCTGGACAAGATGAGGCAAGGCAGGCTGGATGAAACAAGGTATGGCAAACAGGAATGAAAGCAACACACACTACACAAAGTAAGGGGACCTGTTGCTGAGATGCCAGCTAGGAGCATGACTGGGGTTTAAATCCCCAGCCGGCTCTGACATCATCTCCCAGCACCTCCGGCGTTTTCTCAGCGTGGGACCTTTAAGTCCTGATATGTGTCTAGAGGGACTGGCAGGGAAGATATGGAGGTGTCGTCCCTGCCACAACCATGGCATCTTCGATGCTGGGGGCACCAGGGAGGTGAATGCGGCCTGTCATGGGACCCTCCTGCGGCCAGCCAAATGTAACATCATGATGTCCAAAATAGGGTTTACTTCCCCTAAGAAAGAGGGGACAATTTTGGCATATCAGTAAAGTAATTCTTTACAAAGTTTTCCCACATTTTCATAAGACAGAAATGTTGCTACATTGAAATGGGAAGACTTGCCGGAGATGAACCATCCGATTCTGGATCCAGAACTGGAATTTTCAGAGATAAAGCCTATTCTCCTTGTGGCAGAGGTTTAACTACATATTTCCAGTCTTTTCTGCTTCTCAGTGCCAAAAGAAAAACATCAGTGTCTAGAAAATGTATGCATCAATGAGGCACCAGTGCCCGTGCTAGTCAATAACGCCAGCACCAAAGAGACAGTAATCTCTCGTGTTTCGAAACTGAAGGCACAAACACTCAAATTAACAGCTGAGATGGTGAAGAGAAGATAGCGCAAAAAGTAACTGTTGAAATTCCGAAAATATGAATCAAGTAGACATCCCCTGAGGAAAGACCACCAGGTCTGAAACGAGGCCCCATTGGGTGGATGACAAACAGAGTATAAGATAAGTCGGGTTTCAAGTTGTTGGGTTACCTGAGACAAGAGCTACATTGGAAGTGAGCTTGTATAATTCAGATAAAGTCTCGGTGCTAATGAAACAACATAGTCTTATGAGTGGATGAGTGCAATATATGCATTTAACAGCTTTGAGAATATCGTAAAAGTAAACAAAATTATAAGGAAAAATTTCAAGATAGTCCTTGGACTTTTTTAAACGATTTTTTGTTTAACACGCTATATATAAAAAAGGTAAAAAAATAAGGGATGGAGGTGGACCGTTTATGATTATATAGTGAAAGCACATTACCGGGTGGTAGTGGCAATAAACGATGTATGAAACTTTCCACTCCCTCCTTAAAAAATGTATTTTTCAATAACAATTTTTTCATAGGTGTATGGTTAAATAATCAATAAAAGCATTACAAGTCTTTACGGTATTTAAGTGAAAATTAAGAAATTAACCAAATGAATCAAGTAAGGAGGTGATAATATTTTAGTTATTGATTTATAGTGTAAATCCCTCCAAAATATTGTCTGTGTGTGGTGGCTAAGTCATGACTCCAAGCATGAGAAGACTCTGCCTGTTACAATTGTGGACCCTTGGGCCGGCTGAGACAGTGGAGGATATGCTGCGGAGGCCCACAGCAAGTGTCACAGCCAGGAGGCGGCACTGAAGAGACTCGGAAGAGGCTTCACCACTGGAAGTCCATGGCCCCCCAGGGGGAGCCTGATGGAACCCGGACCTCTTGGACTTAGGTGGGACCCTATGCGACCAAGGGTCCGGACTGAGGCCAAAGAGATGGATGAAGGACGGCTGGGCCCAGGTAGTTGAAGAGTCTTCACCCTCGGAAGCCCGCGGCTCCCCCGGGAGGAGCCCGTGAGAGTCCGAGCCGCTGGGACTTAGGAGAATCCTTTGGGCTAGCAAGTACTGGATACCTGAGATGATGGAAGAAGCCGAAGTCGGAGTCCAAGAGCGAAGCCGGGTCAGAAGCCAGAAGTCCGATATCCAAACCAAAGCCAGGGACGTAAGCCGAAGATGGAGTCGTGGGACAGAGCCGGATCAAAGCCAGAAGTCAGAGGACGAACCAAAACCAGGAGCGGAAGCTGGAGACGAGGTCAGGAGACGAAGCAGGGTCAGAAGCCAGGAGTCAAGAGTCAGCGGAAGTGAACCGAAGTCAATGCAGCAACTAAAGACACAGAAGACTGTGGAACCTCGTTGCAAGGCAAGGATGGAGCCTGGCTGCAGGACTTAAGTAGGGCTGAGCGTCTGACGTCATCTGGAGGCAGTCCTGAGGTTTCCAGCGCTGGCCCCTTTAAATCCCCAGCCCCTGCGTGTGCGCACACCTAGGGGGCGGGGCAAGCCACGAGGGAACGCAGGCATCTCCCTCGAGGAGGGAGAGCCGCGGCAGAGGTCTGGACAGGCCGAATTGGGACCGCGGTGGCCTAGGCCGGCCTCGAGGTAGGTGGGGAACCCGGGGCACGGCCCGGGGCCATAACAGTACCCCCCCATGCCCCCTTCCGGGAGGCCCGGGTTTGCCCGGATGATCCATGTGGAACTGACGAAGGATAGACTTGTCCAGGATATGGGAAGAAGGCTCCCAAGAGTTCTCCTCCGGACCGTAACCCTCCCATGAGAGGAGGTACTCCCATCGGCGCCAGTGGAACCGAACGTCTAGAATATCATTCACTGTATAGGTGACATCGGCATCGGCCTCAGTGGTGGTAGGTTCCAGAGGTGTACCATGAAAGGTGTAGAGCACCACGGGTTTAAGCAAAGACATGTGTAACACATTGTGGATTCTCAGGGTGGAGAGCAGATGTAACCAGTAGGAGACTGCCCCTATTCGCTCCGCTATCGGGAACGGACCAATGTACCTGGGAGCCAGGTGCATAGAGGGAGTCCGTAGGTGGATGTTCCTGGTGCTCAGCCATACTTTATGCCCCGGGAGGAAGGCTGGGGCAGGTCGCCGCGACTTGTTTGCGTATCTCTTCGCCTTGGCCGCCGTCAAACGGAGTTTCTCTTGGGTGGTGCTCCAGAGGTTGCGCAACTGTCGTGCCGTAAGTTGGACAGCCGGGGATGGCACTGTCAAAGGTAAAGGCAGGGGAGGCCTTAAAGTCTTCCCATAGACCACCTGGAACGGGGAGAGGTTGGTTGAGGAGTGCTTATGGCAGTTGTAGGAGAACTCCGCCCATGGTAACAAGGAAACCCAATCATCTTGGAGGTCCCCCACGAAGGACCGGAGGAAGGCTTTTAAGGTCCTGTTAGTGCGCTCGGCCTGCCCGTTGGCCTAGGGATGGAAAGAAGTAGTTAGGTTGAATTGCACTCTGAACTTCCTACAAAGGGCCTTCCAGTATTTTGCAGTGAACTGTGGACCCCGATCAGAGGTTATGTGCAACGGGAGGCCATGTAGGCGGAAGATGTGCTGTGTGAAGAGGTTAGCTAATTCTGCTGCTGAAGGCAGTTTAGCAAAAGGCACGAAATGAGCCATCTTTGAGAAACGGTTAACTGTGACCCATATTACGGTCTTCCCGTCTGAAACCGGCAAATCGACAATAAAGTCTGTGAACGGATGGGTCCAGGGCTCGATACGAATGGGTAGCGGCTGAAGAAGACCCCAGGGGCGTCCGTGCAGGAATTTTTGCCGGGCGCAGGTAGGACATGACTGGATGTAGAGGCAGACGTCCCTCTTGAGCTGTGGCCACCAACAGAATTCTGACAGAAGGTCCAGGGTCCTGGCTATTCCTGGATATCCAGCGGTCAGTGAGTCATGGGCCAAGGATAACACTTTCCGACAGGAACGAGATGGCACCGTGGAAGCCACCTCAGAAGCTGCTAGGAGAACTTTGGCCAGATCCAGAATGTACTGAGGCGATTGGGTGACATCTTCAGTCTCCGTCATGATGGAGAGAGCATCCGCTCGAACGTTCTTGGAGGCAGGTCGATAACGGGGGGAAAAGTTAATACGGCTGAAGAAAAGCAACCAGCGCGCCTGCCGTGGAGTAAGGCATTGGGCGCGACACAGATACTCCAGGTTCTTGTGGTCTGTGTAGACAGTTATCGGGTGTTGAGCCCCCTCCAGCCATTGGCACCACTCCTCAAAGGCAAGTTTGATGGCCAGTAGTTCTTTATCCCCTATGCTGTAGTTCCTCTCAGCGGGAGAGAACTTGTGTGAGTAGTAGGAACACAGCAGGAGTTTTCCTCCTTTGGATAACTGACTTAGAACAGCCCCGACCGCTAAGTCGGAGGTGTCGACCTCCACGATGAATGGGCATTGGGGGTCAGGATGGCGGAGGCAAGTGTCTTGGAGGAACGCCTCTTTTAAATCCTGGAAGGCTCGTATGGCTGTCTGCGGCCAGTGCTTAGCGTTGGCGCCCTTCCTGGTAAGGGCCGTCAATGGAGCTACCTTCTGGGAGTAGTGAGGGATAAATTGCCGGTAAAAGCTGGCGAATCTCAAGAATCGTTGGAGTGCCTTCACCCCCAGTGGTTGTGGCCAGTCCCTGATCGCCGTGACCTTCTCAGGGTCCATAAGAAAACCTGTGGAGGATACAATGTACCCAAGGAAGGGTAACGAATCCTGCTCGAAGATGCACTTCTCAAACTTAGCGTACAGTCAGTTGTCTCGCAGTTTCAGTAGTACTCGTCGGACACCTTGGTGATGCGTCTCCAAGTCTTTGGAGTATATGAGCACATCATCAAGGTAAACTATTACCGAGGAGTGTAGTATGTCTCTGAGAACCTCATTCATGAGATTTTGAAAAACCGCCAGGGCATTGCAGAGGCCGAAGGGCATGACCAAGTACTTGTAATGGCCATCCCTTGTGTTAAATGAGGTTTTCCATTCGTCGCCTGGACGAATCCTCACTAGGTTGTACGCCCCACGGAGATCCAGCTTAGTGAAGATCCTGGCCTCTTGTAGTCTGTCCAAAAGTTCCGGGATCAAAGGCAGAGGGTACCGATCCCGCCGGGTAATACTGTTCAAGCCACGGTAGTCTATGCAGGGTTGTAGGGACCCATCTTTCTTCGCTACGAAGAAGCAGCCCGCTCCAGCCGGGGACTTAGATGGTCGAATAAACCCTCGGTCCAGGTTCTCCCAGATGTATGTAGACATAGCTTGTGTTTCTGGAAGGGACAACGTGTAGACCCGTCCTCGTGGCGGCGTGGTACCCGGGAGCAGGTTAATCGCGCAGTCGAAGGGGCGATGCTCTGGGAGGATCTCTGTCTTCTCTTTGGAAAAAATGTCGAGATAGTCCTGGTAGTGGGGCGGCAGTGACACGGTCGACGTCAGGAGAGGTACCGGTGGCCAAGGAATCGCAGCCAGGCAGGAATCGAAGCACGCTGGTCCCCAGGATGCCAGCTGGAGGGAATCCCATGAGATTACAGGCGAGTGCTTCCGAAGCCAAGGTAGCCCCAGGATGACCAGATGCATGGACTTCTCTAGGATGAAGAAGGATATCTCCTTCTGATGCAGCATACCAGTGCGTAAGGTGAAAGGCTTGGTGCGGGTAGCGATGGTGCCTGGAAGGAGTTTCCCTTGGATGGAAGATACGCGGAGGGGGGTCTTTGGGATTGAACCCCAATCTGGAGTTGCTGAACTAAGTCCTTAAGTATGAAGTTCTTCCCCCCCCCCCCCCCCCCCGCTCCAGAGTCGATCAGGGCTTGCGAATCGAATTCCCCCTCAGGGAGGAGTAAGGTCACTGGCACGATGCACGGGGAGTCAGAGGTGGTGTAACCTAGGGTTAGCTCCCCGACTCTCCCTAAGTCCGAGCGTTTCCTGGAATCTCGTTACAGCGGGCAACAAAATGGCCCGTGCCACGCAGTACAGGCATAAGCCCAGAGACCGGCATCTCCTTCTTTCTTCTTAGAAGATAGGCCCCCGACCCACCTGCATGGGTTCGGTGTCTTGGGCCCCTGGAGAAGCTAGCGGAGAACTCCTGCTTCAGGAGGAAGTGGTTCCAAAGGTCCCAGGCCTACGAGCCGACCTCTTCTCCCGGAACCAGCGCTGGATGCAGCTGTCCACGCGACCCGCTAGGTCGATGAGTTCATTCAGATCGTCAGGGAGGTCCCTGGCTGCCAATTCATCCTGGAGTCTTGGGGAGAGACTTTCCAAAAAGATACCGTGCAAGCTGTCACTGCTCCAGTTCAATTCGGCAGCGAGAGTCTGGAAATCCACGGCGTGTTCCGCCAAGAGCCGGTTACCCTGACACAGCTGAAGCAGCTCGGATGTGGCAGTGGGTTTGCGGGAGGACTCATCGAAGATCCGCCTAAAGGCAAAGACGAAGTGCACCAGATTGTCAAGGCAGGAGTCCTGGCGCTCCCAAAGTTTGGAGGCCCATGCCAGGGGTCTCCCGTCCAGCAGAGAAATAATGAAACTTGTCTTGACCCGGTCTATCAGAAACTGAAGCAGAAGGAGGTTGAATCGGCTATAGCACTGGTTCAGGAACCCTCGGCACAACTTCGCGTCTCCTGAAAACGCGAAGGCACTGGCATCTGTATCGGTGCTGTAGATCCGGAATTTGTCCCACTCCAGGTACCAGAGGACTGGCAGCTGTGGTTCCGCCAACACAGTCGGTGACTCCCTGCACCGTCGCCATCAAGGTGTCAAGGCAGGTTTGCTGCTGTTGCAGCTTCTGGGCAATACCCGGGATGGCTTTCAAGCCTGCAAGATCCGCCGAGTCCATGGCCTTGCAAACTGTTATGGTTGTGGACCCTTGGGCCGGCTGAGACAGTGGAGGCCCACAGCAGGGTCACAGCCGGGAGGCGGCACTGAAGAGACTTGGAAGAGACTTCACCACTGGAAGTCCGCGGTCCCCCCAGGGGGAGCCTGTAGGGACTCGGACCTCTTGAACTTAGGTGGGACCCTATGCGACCAAGAGTCCGGACTGCGGCCGAAGAGATAGATGAAGGACGGCTGGGCTCAGGTAGTTGAAGAGTCTTCACCCTCGGAAGCCTGCGGCTCCCCTGGGAGGAGCCCTTGAGAGCCCGAGCCGCTGGGACTTAGGAGAATCCTCTGGGCCAGCAAGTACCGGATACCTGAGATGATGGAAGAAGCCGAAGTCGGAGTCCAAGAGCGAAGCCGGGTCAGAAGCCAGAAGTCCGATATCCAAACCAAAGCCAGGGACGTAAGCCGAAGACGGAGTCAAAGCCAGAAGTCAGAGGCGAACCAAAACTAGAAGCGGAAGCTGGAGACGAGGTCAGGAGACAAAGCAGGGTCAGAAGCCAGGAGTCAAGAGTCAGCGGAGGCGAACCGAAGTCCAATGCAGCAACTAAAGACACAGAAGACTGTGGAACCTCGTTGCAAGGCAAGGATGGAGCCTGGCTGCAGGACTTAAGTAGGGCTGAGCATCTGACGTCATCTGGAGGCAGTCCTGAGGTTTCCCGCGCTGGCCCCTTTAAATCCCCAGCCCTTGCACGTGCGCGCGCGCTTAGGGGGCGGGACCAGCCGCGAGGGAATGCTGGCATCTCCCTCGAGGACGGAGAGCCGCGGCAGAGGCTTGGACAGGCTGAATCGGGACCGTGGCGGCCCGGGCCGGCCTCGAGCTAGGTGGGGAACCTGGGGCATGGCCCGGGGCCATAACACTGCCCTTTTTACTCTGGGTAAAGGTCCTTCTGCAGATGTAAACCTCCATTTTGCAGAAGAAATGGAGCAAGTTGATTCTAAAGAGTCACAGAATGCATAGATCCTCAGTCTTCTGTCACTGGGGGACATGCAAACACAATGGGCATAATTCAGCATGTTGTGAGAAGGCCCAAGACATTTCACACAGAAATCATAAACGTCAACTAAAGCCATCTTCTTAGTACATTTAGGACGTTTCTCGAAGCCCAGCTTCCTCGTCTTGAAAAATACTGCAACAATGTTGAATTCAATTTTGAAAAAACAGAATTTTTGGTGAATGCTAAAAAGGAAATGGAATTTTAATTTTTTTTATGAGTGAGACTAGTTAATAAATAAAAGAATAGTAATAAAAAAGAAGAAAGAGAAAAAGCGATAAGCGACTGTAAAAAAAAATTAAATGAGAAAGCAATTTCATGTCTGTTTTGCAAGAGCGGAAAGAAAAAGACTAAGGAGATTTGTGTAGCAGGTGGCTGCATATGTGTGCTCAGAAAGACCTTCGTCCTTCTGAGATCTAAGAGTTTTTCCATCTCAGCGGCATCAGGTAACGTTATCCACTTGTGTAGCTGAACTTATCCTGCTTGTCCGCAGAGAAAATAAAATACCACAAAATAAAGTCCACAGTGGAATTAAAAAGTTATAAGAAAAAGCACATAGGCTAGAAGTATAGCTACTGCCACAGCAGATACACATAGATCAAGGGCACCAGTCTGATATACTAACTTGTAAACTCCACGGTCTTCATCTTCAAAAAATTCTGCTTTACAATTCTTTGCGCATTGATAATGGAAAGTTTTCTTACAGATTTTAATGTCACAGCCAATTGTAGCTCCAGCTTCTTTGCATTCAGAACACTTCTGAAATATTGAACCATTACAGAAAGAACCACATTTAGAGTGGCAAGACATTTTTGAGACAAAAGTTCAATAATGTTGGTATATTTTAGCTATGCTACTCTTTTGCTCTGTACAGAACCATAAATTAATGCTATATATCTTTACAAGAAGAAAAACATGATCAAAATGAACTCTCTTTCATCTCTCGTGGTTCCTTCACTTCCCACAGAACCAATATGTACTAAGCTCACTGTTTTTGAAGGATTACAGAAACAGGGATGCTTGAATGAATTAGGATATTACTTTCAAGAGGAGACGCTTGATGAACATAAATATATAGCCTTTGTATAAAGGTACTGTGGACAAATGTGACATTTGGCGCTTATAATTCTTATAAAGGAAATAGGCACGATAGTTCAGATTTTTAAAAATTTGAATCAAAGTAACAATACTCAAGGTCTCTGCTGCCATTGAGTCAGAAGCCGTTCAGTTCTAGGTGTGCCACTGATTGACTTCAAGGCATGAAAAGTAACTATTTTATAACTGTCACGGATGTGAGCCCTTGGGCTGTGGCATGGTTGATGCAGCCCTGAAGGCAAACCTACTAGGCCCACACCGACAGCAGGTGGACTTGCTCTTACTAGGTTGACTCTTTGGGTTCCAGGGGCTGGCAGGGCTTAGGCAAGATTCCTGTAAGGAGCAATCAGACGAAGTCGAATATTGGGCATAGGTTAGGGCAGCCAGCGAGCAAACGTTGTCCAGATCCAGATCACAGGCAGCGAGCAAACAGTGTTCGGGTTCAAGACAAGGTTGGAGCAGGCAGCAGACAAGCAGGTCGAGGTCCAAGCTGGGGTCAGGGCAGGCGAGTAGACCAGAAGAGTAGTCAAAGTCCATAGCAAGGGTCAGAACCAGAAGTCAGGTAGAGACAGCCAGACAAGATAAAGACAAGGCACTGGGGACCAAGTCACAAGCAGGGCAAGGCAGAGCAAGGCAAGGCAAGTTGACAAGGCAGGATGAGGCAAGGCAAAGCAAGGTAACACACAGGGACAGCAAGCAACATACATGGCAAGGCAGGAGGACCTGTTGCTGAGGCAAAGGTTGGAGCATGGCTGGAGTTTAAATACTAGCCACGTGACATCATCAGAGTGCCGACGGATCTGTTTCTTGCCGCAGGGCCTTCAAGCCTTGGAGCGCCATGCATGCACCTAGGGGGACCTGGGAGAATGGCGGAGTCTCAGCCACATTGGGAATGTTCAAGGGTAAGTGCGGCCGGTCACGGGACATCCCGCGGTTGGCCAAAATGTCACAATGACCACACACATAGAGAAATTCTAGTATTACATATGTTAATACATCAGAGTTTATTCTTATAAATATTCAATTTCCTATCTAACATTGAGCGTTTGAGCATTTACAACGACGCTCGAATACACGTTGCCTATACCCCTGTACACCTTTCCTTTTATCCATCCAACATGTTGAAGAATTACGGTCAAACACCCTACATGTGAGACCCTTCACATATTAAATATCTTATCCATATTCATTACATTAACCACATGTCGCATGGCATCCAAAGTACAATCCTAATTTATTTCAATAACTGATACCACAATTCATAACAAAGCAGCGAACTGATAGACATAAAACTTCCCTACTCTAAACCTTCAATTATCCTATTAATGCAGCCCATTCAATCAGTCCATTCAGACTATCAGGTGCAGAGGTATGCCAGTTAAAAATAAATCATTGCTCTATCCGTCTAAGTATTGCTGATAGATCTTCTCCATTCCCCAATTTTACCTTTTTAACAACAAAATATTTTAAATCTGCCAACGTATGTTGCTGTTCTACCCAATGATCAACTAAGGGGGCATGTTCCTTTAACAGCCTAATATGACTTTTATGTTCTATAATGCGAGATTTAATAGATCTTGCTGTCTGCCCTATATAAATCAAACGATAAGGACACAATATGGCATAAATTACCCCACTTGCTTCACAAGAAAATAATTCTGGTAATACATATGGACGGGTCAAGTTCGGATGTTGAAAACATTTTAGAGTCAAAACATGCGGACACACAGAACATATACCGCACGAAATCTGTCCATGGTCCTGAACCTCACCATCCATCCGGGACTTCTGTAGTCTCAAACTGTCCCATAAACTACGGTGTTTTTTAATGGCAAATATGGGAGGTTCCAAAAATGTTTTTTTCAACGGGGATAAAATGTGCCAATATTTAAGCACTAGTTCCTTAATACTCAATGTTTTAGAGGAGTAAGGAATTGAACAAATCATCAGAGACGGGACTTCACTATGGCATTTAATCAACACATTTTCTCTATTGGTGTGCACCACACGCTTATATGCTTTCTTAATAACAGATTTGGTATATCCCCTAGCCACAAATCTATTGCTCAAATCCTGTGCCTGCATTTTAAACTCTTCCGTGGTAGAGCATATCCTCCTATATCGCAAAAACTGACCCATAGGAATATTATCTTTTAACTGCCGAGGATGAAAACTTTGATAGTGTAGCAAGGTATTTTAATCGGTAGGTTTTCTATACACTGTAGTAACCAATCTGGTATTATGTATGTGGACACGAACATCTAAAAAAGGCACTGACTCTGTATACATAGAAACAGTAAACATCAAATTCTGATCCCCAGAATTAACTTCTTGTAGAAAACAATTCAAATCTTCAACTTTACCCTGCCAAATCCAAAATACATCGTCTATATATCCACCTCACTACTTGTTTAAACCACACAGACTGATATACTACAAGTTCTTCAAAGTGGGCAACATATAAACAGGCTACCGTGGGTGCCATAGGTGACCCCACAGGGATTCCTTTCGTTTGTAAAAAAAAAAAAAAAAGGCGAGATTTATATGAGAAGTAGCTGCAAGTCAAAGTGATTTTGGTGATCTTCATCAAAAAATTGAGGCGTTTCTCTGATATATCCATGTTCCTAATCACATCTCTAATGATGTCTAATGCTTCCATTTGAGGTATATTCGATTATATAGAGCAGTTATATCTGCTATAACCAAAATCCATTTATTCTCCACAGCAGGTAAAGATGATAATTTATTAATAAAATCTATAGAATTTCTTACATAAGAAGGAACCAGGAAGGATCTAGGATGTAAAATATAGTCTATAAATTTCGCCAGAGGTTCCAACACTGATCCAATCCCTGACACTATTGGTCTGCCAGTGGGAGCTGTTACAGACTTATGTATTTTGGGAATAATAAAGAAATAAGGAACTGTTGGATGAATGACCCTTAAAAAATTAAACTCTTTACTAGAAATCACTTTGTCTTTCACAGCCTCTTCCAAAATCTTGTTAACCAATTGGTGCACCTGAGGAATAGGGTTACTGTCTACCTCTTCATAAAACTGAGTGTCTTCTAATTGTTTGAGAACTTCCTGATCATAATCACATTCATTTAACACTACGATACCACGACCTTTATCTGCAGCAACTATTTTGATGGATTAACGTAGTGAATATGGATAACATATTTAATATGTGAAGGGTCTCATGTGTAGGGTGTTTGACCATAATTCTTCAGCGTGTTGGATGGATAAAAGGGGAGGTGTACAGGAGTATAGGCAATGTGTATTCGAGCGTAGTTGTAAACGTCATTTCCGGAAAAATGTGAGTAACGTGAACATGGCAGCATTCTATCAGGTATGTGTTGTGTGGAGAAAGTTTGTTCAAATTGGGTAAAATGAGATTTTTGTTTGAGATGTTACTTGAATTTGAAAATCATTGAATTGATACCCAGTGAAAATGGATGGTATTAGTGATATTAAGTTTTGATGAGAAGATAAACGTTGGTAAAGGAAGCTAGGAAATACATAGTCAGAGTGGTGAGTTTTTGTAAGATTATTTATAATTGTTTAATATATAAGTTATTGAGCAGGTAGAGATGGGATATTGATGAGGTTTTTATTTAATTATTGTAGGAATAAGTCGGAAAATTTCATTATTATGTTAAAAATCGAAAGTGGGAGAGTACTGTTGTCATGTCAAAAAGTGAATATTATTCCCTGAAGAAGCCCTGATAGTAGGGTGAAAAGAGATCTTTGTCGGACAGAGGACAGGATAGAGAACAGTGCGACAGGACTGCAGAGTAAATTGACCAGAATGATAGGGTAATATAAAGGGGAACTGTTACTGAATTGCTATTAGTGAATTTGATTGTAACAGCTATGTATTGGATTTGGCGAGATGAATTGTATAAATAATAAGGTAGACGATTTTGAATTATATAACTAAGATTAATTGTTGCGCGCTCCATCAGCGGTAGGCCTGCGGACGGCCCTGCTCACCTCGCTCGCACTCCAGCTGATCCCGGTGCAGCCTCCCCCACAGCCATGGCCAGTCGCTGCCGACCCCAGCGCCCCGTGTTAGCATCTCTGCTCCGCCCAGTCCTTCCACCTCACAGGCCGGCCTACCTGCCTCACACCGAAGCTCGGCGTCCTCCCTGTCTGGGTCCACGCGGATCCCACAACCTCTTAAAGGGCCACTGGTGGGAAACCGCTCTGCGGCGTCATCGGATGACATCACATGAGGCCAATATTTAAGAAAGTGCTCAGACACCACTTCCTTGCCTTAGCAAACGGGTCGTCTCACCTCAGTGTGAGCTAGTTGCCGTCCTTGTGCTTGTTCCAGTATTCCTGCTTTGTTCCTGTGTTCCTGTACTTGTTCCAGTGTTCCTGCATTTCTTCCTGTGTTCCTGTGCTTGTTCCAGTGTTCCTAAGTTTGCTCCTGTGTTCACGTGGTCCTTCCTGTGTTCCACACCTGTTCCTGTGTTCTTCCTTTCCCGAATTCGTCTCTACGTTCTTCAACCCAGGTTATACTTCTTACGGACTGATTCCTGGTACTGATCTCAGCTTGCCTCTGACCACGCTCGGACAGATACCTGGAACTGACCTCTGCTTGCCTCTGACCACGCTCGGACCGATACCTGGAACTGATCTCTGCTTGCCTTTGACCACGCTCGGACTGATACCTGGAACTGACCTCTGCTTGCCTTTGACCATGCTCGGACTGATACCTGGAACTGACCTCTGCTTGCCTTTGACCACGCTCGGACCGATAACTGGAACTGATCTCTGCTTGCCTTTGACCACGCTTGGTCTGAAACCTGGAACTGACCCTTACTTTGGCTGACCTTCCTCAGATGGATACCCTTGCTTTGACTCTTGCGCTCCATTGGGACACTCTCTACGCTCCTCCTGTGATCACCAGGTCCGCCTGCCTTGACGCTGTCGGCAGTCTTCCCCGAGCTAGACCACTAGGCACTGCCTATCCTGCCTGGAGGACCTTCAGTTCCTGCTTTGTACCCGTGGTCTCCGGTAATCTCTGTTCCTGTCTAGCTCGCCTGTTCACCGCCAGCTGTGCACCTCTGCTATTCGTGGGAACACCTTTCCGCCATCTCTCTGGGAGACCCCCATAGGCCCACCTAAGCCCAGGCAGCCCGGGAATCCAAGGGCTCAACCCGTGGAGCCCCCGGGCCATTATTGGTGAAGCTCCAGCTTGCCTCTGTCTCATTGTGTGCTTCGCCTCCTGGCAGCAGGTGCCCTCTGGGTCTCCCCAGAGGGCCGTACCAATCCTGCCCCAGGCCAAGAGTCCACCTCCAGTGCAACAGGTTGCCAAGGCCATGGACTCGGCAGAGTCCTCCACCTTGCAGGATATTCCAGGCCTGGCTACACGTCTTCAGAAACAGCACAGAAACATCGAGGTGTTGGCCACCTCAGTGGAGAAATTACAGTTATGACTTGAAGAGACTTCTAGAATGGCCAACCCCGGGATTCTTGCTGGTAGTGCTTCTTCTGTTTCGCCGCCCTCGTGGGCTCTGCTGGCCCTCCCAGCTCCTCCCCAGTACAACGGGGACTCTCTTCTCTGCCGGGGGTTTGTTAACCAGTTTTACATGCAGTTTGCGCTACAGCCTTCTCTATTTCCGGATGAATTGACAAAAGTTACCTTCATCCTCTCACGTCTGGAGGGGAAAGTCCTGGCATGGGCTTCCCCGCACTGGGAGTGTTCTGATTCCCTGTTACAGGAGCTCCCTCATTTTATTTCAACGTTCCAACGCACCTTTGATGACCCAGGCCGGCAGGCGGTCACTGGACATCATCTCCTCCATCTCCACCAGGGATCCCACTCTCTTACACAGTACACAATTGAGTTCCGGACCCTGGCGACAGAACTGGCATGACAGGAGGATTGCCTGGAGGCACTCTATCTTGAGGCTCTTCCCCCCTTAAGGATGAACTGGCAGCCTGAGAGATTCTCGCGTCGTTAGAGGACCTTATCACCTTGGTTGGGCGGATTGACCACTGTCTCCAGGATCAGCATAGGGAGGTAACACCATACGACGGGTGGCCCTGGACCATCTCGGTCTGCTAGCCCCAGACCAGCAAGGGCACCATCAGCAGCCCATCCGCCAACGGAAAACCGATGCAGATCAGCCGTGTTCGTCTTACTCCCAAGGAGCACCTCCGAAGACGGAAGTCTGGTCTCTGCCTCTACTGTGGGGGTCCAAGCCACCATATCCGGTCCTGTCCGGTGTGTCCGGGAAACTCCAAAGCCTGAGCCCAGTGGGGGTCCCGAGCTTAGGCACTACTGTTACCAGCCCTCAATTACTGCTTCCAGTCTCCCTCTACCGGGAGGCACACACGTTTGCAACTACCACCCTCGTGGATACTGGGGCTGGTGGGAATGTTATCCTTGAGGAATTAGTCACATTACTCCAGATCCCTACTCGACCCCTTGAGGTTCCGCTGCGGATAGCCTCCATCCATGGAGAACCATTACCTGACCGCATCACCCTAGCCACCCTCCATGATGAAGAGATCTCCCTCCTGGTCCTAAAGAGGTCCATGCAGCCCATCATTCTCAGCCTACCCTGGCTGCAACAGCACTCCCCACAGTTCGACTGGGAGACGCTCCAGCTCACCGAGTGGGGTCCTCGGTGCCAGAAGCACTGCCTGTGGCGGGTATCCCCGTCTGTGCCAGTCTTAACGACCACGACTCTTCCTGGGCTACCTCGGCCTACTCCGACTACCAAGATGTCTTCTCAAATCCAACAAGCTGACATCTTACCACCTCTCTGGAAGTTTAACTGTCAGATCAAATTGTTACCTGGCACCACACCTCCCAGGGGAGGACTTACCCACTTTCGCTCCCCGAGACCCAGGCCATGTCAGACTACATCAAAGAGAACCTAGCCAAAGGATTCATCAGGCTTTCTATGTCCCCTGCTGGCGCCGGGTTCTTTTTCGTTAAGAAGGTCAGCTCCTTAAGGCCATGTATCGACTACCGCGGCCTCAACGCAGTTACCCGCTCCCTCTCATCAGCGAGCTATTTGATTGGCTCCAGGGGGCCCAGATCTTTACCAAACTGGACCTCCATGGGGCCTATATCCTGGTCTGTATCCAACCTGAAGACATCTGGAAGACGGCCTTCAATACACGAAATGGGAACTACGAGTACCTAGTCATGCCCTTTGGGCTCCATCTTCCAGAGAATGAAGAACGAGATCTTCCGAGATCTGCTCTATTCTACAGTCGTAGTATATCTCGACGACATACTGATTTTCTCCCAAGACCTAGAATCCCATCGAGATCACGTCCGGATGATTCTCCAATGCCTACGCAATCATCACCTCTATGCCAAACTAGAGAAATGCCTTTTTGAACGCTCCAGCCTCCCATTTTTGGGCTATATTATATCCCAACAGGGCTTCACTATGGACCCCGACAAACTCCAAGGAATCCGCAATTGGCCGCAGCCTCTCAGGTTACGAGCCCTCCAGAGATTCTTGGGCTTCACCAACTACTACTGCCATTTCATTGCGGACTACCCCACACTAGCTGCACCCTTAACCGTGATGATCCAGAAAGGGTGCAATATCAAGGAGTAGAGCCCACGAGCCCAAGCAGCCTTCCAGGACCTTAAGGAGGCCTTCCGGACCAGACCCTGTCTTCGACATCCTGACCCGAATCGCCCTTTCGTGGTGGTGGTGGACGCCTTGGCTATCGGAGCCAGAGCAGGGCTCAGTCAATACTCCTCGAAGGGTGGACTACTACCATGATCATTCTATTCTCATAAGTTCTCCACTGCTGAACGAAACTACTCCATTGGGGACCGTGAGCTGCTGGCAGTCAAGTTGGCCCTCCAGGAATGGTGCCCCTGGCTTGAGGGGGCCGAGCACCGTTTTTCTATTTTTGCTGATCATAAGAATTTAGAACACTTGAAGGAAGCCCAATTACTGAATCCTTGTCAGGCTTGCTAGGCCCTATTCTTCGCAAGGTTCAATTTTGAGCTCTGATACCGACCGGCTGAGAAAAACACACGTGCTGACGCCCTCTCTCGTTCCCTGGAGCCCGAAGATACCCCTGAAGTGCCCTCGCACATCATTGACCCGGCGTGCATCTGCCTGGCGGCCACTACCACCAGGCCACCCGGGAAGACCGTGGTCCCACGCCATCTCTGGGAACGAGTCCTACGATGGGCCCATGACTCCAGATGCGCCGGTCACCCAGGCCAGGCCTGTACACTAGAGATGCTTCACCGCCATTACTGGTGGACTTCAAAGGTCAAGGACTCTCGTGATTACATCGACTCCTGTCCTACATGCGCACAGCAGAAGCCGCCCACAGGACGCTCCTGGGGCCTATGCAGCCGCTACCGGCTCCCACAGCACCGTGGTCCCACTTGGCCACGGACTTCGTTGTGGACCTGCCCCCTTCCAAGGGGAATACCGTCATATGGGTCATTATCGACGGCTTTTCGAAGATGGCTCACTTCGTTCCGCTACCAAGCCTACCTTCTGCTCCTGAGCTCGCCCGACTGTTCCTGGCACACATGTTCTGCCTTCACGGCTTGCCGCAGGAGATTGTATCCGGACTGATTCCTGGTACTGACCTCGGC
This sequence comes from Rhinatrema bivittatum, assembly GCF_901001135.1. NCBI lineage: Eukaryota > Metazoa > Chordata > Amphibia > Gymnophiona > Rhinatrematidae > Rhinatrema > Rhinatrema bivittatum. The sequence goes on from NC_042619.1 coordinate 120,559,434, forward strand.
TTGCCTCTGACCACACTCGGACTGATACCTGGAACTGACCTCTGCTTGCCTCTGACCACGCTTGGATTGATACCTGGTACTGACCTCGGCTTGCCTCTGACCACGCTTGGATTGATACCTGGAACTGACCTCTGCTTGCCTTTGACCACGCTCGGATTGATACCTGGAACTGACCTCTGCTTGTCTTTGACCACGCTTGGACTGATACCTGGAAATGACCCTTACTTATTCTGACCTTCCTCAGATGGATACCCTGGCTTTGACTCTTGCGCTCCATTCGGACACTCTGTACGCTCCTCCTGTGACCACGTCCGCCTGCCTCAACAATGTCGGCGGTCTTCCCCAAGCTAGACTACTAGGCGCTGCCTATCCTGCCCTGAGGACCTTCAGTTCCTGCTTTGTACCCGTGGCCTCCGGTAATCTCTGTTCCGGTCTGGCTCGCCTGTTCACCGCTAGCTGTGCACCTCTGCTATTCGTGGGCACACCTCTCTGCCATCTCTCCGGGAGACCCCAGAGGCCCACCTAAGCCCAGGCAGCCCAGGAATCCAAGGGCTCAACCCGCGGAACCCCCTGGCCGTTATTGGTGAAGCTCCAGCTAGCCTCTGTCTCCTTGTGTGCTCACCTCCTGGCGACAGGCGCCCTCTGGGTCGCCCCAGAGGGCCTTACCAATCCTGCGCCAGGCCAAGGGTTCACCTCCAGCGCAACATTAATAATATGAAATTGAGCACTTTATGTTTTTAAATTAGAGGGACAGAGGACAGGATAGAGAAAAGTGCAACAGGATTGCAGAGTAATTTGAACAGCATGGACAGAGGACAAGATAGAGAACAGTGTGACAGGATTGCAGAGTAATTTGAACAGCAGGATAGGATAATATAAAGGGGAACTGTTATTGAATTGTTATTAGTGAATTTGATTGTAACAGCTATGTATTGGATTTGGTGAGATGAATTGTAGAAATAATCAAGTAGACGATTTTGAATTGTCTAACTAAGATTAATAATATGAAATTGAGCACTTTATGTTTTTAAATTAGAGGTGGACATATGTGGATGGATAATGTGTGAGTGTGATAGACAGATTTTCTGTGTCTAGATAGGAAATTGTATATTTATATGAATAAACTCTGATGAATTAACTTTATATGTAATACTAGAATTTCTCTATATGTGTGGTCATTATATGAATATAGAGAAAGTTGAAAAAGTATACCCTCTGTAATAGTGATACCAAATGTTACAATAACATTTACAATATTACAGATATAAAAAGAAGAACATCACATTCAGTGGTTGGTCCTATGACAATGTCTCAACCCTCAGGTGAATCATGAATGAGAAGCTTTTGAGGTAACAGAATAATCTGTACTATTTGTGCTCACTGCTGCTTTCTCTCATAGCAAATTGAAATGGAACAGTACTTATAATAATTCATCTGTTAGCTCTTGTTTAAGTGGGTATTAAGGCTCCTATAGTTGATTCTTACCAGTTTCCATCCTCTTTTTATTTCTTTCTTAATATCTTCTAAACAAAATCCTCCAAGCTCATTTATGTTTGGCGTGTTTGGTTGCACTAGACCAGATGAAAACAACTGTAATAGAAAAAGACCAAGTTACTGTATTATTGACTAAAATATCTAGTACAAAGTTTTTTACTCTCAATCCTGGAAAGCCACAAACAGAACTGTTATTTTATTTAGACTATCTATAATGAATATTCATCAGAGAGATCTGCATGCATTTTGTTGAAAAAACAAGTTAATTTATATCTTTTGGTAACTAGAACTGGTTCATCCCTCAAAGGATTGTAGTGAATACCTTTCAGCCAGTGCAAAACATCAACAGGTTAATCCACTCACCCACATGCAGCAGGCACCAGCATTTACTTCCATATGCCAGTTATCACATGACTAAAACAGATGTTTATGTAACCCCTGGGCTGACAAATCCTAGATAGGGCCCCAGGAACCACACACCAGAATCATTCTCAGATATCAAAGTCTTTCCTAATGTTACATTTATCTGCTGATCCAGAATCCCTTGAGCCGGCAAAAATTAACTTCTAGGCCCTGTATGTTGCTTAACTCTTAGTCATTTATGTATATAGTAAACAGCACTAATGATCTCCTGATGACAAGTGCAGTGTGGGAACAAGCGGTGATTCCCACAGGCCTGGAGACAGAAATTCAGTCTGATTCCAGCCATTCTTAAAACAATCTTTATTCACAGTTTCAATCATATACACAACAGTAGACTGCCTTTACCTTCAGACAAGTATACGCTCTCTACTCACAGTCTGTACTGCTTCGTCTCAGTTCAGTGTTTGGACAGTGTTACATTATAGGAGCTGCCTTCCACCCGGAGACCTGGGCTGGGTCTGGTTATCCGAACCTGGATCTCAGATCTTATTCCCCAATCTGTGGTTATGCCCTCTGAGCCCCACCTGCCTTGCAGGATCCCACCCATAGAGCATATTATCCTTAAAGGATTTAAGGTGGACCAGGCGTCTAGCCTAGTCCTGCGCAGGTAAATGGGGGAACACTAGGGGCACTGCCTCACGTGCAGCAATTAACAATGCTGGAAACAGTTAATGGTTTCAATTTAAGTTTTTACTGATTCAAAGGTGAAATGTAAAGTTCTTTACATCTTTCATCAGTTATAAGAGCATAGGTATAGCTTCAACACATCAATAAATTTGGGACTTTCTTCTCTGAATAAATGTCCTCATAATAGTAAAGTAAATTTCAATTTATAATTGCAGTTTATTTCCTTTCCAATCAATAGGCAGTTGGTAAAATCCCTCCCAATGAATAAGAGGTAGTTCTTGGATCAATTTAGTTTATGTTCCATGGAAAAATCTCAGTTGCTTCTGCCTATTCTTTAGTTCTCCCTCACTGTTGGTACCTAAAAGGAACCTGCTTTATTCCTCTTCTCCTTCAGTCTCCTTGAGATGATAGTGGACCATTGGAGTGGTACCACAAGATGCCTTCTCCCATCCTTTATCCCTTCCTCCTGGGGTTGAATGAAGATTCCTCCCTCTTAGAGGATCTTGGAGGATGCTGATGATCCCTTGACTCTTTCTCTGCAAATGACAACCTTCCTCTTGATGCTGAAAAAGCCCGAGTCCCTGGGCCCTACGGCACTCAGTTAAACAAAATAAAATTATTCTACTGAAAAAGGGAAATTAAACAAGAGGCAGGAAAGGTAGGGGGAAAAAAACTTCCTTCTTTCCACAAATAAAAATTCCAAAAATCATGGCAAATAAAGGGGTTAAGGTAGTCTGTCTCCTTTAATTTTCCCAGGTCTCAACCCTTGAGATCTCAAAGTCCTTTCCCAGGAAAAATTACTAACAGAGAACAGCAAGGAGCATGCTGCCCCTCATAGGGCCAACTAAGGATTCCACACTCTCAAGCTGGTGATATGGGAATTTTGAGACCACTTTGTTTATATGGTAATGTTTTTCTGTGCTCCTGCAAAATTGCAATCTGTTGCAATCCTCCCATAATGCCTTATCTGGTAAGTAGGAGAGAGAAGAGTGTTTCCCTTGGGAAGGAGAGTGCTAGTACAGAGGCATACACCAAACATCTGATTGCTGTGATCTCAACACAATTAAAGGTCAATATGGTCATAAATGGAATCAATTTCTATTACATACATTTTAAATGTATGCACAGTAGGGATGTGAATCATGTGCCCAATCGTTTTAACGATCAATTTCGGCTGAGGGGGGGGGGAAATTCTGATCGGCATGTTTTTTTTTTGTAAAAAAATCGGTTTTTCGGTTAGTGCGCACTAACGGGAGTTAGTGTGCACTAACGGAAGTTAGTGCGCACTAACAGAAAATTATACAATTTGACACTTTTCAGGTCAATTAAGGTCAGTTTAGGAATGAATATGTATTCCTATTGGCTGCCCTCTTATTTATTCATGTTACCAAGGTTTCCACTGACGTGATGGTTTAATATATGGGGGATGGGAAATGGAAACGGTTGGTAGCTTGACAAAAAAAGTAATGTGATCAGTCAATGTGACTAGAACTTGTGCTCTATCCCTGATACCGGGAGTATTGTGATCTTCCTGCACACAGTGCCCTATCCCAGTTACCGGGAGTGTTGTGATCTTCCTGCACACAGTGCCCTATCCCAGTTACCGGGGGTGTTGGTGATCTTCCTGCACACAGTGCCCTATCCCTGATACCGGGAGTGTTGTGATCTTCCTGCACACAGTGCCCTATCCCAGTTACCGGGGGTGTTGGTGATCTGCCTGCACGCAGTGCCCTATCCCTGATACCGGGAGTGTTGTGATCTTCCTGCACGCAGTGCCCTACCCCAGTTACCGGGGGTGTTGTGATCTTCCTGCATGCAGTGCCCTATCCCTGATACCGGGAGTGTTGTGATCTTCCTGCACACAGTGCCCTATCCCTGATACCGGGAGTGTTGTGATCTTCCTGCCCGCAGTGCCCTATCCCTGATACCAGGAGTGTTGTGATCTTCCTGCACACAGTGCCCTATCCCTGATACCAGGAGTGTTGTGATCTTCCTGCACACATCCCTGGTATCAGGGATAGGGCACTGCGTTCAGGAAGATCACAACACTCCTGGTATCAGGGATAGGGCACTGCGTGCAGGAAGATCACAACACCCCCGGTAACCAGGATAGGGCACTGTGTGCAGGAAGATCACAACACTCCCTGTATCAGGGATAGGGCACAAGTTCTAGTCGCATAGACTGATCAGTGATCACATTACTTTTTTTGTCAAGCTACCAACCGTTTCCACCCATCCCCCATATATTAAACCTTCACCTCAGTGGGAACCTTGGTAACATCAATAAATAAGAGGGCAGCCAGCCAATAGGAATACATATTCATTCCTAACTGACTTAACTGACCTTAACTTGACCTGAAAAGTGTCAAATTGTATCATTTTCTGTTAGTGCGCACTAACTCCCATTAGTGCGCACTAACCAAAAAACCCGATTTTTCACGATAAATCGGTGGAATTCCTATTGTATCGAGTCCCTTACCAATTAATGATGATTTTAAAAGTATCGGACGATAATTTAAATCATTAAAAAACGATTCACATCCCTAATGCACAGTTCAGTTTAATGTGTACATAAATCACACCGTTTTTAAGTTGAAAGAAAAACGGATCATCAAGTCTGGCTTTCTTTTGTGGTGAGACAGTGCATTGGCACTGAGGGTGATGTTCAACGGTTATTGATCAGGTGGGAACAACAGTGTATATTCAAGTGGCAAACTTTGACACCTGCAGGTTTAAATGCAGAAATTGAATGGAATGCTTGTTTTTAGGCAGTGTTGGTAGCCAACTGTTGAATATTGGAATGCTCTTGATGCTTATATTATATTGGATATACCCTGGGTGGTTCTTTGTATATTGAGGGTTGAAGTAGCTGTGTGTACATTTGGGGATGTATTTTCCTTCTTTCTTGACTGTGTTGGAATGCTTCGTGGAATATTTGGGTTGACTTGGTAGGGATTGGCATGGTAAGTAACGCGTTGTATGGTGTACATGTTCCTTTGAGTGTTGGTTGTTGAGGTGTGTGATTTTCAGTGAAGAGTTATGGGTTTTGGAGTGTAGATGCGTGTGATGAGTGTGTTTTGTATTTTGGTTAGAATAGGGGAGATGGTTCACTCGCCTTAGTGTGATTGTGTGTGGTGTTGTTATGTATGGTGAGACATGGAGGTGTATGAGTTTTTGTTATGTTTGATGGGTGAGAATAGGTTTCATTTCTTTAAGGCGCGCGTTTCTTAATTTTTTTAACATCGTGAGGGAGTGGTTAGAATGAGACCATGTGATTTGTAGATGTGCGTTGCTTTTTACGTTTTGAGGTTGCTAACACGTAGCCCATCGTAGGAACGTGACCACGTGATATGTGAGAACACGTCATGGCACGCACAAGGGCGCGGTCGGTGGCGTTTTGTAATAAAGTTTTGGCGTGTTTCAGTTTGGGTTAGAGTGCGATGACGCAGTTAAGAATGGATGCTTAACCATGGGATTGTTACGAGTTACCGGGAGACTGGTGAAGAGAAGCCATTTGTAAGTTTGGAATAGAAAGGTTTTTGAAGGTACGTGTTTGCATTATGTGAAGATGTGGGAACATCGTGCGGGGTTTTAAGTCAGGAAGTATTAACAATATGTTTATGGGTATGTTTCAGACGACATGCTATCAGTGTAAAGAGGATCCATTTGGAAAATTTATGAATGTATTTGGAGTTGAGACTGAAAAATCAAGGGCGTTGGTCTGGTGAGCTAGTGGTTTGAACATTTATTCAGGTATACATATTTAGCATTAGTGTTGGTGTATTAGAATAACATAGGAAATGTGTCCCGAGGTTTGAAATTTATATTTATCGTTTGATTTTCTCAGTGGTTCCAGTCCCCCTGAGGAAGCAAACGAGTGTGAAACAAGGGCCGCTTGTTGGGGTTGACCACATCGATACCAGCCACTTCAATTTGAAAATTGTCATGAAGGGAGGTTACACAGGAGATACCAGCCTTTTTTGAAAAATTGTATAAATACATGTAATCTTGGATAGGTTGTAAGTGGAGGTTTCCACAGGGAATCATGTTTATGAAGTTACAGTAGATACTGTGAATACGGGTATAGGCGGGTCTTTTGTGTATCCTTATTGTGAGTATTTTAACGAGTGAATGAGTGTGAGTGTGTGTTTTTAATTTATGGACACATTCTTCATAAAAGGTTTTTGTGAAAATCAATGATTAAATTTGCAAGCTTTCCTCTTTTGATTATGTGATATAGATTATATAGAGGAAATAGTTCTAATTACCCAGTGTATGTACCTTGTACGGTTTCTTTTAATTTGATACATTTCTAGTGTCATTGTTGTCCCTATGTGAACCATGCATTTTTTTATGGTTTATGCTTGAAATCTTCTACCTATAACACCTGATTAACCCCCCCACACCCTCTCCCCCCCTCTTTGGAGGACCATTGCCATTAAGGTGCAGTTCATCTTGTAAAGCCTTAGGAAAGGCACCAAAACAAATGTCCCAGCAGGTACAGTAAATTTTACCCGGCCTTCTCTTGCCAGCCAGAAAATCCATTCTTTCCAATTGTGCGAGGGAAGCCATCTTGCCAAACCAAGCATCAACTGTGGGTAGTATCAATGGCTCCACCCAAACGGCCAGGATAGTTCAACAGGCCATCATGACAGCCACCCCTTCAAATTTGGCCTTGGATCGGCTGCCAGGTAGAAGCCTAGGTGATGCGTAGGTTAATACCACCCGGTCAGTGACCCTGAGGTGAACTCCAATACAAGTCTCTACCACTGCCAGAACTGCTTGCCAAAAGGACTGGAGTAGCGGACAGTCAACCAGCTGGTGGAGCAATGTGCAAGTCGCAGTATCACACTTTGTGCATGAAGGTGATGTGACTAGCCACATTTTAAACCTGTGGACATCATCGTAGTAAAGGCAGTGCAAAATTTTAAATTGTATTTCTTGGAGGCCTAGGTCGGGCAGCAGTTTATAGAGATCTTGAAACCAAGCCGCCACCTGTCGCTCTGTGACGGGGAAAGCCAGAACCGTGGACCACCGGGCAGCCAGGCGTTTTGTAGGGGCAATATTGTCAAGTCGCTAACCAAACTTTTTCCAACCCGTAATAGTATTTGCTAGACAGGCAGTATCAAAGATGGCAGTGGCAAATTTCATCTCCGCCTCCAATGTATCCATTGTCCAGGCGAAAGATCGTAAATAGTGTCGGGCCTGAAGGAAGGCGTAAAATTGTTTCGCAGGTAACTGAAAGATGCTTGCCAACGTGGCAAAGTCCAATATGATTCGGGACTCAAAATCGTACATAAGAAAGGCAAAAAGCACCCCATTCTCTGCCCAGGATTGAACACCAGACTGCTATCTCGGCTCAGGAGAAATTCCAAATTGTTCAAAAAGGGGGTCAGCAGGGACCGTGTTCCCGATAAGTGGTTCAGCTTGCACACCCATTGCCACGCCTTCACACAGGGATATAACAGTATTTTAGGGTAGCACGCAGTGTGGCTCTGCTCCACCCGCAGTTGAATAAGATTCAGGGGGGAGCCAGGGATCGACATACAATCCAGCATCCCCGCATCACAGTAACGATACGACCCCGTAAGCCACTCTCCCACAAATCGGAGCTGGCAGGCTACATTATAGAGCCGGAAGTCTGGCATATTAAGCCCTCCGCGCTCCCGCGGGTGCTCCATAGTCACATAGGCTAACCGCGCGCGTTTCCCCCTCCATAAAAAATGTTGAATGCCAGAGAACAGGCAACGGATGTCCCCCACCGTCAACCAACAGGGGATCATATGTAAAAGGTAAAGAAGTTTGGGCACCAGCATCATTTTAACTAGTGCGCATCTACCAAAAAGGGAGAGTGGCAAGGACTTCTATAAGGCCAGTTGAGCTTGTAACTTAGCAATACAGGGAGAAATGTTTAAGGTATATAATAGCTTCAAGTCCCTCAGAATCCAAACCCCTAGATATTTTAATTTACCTGGGGCCCACCTAAAGGGGAATATCCCACCCCACGTATCGGGAAGGTGTGTATTTAAAGCCAAGGCCTCCGATTTAGCATAATTTATTTTGAGGCCAGCAATCGAATGGAAGCGGTCAAACAAAGTGATAATAGCGGGCACTCTAGCTCTGGGCTGCCCAACAAATAGTAAAATGTCATCTGCGAACAGAGCCATTTTGAGAGGTTGTCCATCCACACTAATTCCACTAATAGCCCGTTCCAGTCGGAGGCAGATGGCCAGGGGCTCCAAGGCTATGACAAACAGCAGGGGATTGGGGGCAGCCCTGGCGGACTCCACACTGAATGGGAAATGCCCTCATAGGCATTCCATTGAGTAAAATGGAAGCACTGGGACTATTGTAAAGGGTGTGTAACCATTGCAGATAGACACTCAAGAAACCATACTGCTGTAACACCCAAAACATATACTCCCATGAGAGAGAATCGAAAGCCTTCTTGGCGTCTAGGCTTAGGATCAGTGCTTCTGCTTTGGCCTGATAACTCAGAGCCGCCAAAAAACGACGTACATTCCGCACCCCTTGACGTCCCATTACGAACCCAGTCTGGTCCTCATGAATAAGACACTGTAGGATAGTGGACAACCTGGCAGCTAGGACTGAGGCTAGGATTTTAATATCCACATTAAGCAACGAGCTAGGGCGATAGGACTCCACCTCCAGAGGATCCTTACCCGGTTTAGGGAGAACCACAATAACAGATTGGTTAGAAACCGCTGGTAGGGTATTAGTTTGTAATACGTCCCCACAGTAGGATTGCAGGGGGATGAGTACTCCAAGACCTAGAATTTTATAATACTTGGACGTGAACCCATCCTGCCCAGCCGCTTTGCCTAGCTTATGTTTATGAATAACGGCATAAATTTCCTGATTAGTAATAGGTCGATTTGTTATAGCCAGCTGTTCTTGTGTAAGGCGAGGCCAAGGAAGCCCCTGAAACAGCGTTTCCACCGTCTCCTTACTCATAGGCTTGCTGTCATACAGAGACGTGTAATATTCCAAAAACCTGGCTGCAATGACATCAGGTGCGGTCTGGTGCTCCCATTGCCTATCCCGAATGCCCACCACGGACATGCATTGTCCCCGAGGCCGAACCAAGTGGGACATTAGTCGGCTGGCCCGGTTGCTGTATTTATATAGTTGGTACTTATAATATCTGAGAGATTTGGATGCCCGTTGGTGCAATAGGCTATTTAATGCCTTTCGAGCCCAGTCTAGGTGAGCTTTAGTGTTAGCGGACATGGCACTCATATGATCTCTTTGTGCAGTTTTAAGGACCCCAGTAAGTCTTAAGATTTCAGCGTTACATTGCTGGTTTCTCTTGGCCAGGTAAACAACTGCCGCCCCTCTCATGACTGCCTTCCCAGCCTCCCACAGTGTCACTGCAGCAGAATCGTTATCGCTCTCGTTCTCCGGAGAACGCGAGCGATAACGATTCTGCTGCAGCAAATGTGTAATGAAGTTGTTTCACACAAAGTATTTTCAAAAAAGTACTTCTTCATACAGCCCCTGAGGCAGCCCCTGGCGGGGCGAAACTCGGCCGAAGTCGGGCGATTGTTTGAATACATTGTCTCCACTCAATAAAAAGGTTATTATTTTGGACTACATGGTGTCTTATCCATTTTGTTGCCCTATCATGATGATAGGACAGATGATAGGACATAGCTAATGAGCTATGTCCTATCATCCACAAGGAAATTCCCTTGACGCAAAGTGAAAAAAGAAAACCATGGTACATGAAGGATTTAAAGATGATCAAAAATGACCTACGATTCAAAGAACGTGCATGGCGTAAACAACCATCTGCTACTCTCAAAGCCACTTACATCAACGCTGCACATACCTACCGACTAGCCATCACCCAAGCCAAACGGGACTACTACTCCAAAAAAGTCCATGCCTATAAATTCAATGCAAATGCACTTTTCACTTTTGTCACTGACCTCACTAACCCCGCTACCACACCTCTTCACGAGGACAATTCGAGTAATAGATGCCAGGAACTAGCAGCGTTCTTCAAGAACAAAATTGACAACATCCTCACTCGCCTGCCCAACAACCCCTCCCCTGTATCGCCGCCATGCATTGACAACAAGAGCAAACTCAGAAACTTTGACCCTATAACAAATGCCGAAATTGAAACTATTCTAAAGAAAATGAAACCTGCATCCCACTTCCTAGACACTATTCCCTCAAAAACTCTCCTCGCTATCCCATCCACCATTGCAAAATTCATTGCTGAACTCATCAACTGCTCCATCACACATGGTAGCATCCCAGACGCACTCAAACTTGCTGTAGTAAGACCCCTCCTTAAAAAACCAAACCTTGACCCGTCAGACCTAGCTAACTACAGCCCCATTTCCAACCTGCCTTTCATTTCAAAAATCTTGGAAAGAGTCATTAACAAACAACTCTCCGAGTTCCTAGAAGACTACAACATCCTCCACCCCTCACAATTTGGATTCCGGAAAGCACGCAATACAGAAACTCTACTACTATCAATGACAGATACCATCCTCAAAGGTATGGACCATGGAACCTCATACTTGCTCGCCCTCCTAGATATCTCGGCAGCGTTCGACACTGTCAATCATCAAATCCTAATGACCTGCCTGGCTGAAATAGGTATTGCTGACACCGCACTTTCATGGTTCTCCTCCTATCTTAACCATAGAGAATACGTAGTAAAAATTGACAGACACCAATCCTCACATATCCCTATCACACAAGGTATCCCCCAAGGTTCATCTTTATCATCAACCCTTTTCAATATATACCTCCTACCCCTCTGCCAATTACTATCTGACTTAGGCCTCAAATTTTTCCTTTACGCAGACGATGTGCAGATTATTATCCCAATCCAAAATTCCATTGAGGAATCCATGCACTTCTGGGAATCTTGCCTCTCTTCAATAACGTCAATGCTATCCAACCTACACCTAGCTCTAAATGCTGCAAAAACAGAACTACTCATCATTTCCACCCATTTGACTGCTCTCCCCACAACTCACCTCAGAACACAACTGCTCCACAACACAAATTACAGGCTGTAAGAGACTTTGGCGTCCTTATCGACCATCAACTAAACTTTAAACCTTACATCAAATCCATCATAAAGGGAGGCTTCTACAAATTAAATATCCTCAGGAAACTCAAACCTCTGCTCCACACCAACGATTTCCAAACTGTAATCCAGACTACTATGCTGTCAAAACTGGACTATTGTAATGCCCTCCTACTCGGCCTCCCTGCTACAACTATCAAGCCACTCCAGATCCTCCAAAATTCCATGGCCAGAATCATAACAAACACCCACAAAACACAACACATCACTCCAATTTTAAAAGACCTGCACTGGCTGCCTATCTCCTTCCTTTCACAATACAAAACACTCACCATTCTTCACTGCTCATTATACCAACTCAATCACACCTGGCTGGAAGAAATGCCTCGCTTCCGCACTTCCAACCGCCCCACAAGAAGTGCTCATGCAGGTACCCTACACATTCCTTCCCTGAAGGCTGCGCATCTGTCCCTCACCAGAGAAAGGGCTTTCTCCATAGCTAGCACCTACCTCTGGAACTCCCTCCCCCTTCCCTCCGAATAGAACCATCACTCAACAAATTCAAAAAAGGAGTCAAAACATGGCTCTTCAAGCAGGCATACCCCGACTCAACCAATACGTAGACTTCTCCTAAATGGACCTTTCTAAATGGACCTTTCTAAGAATCTCCACTACCCGCCCTCCCCCCTCCTCCCCCCCTGCCGTGCCCCTCCCCCCCCTTGCTCGTCTCCTTTTCCATCTGTCCCCCTACCCTCCCCCCCTGGAACTTTGCTGCACTTCATAACTCCTGTACCACTTTCTCATTGTTAAAGATAAAGTTTTCTTAGTTTGTACAAAGTTTCTCTTTCTTTCTTTCTACCTTTTTCCTCCATAGCTATTTAGTTCTTTTATGTTATTATATATAATCTCAGAATGTTTTACGATGCTTATATTTTACACCATTTGCATTTAACTATGACATGTTTATTCTGTTCATTGTATTTTCCTCCTTTCAGTTCAATGTAAGCCAGTATGATGTGCCTCACGAATGTCGGCAAAGAAAGGTCTATAAATAAATAAATTGTTCTTGTTGGTCTATTTGATTTGTGAAATGTGAAATGATCAGAGAACCATTGCATATCTTGGTTATAGATAGACTTGTGAATGAGGGTAAGTACTTTGTACAATATCCTGGATGCTACAGGTAGCCAGTGCAGGGATTGTAGTGCAAGGGTGATGTGTTCATGGCGGTGTGCAATGGCGAGTATGCGGGCAGCTGCATTTTGTAGCATCTGTAATGGTTGTAGCGAATTTTTAGGCAGTCCTAGGAGGATCGAGTTGCAGTAGTCGAGTTTTGATAGTATTGTGGCTTGTAGGACTGTTCGGAAGTCGTGAGGGTGTAGAAGAGATTTAATTCTTTTTAGCGTATGTAGTTTGAAGAATCCATTTTTGACTGTGGCCGATATGAATTTTTTCTTTATAACCTTTGGTAATAGATAAAATCAGCTTACCATTATCTTCTACTTTATACTACCCTCCTTCCCTATCTTATTTTATTTATTTATTTATTTAAGGTTTTTTTATACCGGCATTCAAGAACTCGTTCTCATCATGTTGGTTTACAGAAAACAGGGGTGCAAAAATATAACCAAAAACATAAATAAACATGGAGAAGAGAAGCAGTTACAATTAACAAGGGTTCATGAACTGGGACTATAAGAAATAAAAGAGATAGATGAGGATAATTATATACAAGTGTACAATGTAAATAAGGAGTCCTCTATAAATACAAGAGAACAAAATAAATATGGAGTCCACTATATACAGCTACTTAGCATAGGAGTCATTGATGGATCTTGTTAGGTGGAGTTCGGGAAGGCTTGCCTGAAAAGCCATGTCTTCAGTCTTTTCCTAAACGTTAAGAGGCATGGTTCGTTTCTTAGATCTGGTGGGATAGAGTTCCATAGCGGAGGGCCTGCTGTTGAAAGGGCTCGGTCTCTCAAGGTTCTGTGATTAGTAGTTTTTACGGGTGGAACAAGGAGGCATCCTGTGTAGGCTTCCCTAGTCGGTCTTGTTGATTTGTGAACACGGGGAGGAATTTGTAGGTCGATTATGGTGTGTTGGTGAATGATTTTGTATAATAATGTGATGGATTTGTAAATTACTCTGAAGTGGATTGGTAACCAGTGGAGGGCTTGAAGGACTGGAGAGATGTGGTCTCTTTTTCTGGTGTTTGTTAGTAAACGTGCTGCTGCGTTTTGGACCATTTGGAGTGGTTTTGTATATGAGGAGGGGAGGCCAAGAAGAGTTGCGTTGCAGTAGTCTAATTTGGAGAAGATGAGGGCTTGGAGAATGGTTCTGAAATCTTTGGCGTGGAAGAGTGGTCTTATCCTTTTTAAGACTTGCAGTTTATAGAAGCAGTCTTTGGTTGTTTTGTTGATGTGGGCTTTGAAGTTCAATTTATTGTCGATTAGGACACCTAGATCCCTTACATGAGTGGTTTGTAGGTTGGTTGGAAGACAGACTGTGGGTTTGTTATCGGGGGTTATGAGTAGGACTTCAGTTTTAGATGAGTTTAGTACCAGATTGAGGCTGTTGAGGAGGCTTTTAATTTCTAGGTGGCAGGATTCCCAGAATTCGAGGGTTTTTGAGTATGATTCTTTGATAGGGATCAGGATCTGGATGTCGTCCGCATAGAGAAAGTGTATTAAGTTGAGGTTGGTGAGGAGTTGGCATAGAGGGAGGAGGTAAATATTAAAGAGTGTAGGGGATAAGGAGGAACCTTGTGGGACTCCGACGGTCGAGTCGTGGCGTGCTGATTCTTTGTTCTGTATTTTTACCTTTTAGCCTCTGTTGGTTAGAAATGATTTGAACCAGGAGAGCGCTAAGCCAGAGATTCCTATAGCAGCTAACTGTTTAATGAGGATCGCGTGGTTTACGGTATCGAAAGCTGCTGAAAGGTCTAGAAGGACCAGCAGAAATGATTGTCCTTTGTCTGTACCTAGGATGAGGAGGTCTGTTAGGGATGTAAGAAGGGATTCTGTGCCGCGATTTTTGCGGAATCCATGTTGTGAGGCGGAAAGCAGTTTGTTATCTTCAATGAAATCCGATAGTTGGGAGTTAACAAGCTTTTCCATGATCTTGGCTATGATAGGTAGATTAGCTATTGGGCGGTAATTGTTGGGGTCTTTTAGGTTATCTTATGTTATGTTCACATCTTTTGTTTCATACACATTCAGTCTACTCATGAATATGGGGTACAATTTTCAAAATGTCCATATTGGAACAAAATGTACAGGTATTTTTAATCAGCAGGCTTCCCTCTGCTCCCAGCACTCTCTTCTTTCCCCACCTCTCTGTTCTGTCTTTAACCCCTTCTCACTACACCCCGCCCCCCCCCCCCCAATCCCTACCCTCCTCTTGCTCTTTCGCCCTACCCTGTCGTCTCCCCTCAACTTATTTATTTCACCATCCATGCTCTCCCCTTGCTCTCACTTCATCGTCCATCTCCTCCTCTCTCTTCAGCCTCCCTCCTCAATTTACCCCTCTTCCTGCTAGCACCCCCTATCCACTATAATAATTATACTTTATACGGTTTACCCGAAGATTGTATATCATAAAAAATTATGTTAACTATAAATGCAAAGGGTGGAGTTGGGGAGATTTGCATGCGCTCTTTCCCCCCAAAAGGTATTCGGCTGCCCCTGAAATACAGAACTTCCTCTTCCGCACTCCACCAGGACTCACCATACAGTTAAAATGAGCACAGAGACTTCCGTCTTTCGACTTATAGAGCTCCCCAGTTATCTCATTCTGCTCCCGCAGGTGGCAAAATCCACAGCAACCGCTTTCCATCTCCATCCTGCGCGAACAGCGCCTGTTCTCTCCCGCCATGGGACAGGCAAGCCAGGCAGCAAACTTCGCCGTCGAGCGCTTTCATTTCCCAGGGCTCCCCTAAGTTTCGTTTCCTCTTCCTCGTCTCTAGCCATGTGATCGCGGGTTTCAACACGTTCACAGGGCGAGTCTCCGCACACCGATCGAAACAAACAAACGAACAAATGTCATAAGGAGAGAGCTGGAACAAGAGGAGTTTTGCATCAGTTCTCTCGTGCGCTTGGACAAGGTACACTTTTTGGACTAGGGAATCTTGCAGGCTCTGACACGTTTTATAGGAATTACGGTTAGATATCGGAACAAAAGATTTCCCAAGCTAGTGTACATCATTATTTTGGGCTATTTCTCAGTGTGACGGAATCAAAAGTGTAGGGACCCGTTAGATCCCCACTCTCCAAATTGTCCCTCGCACATGCCCTTAGTTAGGCAGTGAGGATGTAGGATTTGGCAGATCTAAGGCACCCGTGAGGGTGCCTTAGATTGGTTAACTAGTAGGCAGAGCAGGAGGAAACTTGTGGCATTTTTGCTAAGAATTTGAAGGTGTGCTGAAGTGATTCCCTATTTACTCCAAAGGGAATTCTGCCCCCCAAAAATGTAAAGGTCTGTGCACAAAAACTTAAAATTCTGCAAATTTCTGTATATTTTATATTGGTCAACATAACACAATATGCTTGACACTCTTTAAGTAATTAATTTAAAATGTAATACAGAAAAATGTTACTACTTAAAGATGCAGAGTTTTAAATATATTGAGCATCTTTTCCCTAGAGGTACACTGTAAGAGTGTCCCTTCCACCCTCTCTCCCTTCTCCTTTCACTTTGCCCTCAAAGCCCCAACTCCTCCACCCGCCTCTATTTCTTCCCTCCCCCTCGGCTCAATTCCTTCCACTCTGTCTCCACTCCCAGCGTTTGACCCCTCTCTCAGTACTGTTCCTCACACAGTCTCCCTCTGTCCCTCTCTCTCACACACACAGGCACCCTCTCTCTCTAGTGTACATACACCCCCCCCCCCCCCTTTACAGGCTCCCTCTCTCTTGTACACCATATACGCCCTCGTACAGGCTCCCTCTCATTCTCACACACACACACACTGCAGTAGCACAGAATTTCCCCATGAGTACCTATTCTTGTCCCACAGCCTGGTATCAGGGGAAGAAGTATAGTCCTATTCAGGACCCATTCTGCCTCTGGGAAGACTTTTCGCTCTGCCTGGAGGAGACCAGGCAAAGCGAACTGTGATTCCCTGCCTGCACTACACAGAAGGGACAACAGTCTATTGAAAGTCTGATACTTCACTTTCAATGCATATCCAGCATAATTCTCTGCTTCAACAGCAGAGGGGAATGAAGAAAGGTGGATCTATATACAGACAACAACCAACAAGGACTGAATTATTTAGTCTGGGTGGGCAGGTGGGTGAGGGTGTAGCTTGCTTATTGCGGCAGTTGATACCCCTAACTAATTGGGCTAGATATTTCACTTAGATGCAGTTCCAACATTGCTCTCTCATTAATGGTGGGGGTGGAAGGGAAATAGAACCAAAAGGTTACTAAGAGCCAAGAGTAACATAAGTATGAGAAAAAAAAAAGTGCGAAACTTGCTGGGCAGACTGGATGGACCGTTTGGTCTTCTTCTGCCGTCATTTCTATGTTTCTATGTAAGAAGAGTTTTTTTGTTCCTCTTCTTTTGGGAGGAGTTTTTCCCACCAATTCCTGCCCAAGTGAAGAAAAGATTTTGGATATGGCAATTCTTGGGACTCTTTAAACCTAAAGTCCACAGTAACATCAAAAGAGACAGGAGACCCAAGCCCCACTAGGAGCTGACTTTCCACCACCGGGAGGGCAGAGTGATGTTTCCTGTGCATGCCATGAAAAGGGATGCTGGTGCAGCTGGCAGGGCTGAGACCATCAGGACATTTTAGATTTGGTTTTGTGAACATCAGTTGAACATTTGGTTGCTGATTGTAGTTAAAACATTTTTGGATACAGTTAAATTTTTGTTGGCACACTGCCACCAATGTGTCCAGTGTCTTTTTGAAGAAGAAAGGTGCCCTAAAGCAAGGACATCCCCATAGTGAGGACACCTGTGGGAGAAAAAGATGGAGAGACCTCGTGAGCCTAGGGCTCCAAAGGTCAAATCCTCTTCTCTGCTGGAAAGAACCGCGGCACAATGGGACCTGTGGACTGAAGACAGCGTGAGAGAAAGTGATCCCCTGCCTTCAGTAAGCCCACCAAAAAGGGGATTATAAAAGCATCACAACCTGCAAAGAATCCAGCATCCTAGAGGACCAATACAGCCACCAATACAGAACCCTGCACTGCATCTTTTCCTTGAATAGTTGCCAGCTGTCCACTAAATTTATAGCAAGGGCACTTCTAAACCAGCCAAGAGTCACATCGAAAGTAGCCTAAAACTAGCTAAAAGTCATATCAAGTTCAAAACCACCTCGAAAGAAACCAACCTCTTTTTTGTAAATTGGAAAAATAATATTTTAACAACATATTGATTCATACTAAGCAATGAATGCTGAGGAAAATAGTCCCTGCTGTAACAAAAAAAGAAACAATAGCTACTCAGATAAAAACTATTTTAAATACAAAGTAGAAAAATAATAATAATAAAAAAATAGCAGGAAACTGCACATATGACATGCCTATAAGTCTGTATTTGAAGCTAAAGACTAGCACATGTGGTGTGGTTCACTCTGTCCCCTGGTTCCACTCTCTTTCTTCTGCTATCTCAAGTCCTTTCTCCCTCTTCATCATCCCCTCTCTAGCTATCTTCATTCCCATCTCCTCTCTCTCTCTCTGCCCTCCTTTCCTCCCAAGATTTGGTTTGCTACATCTTGATCCCCTGTGTATTCTCAATTGTCCCTTCACCCAAATGTGGTCCTGTCTCCCTCATCATTCTACCAGTCCCAGTCATCTCTCTTCCTATCCTGGCTCCTATCCCTCTTTCCTCAATCCTCTCACTTCATGGCCCCATCAAGAGTCCGCCTTCCTTCTCACAGTCCACCACCACCACTTGTCTTCTCCTTGCCCCTGCCCCTTGTCTTCTCCTTGCCCCTGCCCCTTGTACAGTCTCCCACTCCCCCCCTCCCCCCCATTATACTATATGATGGGGGGGAGGGGGGAGCAGCAGCCTCTCATCCAATCATCATCCAGCAGCCTCTCCTCCAATCATCATCCAGCAGCCTCTCATCCAATCAGCATCCAGAAGCCTCTCATCCAATCAGCATCCAGAAGCCTCTCATCCAATCACACAATACCATCAGAACATTCTACAACTCTACAACACTACCAGTCTTCAAACTATCATCAAACCCATCCTGCTCTCACCCCACACATCTCTCAAGAATTCAAGACTTAGTACTCTACTACAATTCAGCCCACCAGTCACAATGTGAGCACAATACCCATGGACCTCCCAATTCCAATCCTCCAACAAAGGACCTTCCTCACAGGAAAACATTCTTTGATCTCACGCCCACCCACCTACAAATCCCTTATCCCCATCATGATTTCCCCGTTCACCCAAACTTTAGGCCTAGCTCTTTTTTCTTTGATACTATTCAACGCACAATCGCTCTCCAAGAAAACACTAATACTCAATGACATTCTCTTGGACAAAAATCCTGACTTCTGCGCCATAACTGAAACATGGCTTAAACACACAGACACCGCACTAATAAACCAACTTCCAATTCAAACCTTTGATATCTTCTCTATCCCTAGAAAGAAAAAAAGGGGTGGAGGTATCCTCCTAGCAGCCAAAAAAGAGCTAAAAATTACTCAAATCCCAATTAACTCACCTTCGAAAATAGAAACAGGCCTATTCAAATCTGACAATCTGCAAATCCTTCTAATCTATGCTCCCCCAGGCCTTCTGGAATCCGATGCATCACCCATACTAGAATTAACAACAACTTACCTAAATCTGGAGCATCCCGCCATAATATTGGGAGATTTTAACTTACACGTCGACGACCCCATTCTCTCTACAAATTGCGAATCTTTCCTGACCGCCATGTCGGCCATAGGCTTCAAGCAAATCATAAACAAACCTACCCACAGAGCAGGTCACACCCTGGACCTAATATTTGTAAACTCTAACATCTCTCAATCTACTCCACCCAAATGCCAACCTGTTCCCTGGTCTGACCATACTTTAATATCTTCCGCCTTCTTGCTAGAACAAATAAGCAAAAAACCTGTCCCACAACCTGAATTCATTTACAGGAAATCTTGCACATCCGAGGAATTACACAATCATCTTGGCCCAGAACTCCCACTCATAGACATCTCTTCACCCAACTCAGCCCTCCACTCTTGGTCCAAGATAACAGAAACTGCAGCTAACAATCTCTGTCCTCTGGCAACAAAAAAATTTGAACATAACACCTCTAAAAGACAACCTTGGTTCAAAGAAGAACTTAAAAAACTGAAATACTCCCTCCGACAGAAGGAAAGCAAATGGCGGAAAACACCAACACAGACTTCCCTCTCTGCTTACAAACTCGCACTCCACCAATACAAAAGCGCTACATTAAAAACAAAAAGGGACTTCTTTGCACAGAAGATCCACCATATTATCTTTGATTCCAAAGCCCTCTTTGCCTATGTATCTAATTTAACACAAACCACGACTCCTGACATCCCTGCCAACCTAGCACAGGAAAAAGCAGAGGAGTTGGCCCTCTTCTTTAGCAACAAAATCTCCAACCTAATAACACAGCTGAGAACCAACACCTCAACACCATCCAACACATACTCCCACCTCAACAAAGACATTACTCTTCAATCCTTCGAACCCATCACTACTACTGAGATACTTTCTACATTGAAGAAAATGAAACCTTCATCTCACCCATTAGACCACATCCCATCCAAACCTCTCCTGCTAATACCAGACACAATCTCCAATGCTCTGACAGACATTATTAACTGTTCCCTAGCACAAGGAATCTACCCGGACGACCTGAAAATTGCATCAATCAAACCGCTCTTAAAAAAACCTAACTTAAATCCTAATGATCCTACCAATTTCCGTCCTATATCCAATCTCCCTTTCATAGCCAAGGTAATGGAAAAATTAGTTAACTCCAGACTCTCAGACTACCTCGAGGAACATAAAATTCTGTTCCCATCCCAATATGGCTTCAGAAAAGCTTTAAGTACTGAATCTCTACTAATTTCCCTGACCGACTACCTCATCATGGGCCTGGATAAAGGTCACACTTATTTATTGATCCTCCTGGAACTCTCAGCTGCCTTTGATACGGTTAATCATTCCACCCTACTAATTCAATTAGCAAACATCGGAATAACAGGAACAGCACTATCATGGTTCAAATCGTTCTTAGGAAACAGGAAATACAAAGTCAAAATTCACAACAAAGAATCTCAACACTACTCTTCATCTACGGGAGTTCCACAGGGCTCCTCCCTTTCACCAACACTCTTTAATATCTACCTGCTCCCTCTTTGCCAACTGCTAACTAATTTAAACCTTAAACACTTTCTTTATGCAGATGACGTCCAGATAGTCATCCCCGTCAAAGAATCCTACACCAAAACTCTAGAATTCTGGGAAACCTGTCTTAAAAAAATTGATGGACTCCTCTCCAACCTTAATCTAATACTAAACTCTTCAAAAAGCGAACTCCTCCTAATTTCATCTGAAAACAGTAACATCGACACAAATCCTCCACTCAATTTACAAACTCCACAAGTAAGAAACCTGGGAGCTATCATTGATAACAGGTTAAACCTAAAAGCATTCATAAATCAAACTACTAAGGACTGCTTCTATAAACTCCAAGTCTTAAAAAGAATAAGACCACTCTTCCACTTTCATGACTACAGAACTATTCTGCAATCAATAATATTTGCTAAACTAGATTACTGCAACTCTTTGCTATTAGGTCTTTCTTCATCTCACACTAAACCCCTTCAGATGGTTCAAAACACGGCTGCGAGAATATTAACTAACACACGGAGAAGAGACCACATATCACCAATCCTCAAAGACCTGCACTGGCTGCCAATTCACTACAGAATCATATATAAGTCCATAACCACTATTTTCAAAGCTATACATCAACACTCTCAGCTCAACCTTCAAATTCCTCTCAAAAACTTTACGTCCAACAGACCAATCAGAGAGTCCTATAGAGAAACCCTAAAAGTACCACACTCCAAATCCATGAGGCACATAACCACCAGAGACAGGGCTTTCTTCACTGCAGGACCAACACTGTGGAATTCCATCCCACCAGATTTGCGACAGGAACCCTGCCTTCCCACATTTAGGAAGAGACTCAAAACGTGGCTATTCATGAAAGCCTTTCCTGAACTAAACTGAACTTATTCCATTATTAACTAGTCGCTCAGACTTTGCCGTAATCATGGTAATTAATATCCCTACCTCATAAGGGCAATTCATTAATGCTCTAAGCACATTGTTCTTGGCATATATGTTCTCTCTATTTAATCCCCTGCTTCTTTTCTATGCTCCAAGTTGTATTACTCCCTTGTTTTATTGTAACTGCATTCCTTAGCCATTCTTTGGTTTAATGTTTTATTACTACCATTATTATTATTATTATTTATTATTATTATTATTATTATTAGGATCAATGTTATTTTTTACCTTTCTGTTCCCTATCCACTTGTTAATTGTAAACCGACATGATGCGATTTTATTGCGAATGCCGGTATAGAAAAACTTAAAATAAATAAAATAAATAAATGATGTAGGTCTCGTGCCCTGTCCCTCAATTCCCAGTACTTTCAACCTTCCTGTGTGAATGGCAGGGAAGCATGGAGGCAAACCTGGTCCACCACGGTTTGTGGAGACTTTGCCTTCTCAAATCGTTTTGTACTGGGTGTCTATGAACACTGCTGCTGCTGGCCCACTGGCTAAGCAGCCCAATGGACAATGCTGGCAGCTGCCAGGCACCACGAGTGTCCAGCTCATCTTCTCCAAAGGCTGGCCCTGCCTAAAGACAATCTCTTAAACAGATACTTACTCTGATACTCTGACAGCCTCACATACACTCTCTTGCCACAGCCATAAATACACATACACTGTCCCTAGACACAGCCACACACACTCTCTTGACATAATGCTTCTTCCACATATACAAACATGCTCTGAGAGTACCTCGCCATTTAGTGAGCTGGCTGGCTAACAAAAAGCACTGCGGCATCATTGTGTGCTTGTTGCCAGCCATTTTGCAATCTACAGCAGCTGCATTCTTCCTGAGTACTCACCACCTCAATTCCCTCTCTCTGCTCAGCCTCTCATATAGAAGCCTTAACAGATCAGCACTGGCACTTCTACACCATCTTGAGTCTGCCTGCCTCAGTCTACCTCAGATGCCACATGTCTAAATGTGGGTTGTTTTTTTTTAATTTATCGATAAATAATTAAATAAAAGTAGCCTGACTCCGGCCAAGTTTCGCCACAGCGTGGCCGCCTCAGGGGCTATAAAACAAACATTTAAACATGAACATAAATACATACAGGTCGATACAGTAAAGTGTGCTCCGTCGGAGCGCACTGTCAGCCTGCTCTGGACGCGTGTTTTCCCTTACCCCTTATTCAGTAAGGGGAGGAAAACACGCGGCCCACCCGCGGCACCTAATAGCGCCCTCAACATGCAAATGCATGTTGATGGCCCTATTAGGTATGCGCGCGGGATCCAGTAAGTAAAATGTGCAGCCAAGCCGCACATTTTACTCTAAGAAATTAGCGCCGACCCAAAGGTCGGCGCTAATTTCTTCCGGCGCCAGGAAAGTGCACAGAAAAGCAGTAAACACTGCTTTTCTGTGCACCCTCCGACTTAATATCATGGCGATATTAAGTCGGAGGTCCCCAAAAGTAAAAAAAAAAAAAATTTGAATTCAGCCCGCGGCTGTCGGGCCGAAAACCGGACGCTCAATTTTGCCGGCGTCCGGTTTCCAAGCCCGTGGCTGTCAGCGGGCTCGAGAACCGACGCCGGCAAAAATTGAGCGTCGGCTGTCAACCCGCTGACAGCCGCCGCTCCAGGCCAAAAGGAGGCGCTAGGGACGCGCTAGTGTCCCTAGCGCCTCCTTTTCCCCGTTTGCACCGCGTCACCTCATTTGAATACTGGATCGCTCGCACCGGCGAAGGGCCGGTGCACGCGCCGGGAGAGCGGGTGTTCGTCCGCTCTCCCGCGGTTTTACAGTATCGATCCGATAGTAAGTAAAATATTAAGAAACAGGGACATTAAAATGACAACAATAAAATAAATAATATCTAAACATGACTGACATACATATAAATTGGTAACATTAAGATTTAGACAGTGTTGGAAACATTAATAAGACAGCATATAAATATAATAAAATGTATACAATTATTAATATTTATAAAAATATTAAGTGTGTTCAAAAACAATGGTAGAAAGGAAAATACTTAGTCAAATGCTATTGATTTATTCAAAACAGAGAATATAAATCAACTCTGTAGATTTAGTTTTAATCATGTGTCCAGTGTGTAAATATGGTCATCTAGTGGTTTCAAACATAGAAATCTGTAAAAAAAATGGATACGGAGTATTTATACAATAAAACAGACTAAGAGCTATGTAAGGTGGATGGACTTAAGGTAAGAAAGAGGAAGAGCACGATGCCTTCCGATGTATTTTTGTAGTAAATGTGTTTTCTCATATATTTTAATTCAGTTGATGGCGAGCAAGAACTAAAAACATCGAAGAAATTAAAGAATGAAAAAAAATGAAATGAAAAAAAGGGGGGCATAGTTTTTAATAAAATAGGTAATAAAATAAAAATACAAATACAAATAAAAGAATACCTTACACTGGAACTTGGCTGTGTGGTTTTATTTTTAAAGAATTGAATCTTGCATAGGAAGAGTTGTCAGCTCTATCCAAGCTTCAACGGCACTTCAATTCTAACAATATATAAGGTAAAAAGGAATTTTTAGGCAGTGTCAAAATGTATCTTAATTGAATTGATCTGAGTCAAATACTGTTGTATCTTGCCAACGGTGATGATGACAAGCACACACATAGCTGAAATAGAGCCACTTAGGGGGTCATTTTCCAAGGTGTTATTGCGGGAGATAAATTCGCAAATCGCGCTAACAGCCATTAACGCGATTTGCGAATGCAAATTCGTAATTTAATATTCAGGGGGCAGAGCATATGTAAAATGGGAAACAGTTATCGTGTGCCGCGAAACAGCCGCAGTGTTAGCGCGGCTCCTAGCTACAACACTTTCATTTGCGTTACCTTGTGCGCTACAGGTCAGTAAAGGGTTATCACGGTCCACGACAATTCTGGGGAGGGAGGGGGGGAGAGAGAGAGAGAGAGAGAGAGAGAGAGAGAGAGCGAGCACCTTGCTATAGTGCCTATGCTCTAGCCAGGTATTTGTAGCCCTATGGGAGGGCCACCTAGTAACTCGAGGTGGGGATTAGGTATGAGCGTAGGGGGTTGGGAGCCACTTTCACATTCAACATGAGATGTACGGAAAGAACAGTGGTCTCTAGTGAAGATTTGCTGGTCGTCGGAGTGAGAAAACTCACTCCAAGAAGAGATTTGGGCAACGTTCTCTCCACCTAGCTTGTTGTTGCCCAGGTAGAGTGTCCATCAAGCTAGGTGGAGAGAACGTTGCCCAAATCTCTTCTTGGAGTGAGTTTTCTCACTCCGACGGCCAGCAAATCTTCACTAGAGACCACTGTTCTTTCCGTACGTCTCATGTTGAATGTGAAAGTGGCCCCCAACCCCCTAATCTCATACCTAATCCCCACCTCGAGTTACTAGGTGGCCCTCCCAAAGGGCTACAAATACCTGGCTAGGGCATAGGCACTAGAGCAACTCTCTCTCTCTCTCTCTCTCTCTCTCTCTCTCTCTCTCTCTCTTAACATTGGCAGTCTGCACTTCCGTGGCCGTCCCCCGCACCCCCCCCCCAAAGTCTCCTCCCCCCAACGCCCCACATATCACACCGCACTCCGTCTTTGGTGAAACAAGGCCGCAGCATTTATTAACATTAATTAACATGAATCAACATAATTACATTACCGGTACCCGAGCCGTCGGTGCTCTCAACCCTAGTGCGTTCCGGGCGTCGAAAACCAGCGTCCGCCGTTTAAGCCAGTCCGCCACTATCTTACCGGCCCCCCGCCGTGACCAAGCCAGGGGACCATTCCTCCAGGCCGCCCACGCCTGAATACACGCACTTTGCTTTCCCGAGGACTTCCGGTCCCTCCTGACCGTGTCCTCGAGGTCCCCCTTTACCTACCGACTCGGGTACCCCCGCCTTGCTGCGACGAGTCCTCCCTTTCTTGTCGAGATGTTCCTTTGTCCTCTTCTCCCCTTGTCTCCAACTGACTCCGCCGCCTTGCAGCCTCTTTTTACTCCTCTGGGTGGGTGGGTGGGTAACCGGCGAGCGCGGGCAATGGAAAAGGCCGAGGCCCGCGCTCGCCGCTCCTTAAGAGGCCCCCCCCGGGACCCCCGAGCGACCCCGTGCTGACGTCATCGCGTCGATGACGCGCGCGGCCGTGCCGGCGCGTCATCGACGCGATGACGCCCGCTGCTCCCCGCCTGTGGGGCATCGCGCGCCGCCGCGGATATCGCCCCGGGACGCAAGGTAGGGTGGTGGGGGGGCCCCCCCTCGGCAGACGCCATGTTAAGGGGGGGCCCTCCCCGCACGAGGCGAGTCGGCCCCGTCTAACATTGGCAGTCTGCACTTCCGTGGCCGTCCCCCGCACCCCCCCCCCAAAGTCTCCTCCCCCCAACGCCCCACATATCACACCGCACTCCGTCTTTGGTGAAACAAGGCCGCAGCATTTATTAACATTAATTAACATGAATCAACATAATTACATTACCGGTACCCGAGCCGTCGGTGCTCTCAACCCTAGTGCGTTCCGGGCGTCGAAAACCAGCGTCCGCTGTTTAAGCCAGTCCGCCACTATCTTACCGGCCCCCCGCCGTGACCAAGCCAGGGGACCATTCCTCCAGGCCGCCCACGCCTGAATACACGCACTTTGCTTTCCCGAGGACTTCCGGTCCCTCCTGACCGTGTCCTCGAGGTCCCCCTTTACCTACCGACTCGGGTACCCCCGCCACCAGACTGGGACAGTGCTCCACTTGTCCCAGGCTCCCCCCTTTAATGCTGCGGCCGAACCTCGCAGAGTACCCGCTCAAGAGTTTCCTGTATGGCGTTGTTGAATAGATCGTAACCAATGTCGGACAAATGAACCTGGTCCGGCCTATACAGGCCGGCGCAAGGCTCGTCTGCCCATGTATGCCTGATTTGGTGAATGCCCCTCTGTTGTGCCCATACCCCGACCTGCCTATTAATCTTCTTCCTGCCCCTGCCCCACAGCTTGCTACTCTGCCATTTGATCCTGGGTATAATATCTGACCAGATAATGTCAGTTCCTGGTGCCAACCCCGTAATTGCATCTAGGTCCCTTTTAATCATCTCTATCAGTTGTTTAGCCGAATGGGACCCCAGGTCGTTGCCCCCGAGATGTATGACTATGGCCTCTGGTTGTCGAGACGTGGATAGTTTGTGCCGCAGATCCGGCAGCAGGTGTTCCCATTTCATTCCTGACCTTCCCATCCATTTCAGGGTGACTCCTTCCGGAGCCAGCCCCAAATGTACACCGTAAGGTCTCTCCTGCGCCCTTTTGGCTGCCCATCTCACGAATGAATGTCCTATTAACCACGCTACTCTCCTCAGGTTCCGTGTATCTGCGGGTGAAATCAAATGCATTAGTTACCCATTTGCACGAACCCCGGCCTCACGTAGCGCTTAGCCACTGCTGATCGCCAACGACCAATCTTACGTATGACGTCCATTGGCATACCCGCTTGCGCCGCGCTAGTCGCTACCCCGATCCGGAAGGAATGTGTTCCGTACTCTTTCGGGTCCAACCCTACCTTTCCTAAAACCAAGCGCAACACCGCTGCAAACTGGTACCGCGTCAACGGAACACCATCTCTATGCACCAGCAAGTGCACCCCGCCTGCAGGTCGTACTCGCAGATATCTCTCTAGGTTCCGCACCGGGCATGTCACCTGCGACCCCCCTGCCGCCAATATGATTTCCACCCCTTTAGCCTTTTGGTCCGTCTTTGATTTATGTACCCGAATTCTCATGAGCCGGTCCTGCACCTGTACGTTGCCGTACAATAACCCGTTGCGGCCCTTATCGTTTTTGGATGGGGCCACCAACTCGCTTACCCTTAATGCCACAAAAAATGCTATGCAAAAGGCTGCTCTGAACAATCCCACCTCAAATGGGTCAGTGCAGACCTGCTGTACCGCGTCGCACAATCTGACCAATAACTCGTGCGTGATGGGCCGTCTTTTATCGCCTTCCCAAGCTACCTCCCTTGCCCACCCCGCTAGCATCTTCTTGACTATGAAGAAGCTGAAAGGGTCGCCCAGACCTTGCGCCTTGGCAAAGAAGGAGAACCCGGCCAGGTGATTGATCGTTGCTCCTCTGGACATTCCTGTCTCTTTTGACCATGATATGAACCGGACTATCTGGTTGGCCTCCACCACCCTTGTGGCACTACCCTGACCCTCCATAAACTCCTGCACCTTAGCATAACCACGGCAATAGGCTTTCCACGTTGCCGGGGCAACCGACGCCCTCAGCAATCCCTGTTCGACCTTGTTCCAATTTGCCATAGATGTTCCGGCATTGGGACTCCCTCCGCCTCTGCCTCTGGCACCTGTTGGCGAAAGAGAGCCCACTTAGCCCGTGATAATGCATCTGCCACCTGATTCCGTGTGCCCGGCACATGTTTTGCCCTTATGGTCATGTTCAACCGCAGGCTCTGCAGAACCACTTCCCTCAACAGCCCCGCCACCCGCGGACAGTGGGCCGCCTGTTTGTTCAGGACTGTTACAACGGCCATATTGTCGCACCAAAAAACTATCCTCTTGTTATGCAACCTATGGGCCCAAACAGTGATTGTTACCAAAATCGGAAAAAGCTCGAGGAAGGTAATGTTCTTCACCAAGCCGTCATCCCTCCATGCCTGCGGCCACGGTGCCGCACACCATGAACCCTGGCAATACGCCCCGAATCCCCATCCTCCCGAGGCGTCCGTGAAAATGTCTAAGTCCCTGTTGGACATGGTCTCCTCCTGCCACATTGCCACGCCATTAAACTTATCCAAAAATTGTAGCCACGTTACAATTTCAGCCCTTACTGGTCTCGATATCCTAATGTGATGGTACGGTCGCTTCACCCCTTTCGTCGCTATTGCCAATCGTCGTAAGAAAGCCCTCCCATGGGTATTACCCGAGTCGCGAAATTGAGGCTTCCTATCAGGGATTGCATCGCTGTTAGGGTGACCTTCCTAGCCGTCATTGTCTTTCTAAGCAAGTCCCGCAGCTTACCTACTTTCTCTAACGGCAGTCGCGACGTCATTGTCAACGTATCTATCTCTATACCTAAGAAAGATAACGTGGTAGCTGGACCTTCAGTCTTTTCTTGTGCCAAAGGGACACCAAATTCTCGGGCCATTTCCTGAAATCCGGCTAACGTCTGTGCACAGGTGGCCCTATTGGCCGGTCCCACGAACAAGAAATCGTCCAAATAATGGACCACGTTACTGTTCCCTGTCCTTTTATGCAGTGCCCAATGTAGGAATGTGCTAAACATCTCGAAACAAGCACAAGATATAGAACACCCCATGGGCATACACTTGTCGAAGTAGTATCTGCCTTTGAATTGAAAACCTAGGAGCGGGAAGCTGTCGGGATGGATGGGCAGCAATCTGAAAGCTGACTTTATGTCCGCCTTGGCCATTAGAGCCCCTTGACCGCATTGCCTTACCAATGAGATCGCTGCATCAAAAGATGCGTATTGGACCCTGCAAGCCTCTTCCGGTAAATGATCATTGACCGACTCACCCGGGGGATATGACAGGTTCTGAATAAGCCTGAAATCCCCCTGCTCTTTTTTAGGGACTACTGCCAACGGTGAAACCATCATGTCCCGGAAAGGTGGGTCCGCGAATGGACCCGCCATCCTTCCCAATTCGATTTCTCTAAGGACCTTCTGTTGTACTATGTCCGCGTGTCTCATTACAGAGACGGCATTACCTAATCTCGCGCTCCTAATTATTCCTTGAAATGGTATCCTAAAACCGTATCTGAAACCCTCCCTAAGCCTGGCAGCCTCTTCTCTTTTAGGGTAGTCTGCCAGCCATTCCAACATGTTCGCCAGGTGTATCGGCGACGGTGCTTTACTGAGGACGCTATTGCCTTCCTCCCCCACTGGGAGTACTAGCCGGCCCCTGCCCTTTCTTATTGCACTTGCTGGCCGGGTGCGGCGCGGAGCACACGGAGCATATATGCCTAAATTTGCATTCGTGGAATGTACAACCCGCCTTGTTGTATCTCCAACACACTTTGTCCTTGCTATTCCCGCTTTCCCCCCAGGAATTACTCCCCGGCGTTGGTGTCCCGTTAGCCGCCTTTCCGCTCCCATGTGCCCCACTTGTGTCAAGGACTTTGCTGGTCATTTGACGTAGCCATAGGCCGACGTCCTGCGTTCCCCATGACATGCCCTTATTGTCCTCCATTTTATCCCTAAAGTGCTCGTCATAATTCAACCAGCACCATCCCTGATACTCCTTATAACCTTCCAGTATTGCATCTGCATAGCTAAGCATGGGCACATACTGTGCCGGGTCTGCCCTTCCTGTTATACTAATCATCCTCAAAAATGCTCTGGCCCAATTCACTATGTTTTTTGCCACTTTTGCTTCGCCCACCTTTTTCTCGTCCTTTTTTCCCTTCTTCCTTCTCTCTACTGCACCCTTCCTACCCTCCAATACTGAGAATATATCTATGCACTCTCTTTTTCTTATTTTGCTGCGCAGCGCCCTAGGAACACTTTCCCACAATTCCGCTAAGGGCGGCAGTGCCGAGGTAGCTGTCGCGCCTGCTCCTGTGCCCCTGCCCGCCGCTGGGTGCACTGTTTCCCCTTCGCTCCCTTCGGAGTCGTCCTCCGACGAGTCAGTGGAGGATTCGCTGACCTTCCTCCTTCTCTTATTACCCTTCTTATTCGCTGCTCCCTCCTTGACTCGCTCTCCGCTGCTTCGCCCGCTGGGTGCTTCCGCTCCGACCACCACGTCCGCTGCGCCTCCCTGCACCTGTGACCCGTTGTCCTCCCCGGAGCTCGTCTCGCTTTCTCGACTCTCGGTCCCCGGGGTGACTTTGGCTCTGCGGGCCACGCTCTCCGCAGTTCGTTTCTTGCGCTGCGGTCCCGATTCGCTCTGTCCCTCTCGCACTTGCGTAGACTCCAAAGCCGTTTGGGCTCCGACTATCCTGTCCTGCGTGACCGTCGTGCCCCCGGCCACCTGGTTGTACCATGGCGGAGGCACCTGCCACCATGGTGGGTACATGTGCTGTTGATAAGAGTTAGCCATTGTGGCTATCCATGCTTGGGCACTTTGCTGTGTTCCTCCCAGCCCACTTTGTGACGGAGTCTCCGGTACTGGGCCGGATGCTCCCGCGGGTGGCACGGCTCCCACTCCTGTTGTATGCCACGTGGGCCACCCCCACTGCAGTGGGCCTCCTTGCCCCGACTCAAGCCTTGAGCCCGTAGGTCCATGGTGGCTGTCTTGTTCGCCCGGGACAGGCTTCGCCTGCTGCCGTCCCCTTCCGCTCTTCTTTGCCTGCACCTTCTTGGCCTTGTCCGCCGGCCATGCCCCCTTGTG
This sequence comes from Rhinatrema bivittatum, assembly GCF_901001135.1. Classification (NCBI taxonomy): domain Eukaryota; kingdom Metazoa; phylum Chordata; class Amphibia; order Gymnophiona; family Rhinatrematidae; genus Rhinatrema; species Rhinatrema bivittatum. Next base: position 120,590,668 of record NC_042619.1, read on the forward strand.
GCTCCTCGTCAGTGGTCCTCGCCTCCTGCCGGTCTCTCGTCCACCCTCTCCATTTCCTGGGGCAGGATCCTCCGGTCCGTCCCGTGGTTCTTCACCCCTCTTCTTCCTTGCTCCCCCCCGTGCTCTCGCTGGTCCTCTCCCAGGCATGCTCACAATCAACACACACAGGACTGTTCTCTTTCTTTATTCAACAGTTTATGATTGTTTACTCACGGTTTGCCGCTTCCGAATGATGGGGGGGGGGGGGGGCGCTGGGGCTTCCTCGTCCGCTCCTGCGTTCAGCTCCGTTAACGTGCGTTCCAGTTGTCCACGTGTTTTCCGTGCTCAGCTGTGCTGGGAGTCCTGTCTGCCTCTTGTCTTTCTGTCGGCTGTGTCTTTAAATTCTTCACAGCGCTGCTGCAACCCTCCTCCGGGTCAAGCCTGCCGCTCCCAGCTGCACAGATCAGTGCTAATTTCCCCGGAGCAACCACAGTGCTGCTTGTGTTTATCCTGGCACCGGGATGGTCTCCACGTGGTGCTTGCAGGGCTGATGTCCTTATGCTGCCATGCGCTTCCCGCGGCTCAGCTGCCCGTGATCTTGCCTGCTCTCCTTTAAAAGTTCTTTCTCCGCGCTGCAGATGCCTCCCTCCGCGGTTCTAGTGCTGCTCGGGTTTCCCGTGTGACCGCCGTTCCGATCCTGGGGTTGCGGCTTCTCCTGGTGCCGAGGGTGCCGCCCCACGTATCAGGGTTTTTTTTTTTTTTTTTTTTTTAAATCCTTCCGGGGGTCCACGATCGGCTTGGGAGCCCGTTCGGTGCCTGCTCGCGGTCCTCCGACCGTTCGACCGCCCCACCGACCTCGTGTGCGGCCTCCTGGCTTGCCCCTAAAGCTCCGGGCGAAGATGAACCGACGCGGTCCTCCGACCGTTCGACCGCCTCGCTGCCCCACCGACCTCGTGTGCGGCCTCCTGTCTTGCCCCTAAAGCTCCGGGCGAAGATAACCGGCGAGCGCGGGCAATGGAAAAGGCCGAGGCCCGCGCTCGCCGCTCCTTAAGAGGCCCCCCCCGGGACCCCCGAGCGACCCCGTGCTGACGTCATCGCGTCGATGACGCGCGCGGCCGTGCTCCCCGCCTGTGGGGCATCGCGCGCCGCCGCGGATATCGCCCCGGGACGCAAGGTAGGGTGGTGGGGGGGCCCCCCTTCGGCAGACGCCATGTTAAGGGGGGGCCCTCCCCGCACGAGGCGAGTCGGCCCCGTCCTCTCTCTCTCTCTGGAATTTGGATGTTTGGACACTTTCGTGTACTGCGAAGATTCATTGGTTGTTTTATCGTGGTGCACGATGTTTTCGCGATTTGTGAATCCATTTCCGCAAATGGCGAAAACATCGCGTCATGCGATGTTTCCCCACTGCACGAAAAATGCCTTATTTGCATGGGACACGCCCCCTCATGCGTTACCACTGCGATATTGGAAAATGAGGCCCTTAATCTTGTATTTGTTCATGTGCTTGGTTTAAATAAAATACCAGCTTATGACTAAAAGAGACAAAAGGAAAAAAAAATGAATATAAATTAAGCCTGAAGAAAACTGAACCAATGAAAACCTCTTAACTGAATATGAAAACCAATTAAGGGCTGGATTTACTAATGCCGCAAGGCATAGTGAATCCTGCGGTAACGGGGGATGGGGGGCGAAACGGGGGGGCGGTCCTGAGATAGCTGACAGCGATTGCACCTTCATGGTGCGATCGCTGCCGGCGTCACGCCAAATAACTATACAGCGCAAAACTGACAGCAATAAAGATGCTTACCTTTCGCTGTTGGCACAGTCTTTGCGGCATCAGCCCCGGTGCCGCCCCGACTCCTCTTCTTCCGGGGCTGATGCTCCCCGACTCCACCCCCATCTTGGTATCGCACGCGATAAGGGACTTTTCGTGAGCGAAACGTCCCTTATCTCGTGCGATCCGCTTGGTAAATGACCCCCTAAGTGACCAAAAATGCTACAGAGCTTTGCTCGAAAAACAAATAAATAAAAATCAAATGGGGAAAATACAAATGATGCCGGGAGGCACCGCTCCTGTAGACAAAAGAAAGAATTCCGCTGCAAACCATTACTCTGGCAGGGCTTAAATGCCTGAAACTGGCGTGAAAATAAAGAGGAGGGGAGGGGCTAAGAAAGTGATGTAAGTTACTAAAAGAAATTGGGTAAACAAAAATGACATTAGAGTCATGATGAAGCAAGTACAGAGATAAACACGTGCTCAATAAATTAAAAAACTAAGGGAGTCATTTTCAAAAGCAATCGCACGCGATCACTAAATGGGGCGGAGCCGGCCCCAGAAGAGGAGGAGTCGGGGCGGCATCGGGGCCGATACTGTGCAGACATCGCTGGCGGCAAAAGGTAAGGACCCTTATCGCCGCCAGTTTCTGTAACCTTAGAAAATCCAGCTCTAAGTCTGCAAGTGTTTCTATTCCCAGTCTTAGGCTCCTCTTGAGCCTTCAACCTGTTTTAAGTTCTCCAGTCTTCACCTTCAGCCTGGATACGCTTCACCCGCCATTGGCGCACACCTTAGGGCCTGCCTGTAGGGTTGCACAGGGTGCGCCGCAGTGCACTGTGTACTTGTACGGGGTGCCATCCATTAAGGGGGCACCACAGCTCCCTCACAATGGTTCTTTGCAAATTCTGCTGTTGCTGCAGCCCTGGAGCCAAAGAAGAGTATTTGCTGCTATGCACCTCCTCACTCTACCTACCAAGATGGCTTGCGGAGCTGAAGAGCTCATTCCACTTGGCTTCCACAAGGCTGGTAGGGTTGAAGAACAATTAGTTCTCCTGTCACTCCTCTCTCCCTCCCGAGATGACCTGCGGAGCTGAAGATAAACTGTTGCATGCCCCTCTTTCTGTCTGATAGGCAGGAAAGTGGAGCTGCAGCCCATACTTCTATCTTGCTTTCAGCTTCTCTGCCCCCTGCACAACTCAGTTGTTTGAACCAGAGAGGAGGGAGGGAAGCTGGCAACAAGAAGAGATTCTTAAATTGAAGCACCAGCCTAGGCTTACCTCTCCTGCACAGGGACAGTGGAATTCCTTTTTGTTTGTGGGGGGGCCCAAGCCAACCAGGTTCCACACCCTCCCCTGTCCCTCTGCCCCACCAGTCTTCTCTTCCCTCCTCTCTCTCTCTTCCTCTCCTCCCTCCACAATCTGCCTCTCCACTCCAGCTACACTGATCATCAGCGGCAGGAGGAGCACAATATTGCCTCAGGGTCGCATCCTCCTTCTCTGCTGCCTAGCCTAATTGCTGCTTTGAACCATGGCTGTACAAAGACCCGTGCATATCAAAATAGAAGTCTGGCCCAGAGTGGAGGTGGAAGAGGAAGAAACTACGGACACACCACTGTTCTCCTTCTATCACCTCACATCTACCTCTTGCCTGACCTGGCCCCAGATCTCCCTTGATTCTGCAGGAAAGGCCAGATTTTGGTCAGGCCATGGTTCCTGGGGCCTACCTCATTTTACACAGAAACATAGAAATGACGGCAGAAGAAGACCAATAGGCCCATACAGTCTGCCCAGCAAGCTTTCACACTTATCTCATACTTATCTGTTACTCCGACCGCTGAGCTCAGGACCCTTACTGGTAGCTTTTTTATTCTAATTTCCTTCCACCCCCGCCATTGATGCAGAGAGCAGTGTTGGAGCTGTATCAAAGTGAAGTATAATTAAAATGTTAATGTGAAGTTTTCTCATCTTTTGTTGTACCTTCACATTTTGCCTGTATTTTTTGAGTATTTCCCTATCCCCAGAGGGCTTACAATCTAACCCCCTCATTTATCAAAATATGTATCACCCGTTGTGATGTGTTTTGCGGATGCTGGTTTTGGTAATTTGCAGAGGAGAGAGAGAGAGAGAGAGAGAGAGACTAGCCATAATGCCATCACCCTAGATAGGTATTTATATCTCTATGGGAGGCCCACCTAATAACTCGAGGTGAGGTTTAGGTATTAGTGTAGGGGTTTAGGGGCCACGTTGACATTCAATGTGAGACGTCCGAACAGAACAGTGCTCTCTTGTGAACATTTGATGACCCTTGGAGTGAGGAAACTCAAATCTCATCTTTTATTCCCCTATTCCTTCTTTACCAGGTCTTCTTCTCTTGGCTTTGGTGGGCGGCATCTTTTTCCTTCTTCCCTCTAATTTCCCTGGGGAGTTTAGTGAGTTGTGGAAGGTGGTGTAGGCTTGATGGATTGAACAGCCTTTGACTATGTCCCGCTCCTAGTCTTGGTCTCCTCAGCCACATGCTAGACCACGGCAGTATTTTTTCCAATGCGCTTACGTGCCACCTTCTCGCTGTGTGTTGGTACAGTGACGGCATGCATGATCATGCTTACTTGTGCGCATAAGGCCATGACCTATATTTATTTGTGTAGTTATGCACCAAGTTTCCTTTGTGTTTAATTCTGCAGCCTACCGGGGAGCGCATATTTGAGCACGTATCTGTGCGCGTGCTTTATTTTGGGTGCAAGAAACCACATACAACTCAAATCTCATCTTTGAGTGAGTTTCCTCACTCCGAGGGTCATCAAATATTCACAAGAGAGCATTGTTTTGTTCGTACGTCTCACATTGAATGTCAAAGTGGCCCCTAACCCCCTACACTAATACCTAAACCTCACCTCGAGTTACTAGGTGGGCCTCCCATAGAGATATAAATACCTATCTAGGATCAGGGGTAACTTAGCTCTTCACATAGGTATTAGTGCAAATTGAGATAAACTCCCTAAACACCCCTTTTCCCATATTTACCACATTTTGATAAATCCAGGCCTAAGTTTGTACCTGAGGCAATGGAGGTTAAAGTGACTTGCCCAAGGTCACAAGGAGCAACAGCAGGACTCGAACCCTGATCTCCTGGTTCGTAGCCCACTGTTCTAACCACTAGGCTACTCCTCCACTCTTAATGCTTCTACCTATTGGGCTGTATAGGGGTGGAGGGAATGGAAAGTGAGGAGAGAGGGTTGGAGAGGGAAGAGGAGAAAAGGAAGGGAAGGATTAAATTTGAGGGGGCTTGAAAAGTGGAAGGTGAAGGAGGGGAGGGTGGAAGGCAAGGGAAGTATGTAAGGTGAAGGGGTAAGATGGGAGCTATAAGCATAGTTTGCCAGCTTAGTTTATGGAGGCAGGAGTTAGGGAGAGGAAGAGGAAGAGATGGACTCAGTAGCAGCACCTAGAGCATTTGGTGGGATGTGGCTCTACCCTTCATACTCCCAAACTCCACCTATGGGGAGAGAGGAGGCTAGAAGCTGAGGAAAAGGGGAGAATAATTTGTTAAGAAGGTGGTGGTGGTGGTGGGGGGGGGGATGGCAAGAGCAAGAAAGGAGGCAGTTGTTGAGAAGAAGGAAGGGGCCCATATAGCTGGAGATGGTAAAGGGAGCAACTTGAGTGGGAGATGGAGGGTTGATAAGATTGAGGGAGTTGATAGACAACTCTCTCGGTCTACCTTAAAAGACCGGGCACAGCTATCCTGCCCGGTCCGCCTAAAGCTGAATTCCGCAGGGAACCCTGGGTGAAGGGAGGAGTCCTTCACTGGTCCTTAAAACCTGAGGGCCTGAGAAAGCTGGGGAGGTCCCGAGAAGCAGATGGAGTCCCAGATTATGCAAGGACTACGTATTTACAAGATTGGTGAACTGCATGTATTTTGAAGCTGAGCTACATTAGCATCTAGACTGAAGTAAGGTGAATTGCACTGATTAATTGTATGAAAGATCGGGTGGACCCTGGCATAAGAGCCACCATGGAACTGTTTTGGTTTGTTTACTGAAGAGCACTGCTGACTTTAAACTGAGGGCTGGTGACCATTTTGTGTTGAAGCCATTCTTTCTTGTACTGTAAATAAAAAGCAGCCACCAACTGCACACACTACCATAGGAAGCAATAGAGGAGAAAAGCTGGAGATGTAAGGTTGGGACAGGCAGAACTAAAGGAGGAGAAGGAGAGTTAAAGTTCAGCTATGAGTGTATAATGAGGCAAAGAAAGAGAGAGAAATAGAGCTAAATGAGATGAAAAAGAAAGTTCCTCTGCACACTGGCAGGCCAAGCCACACAAGTCGGTTAGGCACCTCTACCAGAAGATGGAGCTGGAGTAAAGCTGACGTCACGGACATATAGCCCTGCCCCAACATCAGCCTGCCAGTATTCTCCATCTCCAGCAGACATACATCTTCCTAAGGGGGATTGCTTGTAGCAAAAAATCTAGGAAAAATAAGAAGAAAAGGAGAAATTTGGAAGTACCACTTGAGCTGCTGAGGTGACACCAGTAGGTCTTCCTCAGTTGAGGATTTAAAAAAAAAAAAAAAGGGTTGAAGAACGAGGGAGGTTGTTGGTGAAGGCTTTTGCCCTCTCCCCCCATAGCCAGAGACACGTTCATGCTGTCAGCCAGGGAGGCCTGAGTTTAGGTAAAAAAAAACAAAAAAAAAAAACAAATAGAGAGAGTAGGGAAGCTTATTTATTTATTTATACAAAGACTTTTATTCCACTCCTTCCACTTAAAAGTGTTCAGTGTGGAACACTTTTATTCCCCTATTCCTTCTTTATCAGGTCTTCTGCCCTTGGCTTTGGTGGGCGGCATCTTTTTCCTTCTTCCCTCTAACTTCTCTGGGGAGTTTAGTGAGTTGTGGAAGGTGGTGCAGGCTGGATGGATTGAGCAGCCTTTGACTATGTCCCGCTCCCAGTCTTGGTCTCCTCAGCCACGTGGTAGACCACGGCAGTATTTTTTCCAATGCGCTTACATGCCACCTTCTGTGCATTGGTACAGTGACGGCATGCACGATCATGCTTATTTGTACACATAAGGCCATGACGTATATTTATTCGTGTAGTTACGCACCAGTTTCCTGTTTATTTAATTCTGCAGCCTACCGGGGAGCGCGTATTTGAGCACGTATCTGTGCGCGTTCTTTATTTTGGGTGTGCAAGAAACCGCATACAACTCAGTGCGAGGAGGTATGGCGTCAGTGCCAAAAAAGTCTAAGTGTTTGGCGATCTGTACTGCTTACCATATAAGGGCAATGCAGCCAGGGATTTCTGGGAGTCTGTATCAGTGCTGCCTGGATGCTTGAGATGATTTGTTCCCTACTTTGCTGACTCTGGTCCATCCCCTCGGACAAAGGGGAGTGGGGCTGAAGACATCATAAGAACACAAGAACATAAGAAATTGCCATGCTGGGTCAGACCAAGGGTCCATCAAGCCCAGCATCCTGTTTCCAACAGAGGCCAAAACCAGGCCACAAGAACCTGGCAATTACCCAAACACTAAGAAGATCCCATACTACTGATGCAATTAATAGCAGTGGCTATTCCCTAAGTAAACTTGATTAATAGCAGTTAATGGACTTCTCCTCCAAGAACTTATCCAAACCTTTTTTGAACCCAGCTACACTAACTGCACTAACCACATCCTCTGGCAACAAATTCGAGAGCTTTATTGTGCGTTGAGTGAAAAATAATTTTCTCCGATTAGTCTTAAATGTGCTACTTGCTAACTTCATAATGGGTGTGTCCTCTTCTCCTGTTTAGCCATTGACAGAGACATTTTCAGGAGATGTTCTGTCAGAGAGTGTCCGATTTGTGCCTATGGTGTGGACCCATCCTTTTTTCCCTACGTGGAATTTTCCAGAGACCACAAATCCTTCTACAGGGTTGCCCAACAGAGACGACAAAACCTTTTAAGTCAGGCTCACATACTCGGGGTTCCCACTTGCTCACCACCGCATGCAAGCACTGAGATGAAGCGATCACTGATGATATTCAGGAGGATATGGATAAGAATGTGTTGGACAACTCTGTTGGGATTTAGGTTTCTCCCCTCTGGAAGAAGGGGAAATTCAGCGGGATTTAGAGCCACATAAATTCTGCTCAGTTTCTTTCATAGAGATGAGTTTCTGAGTCTGTTAGTCAGACTCTGAACACGTTTGGTGTAGCTGGAGGTGATTTTGCGGGTGCGCAAAAGAAGGACCACAGATTGGTCACCCTACACAAAGCATCATGTTTGGCCATGAGTTGGGGTGTTACATGCCTTCCTACCATGGCCACTGATAGGCATGATTATTTGAAAGATTGTAACCCAGGCTGAAACCATGGTTCTGGTGGCTCTGGATTGGCCCCAGTGTCAAAACCAGCCCTTCAGTTTAATGGATGTTAATTATTTTGTCTTAGCTCAGTGTTCCTAATTAGTTGGAAGCATGAATGGTTGACTGTTAATAGTCACGTTCAAGTATAATCAGTTTGTCCACAGTTTGGCTTTTCCAGAGAATACTGGCAGGCTGTCAGGGCAGGGCTATATATCTGTGACAACACCTTTACTCTGTCTCCATCTGTTGGTAGAGGTGCATAACCCACTTCTGTGGATTGGCCTGCCTTCCTTAGAGGAAAGGAAATAATCAGGTAAGTAGTAATTTCATCAGTGTCAGAGAAAGTGAAGTAAGAGCGGAACTGAAAAAGACAAAAGGAGAGAGAGGATTCAGGAAATGTACAGGAGACCAACAGGAAAAAAAGAGATGAGAACCAAAGAGATTAGAAAAAGATCCAAACAAAGCAAGGTAGAAAAAAATACGAACATATACAATAAACAAAGAATTGTAGTTTGAAGGATAATGGCAAGAACAGTGAAGCAAAAAGCAAAATTGCTTACCTTGTAATAGGTGTTATCCCAGGACAGCAGCATGTAGTCCTCACATATGAGTGACATCGGTAATGGAGCCCTATGACGGAAAACTTTCTGTCAAAGTTTCTATAAGCTTTGACTGACACTGGCACACTGAGTGCACTGAGCATGCTCAGCATGCTATGATCCCTGCGTCCACAGGGGTCTCCCTTCAGTCTCGTTTGTAGCATTATGCGTAAGCGAAAATATAAAAGAAAATAATAAAATGCATCGGACCCAACTCCACGGGGTGGCGGGTGGGTTCTGTGAGGACTACATCCTGCTGTCCTGGGATAACACCTATTACAAGGTAAGCAATTTTGCTTTATCCCAGGACAAGCAGGATGCTAGTCCTCACATATGGGTGATTAGCAAGCTAGAGGCTGAGTCATTTTGTAGTGAAGCAACAGTGAAGAATTGTTGGTGAAAATGAGGCAGCCGAAGATCACAGCAGGTTGGATGTAGAAGGAGTTGGGAATATATTGGAAACAAGTTCTGTAAGAGAGATTGTCTAAAGATCGAATCTTGTCATTTTTCTTTGCCCTAGCAATAAAGAGCTGCAAAGGTGTGAAGGAAACTCCATGTTGCAGCTTTATATATGGTAATAATGGGCACTGAACGATAGTGTACTACTGATGTAGACATCGCCGTTACTACATGTGCTGTTATTCGCCCTTGGAGAGGAACGTTTGCTTTTTCATAACAGAATTCGATACAGACTGTTAGTCGGTCGGAGAGAGTCCGCCTTACTACCGCGACTCTTGGTTCATTTTATGTGAAAAGAAACAAAGAGTTGGTTGGATGTCCTATGGACTGCCGTGCGGTTCAGGGAAAAAGCTAGTGCACGTTGTCAGTCTAAGGTGTATAAGACTCTCTCTCCTTGGCTAGAGAGGGAGGTCTTGAAAAGAAAGCAGGCAAGACTATTGACTGATTAAGTGAAAATCTGTTACTACTTTTGGTAGGAATTTGGGGTGAGTGCAAAGGACTACTGTGTCGTGCAGGAACCTTATGTAGGGTGAGTATGTGACGAGAGGTTGCAACTCACTGACCCTCGTAGCCGATGGAATGGCTACTAGAAATACTTGTTAGGAAAGAAATTTCTTGTCGCAGGAATGTATCACACTAGATCCCATTTAATGAGCAGTGGTCAAATGGGGGGCTTAAGGTGAAGTAAGCCTCTCATAAACCGACATACTAGAGCAGGGGTCGGGAACCCATGGCTCGCGAGCCAGATATGGCTCTTTTGAGGGCTGCATCTGGCTCGCAGACAAGTGTCGCCATACTTCGCGGTTCCCCGCTGACCCAGCTGCTCCCCGGTCCTCCGCCGCCCGGGCTTCAAATGCTGTCAGCCCGGGCGGAACGCGGCAGGACAGCTGGAGTCAGCGGCACCGGCGTGCTCTCTTCTCCCCCCCCCCCCCCCGCGGCCCGGAAGAGGAAGTGGAGAGCATCGGGTGCCTGCGCGGGAAGAAGAGACCACACTAGCGTGGTCTCTTCTTCCGCGCAGGCACCCGATGCTCACCACTTCCTCTTCTGGGCCGCGGGGGGGAGGAGAAGAGAGCACGCCGACTGGAGTCATCCGGGTGCCTGTGCGGGAGTCATCGGGTGTCAGCCGGGTGCCAGCGCTGGAGTCATCGGGTGCCTGCGCGGGTCTTCCCGCGCAGGCACCCGATGCTCTCCACTTCCTCTTCCGGGCCGCGGGAAGAAGAGAGCACGCCGGTGCTCTCTTCTTTCCCGCGGCCCGGAAGAGGAAGTGGAGAGCATCGGGTGGCTGCGCGGGAAGACCCGCGCAGGCACGCTAGTGTCCGACGGGAAGAAGACTGCAGCGCGGCTCGGAGGAAAATGAAAATCTTCAACCGCGGCCGATGGGACTCCGCCTTCGCCTCCGCGAGGGCTGAAAATGAAGGAGGTTAGCGTTGGGAGGTGGCTGCTGCTTGCCGCGAGTTCCCGGGGGGGGGGGGGGAGGGGGAGAGAGAGAGTGAATGAATGAGCGAGCAAGCATGTGTGTTTGAGATCCTGTGTGTGTGAGTGAGAGATTGCATGTATGTGAATGATTGAGAGCCTGTATATGTGAAAGAGAGTATGTCTGTGATTGAGATCCTGCCTGTGAGAGAGAGAGCATGAATGTAAGTTTACCATTGGGAACCTGTATGTGTAAGTTTGTAATTGAAAACCTGTTTGTTTGAAAGAGTATGTGTGTATGATTGAGATCCTTTGTGTGTGAGAGAGATCATGTGTATGTATGATTAAGAGCCTGTGTGTATAAGTAAGAGAGAGATCATGTGTGTCTGTGTCTGATTGACAGCTGGTTTAGGTGATGGAGCATGTGAGTATGTGATTGAGAGCCTGTGTTTAAATGAGAGAGAGAGACCATGTGTGTCTGTGTGATTGAGAGCTGATTTAGGTGAGGGAGCATGTGAGTATGTGATTGAGAGCCTGTGTTTAAATGAGAGAGAGAGACCATGTGTGTATGTGTGTGATTGAGAGCTGATTTAGGTGAGGGAGCATGTGAGTATGTGATTGAGAGCCTGTGTGTAAATGAGAGAAAGAGAGGACATGTTTGTAAGCATGTGAATGAGAGTCTGTGTGTGAGAGAAAAAGACAGCATGTATTTATGTGATTGAAAGCCTGTGTGTGTGTAAGCATGAAAAGATAGACACCATGTGTGTAAATGTGTAATTAAGAGCCTATATAAGTGAGAGAGAAAAAACATTTGTATATGTGAGTGACTGAGAGCATGTGTGTATAGGTGTGTCATTGAGAGCCAGTGTGAGAGAGAGCGCTGGTATGTGACTGAGAGAGGAGAAAGTTCCAAGCAAACCACCCCACCTCCTGCTAATTCAGAACAATCTCAGGACACCTGGATATCAAACGTTCCCAGGTATGCAGAGCAAAAAAATTTTTGTATCCTTATTATTTTTCATTACTGGATCTTTGTGTCTGCTATTTTGAAATATTTTGTTGGTATCTGGAAATGTTTTATATGAGTTTTTAATTATTGGATATTCCACTCATCAGCTGTTTCGAAATATGTTCTTTTTGTTAGTACAGTTTTACTGCTGATGATTTTATATTTCTTGATTTGTTTTATAAGGATGTGTGATGTTTCTTTTTTCCTTTGTTACACTGCATACAGAGACTCTGGCTTGTTGCAGTTTCCAATTCAGTTTTTGTCTGCATGCTTCTTGTTATGCGTTTTGGTCTCTTTATTCTATGTTAGGTGAGGGACAGCACGTGATTCAGGTGAGGTTTTCTGCTAGCGTGTAGTTTCTGTGTAGGACTCTATAGCAGCCTGACTTGGTCCGTTTTCCTAATAGGAGATGTATTGGTGTCTTAAGGCCTGGTGTAATATTTTCAGAGACTTATTGTACTTTAAAAGTGTGATCTTACATAAAATGCACACATTTACTTGTATTTAGTTTTAAACATATTGTATGGCTCTCATGGAATTACATTTTAAAATATGTGGCGTTTATGGCTCTCTCAGCCAAAAAGGTTCCTGACCCCTGTACTAGAGGGTCACACTGTTATTGGCATATCACATATTTCCCGTGATATGCCGCTAAGGCATTTAGGTGTACTCTTACAGAGGATGTCTGGAGAACAGAATCCGAAAGGTGATATAAGTAATCTAGTACAGAAGGAGTGGGGCAAGAAAAAAGGTGAAAACCTGTTTGTGTGCACCACTTGGTAATCTAGTCCACTAAAAGTGGTAAGGTTTACATGTGGAAGGCTTTCATGAAGCTACGAGAACTTTAGAGACTTGTGTTGAAAGATTAAGTGGTTGCAGAATTTCAACATTCAAGCTGTCAGGGCAAGAGTTGTAAGGCTGGGATGACGCAACTTGTCCTGATTCCGAGTTACGAGAGTGGGCGCTGTGCCCAGGTGAATTGGTCTCTGATCGAGAGGTCGAGGAATATAGGAAACCATACTTGTCAAAGCCCATATAGGGCTAAGAGGACTATTGTTCCTCTGTCCTGTTGTAGGTTCACGAGAGGTTTGGCTATGAAGTATGGGAAGCATACTGGTCTCGGGCAGGACGAGGGCCTGAGGAACAGTGAACTCCGTCCCTGCTCAGCATGATAAGAGTGTTGGTTATGAGAGGTAGCGGAAGAGGCACATTTAGGAGGCCCTTGATGGAAGAAAAGCGTAAATGTGACTGCAGTGAAACCATGTGTAGGTAGTAGAATCTGTACACCGTCTGGTTCGATTCGGAAGCAGAGGGCAAGTTCGGTTGACCTCCGCTCTAGAAGATTTCTCTTGCTACACATGTCCAAGACCATTCGAGAGGATGGACCTATCTGGAGAAGGTCTGCTAGTGCGTTCAGTAAGTATCTGAGAACAGTGCCCGAGGATGCATAAGTGAGCAAGGGCTAAGGATAAAGCTGTGCAGCCTCATTGCAGAGCAGCTAGGATGTTGTGTATGCTTGTATGTTGGAAAGCACATTGTCCCAATGCTGTCTGTCTGTATGCATAAAGAATTGTTGCAGAGGCAGTATTAGAAGGCATAAGGGTATAACTCATGGTACAAGATCCAGGAAGTTTATGCGTAACTGCTTGGAGCGGAATAGACACATATTGGGTTGAGAAGATTTGTGGTCAAACTTTCAACTTGAAGTAAATGCGAGCATACTAGGTTATGCAGCTGTCCATGCAAGGAAAGCGTGAATGATGTTGGACTCCGTAGAGAAACAGCATTCACCGATATTGAGTCAAAGAAATACCTCAGTTGCGAAGCTGGTGCCACCGGCAGAGCTTGGAATTGTAAGATCGTTGACTCACCATGAGGCACATAGGAAGAATAGAGATAATGTACTTACTGTGTTTTGGAAATATGGTAACGAGAGATACCACTTTACCTGTGCCTTCTGAAGAAAGTTGGTATTTCTGAGGTCCAGGATGGGTGGAGAGTAACTACTTTCTGTTGAAAGAAAGAATAATGTAATTAAAACTCCCCAACCCCCGTCTTCCCCCCTCTGCGCTTTGAAGCGTGTAGGGGAGTGTACCGGGAGTCTGCTCTGATATCCGGCTAGTTGGAAAACCGGGAGGTGTCCAACTGGAGGGGTTGATGTAATGTGGATATCAGGTATCCTCCCACAGGAGTGGGAGCGGTAAAGTCTTACCCGCATTTCTAAGTGCTGTACAAGGAGACATCGAGACCCATATCAGGCTTCGAGGTGGACTTGTAGTTGAGGCAGCATGTGCTGGATCTCGTGTTTAGCAGAACAGTAAATGCACCTGGAACTTTGGTACTGAAACAGGAACCAAAAGCTAGAGCATTAATCAGTGCAGAGCCATGTTGCTGAAAAAGGGAGGAAGCCCTGAAGCAAACCCAAAGAAAAGAAAGAGAGGTTCTCCTGGTATTGTGGCTAACATAGCTGGCATAGCGATATGTGACACTAATACAATTCTTGAAAAGTACATGACCTAGAACTTTTCTAAGCATGTGGCTAGAATTAGAGAACACATTTCAATGGGAATGCCGCAGAAGCGGGTACTTACCATCCGACGTGAACCGCCGAAGGATGAGCCGGTGAAGATTGCTGGCTCCGTGGATTTCCGGAGTCCTCTCGGAGTAGCCTGTGGACGTTAACGTCCGTCTCAACTCTGATACCTAGTATGGTGGCGCAGGTATAAAGGAGACAAGGCTGGGTGTAGCTGGCGCTTAGACCGTAATGAGCGGAGGGCCAGAACCCTGCACCGATGTCGGTGGGGTACGCCTGGGAACAGGGAGCCAATTGACGAACTCATGAACTCAACCATTGTCGCAGCAGCTTGATGTCTCTTGACGCCAGTGCAGAATTCTGCAAACCTCGATCCGGTGTGCCGTTGGCAGTGGTGATGTTGCTCGGCCCCAACATCGTCCAGCATCGAGAAGAATAGCCGCAATGCGTTGAATGGCATCGGTGGCAGACGGTCACCGTGTTGGTGATGATGCATGCCACAGTGCTCGACCTGGTCATTCCCCAGCGGCGAGATGTAAGCCCTCGCTGTCCTGGATGGCGATCAATGATGGCTGTCAGCATGCCTTCTCTGCTCCTGATATGGGCTTTAATAAGGACCCAAAGCATGGAGCACTGTGTTCAGGGGAGGGCATTGTGTGGCGGTGTTATGTCGACATTGACGGTAATCAAAAACATCGCTGGTTTCGGAAAAATGATATGGGCATTGACGGAGTCAATGACCGCATCCATAAAACATAGAAGATGCCGATGGGAATGACGTGGGTGTCGAGATCATTGATGTATGGAAGCGGGCACCGACAAAATCTGCAGTATGGCCACGGGCATCGACGGCATTGATTGGATCGACTCGGGCAACAATGACTCCCATGGCATCCATGCCACGGACATGAGCACCGATGGAATCGATGTTGACATGGATGCCATGCATGGAAAAGGCACTGGCATGGCTGCCATGCAGGGAGATGGCACTGGCATGGCTGCCATGCAGGGAATTGGCATTGGCATCGATGCCATGCCTGGAAAACAGCCTGGCATCGATGGAAAACAGCCTGGCATCGATACCATGCCTGGAATCAGCCTGGCATCGATGGAAAACAGCCTGGCATCGATGCCATGCCTGGAATACAGCCTGGCATCGATGGAAAACAGCCTGGCACCAATGCCATGCCTGGAATCAGCCTGGCATCGATGGAAAACAGCCTGGCACCGATGCCATGCCTGGAATCAGCCTGGCATCGATGGAAAACAGCCTGGCACCGATGCCATGCCTGGAATCAGCCTGGCATCGATGGAAACAGCCTGGCACCGATGCCATGCCTGGAAAACAGCCTGGCATCGATGGAAACAGCCTGGCACCGATGCCATGCCTGGAAAACAGCCTGGCATCGATGGAAAACAGCCTGGCACCGATGCCATGCCTGGAAACAGCCTGGCATCGATGGAAAACAGCCTGACACCGATGCCATGCCTGGAAAACAGCCTGGCATCGATGGAAAACAGCCTGGCACCGATGCCATGCCTGGAAAACAGCCTGGCATCGATGGAAAACAGCCTGGCACCGATGCCATGCCTAAAAAACAGTCTGGCATCGATGGAAAACAGGCTGGCACCGATGCCATGCCTGAAAAACAGCCTGGCATCGATGGAAAATAGCCTGGTATCGATGGAAAATCTGACATCCATAATAGAAGGATGGCATCGATAGAACTGACCCCCAACAGCGATGGAGTGCCCTGGGTAGCGGTGGCATTGACCCGATTATGGATGGAAGCGACGAGACAAGTGTTCGTCGATGGCATCCATTCTGGCAACGCTAGCACTGATAAAGCTAAGGAAATAAATCAGTGCCATGTATAAACATAGATGGCACTGATAGAATGATGTAGGGAGGATGGCATCAGGGTACCGCAGGGGGAGGGGTACCTGTGGCATCTGAAACCGCAGGATGGCCTGAAGGGGGTACCGACGGTAGCGATGGGGTATTACTGCGCGAAGGTACTGAGGAAAGTAAAGGACCTGAATCTACAGAGGCCCTGGCGGCACCGGTAACCGTGGAAGTCCCTGTCCCACTAGCGCTAATAGCCAAGCAGAGTGTCACAGAGGGACACTGCAGGCTATGTGTGACTAACTGAAAAATAGGGAGAGGGAAGGCCGCAGTCGGTTGGCAGCCAGAAAGGTAACAGGAACCGATTGAAAAAATATGGCATAGTACTCACCGAACGTCGAATTAAACCAACGCGGAGAGAAACCCGTGCAGGGAAAGGTGTTTGTGAAGTAAAAATGTAAATCTTTTATGAGGAAAAAAGTGTTAGAATTTCTCACAGAGCTCCAACTGCTATGCTTACAGCAGAGCGGAAAAAAGAAGACTGAAGGGAGACCCCTGTGGACGCAGGGATCATAGCATGCTGAGCATGCTCAGTGCACTCAGTGTGCCAGTGTCAGTCAAAGCTTTTAGAAACTTTGACAGAAAGTTTTCCGTCATAGGGCTCCATTACCGATGTCACCCATATGTGAGGACTAGCATCCTGCTTGTCCTGGGATAAAGTATTTTATTTTCAGTTTAGTGACTGGACTGTTTCAGTTTTGGGAAATGTGCAACTCTGGTATTTTTGTATTTTGCACAGTACAGGAGGAAATTAATTTCTGTTTCCAGTTCTCTGGTATTGCACTGCAAGAGGGTACAAACCTAGGGCCTCATTTACTAAATCTTTTTCCCTATTCTATGTCTATGGAAAAAAAGTTTGGTAAATAACGCCCTTAAAGGTGAATTTTAAAAGAGATGCCTGTGTATCTAGCACATGCATGTGCCTACCCGATTTTATAAACTGCCCACGTATGCCACAAATTCTGATACACGAATATCTCACATTGGAGAAAAAAAGAGATGGAATGTGGACATGGTGTGAGTATTCTCGGGCAGAACTCAGAGATATGCATGCAAGTACCTATGCACTTAGGCATGCATCCAGGTCTGCGTAATTTTGCTCGTTATGGAGGAGGTGTAAGTCTCAATAAAATATTTTACAGGTATCTAGTAAGTGTTTGAGGGTAAGTGGGGGCAGTGCAGGCTAATGAGCCATGGGGTTTTGGAAGACGTAGCTCTAGACTAGGCTAACTGGTGGATGAACTGGTGAAATTGGTCATCGGCTGGACACGTGTCTGTTATAAAATACCCTCATTTGCACATCCATAAGCCGACTTGCACTGCTGGGCATGCACAAGCTTAAAATTAGGTGCACGTATACGCACACCAAGGCTATTTTATAACATGTGTGCGTATGTGCGCACGTTATAAAATTGCTGCATATTTGGGCGCGCGCTGATACACATATACATATGTGCACCAGCGTGCCTATTTGAGAGATACCATCCCTGATTTTAAGCCCTCTGGGGAGAGAGAGAGATAATCCACTGAAGTGTCAAGAAAAGTGGAATAAAAAAAAGGTCTGGCTTTTTGGGATTTGTATTTCAGTTTTTGTTTGCTTGTTTCTACTTTTAACTTGCAGTCACTTATTCTGTGTTATTTGAGGCTCAGTTTGTGTTGTGTCTACGAACTACTGGTGAAATATTCTGCTAGCATATAGCTTCTGTAAGTAACATCATGAGCGTGAGCCCTTTATGCTGTGGTGCAGTTGACGCTGCCTCACGGGCGGGCCCATGAGACTTGTGATGATAGCTGGAGAACACGTTTCACTATGGGCCAGGCTAAGGCTTCCCCTGAAACAGCTGCCTCCCCGTGGGTGGGACCCTTGGGTTCCAGCGGCTATCAGGACTTAGGAGATTCAAGGAGCTAGGCAGAATTCAGATGCATTCTAAGAGTTGGGGCTGACGGCAGACAAGGCATGGTCCAAGTTCAAGGCTAGGGTCAGGTCCAGGTGGCAAGCAAGGAGTGTGTCTAAGTCCAAGGCTGAGGTCAGAACCAGAGAGACTAGCTGAGAAAGACAAGAAACAGGGAGGCAGAGACAGGGCAAGGCTGGAAGACAAGGCTGGAACAAGACAGGATCTGAAACCGAAGCAACAACACTGGTGGAGCAAGAAGATCCATTGCTGAGGTGTTGAGGCAGTGTCCAGGGCCAGCTTAAGTAGGGATACCATCAAGAGGTGCCGAACATCTCCCACCACAGGCCCTTTAAAGACTGCTGCACGCCACATGCATGCACCTAGAGGAACTGCAGGGAGGAGCACGGGCATGACATCGGGCTATGGTGTCTTTAGTCGGCGGCATCCTTGCTGCATGAAGACTGGCCTGGGTTCTGAGGTGAGTTAATCTGCTTCCGGGACTGTTCTGCAAGCGGCAAATGTAACAGTATCCTCTACTTCTAAGCCCCCTAACCAGGCCTCTTGTCTTCAGCTTCTGAGGAGAAGTTGATGGTATACTCTTACCATCTGGAACCTGGATAGTTTGATGTGAATTCCCAGTGAGGGTTTTAAGAGTTCCTTGGCTTTGGGGGAACATGAAGGAGTAGCCAGTGGCTGATCCTCTTCAGCTGGAGAGCATCTTTCAGAGGGAAAGAGGTATGGTTCAGGGGTGTCTGGATCATCATGCTGAATGAGGACAGCCCCTGCTTCCATAACAGAGGCGTCTACCCTCACGATGAAAGGTTTCAAGAAGTCCAGTTGGTCGTCAGGTTTGCATGGCTGCAAGGCTCTAGATTGTTGCTAGTTTTGTAGATCAATAAAAGATGTACTGGAGCGACAGCTCCAGTAGAACAGGCAAGGTGGTCCGAGGCAAGGTAGCTGGAGATAGGGACTGGGTGGCACAGTGCTCCAGGCAGGAGGGACCACAATGGGTAATCTGTAATGTAGCTGAGTCAATAGACGGTTGGTGGAGATTAAGCCAGGATAGCCTGAGAATGACAGTTAGTTGCCTTGGATAGTACACAGAACTTGCTGTTTTCTTGATGTGAACCAATCTGCATTGTGATAGGCAAGGTGGGCATGGTCACACAACCAGGTAGGGGTTCACCAAAGACAGAAGAAATAATGCAGGATGTGGTTAAGGTAGTAGCAGGCCATCCATACTGGCATAGTAGCGACTGGCATAGTAGCTACTAGCATAGTAGCAACTCCTGAATCAAATTGCCCCGCCCCCAGAGACACCAGTATCACCAGTTGTGGAGTGAGAGCCGGGTGGCTTAAGACTGTCTTCCCAACTAAATCTCTGTTCAAAGGATTTTCTGGTTTCTCAGGGCAACTGCTATCAAAATGTCCTTGTGTTGCACAGAAGAGGCAGTTGTTTTGCAGTCTTCTTCTCTGTTTCTCTTCATCAGAGAGCCAAGTCCTGCCCAAATGCATAGGGTCTTCTGGGGAAACAACCCTCAGAGGATCTGAAACAGACTCCAGGGGGTGCAGACGCTTAGAAGCCACATGGATGGCTTATTCCTGAAATCTTAAATAGACTTGGATGGCCAAGGCAATGAGTGCTTTCAGAGATGGTGGAAGGTCCTGTACAACCAGTTCGTCCTTTATTCTTCCAGATAATCCCTGCCATAAGATGGCAGTTTGGCTGATTTCACCCCAACCAAGCTCAGAGGCCAAAGTACGAAATTCAACTGCATACTTGCCCACAGTGCAAGTGCCTTGATGGATACAAAGTAGTTCTGTAGCTGCGGACAAAACGCAATCAGGCTTGTCAAAGATCAGATGGAATTGATTTCCGAAGTTATATAAACTTCCAAGAAGTGGATCTTCTCATTCCCATAAGGGAGAAGCCCAGGTAAGAGCGGGAATTTCCAACAACGAGATTATATAAGTTATCTTGATGCGGTCCGAAAAAAGCGAGCAGCCTGTAACTCAAAGTGCATTTTACAGAGATTAAAGGAACCCTTTGCATCTTTTGGGGTCAGCACTGTACCTAAGATGTGGTGGAAGCTGCATCAAGGATTCCATGGTCCACATGGGCATGGGTGAGAGGCTAACCAGGGCTGGAGCTGAGGCTGGAACTGAAGGTTGGACCTGTACAGTGTCCAATAGCTGGACCAGTGCCTGAAGTAAAGCTGACACATGATCAAGTTGATGTTGGGTTTGTTGGATAAAACTGTGCAGGAGACCAGCCAAAGAATTCAACTCGCCTTTTTGTTCATGCACTTGGGCATCTAAGCTGGCATTGGTCCAACATGGAAATGCGTTTGCTGAACTCATGGCCTTAGCAATCTGTAAGGAACGTCATGAACGTGAGCCCTTCATGCTATGCTGCAGTTGATGCTGCCTCATGGGCGGGCCCACGAGGCCTGCGCTGACAGCTGGAGAACGTGCTTTGATACGGGCCAGTCTAAGGCTTCACCTTCACCAGCCTGCCCTGTGGGTTGGACCTTTGGGTTCCAGTGGCTAGCAGGACTTAGGAGATTCAAGGAGCTAGGCAGAGTCCAGAGGCAGTTCAAGAATCAGGGCTGGTAGCAGACAAGGCATGGTCCAAGTTCAAGGCTAGGGTCAGGTCCAGGTGGCAAGCAAGGGGTGTGTCTATGTCCAAGGCTGAGGTCAGAACTGGAGAGACTTGCTGAGATAGACAAGACACAGGGATGCAGAGACAGGACAAGGCTGGAAGGCAGGCTGGACCAGGGAAGGCTGGAAGGCAGGCTGGATGAGGCAAGGTTGGGTAGGCATGCTGAACAGCCAGCTGGACGAGGCAAAGCTGAAGCAAGAAGACCCATTGCTGAGGCATCTGGGTCAGCTTAAGTAGGGAGACCTTCTGGCATTATCAAGAGGCGATGTTGAACATCTTCCACCGAGGGTCCTTTAAGGAGCACTGCGCACCATGCACGTTTGCCTAGGGGAACCATAGGGAGGAGCATAGGCATGGCGTTGTGGGAAGGTGTTTTCAGTCGGTGATGTCCTTGTCATGTGAACGCCGGCTTGGGTTCGGAGGTGAGTGAAGCTGCTTGCAGGACCATCCCACGAGCAGCAAATGTAACAACTTCTATATTTAGCTCTGTAGTGTTCCTGCTTGTTTGTTTTCCCAATAGGAGGTGTACTGTTGTACTATGCCTTAATATTTGCGTGTTATCTTTTCATAGGAAGGGCTGTTGTTAAATCCTTTAAATTAGTGCTTTTTTGATATGGCAGGTTTTCTACATAGATTCTCTGACTTTTTTTGCAGGGATTTTTTTTTTTATACATTTTTTATTAATACAGATAATATATAACAGAAATGGACAATAATCAATAACAAAGCAACAAGACCATTCTTGGGGGGGAGATAAGAGAGTCAGTCCAGCAGTGCGGGTCTGACTCCCTTTCCCCCCCACTATGATTCCCCCTTTCCCTCCTCTTCCTTAGAAATAACTCCCTTCAAGACAGACTTTAGTTAATATTGTTACACATATGTATTTGATATGTATACTCCTAGTTTTTCTGTTAAATAAGCACTTTGCTTTTTCCACTTATTTTCATTGTAAAGCCTTTGGCTGAATTACTGTTTGCTGTAAACCGAGGTGATGTGCATTACGTGCCGCGGTATATAAAAAACTATAAATAAATAAATTCTTGCAATCCTGACATCTTAAATCACAAACTGTAAGATACATATAATACAGAAACAAGAATGACCAGAAATACCCCTTGCCCCACCCTACCTTCTCTCCCCACACCCTGGCATTATTGGCATCTCCTCTTTTACAATCTGAAACATAGCATATAGACAAAACTATTTGTCTTTCTCAAAATTTGATAGTATCCTGGATATCCTTGGGTAAGCGCCCCCAAACTGCTAGAAAAGAGTCTGCTACTTTCTTTGAGCCAAGTAGCTAAGCTTATAGTCTAAAATGAGCAAACCTACAATCTCTGAATGCCCAAAAACCTCTGTAGGTGCTTTGTTGGAAAGCCAATTATTTAAAATGCATTTTTTCACTATAGTCAAGCCTTTATTCACAAAACAGCTTTTCCCTCGGTTGCCACATCACTCTACCAGAGCTACTCCTAGCAAGCACACATCAGCTTACACTAGGAGAGGCACATATAATACATTTGACGTTTTTACAACACTTTCCCAATATGCATACACTAAAGGACATTCCCACATGTGATAAAATGTAGCATTCAAAGTAGGACATTTTAAAAGCTCTCAATGGAAACACTCCTGTTCTATGGAGGATTCTCAAATCTTGGTCCTTCAGAGCCACCGATAAGATGTCTATTATGCTACTATAAAGCTGTCATTTAACTCTGCTTCATCCAATGGTGCTCCTATATCCTTCTCCTACTCTGCAACTATACCAGGTATTATTGTATATTTAATCTGAGTTAACAAAAATGTATACATATGGGACTATTTGCATTGCTTTTTTTGATGTAAACACAATAATTTTTGAAAAGCAGTTGATGTAAAATCAGTCACCACTTCTGGTTTTACCGAAGCTATATAACTTCGTAGCTGTTTGAAAGCTAAAAATTCTAATTTATGAAATCCCAAAGTTTCTTGGTATTGAAAAAACTGTGCATCTCCCCAGTTTGAGGATTTATAAAAAAAAACAAACTCCAAGGTATCTATATTCCTTAACCTTAATTGCTGAAAATATCAGGTTTGTAACAGTTGCTGAAATTCCGGATTACCACATAAAGGCAACCACAAAGATGTTATCCAGGACAATCCTAAATGCTGCCTTAAAAATCTCCACACTTGGCGCATGCTATAAATCAATATATTCGTTCAAACTTGTCTGGATAATTGTTCTGTGCACGTATGCAGCACAAATCTCAAATCTAGACTTTACCAAGATACATTCTATATGTTTGAGTAAAATAACCAGTCCCCCAATATTCTCAACAGACATCCCATACCATAGTAATATAAGTTAGGGAACCCCAACCTCCTTTCTCTATAGGGGCTGCTAAAGTTTTTACTGATATATGCGCCCTCTTTCCTTTCCAAATGAATGCCGAACATAATATATGGATAATCTGAAGGTCCTTTCTGCACAGTGAAAAGGGAAGCATTTGTAGCATATATAAAAATTTCAGGAATAATATCCTCTTTATCATTGCTATCCAGCCAACAGTTTTTAACGGCAAATTCAACCAATTCTGTAATTTAGTTTTGAAAATATCCATCACTAGCATGATATTGCTAAAATACCATTTCGAGAGGTCTTTCTGGATATAAATGCCTAAATATTTAAGTTTTTGGTTTGGCCATTGTAAGGCAAAATCTGTCCATGTGTGTTCCAGAGTCCCCGATAGATCTAAACCCTTGGACTTCTCTATATTTATCTTAAACCCGGAAAAGCTCCCATATTGCTTAAAGATATGTAAAATCTGTGCTATGTGTCGTTTTGCCTCCGGTAAAAATAGCAAAATATCATCCGCAAACAAGAACACAGCTGGGAGTTACCTATCTCTAATTATCCAAATATTTTGAAGATAGTTCTCCAGTGCCTTTTATCAGTGGCTCCAGTGATAAAATAAAAGCAATGGGGACAGCAGACATCCCTGCCTCATGCCACCCTTTAGAGAGAAAGAAGAGGAAGAAGACCCAGATGCCAGCTGTGGTATTAGAGTATAACACCTGAATTGTATTCTTTATAAAACCTTGGAAGCCCATAATTTCTAGTACCCTATGCAGGAAAACCAGTCAACCCTGTCAAAGGCTTTCTCCACATCAAACCCAATGAACATCAGATCTATGATGTTGAGATCTGTGCACAGAAGTTTGAAGAACTGCCAAGCGTCTGATATTTTACTGGGTTTGCACCCTTTCCCAAATCCAGCCTGGCCTTTAGAAATTAAGTTGGGTAAAATTATTTTTAAACAATTCGCTAACACCTTTGCAAAAAGCTTAATATCTAAATTTAACAATGAAATGGGTCTGTACGAGGATGGCAATTGCCAATTTCTGCCTGGCTTGGGTAGAACAATAATCTGCACCTGTTTCATAGATTCTGGCATTCTACCTGAATTGATCATATTTGTGTACACTGCTTGCAGCGGATCCAGTACACCAGGAGTTAGTAACTTAATTAAGTTCTGTAATGGCCATTTCAATTTCAGAGATCTGAATAGGGCGATTCAAGTAATCAGATTGTTTCTCTGTTAAAGATGATAAAGATATTTGCATAAAATGTTTCCCTTTCTTCTACATCTATTTCCTTCAAATAAAGAGCTTCATAGTACATTTTAAAAAGCTCCCCAATTTCAGCAGATGAGGTTACTGCTTTCCCAGCTTTGGGGCCAATGCATAACCCGCACTCGGACGTGGGTTAAATAGGCGCTAATCCACCCCCTAATGCAATAGGGGGATTAGCACCTATTTAACATGCGTTCGACGCAGAGTGAATGAGATAGCGCTCATCACATGCAAATGCATGTGAATGAGGCTATTACTCATTCACTCCGCATTAAAAAAAAAAGTGTGCATCTCAGACGCACATTTCTCTCTCAGATATTAATGCCTGCCTGGAGCAGGCGTTAATAGCTGAGCGCATGTAAAAGAAGTACAGAAAAGCAGAAAAAACTGCTTTTCTGTACTTTTTTTTAACTTAAAAAAAAAAAACCTTGGCAGACCGCCGAGTTATGAGGACCAATGCTGGTAAACTCGGCGTTTATCGGCGTCCGTTTTCATTACTGGCAGACGGCCGGTTATGAAAACTGATGCCGAGTTTACTGGCGTCCTTTTTCGTAACCGGCAGCCGCGGCAGGGTCGCATTAGCAAGGAGGCACTAAGGTTGCACAAGCGACCCTAGTGCCTCCTTGCTAGTGCGACCCCCTAATTTAGGTATAGCATGGCGCCACCCTTGCAGACACCATGCGCACATTAAGAAAGTGGGTGCTGACTTTTCAGCGCCCGCTTTCCTCGCTTTTTATTCCATCAGCCTCGTTGTCAGTCAATGTGGTAATAAAAGATGCCCCCACCTTAGGTTTAATAAGTCCTGCTAAAAGCTTGCCCACTTTATTATCATAAAAATAGACTTTATGTTGAAGAGCAGTTACAGAGGACAACGCTCTATGGTGTAACTTATCATTAAGCAATTTTTGTAACATCCAAAATTCCCGTTTGTCATTTTCCAAATTGGTTTGGACATATTTTCTTTTTGCTTATCTATGAGAGACTTGTCTTGAATTAGCCAACTTGGCATTTTCCAATTATTTCTACCATTTGGGCAGGATCCCATCTGCAATACACATGAGACGAGACAGTGATCTGATATGACCAGATTTTCAATCACCGCACTGGAGCAAACAAAGACTTGGAAACAAATAGTCTATTCTTAATTTAGAGGGATGTGACTTGGAGAGGTGTGTATAGTCCCTAGTATGGGGTTTTAAAGTATACCAGATGTCAATGATTTGTAGGGTGTCACAAAAAAAATTTAAACCTTTTGAAGATCTAGCAGAGGTGGTCGGATTCCCCCCTCTGATGGTCTGAGGGTCCATAAGCAGTTAATGTCATCTCCTATAAGTACTTCTGCACTTCCCAAGCTAGCTATTTTTACCATCAGGTTTGTAATAAACCCATAATCATAAATTTGGGACTATATTCAGCAAACAGAATGGTGGGCTTCCCAAACAGAACTCCTATAACTATCATCTTCATCTATAATTATTTTGTTCTCCGTGAATGCAATAGATTTTGGATGAACCAGGAGATGCAAATACTTGACCAATCCAGCATTTCTTAAGCTTCATGTGTTCTTTATTGACAAACGTGTTTCCTGCAGGAAAGCAATATTACCTTTCACTTTTTGTATATGCAACAAGACCTTTTCCCTTTTGATGGGCGTGCCTAGACCTGCTATGTTCCAGGTAACCACATTTATTTGGGACCCCATCATTTATGGATATCATTTGTGAATGGACTTGCTAAAACCCTTATGATACCAATGAATATAATTTCTGCAGTAGTGCCATCTAAATAATTTTCTTACCCACTCCATAGTAAATATGGGTCATACACAGAAAAAAAGAGTCCTAGCTGAATCCATCTCATTCTTGGAATACCCAGCCTGTCCTGGGGTCCCATGAGGCGAGATCCGGGTGGAGTCTCCCTGTCTTGAATCATTCTCCTTAGATTTTGTTACGGGAGGACTTCTCTTGCAGGAAAAGTCAGAAAGAAAGGGATCAGGTTATCCCATCTCTCAAACCCATGGGGAGAAGAGAGTAAAAAAAAAAACCCCTCCCAACAAAACAATTGTCCAAAATACATTCTTTAAGGAAAACTGGACACATCTTCAGCTATCAAAAACTCTTATCAGCAAGAGCCATCACCGGCCTTGCTCACATAGGGAGTAGAGTGGAGCTCATAGGTCTTCAGTCCTCTGAATTAAGAGCCCCAAAGGGAATTCTGGCTCAAAACTTATCTCTCTGAACAAATGGAAGAGGGACCCCCTGGCAGGGAGTGTATAATGAAGGATCTACTCAAACTTAAGGTCCATGATGAAGCTGGGAGGCTTCACCAGAGAATTAACAAAAGACATCTTCACTGTTAAAAGAGACTTTCTAAAACTGACCTCACAAAACATTAAATTGCTGGGCTAAATCGAATGAGGCATCCAATCTAAGTCCTTCAGGTTGGGAGGGGCAAAGAGAGATGGAAGGCTCATAGATGTAAGGGTTCTAAGCAGGGACAAAGGGCCATCTACTGGCCAACCCAGGGGGGTGCCACATGTTTTTCGTATATATATCCTTCTCCCCCAGCAATAACCAATATGCTCACAGTAGTTCAACAGTTGCAGGGTTATTCATCAAAATGCGTTATAGCTTTAAAGTGCGTTATAGCTTTAACACACGCGATAGTTATAGCAGCGCATGGCGCAAATGCATATTTTTCAAAGGGGCGGGACTGGGGAGGGGTTTGGGAGGGATTAATGAAAATGACGGGGCATTATCGCATGCTTTTAACGCCAGAAATAACTACACCTTTTTTCCTGGTGTTAAGCTGTGCTATGGTAATTTTCTTAAAAAAAAAAATGGTACAAGGCTGGTCCCACTGGAAGCTTCCACCTTCCACTTTTTCCCAATGGGGAAAAAGAAAGCAAGTTAAAAATGGTTTGGGGTTTGTGACTTGGCTTGACCTTGCAAAAATGTACAAATAGCAAGGAAAAGTCCACTGAACAGTAATCAGGCATATCATGACCAGATAAACCCTAGGGGGTGAATGTTGCTGTGGAGGGATTCAGGGGGCCTTTTGAATGAAAGACTATTACAGGGCCCTGAGGGGTGGAGTGCTAAGGAGTGTGGGATGGAACTCCTCCAGATTATAACAAAGAAGTATTTTGTATGGGACAGGAAAAGGATAGGAAGAGCCTTGTCTGGGATAACAGAAAAGTGCAGAGGAGAGATGCTGGACCAAAGTACTGGAAAGTACAATACGTATGAAGGTACACAGTAAAATGCTTACAGATTGTGAAAAGCTGGACTGTTTGGACTGTTTTGTGGGAGAGCAGAGAGGCTGTAGAAAACTGTGCTTAAAGCCTGTGAGGTAAAAAGACATTTGGACCATTTCTGAAAGCACAAGAATCTGTGAACAGTTATGCTTGTGCCGGTGAAGATGATAATTGGAATTACAAGCACTGGGGTAGATTTTCAAACCGCGCGATTTGGCGTACTTTTGCTGGCGCATCAGGCGCAAGCAAAAGTACGCGGGATTTTAGTAGATACGTGCGTAGCCGCTAAAATCCTGGATCGGCGAGCGCAAGGCTATCGATTCCGTATAGCCGGCGCACGCCAAGCCGCGCAGCCTACCCCCGTTCCCTCAGAGGCCGCTCCGAGATCGGAGCGGCCTCAGAGGGAACTTTCTTTTGCCCTCCCCTCACTTCCCCTACCTAACCCACCCGCCCGGCCCTGTCTAAACCCCCCCCTTACCTTTGTTGGGGGATTTACGCCTCCCGGAGGGAGACGTAAATCCCCGCGTGCCAGCGGGCCGCTTGCGTGCCGGGATGCGACCTGGGGGCGGGTACGGAGGGCGCGGCCACGCCCCCGGACCACCCGGCCCGTAACCACGCCCCCGGGCCCGCCCCCAAAACGCTGCCGACACACCCCCAAAACGCCGCGCCGACCGGGCCCGCCCCCCGACACGCCCCCCTCAGAAAACCCCGGGACTTACGCGAGTCCCGGGGCTCTGCGCGCGCCGGTAGGCCTATGTAAAATAGGCGCACCGGCGAGCAGGGCTCTTAAAATCCGCCCCACTATGTACAGTACTTAATGCATTGGTTCTTTCCCACATAGATTACTGCAATGCAATATATCTAGGGTTACCTAGTAAGATGACTCATAAGTTACAGATAATTCAAAATACAGCAACCCAGCTCACAAAGAACTTCAGGCACACTGCTTTTTTTTTGCATTTACATTAGTTACCAGTGGTGGCATGATGTAAATTAAAGTGTTTAACAATGGCCTTCAAAGTGCTGAGAGGCTTGGGTCCACATGTAAAAAACATTTTTAAAATGGTACGAAACAGTCTAACTTCAGTAAGTCAGCCAGAGTGACTCACTGCTCTCTTGATTAACAAATGTTGGTACCTATTCAAACCCAATCACACTACCTCAACACCTTTCCAAAGTGATTAACTGAACTTTTCAACCTTTTTATTTAGGTATACACTGTTCCTAGCTTATTTCTAGCTTTGAGCTTTTTTAAAACAGTAAAGCGATTGATTAAAAGACAAATAGATAAATAAATGCCTGACCTGTTTGTGCAAATATAGAGAAACTGTAGAAAATTGTGCCAACATTTGGAAGACTAACAGATTCTGGGACTCACTAGGGCAATTTTTTTGCTCAGAGCCTTGCAGCAGCCATTGTAAACAGTGATGTAGAGAACAAAATCTAGATTTAGGAGGATTAACTCTACAGTAGCCTCAGATTACAGACTGATCAAGTTGATCACACATTATTTACAAAGAAATGCAGAATATGCCAGTAGATAAGGACCATCTAGTCTGCCCAATCTTGTTGCAATTGCCATAGACCTCAGCCAATCTCTGACTTTCCCCTATTGCTCTTACCACCTCAGCTCAGTAAATGGAGGCTTGCTGGAGAGAGAAAACTTTTAAAATAATTGTTTAGCAAAGAAACTCCATTTTACGAAATCAGTTCAACAGCTGGAGAGGCACAAGAAAAGAAAACAGCAGATTGTTCCTCCACTGTTCAAACAGAAAATGTACAATTATTTTGGAGGAGCATGCTTCAAAGCTGCAGAACTCTTGCTGTCCTCATTTTATTAAGAAAGAAAGTGAAAGCGAGAAAAAGTACCAAACATGCATTTTATTATGTATTTATATTTTTGTACAGCATTGGGCACAACAGTAAAAACCAAAACAACTCTACAATGGAGCACTGCTTTATTCATAAATGCCTATCTTTGCGTCTTTTGTAGCAGTCAAGGAATTCAGAAAATTATGTTTTAAAAAAGGTATTTGATCCTAGTGGTTGAGACAAAGAGGCAAATATTCTAAAAAAAAAAAAAAACAACCCAAAAAATTGAACTCCTAAATTTAGGCTCTCAAGTTAGGTCTCTAAGAGAGTCATTCATCAAATTGCGATGGACTGTTATCGCATGCAATATCGCCCTAATGCATGTGATACATACCGCATCGCGATTTGAAAATGTAAATTAGGGAAAGGGGAGGAGTTTGGGTGGGTTTAGGTAAATTAGGGGCCTGTAGCGCTGCGGGCGATAATGTATTGCACATTATCTTCAGAAGCGCTGGAAATAGCTACAGCTATTTCATTGGTGCTACGGGGGCGATAGTGTGCAGCGTGGCCGCAACTGCGGCAGGTAAAAATGCACTGCTGCAATGCTGCTGCCTGCTATCGCCCCTTTTTTTCACAGTTCATTATAATTATAGCGGAATGATGAATCTAGGGGTAAGTTATGTTCCTATTTTCAGCTGAATTTAGGGGCTCAAGTTTGCAGTTGAAAAGTCATATAAATTTAGGGGCCTAAAAATTAAAAATCCTAAATTTTGGGCAGGTATTCATTTGCCTAGATTTAGGCTCCTAAATTAGATGCCTAGTTCTGAAAATCAGTGCTAAGCTCCTAATGTTGTTTCCTCAATCTAACTCCGCCTCTGTAACCACAGCACTTTTTAGACTCCTAAATTTAGGACCCTAATGAAACTAGGAGCCTAAATTTTGGGACTCAGCCCAGATAAAGTTTCAAAAGGGCAAATTTAGAAGCCTAACTCCAAACGGAGCCTAAAACCTTTGAAAATTGACCCCTAAGTACTCCATTTCACACAAAAATATATAAACATTTCTGCCCTGCATACTCTTTACATGGAATGCAAATTTCCACTTCTTTGTCAAAGTAAAAAAAATAACATCTATATTTAAGTTTCAAAACTGCAGTACAGAATAGTTCATTTTAGTTTAGCATCTATAAGATCGAAATGTCTGATACACTGTATTTCAAAGGGAAACTACTCAGCACCTCTGAAATGTTGTTTCTAAGGGATGAGTTATACAAGCCAGGGAAGAGCCCCTCTGTAGGCTTCGTTCATTTGGCTGCTCTCTGAATGGTCCGTTCCTTTGTTAAGCACAGGTGACAGGATAACTGCTATATTATCTTTTTTCTGCACTTCTGAACCCCACACAAACACGGAATTTCATTTTCAGGCAAGCTTCCAACTTCATACGCATAATCCCAAGTAAGCTCTGTTCCAGCTTTAATGTGTCTGAAAAAGATAAATTGTGCAAATTAATGAATTCTTAGTGCTTACACAGGTAAAATCAAAGTACATTATTCAAAAGCAGTGGGTACAACTGACTCTCTGAATTGTCTCAGCACTTCAGTTTAAAAGTGCCAAGACTGGGATCAAAAGTCAGAAGATGACAACATTTAGTTGAAACCACTAAAACCCACACAGGAGGAACCATATGCCTTGACTCAACTATTACTTTCTGCTTTTGTTTGTGTTTTTTAAGCTGCAATTCTTATAAATTTTTTGTCTGTCAGAGCCCCCCCCATAAAAGAGAATTAGAGAGGGAGCTGTGAATAATGGCCCGGGGAGCCGAGTCCTGACCTAAAGATTGAACCCAAGTCCTCTGCATGAGCCACCAACAGCGATTCAGTTTTAAATGAATGGATTGGTATTAATAGGGTGGTCTTCTAACATTACTCATAAGGTACAGCATTTTTCACTAAAACCTTGTGCGTCTAACTGCTACAATATTACAGAAGTCCCAGCGTTTTCTTCAAATCAAGATAATCTAAATGTCTTGACCACATCCCTCTGGCAACAAATTCCACAACTAAATTGTGTGTTAAGTGAAAAAAAAATGTGTTTCTTTAATTTGTTTGAAAACTTCCACTTGTTAGTATCATGGTGTATCCCCTAGTCCCATCAGTGCTTACTGCACGCTATTTAAATAAAAAAAAAAGTATCCCCCTAACGTACTGGGGTTAATTCTGCCTCAGATGTCATCTCTAATCATCCAAATTTATTTATTTATTTATTTAAGGTTTTTATATACCGGCATTCATGATAAAAATCACATCATGCTGGTTTACAGTAAAACAGTGGTGCATAAAAAGTACAAACAGGAACTAT
Organism: Rhinatrema bivittatum; assembly: GCF_901001135.1. Classification (NCBI taxonomy): domain Eukaryota; kingdom Metazoa; phylum Chordata; class Amphibia; order Gymnophiona; family Rhinatrematidae; genus Rhinatrema; species Rhinatrema bivittatum. The sequence goes on from NC_042619.1 coordinate 120,622,276, forward strand.
AGTGCGGAAGAAAGCAGTTACAAAAAACAAGGATGCTTTAACTGGGAGAGGAGGGAAATAAAGAAAAGGTTAATAGCATTTAAAATATTTACAACGCACTGAAAATTGAGCTGGCTGTGTTATAGAACTTGAAGTTGTGGGATAGAACTTGAAGTTGTGGGACATTAGTTGGAGTCCGGGAAAGCTTGTTTAAAGAGCCAGGTCTTAAGTCTCTTTCTGAAGGTTGGGAGGCAGGGCTCCTGTGTTAGATCGGGGGGGATGGAATTCCATAATGGGGGACCAGCTGTAGAGAGGGCCCGATCCCTCAAGGTAATATGTCTAGTGGCTTTGGTTGGAGGAACCTGGAGAGATCCTCTGTATGCGTCTCTGGTAGGTCTGGAAGAGTTGTGTAAGAGGAGAGGTATTTGCAGGTCAAAGGTAGTATGTTGATGTATGATTTTGTAAATAACGGATAGATTTGTAGAGGATTCTGAAGTGAACTGGCAGCCAATGAAAGCTTTTTAGAATTGGGGAGATGTGATCTCTCCTCCTGGTGTTTGTTAATATTCGTGCTGCCGCATTTTGTACCATCTGAAGCGGTTTGGTATAGGAGGAAGGGAGACCTAGTAAGATAGAATTGCAATAATCTATCTTTGAGAAAACTATTGCCTGAAGGATTGTTCTAAAATATATATAAATCAGTTGAAGAAAGCAAAACAGGGGAACTTTAAAAAAAAAAAGCCAACCCAAAAAAACAAAACTTTTCAAACCACCACAGCCTTTCTGCCCACCCTCCGCACCATCTTGTCTGTGCAGTGCAAAGGGAAGTAATTTGGTGGAGAAACAAGCTTTAAGGTGCATACTGCTGGGGAGCAGGACTTGGCTTCTTCAAGTTTCATAGCTAAATGTTATAAACTCTGCACTACACTATTCACAGTAGTAAGGAGATCTTCTATTTTATAGACTAAGTTTCATTAGCGTCATGCGGTAAAAATGAAAATGAAATAAAACAAGTCCAACCTGTTAGTGAAGAATGCCACCCAAGGAAAGCTTCTGTTGTGAGTGTCCACAAAAACATTCTGTACAAAAAGATTTGGGCAACAGCTATGCTGTGTAAAGAAAAGCAGTGATTACAACTTAACCCACTAATAACATTCATCAATTATTATCTTTTGCCAGGCTAAAACGCCAGGGGAAAAAATGTTCAAACTGTTTGCTTAGGTGCTAAATCAGCAGAGACAATTTTGTACCTCATTTCCAACTGCTGTGGGTACTCTGTAACTGGTTTTTCTGCAGGTAAAATTCATGTGGAAAATAAGGCACACAGATTTGAAAATACAAACCATGCGTGTGTTATTTTCCCACACTGCCCAAAACGTGCCCTCAGGATTGCCTCCCCTCAATCCAGCTAGTAGTACGTGCGCTATGGAACTCCCGGGTGTACTTTTGGCAGGGATGAGAGGGGGCAATTTTCAGACAGTCACGTTAATCAGGTAAACGACTTTAGAAAGTTGTTCTCTGAGAGAGTCTGAAATGGTCTTGCCGCCTTAAAACGGATTGCTGTGGCTAGATGGGGCTGTTTGAAAGTTGTTCCCGCTTAGTGTGGGTCAAAGTACACACGCTGCAAAATGGTGCATGTAATTCAGGTCACGCTAGATGAATGGGAATGTATAGGAGGGGATTTTCTTTTGAAATTTTTGCATGTGCTTCACCGTACATACGTTGCACTTGCTATAAAGTACATGGTACAAAAGGACCCATGGTCCCTGCTGATCCCTCATTTTCAAGGGGAAACTTTATGGGGAATTTCCCTTTGAGAAGTAGCTTGCAGGTCTCATGAGTTAAATGTGTTTGTGGACCTGCAAGCTGCCTGCGGGCTTTGAAACTAGCACCCTATAATCATCTAATTTCTTCACAACATATACATATTTTTTTTTTTTTACTTTAGCAGTAAAATGTTTTATTTATGACACCTATTACTTTACTAGAAAAAAAAAGTGCATTGTAAATGACAGGATTTGAAAGTTTGAAAATTGCAGTGTAGTAGACAGTCTATTTTCTTTCAAGACTGCAAAGGAGTATTCCAGGGAGTACACAAACTTTCTAAAGGCATTCTTTACACCATATGTGTGTGTGGTGTATCTGCTCAATTCCCACTCCCATCTCTTCCCTCGATCCCCCCCCCACTCAATCCCCAGTCCTTTCTCCCCTCCCTTGCTTGATCCACCCTTTCCTCCATGTCCCATTCTCCACTAGGTCACAATCATTCTCCTCAGCATCTCCTCAGCAACCCCCCCTCCCCCCTTGACTTTTGTCATCCCTCCAGCCTCAATTCCCTTCCCTTTCCCATATCTGTTCAATCTCTCCCTTCAGCAGCTTATTCCTCTTAGCAGAATGGGTCAACAGCCACACCCCTCACCATCCAAGCCTCAGTTCCCTCCATCAGCAGCTCCCAGCCTCTGCTCCAATATGCCTGTATGTTTGTGTGGGGGAAGCTCCTTTCAGCAACTTGAAGAGAAGTAAAACTTGGGTTTTGAGCCACTGGCTGGCAATGTGGATGCCTAGCAGTTTAGCAACCAGTTCAAAAACTGATTGGTCAGTGAGAGACTTCATGATGTTTATCTCCTTTTATGGAAGAGTGATAGACAGACAACAATTTATAGAATAAGTAAAAGTAAGCCAGTTGTGATTCATACAGAATAACATTCATACTTACGTTAAGAAAACGTCCCACATTCCCTTCTTTTGTTGCATCCAGTAAATAAATGTGTTCTTCATTAGTTGAGCTCCTCTGAAAATTCGTTTCAGCTTCAGATCTAGACACTGAAGAATCCTCACTTGCTTTATAAAGAGGAGCTTTATCAGTTTGCCCCTCTGTTTCTACTTTGGGTTTGCTTGTATGGCATATGGATCCATCGATATCACTTTCATCATCTGATATTGCCCATTCATCACATGTTCCAGATACTTTTTCCTCTGGAGGTATCTCCTTTTCTGAATTTTCAACAAGATATGTTATTACCAAAAGCACCAACAACTGCTGAAAGTTTAATTAGGGTAATATAAATGTGAAAATAAGAAACAAAGAAAACTGGTTGATCTTTTACAAAATGGATACTATAACCCAATTAGCCTAAGCTTTTTTTAATCAACAATTTTTTATTGTATTTTTAATAACAAAAGATAAAGAAAGGCAGGAAATCCCCCGCCTTATACATTGTACAGCAATGCCAAGATACAAAAACTTAATATACAAGAGACTTTAAATCTAACTCTAAGAGAATCCCAAGACCCAACCTTTCCTCTCTCTCTCCCTCCCACCCCTCTCTTATCTATGCAGTAACACAGGTAGAAGAATATCATAATGAAATAATCATTCCATAATGTAACAGGAACAACATTACTTTTCCCAGTACATTCTCTTTATAAGATAAACTCTCAGGAATCTCCAAAGGATGAGGTATACTATAACATGTTCGGCGCTGCTTATCAGTTTTAAATAGCACATAACCTTAAGTTACCCAGCCTCGAATATAGGACCACAAATAAGATCTATGCTAATAAACAGTGTCTCCCAAGATGAATCTAATTTTGTGAGTTTAGTGGAAGAATTTATTCCCCGAAGACTCTTTCCATGAATGATATATTCCCCAAACCTCTTGAAACTTCTACATTTTATGATGTTTATGGGCTGTCAGTTTACACATTCTCTGTACTTTTTCCAACCGCTTTCAATTTAGGGACACTTATCTGCTTCCAATAGTATGCAACTTCACAATGTGCTACCAGGTATATTTATTGCTTTAACAATTGTGAGGGTTGACTATGATTTTCATCTGGAATATTTAAACAATACACTTCTCGGATTTAGTGTCACCAGTTCTTTTACTATATCAGTAATCGGTTGTGTGAGCAAAAGGCCCTAGTTCTTTTCCTGCTTCACAGAAAAACTGCTTGATTAGTCTACATCTGTCTGAAGCTGGTCTCAAAACCACGTTGGTGAGGGTCCACCTTAGTGCGATTGGCACATACCATTACAATATAGAAGGTAAACCCATCTCTGTGCAGCCCTTAGTTTTACATGTCATGCAGCGTCTGCTTCATTTGAAGACTCCCATCAGATCTCCTGTTGTGTCCTGGGGCCTCAATGTGGTTTTGATGAAAGCTCCTTTTGAGCCACTGCATTCTTGAGACCTGAGGTACCTGACCTAGAAAGTCATATTTTTGGTATCTGTCACTTGTGTATGCAGGGTCAGTGAGCTTAAGGTTTTATTAACTTATCTATCTTATACCAAGTTTTACAATAAAAGGATGAGCCTGCACACCCATACTAAGTTCATGCCTAAGGATGATGTCTGAATGCCATCTTAACCAGTCAGTTGCTCTTCTAACATTTTTTCCCAGCCTCATGTTCACCAAGGTTAACAAGCATTGTACAGTTTGGATTACAAGAGAGCCTTGGCCTTCTACCTGGAGTGAACTGAAGTCCATAGAAAGTCCACCCAATGTTTTGTTTGTTTTGATGCAAACAAGTTGAGGATCACAGTTGCCAAACTGATTATAATCTCATTAGCTCAAAATTTGCATCTCCTTCTGTTATGGCCAGGCGAGCTTGAAACTGGCTCATTCTATCCAAGCCATGGCAGTATCGGTGGCTCACTTGAAATCAGTGCCAAAGTCCTGATGTCCTTAGAACACCTATTACAGGTAAGCAACTCTGCTTAATTACCAGCTTCCGTCCTTTGTCTAATTCTGTTAAGCTAAATGAAATCTGCTCAAATCAGTCATGTCTGTAAAGTTGAACAAAACTGTCAGTGGAAGAGCTAGAATCTCTAAGATCCTCAACAGTGGCACCCCTGCTCCAAGGCATGGTGCAGGTGAAATAACCAAGAAGACCAAGGAGAGGGAGTTCCCCTACGAAGTCTGGCCAGTTTGGTGATTTGAAATGCTGGGGCAAAAGGGAGGAAAGGGCCAGAGTTCCTTGAGAGAATAGCAGGCAGAGTGTTAGTAATAATATTTCTAAGTAGCTGGCAATTCTGCCATTCTCCTAGTAACTCTACTGCCTGCCTTCCAACATCCTGGCAATACTATCTGTTTCAACAGAACAGTGGGGTGGGAATTGGAACCCAAGGACAAACAAATGGGCCTGGACTAAAGGTCTGTGGATCCAATGCAAAATAAGATTGCTGAGCAAACTGGATGGGCCTTTTGGTCTTTTTCTGCCGACATTTTCTATGTTTCTATGTAATCAAGAAGGCCACTCCATTCCAAAACTTTTTAATAATTCCACACTCCCACCAAATATGGAAAAATGTTCTTACTTGTAAACAACCCCGCCAGCATTTATCATCTAATTTGGGTACATTTTATGCAGTTTTTCTGGAGTCAAATATTTTATTTATTTATTTATAGGTTTTTATATACCGAAGTATTGGTGAAGGCCTTCACTCCAGTTTACATTTTTAACAACAAGATATAATAACAATCAAATAGTAACTTTAACGGATAACATTTAACGTGGGTTATTTACAGGTAGCATAGGCGAGGTGCGTACCTAAAGAGAAGTTTATAACTATTCTTGATTAAAGCTGTTGCAATAGAAGATTTACTGATCCTTGTAAAGGATAAACTCCACTCTTCCTCTGATAGACTTTGACCCAGATCTCTTTCCCAAGCTTTAATGCGAGCTGGAGTATCATCTATGTCCTTATTTAAGACCATGTAATGCTTGGAAATCACCCCTTTTATTTTGTCAGTTTGCATACATATATCGTCCATCAATGACCTCCCCAAAGAAAAGTGAGCATCAAACCCTCCCCTTTTCTAAAACTTTTGTATTTGCAAATATGAAAGAAATTCCTCCTTGGCCAATTTGTGCCTTGATTTTAGCATCTCAAAAGATACCATGCACCTGGATCCCAAATGTGTTCCAAGCGCTTTACTCTGGCTGTTTTCGAAGCAATAAAAGCCCTCAAGGACAGACAAGGGGGAAATATTGTATTATGAAATGAAGCAATTGAATAAAAATAATCTCTTTTGCCCACTAACCTCATGCACCACTTCCTCCAAATGTTTAATGTATTTCGAATGCTTGGGGCCAATTCTGAGCATAAGCGCCAAATCCGTGGAGGTTGCCATAATAATGCTGAAAGGAGCATAGTTCCCACTCAAAATTGCTCCATGGACACCCAATGTTTGGTGTCTCATTTTATGCCAACCTACTGTTCACGTAACTGAACTGACACATAGTACCAACATAGATTGTGCACACTGAGGCCACCATGAGATTTAGATTGATACATTACTATTTTGTTCACCCTTGGAGGCATTTTTCTCCAAATAAAATCAAAGATCTTTTTCTGCCAGGTCTTCAATACAGCACTCGAGATACTGATTGGCAAGATTTGAAAAAAGTATCCCAGCCTGGGGAGAATGTTCATTTTTATCACAGCAATCCTACCCAGCCATGAGAAAGATAGATGCTCCCACTTTTCCAAATATTTGTATTAAAGGAGAATAATTAAACAAATCCTTTACCTTCTTTCCAATAAAAATCCCTAGACACTTGATTTTTTGAGAGGCCCATTTAAACGAATATTTTGGTTTTAAAATCTGTTCCAGAGTACAAGGTCAGAAGATATTTAGTATTTCCGATTTATCCCAATTAATTTTAAACCCTGAAACCCTGCTAAAATTTCCCATTTCCTTTGGATCTGTCAAAGTAAACAAAATGTCATCCGCAAATAGCGATAATTTGTATTCATCTTTTCCTAGGAGGAAACCTCTTATTTGTAAATTTCTTTGTATTGTAATGGCCAGTGGTTCTAAGCAAATGGCAAACAATAGAAGGGATAGGGGCATCCCTGGTGTGCCCCCCTATCTACCTGAAAATTGTTAGAATAACCCCCATTCACCTTAATACATGCATGAGGTTTATGATACAATTTTTATAACCAAGTCATGAAATACTTCCCAAAACCCATTTTTTCCATGGTACCGAAAAGAAAGGGCCAATGCACCATGTTGAAGGCCTCCTTCTGTGCCCTACACATGATATTGACAATTTTTCTCACATTATCTGAGGCCGTCAGTCCATCTGGTCCTGGTGATTTACTCATTTTAAGGTTTGGAATTGTGGAGTTTATTTCTGTGCTTGAAATTTCATCATCCAGCCATTATCTCATTTCAACTGTTAAAAGTGGCAACGGTGTACCCTTGAAATAATCTTCCACCAATTCTACCCTTATAACTTTATATAAGTCCCCATAAAAATCAAGACGTCTCTTCTGGATGTCTTTGTTAGTGGTCAGTAATTTTCCTTCCCCATTCTTGATTTTCAGGATATTGTTTTGGGTCAAGATCTGTTTGAATTTGCAGGCTAGCAGTCTCCCAGCTTTATCACCCCCCTCAAAATATTGTTTAACAATATCCAGTTGGTGAGCTATTGAACTTAGTTCTAACACCTTAAATTCTTTCCTGGCCTTATTCAATAGAGCTAAAGTCTGTTTGGACCTGTTGATAAGGTGTTTCTGTTCTAAGGCTTTTAATTTAATTCACAATTCTGTTTTATCTTTATCTTTCTTTATTTTTCAGGTGGGAAGCCCTGGATATCAACTGTCCCCTAACATAGGCTTTCAGACAGTCCCACCACCACCAGAGACACTTCACCATTATTAATTACCAAGAATTCCTTAATGTTTTCCACCAAATTGGCATTAAAGTCCTCATCTGACAACAAAGATTCGTTAAGTCTCCAGAATTTGTGTCCTGCATCATAATTAGAAAATAATACACCAATCCAAACTGGTGAATGATCAAACCAAGTAATGGCTTCTATATCTGTTTAATAAATCCTCCTAACTCTTTATCCACAAAAAAACAGTCAATTCTAGAATAGGTATTGTGATCTCCAAATATCGATCTAGTCCCAATCCTCTATTAAATGGGACAGCTTGACTCTATGTGGTTTAGTTGCATGGGCTGTACCCTGAGTTGTGTCCACCTCAGGCACTCCCGCTAGATTGAAATCTCCCCCAAGAATAATATTCCCTTCGCAATAAACAGAAAGAACTTGGTGCAGTTTGTCAAAAAAATCTCCCTGGTCTTTATTTGGGATATATATATTAACAAAGGATTAAGACAACCTACTTATTGATATTTGTAGAATATATCTCTGATACAATTTTTATATTCAAAAGTAAGCTCTTTAGAAATCAAAATCCCTACTCCCTTATATTTGGTCTTATGTGAACTAGAAGCAAAGAAACATTGAAAGAATTTGTGAGAGCGCATTAAGTGTTCATATCTACACTTTAAATGGGTTTCTTGCACAAATGCAATGGTAGCTTTAAGTCCCTCCAATTCCTTGCATAACAGTTGTCTCTTTTGGGGTGAGTTCAGGCCCTTCACATTAATAGATAATATATGAAAAGTAGCTATTAAGGAAATATGCCTAATGAATGTCTGGTCCAGCTGGACAATCGCCCCCACCTTGACTCCAAAGAGAATTCCCCAGGTGTTTTTATCATCCTAAAAAAAACATTCCATCCTAGTGTTTAAAACTTGAAAATACCCCAGCTTATGGACCTAGTACCTTCCCAAAAATATAGAAAGCGAGAATTGCACTTCTCTTATATCCCTTTTGATTCTTCTAACCTCTCTGTTCCCCCAGGATAATCATTCATTAAAACCATCCTGTCCCCTTCCTTCCTCCCCCCACTTTTACCTCTCCCCCATCTTCATAGCCTTGAAATGTATCTGCACATACTACTGGCAGCTCTTATTGTGTGGAGATTAAACTAATAGACCCCAGAGCTCTCCCCTACCCACAGAGAACCCATGTATTAATTCAGAAAGTGAAACATATATTTAACAGCAATCTAAACACAGCAATATAAGAACATTTTGAAGTCCAAACTCCTAGTTTCAAGGTACCTTAGATATTTTAGAGCTTTTAGAAGAAATTTCTTCTCCATCTTAATCTTAGGAAACAGCATCCCTACACGTTTGGAGCAAGTCAAGGTGCTGCACCCTTAGATGAAGTGGGCCCTCCAGAGTGGCACCTCAGCCTCCTATCTCCTTTCTCGATCCTTTGCCAATGTGGATATTCATCACAGATCGTGAGGAGGGTCCAGAGGAAGCCATTGCAGAAGTGACATCCAGGCGATTCCAAATGGATACAGTCATCTACACTAGATATTTCCTCTATGCAGCATGGTAGTAATTCCTTGAAATTCAAACAACTTGCATAATGTAATGGATGATAAGTCCGCCAGGATAACAATTTGATGTTGTTCCCAGTCCCATAAAAACTTTTTTCTTGTAATATTAAAAATCTGCTCTTTTACCTCATAGGAGTGGATGCAAACTATGATATCCCTAAGGCTTGTTTCCAATTTTAGGCCCCAGTGCCATGTGAGCTCTATCTATGCGAACTTGCATCAGCCTGGTTTCCTCTGGTGTTCCTGCAGACTCTAATATAGTTGTGCAGAGCTTGATGATAGTTGTTTTGCAATCGATATATGTTTCCAACTCGGGAAGTTCTCTAAAATGAAGATTACAACGCCTGGAACGATTTTCCAAATCTTCCATTTCCTCTGATAAGGCTAAGCTGTCACTCTGTTGGCTTTGACAGCGCTGATTCAGCTTATCTATCAGCACAGCGTACGATTCCAGGAGCATTACTCTCCTATCCATGCTGCCCTAACTCAACCATTTCCTCCCACAAGTCGCCTATCATTTCCATTAATTCCTCCTTATTATTTTTTATGTCTTTCTGCAGTTCCATTCTAAATTCTGCACTTGTTGACATCTCATGTTCCACTCAATCTAGCGGCACTGATCCGGCCTCACCTCTGAGCTCCAGTGAATCGCGGACTGTCAGGCCTTGCTTGTCCATCTCCCTGCTCAATTCCTCGCTCAGTCCCACGAAGGAAAACCATATCAGCTCAGTGATTTTCTTGCTGGAGGCTATCTGGGATCAGACTCAGTCAAAATCAACCCTTCTGGCAGAATATTGACTCAGGATTGCTTTTTTTTTTTTTTTTTTTTTAATCATTTATACTTTATTCACACAATATCATAACATGGTTCTAATAGGTACAAATCAGAAAAGTGCATTTTAACCATGCATCAGCAACAAATACAATGGTTTTTCCGATAAAGCAAAATATACATCATAAATGTATTTATTTATTTTATTTATTTAGGGGTTTTTTTATACCGACATTTGTTGTTGGACAACATATTGGTTTACATGTAACAAGGATTTAGCATATCTCCCAGTGTGTGTTTCAGTAAAATTTATCTCCCCTCCCCACCCACTCCCATGTCTTACCTCACTCTCCCTGTCCCACCCACTCACCCCCCATACATCACAATATTGGGAGAGGCATCAAAAAACATACCAACTACCTATAACCCTTATTCCTGGATCCTTATGCTTGATTTCATAACCATTCGATAGGGGGATCCCATATTTTCCCAAATCTAGACATCAAACCCAACCTTTTTGCTGTTAATCTTTCCAGAATAAACACACAATATAATCTCTGCTTTATGGATCCTAAACTAGGCACTTTCGGCAATCACCACTGAAAAGCAATTTCACTTTTGGCGGCCAGCAAAACTTGCATAAGCAATTTGTTCCAATATACTCAGACTCCCCTGGGATACCTAATAAAAATAACTTTGGCTCTCGTGACACCAGTCTCCCAGACATATCCTTGAATAGCAAAGTAATAGCCTCCCACAATTGTTGCATTTGTAAGCACTCCCGCTACATATGTAAAAACGTTCCTACCTTCCCACATCCCGTCAGCAACCTTCAGGTCTCATAGGAAACAATTTATGAAGTGAGATACCATCTAAAGAGAATTTTATACCCCATCTCTTGCAAGGTCGCAGAAATAGAGCACTTCTTCACAGCTATAAAACATTGATCCCACTCTATTTCATCTAGTGAGGTGCCCAAATCCCTCTCCTCCCATGCACAAATATGAGCAGGCTTGCCCTTCAAGTCCACATTTAACAATCCATATAATTTAGAGATATGTTATCCAGCTAGTCTGCTCGCTCGCAGTACCCCTCAAAAAGCGTTCTCCCCTTGCTGAGGTCTTGAGAGATTGATTTTTGATGTATAAAATGCAATAAGTGAAGTAAGGCAAACCTGTTCCGACATTCCAGGGACTATTTCTCCATAAGTGTTGCTGAAGATAAAGTTTGTCTTCCCTCCCACATTTGCCCCATCTGAGTCACCCCTAAGGCTACCCACCAGTTTCAGAAGGATACATCATTTCCCAGAAGGAGCTCCTTCAAATAGAGAAATGAAGTAGAGTGGAAATATTACCTATTCCCCACTAAAGCTGATCTCCACTTTCACCAAATCTGTAAAGTTGTGCGAGAATAGATAGAAAAATCTTGTATCTGGGGGGCTCCCTTATACCATGTCCGCATTGCTAAGGTAAAGTGCCCTGCCCAGTGCCTCTCTATTGCAACCCAAGGTTTTACATCTTGCACTCTATGCCAATCAATAAGTGCCCTTAACTGAGAAGCTACAATATACCATCTCAGATTGGGGACTCCCAAACCCCCTCGCACTTTTGTCAGGTAAAGTACTTTTTTGATATCCTCGGCGGTCTCCTTTTCCATATAAAACTAAATATCTTTCTCTGCCAAGCTCGAGGTAAATGGTCCGGTATCCCAATTGGGAGCGTTTGAAAAAAATAACTAAATCTCGGCAGGATATTCATTTTAACTGCATTGATCTTGCCCATCCATGACAGGCCCAGTCAATCCCACTTTTCCACATCATTAAAAATATTTTGGGCTAATCCATCATAATTAATATGAAATAAATTATTCCCTTCTGATCCAATATGGATCCCCAGATATTTGACCCATTCAACAGCAATCTTTAAAAGGGAAGTGTGAGCCTACGGTTTGCATACAGTCTGCCGACGTAGAAGTAGTCAAAGTCTCAGATTTGTCCTCATTCACCTTAAAACCAGCTACTTTTCCAAAATGCCGCATCTCTCGCAATATTCCACTCAAAGATTCTACAGGACTTTCCAAAGTAAACAAAATATCATCAGCGAAAAGAGACATTTACAGCTTAACCCTCCAATGTTTATCCCCTGAATTTGTTCCTCCCTTCGAATACGTTCCTCTAGGGTTCTAACGAGAGAGCAAAGAGTAGAGGTGATAGGGGGCAACTTTGGCAAGTACCTCGCTGGTCTTCAAAGTTTTTGGTATAGCCCCCATTAATTTTGATACAGGCCTGGGGCCTAGAGTATAATGCTCGGATCCATGAAATAGAAAAATTCCAGCTGGGGATTAAGTTTAACACCCGGAATAAATAGGACGAATTAACACGGTCAAAAGCTTTTTCTGCATCCAAGGCCAATAATATTACTGGTATCTTGTTTTCTTTGCCCACCACATTAAATTGAGAACCCGGCGGACATTATCGGACAATAATCATCCAGGAACGAATCCTGACTGATCATCATGTATCAGGCAAGGTGCCACTACACTTAGCCTATTAGCTAAAGCCTTAGCCAAAATCTTCAAGTCTACATTAAGTAGGGATATAGGGCGATACGATCCACATAGCATCGCATCTTTCCCTGGCTCAGCTATAACAGTAATACCAGCAGCATTCTCAACAGAGAGAAGTTCCCCAGTTTTACTTAAGGAGTTAAACATCTCAACCATAGGTCCCACCAAAATGGATCGAAACGTTTTATAAAATTTGGCCATGAAGCCATCTAGCCCAAGAGCTTTATTTATCTCAACTCCAAAATGACCTGTAATCTCTCTTCAGCTGTATGATCATCATTTAATAACCCCCGACATTCTTCCTGTACCACCGGAAAAGGAATCTCTAAGATAGGCATCCAGTGCCTCCCCATCAACCTCATTTTCATTAGAGTAGAGCTCTTCATAAAATTTTAGAAACGGTTGGCTAATGCTCTCTGTATTGTAAATGAAGGATCCATCCTTATCTTTCATTTTAATAATATGATTTTGAGTCACCTTTTCCTTTACATGCCTGGCTAATAATCGACTTGGTTTGTTCCTGAATTCAAAAAACCACACCTGCTTAGCTGAGTCCAGCTGATGTGCCAACTTGTCATTTTTCATGGCCCTTAAGTCCTGCTTAGCTCTTTCCAGCTTATTCCAGATTTCAGAGGCTAAGGTGCATTTATGCACCAGTTCCCATTTAGCAATATTTTGTAATAACTCTAAACTCTCACACTTCACAAAAGTGGCCCTGGACATCAACTTACCCCAGACTACTGCTTTCATGCATGCCCATAATAAGAGAATTGCAATTCCCAGCTGCATTTTCCAAAAAATATTCCTCAATTTCAGACTTCAGCTGATTTTGATACTGCACATCGTCTAACAAACTATCGTTCAGTCTCCAAAATTTCCTACCTTTCCCCAATTGAGCAATAGTCAAGGAAAACCATACAAGAGCATGGTCCGACCATGTTATAGTGCCTATACCCTCATCAGCAGACCCAGCCACCAAAGCTTTATCAATCAAAAAATAATCTAGACTACAGTATGAAGCATGGGCCTTGGAAAAAAAAGTATAGTTGCTGCTCGTCGGGTTTTGAAGGCACCAAATATCTATTAATCCTCTATCCCCCAGCATTTGTTTAAGGCCGATTAGGGCAAGTGAGGCGGAATGGGTCATCAAGCCAATTAGAATTGTGAGTGTATATGGCTTTGTGGATAGTAGTAAGGGTTTTGTAGAGGATACGGGATGGGACGGGGAGCCAGTGGAGGTCTTTCAAGATGGGAGTGATGTGGTCGTATTTACGTACATTGGAGATAGTTCTGGCTACTGCGTTCTGCAGCATTTGGAGGGGTTTTTTGGAGGAGTGAGGTAATCCAAGGAATAGGGAGTTACAGTAATCCATTTTGGATGAGAGTGTGGCCTGAATGACTGTATGGAAGTCATTGGGGTGAAGTAGGGGTTTCAGTTTTTTCATGACATTGAGTTTGAAGAAACCCTCCTTGAGGATTGAGTTGATGTGTTTTTTTTAGGTTCAATTGCCGGTCAATCTGAACCCCAAGGTTTCTGGCGCAGTGCTGTGAGAGGAGTGTTTTGTAGGCAGGATAATTAGCAAGAGGGGGTTTAATGGGGAGATGTTGAGAGATGAGGAGCAGTTCAGTTTTGGATGTGTTTAGTGCTAGATGAAGGTTTGTGAGTAGGGTGTTGATGGCTGAAAGGAAGTTTCCCCAGAATTCAAGGGCATTAGAAAGTGAGCCTCGAACGGGTATGACGATTTGCACGTCATCAGCATAGAGGTAGAATTTGAGGCCGAGATCTGATAAGAGCAGGCATAGGGGGGTGAGATAGATATTGAATAGGGTGGAGGATAGGGAGGAACCTTGCGGGACTCCCTGGGAGAGAGAGAGTAGTGAGTTGATTCGGCATTGCCTATCTTAACTGAGAATTGCCTGTTGGCGAGGTAGGAGGTGAACCACTTAAGTGCAGAGCCAGATATTCCAATGTCAGATAGGCAGGAAAGGAGGTGATTATGGTTTATAGTATCGAAGGCAGCCAAAATGTCCAGCAGGGCAAGGATGTAACAGTGTCCTTGGTCCATGTCTCTGATGAGGTGATCAGTTAAAGAGAGAAGGAGGATCTCGGTGTTGAGATATTTACGGAAGCAGAGTTGAGAGGAATGGAATATATTGTTAGTTTCAAGATAGTCTGTAAGCTGGTGATTGACGACCTTCTCCATGATTTTTGCAATGAAAGGAAGATTGGAGATAGGGCGGAAGTTGGAGGGGTCCTTAGGGTCTAAAGAAGGTTTCTTGAGCAGCGGTTTAACCACTGCATGCTTGAGGGAGTCAGGAACGATGCCAGTGGAAAGGGAGAAATTAATGACGTCAGCAATAGGTTTGGCAATGGTGTCAGGTATCATGAGGAGGGCTTTAGTGGGGATAGTGTCTGACGGGTGAGTTGCAGGTTTAATCTTTCTGAGGATGGAAACAATTTCGGTGGAAGATACAAAGTCGAGGGAGTCGAAGGTGACAGAGGTTAATCCTGTGCCTGCAGGGAGGGGGCAGGGGTCAGGGGGAAATCTAGGGAGGATGTTTGCAATTTTATTGTGAACGTAAAGAGCCAACTCCTCACATTTACTAGTAGCTTCATTATCTGGAATAACAGGGGGTATGGGCTTAGTGAGGTTGGATACATAGGTAAAGAGGGCTTTTGGGTTGTACTTGTAGTCATGTATTCTTAAGGCATAGAAGTCTCGTCTAGCCTTAAGTGTAGAGACTCTGTAGCAGTGTAGGGAGGATTTGAAGATGGATGCTTTTTGGGGGGTAGGGTCTTTGCGCCAGGCTCTTTCCTTTTGTCTGAGGTTGTTTTTCATTTGTCTTAAATCAACTGAGTACCATGGTTTTTGGTTCTTTGTCTTATCACCTGTGAGATGCTTTTTGAAAAAGAAAGGTCAGGAAAGGTGGTACACATCAAATCAAAAGCTGCACCAAGACATGGTAAAGATGCCAGCCTACTTACTCTTTGCTCTCCTTGTTGTGACAGAGAATTTTGTTTTAGGCAATTGCTGGGGAACAGGGGCATCTTCATCTTCAGAGCTGGCATGTATCAGCGTGGTAGCTCCCTAAGAAGAAACAAAGTTGTGATACATCCTTATATCAAGCAATAAGGATTAAAAGGTTTCATACCAAAAAAAAATGGTCCATGTAGATGCTACTGTGCATTTAAAGGGCAATTTAGTTATTTATTTGAAAGTTTTCTAGTCCATATTATTCATTTCTCTAGGTGAAGTACAAGAGAAACACACACAGTAAACAACAAAATAAAAAGTTTCAAAAAGAGATCTAGCTGAAGAACTTCAGAGCTATCCAACTAGATCCCACTGGGATGAAAGCTGCACCCTGTGTAGTGGCCAAAATTAGGCATGTGCTTTCACAGTGGAATTCAAAAAGAGGTGTGCCCAGGAACGTGGTTAGGTCGGGGATGTAAACTATGCACACAGAATGGACTTTTTACATCTAAGCATACAGGTTTTGCCCCGTTCTTCCAGTTTTAGAAACAGCAGGTGCACTAGCTAATTTTCAAAGAGAAAGTACCCAGAGAGAGCCATTCTCAGGCTGCAGTAGAGCCTGGTATGGTAATGAAATGCAAGGACCTCTGCCACCATTTCATTATCCTCACCAGGTATGTCTTCCTTTCATCTCTTCTCTCCCTCCACCTCCCTCCTTTCACCTCTCTTGTAGCAGCCACGGGAGCAATTAAAAAGTCCTTCTTAGTAGAGTGCTCCTTCTCGAGATCCAGTCAGTGGCGGGAGGCAGGAGCAGGCTCAGAGATACTGGCCACCGTGGTCCTGCTGCCTGCCCACCTGGTACTGGATTTTCTGAAGCACACAGCTGATACCAGGGCTGAGAGAGGCAGTTGTGCTGGGGGAAGGGCCAAAACCAATGCTTCCTCTTGCAACTGCCAGCCCTGTGCAGTGCCAGCTCTTTCTCTCTTCCTGCTATTTATGGCAGCCCTATGGGGAGTCAGCTCTATAATTCCTCCCTCCTGATGCTGGTAGCCATGTGCAGAGCCAGCTCTGTCTCTCCTCATGCTGCTGTTAGTATAACCATGTACAGCCAGCTCTGGCTCTGTTCCTCCTCCTCCTCCCATCGACAGCCTCACATGGGCCACCCTATCTTTAAATCTGTGCAGGTGGAGCGACTGCCTAAATGCCCTTCTAGCCATGGGGGTGTGGTGCAGTTGCACTGGCCTAAAGTAGACCTTCTTTACAGACATCAGTTAATGCCTTGCTTTCTTTCCTATGTGAATTTCTTGTCTTCTATGTAAGACTCTTCTGTCTAATCACAAATTTTGTCCTTAAACTTCTCATACACAGACTCGTTACCAAACATCCATCTGTCGAATGCTGTACCCAGTCACATGATAAAAATATAGGTTCAATCATATAAAAAGTATCATTTCAAGGTGTATAGAATTTTCTTTAATTGCTGTAGACACATCTGTAGATAGAACCTGGAGAACCTGAAAGTTAATATACAATAACATACAATATGTGCATAAAACTGTATTGTTTGTTAGGTAATGATATCATGACCTTTAATTTATTCAAACAATCAAAGTCTCAAATTAGAACATCTTGGATACAAGAAGCTGTACTAACTAAATCAGCTTTTTAGGCCTCTTTTTCACTTTTGTGGCCCTTTTGTTAAAACTTAGATCCCAACCATCTGAAAACTGATGAACCAAGGGGATTAAGCCTCCTGTTAAAAAATATATTATCTTTACAGCCTAATCTTAATCTTGAGCACACGGGAAGGACAATTTTCAAAACGTTTATAATGGATAACAAAGGAGCTACCTGTGTAAAATCAGGGGCTGAAAATTGCACCCCCCCCCCTCCCCTTTTCTTTAGAAGCAGGAGTTGGTCTAAGTCCTGACCATAGAGGCAGAGAGAGACTGTGAAGATGCATGGGCCAGAGAATGAGCCCATGCGTGCTCCAATCCCAGGGTCTGTCTCCTATTTGGAAGCCAGGAGGGGCAGAGGTCACTGTGGAACCTTAACTGCAGAGCACGTCCTGGTAGCCTCCAGCCCAAGGGCCATTACAGTCTCTCATTTCTGCCAGTGTTCATTCCATTGTCACTTGTCTTTACCAAATGTTTTAGTGCCTAAATATTCATCCCTCCAGTTTTTACAAAGTAGCATCGAGAAACAATCTTACTTTGAAATTTATTTCCACTATGCATCATATTTTACTTAATTCTTCATTGACCATGGACAACTTTCTCTCTAAACTTTGCCCTTCAAAACTCTAACCCTGGAGGCACATAATCAACCAAAATGTGGCTCAGGTATTTGGGCAGCCCTTTATTTTATACTGTTTGTTCTTAGTAACATCATGATGTTCTGCTAGTGTCATTTGATATTCAATTGTATTTTTTGTAAATCATATATTTATATATTATGGTACTCTGCCAGAATTTCTCCTGTTTATCACAGTTATGCCTTTTACTTGTATGAAAGTTATTTCACTAATTAATAATGAAACCTGCACAAACCCCCCCCCCCCCCCAAATGTGGCTATGTTTACTTTTCTGAATATTTTTTTCATATAGCCTTTGTACTCTTAATGAGTTCTCTGTCAGATCCCCTTTTTCTAGCATTATTCCCCTGGGATCTGTAACATATTGATTCTCTTATCATATCACTTCTTCCCACCTATATACTAGCATCCTGACCAGTGATGTAAGGTGGCCCCTTTTCCTCACCTTTTTTATCAACTGTTTTCGGCGATTCTGAAGTATGGCTGTTCTGCTTTTAGGTCTTCTAATAGTTGGAGGACACAAATTCTTTGGATTATATCCATAGCTCTGAAAACTGCAGAGATGAGAGACAATATTTAAGAACTACAACAGAGTCTAGTCAGAAGCAAGTGACACTGCTTTCATTCCTAAACCAGCCATGCGATTTGTAAGGAAGCAATGTCTATCTGATATGTTCATTTGGATATGACCTGCATACTTTTCAACAGTATGCTGAAAGAAAAAAAGATTTTTGCAATTAAGTAATTCATGTACAGTATAGATTTACCAAGGAAAGAAAAAGGGAAACCTGGAGCATGTGAATGTTACACCAGTAGGTCTATTTTAAGCTTTGTGAGAGCTGATGAGGCAGGAGGGTGTCCAAAGAAAGTAATGTGGGGTCATTTACTAGAAATCAATCTCTCTCAGTCTACAGAGTCCTTCCTGGGTGAGATCTTCTTGTCTTTCAGTTATTTATGAGGATTCTGTCAGTCAAGTCTAATGAAGTGAGCAACATGGTTAGGAAGGCAATTGTCTTCCTATAACAGTGTCACCTTTTGCAATGAGGATGAGTTGAGAGGTATGCAAGCCCCTGATCCTCCTAGAAATTGTGGCATACTCACCAGCTACAAGCAACCTATCTGCATGAGACAGACTTTCCAGTGAATAACAATGTCCTATTGATACAAAGTCTGTCAGGATTTTAAGCAATGAAGCAAATTTAAAAGTTATTTGCACTCTCTGATATGCCTAGTAACAGTTGCATAAGTTTTAGACCGAATAGAGTAATGTGATTGCCAAATTAGCCCACTTAGATAACTAAAAACAAATGTCAAACAAGCTGTAGATATATCTGTGACTAGTTTTTGAGAGCTATACTCTCTTCATCTGCTCATTCTGCATTGACCTGATGAAAGAAGCACAGCCCTCCAAAGTTAGTCACAAATGTATGAACTTTGTCCAATAAAAAGGTCTACAAATTGTTTATTGACCTTGATTTATTTGTAGACCAAAGATATTTATCCACTGTATTCTGTCTTTTGACTATTCTAATTATCTATTATTTACATTCACCATATATCCTCATTAGCAATGTTATTAAATGAAGCAATATATCTGTGTCCCTGACTGGAAAACAAGAGGCATTCACAACAGCTGCTGAAAATTCTTTGTCCTGGATATCAGTGATGAATCCCTGCATCCACTGATAGGTCACAAAATAGTATTATAGCATTTCAGGGGGGGGGGGAGAAACAGGAAATGTTTCCTTATTTACAACCCCTAGCAAACATCACTACATCTACTGATATTTACTATAAGACAAAACATGTGTAACATAGTACCTGTACCCATTTTTAAGCCATTATCAGGTAAATTACTATTTACCTGATAATTTCCATTCCTCTAATGACGGTAAGCCAATCCCCACAAACGGGTTATTCACCCCTACCAGCAGATGGAGACGGAATAAAAACCGAGATCACGGACATATAGCCCTGCCCTACATCAGCCCGTTAGTATTCTCTGGAAAAGTCAAACTGTGGACAAACAGATTATATTTGAACATGATTATTAACAATCATCCACTCATGCTCAGACAAAATAATGAACATTCACTAAACTGAGGAGCTGATTAAAACATTTACCAGTCCTCCAATGAATAGCAGAAACAACTCTCTGCAACGTCCGTACCTAAAGGGCGAACTAAAGGCAAAATTCGACAGCCGAGGGTGGGTCAGGGATTGGCCTGCCTTCATTAGAGGAAAGGAAATTATCAGGTAAATAGTAATTTCTCCTTCTTCTGCACTCAGACAGGCCAATTCCCACAAGTAGGATGTACCAAAGCTACTCCTGAACAGGGCGGGAGGCTGCCCGCTGTCCAGTCATCAACACCTGCGCAAAAGCAGCGTCCTCCTGAGCCCAAACATCCAAGCAGTAATGCTTGGAAAAGGTGTGTAAGGATGATCATGCTGCTGCTCGGCAAATCTCGACAGGGGATAATAACCGAATCCCTGCCCACGATACTGCCTGAACCCTCTTGGAATGCAGCCTAATCTGCTTTGGCAAAGGAATCTTGTCATCCAGATAGGCGGCCTCAATGACTTCCTTAACCCCATGGGCTATGGTTGTTCACATCACTGGTTCACCCTGTTTGCCTCCACCATGGAGCACAAACAGTTGATCAGACGTTTGGACAGCTGGACAGATATAGTAATCTCCAAGTACCACATCAGATGCTGTCTGACATCCAAGGTACGTAAAAAACGATACGAAACTCTAATCTCTGTCCCTGGCCAACGTTGGCAGAGAAACAGACTGACTCAAATAAAAGTCCAAAACCACTTTCAGCAAAAAGGAGGGCAAATCCGAAGCTGTACCACTCCCAGAGTCACACACAGAAAAGGCTCACGGAAAGAAAGAGCCTGCAGTTCAGAAACCCAATGTATGGAACAGATTTCCACTAGAAAAACTGTCTTCAAGGTAAGCACCCACAAGGAGAGGCCAAGGAACGTCCAAAAATAGGACCTGCCAAGAAATTCAGGATCAGATTAAGGTCCCACAGAGGCACCGGTAGCCACAAGGGAGGACAAGGATGGTGCGAAGGTGGCAGACCTCACGCATCACCTAGATAGGATTATAGACAGAGCTGGGGAGGAGTCGGCTTTTGTGGTACATGAGGGCATCAACGACATAGGAAAATATGGGAGAGATGTTCTGGAAGCCGAATTTAGGATTTTAGGAAGAAAGCTGAAATCCAGAACCTCCAGGGTGGCATTCTCTGAAATGCTTCCTGTTCCACATGCAGGTCCCCAGAGGCAGGCAGAGCTCCAGAGTTTCAGTGCGTGGATGAGACAATGGTGCAGGGAAGAGGGATTCAGCTTTGTAAGGAATTGGGGAAACTTTTGGGGAAAGGGGAGACTTTTCCGAAAGAATGGGCTCTACCTTAACCAGAGTGGAAGCAAGCTGCTGGCACTAACTTTCAAAAAGGAGATAGAGCAGCTTTTAAACTAGAACAAGGGGGAAAGCAGACAGCCACTCAGCAGTGCATGGTTCGGAGAAATGTATCCTTGAAGGATACTAATGAAACAGGAGAGTTAGGGCATCCCAACAGAGAGGTTCCATTAAAAGCAAATATAGTCCATTTGCCTATATGTAAAAAATCACCGAAGCTAATGATTTCTGAATTATCCCTAACAACTGTAAAGCAGGTGTTGTATCCATCGGTCTCAGATGGCTTCAACCTCTGTGCCTCACCTTTCTTTTTTCTCTCTCCTCAAGCCTTGGGAAGATGGCTGCTGCCGTGTCTTCATGCCACTCTCTCCGGCGTCCCCGGCTCGGCAACGGTGACGGTGTTCGCCATGATTTTCCTGAGGGCCTCTTAGGGTGCGCACGCGCACGCCACCCATGTCTATATCCACATCATGGTGGGAACCTCGCGGGCGTCCCCTCCAAGTGACGTCATCCCATCCTGGTATTTAGCCTGCCCTTCGTTTGCTAACAAACTAACAGGCCGATACAGTACAATGCGCTCCGACGGAGCTCACTGTTAACCTGCTATTGGATGCGCGTTTTCCCTTACCCCTTATTCAGTATGGGGTGGAAAACGTGCGTCCAACCCACCGAACCTAATAGTGCCCTCAACATGCAAATGCATGTTGATGGCCCTATTAGGTATTCGCACGTGATTCAGAAAGTAAAATGTGTGCAGCCAAGCCGCACATTTTACTTTCAGAAATTAGCGCCTACCCAAAGGTAGGCGCTAATTTCTTCCGGCACCGGTAAAGTGCACAGAAAAGCAGTAAAAACTGCTTTTCTGTGCACCCTCCGACTTAATATCATGGCGATATTAAGTCGGAGGTCCCGAAGAGTAAAAAAAAAAAAAAGACAAAAAAAAATTGGAAGTCGGCCGGTGGCTGTCAGGTCGAAAACCAGACGCTCAATTTTGCCGGCGTCGGCTGTCAAACCCGCTGACAGCCGCCGCTCCTGTCAAAAAGGAGGCGCTAGTTTCTACCGCCGGGCCTAATTTAAATACTGTATCACGTGCACAGGCGAGTGGCCTGTGCGCGCGTCGGGAGAGCGGGCGTTCGCCAGCTCTCCCGCAGACTTTACTGAATCGGCCTGTAAGTTAGCAAGGATTGGATTGGAATGCCTCCGGTCTAAGCTGCTCTGCCGCTTCCAGCAGCCACAGGAAGCTCTCTCTGCCCTTCGGGGTATTCTTCACTAACCTGGGTACCCGCTCCTCAGGGGCCCTTCTGCTCTATTTCAGGTAACTATCCTGGGATACCGGGTACTCGCTCCTTGAGGGCCTGCTCTCCCTAATCTATGCCTGCCACTGAACAACTTCTGCCTGCCAGGACCTTCTACAATACAGCTTCTGCTCAGTGAGTACTACCTTTCAGTCTGTCTCATCTTCAGTTTCAGCACTCGGAGTTACATCCGGGACCTGTCCCTGCTACGCCGCACTGCCTATCACCTACTCGAATGTGAGACTGGTCTCCTCTGCTGAGGACCCCTGGACTACTTCACTGGACTATCTTCACTGCTGCCCTCCCCAGGCAGCACCATCAAGCTGTACAATAAATACTACTTCTCTGTGTCTGCGTGTATAGAGTCTAGCCTAGTACTGCGGTTCCTCATGGGTCTCCTCCCCGAGGGAGTGGCCATCACCGCAGTACCCAAGAATCCACTCCAACACCTCCTTTTGTTTGTTAATACAAACAAAAAACACACTTTGAAATGTCTGTATGCCAATGGCAGAAGTCTAAGAAGTAAGATGGGAGAGTTAGAGTGTATAGCAGCAAATGATGAGATTGACACAACTGGCATCACAGAGACCTGGTGGAAGGAGGATATCAGGGTACAAATTATATCGCAATGATAGGGAGGATCAACTTTGTGGGGGTGGGGCACTTTATGTCCGGGAGGGTACAAAGTCCAACAGGATAAAGATCATACAAGAGACTAAATGCTCAGTAGAATCTATATGAGTAGAAATCCCATGTGTGTTGGGTAAGAGTATAGTGATAGGAGTATACTACCGTCCACCTGGAGAAAATGGTCAGACAGATGATGAAATGCTAAGAGAAATCAGGGAAGCTAACCAGTTTGGCAGTGAAATAATAATGGGAGATTTCAATTACCAAAGTGAAAAAAACATGGTTCAATATTTTTTCAAATCTGTAATGCTGTATGTTATGTTCTTATAAATTTAAAGAAATACACAGTTCTATGAAATTAGGGACCATCATACCACCCACTGTGCTTGCAAGTTAAAACTTGTATATTATGCACTTTGTTGGGTCACTTTTAATCATTGGTCCAAACAAGTCCAATATTTAGATATTCAATTTTTTTAACTTTTTTAACTTTTTTATGAACTTATGTGTAAAAAGAATGCAGGAGATATAACTTCCCTTCAGTGGCTGTTGGGGTCAGTAGTCAGCCACTGAAGGGAAGTAGACAGCCACTGAAGGGAAGTTATATCTAAACTCATCTATATCTAAACATCAAACTCATCCTCAACTTTGACAAAACTGAATTGATATTACTTGACAGAAAGAACAACTCTCTACAAACACCGCCACTCAATCTCATAGACCAAAATACAATATTATCTCCAATTAACCATGCCCGCAACCTCGGAGTAATTATAGACAAAGATCTTTCATCCAAAAATCATATTTCAACAAAAATCAAAGACAGTTTTCATAAACTACTCACACTTAGTCATCTAAAACCTTTTCTCCCAAATAATGACTTCAGAACAGTTCTACAATTACTAATTTTCTCCAATATAGACTACTGCAACTCTCTACTTCTCAACTTACCGCTAAACACCATTCGCCCTCTCCAGATCCTACAGAATGCAGCTGCAAGAATCCTCACAAGAGCCAAAAAGCATGACCTCATCACCCCAACCCTTATTTCACTCCATTGGCTACCAATAAAATACAGGATTGAATACAAAGTCCTTTCCATCTTACATAAAATTATATACGGAGAACAAAAAAATTGGCTAAGCCCCTACATACACCTACATACTCCAAGTAGAAACCTGAGGTCCGCAAAGGACTCCTTAAAACACCACCAACGCATTCAAATCAACTCACCTCCACCCAAAATAGAGCCATCTCCCTTGGCAGCCCAAAACCATGGAACTCCCTCCTGACTAAGCTAAGAATTCAAGAAAACCTAAAAACCTTTACAAAAGAATTAAAAACTTGGTTGTTCAACAAAGCATACCAATCCATCCAAAGGATCATCTAAACATCGCCATCCTCCAACACAGCCTCATGACTAATTGAAATTCATCACATCTATGCTCTTCTTAAATAAGAAAGAACTCATAAACTGAACTTTATCATTACTTATGTTATTTCCTAAGCCTTATAACAGTTTGTACTTTACAACCATTGTTAACCCCCCATTTCCCTGTAACCTATTTTGTAAACCGTTATGATGGCGTTATTTTAACGTTTCCGAATGACGGTATATAAAACTCCTTAAATAAATAAATAAATAAGTATCTCCTGCATTCTTTTTACACATAAGTTCATAAAAAAGTTTAAAAAATTGAATATCTAAATATTGGACTTGTTTGGACCAATGATTAAAAGTGACCCAACAAAGTGCATAATATACAAGTTTTAACTTGCAAGCACAGTGGGTGGTATGATGGTCCCTAATTTCATAGAACTGTGCATTTCTTTAAATTTATAAGAACATAACATACAGCATTACAGATTTGAAAAAATATTGAACCACGTTTTTTTCACTTTGATGTTACATTAATCGTGGGTCTGTGGATTAAGAGATACATTTTTTGTATTAGATTTCAATTACCCCAATATTGACTGGGTAAATGTAACATCAGGACTTGCTAGAGATATAAAGTTCCTGGATGTAATAAATGACTGCTTCATGGAGCAATTGGGTCAGGAACCAACAAGAGAGGGAGCTATTTTAGATTTAATTCTTAGTGGAACACAGGATTTGGTGAGAGAGGTAACGGTGGTGGGGCCACTTGGCAACAGTGATCATAACATGATCAAATTTAAACTAATAACTGGAAGGGGGACAATAAGTAAATTTGCAGCTCTAACACTAAACTTTCAAAAGAGAAACTTTGATAAAATGAGGAGGTTTATTTTTATTTATTTATTTAGGTAATTTATATACCGGAGGTTCCTGTATAATATACATATCACCCCGGTTTACAAGGAACAGTAACTATCGCTACATTTAGCGGTTTACATAGAACAGAATAACAATGAAGTTTTTTTTTTTACATTGAACAAATGATTGAACAAAAGGTTAAAATTACATTGAACAAAACATTGAACAAAAGGTTAAAAGTGTTCAACAGGCTTGGACATTGTTTAAAAATACAATCTTAGAGGTGCAGTCCATATGTATTCCACACATTAAGAAAGGTGGAAGGAAGGCAAAATGATTACCGTCATGGTAAAAGTGAGGTGAAAGAGGCTATTTTAGCCAAAAAAAATCCTTCAAAAATTGGAAGAAGGATCCATCTGAAGAAAATAGGATAAAACATAAGCATTGTCAAGGTAAGTGTAAAGCATTGATAAGACAGGTGAAGAGAGAATTTGAAATAAAGTTGGCCATAGAGGCAAAAACTCATAATAAAAACTTTTTAAAATATATCCGAAACAAGAAACCTGTGAGGGAGTCGGATGGACCATTAGATGACTGAGGGGTTAAAGGGGCTCTTAGGGAAGATAAGGCCATTGCAGAAAGACTAAATGAATTCTTTGCCTCCGTGTTTACTAATGAGGATGTTGGGGAGAAACCAGTTCCGGAGATGGTTTTCAGGGGTGATGAGTCAGACGAACTGAACGAAATCACTGTGAACCTGGAAAATGTAGTAGGCCAGATTGACAAACTAAAGAGTAGCAAATCACCTGGACCAGATGGTATGCATCCTAGGGTACTAAAGGAATTCAAAAATGAGATTTCTGATCTATTAGTTATAATTTATATCCTATCATTAAATTCATCCATTGTACCTGAAGACTGGAGGGTGGCCAATGTAACCCCAATATTTAAAAAAGGCTCTAGGGGCGATCCAGGTAACTATAGACCAGTGAGCCTGACTTCAGTGCCGGGAAAAATAGTGGAAACTATTCTCAAGATCAAAATTGTAGAGCATATAGAAAGACATGGTTTAATGGAACACAGTCAACTTGGATTTACCCAAGGGAAGTCTTGCCTAACAAATCTGCTTCATTTTTTTGAAGGGGTTAATAAACATGTGGATAAAGGTGATCTGGTAGATGTAGTGTATTTGGATTTTCAGAAGGCGTTTGACAAAGCCCCTCATGAGAGGCTTCTAAGAAAACTAAAAAATCATGGGATAGGAGGCGATGTCCTTTCATGGATTACAAACTGGTTAAAAGACAGGAAACAGAGAGTAGGATTAAATGGTCCATTTTCTCAGTGGAAAAGGGTAAACAGTGGAGTGCCTCAGGGATCTGTAATAGGACCAGTGCTTTTCAGTATATATATAAATGATCTGGAAAGGAATATGATGAGTGAGGTTATCAAATTTGCGGATGATACAAAATTATTCAGAGTAGTTAAATCACAAGCGGATTCTGAAACATTACAGGAGGACCTTGCAAGACTGGAAGACTGGGCATCCAAATGGTAGATGAAATTTAATGTGGACAAGTGCAAGGTGTTACATATAGGGAAAAATAACCCTTGCTGTAGTTACACGATGTTAGGTTCCATATTAGGAGTTACTACCCAGGAAAAAGATCTAGGCATCATAGTGGATAATACTTTAAAATCGTCAGCTCAGTGTGCTGCAGCAGTCAAAAAAGCAAACAAAATGTTAGGAATTATTAGGAAGGGAATGGTTAATAAAACGGAAAATGTCATAATGCCTCTATATCGCTCCATGATGAGACAGCACTTTGAATACTGTGTACAATTCTGGTCGCCACATCTCAAAAAAGATATAGTTGCGATGGAGCAGGTACAGAGAAGGGCAACCAAAATGATAAAGGGGATGGAACAGCTCCCCTATGAGGAAAAGCTGATGAGGTTAGGGCTGTTCAGCTTGGAGAAGAGACGGCTGAGGAGGGATACGATAGAGGTCTTTAAGATCATGAGAGGTCTTGAATGAGTAGATACGAATCGGTTATTTACACTTTCGAAGAATAGAAGGACTAGGGGGCATTCCATGAAGTTAGCAAGTAGCACATTTAAGACTAATCGTAGAAAATTCTTTTTCACTCAACGCACAATAAAGCTCTGGAATTTGTTGCCAGAGGATGTGGTTAGTGCAGTTAGTGTACCTGGGTTCAAAAAAGGTTTGGATAAGTTCTTGGAGGATAAAGTCCATTAATGGCTATTAATCAAGTTTAGTTAGGGAAGATGTTCGGAAGGATATGAATCAAAATGATTTGGGTTTCTCACCCCTTGAGGAAGGGGAAATTCCCCTGGATTTAGAGCCACATGGAACTCTGCTCCATTTCTTTCATATATGTTATGTATTATCATTTTCAATTTTTGTAAATATGTTTATATCCCTCTCCTCCCCCCCCCCCTTTTTTTTTCCTCGCTTGATTTCTGGCTCCTCCTCATAGCCCCTATTCTGTTTATTGCTCTCATGTTTCCCCCCTCCCCGTTCAATGTAATTTCAACCTTGCGCTATGATGTAAACCGATATGATGTGTATTTTAATGTCGGTATAAAAAAGCTGTTAAATAAATAAATAAATACAGATGAGCTGCTGGGTCTGTTATCTCAGACTTTGAAGACGCTTGGGGTGGCTGGGAGTGCCTCTACTAGTTCGCAGAAGAAGGACCCCATATTGGTCACCTTATGCAATGCATCATGTTTCTTTCCCTTCCTGGATGCAATTCAAGAGTTGATTGACTTAGAAAGGCAAGCTTTAAAAGGGGGTGCGCCTTAGCGGGTTTGTATCCCTTGGATCCAAAGGCAAGGGAATAGCTGCATTTCCTGATCATCCATCTTCAGGAAACGCAGCTGTTCTCTTGCCTTTGGATCCAAGGGATACAAATCCACTAAGGCGCACCCCCTTTTAAAGCTTGCCTTTCTAAGTCAATCAACTCTTAAATTGCATCCAGGAGAGGAAAGAAACATGACGCATTGCATATGGTGACCAATATGGGGTCCTTCTTCTGCGAACTAGTAGAGGCACTCCCAGCCATCCCAAGCGTCTTCAGAGTGAGATAACAGACCCAGCAGCTCATCTGTATGAAGGAAATGGAGCAGAGTTCCATGTGGCTCTAAATCAGGGGGAATTTCCCCTTCCTCAAGGGGGGAGAAACCCAAATCATTTTGATTCACATCCTCCCGAACATCATCAGGATCCATTGTATCGTGACATTTACATGTGGAGGTGGACAAGTGGGGACCCCCTAGAATGCAACCTTGATTTAGGAGACCATACCATCTCTGAAGGGCACCCCTGCAGAAAAGTCTGTAGAATTTGGGAAAATTCCACCCAGGAAAAAGAGGACGTGTCCATACCGGGCCTCATAAGCCTAAACCTGACGTCCATGGAGCAAATATCTCCTGAAGACATCTCTGTCATGGGATCAACAGATGAAGGGGACACTCTAGTTATGTCGCCTACTACCCCACTCCCCTCTGATCGAAGGGATGGACCAGCGTCGGCAAAATCAGGAGGAGGCAAATCACCTTGAGCATCCAAGCAGCGCTGACACAGACTAGCAGAAAGCCCTGGCTGTATCTCACTTATATGGCAAGCAGCACAAATCGCTAAGCACTTAGACTTCTTTGACACTGGCGCTATGCTGTATCTGCTCATTGCCTGCCCAAATTAAGATATGCACTCAAGTATGCGCTCAGCTATGTGCACAATATCTGCTCAGCTACGCACTCAAAAGGTACTCAGCTATATGCTCAAGACGTGCTTCAATACGCTTACACTGGCAGGACGCAGGAGTACATGCACAAACATAAGTGGCGGTCGGTCTTAAGCGCACAAGATGGTGCGCATGTACATGTCGATCTCACTAAACCGCCGCTTGGCAAGAAGGCACCCATGAAAGTGTGTGAAAAATGCCACTACTGCCTATCATTTGGCCAGAAAATCCAAGCCTGGGAGTGGGGTCTAGCCAAAGGCTGCTCAACTCGCCTAGCCTGTGCTGCCTTCTCCAGAGACATGAGCGGGAAAAGCGCCAAACATGCCAACAGAGGAAGACCCAGTAAGGACAAAATAGGGAAAAAAGAACCTCCCTAATCTTTCTTAGACTTTTTTTTTTTTTTTTTACTTGAGTTCAGTCGTCCCTGGCTGATGGCAGGAGCAGGTCTCTAGCTATGGGGGAGAGGGCAAAAGCTTTCACCCCCAAGCCTCTCTCAGCGTTCAAACACTTTTTTTTTAAATGTCCATGCCTAAAAAGGCTACCAGACTCAAGGCACTCAACTGAGGGAGGGATCCACCGCTATCACCTCAGGAGGCAAGTGGTGCGATTAACTTCTTATTTTCTCCTGAAATTTTTCACTTCTTTATTTTATTTTTTTACTATAAGCAATCCCCAGTAGGGAAATGCATGTCCACCAGCTGCTGGAGATGGAGAATACTGGGGAGCTGATGTCAGGGCAGGGCTATATGTCTGTGACATAAGCTTTTACTCCATCTCCATCTGCTGGTAGAGGTGCATAACTCACTTGTGGGGACTGGCCTGCTTGAGTGCAGAGGAAGTTTCTATGCTTTTATTCTGACTGTGCTCTTTTGGTCACAGCTCTCAAATGCACATGTAAACATAATAGCTTCATTTCAACTACTGGACTTGACTTTAAATAATTTTGAGCAATATTCTTTTTGTCTCCTCTCCTGCACCCCTAGGTATTGAATGTATCCTTCTGTATGCAGCCCATTGCTGTATCTTACCCCAGGGGCTGTGGCTGTTTCCCATGCTTCACAGCCTGTAGAACAGGTTTACAGTGCCCTTTATCACTATTGTCTTCCTCAGTATGGATGAATTCAATCTCAGAATCTGAACAAGAAATTTCAGTTTTTCTCTTCTTTGACAAAGTTGTGACACTTTCAAATGTTCCATCATCCTCATCATCATTATCTAAAGCATCTTTGGCTTGGTTTTCAGAACCACCTTCTTTGTTAACAGTTTTGCTTAATATCTTGCCTAAAGAAAACACACCAATGATTATAAAACTTCTGGTCATGCTTTAGCAGCCTCTCACCATTCATTCCCAAGTGCAATTTTTAAGGATGTTTATTTTAGACTTTTTCCACTTTTCAAAAAATATTTTGGTTCAATTGCAGCAGTGCGGCTGCATAACGCAAAATGGGTAGAATCAAAACCACTACCCACAAAACTGGGCTATAAATATCTTCCTAATGCCTTAGGTCTAGCATGGTTTAAAGATATAGGGGCAGAAGGATTCAGTGTGAACATACATCTTGCTAAATATTGAAGAGGAGATCTTACAAAAAGTGATTTCCCCCTCTATTTGATAAACACTGGTGGTATCTAAAAAGAACCTCCTTTTTATCCCCCATTTTGATGTTCTATTCAGGTAGATTTTGAATGCCTTCTGAATCAGGGTCCTTGGGATCTTCAACTGCATCTGGTTTTCAGCATATCCACACTGAATACTCATGAGTTACCCTGGCATATATCTGGTCTAAAAACTAGGATAATTTGTATATTTTGGTTATCCGGAAATCCAGACTTGGTAGACAGTTTGAAGCTGCAAGTTTTGAAAACCCTTCATAAAAGTATGCTTGGTTCTGTCTCAGACAGAGCTCTTACTGGTCAATGGGCTACCCTTTGATATGCCTGAGAAATATAAATCATTTCAGAGCAGAAAGAAAGCTGTCACCATCAACCAGTATATGATATCAAAGTATTTCTCAGCACTGTAGACTATTTCTTTTTTTTAAGAAGATGTAGTTATCTATTTTTAAAATGTCAACTTTTTCTACATTACTACACCAAAATAATCAATATTTTCAAAACATTTTCTTCAAGAAGCCAAACATTAAAATCTGTTTCTGCCTGTTCAATATAGAGTGTCATCTCTTTTAATGCATCATGGAAATTTGTGTATGTTAGAAACTAAGATGGCCACCCTACTGTCCCTTTTTCATTGCTCTTTAAATTAATTTTGATTTGCAAACAAGGCATCAAAAAACGTGGAAATTTTAAGCCTTACTGCTTAGCCTTCCACCATTATGCTCTATGAATGGATGGTTTTACAGTATAGGATAAAACTTGTCTATTTCTTTAAGCAAATATATGGGTTGAAATGACCTCTAGAGGGAGTATGGTACTGCGTATATACAAGTACGAATTTGGGGGAGATTCTTGGAGATTTTGGGAGTTGGAATTAAAGAGAGCAGGACCTATCCCTGGATTCTGGGGATCCCTCTTATGGACCTCTGGTTTCCAGTCCATAAGTGGCCTTTCTTTGTACCTTTGGGGCTGATGGGCCAACGAAATGCTCCTAGGTACAGATGCTTAGTGTCTTATCCAGAGCTCTAGGAGAAGCCATGCACTTATCTTCCAGAATACTATGCTGCCAAAGATAATCATACATTGATGGATTCAGGGCTATTAATGAATACCACCTGGTTTATCATGGGGTAAACCTGGAGATGTTATTCCTTTTTTGTTTATCTAGAGCTAATACAGCTCTGATTTGTTTTGCTATCAATTTCTGGGACCTGTGTATCCAAAACCGTTTGTTCTTATGCCTCCAGTTAGGATCTTTGACTCATTCCATTGTTGTTTTAATGCTGGTACCCCAGATGAGTAGATAAAAATTTAATAAAGCTGAAACTATAAAACTGTTATGAACAAGTCCTTTTGTTGGATCTCAGGGTGTGAACCTAGAGATCTAGTGCCAGGATAGTAACCCTATGGCACCCCTAGCAGGGGCAACATATGGATGTTTTGTGGAACAATTTATTTTTAAATGGCCACTGATCAACAGAATTCAAATATATTCTAACACAACAAACAGATTTTGTGAAAAACAGCATGACCAATGGTTTCACTGGCTGTGTTATTTGGCAGCAGATAATGTTAAGTGTTTTTAGTGTTGATTAAATAACAATGTCTTTGTAAATAAACTTTCATTGAAGCAAAATAAAAAAAAAGCAAATGGTCATGAAGGAGCAGTGTATTCTTTCACTATGATGCCCTAAAGATTTACTTTATAATCTTCATCATGTACTGTTTATTTAAATTTACAAACCTAAAATATTTTAGAATTACAACTGCTACAAGTACAACCATCTCTAGGGTGGAAACAGACAGCTATTACTTATTTATTTGTCCTCCCACCCTCTCAAAGTTTGTGTGTGTATCACTTTAATTTTGTGGATTCTCCTGGAAATCCATGGATTTACCAAGGTTGACATCACAAATAAATTGAGTTGCTGTGGATTTCCTACAGTTTATTGTAATGGACTACCTGCAGGAATCTGATTCATTCACTAATAGGCATTGTTTATGCCTACTTGTGTATGCATGTGTGCTGGACTACCAGAGGAAATCTGCATCATTCCCTAATGTTGTGTCCTGTCATAGACGGCTGTGACTGCTCTGCCTCACCTCTCTTCTACCCTTTTCCTCCTCCCTGGGAAGAATGGCTGCCTCCGGTGCTGATTGCCGAAACCCTCGCCGTCTCCGACACAGCATGGGCGTCCCCTGCCCGCCATGCTTCTTCCTGAGGCCTCCTAGGCACGCGCGTGCACGCCACCTACGCTTTTTAATACGTCATGGCGGGAACCTTGGGGGCGTCCCCACCACATAACGTCAGTACCTCCAGGTATTTAAACCTCCACTCCGCTATAGCCCAATGAATTGGCAAGGACTTTGGTTTTGCTACTCTGACCGTTTCTAAGCTGCTCGCTTGGATTCCTCTCTACCCTCCGGGGTGACTCGCACCTACGGAAGTTCTGGGTACCCGCTCCTCGGGGGCCTCTCGCTTCTATCTGCCCTTCGGGGTTCAACTACCTAACCTGGGACTACCTAACTCTGAGACTACCTGAGGACTACCTGGGACTACCTAACTCTGAGACTCTGGGACTACCTAACTCTGAGAATCGCTACACTCCAGTTCTCCTTAATCCACCCTTCAGGTTCGGCTTATCCCGCGCTGCGGAACACTACCCAACCTTGCTACATCCGGGTGAGACCATCATATATAGAGACTGTCTGAGCTTACTGTGATATCGCTGGCCTACAGTATTATCCCTTCTTTGAAGCAAGATTCTACTTACATCAGCAGTACAAAAAAGCTTTCTTTCCTCAGTGTCTGCTTACTAAGAGTCTAGCCTATCGCTGTGGTTTCCCATGGGGCCCCTCCCCATGGGAGGAGTTATCGCCACTTCGACCAAGAGTCAACAATATGCCACAAACCCAACACCTAATAGGCACTGTTATTGCCTATGTGTGTATGCATGTGTTCTGATGAAATAACTTGTTATTTGTGCATATCCTTGCTCTCCTGAAGGAAACTGGGGCTCATTGTTGGGAAAGGAGATAAGATATGCTTACCTGTATAGGTACAAACAAATGTTCCTTTGTCAATATCATCTAAACAACGGACTCCCCAGCCCTTATTTAGTGTTTTAAACACTTGCAGTCGGAGTTGAAGGCCATGCTGCACTACCCTGTTCTGGCAGGTCATCTTGTCACATTTGCATAACATACCACATTCAAAAATTCTGTAAATAAAATAAATACAAATTATTTTTCAAACAAACTCCAAAAGCACACATTTTTAAAAAAATATTAGAGAATATGATTTTATTACACTGAAGAATCCCTATGAGCTGGGAAAATGCAAGGGTTTATGGGAAAAAATTCTCATATCATCATCCATAAGAACAAGACACTGTATGCTTATATGTACAAATAAAATCTGTAAATGCTGATTAATGTCAATTTGGAATAACTTTACATTCCTAAGCATCCTGTAACTTTGTCAGAAATGTTAGTACATCCTGGATGAATACCATTTAGGAATTAAAAAGATAAAAAAAAATCATAGGCAAGAGGTGCAAATAATACAACATTGAATGAACTTGGTTCAAATTTAAATGTGCTACACTTCTATAATCTGATGCCTCTTGCCTCGCAATGGATTGCAATATTAAAGGTTATAATGTTTGAAAAATTTAGTGAACTAGTATATGATCCCAAAAGTTAGTAAAATTCATAGGTGCTTTCTCAGAGCTTAAAACATGATGTGCAGAGTGCCCACTTTGGGCCTGAGTTTCAAAGACATAAGGTCGAGAGAGCAGTAATCCGCCCTGATGCAGCGTTTTTGCGAAACTTTAACGTTGGCGGCGACTGACAAAGATTGAATGAGTCCATGTCGGCACACACTTGTTTTGTAAAGAGCAAACCTGAAACAAGTTGTCAGATAAGTGCCTTTTTTCCCTTTCTTAAGATGTTGGGAATGTTTCAGAATTTTTTCAAATATACGTGATAACTCTGTTCTGAAACTTGAACACACGGAGCATATTCCATTTGAAGAACAAGTTGGGTTTGTGGTTGAATATAAGTTGTTGGAATCACCGTTAAGCTGTTTATAAAGAATTGTTGAAAACTGTTGAAAATTGGACAGAGTAATGTCACAAAGACAGTGTAATATCTTTTCAACACGAAGAAAAATAACAGTGTTTTATAAAAATGAAAAAAAGAGATGAATAAGACCAGTGACTGAAATTACTGGCCTATAAGTATCTGGGTTGATCAGACACTTTGCCAGCTCTGAGGTCTTCTCTCTCAACTCAAAAATTTAAAAAAAGGGTCAAAAATAATTTATTCAGTTGATCATATAATAAAGATTTGAATATTTAAAAAAAAATTTCATGATTAATCAAGACAACGTTATATTCAAGATTAACAGCTAGTTAATTGTTAATGTCTTAATTGGAAACTAGCTGTCCCTTATTTGTGGTTTGATAGATATAAATTCTACACATGTACTTTTATGCAAACTACTGAGCAGCGTTCCAGAGTGCAGAGTTGGAACTTACGCATATGCTTTTTGTATTTTTAAAAAAGAGTTAATCCGCACAAGTCACCTCTTCCAACAAGGAAGTGTATAACTTTGAGCAAGTCAACTATGTGCGTATCAGGCCAATTACCCTGATCATTTTCAAAGCAAATTTAGGTGCACAAGTTTGCTTGGAAAATACTGGCAAAAGTCTGCACATAACTGCACAGTTCTAAAATTACTCTCTTAGGGCCTGATTTTCAAAAGCATTTACACATGTAAATGTACTTTTCCCATGTAAGTGGGTTTTTGAAAATTGCTTCAATAAATGCCATTGAATTAACCATAGGATTTATTCGTAGTAAGTGAACTTTGCTCGAGTAAATGGCTTTTGAAAATTACTAAGATAGTATATTACATTCACACGCATAACTCCTTTGAAAATTACCTCATTGTGCGTGGTGACAGATTTACACAAAGTTTGGCTGAAAAAAATTCTGCTCATTGCTTTGTCTTCTTCACTAAACATGCACGAGACAACATTTTTATATTATACAGTAAGATGGGCCATGTTGAAACCTGGAGATTTATAACAAACCACTTAAGTATTTGACACAACTTATGAATGTAGGCAAGTGTGTGATTCTTCTAAAAATGAATGTGGGGTGTCCAGTGAAAGGCAAACCACTTGAAATAGCTGACTTAATGGCGGTTAATGTAAAAACTACTCCCGGATACTTTTTCTGCATCCTCAAACCCTTTATGGGCCTCACCAGTGTTACTGCTTCATTTTGCCACTAGTGGGTAATACAGGCAAGGAGAACAGTAGTTGGAAAAAAATGAATTTTTGCATAGCTGGTTTCTTATATATTGAAAAGGTCACCCAGTAAATCCCATAGAGGAGGCTGATTGGGTTGCCACAAATAATGGCCCTGCCTTTGCAGTGAGGGGTTCTTCTGTCAGTGCAACATGTAATTAAAGTTGGTGTGCTTTATCCCAGGAACTCCCAAATTGTGCTTTCGCTCTTATAAGTGAGTCCAAGGAAACCTGCATGAGAGTTACTGTAGTACTGCATAGCAGTAAGACTGTAAAACAGTATTTTTTTTTTGTTTTTTGAGGGGGGGTTCTGGAATAAGATCAAGTCTTCATGCACTGCCACAGGAAAATGTAAATTGCAGCTTTGTCTTGAAAACATGCTCTTCCTTCTCATGAGATAAAGCCCACTGGCCTCAATAACCCCTAGATTTATCAAAATGCTATAAATATAGCAGAAATAGTGCCTGCGATAAACAAGGGGGCATGCTTAGGATAATTTCCCTGCTCCCACATTCCATAGGTAATTTCCACAAGGTGCGATAAATGTATTGCACCTGCACTATTTTTCACTTCATTCGCTGATTAATACACTGCGGGTGCGTTACGTGAAAAATATTTTAGCACGCATGGAGAGAGAGAGAGAGAAACACAAAGAAGAAAATTTAAAACCTTAATTATTGGGTGTTACTCATTCAAAGAAAAAGAATCAGTCAATCAATTTATTGGCTGAAGTACTGGAAGTGGTAAGCAGAGATGACAAGTGATAAATAAGATTTGGAATTCTTTTGAATTCTTGAAAACCTGCCTTTGAAATGTCAGGTTTGTAAGAGAAATATAAAATATGAGGGAAAATGAAAAGCCCATTTTTCCATCCTCCTACAATATTACTTCATTTCTAGATTTGACCTGATGCCCCACTGGAAGGATTCTAGGTGTTTGCCTCATGCTTCTTTGAAGTCTGATACTGATTTTGCCCTTACCATCTCTATTTGGAGGTTGTTCCATATATCTACCACCTTTTCTGTGAAGAAATGCTTCCTAAAATTATCCCCAAGCCTACCTCCCTCCTGCTTCATATCAATATCAATTAAAAAAAACATTTACCTTTTCTGCATTTTACCTTTGAGCTATTTGAATATGTCAATCATGTTCCCTTCTCTTTTATCTCTCCTCCAGTGTGCAAACATTTAAGTCCTATCTCACAGAGTTTATGGCATAGACTCGGCATTTCAGTAACCCTCTTCAGGCCTATTGTTACGTTGGTGGACCCTTGAGCTGAAGCAGAGTTAACGCCACCCACAGGGCAGGGCCCTGAAGGTTCCCGCTGTCGGTAGGCAGAGGTTGGAAGATACAGAGGCTTAACAGGAATTTCACCACTGCCAGTCCTTGTTCCCTGCAGGTTGAGCCTTTGGGTACTGGGACTGGCTGGACTTAGGCGCAAGCCTCTGAGAAGCATGGTATCTGAAGAAGGAGCAAGCTAAGAGGAGGTCCAGGCAGGCCGAGGTTGGGGAAGGCAGCAGAACAGTGAACGTGAAGACGAACCTGCTGCAGAACAAGTGAAGTCGAGTGGAAATCCGAGGTCAACCAGAAGTCATTCCGGAAACACGACGGGTCAAGGCGAGCCAAGGTCCAAATCAGAGAATCTGTCCTGGGAGGAGGGAGCCGAAGACAGGGGAGCAGGAACACCAGGAGAAGACCAGAAGAAGACTGCAGGAACCAGGAACACAGGAACCAAGGACGCAGGAACTTAACCAGTTATTCGCAAGAGAGGAGACCTGTTGCAGAGGCATCATAGTCTGGTCCAGGCTGGCTTAAAAACGGTGTCTTGATGATGTCAGTGGGAGAAGCATTGTAGAGAGTTCCTGTCGCGGGACCGTTAAAAATCAGGCACCGCACGTGCTCGCGCCTAGGGACGTACACTCAGCTGAGCAGCATCTCCTGCGCGGCACAGATAGTGTTGCGCAGCGGCCTGCCAAATCTTGGTCCGGACAGATGTCTTGCCGACAACTCCTGGTGTCAGAGATAAGGACGGCCGAATGTGGGGGCAGCCCGCGGTCGGCTGTGTGTAACACCTGTATTCTGTCTAGATTTTTCTGAAGATACAGGCCCTAGAACTGAACATAATACTCTAGATGAGATATAATTTATAATAATTAATATTATTTGTATGCTTAGTCTGCCTTTCCAAATGATGCTGAAGGCAA
Source organism: Rhinatrema bivittatum (assembly GCF_901001135.1). Classification (NCBI taxonomy): domain Eukaryota; kingdom Metazoa; phylum Chordata; class Amphibia; order Gymnophiona; family Rhinatrematidae; genus Rhinatrema; species Rhinatrema bivittatum. The sequence goes on from NC_042619.1 coordinate 120,660,598, forward strand.
CTTACAGCATTATTAGTATTTGGGTACAAAGAACTTACAATCTAAGTTGATATTTGAGGCATCAAAAGATAAAGTGATTTGGACTTGTCCAAAGACACAAAGAGTGTCAGTGAGGAAGTAAGATTTGATTCCTGGGTTCCTTGGTTCTTGGCTCATTGCTCTAATCATGAATAATTTTAACAGAATCATTACCACTTCCTTTATATTGGTTATCCCTCTCCAGTGCATTTTAGCATGCCAATGGCTTGTCCCACTGTTGTCACACTATTTGACAACCTTCAGGTCTTCAGATATGATTACTTCTTCTCCTGTTTCACAATTTGCACTATTTCACCTGCATCCTGACACACTACTGACAACCCTACAAGACTTTTTAAATCCCACTTTTTCAATTTTCTCTCTGGTGTAAGTAATCCTGCTGCAGATCTCACTGTCAACTGCAAAAAAAATATGCCACTTCTTATAGCATCTCTGCAGCACTGCTTAAAACAACACTGACTAGAAGGTCCAGTTGTACTTATTTGTGGAAAACTTTACATTTCAGTTTTACACCACACATCTTTTCCTCTTGGTGGCACTTAATCTTGTGGTCCTTGAAAAATATGCATCAAAGAGAAAATGATCATGCACAAAAAAAAAAAAATTCTTCCAAACCCAGCAACCTCCTTTCCCACAAAAAAATAGAAAAAAAAGAAAGTGAGAACAAATTATGCGTTTGCATGGATATGGAATGTTTTTCAACTTTGACTATACTGAAAATTACCTTACTCTTTTCTTACCAAAGTCATTTTCAATAGGGTACATCCCATGATCATGGTCCTGCCCCCAAACTGCAGCCCAATCAGTCCACTGGCAAGAAAGTTAATGGACAGATAGACCAATTTAACCAGCCCACTGGTGCTTTCCATTCCTAGTTGAAAAGTGCTAAAAAATAAGTGAATGGTGCGCTTCTTCCTTTTTCACTACAATACATCCTAATAATCCTTTGGGGGATATGTGTTAGTGTATAAAGTTTCAATATTACATATTGCTACAATAAAATCATGAACTAACTTAAAAAGGCTCAATTTTATGTACTGTGGGTACCTTTCTCTTAGGCAATATGCAAAGTGACAGAACACTTTGAATATTGCCTTGAAAACTGGTGCAAAAATGGTGAGTAAAAAATACCCATGGACCTTATAGCTATAAGAGTGTGAAAATTACCTCTTTGACTCATGAAATTTCCCTAACATAGTTTTTATTAATTAATTAATATTATCTTAAGATGACTTGCATGTTAATCAACAGAAACAAGAAAGAAGTCCACAGATGAGGTGAATGTTCAAATATTAAGCAAACTGAAGTTACCGCAGGTCAGCTTGGAAGATTAGCTGAATTCTTATGCATTTTGGGTAGAATAATAAAAATAAATTAGTTACTGGATAAAGAAGGATCCAAAAACTGCCTTAAGAGTTCTCACCTAGACCCCTATCAACCAGTCACTAGAATTTGCTTTGGGAACCGTTTCACTAGATCTGACCTAATGGCCTATATAACTCAATTGGCGCAAAACTTCAGTTCTGTAATCCAAAGTGTGAATCAACTTCTGATCACTTCTCATCACTCAGCTTTCCTGTGTGCATTTTAAGTGAAGTGCTGCTCACTGCTATATGGTATCAGGCAAAGTTCTGGAATCCACTGCTGTATTATATTTAGAAATAGAAAATCATTCTAAACTTCAATATTGCATCTAATTGTTGCCCAATACTACAGAAAACCATGGGAGACAATGAAGGTGGCAAAAGGGTGCCGAGTTATGTGTGCTGAAATGATCATAAATCAGACTATGACTTTTGTGTAGTTACTGCCCTTTGAGTGCAACTTTTGGATGGGAGAAGCGGCATATAAATGCCAATTAATTAAACTTATAAAATGGCTATCATATTTTGTTAATTAGCCTGCAAGTCACTTTAAAATTAATCACAAAATCTCCTTTGTATAACTTAACTATATATGGCTCAAGATTCACAATTTAAAACCTAGATCCTTACCCGGACGGAATGGGCTTCTGCAGTCTTTTATACTCATAGCCCCATGGCACTGCTGTAGAATCTTCACTAGAGTCTCCTGCTGTCAGTTGGAGGCATGGACACTTGACTCTAAAAGCAGCAGTCAGTAAACAGTAAATTGAAAAGAGCGATTTATATATATCAAGCATGCAAACAGATCCAACAAAACTATTTTTCTTACTATATTTTTAGTCACATGTTGTATAGTTTTACAAATCTTCATGATACATATGCTTAATATTTCATATTCTCTTAAAGCCAGCTCAATAGCAGAGTGGCAGTGTTGTGCTATGTTTTGCACAGAACCTGGATTTGATTCTTAGGTCAGGAATCTGCTTCCTGGGCCAGCCAGAGCTAGGGATGCTACAGTGTCAGCCTTCACACTGTCTGGGAGGAGGAATCACAGCCATTGCTCAATGGCAACACCTAGAGGCTGGACTGAAGGTCCATGGATTCTGCAATGAATCTTGACTTGTGGTCCTTATTGAAGGAAAGTCACTGTGATGGCTGGGACAAGTTATGAGAGCAGGGGCAGATTTCCGATGACGACCGGCCCGGGGATTCGCCGCCCAGGAAATACTACGTGGTCTGCCGAGCACAGCTCTCTCACGGTCACGCTCGGCCAACCACGTGATTAGAGCGACCGGCCCACCGGAGGATGCCCGATCCCCCGATAGGCCAATCCGCCCCTGTATGAGAGGATATAAAAACAGGGGAAAATCCCCAGGTAGTTGCAAATGAAGGTTCATGGTACTGTAGCCCAACAGATGCGGGATTCAACTGAGCTGGAAGCCTAAAGAAACAGGAGGAAACTGCTGGGTCAAAAAATTAATCATGTTCTTCCCACAAACATAAATGGTGTTTAGGTATGCATTGCATCCTAGTTACACACAGGTGCTAGAATTTTCTTGCTGTCTGGCTTTGCTTACTTACATGTCTCTGCAACCATCTGTGCAACTGCAGGAATCAATGAACATGTCTGAAAAGTTGTTTATGTAATATCCACGTGGCCATGATGCCTTTCTGTATTTAAAATATGGTAACTTTGCGCTATCAATTTCATTACAGAAGGAAACCGGTACCGATTCTGCCCCATTGCTGATGTCAGAATCAGAAACAATGTGCTCTTGGTTTTGACCAGTTCTGTTCAACTGTAAATACGTATTGAAAGAAAAGTAATCTACAAATAGAAACTTGCACTGAGTTGCAATTAAATAATTTTGGACTTCTTGAAAATTTCGAAGACTTCTTCCACATGGTGCTTTATAGTATACATCCAGTTCCATGGAAAGGCAACTTGTCTTTGCATGTAGTCGCAGAAATTGACAGAAGATTGGTATTTTAAGTGGATTTTTGCCACTTAAGGGACCAAGAGGCCTTTCAGTAAGGCATGAGGCACTGCAGATGTGATATTTCTTAAAAGGTAACATTGCAGGTAATGCTGTGCTAAGACAATTATCTTCACTGTATGCTTCATGCATTGAAAAGCAAGTGTCTTTGTTCTTGGTTGTCCTGTAAAGAATCAGAAAGGTTTATCAGTGAAATCTTGGGAATGTCATAAAAAAAAGACAATTCACTTCTCAGCCTTTTGGCTAAGCTCTGAACTATGAGCCAAGGAGAGACCCTTCTTGACCTTTTGGTTGAGACTTAGGACCTATACAACACAGTGGGTTAACCCTACCACCCAATCCCATTGGTGACACGATGTTATGATAGCCACAGAGGCATTCACGGAGCGGGATGCCAGTGGCCAGTAGTTGGTGTTCCACCTTCAGGCAGCAAAACACTGCACGGAGCGGCAGTAGCCACAGAGGCATTCACGGAGCGGGATGCCAGTGGCCAGTAGTTGGTGTTCCACCTTCAGGCAGCAAAACACTGCACGGAGCGGCAGTAGCCACAGAGGCATTCATGGAGCGGGATGCCAGTGGCCAGTAGTTGGTGTTCCACCTTCAGGCAGCAAAAGACTGCACGGAGCGGCAGTAGCCACAGAGGCATTCACGGAGCGGGATGCCAGTGGCCAGTGGTTTGTGTTCCACCTTCACGGAGCGGAAGGATGGAGGGCTGCCATCTCCAAAAAAAAACAAAACAAAAAAACCCCAAAAAACAAAAAACAAACAAACAAACAAAACAGAGGTGGGTAAGAGTATGGGGCAGGGGTGTGGCCTGCTTGTTGCGGCGGTTGCTACCCCTGATTGAGCTGGATGTTCACTGGGATGCGGATACGGCGCTGCTCTCGGCACTGGTGGAGGGGTGGAAGGGAATTGGGGCCGGAGGGTGCTGGAAGCCAATAGTGACGGGTGGGAGGGAGAAAAAAGGGGGGGGGGGGGGGGAAGATTAAAAAAAATAAATTTGATAAACTGCATAGCTTGCTGGGCAGACTGGATGGGCCGTTTGGTCTTCTTCTGCCGTCATTTCTATGTTTCTATGAACATTGCCAAGGCAGGAGGATTAAACATCCTACTTTAAAAGAAAATAAATTTTAAAAAAATCTAATTTCTGCCATTTTCTGTACTACCCTCTAAAACAGATGTTTCACCTGTGGTAAGGCTCTAGGGATCTCTGGAATGTTCCATGATCTGCTGGTGACCATCATTTTTCCCCTTAATTCTTTCCACTCTTTTAATTGCAGGGACAGTAACTTTGAAACAGGCGCGTGGGCGCAAATGCATGTGCGTTTGCCGGCTCACGTCCAGAGATGCATCCATTTTATAACATATGTGCGTATATGCGCGCATGTTATAAAATAGCCTGGATGCACATACAGGTGCGCACAATTTTAAATGGATGCACACACGTGGAGAAATTAATTACCTGATAATTTCGTTTTCCTTAGTGTAGACAGATGGACTCAGGACCAATGGGTATAATGTACTCCTGATAGCAGATGGGAGACGGAGTCAGATTTCAAAGCTGACATCAGCCTACATATATGCGTGCAGGATGCTCAGCTCTTCAGTATTCTCCTCGAAAAGCAAATTATGGATATATGTGTGCTTTAATAACTTGATTAACTTGGTTAACTTGATTAACTAGGACTGGTTCAAGTGATTTCCAAATTGGAGACCGCCAGTGCACTCAACCGAATAACGCCGACACCCGGCAACTATGGGTGTCTTGAACTATGGGTAATAACTGGCTTACCCGTGTTTGTCTTCTTCTCGGGGTTTGTCACCCGAGGTTTCCGGATTCTGGGGCAGCCGTGGATGGGGTGCTGAGTCCATCTGTCTTCACTAAGGAAAACGAAATTATCAGGTAAGTAATTTCTCCATTTCCTAGCGTGTAGCAGATAGACTCAGGACCAATGGGATGTACAAAAGCTACTCCCGAGCAGGGCGGGAGGCTGCCCATGGCCCACTTAGTACTGCCCTTGCAAAGGTTGTGTCCTCCCAAGCCTGGACATCCAGGCGGTAGAACCTGGAGAAGGTGTGTATGGAGGACCATGTCGCTACCCAACCGATCTCGGTGGGTGACAGCATCTTGGTTTCCACCCAGGACACTGCCTGGGCCCTTGTTGAATGGGCCTTGACTTGCAGAGGTGGAGGCTTCCCTGCCTCTACATAGGCTGCCTTGATTACTTCTTTGATCCAGTGGGCTACGGTTGCCCGCGAGGCTGCTTCCCCCTGTTTCTTCCCGCTGTGAAGGACGAATAGGTGGTCCATCTTTCGCACAGTTTCCAATCTTTCCAGGTACCGGACTAGGAGCCTTCTGACGTTTAGATGATGAAGAAGGCATGAGTCTTCAGAGTCCTTATGTTCGTCTGGAGATGGCAGCGAGATGGTTTGGTTTAGATGAAATTGAGAAACCACTTTCGGTAGGAAGGAGGGGACAGTGCTTAGCTGTATGGCTCCCGGTGTGAACCTGAGGAACGGTTCCCGACAGGATAGCGCTTGAAGCTCGGAGATGCGACGGGCTGAACATATTGCCACTAGGAATGCAGTCTTCAAGGTCAGGAGCCATAGTGACAGGCCGTGTGTTGGTCTGAAGGAAGTTCCCGCTAGAAAGTCTAGTACTAGATTGAGATTCCATAGGGGCACCGGCCACTTTAATGGTGTTTGGATTTGTTTGACCCCTCTCAGGAAGCGAGAAACATCTGGATGGGTTGATAGACTGATGCCTTCCATTTTGGCTCTGAAGCGTGGCCACCTGAACCTTGAGGGAGTTGAGAGACAACCCCTTCTTCAAGCTGTCCTGCAGAAATTCCAGGATCATGGGGATTTTGACTGTCCGCGGGAGGATCTCACGGTCCCTCACACCAGGCTTCGAATACTCTCCATATTTGTATGTAAGTTAGTGATGTGAAGAACTTGCGTGCTCGAAGCAAGGTGTCAATCACTGCCTTAGAGTATCCGCTTTTCTTCAGGTGAGTCCTCTCAAGGGCCAGACCATAAGAGAGAATAGAGTCGGGTCTTTGTGGAGGATCGGTCCTTGCTGGAGAAGGTCTCTGTGTGGAGGTAGGCACAGAGGGTTCCCCACAAGAAGTCTTTGCATGTCTGCGTACTATGGCCTTCTTGGCCAGTCCAGGGCCACTAGAAGTACTAGTCTCCTGTGGTGTTCTATCTTGCAGATGATCCTGCCCAGTAGTGGCCATGGGGGAAAGGTGTATAGCAGGTCTTCCTATGGCCAGGTCTGGACGAGGGCGTCGATTCCCTGGGATTGCAGTTCTAGTCTGCGGCTGAAGAACTTGGGAACTTGGGCATTGGACCGGATTGCCAGTAGATCCATGGCTAGGGTTCCCCAGTGGTTTACTATCAACTGGAAGGCTGTGGTCGACAGCGTCCATTCCTCTGGGTATAGGCTTTCTCTGCTGAGGTAGTCCGCAGAGACGTTGTCTTTTCCCGCGATGTGGGAGGCTGAGATCCCTTGCAGGTTTGTTTCCGCCCACGCCATGAGGGGGTCTATCTCCAGGGACACCTGTTGGCTTCTGGTTCCTTCCTGGCGGTTGATGTAGGCAACTGTTATGGCGTTGATGACATGACTCTGACAGACTCACCCCAGAGTCTGTGGCCGAATCGTAGACAGGCTAGTCTGACTGCTCGGGCTTCCAGTTGGTTTATGTTCCCATCCTGCCTCTTCCTTGTCCCATTGTCCTGTTGCGTCTGTTGGTCTCAGACAGCTTCAACCTCTGTGCCTCACCTTTCTTCCTTCTCTCTCCACAAGCCTCGGGAAGATGGCTGCTGCCGCGTCACCATGCCACTCTCTCCGGCGTCCCCGAAATGGCTACGGCGAAGGTGTTCGCCATGTTTCTCCTGAGGGTCTCCTAGGGTGTGCGCGTGCACGCCACCCATGTCTTTATCCACGTCATGGCGGGAACCTCGGGGGCATCCCCTCCGAGTGACATCATGCCATCCGGGTATTTAGCCTGCCCTTCGTTTGCTAACAAACTGAGTTAGCAAGGATCGTGAATGGATTGGAATGCCTCCGGTCTAAGCTACTCTGCCGCTTCCTTGCTGCCGCTGGAAGTTCTCTCTAACCTCCGGGGCCATTCACCTCTAACCTGGGTACCCGCTCCTCGGGGGCCCTATGCTTTCTTTCAGGTGCCTATCTGGGATACAGGGTACTCGCTCCTTGAGGGCCTGCTCTCCCTACCTTGGTGCCTGCAACTCCAACTACTTCTGCCTGCCAGGATCGTCATCTAATACAGCTATCTATTCGGTGAGTAAACTACCCTTGTCAGCTTATTTCACCTTCAGCTTCAGCGCTGCGAGTCTACATCTGGGACTCTCTCCTCTACCCAGCGCAGCCTACTATCATTGAAGTGTGGGACGGGTCTCATCTGCCGAGGACCCCTGGACTACTCTACTGGGTTACCTCACTGCTGCCACCTCCTGGGCAGTACCACCAAGCTGTATAATAAACACTAATTCTCTGTGTCTGCGTGTATAGAGTCTAGTCTAGTACTGTGATTGCTCGCGGGGCTCCTCCCCATGGGAGTAGCCATCTCTGCAGTACCCAAGAGTCCACTCAAACACCTCAAAACCATAACATGTCCCTGGGCCATCAGTTCCTGACAGTGGGCTCCCCACCCTCACAGGCTCGCATCCGTGGTGAGCAAGATCCAGGTCGATGGGGATAGTTTTACTCCCTTGCTCAGATGGTCTTCCTGTAGCCACCATTGGAGCTGGTTCAGAACTCTGCTGGTAGCTGGAGGTGAATGGAGTAGTTCTGTGACGTCATAAGAACATAAGAAAATGCCATACTGGGTCAGACCAAGGGTCCATCAAGCCCAGCATCCTGTTTCCAACAGTGGCCAATCCAGGCCATAAGAACCTGGCAAGTACCCAAAAACTAAGTCTATTCCATGTTACCATTGCTAATGGCAGTGGCTATTCTCTAAGTGAACTTAATAGCAGGTAATGGACTTCTCCTCCAAAAACTTATCCAATTGTTTTTTAAACACAGCTATACTAACTGCACTAACCACATCCTCTGGCAACAAATTCCAGAGTTTAATTGTGCGTTGAGTAAAAAAGAACTTTCTCCGATTAGTTTTAAATGTGCCCCATGCTAACTTCATGGAGTGCTCCCTAATCTTTCTATTATCTGAAAGAGTAAATAACCGATTCACATCTACCCGTTCTAGAACTCTCATGATTTTAAACACCTCTATCATATCCCACCTCAGCTGTCTCTTCTCCAAGCTGAAAAGTCCTAACCTCTTTAGTCTTTCCTCATAGGGGAGCTATTCCATTCCCCTTATCATTTTGGTAGCCCTTCTCTGTACATTCTCCATCACAATTATATCTTTTTTGAGATGCAGTGACCAGAATTGTACACAGTATTCAAGGTGCGGTCTCACCATGGAGCGATACAGAGGCATTATGATATTTTCCATTTTATTCACCAATCCTTTCTAATAATTCCTAACATTGTTTGCTTTTTTGACTGCCACAGCACACTGAACCGACGATTTCAATGTGTTATCCACTATGATGCCTAGATCTCTTTCTTGGCTTGTAGCACCTAATATGGAACCCAACATTGTGTAATTATAGCATGGGTTATTTTTCCCTATATGCTTCACCTTCCACTTATCCACATTAAATTTCATCTGCCATTTGGATGCCCAATTTTCCAGTCTCACAAAGTCTTCCTGCAATTTATCACAATCCGCTTGTGATTTAACTACTCTGAACAATTTTGTGTCATCTGCAAATTTGATTATCTCACTCGTCATATTTCTTTCCAGATCATTTATAAATATATTGAAAAGTAAGGGTCCCAATACAGATCCCCGAGGCACTCCACTGTCCACTCCCTTCCACTGAGAAAATTGTCCATTTAATCCTACTCGCTGTTTCCTGCCTTTTAGCCAGTTTGCAATCCACGAAAGAATATTGCCACCTATCCCATGACTTTTTACTTTTCCTAGAAGCCTCTCATGAGGAACTTTGTCAAACGCCTTCTGAAAATCCAAGTATACTACATCTACCGGTTCACCTTTATCCACATGTTTATTATCCAAGCTAAACTACATACCAACCTCAACCTTAAAGCTCTTCAAAGCACCCCAAAAATAATATCCTACCGTCCACCATTTAACACAGATCTCTTACAAAAAACTCTTCAATCAGAACTAAACAACATCAACCTATCTAACTCCGATAATGCTATCTCATTATGGCTGAATATCACAAAAAAAGTAGCAGACAACATCAATCCCATCATTACAAAACATAAACAACAACCCAAACGCAACAACCAATGGTGCAATGAAAATATCAGATCTGCCAAACGTCTATTCAGAAAAAAAAGAAAGAGAATGGCGAAAACACAAAAATCCTACCACACTAAATAACTATCGGAACAACCTAGCTCAATATAAAAATATCATCAATGCAAAAAAGGATTTCTTCTCCAATAAGCTCTCCAAATTTCATCATAACCCCAGAATGCTTTTCACAATAGTTCAAAAACTTACCAAAACCACCCAAGATTCTACATGCACCAAACATGGAAGTGATGACTTTGCAGACTTCTTCAACAACAAAATATCTCATCTCATCCAATCCAACATAACCAACAACAAACAGAACAACAAACTCAACAACAAGATAACCTCATCCTGGTCAAACTTTGACATCTCCTCCACACTCGAAATTAAAACTATAATAAATAAAATGAACCCAGCCAACCATCCATTAGACACCATCCCAATAACCACCCTCAAAACAATTGAACCTACCATATCTAAAACCATCACCAATATCGTCAATTTATCATTGACCGAAGGCTACTACCCCAAATGCCTCAAATCTGCTGTCATCAAACCAATCCTCAAAAAGAACAACCTTGATCCAGAAATCCTCACCAACTACCGCCCCATATCAAACCTTTCATTCCTAGCCAAAACCATTGAAAAAGTCGTACACACCCAACTAAATGATTATCTGGAGACAAACAACATCCTACCTCCATCCCAATATGGATTTAGAAAAAACCTAAATACAGAATCTCTCCTCATCTCCCTAAATGACATTATCATTAGAGGCTTTGACAAAGGTGAAAAATACCTACTCATACTCCTTGACCTCTCAGCTACCTTCGACACAGTTAAGCATAATATTCTGTTAGAACAACTATCACATGTTGGCTTAACTGGTACTACTTTACAATGGTTCGCTTCCTACCTTTCTGAACGAACATACCAAGTAGTGATCAACAACATCCCATCAAAAATGATTGACCTCAAAACTGGAGTTCCCCAAGGTTCAGCCTTATCTGCTACCCTCTTCAACATATACCTCCTACCCATCTGCCAACTACTAAAAGATCATGGAATCCCACACTTCCTCTACACTGATGACATTCAGCTTCTAATCCCCATACAAAACTCAATTGAAGACACATAAAAAAAACATCAGATCTACTTATCTCAATCAAGCATCTACTAAACTCCCTGAAACTCATAATCAACTTCGACAAAACTGAAATCATACTCATGGATAAAAAACCCAATCCAACTCCACCACCCCTGAAAATACTAGATAAGCAAATGATATCTATAATCCCTACCACCTATACCAGGAACCTTGGAGTTACCATCAATGCTGATCTCTCTTTCAAGACCCACATAGCAAATAAAACGAAAGAAGGATACCACAAGCTACTAACCCTAAGACATATAAAGCCATTTCTCAACCCTTATGACTTCAGAACTGTCCTGTAACTTCTTATTTTCTCCACCTTTGACTACTGCAACTCATTACTGATTGGAATACCTTCATCTTCCCTCAAACCACTCCAAATACTGCAGAACTCAGCTGCCAGAATCCTTACAGGAAAAAAAAGAAATGAGCACATAACACCCACTTTGACCTCTCTTCACTGGCTACCTATTTCTGCGCGTATTACCTACAAATCAATGACCATCGTTCACAAAATCCTAAACGATGATCATCATGGACTAAAAGGATTAAACATAACCCCCCAAAATCCACAAAGAAACCTACGATCTAACAACGCAGGTTACTTAAACATCCCCTCCATCAGAGACGCACATCTTTCAACTACACGAGAAAGAGCATTTTCCATCGCTTCCCCCAAAATTTGGAACACTCTACCTAATGCCCTGAGAACCCAGCACAACCTGAAAACATTAAAAAAAAGACCTAAAAACATTCTTATTCGGTAAATTCTATTCTAACTCTCAGACGCATGATCATCCCAGCTCTCAACTGAACTCGCATTCTTAATCCTCTTTCTTCCTGCTTTCCTTATGTACCCCCCTACCACCCCTTTCTACCCCTCCCTACTCTCTTACTTGACATGTTAAATTTTATAAAAATGTTCTCCTCTCTCTACTGTTTTACATCTACTAAGAAAATAATGTATATTGTTCACAAAGTTTTACTGTGCCCAATTACTATGAATTGCAATTTTTGTATAATAATTCCATATTTTGTAAACCGATATGATGGCTCTACCAAATAACGGTATATAAAACTCTACAAATAAATAAATAAATAAATTGACTCCTTCAAAAAGTGAAGCAGATTTGTGAGGCAAGACTTGCCTTGGGTAAAGCCATGCTGACTTTGTTCCATTAAACCATGTCTTTCTATATATTCTGTGATTTTGATGTTTAGAACACTTTCCACTATTTTTCCTGGCACTGAAATCCGGCTAACCGGTCTGTAGTTTCCCGGATCACCCCTGGAGCCCTTTTTAAATATCGGGGTTACCTTTGCTATCCTCCAGTCTTCAAGTACAATGGATGATTTTAATGATAGGTTACAAATTTTTACTAATAGGTCTGACATTTCATTTTTTAGTTCCTTCAGAACTCTTGGGTGTATACCATCCGGTCCAGGTGATTTACTACTCTTCAGTTTGTCAATCAGGTCTAACACATCTTCTAGGTTCACTGTGATTTGATTCAGTCCATCTGAATCATTACCCATGAAAACCTTCTCCATTACGGGTTCCCCCCCAACATCTTCTTCAGTAAACACCGAAGCAAAGAAATCATTTAATCTTTCTGCGATGGCCTTATCTTCTCTAAGTGCCCCTTTAACCCCTCGATCATCTACCGGTCCAACTGACCCCCTCACAGGCTTTCTGCTTCGGATATATTTTAAAAAGTTTTTACTGTGAGTTTTTGCCTCTACAGACAACTTCTTTTCAAATTCGCTCTTAGCCTGTCATCAATGTCTTACATTTAACTTGCCAACATTTATGCTTTATCCTATTTTCTTCTGTTGGATCCTTCTTCCAATTTTTGAATGAAGATCTTTTGACTAAAGTAGCTTCTTTCACCTCCCCTTTAAACCATGCCGGTAATCGTTTTGCCTTCTTTCCACCTTTCTTAATGTGTGGAATACATCTGGACTGTGCTTCTAGAATGGTATTTTTTTTTTAACAATGACCACGCGCCTCTTGGACATTTTTTACTTTTGTAGCTGCTCCTTTCAGTTTTTTTCTAACAATTTTTCTCATTTTCTCAAAGTTTCCCTTTTGAAAGTTTAGCACGAGAGCCATGGATTTGCACACTGTTCCTCTTCCAGTCATTAAATCAAATTTGATCATAATATGATCACTATTGTTAAGCGGCCTCACCACAGTTATCTCCTTCACCAAGTCTTGTGCTCCACTGAGAATTAGATCTAAAATTGCTCCCTCTCTCGTTGGTTCCTGAACCAATTGCTCCATAAAGCTATCATTTATTCCATCCAGGAACGTTATCTCTCTAGCGTGTCCCGATGATACATTTACCCAGTCACTATTGGGGTAATTGAAGTCTCCCATTATTACTGCACTACCAATTTGGTTAGCTTCCCTAATTTCTCTTAGCATTTCACTGTCCATCTCACCATCTTGACCATGTGTATGGTAGTATACTCCTATCACTATAGTCTTCCCCGACATACAAGGGATTTCTACCCATAAAGATTCAATTTTGCATTTAGTCTCATGCAGGATGTTTATCCTGTTGGACTCTATGCCATCCCGGACATAAAGGCCACACCTCCTCCCGAGTGCTCCTCTTTGTCATTGCGATATAATTTGTACCCCGGTATAGCACTGGTTATGCCCAGTATAGCATTGGTTATCCTCTTTCCACCATGTCTCTGAGATGCCAATTAAGTCTATGTCATCATTCACTGCTATACATTCTAATTCTCCCATCTTACTTCTTAGACTTCTGGCATTTGCATACAAACATTTCAAAGTTTGTTTTTTGTTTGTATTTTCATTCTGCTTTTTAATTGATAGGGATAAGTTAGAATTTTTTAGCTCAGGGGAGTTTTTAGATACAGGCACTTGGACTATTTTTCTAATTATTGGAACCTCACTGTCGGGATGCCCTAATTCTAATGCATCATTAGTATCCTTTGAAGATACCTCTCTCCGAACATGGCTGCTGAGCGACTGTCGGCTTTCCCCTTTGTTCTAGTTTAAAAGCTGCTCTATCTCCTTTTTAAAGGTTAGCGCCAGCAGTCTGGTTCCACCCTGGTTAAGGTGGAGCCCATCCCTTCGGAAGAGGCTCCCCCTTCCCCAAAAGGTTCCCCAGTTCCTAACAAAACTGAATCCCTCTTCCTTGCACCATCGTCTCATCCACGCATTGAGACTCCGGAGCTCTGCCTGCCTCTGGTGACCTGCGCGTGGAACAGGGAGCATTTCAGAGAATGCTACCCTGGAGGTTCTAGATTTAAGCTTTCTACCTAAGAGCCTAAATTTGGCTTCCAGAACCTCCCTCCCACATTTTCCTATTTTGTTGGTGCCCACATATATCACGACAGCCGGCTCCTCCCCAGCACTGTCTAAAATCCTATCTAGGTGACGCGTGAGGTCCACCACCTTCGCACCAGGTAGGCATGTTACTAGACGATCCTCACGGACACCAGCCACCCAGCTATCTACATTCCTAATAATCGAATCACCAACTATGATGGCCGACCTAACCCTTCCCTCCCGGGCAGTAGGCCTTGGGGAGATATCCTCAGTGCGAAAGGACAATGCATCACCTGGAGAGCAGGTCTTTGCCACAGGATCCTTTCCTGCTGCACCTGGTTGATGCTCTCCCATCATGAGACCTTCTTTCTCCAAGGCAGCACCAGGGCTGCCAGTCTGAAGTTGGGACTTGGCCACTATGTCCCTGAAGGTCTCATCTATATACCTCTCTGTCTGCCTCAACTCCTCCAGGCCTGCCACTCTAGCCTCCAGAGATCGGACTCGTTCTCTGAGAGCCAGGAGCTCTTTGCATCGTATGCACTTGTACAACTTCTCACCGGTGGGTAAAAAATCATACATGTGACACTCTATGCAAAAGTAGGGAATGTTGTAGTGGGCGCATGTGGGCCCTTGCCTCGGAATGACTTCCAGGGTTGATGTCATGAGACCGAGGACTTGGAGGTAGTCCCATACCTTGGGGCAAGCATAGTTCAACAGTTTTCGCAGCTGACCCATCAGTTTCCTTCTCCTTGGAGGGGGAAGGACAACCTTGTCTTGCTTGGTGTTGAACCGGACTCCCAGGTACTCTAGCAATTGGGAGGGCTGCATGCAGCTCTTGGCTGTGTTAATGACCCACTCAAGATTCTGCAGAAGATTCTTGACTCTGGTAGTCGCCTGGTGACTTTCCTCTGGAGATTTTGCCCTGATTAGCCAATTGTCCAGGTAAGAATGTACGAGGATTCATTCTTTCCTCAGTATTGCCGCCACTACCACCATGATTTAGGTGAAGGTCCAAGGGGCGGTAGCTAGTTCGAAGGGTAGAGCCCAGAACTGGTAATGGTGGTACAGTATTTCAAAGTGTAGGAAGCGCTGATGGTCGTTATGGACCGGGATGTGGAAATAGGCTTTGGACAGATCCAGTGAGGTCAGTAATTCTCCCGGCTGTATTGCCCTTATGACTGAGCATAGCGTTTCCATGCGGAAGTGTGGTATCCTCAGGTAACGATTGATGGTCTTGAGGTCCAGGATGGGCAGGAACGTTCCTTCCTTCTTGGGAACGATAAAATATATGGAATAGTGACCAGTATTTTGTTGGTGCGTGGGCACCGGGGTTATCGCCTTTAGGCTGAGTAGTCTTGTCGGTGTGGTTTCTACTGCCATCCTCTTGGAGAGGGAGTGGCACGGTGATCTCACAAATTTGTCTTGGAGTATGCTATGGAAGTCCAGATAGTATCCCTCCCGAATGATGGTTAGGATCCACTTGTCCGACGTTATCTCGACCCATCTTTGGTAGAAGAGGGTAAGTCTGCCCCCTATGACTTCTTCTTGTGGATGGGACTGTTTATTCTCATTGTGGGGTGCGGCCGGGGCCTATACCTGAGCCTGCTCCCCTCTTGTTGTGTCTGTTCCAAAAGGACTGAGCCCTGCCTGCGGGGCGAAGTGCTTGGTAGTGTGTGTTCTTGTACGGTCTAAAGCGCTGAGCTCCTCTGCCCTTGGTTCTTCGGGAGAAAGAGCATGGATTTCTTCTGTTCCTGTACTCTGGTAGATGAGGTACTGGAGATTTGCCCCATTTGTTGGCTAGCTTCTCTAATTCGCTTCCGAACAAGAGAGATCCTTTAAAGGGCATCCTCGTGAGGTTCGCTTTGGATATCGAGTCGGCTGACCAGTTGCGGACCATAGATGTCTTCTGGCTGCCACTGCTGAGGCGAAGTTCCTGGCTGAGGTGCGCACTAGGTCTGAGGTCGCATCCGTGAGCATCGTCTCAACAGGCGTGGTTGCGTCTCTGGAGAGGAGCAAGCAAGAACGTGCCACCAGGGCGCAGCAGGAAGTGATCTGAAGAGTCATTGCTGCTACATCAAAGGACTATTTAAGGATGGATTCCAGTCGTCTGTACTGGGTATCCTTTAGAGCCGCTCCTCCCTCGATGGGAATGGTTGTGCACTTGGAGGTTGTGCAGACCATGGTGTCCACCTTTGGGAACTGCAGGAGTTCCTTAGCCGCGGGTTCCAAGGGATATAGGTCTTCTAGGGCCCATCCTCCTTTGAAGCTGGCCTCTGGGGCATTCCATTCCAGGTAAATCAGTTGCCATACCACTTGCAACATTGGAAAATAGCATGAGGCCTGATGGAGGGAGACCAAGATGGGGTTTATCTTTGGTTCCGCTGTGGTGTCCGTGCCTGGAATGTCCAGCGTCTTCAGGGTCTGGAACACGAGACCTGGTAACTCGTCTTTGGAGAAGAATCGCAGCATGGTTTGGTATGGTTCCATCCCTGGGGGGAATTCTCCTTCCTCCAGGGAGTCTGCCTCATCCTCCGAGGTGTCTGTATCCCCACTAGGGAGTCTTGCTTAGGAAGGGCACGTCTGGAAGGGCCCGAGAGGTGCTTGGAATGTCTTGCGCTTCTGGTGGCGACTGGGACAGAATTGCAGCCGGTTCTGAGTCGCTTGGAGAAAGGTCTGCAGCTCTTTGAAGAATTCCACCCAGGAAAAGGCCCCTGGGTCCATGTTGATTCCAGGCAGCGCTATAGTGGAGGCCCCGGAGGTGCCTTCCTGTGTAGGTGCCGAATTGGAGATAGCAAATGTTGCTTACCTGATGTAACAGGTGTTCTCACAGGACAGCAGGATGTTAGTCCTCACAAATGGGTGACATCGAGGATGGAGCCCACCACGGAAAACTTCCTTCAAAGTTTAAACAGAACTTTGACTGGCCCCTACTGGGCATGCCCAACAAGGCACTGACCCTGCAGCCAGCAGGGGTCTCCCTTCAGTCTGATTTTCAAAGCTACAGGCAGTGCCTAAAAAGTAAAAACAAAACAAACCCAACACCGCGGGGTGGCGGGCGGGTTTCGTGAGGACTAACATCCTGCTGTCCTGTGAGAACACCTGTTACATCAGGTAAGCAACATTTGCTTTCTCACAGGACAAGCAGGATGGTTGTCCTCACAAATGGGTGAGTACCGAGCTGAGGATGTCCTGACTTGCACCAAATGCACCCAATGACATGCAACAGGCACAACAACTGGGGTGGAATTTGGTAAAGGGCATCCGCACCCTACCGGGAAGGTGGAAGGGTGTTGGTACATCACGTTGGAAAAAGGTTACGCAAGACAGATTGGCCGAAGATAGAGTCCTGTCTTCCAGCTTTGTCCAAACAATAGTGGGCTGCAAAGGTATGGAGAGAACTCCAGGTTGCAGCTTTGCAGATGTCAGGAAGCGGCACCGATCGAAGGTGTGCCACTGACGTCGCCATGGCCCTCACAGAGTGTGCTTTCACACGATCTTGAAAAGGAATGCCAGCTTGCTGATAGCAAAAAGAAATGCAGTCCGCCAACCAGGAGGAAAGAGCCTGCTTACCCACAGGATGTCCTAACTTGTTAGGATGGAAAGAGACACATAATTGAGTGCTCTTCCTGTGAGCAACTGTACGGTCTAGATAAAAAGCTAGAGCTCGTTTGCAGTCTAGGGTATGCAGAGTCTGTTCCCCGGAGTTGGAGTGGGGCCTGGGAAAAAAGATAGGTAGTATGATGGATTGATTAATATGAAACTCAGAAACTACCTTAGGTAAAAATTTAGGGTGAGTGCGGAGTACCGCCCGGTCCTGCAGGAGCTTAGTGTAAGGCGGATAGGTAACTAGGGCCTGCAATTCACTAACCCTGCGAGCTGAAGTGATAGCCAAAAGGAATAACACTTTCCATGTGAGACACTTTAATTCACAGGAGTGCAGAGGTTCGAAAGGAGGTTTCATTAGACGACCAAGAACCAGGTTAAGGTCCCAAGATGGGGCCGGAGGACGTAAGGGTGGCTTCAGATTTATTATTATTTATTATTTAACACTTTTTTATACCGACCTTCATAGTAAATAAACCATATCGGATCGGTTTACATAAAACAAGGGTATAACAGAAGCAATAAATAAAAGTAATTAACAAGAGAAGAGAATAAGATAAAGTTACATTTAACAAGGAGTAAAAACTTGGGAAGCTTAAAAGCTGGAAGGAAGTTAAATGCCAAAAAATAATTAAAGAAGCTTAGTCCAAAAGGAATTTGGATTAAAGCAAGATGCTTTAATCAGTAAGTGCCCGAGTTCTTCGTTTGAATGGTTGTCAGACTTTAATCTTCTACGTCCAAGTGTGGATAAAGAAGACTAAGGGTTGTCTGGAGGATCATCGAAGGCTTGGAGGAATAGCCACGTCTTAAGTTTTTTTCTGAATGTAATGAGACAGGGTTCTAGTCGGAGGCTTGAAGGAATGTTGTTCCAAATAGATGGACCTGCTATTGAAAAAGCTCGGTCTTTGGTCGAGGAAAGGCGTGAGGCTTTAGTTGGGGGGTAGTTCAAAGTACCTTTATGATTATCTCTAATTGGCCTATTGGAGGAATGAAGTTTGAAGGGTATTTCAAGGCTGAGATGGAGTTGGTGATGGATGGATTTATGTATTAGGGTAATTGCTTTGTAAAGGATTCTGAAATTTACAGGTAGCCAATGTAGGTTTCTGAGGATGGGTGAGATGTGATTTCTGCGGCTGGTGTTGGTCAGTAATCTCGCTGCAGCATTTTGAATCATCTGAAGCGGTTTAATGGTCGATTTGGGTAGGCCAAGGAGGAGGGCACTGCAATAGTCAGATGGAGCAAGCCTTTAAGAAAACGTGTTACCAGGGGTTGTACTGAAATAGGGACACCCTGTACACCTTTATGGAAGGCGGCTACCGCACTGACATGCATCCTAATGGAAGAGGTCTTTAGACCGGATTCTGATAGGTGCCATAAATAGTCCAAAAACTTAGATATTGGACAGGAAAGGGGATCAAGGGACTGAGAAGTGCACCATGATGTGTACCTTTTCCATTTATATGAATAGGATCTTCTGGTAGAGGGCTTTCGTGAAGCTATCAGGACACGAGAAACCGAATCCGAAAGGTTAAAAGGCTGAAGGACTAACCTTTCAACATCCATGCCGTCAGGGACAAGGCTTGGAGGTTGGGATGGAGGAGGCATCCGTCGTTTTGAGTGAGCAGATGCGGATCCGTTCCCAGAGGGATGTGCCTGCGGATGGAGAGATCCTGGAGTATGGGAAACCACACTTGGCGTGGCCAGTGGGGTGCTATCAGGATCATGGTTCCTCCGTCCTGGCGTAGCTTCACGAGAGTCCTTGACAGAAGAGGAAGTGGAGGGAATGCATAAAGCAGACCTGTCATCCACTTGAGGGAGAAGGCATCTCTCGGCTGAAAGTGTTGGCTCCGAATGAGAGAGCAGTAATCGTCCACTTTGTGGTTCTGAGGGGACGCAAAGAGGTCTATGCGGGGAAAACCCCACTTGTGAAACAGAGAGGTCACTACCAGAGGATCGAGTGACCACTCGTGTGGCTTGAAGACACGGCTCAGCTGGTCTGCCAATACATTGTCTACTCCCGGCAGGTAAGTGGCCCTGAGGTACATAGAGTGGGAGAGGGCTTCCGCCCAGATCTGCGCAGCTTCCTGACACAGAAGGAAGGAGCCTGTGCCTCCCTGCTTGTTTATGTACCACATGGCCACTTGGTTGTCCGTCTGGATTAAGATTATCTGATGGAATAGATGATCTTTGAAAGTTCGGAGTGCATAGCGGATTGTGCGAAGTTCCAGGAAATTTATCTGGTGTTCGGCTTCCTCTTTGGACCATAACCCTTGGGTTTGTAATTCGTCCACATGAGCTCCCCAACCGATGTGAGAAGCGTCGGTGGTTAGGATTACTTGCGGATCCGGTGGAAGAAAAGGTAAGCCCTGAAGGAGGTTGACCTGAGTTGTCCACCAGGTTAAGGATAGGCGCAGGGCCTGTGTGACTGTGACTATGGAGGACAGAGGCTGAAAAGCTTGAATCCATTGGTGTCGTAGAGTCCATTGTGTTACTCTCATGGCTAGTCGGGTCATGGGAGTGACTTGAACCGAGGATGCCATGTGTCCTAGGAGAATGAGGAACTGGCGAGCCGTGGCAGTGTTTTGAGACTGGAGCTGGCGAGCCAGGGATATTAGGGTGTGGACCCTCTGAAGAGGAAGGTAAGACTTTGCCTGCAAGGTGTCCAAGTCTGCTCCAATGAAGGATAAGGTTTGAGACGGGACTAAGCAAGATTTCTCGTAATTGACAAGAAACCCTAAGGAAAGGAGTGTTTGAATTGTCAATTTTAGGGAGGATTGAGCTATGTGTTGGGAGGAGGCCCTGATTAGCCAATCGTCCAGGTAGGGGTAGACGTGGACACCTTCCTTCCTTAGGAATGCTGCTACCACTACGAGACATTTGGTAAAGACTCGTGGGGCAGAAGCCAGACCGAAAGGTAGGACACGGTATTGATAATGGTCGTGGCCTACAAGAAACCGCAGATATTTGCGATGGGATTGTGTGATCGCAATGTGGGTATAAGCGTCCTTGAGGTCGAGAGAGCACAGCCAATCCCCCTTTTGCAACAGAGGGAGCAAGGCACCCAGGGTTACCATCTTGAACTTTTCTTTTTGCAGATACTTGTTGAGGGCCCGAAGGTCCAGAATTGGACGTAGCCCCCCTGATTTCTTTGGTATTAGGAAGTATCTGGAATAGAATCCTTTCCCTTGTTGACAAGGAGGGATGGGTTCTATAGCATTTGATTGTAGAAGAAGGGATACTTCTTGATGTAATTGAGTGAAATGGCTGGTTAGACTCCATGCCTGAAGGGGCGGGGAGTCTGGCGGAAGTGTTATGAAGTTGAGGCGGTAACCCTGTGCGATAATTGCTAGCACCCACTGATCTGAGGTGATCTGTTTCCAACGGTGTAAGAAGTGGAACAGTCGACCCCCCACAGGGATGTGTGGAAGAGGGAGATGGCATGTGCTCAATACAGGGAAGTCAAAGGCCCGCCGTAGGCCCAGGAGGTGGGGCTACAGTAGGTCTTTGCTTTCTCGGCTGACGAGGCTGAGGCCTGTTAGAGGACCGTGCAGGACGAGCCCTAGTTGACAGAGGGTAGTAGCGACGTGGTCGAAAGAATGACTTCTTAGAGTCCTTCTTTTGCGGTTGCTTGGAGGTCACCTAAGGTGGGACAGATGAGAGTTGTTTCAACGTCTCATGGTGGTCTTTTAACTCCGCCACAATCTGTTGAATTTGCTCTCCAAACAAATTGTCGCCTAAGCAGGGCAAATCAGCAAGACGATCTTGGACTTCTGGGCGAAGGTTGGATGACTTTAACCAAGCCCAACGTCTGGCTGAGATGGCTGTGGCTGAAACCTTCGTGGAAGCATCGAATATGTCATAGGCAGTCCTAATCTCGTGCTTCCCTGCCTCAAATCCCTTGTGAAGAAGGGCTTGAAGCTGTGGTTGGTATTGGTCTGGCAACGTGTCAGCATAGTCTTGCATCTGCTTAAAGATGGCTCTGTTGTATTGAGTCATGTAAAGTTGATATGAAGCTATGCGTGAAATCAACGTAGCTCCATGATACACTTTCCGTCCTACACTATCCAGGAACTTGTTGTCCTTGGTAGGTGGGGTAGAAGAGTGCGGCTTAAGACGCTTGGCCTTCTTCTGCGCGGACTCAACCACAACAGAGCGATGATCCAGTTGAGGTTTTTGGAAACCTGGTGCTGACTGGACAAGGTATGTGGAGTCAGCTTTCTTGTTAACTGGTGACACCGATGAAGGAGATTCCCAGTTTTTTCTTGAGCAGATCCAAAAACACCTGGTGTATAGGGATGGAAGCGATGATTTTTGGAGCATCCAGAAATTGAAGTAGTTCCATCATCTGGTGTCTATCATCAGCTTCAGATTGTAGTTGAAAAGGTACAACTTCTGACATTTCTTTCACAAAATTAATGAAAGATAGATCCCTCAGGAGGAGATCTTTTTCTACTCTCTGTAGGAGATGGTGGCGAAGGCAGATCTGTGTCAGAAGAGGTATCATCATCATCACCCCAGGTATCGTAGGGATCATGTGTGGCTTGTAGCCCTGATGGACCTGGCTGAGGCTCTGAAGGCATCGATGGAAACCGAGGTGGAATCGGTGCAGTAGGTGGAACCAGAAATGGCATCGATGGCTTCGGTGCTGCCGATGGAATCGGTGCCTGGCGCGGAATCGATGGAGCTGAAGGATAAATCGGTGGAGATATACCAGAAGGTACCGATGGAACTACCCCGGAAGGGGGAATTCGAAACGGTGTTTCTCCTGCCGATGAGAAACCAGTCGGAGACGGTGGTGTTGTCGATGGCACTGGAATCACCGATGGAAGGGCCGTCATGAGTGCCTCCATGCGGCTCAGTAGCGGTGCTAGCGCTTGTATCAACGGCTCGGTGGTCGGTTCCATCCTCGGTGGCGAAGCCGGTGCCGGTGTCGGTGCCGGGGGCGGCACTGGAACCGGTGCCGGAGACGGTGCCGATGGAGGTTGTAATTTCTTCATCGCTTTCTCGATGGCCTCCTGGACCAGCCGGTCCAGTTCTGCCCGGAGACCAGGGGTAACCATACCCGGCTCGACGGGAGAGGGAGACTGAGGCAGGGCCGGAGGGACCACCGTAACCGGTGGGATCACGGCCCCCACACCCCGAGAGGGTGAGGGTTTCCTCGATGCCGGCGAACGAGACGTGGAGGGCATCCGGTCTGTTTGCGGCTTCTTTGTCGGTGGCTCGGCTTGAGCAGAGGTCGATGGCTGTGGATCCTCGACAGGCCGAGACTTATGCCGTCGATGGCGGTGCTTTTCTTTCCGATCCCCTCGCCCATCCAGGGAAGGGACGGGAGTCGACGGCCGAGAAGCGATCGATGGCGGACGGTCACCGGAGGGTTGACGATGATGGTACAACTTCGACGGTGCCGGTTCCGATGACGTCGATGCTATCGATGGCGTTGGGGTTGGTGCATGGAAGAGGAGCCCCATCTTCTCCATCCTGGCTTTGCGACCCTTGGGTGTCATTAAGGCACATTTGGTGCAAGTCAGGACATCATGCCCACTACCCAAACACATTACACAAACCCTGTGGGGGTCTGTGATGGACATAGTCCGGGTACAATCCGGACAACGACGGAACCCCGTTGCCATGGCTGGAAGCCAAAATTTAGGCTGGGGATCGGTAAGTGCCCACAGGCCTCGAGGGCCAAAATCGACGGCAGTCGATGGAAGAAGGCAAAAAACTTACCGGGTTCCGTAAGATGACTAAAAAATTTGTCGAAGGGAGACCCCTGAGGGGCAAATTTTCTTAGGAAATTAATTTCCAAATTCCTGTCAGGAACGTGGTTAGAGAGCTCCTTTCACCCGCGTGGCAACTGCTGCGCGGAAAAAAGAAGACTGAAGGGAGACCCCTGCTGGCTGCAGGGTCAGTGCCTTGCTGGGCATGCCCAGTAGGGGCCAGTCAAAGTTCTGTTTAAACTTTGACAGAAGTTTTCCGTGGTGGGCTCCATCCTCGATGTCACCCATTTGTGAGGACAACCATCCTGCTTGTCCTGTGAGAAACAAAGGTCCGGGGTACTATCATTAGTGGATTCGGATCCCTCTACTGGCTGAGGGACCTTGCTTAGGTTCCCCCGAGCCTCTTCGCACTGCTGGCATAGGGAGGAGCCCACTTCAGGTTGCGCAGCTCTCAGGTGGCAGGCTGGGCAGAGGGCTTGTCCCTTGGCCTTCTTGGCAGGCGGTGCCATGGTTTGTGCTCTTGGGGAGCTTAAAAACTCATTTGTGCGCGTAGGTGTGCGCGCCGGGAGGCTTAGTTGCGCGCGCAGAATGCGTACAGATGAGTGCGCAGACTACTACTTGTGTGCCTGGCTGAGATGTGCATGCCGCTGAGCACACGGCAATATTTGTGCGCTCGGGCCGTTTATGCGGGCCGCTATGCGCCCAGCACCGTTATGCGCGTCGCTGTGAGCACAGCACAGATGTGCGTGTTGCTGTGCACACGGCTCAGTTGAGCGGGCAATACGGCGGTCAAGGGGGGGAAATGGTGCATGCGGCCATGCGGACAAGATGGCGACCCCTCCGGAGGGTCTCCACGTGTGTGGACCCTCGCACCGGATCGGGGTCTAGCCCAGACAGGGCTGCTCAACCCGATTTAAACAGACGCCGGAAAGGGACGATCTGTGCAGCTAATCGAGCCTCTGAGACCGGAGACTTAAGAGAGGTTTCTACCTTACCTGGTCTTGGCGTTTCCCGGTCTCGTGCCAGGCGGTCTCCGGCTGCAGGAAGAGAGGGAGTTACCTTCACCGCTGCGCTCAATTCTGCACCTGCTGCCTCTCAGCCACCCTGGAGGCTAAGTCCACGACGGGAGCCGGCTATCGGACCGAGGCTTGCCTCTGAGGGATCTCGGAAATTACCTCAGGAATTCTCGACTGGGGGAGGGACCCTTAGTTATCACCGCAGGAGAGCGGGGCTTGTTTTCTAGAGGTAAGTTTTCTTTCTTCTTTGGTTTGAAGTTGCTAACATTATTCTAGTGTATGTAGTGTCCCTATCTGCTTAGGAGACGGAGAAATACTGAAGAGCCGAGCTTCCTGCATGGGTATATGTAGGCGGACATCTGCTTTGAAATCTGACTGTCTCCCATCTGCTATCAGGAGTACACTATATCCATTGGTCCTGACTCCATCTACTACATGCTAGGAAATGCCGTGTCTACCACATGAGAGGAGGAATTTTATAAGGGATGTGGACCAAAGTGATAGCTAGTTTTCCCAGTTTGTTCCAGTTTGCCCAGTTTAGGGATAGGACTTCTAAAACCCCCAATTTATTAGCCTCCCTTTCCCCTTGCTAGTTCCAACCCTTAAAACCCACTGACTAGTCTAGAATTATTTTTTTTTTACTTACACGCCATCCATAGCAGCAGTAAAGTTACACGGCAGGGGAATCCAGATTTTCACACACTTCTTAGTCTTCCCCTGTCATGCCCACGCGCACACCCCACCCCTTTTTCTAAACTTTTGAATTGTGTGCGTATCTCTTGGCTTTGGCACACGTAGAACTTTTAAAATTCATCTAATTATGTGGAAATGTGTCCTAGTTGGGTGTAGCACTAGCAGTCTACTGGTCTAAAAGTCAACTCTTCCCATCAGCCAAATAGGACTCCTTTACACCAAACAGTAGATGCTCTGAAACCTTTAGATTCAGTTCTAGCCTCTTACTACAGCTTCTCTATTACTCAAAGAACTGTGGAATGGTGTTTGCCTGGGATTTGCAAGTGATGTTAGCGAATTAAAAGATTTGAGTTATCTTTCCAAGTAAAGGTTAAAAGTAGGAAGTTACTTTATTAAAAAGTGATTTGAAAGTGTAATCATTTCATGTGCTCACATGACTGATGTGATGTGCACGTGGGTTCAATATGCCAGTTTTCTACATTATAATACATCACATCCTAAAGAGTTATCCATAATCTCTGACAGATTTTCTAGACAATAATTAGCTGTCTGTAATTAAATACATTTTTTTAGATGCGCTTTATCAGTGGAAAGCAGAGTTGCTTACCTGTAAAAGGTGTTCTCCTAGGACAGCAGGATGGGTGATATCATTGGATGGAGCCCGGTCACAGATGGCTGCGACCACTCATGCTCACCTCTCTCTTTGCTGCACTGTCAATTCTAGGAAGAATGGCAGCCTCCACCAGCCACCACCGACCTACCTGGTGTCCCCGGGATGGCGAGTGCGTTGCCGACCGCCATAATGTTCCTGGTATCACCTAAGCCCCGTGCGCGCAAGGGCTACCTTTGTTCACGTCATGGCGGGAACCTCGGAGGCGTCCCCTCCGAATGACGTCATCTCGCTACAGTACTTAAGCTGACTGGCCCTATGCTTTGACGAGTTAGCAAGGAGTTCCCTCGTTGTCGAATTCGCTCCATCCTTGGGCTTCCGGTTCCAGATCTCTGCCTTGGCGTGGGACGCTCTGGGTACCCGCTCCTCGGGGGCCCTTCCACATTCCTGGCTATCCGCTCCTCGGAGCGCATTTATGCCTTGGACTGCTACCTGTCCCGCTCCCCGGGACAGTCTCCTGGAACTACCTTTGTGAGTACTAGACTTTGGGCTTCAACAATATCTATCCTACTGAGGAATCCTCTACGGTGTATCCCGTGCCTCGGGCCACTACCGTAACCTCTCCAGGAGGAGTCACTGCAGGGTATTACCATCACCTTCCACAGGATCCTCATCTGGGGTCCTGCACCTCAGACTATCTTCTCATCGCCTCCGCAGTACAGACATCTTCGGCGTACCCCGCTCTGTGGGCTACTACTGGATCTGCACGTCTGAGGTATTTACTACACTTCTGAAGAGACTTTCTGGCGTACCCCACTCTGCGGGCCACTACTGGATATTCACATCGAGGGTATACACCTCAGCTCAGAACTGTTCTTTATCTACAACTCCCGCTCTGCGGGCTTGCCTTCCTTCCGGTATAATAAAGTCTCTACCATACAGCTGTGTCTGCGACCACTGAGACCACTCCTACAGACAGTGAGGCTCACAGGGCTCCTTCCCTGTGGGTGGAAACACTTCTCACTTTGGCCCAGGGTTCACATTCTTACAAAAACATAACAAGAACTTTGATCTGCCTCACTACTGCCACCTCTGGTGGAGATATTCAAGTTGTACAATAAAGAACTATCTTGTGTTTTGTGTGTACGAGTCTAGCCCAGTGCTGTGGCTCCTCACGGGGCTCCTCCCCGTGGGCGTGGTCATCTCCACAGCACCCAAGGATCCACAAAACACACGTTATCATAACACCACGCAGGACAGCGTCAAGGATTCAGGGGATGAGAACAATCCCTGAAACAGACCTGTAGGCCAAAGTTCCCACCAGGTAGATGAAATAGGCCTGAAGCTCTTTCAAGAGCATCTGCCATAACCTGTTCATCTATCCTGTCACAGTATATCAGGGAAGCAGGAAGGCCCTTTGGGCAATGTAGAGAATGAGAAAACTAAGGCAGTATATACCCTGCAGGTATATGGAGATATATTACAAGCGCCTTAGCTTCATCTCCAGTCCCCCAAACAAACCAAACAGAAGGAGTGAAGAACACAAGGAGGCAGACTAGCGGACCGCCAGGGCAAGCACAACTCGCCCTGATGTCCATCAACCCCAAGTGAATAACTCACTACTGTCATAATGCCTCTGTATCGCTCCATGGTGAGACCGCACCTTGAATACTGTGTACAATTCTGGTTACCACATCTCAAAAAAGATATAATTGCGATGGAGAAGGTACAGTGAAGGGCTACCAAAATGATAAGGGGAATGGAACAGCTCCCCTATGAGGAAAGACTAAAGAGGTTAGGACTTTTCAGCTTGGAGAAGAGATGGCTGAGGGGGGATATGATAGAGGTGTTTAAAATCATGAGAGGTCTAGAACGGGTAGATGTGAATCGGTTTTTTACTCTTTCGGATAATAGAAAGTCTAGGGGGGCACTCCATGAAGTTAGCATGTGGCACATTTAAAACTAATCGGAGAAAGTTCTTTTTCACTCAACGCACAATTAAACTCTGGAATTTGTTGCCAGAAGATGTGGTTAGTGCAGTTAGTATAGCTGTGTTTAAAAAAGGATTGGATAAGTTCTTGGAGGAGAAATCCATTACCTGCTATTAAGTTGACTTGGTTTTTGGGTTCTTGCCAGGTTCTTATGGCCTGGATTGGCCACTGTTGGAAA
This sequence comes from Rhinatrema bivittatum, assembly GCF_901001135.1. Classification (NCBI taxonomy): domain Eukaryota; kingdom Metazoa; phylum Chordata; class Amphibia; order Gymnophiona; family Rhinatrematidae; genus Rhinatrema; species Rhinatrema bivittatum. The sequence goes on from NC_042619.1 coordinate 120,688,628, forward strand.
CAGGATGCTGGGCTTGATGGACCCTTAGTCTGACCCAGTATGGCATGTTCTTATGAGTATCCCTCTGGAGATGGAGCCCTCAGTCTTCTTGCAACAGCAGAAACTGAGAGCGATTGCCCCTGGGGAGAAGTCCCGAATGCTCCATCAGGAGATGGGAAGCTGGGGAGTTGCATGCGTATACCCTGACAGTACCTGATGTTATTACCAACCTGGAAGCCCAAGGGGCACCAGGGCAGGTCCAAGGCGATCCCAGAAAAGAGTACCCAACCACACGGCTGCGGTAACACTACCCCAGCCAGGAGTGAATATACTTCCCCTCCTAAGGAAGCATGCGGCCCAGCAACGGATGATCCAAGTCTGCTCTGTCTGTAGACAGGGCGATCCTGAAAAAAGGAGGAAGAACAGCTTGCATGCTACTGCGAGCAGAGGGTAGAATCTCTCATGCTGGGTGCTCGGATCCTAACTCCCTCAGCCATGGACATGGCAAAAGGGGGTGAAAGGCACGATTGCCTAGCTGATGGACTGAAACACTCTTCACAGAGGAGGGTCCCCTAGACAAGGATGACAGACGACAGCGATCCTTGAGGAAGATCCCTACAGAGTCCAGCAAATACCAAGGTAACTCCTGAACTGGGGGAAACCCGGAGGGTACTGGGGGGCAACACTTGACAGCTTCCCTCAAGGGTAGACCTGCCATATCTCAGAGCGTCCAAGGGAGAGTGCCACACTCTACTATTCCTGGGGCTGGCGCCAGACAGAGCAGTGACATCCCATATCTGGGAACAGAAACAAGGGACACCCCTCGAAAGGGTGGACAGTGGGACATCCAGAGGGGAACCCAAAAAGGTTGCCCCAGAACCTAGTTGAATCTCCCTTTCCAAAGGGGAGAGGGAAGCAGCAGGATTGGGGGCCTCCCGATCCAGAAAGACTGAGCAACTCCCCGAAGGAGAGTTGAGGCAAATCACTGATGGCTGAAGCGCTGAAGCGACCAACCCATCACAGGCAGCCAGCCTTGGATAAGGGACGCTGCCACTGCAATTCCCAGAGGGTCCGCAGCTGAAGACAGCTCAACTTCCGCTGCTGCTCCCCTGCTCCCCAGCCCTGGCCTCCAAGGAGACACGCTGATGCAAAGCATCGGGGCCCCGGATCAGAGAAAAAATGCTCAGGGACAGAACCACAAGGACTGTTCTACAAGAACATGGTAGAAGGCGAAAGACATAGGCCTCTGCTGAGAAAGGAGAGGGCCAATCACCTCAGGATCCAACCAGGAAAGCAGTCCTAGGTTAGTCCTGCGGCTGTGGAACACAACCTGTGGTGACCACCTGGAGGGAACAACCCACATACACACACATAAACGCCAAGGCAACAGAGGGCAACTGGAAGCTCTCCTCTGCGAGAGCACGCTGGGCGGAACTCATGCAGTAGTAAGCCATCCATGAATGGTGGCACACCCATGATCCTGAGGGCCGAGCTAGTGGGAGAAATCCCAGGCCCCAGCGAGGTCAGAGAACCACATTCCAGAGTCGGTGGCCACACGCCGCCGCATGACCAAGCACAGTGTGTATAATGACATCTCCCCTGCCAGTGCTCCTCAGTACTACACGGTGCGGACTGATGTGGAGATTGGGACCAGGATGAAAGATGGCATAACTCTAGTATGGCTGAGGACTGCACAGCCAGGGAGAATACCTCCTGCCAGCATCCGAGGTCCTTGGAATAGACGCCTCCTGTATCCCAACTGCGCAAGTTGTGCATCGTGCCACAGTAACTCCAGTGGAGTGGAGAGAACAGGGTGATTAAGGTGTCCCCAGCACTACTGGCACTCCGGGTAAGGCACTTGAGAACGCTCTGAGAGGCGGTCCCAGGAAAATGTGATGGACCCAGCTCATTTGCGAGACCCACAGGGAACAACTGCAGTGAAGACCCTGGCGAGGCAGGTGCTTATGGAGGGCTGCGGGCATGTCCTGTGATCTATAAGCAGTTGCCAGTAAACTGCGCCACTCCTGGCGCCACAGGTACCCATGGATGTCGACTGCCCGGGGCCCTGACAACCCGAAGGTATGGGCCAAGGAAGCCATGGGCGTCTGCGGGGAGAGGGCCTGCCGCCCCTGATAGGTCATCGATGTCCAAAGGAACCGACTGCCAGTGCCGATGGCAATTCCCCTCGGCTCACTGATTCGTCGTGTGGTGTTGATGCTGCAAGCTCGATGGCCTCGCAAGCAGTACGGCTGCAGAGAGCCTCGCTAGCCCTCATCATTATTGATGGCGTGTACATCTTGGCAGGGCCTCCAACACTGGGATTGTCGGCTGAAGGGACAGCTCTGAGTTCCCCATGCTCCATAGAGGGCACCACCCTGGAGCCTTGAGGGCACTGGGCCACTGTGGATAGATGCCGCAAGGGCACCCAGCCATCGAGTGCCGCAAGGGCACCCAGCCATCGAGTGCCGCAAGGGCACCCAGCCAGCGAGTGCCGCAAGGGGACAGAGGCAGCGAGTGCTGCAAGGGGACAGAGGCAGCGAGTGCACCGGGGGTACCATGGCAAGTGCACTGAAGGCACCGTGTTGAGGGATCAAGCTGATAGTACTGTGACATTGAGTGCAGCAAAAGTACCATGGCTTTGAAAGCATCAAGACACTGTGGCATCGAGTGCATCAAAGGCACCGAGGCATTGAGTGCATCGAGTGCATCGAGTCACCAAGTGCATCAAAAGCACCGTGTAATTGAGTGCATTGAGGGCATCGTGATATTGAGTTCATAGAGGGCACTATGTCATCGAATACGCTGCACCACTGCACTGCGGCACCTAAGGGCATCAAGGCCTCGATGCCCAACCGGTGCAGATGCACCCCAGTTCCATCGACACTGATGGCACAGAAGGCCACCACGGCATCGTCAGCAGTCAAGCACCTCGATTGCACCGAGGATGACCCTGGACCCCGACAGCATCAAGGAACAATGGTACCCGGAGATGGGCCCTGTCACCGACGCAGTCCTGACATCAGTGGTCACAGCTGTGCACAGGCAACCATTCACAGGCATAGCACAGAGGTGCAGCAGCAAGCAGCTAGTCCAGGCTCTGCTCACCCTCTCTCCCAGGGAGATTGCATTGCCAAGGCTGGCAAGCAGGAGAGGAGGTAACATCATCCAGAGCTCCCACCCGTGGAGACTAGTTCCCTAATACATGGGGAGGATGAGCTCTCCCCCCCCCCGTTCCTTCCAGCTTCTGAATCCATCGATGCCGAGCGATCGGAAATCCTCCATGGAACTCCAGTCCGGGTAGAACTCAGGCGAGTCCCCAGGCTAAGTGGCCTACAAGGATCACCGACGTACTGCATAGCCCAGTCCTGTTAGCACTGTGGAAAAGAGAATGAACAGAGAGCAAGGAGAGGACAGAAATACAAAACCCGAAGAAGCAGTTTTTTTTTGGTTTTTTTTGAAAGAACAGACCACCAGTCTGCACAGGGGAAAACCCACCATGCAGCCGGCAGACAGTTTGAAACAAGAATTAAACTACCATATGAAAAGCTACAGCTCTAGAAAAAATCACTTACAAAACTGTAAGAAGAGAGCAAAGCTGAATACGAAAAAACAACATTTACTTATATAAAAAAAAAAAAGAGCACGAGGTCCACAACTGTGAGACATCAGCTCTGCGTAAAAGAAAAGACTGAGGGCCTCTGCCTAGGGAGCAGGGTACTGACTACAGCTGTGCCCATGCTCAGTGGGGCATCCTGAAAGCTCTAGAAATCTTTGAGGTCAAAGGTCAGTGCTGGGCTCCATCTGATGATGTCACTCATGTGTGAGGACTACCATCCTGCTTGTCCTAGGAGAAAGTGCCTATTGCCATGTCTATCTATATTCATAAATTGAGGCCTTCTAAGTGGATGGATTTAGTTGAAATTTGGTAGTGGGAATCTTAATGAGGTTCCTGCTCTCCTACTTAATTTCATTAAGATTCATCCATGAAGTGTGCAGGGCCATGACTGAATTTGCAGGATCAGAAATACTTTTGTATTTCAGTGTGGCACAAACTTTTGTGCCACACTGAAAGTTTGTATATTTTCAACTTCTTAAAACGTAATGAGTAATTTGTATATTATTTACTTTCAAAATGAACTAACATTCCCAGGTCTCTCATGCAAACATGCAGTATAATAATTACTAGGTCAATCTAAAATAAAATGTTGCTTTTATACCCACACAACAGAATAATTTTCAGCAAAAGGGTCTTCCAGTGAGGCAAGCAAACACGGTATGTTTTTTTGTACATCATCGTCAACATTCGCAGCATCTATGTGAAAGATGAAGACTATTACAGGACCTCAACAATTGCAGTAAATGTTTAACTTTAGAAAAAAATTAATCTAATCTGTTGTTCTGAAAAAGAGTTTCCTTTATATACATTATAGAATTCCAGATTGGCTAATTCATAAATGATAAACAAAAATGTGCCGATGCAACACTAGGGTAGACAAATTTATGTATCATGTTCATATTGACCTAAATGCAAACATACTGGCTATACACTTTTTTAAAAAGTACATCAATGCTAACATATTAACATGTGTTATATAAACACAGTTCTGCATTAGTCTGCATTACTGTTAACATGGACATAAAGCAGCCTAACACACAAAATATTTAAAGAAGTAGGTTATCATGCAACTGTATGCTAAACCAGCTCTTTAATATTAATACATGATTTGTGCTTTAAAACTTAACTACACCTATAGGAGGTGCGTAGAAATTTAATTTACTTGATAATTTGCTTTCCTTGAATCCTGCAACACCAGTTCAAATGCATGGGTTTACTTTCTCTACTAGCAGATGGGGGTCAAAAGACGTAACTTTTCCTGCAATATCATCTCAGATTGTTACCATGGTGCAGCCCAGCAAAAAACAGTATTCTCATGTTAAAAACCTGATTAAAAAATAACCTGTAAATAACACGAATTACAATGTGAAAAAGGATCCTGCTTCAAGAACAAGAACAAGAAAAGGTGAAAGAACAAGTGAACCTCCAGTTGTCCTCTAGTCAAGAAAAATCAACTTCTATAATCTTTGGTACACCGAAATAAAAAACTGCATGGCCCAACTTCCTGGGAGGGTCCTGGACTGGTGTAACAGGATTCAAGGAAAATAAATTATCGAGTTAAAGTTTTCCTTCCTTACCATCCTGCTACACCATTCCCAACACATTGGAAATACTCAAACCCAATTAATCCAGGAGGGAAGAAGTTAGGGTCGAATTGAGAACAGCAGAATTAAAAGCTGCATCCTCCCTTGGAGGAACATCCAGTCTGTAATGCTTAGTGAATATGTCCAAAGAAGACCACGTGGCTGCTTTGCAAATTTCATCTGGGGATATAGATGTCAATCTCACCCAGGAAGAAGCTTGAAATCTTGTTGAGTGAGCCTGAAGGACTTCTGGAGCCTGATGGCTTTTCAGTAGGTAAATTGAAGCAATTGTTTCTTTAATCTATCTAGCCAAAGAAGCCTTGGAAGCTTCCTTTCCTTTATGTAACCCTCAAGCAATACAATCAATCTGTCAAATTTCTGGACACATTGTAACTTCCAAATATCTAATAAAAACTTGACGGACATATAACAACCAGAGAGATCGATTTTTACCACGACACTCCTCCTGTGAGAATACCGGGAGAGAAACTGATTAGTTTAAGTGAAAATGAGAAATTACTTTTGGTAAAAAGGAAAGAACTGGATGAAGAAAAATGTAATATGAGGCAAAAACGAGAAAAGGATTTATATGACAAAGCTTGCAACTTAGAGATTCATCTGGGAGAACAAATAGTGACCAGAAAATTTTTTTTCAGGGACAGATCTTTTAGAGAAGCTCTCTTAAGAGATTTGAATGGTGGACCTACTAAAACTCTGAGAACAAAATTAAGGTCCCAATGGGGGACTAGAGGTCTGAAAGGAGGAAATGTGATACATCAGTATGGGTAGCTACAGAAACTCCTGAGACTCTTTCCCTGTACCATGAAATAGCTGCAATTTACTCTTGTAGAGTTTAAAGTCAGGCCTTTATCCAATCCTCTCTCAAGGAAGGTCAAATGTAAAAAATAACCAAATGCTAAAGTGAAAACAGACCAATCCTTGCATCATGTCTTAACAGATGCCATCCATGAACAAAAGCCAGCGAAGGTGGAGTTCTTGCAGACTTTCAATATAATAGAAACTACAGAGGAGGAATATCCTATGACCTCTCTAGAGCCAGGCCAAAATAAACCAGATCCTCCATGAGAATCGTACCCTAAATTAAAAGTCCTTGATCCTGTGTATTAGAGAATCAACCTGTAACCTTACTAGATCCACAAACCAAGGTCTTCTTGGCCAAACTGAAGCTGCTAAAATTAACAGTGAAGAGTGATTCTCTCTTCTTTTGAGTTCTCTCTGACAGAGACCAAAGAGGAAATACATATAACATTTTCCCAACCAGCCAAGGGTGAATTATAGGGCATCTATTCCAAAGGAGCTGCACACTTTGCGCCATCTGAAGTAAAGAGGAATTTTGACATTTTTGCAAGTCGACATAAAATCCAAGTAAGACGACCCCGGTGATTTATTATCCTATGGAAAGCCTCGTGACTGAGTTCCCATTATCCAGGGTCCAATTTGTTGAGAAAATAATAGATTCTGTTCTGTTACCTGAATATGATGTTTGCCTCCTTGGCCACCCATTGGCCTTGAGTGCCTGTTTGTTGATGTAAACCACTGTCAAAGCATTGTCGGAAAGGACTTGGATTGCCTTTCCCTTCACCATGGTTTCCAGCTTGTTAATGAACCATGAGGCCTCCTCCAAATTTCAAAGTCCCTGCACTACTTGATCCTGCAGTGGGCACCCCATACCAACAGGCTTGCATGTTTTATTAGAAACACCCAGTAAGGAGGTTTCAAACACATTCCCTTCTATAAGTTTAATGAAGTCAACAATAACAAAAGACTCTGCTATACCAACCTCGGAAGGGGAAGATGGACTTTGTAGTCTTGTATGTGAGGGGACGATTGAGAAAGCACAGAACATTGCAGAGGGTGCATGTGAGCTTTGGCCTACAGCACAAGATCTAAGGTGGTTGCATGGTCCTTAGTAATTGTAGATAATCCAAAGCTCTGGGTGAGAAAAATGTTTGCACTTTGTCAATTTGGATATTCTTTCCTGAGTCAGGTACAAACCTACTCCTAGATTCATCAAAATGCTAAAATATCGCATACATAACTCCTGCATGAAAGGGGCGTGTTTAGGGGAATTTCTATAATTACCGCATTGCATGGTAACATAGCGCTTCATATAGGTAGTATCGCATGGTAGCATGTGTTATGCTATCGCATGGTGTGATACTGCTCCTCATTTTCATTAAAACCCGCCCCAACCCCTCCCTAATCCTGCCCCTTCCAAAAATTTGCATCCGCGCCATACGATAGTACAATTATCACATGTGTTAATGCCATGATACATTTAAATGAATGACCGTTAGATTGAGAGCCCTCTGGGGACAGAGAAATAACTACTAGGGATGTGCAGCCAAAATATTTTCGTTGCATTCGTGATACGTATTCGTTGGGGGTCATTTCCGTTGCATTCGGATGTATGGCGCCCCGATACGTTGTGAATTCGTTTTCCGGTTCTCATTAAAGTCAATGGGGGAAGGATTTCCAGCCTACTTTTGGCTGCAGAATTGGGGTTTTATTATCAATTTTGATGAAACTTCTGGGGAGCAATCATCACAACAACAAAAGAGCTCCAAGGTACTTAGACTGTGGCAAAGTGGCACCAAAGTAGCATGAATAGCCTAAGGCACTGTGCAAAGGGGTACCAGAAGTGGCAAGAGTGCAGCGAGAGTGTCAAAAACACACCACAGCTTCAATAGAGAGCACCGATAACAGATGCATGAACCCTTTTTTATTTGTACTTTCATTTCTCTTTGATTTCATACCCTGCTTGTTAGCAAATAATACAGGTATTTTAGAGTCTTTCATATCTGGGTGCTCTGTCTTTATCAGTCTGGGTTTCTTCAGACTTAAATACAACCTCTCTACTAGGATATTCTAACTTCCCTAGTTTGCAAATAGTTTTTGGAAGATACTTCCCTCTGAACAACATGCTTCTGGGTGACTGTCAGCTTTCCCTTCTGGTCTAGATTAAAAGCTACTCTATCTCCTATTTAAATGTTAACATCAACAGCCTGGTTCCACTTGTTAAGATGCAGCCCATCCCATTAGAATAGGCTCTCCCTTCCCCAGAATGCTGTCCACTTCCTAAGAAATCTAAAATCCTCTCCCCTATACCATAGTCTCATCAACACATTGAGAATCTGGTGCTCAGCCTGTCTCTTGGGTTTTGCGTGTGGAATAGGAAGCATTTCTGAGAATGCAACCCTCGAGGTTCTAGATTTCAGTTTTGTTAAAATGTCTATATACAAATGCCAGAAGTCTGAACAGTAAGATTGGTGAGTTAGAATGTATTGAATTGTATGATATAGACATTATAGTCACTTTATTTATTTATTTATTTATTTATTTAACATTTTTATATACCGGGCTTCATGCAGGATTGCATATCAGCTCGGTTTACATTATAACTGAACAAGACATGCATGTAGAATGCAAGTTACATAGAACAGGGACTTAAAACTTGGAACAGAATACATGGGTAAAATAACTTAAACATAAAGGAAGAATGGGAAACTTAAAAAACTTTAGAGACATGATAGAAGGAAGATAACCAATGGGACACTGTGATATCAGGATAAAAATTAAATTGATGTGCTATAGCAGTTTTCTACCAATTTAGCCTCCAGAACCTCCCTCCTGCACCTTCCTATGTCATTAGTTCCCACATGTACCACCACAGTCAGATCCTCCGCAGCACTCGCTAAAATCTTATCTAGGTAGCACATGAAGTCACCTACTTTCATACCAGGCACACAAGTTACCAAGTGTTCCTTACTCCTAGCTGCCACCTAGCTATCTACAATGATTGAATCACCCACTACAACAGCCATCCTAAACCTTCCCTCCTGGGCACACTGTCCTGGAAACACGTACTTGGTATGTATGAGAGAATAAGCCATCATCTGGAGAGCAAGTCCTAGCTACAGAATCACTTCCTACCACACCAAGATGATAGTCTCCTGCCAGGTGACCTTGGTCCTCCAAAGCATCACAAGGGCTGCTTGATTGGAGTTTGGACCACTCTGTGTCCTTGAAGGTCTCCTCTATATACTTCTCAGTCTGCCTCAGTTCCTCCAAGTCTGCCACTCTGACCTCCAAGATCTGACTCATTCTCTGAGAAACAGGAGCTCTTTGCACTGGGTGCACACATACAACTTTGCACAAAAAGGTAGATAAATCATACATTTGGCAAAAGACTGGATAGCCCCCAGTTTGCTCCTGGACTTCTGTCTGCAGCAAATTTTAATTTTATTGAGTTGCTAAAGTTTTAAAAGCTCATTAAGAAGTAGGTGTCTCTTGATTTAAGGATTTTTATCTTTGACTATGTTTTTTAAATAATTTATTTGGTGTCTTTTAAATCTAAGGTTTTTAAATTGATATTAGTACTACTTAACATTTCTATAGTGCTTCTCAATGTATGCAGTACTGTACAAAAAAAATATAATAAAACAGTCCCAGCTCAATAGACCTAATAATCTAATCAAGACAAACATACTGGTGATTTTCATTTATTAAGGCATGGCTAAAAGTTAATGAGCCTGTAAGTGGGACAATCAAGGGTCAAGATTTAAAAGCACTCAAAAAGTGGGTTTTTAGATGGGAATTAAATAAGGCAAGAGAGGGATCATGACTCACCAGCTCAAGAAGTCTATCCCAAGCATATAGTGCAGCCAGGTGTAAATCATGGAGTCGGGAAATGGAGATAGAAGAGAAGGGTATAAATAGGCGTGTCTTGCCTGATGAGCGGAGTGCAAGAGGAAGGGTGTAGAGAGAGATAAAAGAAGAGAGGTAGTGAGAAGCTGCAGAGTGAAGGCTCTTGTAAATGAGTAAGCAGAGCTTGCTATATGCAGGAATGGATAGGGGGGGTCAATGTAATGACATGAGAAGAGGAGTTATATGGGTGTAGCAACTTTGGCTGAACTGTAAATAGATTGTGGAGAGAGATGGCTCACTGGGAGACCTGTGAGGAGCAGGTTTTAATAATCTAAGTGGGAGGTGATGAGAGAATGGAAAAGGGTTCTGGTAGTTTGTTCAGAAAAGAAAGGACAGATTTTCATGATGTTAAGGAGAAAGAAAAGGCACATTTTAGAAATGTTTTGGATATATGTAGAGAAGGAGAGAGAAGAGTTGAACATGACTAAGATTACAAGCTGAGGGGACTGGGAGGATTACAGTGTTATCCACAGAAAAAAAGGTCAACGAGGGGAAGTGGGCTTGGGGGGCAAAAGATAAGGAGCTTGGTCATAGCCATATTGAGTTTAAGGTGGCGATGGGAACTCCAGGTAGCAATATCAGACATGCAGGCTGAGATCTGATGAAATTTCTTGTTTAAAGTGATAAAACTGGGAATTATCGGCATAAAGATGGTACTGAAAGCCATAATAGGAATCAGAGCACCAAAGAATTGGTACAGGAGAGAAAAGAAGGTGGCCTAAGACAGAATCCTGAGGTACACCAATTGATAGTGGGATGGCAGTAGAGGAGGATCCACCAAAGGAAACACTAAAAGCGCAATGGAAGAGATAAGAAGAGTCCCAAAATCCAAGTGAGGAAAAGTATCAACGAGTAGGTGGTCATCGAGTGTCAAAAGCAGCAAATAGATCAAAGAGGGTAAGGACTGCAAAAAGACCTTTGGTTTTAGCCATGTCATGGACTGTTTCTGTGGAATGTAGAGGGTGAAAACCAGTTTGGAATGAATCAAGAATGGCTTGAGATGAAAAAAAGTCAAGAAAGTGGTAGTGAACAGCAAGTTCAAGTAATCTGAAAGCAAAAGGAAGGAGGGAGTTGGGATGATAGTTGGCAGGAAAGGCAAGGTCCAGTGAGGGTTTTTTGAGAAGTGGTGTGATCACCCAGTATGTTTGAAGGCTGCAGGAACAGTAGCAGTGGAAAGTGACAGACTGAAGATATGACAGATGGAAGGGAAGGCTGCAGTGGAAATAGAGCTTAGGTATTGGGTAGGAATGAAGTCAGAGGAAAAAGTAGTAAGTTTGGAGGAGGAGGAGAAGATGGGCAGTTTCTTCTACTGTGAATTCAAAAAGGAAAAAGGTGTGACAGAGGCCAGGGGAAGGTTAGAAGAAAGAAATGAGGGAGAGGAAGATAGAGGTGACCAGGTTGAGAACTCAACTAATTTTGTGAATCTTGTCATGCAAGTAGTCAGCCATAGTCTGGGCAGAAAGTGAAGGGGAAGAGGGAGGCAAAGGAAGTTTGAGGAGGGAATTAAGTGTGGCAAAGAGACGGCCAGGGTTGGATGCAAGAGAGTTTGTCAGATAGATAGAGTAGTCTTGTTTGGCAAGTGCAATCGCAGACTGGAAGGCACTCAGCATGAATTTGAAATGTATGAAGTCTACATGGGCACAGGATCTTTGCCAGAGACATTCTGCAGAGCAGGCACAGGAATGTAGGAAGTGAATTCTAAGGGTGAGGGTTTGATGCACCTTACAGGACAGATAATGGGAGGGACAATAGTGTCTAAAGCAGAAGAGAGGATAGTGTTATAAGAAGATAAGGCCATCGCGGAAAGATTAAATGATATCTTTGCTTCGGTGTTTACTGAAGAGGATGTTGGGGAGGTACCCATACTGGAGGTTTTCATGGGTAATGATTCAGATGGACTGAACCAAATCACGGTGAACTTAGATGTGGTAGACCTGATTGACAAACTGAAGAGTAGTAAATCACCTGGACCGGATGGTATACACCCCAGAGTTCTGAAGGAACTAAAAAATGAAATTTCAGACCTATTAGTAAACATTTGTAACCTATCATTAAAATCATCCATTGTACCTGAAGACTGGAGGATAGCTAATGTAACCCCAATATTTAAAAAGGGCTCCAGGAGCGATCCGGGAAACTACAGACCGGTTAGCCTGACTTCAGTGCCAGGAAAAATAGTGGAAAGTGTTCTAAACATCAAAATCACAGAACATATAGAAAGACATGGTTTAATGGAACAAAGACAGCATGGCTTTACCCAAGGCAAGTCTTGCCTCACAAATCTGCTTCACTTTTTTGAAGGAGTTAATAAACATGTGGATAAAGGAGAACCGGTAGATGTAGTGTACTTGGATTTTCAGAAGGCGTTTGACAAAGTTCCTCATGAGAGGCTTCTAGGAAAAGTAAAAAATCATGGGAAAGGTGGCGATGTCCTTTCGTGGATTACAAACTGGCTAAAAGTAAAGAAACAGAGAGTAGGATTAAATGGACAATTTTCTCAGTGGAAGGGAGTGGGCAGTTGAGTGCCACAGGGATCTGTATTGGGACCCTTACTTTTCAATATATTTATAAATGATCTGGAAAGAAATACGAGTGAGTAATCAAATTTGCAGATGATACAAAATTGTTCAGAGTAGTTAAATCACAAGCAGATTGTGATAAATTGCAGGAATACCTTGTGAGACTGGAAAATTGGACATCAAAATGGCAAATGAAATTTAATGTGGATAAGTGCAAGGTGATGCATACAGGGAAAAATAACCCACGCCATAGTTACACAATGTTAGTTCCATATTAGGTGCTACTATCGAAGAAAGAGATCTAGGCATCATAGTGGATAACACATTGAAATCGTCGGTTCAGTGTGCCGCGGCAGTCAAAAAAGCAAACAGACTGTTGGGAATTATTAGAAAGGGAATGGTGAATAAAACGGAAAATGTCATAATGCCTCTGTATCGCTCCATGGTAAGACTGCACCTTGAATACTGTGTACAATTCTGGTCGCCGCATCTCAAAAAAGATATAATTGCAATGAAGAAGGTACAGAGAAGGGCTACCAAAATGATAAGGGGAGTGGAACAGTTTCCCTATGAGGAAAGACTAAAGAGGTTAGGACTTTTTGGCTTAGAGAAGAGACAGCTGAGGTGGGATATGATAGAGGTGTTTAAAATCATGAGAGGTCTAGAACGGGTAGATGTGTATTGGTTATTTATGCTTTCGGATAATAGAAAGACTAGGGGGCACTCCATGTAGTTAGCATGTGGCACATTTAAAACTAATCGGAGAAAGTTCTTTTTCACTCAACACACAATTAAACTCTGGAATTTGTTGCCAGAGGATGTGGTTATTGCAGTTAGTATAGCTGTGTTTAAAAAAGGATTGGATAAGTTCTTGGAGAAGACGTCCATTAACTGCTATTTATTTATTTAGCTTTTTTTATATACCGAGGTATAGCAGAGCTGCCTTCACTCCGGTTTACATACAAAAAACAACATGTTTATTTATTTATTTATTTATTTATTTATTTATTTATTTATAACTTTTATATACCGGCATTCGTAAAAAAAACATCATGTCGGTTTACAGACAACTGAGAAAGGAAATTACAATGATAGATGGAGGAAGGATAGGAAGTTAAAAGGTGACAACTTTACTGTAGAGCCAACGGGCGCCACAGTTATTAAATGAGATTACATGTGGTTAACCAGGTTGGACATAAATTAATTATATACAAGTGGCGACAGAGTGGGGGGTAGCGCGGGGTGGGGGATGAAGCGCATAGGGGAGGCGGGGTGGGGTAGGAACTGTACAAGGGGGCAGGTGGTGGCGATGGGAAGGAGAGGTGGTGACTGAATATCAGGAAGCCATAAAATGGATGGGGTGGTGAGGGAGGGAGGGTGTGTAGGGGGGCGGGGGGACACTGTACTAGGGAGAGGGAAATAATGAGTGTTGAGGAGAAGTCAAATGCTAGGGTTGAGAGGCGTTGGGATAGGCCTGTTTAAATAACCAGGTCTTGATTCCTTTTTTGAATTGATTAAGTGAAGGTTCTAGTCGGAGCTCGGTGGGGAGGGAGTTCCAAAGGGTGGGGCCGGCGATGGAGAAGGCTCTCGCTCTGGTGTTTGTGAGGTGAGCAACTTTGAGTGAAGGGGTGTGGAGGGTGCCCGCAAGGGAGTTTCTGGTAGGACGGTTGGCCTGGTGGAAGTGTGGCATATCTTCGATCCAGGGGGAGTTATTTTTATATAGCGTGTTATGTATGATAGTAAGTGTTTTGTTTCTGAAGGAGCTGCAAGGGTCTCAAAGAAGATTTTGGAAGACCAATCAAAAGGGAGTTGCAGTAATCCAAACTGGAAAATAAGAGGGCTTGTAGGACGGTTTTGAAATCATGGGGGTGAAGCAGTGGTTTTAGATGTTTTAATATTTGAAGTTTGTAGAAGCCTTCTTTTATTTTTGTAGCGATGTGTTTCTTGTAGTTTAGGTCAATGTCTAACCAAAATCCCAGGTCTTTAACGCTCTCTTTAAGATGGACGAGGGTCTTGTCAAAGTGGAAGGGTGGAATTGTTTTATGATCAGGATTTTTTTTGGCAATTAGGATACATTCAGTTTTGCTGGTATTTAGACATAGTTTAAGATGAATTAGCATGTTTCTGATTGTGTCCAGGTGTGAGGCTGCTTTAGACATAGCATCTTCTATCGAGGAGGAAATTGGAATGAGGAATTGTATATCATCGGCATACATGTAATACGTTATGTCGAGTCTTGATAGGAGATGGCAAAGAGGGGTAAGGTAGATGTTGAATAAGATGGGTGAAAGTGCTGATCCTTGTGGCACACCTGTTTCGAGGGGGATGGGGTTCGATGAGCAATTGTTGTGAGAAACTTTGAAGTGTCTATTATTGAGGAAGGATGTAAACCAACTAAGAGTCTTGCCAGCTAGTCCTATGGATTCTAGACAGGAGATAAGAATTTTATGATCCACTGTGTCGAAGGCTGCAGAGAGGTCTAAAAGAATCAGAAGGTATCCTTTTTTGTTGTCAAGTCCTCTTAGGATGGTATTGGAGAGGTTAAGTAGGAGGGTTTCAGTGCTGTGTTTTTTTCTGAAGCCGAACTGGGAGGGAAAGAGAATTTTGTTATCGTCTAGATGTTCGTTGAGTTGTTTCAAAGCTGCCTTCTCTATCATTTTGGCGAAGAAGGGTAGGTTGGAGATTGGGCGGTAGTTGTTTAGGTCGTCTGGGTTGAGGTTTTTTTTCTTTAATAAAGGTGTGATGGTGGCGATTTTTAACTTGGGAGGCAGCTCGCCTTCATCGAGCGACTTGTTGATGATTGCTGAAATTGTTGGAGCTAAAGGATAAGCAATTTCTTTAAGTACTCGGGTGGGAATGGTGTCAAGTTCGTGTCGTGCAGGGTTGATTTTCTTCAGCATTTTTTCTGTTTCTATGATGGAGATAGGTCTGAAATCGAGCCACGGAGGGATGTTAAATGTTGAAGATTGAAAATTGAAGCTTGAAGTGGAGTTAAAGGAATCTGTTATTTTGGAGATTTTGTCCTTAAAGAAGGCGGCTAAATCTTGGCTTAGGTTTTTATTGGTGATAGTTGCGTTGGAGGTGGAGATATCAGAAATGAGGTTATTTACAAAGTTGAACAAGGATTTGGGTTTGTTAGAGTAATTAATAATTTTAAAGCCATAGTAGTTCCGTTTTGTGTTTTGGATTGATTTTTTGTAGGCCGCTAATTGTGTATGGTATTTTTGTTGTGTAGCAGGTAGCTTATTTTTTTGCCATTCTTTCTCTGTTTTCCTGAGAGCTGATTTCATGTTTTTTAGGGTGGTGTTAAACCAGGGGTTTTGAACTTCGTTTTTGTTCTTTAGACGTTTGATCTTCTCCGGGTTAATGATGTTAGCGGTTGTTTCAGTGATTGCAGACCAGGAATGGATAGCGTTGTTTATGTTTGATAAATCTAGATTCGCTAGTTGAAGTCCTAGCTCTTGAAGGAGAAGATTAGTTTGAAAAGGAGGACGGAATTTGAAGGATTTTTTTGTAGAATTATTATTTGTTGTGTTGTTGTAGTTTGTTTGAGACTTGCAAAGTAAGAGATGGTGGTCAGACCATGGAACTGGGTTGTGAGAAATGGAAGTGTTCGTGAAGAAGTTATTGGTGAAAATCAGGTCAAGTGTGTGACCTGCTTTGTGAGTAGGGTTGTTCACCTGAAGGATGAAGTTTAGACTTGACAGCATGTCTAGTAGGATTTTGCAGCTTGGAGAACAGGGGTTGGCATCTGTATGGAGGTTGAAGTCTCCAAGGATGATAGAAGGTGTTTTTGTGTTGATGTTTGAAATAAGAAATTCAATGAGCGGAGAGATGTTGCTGTCTAGCAGTTTGGGTGGGCAATATACAAGGCAGATTTGCAGATATTGGGAGTCGAAGAGAGTAACTTCAAATTGTTTTGGGAGGTTATATGGGATTATTTTCATTGAAAAGTGTTTTCTTATAATGAGTAGCAGGCCTCCTCCTCTTTTGTAATTACGGGGAATTGAAAAGGTATCGTAGTCATTGTGGGTAAGGTGGTTCAGAATTACTTGATCGGTGTTTTTTAACCAGGATTCAGTTATGGCAAAGAAGTCAGGATTGTTTTCTTGTAGTATGTCGGAAATTAACATGTGTTTCTTGGACAAGGACTGAGCGTTGATGAGAAGGAAGGTGAGACAAAGTAAGTTTTTGTTGTTTTTCAATAGGGGGATGTTTATAAGGTGGCTGTGTCTGTTTTGTAGATGAGGGTTGTTGAATGTCATCATCTTTGATTGGGTGAAGGAGTGGAAGAGAGGAAAACGGGTGAAGAGAACAGGAAGTTGAAAGAGACTGAAGGGTCCGAGTGGTGGATGCTGGAGGTTGAGTGCAGTCCTAGAGGTGGATGCTTGAGGTTGAGTATTGATTAAGTTGACTTAGAAATTAGCCACTGCTATTACTAGCAACGGTAACATGGAATAGACTTAGTTTTTGGGTACTTGCCAGGTTCTTATGGCCTGGATTGGCCACTGTTGGAAACAGGATGCTGGGCTTGATGGACCCTTGGTCTAACCCAGTATGGCATGTTCTTATGTTCTTAAGAAACTGCTTTGTCATCTGACTCAGACAATACAGTGGAGGAAAGGAGAGTTGAAACAGTAGTGGAGAGGATATAAGGGTTGACAACTTGAAGATTCCTGAAAGTGTTGGTGGTGATTGGACGAGGCTGTGAGGAAGAGACGTTTAGTGTGAAAGTTTACAGGAAAGGACAAGGTCATGAGGAGATAAAGGAGATGAAGATTATGAGAGATAAAGAGGTCAAGAATATAGGCAAACTTCTTGGAAATAGAATGGGCAGTTCACAAGGAGCACAAGAAAGGAAGAGAAGAGGGAGGGAAAAGGGGAACAGTGATAAGACTGAAGGGGTAACGGTTTGATATGCATTTATAGGGTGAAAGTTGCCTTGGAGGGCCAGAACTTGGACTGATATTCCTGGCTGAGAGGAGAAGGAGAAGCAGAAAAATATGTAAAAGTTAGGTAGAAGTGTGACGACAAGGATACTGTCAGGGAAAGTGGAAATGGCTGGATGAGAGGAAAACAACTTTGAAGTTCAAGAGCATTGGACAGTACAGATGACAGAATGGCAGATGAGATAAAGAATGTAGGAAATGGGGTAGGTGGACTTGGTGTTAGTAGTTTTTTGCAGCAGAACATAAGAACATAAGAAATTGCCATGCTGGGTCAGACCAAGGGTCCATCAAGCCCAGCATCCTGTTTCCAACAGAAGCCAAAACCAGGCCACAAGAACCTGGCAATTACCCAAACACTAAGAAGATCCCATGCTACTGATGCAATCAATAGCAGTGGCTATTCCCTAAGTATAATTGATTAATAGCCATTAATGGACTTCTCCTCCAAGAACTTATCCAAACCTTTTTTGAACCCAGCTACACTAAATGCACTAATCAAATCCTCTGGCAACAAATTCCAGAGCTTTATTGTGCGTTGAGTGAAAAAGAATTTTCTCCGATTAGTCTTAAATATGCCACTTGCTACCTTCATGGAATGCCTCCTAGTCCTTCTATTATTCAAAAGTGAAAATAACCGAGTCACATCTACTCGTTCAAGACCTCTCATGATCTTAATGGCCTTATCTTCCCAGCAGGGAATACGATTGGGGAGGATTAGCATCAGGAAGAGAAAATGTAGTGAAGCCACAGGAAATAGAGAGTCCTGCAGCCTCCCCAGTGCCTGGCCAGCTGCTCAAGGAATGTGGGGAGTGGGAGGGAGGAAGCAGCTCAAGCCTGAGGTGGGTTGTGTTGACTTCCGGAGTCCACCACCGAGGCAGCTGGGAAAAGTATGAAAATGGACTGCAACCTTCCCAGTACCTGCTAACTAGGTGACATGTTAGTTTGTGAATGATCAGTACTAATACTAAAATTAAATCACTAAAATTAGGGTTAAGTTATTCTAAATCATTAATTGATACTTATTTGAAGATTTTCCTCCCACATAGGAGAAGAGTGAATCTATATAACAAAAAACAAAGTGACTTATGTGGGTGAGAATCAAACTAGTGACTAGTTGCCCAGGAACTAGTATGCTCACTTTTTGTCTCTGATCCAGCACCTCCAGATGCTGCTCTGCCCAGTGCACTAACTCCTGGGCCTCTTGCGCCATTGTCTGACTCTTGGTGCCACCCTACTGGTTGACGTAAGCCACTGTGGTCGCACTGTCCAACAAAACTCTCACTGACCTGCCCTGTACAAGAGGAAGAAAGTTCTGCAATGCTAGATGCACCGCTCTCGCCTCTAGATGGTTGATGGACCATGACGCCTCCTCCAGAGACCAGTGCCCCTGCGCCATTTGAGTCTGACACACAGTCCCCCAACCGGTAAGGCTGGCATCAGTTGTGACTATCATCCATCTTGGGACTTCCAAGGCCACCCTGCAGCTCAAACTGTCCCGACACAGCCACCAATCCAGACATGACCTGGCACTTTCCGTAAGAGGCAGCGGTAGATGAAATTGTTCCAATACCAGGTTCCACCTGAAGAGCAAGGTTGACTGAAGTGGCCACATATGAGCAAACGCCCAAGGGACCAATTCCAACATGGAAGCCATAGTCCCAAGAACCTGCAGATAATCCCATACTCTGGGAACCACACTGCTCAGCAATCTGCAAATCTGTCTCTGGATCTTGACTATTGGCTCCTCGGTAAGAAACACTCTCCCGAGCTTGGTGTTGAAGCGTGCTCCCAGGAATTCCAGAACTTGAGACGGAACCAGCTGGCTCTTGGGAAGATTCACAACCCAGCCCAGGGACCGTAAGCTCGGTAGCACAATTGCCACCGCCTGAAGATAAAGGTCCTTTGACTTTGCTTGAATCAACTAGTCGTCCAAATACGAGTGTACCAGGATGCATGTCTGCCAAAGTGCTGCTGCCACCACGACCATCACCTTTGTAAAGGTCCTTGGTGCTATTGGCAATCCAAAAGGCAGGACACAAAACTGAAAATGGTCCCCAATAATCATGAACCTGAGAAACCTTTGATGATCCAGGTGAATTGCATGGTTAAGATACGCTTCGGTCAAATCCAGAGAAGCCAAAAAAATCCCCTTTGCGTACTGCAGCGATCACCGGCCTCAATGTTTCCATCCAAAAACGAGGAACCATGAGCACCACATTCACCTTCTTTAAATCCAAGATCGGAAGAAAAGTGCATTCTTTCTTTGGGACCACAAAATAAATGGAGTACCGTCCTGTTCCCTGTTCCACAACAGGTACTAGAATTATGGCCCCCAACATAGGTAGATGAGTGACTGTCTCTCAAACCTTACGTCTTTTCTGCTCATAAGCGCAAGAGGACCTTATGAACAAATCTTTTAACTGGCATGCAAATTCTAAAGCATAACCATGGTCTATTACACTTAGGACCCACTGATCCGATGTGATCTTGGCCCAGTCCTTGAGAAAACTTGTTAACCAACCTCCAATTCTTGGAACAGAGAAGCGGGCCAGCCTTGCTTCATTGGGTGGACTTGGAACTGGAGATCCCATGACCAGTACCATTTCTGGTCAGTCTCCTGCCTCGAAAGAACTGATTCCAAGACTGCTGCCTCCCAGCACCTTGTCTCTGACCTTCTCCTGAAGGATGAGACTGCCAGGAATGTTGGTTCGACTGGAAACGAGCCCGTGCCGAAGAGAAACCTCTGCCGACCCTCGGTTATCCTCTGGCAGCTTGTGCCCTTTGGTCTCTCTGAGATGCTTCACAAGCTCCTCCAAGTCCTCTCCAGAAAGAAACTTCCCCTTAAAGAGAAGCGACCCCAGCTGAGACTTAGACCAAACATCCACCAACCAGTTCCTCAACCAAAGAAGCCTCCTAGCAGAGACCATGGACATCATAGATTGAGAGGAAGTTTGTGTGAGATCATAAAAAGCATCCATACCATAGGCACCATGCCTTTCAGCCTCTTGACCTGCTTTAAGTCCTTCGTGGATAGTGTCCTATCTGATTGCAATTGCTGTACCCAGCACAATCCAGCCCAGAGCGTAAAACTACTACATACAGCAGCGCGAATGCCCAACACAGACACCTAAAGTATCTTCTTGAGGTGTACCTCCAACTTCCTATCCTGCATATCCTTAAGCACTGACGATCTCGCCACTGGAATCATAGTCTTCTTCGTCACCATCGAAACTGAAGCATCAACCTTCGGCATCTGCAACAGATCCAAAGTGTCTTCCAGCAATGGATACAGTTTCTCCATGGTTCTGCCAACCTTCAAACCTGTATCTGGAGTCTCCCACTCCCGGAGCACTAATTTCTTCACTGATTTATGGAAGGAGAATGCCTTCACTGGTGCCCTTAAGCCCTCCATGCCCGGATCCACTCTCTCATTGACCAAATCAGGCTGGGGCTCTAATTCCCAGGTCCTTTAGGACCCATGGGATTAAGGGCCATAATTCTTCCCAATGAAAAAGACTGACCACCTTCGGATCATCTTCCTCCATCGAGGGTACTTGATCTCGAGCATTATCAAGGTCCGCACTACCCAAAGGAGGATCCACCCCCGATGGATCTCCAGATAGGGGATCACCATTTTCCAAGTCCTCTAAAGTATCATCTGCATTCCCCGAATGCAATTGTTGTCCCAGCATTCTCTGAACTCTGGTTGTCCCAACAGAACAAACCGATCGAGGCCTCTTAGCCAGAACTGGCTCCTGCAGGTCCACTGGCTTATGCATGCGATGTCCAGCTGCTTTTCTAGCCAAAAATACCTTATGCAAGAGAACAAAATCAGGGAAAAAACCCCTGGGTCTTCTGGATCCTACTCCTGGAGGTCTTCCTCCTCCTCCCTCAGCAGAGGATCCAGGGACCCCAGGGCTCCGAGGATTTCAGATCTGCCGGCAAAGGTAGTGGAGACAGGACAGAGGCCTTGAGGCCCTTTCAGTCGCAGCACCAAAAGAGAACAAAATGGCCACTGTTCCCGCCGAAATCGGGACGACAGCAGTGGGCTGCTCGGCTCCCCCTGCATTTCTTGCAGGGGATTGCTGCCTGTATGAGCCTTTTATCGCACTCCCTGAGATGCCCTCTCCTCTGGCGAGGCAGCGGGAGCCAGTGCCTATAAGGGAAAGCCGCGCGCGTCTCTCTCCACATGCTGCACACTGCCTTCCGTGCGGCATGGCTTTCTTTTTTTTTTTTTTTTTTTTTACTGCCGCACCAGCCCCCCTGCAAAATGTGCCACAAGAACTGGCCCCTAATGCGCCTGACCTCCCCGGAGCGGCACGCTGCAAAGTCTGGCCGAAGCACCCGACTGGCACAACAATAACAAAAAAAACCTAAGACGCTTGTTCCTTTTTTGTTTTTTTTTTAAATAACTTTACACGAAAGCAAATTTCCCTTTAGTGGCTGCAGGCTCCAGCTGTCCACTTGTGGGAGGGAGGAGAGATAATTGGCCCCACTAGTTATCTCCACCCCCCTCAGCAAGTCAAGGATCCAGATAGACACAGGGATTTCCAACCCTCCCACTCGTCCACTCCTCTACCTGAAAGGATGGCCCCACCAGGACCTACAGACTTTCAGCAAGGGCCAGCCAGTCACCTATCCCTAAAAATTGCCTTTTATCTCTTCTTCTCTTTTTTTTCTCAGACTGCAGGATTTGCACCACCTTCCATCTGCTGGAGACAGAGAAATACTGACAGATTGCAGATGGTACACCAGGTTAAGTGACAGTGTCAGTAAAACTTTTTCTGTCTCCATCTACTGGAAGGGAGGCAAAACCCAGGAGTCTGGACGGATCTGGGTACGTACAGGGAACTACCCTTTACTAACTCAGAAAATTAATCCAAAGTCTATTTTCCTTAAACACACACAATTTTATTATACTTGCAAACTAGTACTAACTTTTACTACCTCACAAAATGAATCCAAGATCCATATCCCTCAACACACACAATTCTTAACATGTGTAAATACTGCTGGCCTTAAAAACTAACAAACAATATACACAGCCAGTAAAAGTGTAACCCTTTAAGAATTTTTTTTCAAGATTTAAGCACTCTTTTCCAGCAATTCTAGCTTATCACAAGTTGATAAAGATTCTGAAGTCAGCATTCCCCCAGAAGGATGCTGCTGGAAGGAAGCTGCCAGAGTAAGTTCTCCCACTTTTCCCGCTGATAGTCCTTGTAATGCTGGGTAAGTCCCATCACCCTCCATTGCCTCAGGTACCAATTTAGATTCTAAACTGTACCTGAACTGTAACCCATTTTAAGCACGGGTTTGGAAAGGTAATTAAATCCAAAAATCTAATCCAAACCAGATTGTGTTGTATTTTGGACATTGAAGCATGGGCCCTTGGTCGCTGTAAGAGATGGCACCTCCCACAGGGCAGAGCCCTGTGGTGACTTGCAGCGATAGGCTAGCTCAAGGCAGAGATGGACACAGAGAATTAGCTTTATTGTACTGTAACGTAGATGATAACCCGAGGAACGGGTGATGACTCCAGCCAGGAGAGGAAGAACCAGATGGTAATGTTCTGTCAGTAGGTTGCAGGGTGGAAAAGGCAGTTCCACAGTCTCACCAGGTCCCAAGAGGGAGATGGGTCCGGTAGTGGTCCGCGAAGCGGGGTAGGCCGAGAACCCAAGCTTAGATGGAGAAGCCAACAGATCCGGTAGTGGTCTGCGGTGCGAGATAGGCCGAGGATCTATGGAGAGAGAGATGAGACAATGCAGAGACAGAACAGGAGTGGCAGTACTCACTCTGATGCTGGTAGTTGTAGTATAAAGGAACCCCTAGGGAGCGGAGGTCCCAGACAAACAAGGCCCCCCGAGGAGCGGGTACCGTAGGCATCCTGATATTGAGTAGGTAACCTCGAAGGGTAGGTAGGAGCACGGCAAGGCCCCCGAGGAGCGGGTACCTTAGGCTTCCTAGTTGGTAGGAGGTAACCCCAGAGGATAAGGAGGAGTGAGGCAAGGCCTCCGTGAAGCGGGTACCTAAGTCGTCCTGGAGCGAGAGTACACAGAGCGGGAGCGTCTGGTAACGTGGAGAGATCAGTATGGAGGATTCCTTGCTAACTCATAGAAGGAATCGTGAGCGGGGATGAAATACCAGAGCTAGTGACGTCATGTGGTGGGGACGCCCCTCGAGGTTCCTGCCATGACACATGTAAAGGACGGAGCTGCCCGCGCGTGTGCCCTAGGTGACTCCTGGAGAAAGATGGCGAACGCAATCGCCCATGCCGGACTGGGAACACCAGAGGGTATGGTGAGGAGAAGCGGGGGCAGCCATCTTCCCGAAATGAACTGAGTCAGGTAGAAAAAAGGTGAGCAATAGAGGGCGCAGCTGTCTGTGACTGACGGGTGCAACAGAGTGTCTGAAGATGCAGAGAAAAACCCAAGACTAAAAGGTTTGGCAAGCCCAGACCTAGATATAAGCCCTAGGGGACTTAACTAGAGAACAGAAAGAAACAATCCCAAAGAAATTTGCTTTGTTTGTTTATGACTTTAAGAATATACAGGCAGTATTATAGGAAAAAAAGACCAATCTGCTAGTCTCATGGCTGAAAGGAATAAATAAACTGTGTTTTAAACTACCTGCATACATCTGTGGTCTTGCCTGGGACAAAGCCTGAGAACCCACAGAGTGGTCAGTGGGCACCACCTGATCAAGACATGGTCACGGGATGCATTTCATTCTATCGGACTTCCCAGCCAGAAAAACCTAAGTATTCCTTTCAAGAGAAAACAGAGTGAATAAAGGCATTTCTTACCATTCTCAAATGTCGAACTGTTGCTTGAAATAGCTTCATTCACTAGATTCATGGCTTGTAAACATTCTAAAAAGAAAGGGAAATTGAATAGCAATTTTGAAACATAGATAACATAATAAATAGAATATTTGTAGTATATATACATTTATTTTTATAAACAGTTTATTAAGTTTCTTGGCATGACAAAGTAGTGAACTGAGTTGGCACACAAAAAACAAATTAGGTAAAAGAAAGCCAACAGAATAGTTGACGAAAAATTATACTTTATACTGTTCGTGAATCTTAAAAAATTACTTCTGGGTGAACTCTGTGTTGTGCAGAATTCATCTGCCCCATTGAATTAGGTGCAAGGACCAGGAAACAGCAGCAACAGCACTGGAGGCTTATGCAGAAGAGAATACTGTTGAATTGTAGGGCGATATCTCCTGTTTACCAATGATGCACCAATTATGAATTATAATATCCATGTACAGGCTAAATTCTGATAGGCCTAGACCCTGCTACAGCAAGAGAAGGAATTTTACCCAGGTGAACTTTAAACTGTATTGCATCAGTGGAAACTAGAGGCCTTGTCCTAATGCAGAGATGAATGCCTTATAAGATGTGCCTGTTTGTCAATTCCTGTGCAAATAAAGAGACCAGAGAGAAGAGACAATATGACTTAAAATCCTAAGCAAGTGTCAGGGACAAGCAAGCAAGCAGAGTGCAGAAGCAGAGACCCCCACCTTTGAAGAAAGGGGGGCAGCCTGAGACAATGCTGACACTCTGTCCTTTTTTGGGCTTCTGGTCTGCTAGCCACAAGTCCATATTCCAATGTTTGCATACAGAGTGGAGGGATTTCTCTAGCACAGCTGCTTGAGAGTGCTCCTTTGGCCTTAACTACCTGGCTTTGGTTCTTCCTAGGCTTGAATTCAATAAGCAGAGACTCCGCACAGTGAGTCTGCTGTGTTCCTGACTGCCTATTATGGTAGTCTGATAAGGTCAGCCTATTGTGACTTAAGGTGGCCTGACCTATTAGAAATACACCCCTTTATATACCCTTTGAAATATACTCTTTTACATACACTCTTTGAACAATTGCTGAAACTAGTGTTGCTGCCAGCGGAAAAAAAATCTGCATGCGTTTATTTGGACCAGCTGTTTTTGTATGTGGAAGCCATCTTATTACTCAAGTGTTAGTTAGCTTCCTTATTTCTGTATATCCATTTCGTGGGTTGATGATCCATCATCAGTGTGAACTGTCATCTCAGTAGATAATAAGTACTTGAGATCCCATTTTATAACCATAGATTTCCCGTCGATAGCAGGCTGAATTAGCCCTGCTGTATGGGATCTGTCCGTCAGGTACAGGAGGCGGAGCTTCTAAAGTGAGGTCAGAGCTTTGCTCTGAGGCTGCGCGTGTGTTCCCGCGCTGGATCAACGACTCTCCTCAGTCTGTTTTTCCGCGCGCGGGAGACGCACGCGGAGCTTCAAGACCTCCTCACCAAAGACTAAAAATAATGTCAGAAAAACAAAAACCAAGACCATCTGGGTTTAAACCCTGCGGCTGCGGGAAGGTGATGTCGATAACGGACACACACGACAAATGCTACCGATGCCTCGGAGCAGACCACGAGATGGCTACATGTGCCTCCTGTGGGAGAATGTCGCCAAGAGCTAGAAGAACCCGAGCAGAGCGAATGAACTCCCTGAGATCTCCATCACAAGTGAGTTCAGGGATTACATCCCCATCGCAAGGCACTGCCTCAGATAGACCCACTAAACGTAAGTGGCAAGAGGAGCGGAGGCCCTCAGTACCTATGAGACAAACGACTACTGTCTCGGTACATTCTCATAAAAATAAGTCCCCTCAAGAGAAAGACTCGGACGAGTCTTATCATTCGGAACAACGATCAGACCAGGGACGGGCTCTCCATAAGGGAACGAAACGCGCCAAAACTTCTGTACAAAGAAGCAATTCTCGTACTGCGTCGGAAACTTCTACTGACAAACGAGACGAAGCACATACGCCGCGAAGCGACGCGACGCACAAAACCAAGCGAAGCGAAGCTCATACGACACGAAGCGAAGCGACGCACCCGGATCGCCGCGAAGCGGCGCATCAGCCACGAAGCGAAGCGGCGCATCCGGCGCGAAGCGAAGCGGCGCATCAGCCACGAAGCGAAGCGACGCCCACGGCGCGAAGCAAAACGACTCACCCGGCTCGAAGCGAAGCGGCGCTCACGGCGCGAAGCAAAACGGCGCATATGGCACGAAGCAGAGCGCCACACACGGCGCGAAGCACTACAGTACCAAGGAAAGATCCAACACACAAACAACAACGCAATGCGGAGCATATGACCCACATTGAACAACAAGACACGGCTCATACAATGCCCACTGTTCCACCAACTACCTTAAGCAATCTCAGTAAAAGATTAAACAACACACCATCACACCACTCAACAGATAATGAATGTTTACATTCTGACCTTGACAAACGGGAACGTTATTCTGGAGCTACTTCATCCTCCTCTTCAGAGAGATACCCTTCGAATGTCTCTTACCACTCCAGACCACGTGATAAGGTTAATCCGTTACAGGAACCCTTACAAAAGAAAAAACCTTTACCAACAGAAACCCGCTCCCATAAGCTGCTTACACCTCAACCAGCATCGGAAATTTTAAAAGCAAAAATTTCCACTTCTCATTCTTCAAAAAGGAAAAAACAAAGCATGTCTCCAAGTACAAAGGATGCCTTTAAGTCCTTATCATATGCTCTAGCGGGTTTCTACGAGACGGTGACAAAGACATATGAAATGTCTACTTCCCCAGAAACAGAAGTGAGTCATTCACCAGTACAAATGGTTAATGCTTCTCCTAGATCTATCAGTTCCCAAGGATCAGAAATTGTAACCCGATCACCCGTGGATCCAACAATACCATACTCCCCAATTATCTCCAACATAACACCACTTCACGAACAACCTGTCGAACTGCCATTCTCACCAAAAGATAGGCAGGACACTCAATTCCACAACCCTACCCCGGATTCCTCTACGGGGTACCCGTCGGATCCAGACGTTGACCAAAACGAACCATATTCCCCACCGGAAGATTTGACGTACCCAAAATTTCTGGAGAAAATGGGTAAGGCGTTGAATATTTCTATTCAAAAAATACCAGACCCAAGGGCAGAAACGCTTGATCTTCTCAAGATCTTCGACACACCTCATGAACCGACGGCGTTACCCCCACACACGGTTCTTCACAGTTTGCTTGAAAAATCCTGGGACACCCCGTTTACTATCCCGGCGGTGTCACGGAAAATAGATATTAAGTACAAACTGCAACAGACAGCTCATTATTCTAACACTCAACTGCCACATACCTCCTTAGTGGTAGAGTCAGCGATGGGAAAGGCTAGGAAGAATAAGTTACATTCCTCAACTCCACCAGTTAAAGATATGAGAACGCTTGATGACTTCGCCAAACGAGCATATCAGGGCTCTATGCTGGGGGCACGAATATACCACCACCAATTTTATTTAGCACAATACCTGTATGATTGTATACAAAGGATGAAAGCAAACCCAGATATCACAGATTTCTCCCCGGTTCAGGATATAGAGGAAGGCATTCGTCACCTCCTCCGTACCACATATGAAGGCTTTGAAACGGCTTCTCGAGTCTCCGCCAGTGCCATAGCTGCAAGAAGATTAGCCTGGTTGAAGTCCAGCTCCATTAGGGAAGACGTTCATACAAAGCTAGCTAATCTCCCGTGTAAAGGTGATAACCTTTTTGGAGATAAATTACAAGAGACTGTGGCACAGTTAAAAGAACAATCCGCAGCGGTACAGTCCTTAACCACTCAACCTTCGTACCAACCCACAAGACGTTTTTTTCCCTCAATACCGACGTCAAACCTTCCAACGGAGACCATTTAGACAATACTCATCTTATCGAGCACCTATTTACCAATCTTACCAAACATATAATAGGCCGACTTCTGCACAAAACCAACCAAGAAGGGGCCGTGGACGTTCTCAACGCCCACAGCAACACCAACAGCAACAAACCACTTCCACCAAACCATCGCAATCTTTTTAACAATGCCTCAGCCACCGCCATTTCAGCAACAAGCAGGAAGGGTATCTCTCTATTATCAAAATTGGACTTCAATCACCACGGACCAATGGGTCCTAAATATCATACGGCAGGGATACAAAATCCCATTCCACCAAACACCACCAATTCCACATCCTCCGTCCAGGATATATCAAACGAACGCAATAGTAATTCGCCAGGAATTAAACAAATTGCTACAACAACAAGCAATTCAAATTCTACCGAAGACCTCCTGGGACGCTGGATTTTACTCCCCATATTTCCTCATTCCAAAGAAATCAGGAGACCTACGCCCAATCCTCGATCTCCGACAGCTCAACAAATTTATAATTACAGAGAAATTCAAAATGATATCCCTGAAATCCATCTTACCCTTAATCCAACGGAATGCATGGATGTGCAGTATCGACCTCAAGGACGCTTATACTCATATTCCAATGCACCCCTCGTCATGGAAATACCTGTCTTTCCAAGTCCAGAACAATCACTATCAATACAAGGTACTACCCTTCGGACTATCTACAGCACCGAGAGTATTCACAAAATGCATGGCAGTGGTGGTGGCTCACCTTCGCCAACAGGGAATCATAATATTCCCATACCTAGACGATTGGTTGCTGACAGCATCGGACCCTGCGACCTTGCGTCACGATCTATCACAAACCATTCTCTGTCTCCACGACTTAGGCCTTCTCATCAACTATCAGAAATCGCAGTTTCAAGCTACCCAAACCCTACAATTTCTAGGGGTTCTCCTGGACACTATCAGACACAAAGTCTTTCTAACCCCAGAACGACGAACCACAATGATACAAATATTCCGCACCTTACAACAGATGCAAAGACCTACGGCTCGACAAGTCCTGGTAGCATTAGGCCACATGGCAGCAGCAATACATGCCGTTCCAAATACACGCCTGCAAATGCGTCAGATCCAATGGCATCTTCGAAGGCAGTGGAAACAACACTCACAACCATTGACCTGGAGGATACAAATAAACACAGCAATCATCACCCAACTACAATGGTGGCTCCAACCGCGCACCTTAATAAAAGGAGCACCCTTCACGACCCTTCCACACAATGCAGTTCTAACTACAGATGCATCCAGGAAAGGTTGGGGTGCCCATCTGGACAACTTTCAAACACAAGGTCTATGGTCACCAACAGAACAAACATTTCAAATCAATCTCCTGGAACTCCGAGCGATTCGATATGCGTTACGAACCTTTCTCCCGTACTTACGGGGTCACAGACTGATGATTTACACCGACAACCAAGTAGCGATGTTCTACATAAACAAACAAGGCGGCACAGGATCCTGGCAGCTATGCAGGGAAGCAATTTGGATATGGAAATGGGCGTGCAAACACTCAATTCACCTGCAAGCCACTTACATTCCAGGCATAGCCAACATACAGGCAGACAGACTCAGCCGAATTTTCCATCCACACGAATGGGAACTTCACCAAGAAGTAGCAAACTACATTTTCCAGAAATGGGGAACACCCTTCATGGACCTCTTTGCGACCGAACACAATCGCAAGGTAGACCTGTTTTGCTCAATTTGGCCGAGTCCACTAAGGAAAGCACAGGACGCCTTTCTACTTCCATGGACACAACAACTTCTGTACGCCTTTCCCCCAATACCACTGATCACACGTACGCTGCAAAAATGCATACAAGATGCAGCACAATTAATCCTCATAGCGCCTGCGTGGCCCCGTCAACATTGGTACCCATATCTCCTACACATGTCGGTACAACCACACATTCGCCTTCCATTACGAGTCGATCTCCTCTCTCAGAACGACGGAACACTACTCCACCCACTCCACCAATCACTACACCTCACGGCGTGGAGACTGAGCGGCTCCTACTAGAGGAACAAGGTATTTCCTTAACCGTTCAAGACGTAATTCTTGCATCACGCCGACTATCTACGAGAAGGAACTACTCTTCAAAGTGGCAAAGATATCTTCGTTGGTGCACCGCTGAATTGGTGGACCCTTTATCCTGTCCTCCAGCAAGACTGTTGGACTATCTTCATACTCTACATACCTCGGGTCTAGCCACTTCTTCGGTGCGAGTACACCTCAGTGCTATTGCGGCAAGGCATCGCTTGTACAAAGGCCAGTCCATCTCTTTACACCATATCATTTCCAGGTTTATGAAAGGACTCATGAACCTACGTCCCCCAATCTCGAAACCACCAATACCGTGGGATCTAAACATAGTCTTAGACCAGCTCATGCAATATCCATTCGAACCTTTACATTCAGCTCATATGAAATATCTTACATGGAAAGTGGTGTTCTTAGTGGCCATCACATCAGCAAGACGAGTAAGTGAACTACAAGCCTTGGTCCACTATTCACCATACTTGCAATTCTTACCACAGAAGGTACGCCTACGAACGCATCCCTCCTTTCTACCAAAAGTAGTAACCCCTTTCCATCTCAACCAATCCATCGAACTACCTATTTTCTTTCCGGAACCACACAAATCAGAGAAAGAAAAACAATTACATACTTTAGATTGTAAACGTGCACTCGCACTTTACACTTTAAAAACTCAAACTTTGAACAGACCTTCACAACTATTTTTGTCATTCAACCCGAATACGCCAGGGAAACCAGTAGCCAAACGCACTATAGCCAGTTGGATTGCACAATGCATTCAATTCTGTCATTCAAAACATCAGACTATTCTAACCTCTCGACCAAAAGCACATCAGACAAGAGCACTAGCAACATCTATTGCTTATCTTTCCAATGTGCCTCTATTGGACATCTGCAAATCGGCAACGTGGGCATCCCTGCACACCTTTGCGGCTCATTACTGTCTAGATCACCAGTCCACAAAAGATACAAGACTGGGTCAAGCAGTTTTACAGTCACTATCAAAAGACAATACTGATTCGACTGACACCTCTGAGCATCACGACAAGCAAAACTAAATAATACCGTGATGCTAGCTATGGACTCCCATACAGCAGGGCTAATTCAGCCTGCTATCGACGGGAAAAAGCAAGTTTGCTTACCGTAAACGGTGTTTCCGTAGATAGCAGGATGAATTAGCCATGCTGACCCACCCTCCTCCCTGTCAGTCGAAAAATTTGCTCACGCTTGCTATTTCACAGACTGAGGAGAGTCGTTGATCCAGCGCGGGAACACACGCGCAGCCTCAGAGCAAAGCTCTGACCTCACTTTAGAAGCTCCGCCTCCTGTACCTGACGGACAGATCCCATACAGCATGGCTAATTCATCCTGCTATCTACGGAAACACCGTTTACGGTAAGCAAACTTGCTTTTTCTTCTCAGTGATGGAATGCTGATTCTCTCCAGGGAATACTTTCCTGTTGGTGAGCACTATGGGTGCTGTTTTCCCTCTTTTTCTTGGTTCAGGACAGTCTAACCCCATATTTCAGGCATCTCTCTGGACCAAAAAGACTTTAGTGAAATCTGAGCTGGCCTAGAATAACTTGGAAGGTGGAACTTTGGACTAAGCTAAGTATTTTTTCTATCATTTTTTTAGTGTTCTGAGACTCTAAACTCTTTATATGAAGTTCCAAATTTCATCCGGTTTTTAAATGGAATGAATTACGGTACGTATATAAATATAAACATAGTAATTTGGACTATATATTAAAAAATGCAGTCCTAATTTAGAATAATTAGGCTGGCTGCAAGATCAGGCCAATGCAATATGTCACACGGAAAACGGACACTCATGATTGAGCACCCACTGTCCTAACGCGCGCCAATGCACCTCTCCGGGGCGCCCAGTGTAATATTTAAATGGGCTGCCGTGGTAAAAAGGAGATGCTAGGGGAAATTGTGCATCCCTAGCGCCTCCTCGGCAGCGGGTGCCCAGGAGAGGTGGCTGAAAGTGTGGGTTAGGAAAACAGATGCTCAATTTTACGAGCATCTGTTTTCCTAATCTGTGCTCAGGACCACTGGCACCTATTTTATTAATTTTTTTTTCTTTACTCTTTTTTTCTGTTCCTCTGATTGTTGCCAAGATATTAAGCCAGAGGAACCAAAAAAAAGGAACAGAAAAGCAATATTTTCTGCTTTTCTGTTTTCTTTAGGGAAAGAATTAATGCCTGCTAATAGCCTCATCAATATAAATTTACGTGTGATGAGTGCTATTAGCTACGCCCTGGTTAAGACACGCTAATTCCCTATAAGGGGTTTTGGACCCGTGTCCAAGTGTGTGTTAAGCAGTGCATTCGGCCAAGTGCATTATATTGCATCGGCCTGAATGGTTCTACAAATTTATACTATCTGAATTTCTAAAATTTTCAGTGAAAAATTTTATATTGATCACTTAATTTTTCCCGATGAATTACGCTGTAGAAGTTTTTTTGAGTCATTTTTTTCCAGGAACAACTTGGAATATAGTTCCCCCTTTCTGTTTTTTCCATCCACCTGATTATTTCTCGGACTCTTTTCTGGAAGAGCTTCAGTAATGATTCAGACTACACAGCAAAGTTAGATATAAATAATCTATAATATTCGAGGAGCCTAAGAAAGGATTGTACTTGTTTCTCAATCCAGGATAAGGCATCTTGGTTATAGCCTCTGCCTCTCTAGGACATTCCCCAAGTCCTGGAGAGGCAGATCCTCTGGAATTCTTCCAGATTCTTCAGGATGAGCCATCCTATGTATTTTTCTTTTAGTTCAAATACTCATGCCCTGGCTGGTCTTGGACTCACTGGCACTCCAGCCCAACATTGGTTGTAGTATGTTCTTGTTCAACAAAATTACAGATGGACATGATCCATCTCATTGCCTATCCAGCTGAAAACTCTATTATTTAGAGAAGCATATGGATAAAAGCTGGTCAAGTCCAAGTTTTATTTGTATTCTAAGTATGCACTGTTTTTGTTATAGTTTTAAATACTGTTTATGAGTGTCTGTTTGGTAATCTGCACTGAACAGCTTTGTCTTGGGGGTGGCAGAATATAATACCTTTTAAATTAAAATTAAATTAAATTTAAGAAATGGACATGGAAGATCTTGTCTTCCTTCATATACTGGGCTAGGAGACCTTGGATTAGACTACCCTATCTGTTTGACTTTCTCACAGGGCTCCTGCTAATGACTAAGCAATTTGCTTTCTGAGGACAACAGCACCACCAGAAATGGATCCTCTACTTAGAATGCCCTGTAATAGCTGAACAGTTCTAATATTTGGTCTGCCTGGCTTATACTCTCTGTAAGCATGGATTTATTGCTTCCCCAGCTAAGATGTACATATGTTTGTATTATATAGTTCAGCATGCTGTTCCCTGGACTCAAGTGTTCTTCCCAGAATTCTCAAGAAAGTTCTCAAGGGTATTCTCCCATAAATAGGCTTAAAGGGAGAAAAAGTGATGGAGCTCTTAAGGCCTTCTCTAATTATAAAGAGGAGATTATGGCAGTAAACTATCCTAATCCTTCCCACTGGCGTAATGAACCTTTGTAGCATCTGCTTTAAGGTTTTACTGAAATATTCCATGAATCACCAGCCTGTCAGTCTGAGGGTGACAGAGATCTGAAACATAATAGCTTTCAGAAGGATATATACCTGATTCACAATCCTGAATATGAATAGGGTTGCTTGATCGTCAGGACTTCTCAGGGTAGCCTCACCAAGAAGAATATACCCACAAGTACATTCAAAACTGTCTTGGCCTTCATGTTCTTCAGAGGTGGTCTCTGGGTAGTTATGGCAAAATCCAAAACTATCAAGATGAAGTAATGCTCTTGGTAGCTCTCTAGAGAAACAATCAAGTCCAGAGTAATCTGCTCAAATGGGGTTTCAACAACGGGCATAGGAAATAGAGGGGGCAACCCTGGTCTTTTATAGGCTTGTCAGCTGGTAGGTGGGACAGGACTGGCAGAATTCCTCGATTCGGCAGTAGATTTCTAGTCAATAAAACAGGGTAACTATCCTCTCCTGAGTTTTATCAACTTCCATATGACCCTTTCATTGTTGCTTCTTTTCAGGCTACTATTGTATATAAGGACTGTTTTTGAGAGCTCTTTTAGTTATAAGGGGTTAGTACTGTACCGTTGGAAAACTGCAGGTAGGGCAGCTAGTTTCAGAGTGCACAGAACTGATATATGTAAAAAACGTTAAGGCTGTAAATAATGTGAATGAAAGTGCTGAGCACTGTAGTACATATAAGCTCTCACAGACACGCACAGACACACACACTAAGGCAGGGGTGGGCAATTAATTTTCCCATGGGGCCGCATGAGAAATTGGGATGGTTTTAGAGGGCTGGACTAATATAATTAACTCAGTTCTCAATAGCCCTACTTATGAAAAGACAGCAGTTTACCACCAATGCATGTCCTCTGAGAAAACACAACAAATAAGACCGATACAAACGCTTACATGCTAGCAAAATATCTCATCTCGGTAACAGACACAGAACCGACCTAACATACTCCCAGGATCTGTAGTAATGCACATAAACTAATCCGCACACAGTTACACCTGTATTATGGAATACACTCAAACAGGAGCAACCCTATCTATGAAAAGGCAACACTACAAATATTAAATCAGGTCCTAAAAACCAATACACCTCTTATTAGGAAAACAGAACTAGCAAGCACTATAGATCCCCACACAGAAATAATTGTAAAACTATACTAATAAGCAGAATAAATGTTTCAAAACAGCTATGAACAGAATAACATCCAACAATTAAAAACTCATAAAAACTATTAAACATTCTCCAAACACCAATAAAATATTTCAAAAAAGCAGACATCACACAATTAAAATGGCAGTCAAGAAAAATAAACTTAAAGCCACCTTTACTTACCCCCTCCAGCAGCTCTCCTACTCCCCTTCCCTGCAGGCCGTGGCACACACCAGAAGCAGCAGTAGAAGCTAAGCTCTATACTTATGGTCCTCTTCCTTAGTGCCCATGTCTCACACACACACACACCATACCAGTCATGCCCCCATGACCAGTTTCTGTCTCTCACACACCAATCATCTCCCAAACAGTCTTTGGCACACACACACCAGTCACCTTCCTGAACAGTTTCTCTCATGCCATACACACACACAGGCTTCCCACTCCCGTGTTCTACTTACATATATGGTCTTCTCACTCTCATAATCACTTTCTCTGTCTCTCTCTCTCACACACACACTCACCAGTCTCTCACTCCCATGCTTGTTCTCTCCACATGCACAGGCTTCTCATTCCCAAAATCACTTTCTTTCTCTTTCACACACACACACACACACACCAGTCTCTCACTCCCATGTTCTCTTTCAGATATACAGGCTTCTCCCTCCCATGATGTGTCTCACACACACCCGGGTTTCTCACTCCCATGCTCACTCTTCACATGCACAGGCTTCTCATTCCCATAATCACTTTTTCTCTCTCTCTCTCACACACACACCAGTCACCTGATCTCACTCATGCATACACATACACACAGGCTTCCCACTCCCAAGTTCTCTTTCAGATATACATGCTTCTCCCTCCCATGCTGTGTCTCACACACACCCAGGTTTCTCACTCTCATGCTCACTCTCTTCACATGCACAGGCTTCTCATTCCCATAATCACTTTCTCTCACATTCACACACACCAGTCTTTTTCTCTCACACACACAGTCTCCTTACCAAGCAGTCTCTCTCTCTCATGCATGCACACTCACCCAGGTTTCTCACTCCCACAACTCCAGGCTTCTTACGCTTATGCTTTCCCACATACCCAGACTTCTCACTTCCATGCTTTTTCTCTCACACACACACATCAGTCACCTCCCTGACTAATGTCTCACACTCTCACATACACATCAGTCATCTCCCTGAGCAATCACTTTCAATGTCTCTCACATACACACACACACATCAGCTCTCTGACCAGTTTCTCTCACTCACACACATGCTCTCAATCACACGCAGGCTGGCTGCTTCTCACTCTCTCTTACTCACTTCCTCTCCCCCCCCCCCCCCGAGCACAAATGGGAGCTGCAGCTGCCCCCGCAGGCCAAGAAAGAAGAATCCCATCGGCCGCGGGAGGCTCCTGCTGCTGTCTCCTGTCTCGATTACCGGCTGCTTTAATTGCTCGGGGACCGACGCTGCAGCCGATGCGGCACGGCTCTTTCTCCTTCCCGCGCACCGCTCCGAGTATCACTTCCTGTTCCGGGTCACGGGAGGGGGGTGCAGGCGCGGGAAGAAGAAAAGGCCAGCCGCGGGTGCCACACTTCTAACACCGCTGCCGTTACCACTGGGCTTGAATGTGCTGACAGCCCAGCGGCAGCGGAAGAGACCGGGAGACCGCGGACCGGTGGTTGGGGACCCCTGAAAAAAGACCACGAAAGGCGGAACTGTGACATACCGGTATGTAGGAAAGAAACTTGAGCGAAGGCATGCTGCCCGATTGGCCGGTGCTGGGCAAGGCTTGCCCAGCACCGGCCAATCGAACAGCGTGCCTTCGCTCGAGTCACTCCCTCCCCCCACCGGACGCTGTAAAAAAAAAAAACAGTTCATTCTCTGCTCCCTCGCTCCCCGATTGGCCGGCAGCAGTTCATTCTCCGCTCCCTCGCTCCCTGATTGGCCGGCCAATCGGGGAGCGAGGGAGCGGAGAATGAACTGCTGCCTTCCCTCTGCAAGGGAAGGCAGCGTGCCTCATTCCCCGTCTGCTCTCAGCAGTGGGCGGGCCGGATTCAGACCGTAGGCGGGCCGGATTCAGCCCGCGGGCCGCCCCTTGCCCAGGTCTGCACTAAGGGGTAGATTTTTAAAAAATACACACGCGCCAGGTAGCGCATGCACACATGGACACACAATTTTATAACATGTGCGCTCCAGTGCATGCATGTTATAAAATTGCAGAGTAAAGCAAAAATCGCGCAGCAATGCATCGTCGGGCTTCCCCAGTTCCCTCCCAGTTTGCTCCAATTAAGGAGCGGAATGGAAGGGAACTTCCCTATCCCTTACCCTAACCTCCCTTCCCCATCCCTATCTTAGGTACCCCCAATTTTTTTTAACTTATCTTTTGCTCCTCCAAAGGAGCAGTAGCAGGTTGTGCGCACCGACACCCTGCTGGCGCGCGATCCCCCGGCACAGCAGCAAGTGGCTGCTCTAAAGGCGCCTCCAGCCCCGCCCTGCCCCTTTACCGAGTCCCGGCTCTTGTACATGTAACAGGAATTACACATGTAGCCAGGCCCCTTTTAAAATGCGCGCGGCACACCAAGGTCCCACCGCACGCATAACCTCTGTTTATGTGTGAGCAGGCCATTAAAAATTGGGCCGATAATGTATCTGTGATGTTGAGGGAGAGGCAGCCTGTGTATGTTAGAGAGAAGGGAGTATGTGAAAGAGAATGAATGTGTTATTGTACATATATGAGAGAGAAAAGATAAAATTTGTGCGGCCCTATCTCCCCCAATCAATAACAATCTCAGAGTGACTGGAAATCAGATCCCAGGTATGGAAAGCAGATTTTTAAATCCTTATTAGTTTTAGTTATTGAGGGTAATTTGATGATTCTACTCTTTTGAAATAATTAATTTTGGGAGGAGGGGCCAGAACATTTTTTAATTGGATTTTTTATTCATCAGATTTTTTAAATGTTTTTGGTGTTTGGGAAATTTTTGATATTCTATTCACTAACTGGTTTGAAATATTCTTTTTATAAATATGATTTTACTATTATGAATGATGTTTTATATTTCTTGATTTTATTTAATGTTTTCTAAAGAATGGCAATGGTTCTATTTTTCCATTGTTGCTCTGCATTAGAGGCTAGCTTGTTGTGGGTTCCAGTTCAGTTCTTGCCAACATGTTTCTGTTTACGCTTTCTGATCTCTTTATTCTGTATTTGGTCAGGGTCTCTCTGTGTTCTGTATATGTGACCGAGGTGAGGTATTTTGCTAGCATGTAATTTCTGTGTAGGGATCTATATAGCAGCTTGGTTTCCTGATAAGAGTTTTTACAGTATTAGTATTCTAGAGCCTGGTGTAATATGTGCAGTGTAGCCTTTCATAGGTAAGGTTGTTAGAGTTGTTTTGGTATGGGAGGTTTAATATATTGTAATGCTAACTCTGTTCATGGCTTTCTGAGGGCCAAGCTCACATCCAATACACATTATAAAACGTCTAATTCCATAGGAGCTCCAAATTTCTTTTTTGCAGAGTTTAAATATAAAATGCATGTTGTAAGTGATATTTTTGCCTCAGAAGACTGTACTCTTGAATGTTCTTTTTCATGTAAAATTTGTTATAAATGCATAATTTGTGTGTGTCTGTGAAGGGTGGGTGTGCAAGGCTGTAAGGTTTGCCTAGGGTATCTAATACATTTCCTTATCCATGTGTTCTGGGCAGGGGGGCTTGTCAGTTATAGATTGTAGGACAGAGCTGGGGTTTATTTGATGGGCCCGGGACAGGCACTGAATGAATCGGGGGTGGGGGTGGGGGGGGGGGGGAGCAACACAGTAATTTTTCGCAAAGGGCAACAAAAAAACTAGCACCGGCCCTGCTTCAACGGCAACACTGACCTCCCTCCCCAGAGGTAGCTGAAGCAGCAGCTCTGGCCTTCCTTCTCCGGTGCATCTCTGGCTTTGGCAAAGGCTCAGCTCTCCCTCCTCTACAGACTTCCTTCTTTCTACTTCTTGCATGCTGCTCCTGCATTTGATTTATTATTTGTAATGTATATACAAAAAAAAGGTTCAGTACCTCTACGTACCCCAATGTCAATCTTCTGGGGGAGGAGATGTTGGAAAGCACTTCAGGCCTGCAGCTATGTTTTTGAAATTAGGATGAAAATCCATTTTAACCAATTTTCATGTTTGCAAAAAACAACCTGGGAATTTATTGGTGAAAATCGGTTTAAATTGATAATGAAGGCCCCTACTTATCAAAAAAAGTTATTTAAACAGATTTTATGGAAACAGACATATTCCTGGATCACAATACAATGGAGGATTAAATATAAAGTATCAAGGTTAATACACAAGCTAAGTAATACATCTTCTCATTGGATATGCGCTGTTCTGTGTACCTATAATCCTCTATGGCAGTGGTTCTCAACCTTTTTTCTGTCGGGACACACCTGACAGATGGTTCTCACATGCATGACACACTGACCCATGATCGTCTCGGGGCTAGATGTAAAAGTACAGTTTGCATCCATGGGAATCCCCCTGACCCACAATAATGGATGTAAAGCAGAATTCTGACATTCCCCATACAACTCACCCTACAAAAAAGATGTTCTGGTGTCATCTCAGTAATAGCAACTCAAACTCCTTCTATTTCCAGGCTCAATAGCCCTACTTATGAAAAGACAGCAGTTTACCACCAATGCATGTCCTCTTGAGAAAATACAACAAATAAGACTGATACAAACGCTTACATGCTAGTAAAATATCTCATCTCGGTAACAGACACAGAACCGACCTAACATACTCCCAGGATCTGTAGTAATGTACATAAACTAATCCGCACACAGTTACACCTGTATTATGGAATACACTCAAACAGGAGCAACCCTATCTATGAAAAGGCAACACTACAAATATTAAATCAGGTCCTAAAAACCAATACTCCTCTTATTAGGAAAACAGAACTAGCAAGCAGCTATAGATCCCCACACAGAAATAATTGTAAAACTATACTAATAAGCAGAATAAATGTTTCTAAACAGCTATGAACAGAATACCATCCAACAATTAAAAACTCATAAAAACTATTAAAAATTCTCCAAACACCAATAAAATATTTCAAAAAAAGCAGACACATCACATAATATTAAATAATTAAAATGGCAATCAAGAAAAATAAACTTAAACTTACCCCCTCCAGCAGCTCTCCTACTCCTCTTCCATGCAGGCCGTAGCACACACCAGAAGCAGCAGTAGTGGCTAAGCTCTATACTCATGGTCCTCTTCCTTAGGGC
This sequence comes from Rhinatrema bivittatum, assembly GCF_901001135.1. Classification (NCBI taxonomy): domain Eukaryota; kingdom Metazoa; phylum Chordata; class Amphibia; order Gymnophiona; family Rhinatrematidae; genus Rhinatrema; species Rhinatrema bivittatum. Next base: position 120,728,836 of record NC_042619.1, read on the forward strand.
CCATGTCTCTTACACACACACCATACCAGTCATGCCCCTATGACCAGTTTCTGTCTCTCACACACCAATCATTTCCCAAACAGTCTTTGACACACATACCAGTCACCTTCCTGAACAGTTTCTCTCATGCCATATACACACACAGGCTTCCCACTCCCATGTTCTACTTACATATATGGGCTTCTCACTCTCATAATCACTTTCTCTGTCTCACACACACACACACCAGTCTCTCACTCCCATGCTTGTTCTCTCCACATGCACAGGCTTCTCATTCCCATAATCACTTTTTTTCTCTCACACACAAACACACACCAGTTACCTGATCTCTCTCATGCATACATACACACACACAGGCTTCCCACGCCCATGTTCTCTTTCAGATATGCAGGCTTCTCACTCCCATGCTGTGTGTCACACACACCCCCAGGTTTCTCACTCCCATGCTCACTCTTCACATGCACAGGCTTCTCACTCCCATAATCACTTTCTTTCTCTCTCTCTCTCTCACACACACACACACAAACACACACCAGTTGCCTGATCTCTCTCATGCATATACACACACACACACACACACACAGGCTTCCCACTCCCATGTTCTCTTTCAGATATGCAGGCTTCTCACTCCCATGCTGTGTCTCATACACATCCAGGTTTCTCACTCCCATGCTTACTCTCTTCACATGCACAGGCTTCTCATTCCCATAATCACTTTCTCTCTGTTACACACACACACCAGTCTCTCTCTTTTTTCCATGCTCGCTCTCCACGTGCACAGGCTTCTATTTCCCTGAATCACATTCTTTCTCTCACATTCACACACACCAGTCTCTTTCTCTCACACACACACCGTCACCTTACCAACCAGTCTCTCTCTCATGCACGCACACACAGGCTTCCCACTCCCATGCACTCTCTCACATAATCAAGCTTCTTACTCCCATGCTTTCTCACATACCCAGATTTCTCACTTCCATGCTTTTTCTCTCTCTCACACTCACATACACATCTGAGCAGTCACTTTCATTGTCTCTCACAGATACACACACATCAGCTCTCTGACCAGTTTCTCTCAATCACACACATGCTCTCAATCAAATACATTCTCTCACTTACACACAGGCTCTCAATCACACACACATTTTCTCACTTACACACAGGCTGGCTGGCTGCTTCTCTCTCTTTCTCTCACTCACTTCCTCTGCCCCCCCCCCGAACACAAATGGTAGCTGCAGCAGCCTCCTCCTCCAGCCCCCGCAGGCCAAGAAAGAAGAATCCCATCGGCCGCGGGAGGCTCATGCTGCTGTCTCCTTTCCCGATTACCGTCTGCTTTGATTGCTCGGGGGCCAATGCTGCTGCCGCCGCCGCTACTTTTCCATGCGGCACGGCTTTTCTCCTTCCCGCGCACCGCTGTGTGTGTCACTTTCTGTTCCGGGTCACCGGGGGGGGGGGAGGGGCAGGCGCGGGAAGAAGAAAAGGCCAGTCACGGGTGCCACAGCTTCTTCTAGCACCGCTGCCGTTTCCACTGGGCTTGAACGTGCCGATAGCCCGGCGGCAACGGCAGCAGGGAAGGAAGAGCAGCGGGAGAGACCGGAAGCACGCGACACACCTGCCGGTGCTTGGCGACACACTGGTGTGTCGCGACACACCGGCTGAGAAGCGCTGCTCTATGGATGTTTAGGTCTGCCCACTGTGCCTTCTAAAAACTTTGTCCCCTTAACTGGCTCACCTTTCTGAGCTGTGCAAACAGACCTGTATCATGGGATTCCCTCCTGGAACAGCTACACCTTATTACATGTTAAAAAATATTTAAGTAGTAGTCAAAAACATTCTTGTTTAGACAGGTTTTTAGTGTACCTGTTTAGTCTGCAATGCAGTGGTCTTTATTTTAATGCCATTTTGGCTATTTCTTTTTTTTTTTTTTTTTTAAATAAACCTTTTATATAACATAAAGAACAACCCAGTTTCTTGGCAATTTCTACATCCATAAGATGCAGCTTGACAGAATACACAGGCTCTTGTACATTTGCATAGTAATAAGATACTTCATACATAGAAGTATATAACTCCACTTATAGCACAAGACCTTTAAGCGATTTAACGATTAGCGAGTGTGCTTTTAGGGCAACTCCTCATTAAATGAGGGTGTTGCTATCCATGGCTAAGTGAGAAGGGATATTCAGTGGAATGGCTATGCCATTGAATATGATAAGTTATACTTAGCCAGATAAATTGTATCTGGCTAACTCTAGACGTCCTACTGAGCAGGTCTAACTTATTTGGTTAACTTAACCAGATAAGTTTGACTACCAGAACTTATCCGGTTAAGGTAATCGGACAAGTAGCTCCATCCTGAACCAACCCATTGCCTGTCCCCAAGATATCCACTATCTACTTTGCTGGAAAAATACTTATCCAGCTAAATGGCAGCCGCTGAACATAGCAGTAGATTCAGCAGCTGCCACTTAGCTGGATAAGTCCCTACTTATCTAAGTAGCACTAAATATTGGTCTCTAAATATGCAGCCAGCCGTATTATGTCCCAGGCATATTTATTGAGTTCTATCTGTAGCTCACTGTTCTACTTATTTATAAGACTTTGGATCCTTTCTGCTCTGTGTCTGGAATCCCTCTGGGAACTTATTTTATCTTTTGACTTAGGGTCACTCAAAAACCTCTCTAACATATTCAGATTTCATGGGACCAACCTTTGCTCCTCATCTTTATCAGTGAATTTCTTATGTTTAAATAAAGAACATGTGTACCAGGCATTCTTAAACTTGTCTTTTAGCTTATTAAATGAAACAATTTCTCCTTCTTTCCAGATCTCTCATACATGTCTTAACACACATTCCTGCCATCTCCACATATCCAGGCAGTAAAATACCTTCCGGCTTTCAGCAAGAGGGGAATTAGGAGAGACTATCTATTTCTGTTTTAATTAATATAAAGCAGGTGGTTAAGCGTGAACATTACAATGCAATATTTACAAGCTTAAGCCGGCTTGCCTTGAAATAGCTCTTTTGTGCTATTCTCTGGTATTTTATGTTATAATGCTTTATGAATGTATTCTTCTACCTGCTCTGAACTTTGGACTAGGGCAGGCTTTTCAATAAATAAAATAAACAAACATGTATAAGAACAACCTTATTAGACAGATGTCACCTGCACTTTTCTAAGCAGCCCAGAATCATTTTAGATAAAATGCGTTGGAGTATAATATACGACATACAAGATTAATGTGTTTCTTCTGCAACTTAACTTTTCACTTTTCTAAAAGAGAATTACTTGGGGGTTTTAGAAGTGTCATCCCTAAAATCTTATGGCCTATTTAAAACAAAGTTATATTCCTTGAGAATATGGCTCTTAAGGTGAAAAAGGTTTGTCAGCTGAGCTTGCTCAGCTTCATTTTGAAGGTGAGTCACCCAAACTACAAGGAATTCAACTCTGTCACTATAAAAGAATCCTCAGACAGCACATTTTTACCTTCAGTATCCTGTTTGTTCTTCAAACACCTGCAGCTTTACGTCAGGTTCTTTTTTTATTGCAGCAGAACAGTGAGTGTAAACAGGTTAAAACAAAGCACCAAAGGAGAAGTTATTGTCCAACAACAACCCGGAAAAGTAAAAGTAAACAATGTAATCAGCAAAACAAAACCTGCTGCTGAAAGTGACTCTGATGCAATAAGACGCGAGTAAAAATTGTGCGCTTTCAGCACACATTTTCTTTACTCAGATGCAAATAATTGGGAGTTTAAAAAAAAAAAAGGCTGGTAAACCTATAAATTTGCAAACAAAAAAAACCAAACCCCACACATTTAATGTGAACTAGCCATTGTTTATGCTTATAAAATATGATTTAGGGGCACAAAACATGTTGTGTGAGCATAAATCATAGTTCATATGCATAAAACATGATTTAGGAGCATAAACAATGGTTTATGTGCATTGTGTGCACTGCACAAAACAAATTATGACCACTGGTTGGTTCATAAAAGTTGTGTGCACAAAACACACATCATAGACCAGGAGTTAAATTTCCAGTATTACGAAAGCACGAGTCAAGCCTTTTCACCTCTCTGCCCTAGAGAGTAATAGCTAATGCCTTGAGATTTGCATGGAGAAGCGCTAAGCTGTGAGCACATTTTTTCTGCTTAAAACTCTTTGCTACATCAAGACTATGCAGTTCTATGAGCAAAAATGTGCACAGCCTAGTGCACCTTATTATATCGAGACCAGTGTTTGAAAAGAGTCTTCAACAAATTTAGATAGAAGATATTTTAAGCCAGTAATTAAGGAAAGGAAGAAGAAAGGTAATGATTAAAAGCAAACATTTGCTAAAGTTAGAGTTTGCCTGGTTTTCACAATAGCTGAAGCTCTTTATTTTATTTTATTTAAGTCTTTTTTCATACCGTCATTAAGTAGCTTCCGTCACAATGGTTTACAATAGGCACATAAAAATAAGGATGCTGAAACATTAATTTACACAGGTGCCATATCGGTCCGGTACATAGTTTTTTAAAATAAAATAATTGGAATGTGATACAATACTGTTCGGAGTTTTTTTTCGGAATTAAAAACAATGCTAACTTTATAAGTGTCACTTTATCTTATAGTGATGGATGATAAGACAAAGTAATATAAAAATAAAAAAATACAGCTACACACCTATTGATTGTGATGGTGTGTGTTTGATTTTCATTTTCATTTGTTCCTACCTCGCAGTTCGCCGGTTTCACTACTCCACCTACTCTCATTGATAAGCTTGCTTAAATAGCCAGGTTTTTAAGCTTTTTCGAAAGGATTTGCTGTCACTTTGTAACCTTAACTCTAAAGGCATGGTGTTCCACAGTATGGGTCCTGCAAGAGATAGAGCTCTCTCTCTTACTTGAGCGAGTCTTGCTGTTTTTATTGATGGAATTGTAAGGAGTGCTTTGTTAGCTGATCTTAGATTTCTGTTTGGTACGCGAACGTGGAGGGCTGTGTTAAGCCAATCTGCTTTTTCGTTATGTATTAATTTATGTATGGTGCAAAGTGTTTTGTATTGAATTCTTTGTTCAACTGGTAACCAGTGTAACTCGGCTAGGGTTTCAGTGATGTGGTCTTTTTTACTTTTTCCGGTCAAAATTCTTGCAGCGGTGTTTTGTAGAATTTGTAGTGGTCTGAGTGATGTGTATGGTAGACCTAGTAGTAAGGCATTACAGTAGTCGGTGCTTGCAAAAATCAATGCTTGTAGCACTGAACGAAAGTTGGTAATCGTTAGCAGTGGTTTGAGTCTTCTGAGAGCCATGAGTTTGGTGTATCCCTCTCTCACTTTTAAGGATATTTGTTGTTTTAGTCTTAATTCTGAGTCGATTATAACTCCTAGGTTCCGTACTTTCTCTGCTAGTTCTATTTTTTGGTTGTTTTTGAGAGTGATTGTGTTTTGAATGATCTCATTCTTTTTGCGTTCTAAGTGTAGGAATTCCATTTTTTCAATATTGATTACTAGCTCCATTTGGTTTAGTAGTTGTTTTATGATATCAAGGTACATATTAGCTAAGTTTAATGTTTTTTCAATAGTTTCATCTATGGGTAGTATTAGCTGAATATCGTCAGCATATATATAGTGTGTTATGCCTAGACCGGCTAGTAGGTGGCACAATGGTAATAGGTATATGTTAAAGAGGGTAGCAGATAGAGCTGACCCCTGTGAACCCCTGTTTGTAGGTGTATTTTCTCTGACATTACGTCTGATTTGAACTTGGAAATATCTGTTGCTTAGATATGATCTAAACCATTTGATAGTTATGTTACTTAAACCTATTTCCTTTAGTCTATTTAAAAGGATGTCATGATTTACAGTATCAAATGCTGCTGAGAGTTCCAGCATCACTAAGATATAATATTTGCCGTTGTCGAATCCTCTTATGATGTTGTCTGTTAGTGCTAGCAGGAGTGTTTCTGTGCTATACTGTTTTCTAAAGCCATGTTGTGATGGATACAAGATGTTATTATTATCTAAGTGTTCCGCTAGTTGCTTTTGTATAGTTTTTTCAATTAGTTTTGCGATTAGGGGTAGGTTTGATACTGGTCTGTAATTGCTCAGGTTAAGTGGGTTGCTGTTTTTCTTCTTTAGAATTGGTTTTACAATTGCCCCTTTTAGACTATCTGGCATGATTCCTTCCTCTAACGATAGGTTCACTATCTTTGTTAATGTTGGTGATACTGTGTTGGCTACTTTTTTTTATTTCAGTGGTTGGTATTGTGACGAATGCATGCGGGGCTGGGTTTAGTTTTTTTTTAACATAGTTTCTGAAATGGAAATTGAATCAATCTCGAATGTCGTCCATTGTTCTACATCTCTTTTTTTCATTTTGATTTCTTGTTTTGTTGTATCAGGAATTTTTGTTTTTAAGTTTTTTATTTTGTCGTTGAAAAAGGTAGCTATTTCATTGCATCTATTTACTGGTAGGTTTTGCGGAGGGTTGGTAGAATTCCTGTGACTTACAATAAAGAGAGTAGTCAGACACACAGGGGCAAATCTTAAAACCTGCGTGCGGGCATAGATTTGTTCGTGCAACCCGGCGCAAACAAATCTACACCCGATTTTATAACATGCATGCACAGCCACACGCATGTTATAAAATCCAGGGTCAGCGCGTGCAAGGGGGTGCACAATTGTGCAACTTGCGCGCGCCAAGCCGCGCAGCCTTCCTCCATTCCCTCCGCCTCCCCCCACCTTCCCCTACCTAACCCGCCCCCCAGCCCTACCTAAACCACCCCCCCCTTACCTTTGTTGGAGAAGTTGCGCCTGCCTCCCGGAAGGCGTAGCTTACACGCATCGGCCAACGGCCAGCCCGCGATCCCGGGCACAGTGGCAAATGGCCACTGTGCCTGGAGGTTCCAGCCATGCCCCCGCCCCACCCCTTTTTGCAAGCCCCGGGACAAACGCTCCCGGGGCTTGCGTGCGCCACCAAGCCTATGCAAGATAGACTTGGCGCGCACGGGGGCAGGTTTTCGGGGTTACGCACGTAACCCTTTGAAAATCTGCCCCATGGTCTCTTGGCACTTCATTTATTTCCTTTAAGATACATGCAGAACTTAAGTGGTATCATGTACATGTAACCAATATACATCATATATGATACCTATTTTACCTTATTTACATTCATAGAAACATAGAAATGACGGCAGAAGAAGACCAAACGGCCCATCCAGTCTGCCCAGCAAGTTTCGCACTTTTTTATTTTCTCATACTTATCTATTACTCTTGGCTCTTAGTAACCTTTTGGTTCTATTTCCCTTCCACCCCCACCATTAATGTAGAGAGCAGTGTTGGAACTGCATCTAAGTGAAATATCTAGCTTAATTAGTTAGGGGTAGTAACCGCCGCAATAAGCAAGCTACACCCATGCTTGTTTAACCAGACTTTGAAAATCAGTCCTTGTTGGTTGTTATCTGTATATAGATCCACTTTTCTTCATTCCCCCTGCCGTTGAAGCAGAGAGTTATGCTGGATATGCATTGAAAGTATCAGACTTTCTCCCCTCCCGTTGAAGCAGAGAGCTATGCTGGATATGCATTGAAAGTATCAGACTTTCTCCCCTGCCGTTGAAGCAGAGAGCTATGCCGAATATGCATTGAAAGTGAAGTATCAGACTTTCTCCCCTGCCGTTGAAGCAGAGAGCTATGCCGAATATGCATTGAAAGTGAAGTATCAGACTTTCTCCCCTGCCGTTGAAGCAGAGAGCTATGCTGGATATGCATTGAAAGTGAAGTATCAGGCTTATTTGGTTTGGGGTAGTTACCGCCGTAACAAGCAAGATACTCCCCGCTTTTTTGTGAATGCAAATCCTTTTTTCCACATTTCCTTTTGCCGTTGAAGCTTAGAGCAATGTTGGAGTTGCATTAACCATGTGTATGTTTATTGAATAAGCGTATTTTCAAAATACATACGTAAACCATTATACAAATAGTAATATATTAGATGGTAACCTAGTAAATTATGTCAGAAAATGCCTAAATTGGGTAATTCATTCTGGCCACTTGAGATTTTTTCAATTTGGATAGATAAGCATACAGCACATTTGTGACACTGCTTTTAAACATAACCACTTCTCTATAATAAATACACTTCCTATTGACTTATTTGCCATGTATAGTTGTCTTGACTAGATTATAACCTCCAATGAGAAGGGATTCTCTGTGTGTATCTATACAGTGTTGTGTATATCTAGTAGCACTTTAGAAATGATGAACAGTAGTAGGGGTGGTAATATATATGCAGCCCACCACCAGTTTCTCCCCATTGTCTTTTACCTGAATCTTTTATCCTTTCCTACCACTACCCTCCATATCAGTCCTAATTATGCAATCTGTTAATGTGCTGATCACTACCACTTCCATTGGCAGGCTGTTTCAGGCCCTGTTATCTTCCTCTTTGATTTTTACAAGACTAGCATTTAATCCTACACCCAAGTCCCCATCCATACTTATCACTTCTATAGCACTCCTTGATGTAAGCAGCGGTGTACAAAAACATACAAGAGACAGCCCCTTCTTAGTAGAGCTTATAATCTAATCAAGACAAATATACTGGGCAAAAGAGACTTTGGAAATGTATTTTATTAAAATGATGAGATGATGGTACAAGGAAGAAGGTTTTAGATTTGTTAGGAACTGGGCTTCATTTTGGGGAAGGGGGGACATTTTCCGAAAGGATGGGCTCCATCTTAACCAGAGTGGAACCAGGCTGTTGGCATTAACATTCAAAAAGGAGATAGTGCAGCTTTTAAACTAAACTAGATGATGTGGGAAAGCCAACAATCGCTCAGAAGTGCTTGGTTTAGAATGATGTATCTTTGAAGGATATTAAGAGAAAAAGAAAAATAGGGCATCCCAGTAGGGAGATCGCAATAAATGCCAAAGTGGACCAGATGCCTTTAAGTAAATTGCAGAATGATTCTAAATTACACCTGTTAACTGATGAGCAGGTTGTTAATACAAACAAGAAACATACTTTGAAAGGTCAGTATTTAAATGCTAGAAGTCTAAAAAATAAGATGGGAGAGTTAGAGTGTAAAGCACTGGATGAAGAGGTAGATATAATTAGCATCTCAGAGACCTGGTGTAAAGGGGGATAACCAATGGCACACTGTGATACCAGGGTACGAATTGTATCGAAAGATAAGATGGATCAAATTGGTGGAGGGGTGGCAATATATGTTAAAGAGAACATTGAGTCAAACAGGATAAAAGTTTTGCAGGAAACAAAATGCAATGTTGAATATTTATGGATAGAAATTCCAGGTGAAAAAGGGAATAAAATGGTAGTGCAGTCTGTTACAGTTCACCTGGCCAGAATTAATTCTGAGACAGTAGAGAGCGCTGAAGAGGATGCATATGCGCCCTCGCCCACGGCACCAACTCCAGGGTTGCTTTTGCCATCAGAGTAACCGTGGTTAAGGCCACTATGTGGGAAGTATCTTGTTCGTCAACAGTTGCACCTGCGCCATCAGCATCTGAATGTGATCCTACGGCAGGAACTCCCTGCCCTGCTACGTGTCAAACCAAACACAGAGATACTCAAGTGACTGAGATGGCTGAAGATTGCTCTTGGGCAGTTCACCACCCAACCTAGTTCCTGCAACAAAGGATCACCTTGCGTAACACCCGGAAGCTCTCTTTCAGACTCTTGGCCCGAATCAGCCAGTCATCCAAGTATGGCTGTACTAGGATCTCATCCTTTCTCAATTTCGCCAACACCATCACCATAACCTTGGAAAAAGTTCTGGGTGCGGTGGCCAAACCAAAGGGTAGCGCTCAAAATAGATAATGGCGTCCCAAAACCGCAAAATGCAGAGAAACCGTTGATGCTCTAGACAGATGGGAATATGCAGGTACGCCTCGGAGAAATCCAGAGACATCAGAACTGCCATCATCACTGAGTGTAAGATTTCCATGTGAAAATAAGTCACATGCAAATGATGGTTGACACCCTTGAGATCTAGGATGGGGCAAAAAGACCCCTCCCTTCTTGGGGACAACGAAATAAATGAAATCTCGGCCCATATTTTCTTGAGACGTGGGCACTGGGACCACAGCCCAAAGACTGAGGAGTCTTAAAAGTACACTCCACTGCCTGTCTCTTCTGCGGAGAGTTGCAGGGAGACACCACAAACATGTCCCAAGGAACATTGCAAAACTCCAGCACATAGCCATCTCGTATCACCTCCAGAATCCCTGGTCTGATGTGATTTCGATCCATCTCCAATAAAAAAAGAGAGGCGACCCCCTATCTCTTGTTCCTGGGGGTGGGTCAGCACACATTCAATGGGAGGCTCGGGGGGACTCCACTACCTGAGCTTGTGCCCCATCTGGACTGCCTAGGACGAAAGGACTGAAACCTACCCAAAGGTCGAGCCCTCTGAAAGGCCGCTCCACTGTAGGGTAAAAAATGTTTGGATCCCCTAGTATGACCTCTCATGCTGAAGGAGCGCGTCATCTGTTTCTTATCCTCTGTCAAATCAATGAACCTGGGACTCACCCCACTTATTGTCCATTTTCTCCAGCTCGCTGCCAAACAAGAGCGAGCCTTTAAAGGGCAGCTTCGTAAGGTTAGACTTGGAGATTGCATCAGCTGACCAATTTCTCAGCCATAAATGATGCCGGGCCACGATTACTGAAGCCAACCCTCTGGCTGAGGTACAGACAAAATCACAGCCGGCTTCTGCAAAAAGGCGGCTGCTGGCTCCATCACTGCTCTGGCATTCACACCAGATTCATTGACCTCCTGAGAGAGAAGCAAACAAGAGCGAGCCACCAGGGAACAACAAGAAGCTTTCTACAAACTCATTGCCATTGCTTCAAAAGCCTGCTTGAGGATGGCCTCAATTCTCCTATCCTAAGCATTTTTCAAGGCCGCTCCCCCTTCTACGGGAATAGTTGTCTGCTTGATAACAGCACACACAAGCGCATCTACTTTCAGAAAGCACAATTGCTCTTGTGCAGCTGGGTCCAGGGGGTCCATCAAGCCCAGCATCCTGTTTCTATCCCATGTTACAGTTGCTATTATTAGCAATGACTATTTTCTAAGTCAATTTAATTAATAGTAGGTAATGGACTTCTCCTCCAAGAACTTATCCAATCCTTTTTTAAACCCAGCTACACTAAATGCACTAACCACATCCCCTGGCAACAAATTCCAGAATGAAATTGTGCGTTGAGTGAAAAAGAACTTTCTCTGATTAGTTTTAAATGTGCCACATGATAACTTCATGGAATGCCCCCTAGTCCTTCTATTATCCGAAAGAGTAAATAACTGATTCACATTTACCCATTCTAAACCTCTCATGATTTTAAACACCTCTATCATATCCCCCCTCAGCCATCTCTTCTCCAAGCTGAACAGTCCTAACCTCTTTAGTCTTTCCTCATAGGGGAGCTGTTCCATCCCCTTTATCATTTTGGTCACCCTTCTCTGTACCTTCTCCATTGCAACTATATCTTTTTTGAGATGCGGCGACCAGAATTGTATATATTATTCAAGGTGCAGTCTCACCATGGAGCGATACAGAGGCATTGTGACATCTTCCGTTTATTCACCATTCCCTTTCTAATAATTCCCAACATTCTGTTTGCTTTTTTGACTGCCGAAGCACACTGAACCGACGATTTCAACATGTGATCCACTATAATGCCTAGATCTCTTTCTTGGGTGGTAGCTCCTGATATGGAACCTAACATTATGTAGCTATTGCATGGGTTATTTTTCCCTATATGCATCACCTTGCACTTATCCACATTAAATTTCATCTGCCATTTGGATGCCCAATCATCCAGTCTCAAAAGGTCTTCCTGCAATTTATCACAATCCGCTTGTGATTTAACTACTCTGAATAATTTTGTATCATCAGCAAATTTGATTACTTCACTCGTCGTATTTCTTTCCAGATCATTTATAAATATATTGAAAAGCACGAGTCCTAGTACAGATCCCCGAGGCATTCCACTGCCCACTCCCCTCCACTGAGAAAATTGTCCATTTAATACTACTCTCTGTTTCCTGTCTTTTAGCCAGTTTGTAATCCATGAAAGGACATCGCCACCTATCCCATGACTTTTTACTTTTCCCCCTTTGAAATTAGCTTCTGGGGCACCCCATGCAAGATCAATTAATTATTGAATGACCTCCATAATAGGGAAGAGACATGAGGCTTTACGCAAAGAAATCAAAATGGGCTCTTTCTTTGCTCAGACATGGATTTAGCCCCAGTACTCCCAGCATCTTCAATGTCTGGGAAATCAGAGCCAGTAACTCATCTCTATAAAAGAATCACAACATTTTTCTATATAGCTCCAATCCCAAAGGAATTTTGCCATCCAACAAGGAGTAAGGATTGGCTTCATCATCCCTGCCATTTGGGTCCCTATCGGGAAGGCCGGCAGCCAATCTAGGCGTACCCCAATGCTTACCCGCAGCACCAGGCGTGTGGGATTTCACTACCTGACCTGTTAAGATTGGCTGGGGCTGAGGACTGAGCCTGAAGAAAGGAGTGCAATCCTTGAAAAATTTCTACCTAAGAAAAGGCAGAGGGATCAATGCCAAACCCAGGGGGCACTTGTCCTGTGCCCACTAAACTACCTTCCCCTGCTGACTGAGGAGCTCCAAAGTCAAGCGACCCTTCTGGAAGCTCTTTTTCCATTCCCGCACCAGGCTGAGAAGAGCAGAGCTTAGTAAAATCAGACAAAGGCAATTCTTCCTGAGCCTCCAAACAGTTAGAGGGAATGCCAGATTGGGATGCCTGAATATGACAACCAACACACAGGCCAAGACACTTAGGCATCTTCACTATGGGCACCATCAGTCTGCCAATATGCCCTAACAGGCATTTGACAATAGTGCAGCCAAAATTTAGGTGCCCAAAAATTAGGCACTCAACACTGTGCTTTGATAAATGCACAAAACTGAGCTCCCCAGGATGCTCAGATAGCGCACGCAAAAAGTGCATGCATGGGTGCACTGGTAGGCACTCCTATGCATCTAACTAGGCATCCAACCAGATGCCCAGCTAGGCCTACAACTAAGCACACAATGGGACACATAGCTGTCATAAAAGGACAAACTGACAAAATGGAAGAGGGCAGCCTTGGGCAAACAAAAAAAGCACAAAAACACCACGGCCTACTGCGTGGTGTACAAGCAAAGCCTGACAGCAGGGTCTTGCCAAAAGGCTGTTCAACCCGCCAGGACTGCCCATGTCCCCCAAGCTCTCCTTGAGGCAGGAACAAATGTCAGATGGGCGCATTGAGCACTGAGACCGGAGAAGAGAGGAATCTCTACAAAAACTCCCCTCCTTCTCCAATTATAATATTATTTTTTTGATTATTATTACTCTTTACCTGAGCTCAGCCCATCCCAGCTGAGTTCAGAATCGATCTCCGGCTGTGGGGGGAGAGGGCATATACCTTCACAGCCGCTCTCTGCTTCCTGCACCCGCTGCTTTTCAGCTGGTTTTTTTTTTCTTTTTTACAGCTAAGTCCACACCGGCTGAAAACCAGCTACCGGATCAAGGCACTCAACTGAAGAAGGGATCCAAGAATATCACCTCAGGAATTCTCGACTGAGGGAGGGACCATAAGGTATCACCACAGGAGAGCGGGGCAAATTAAATTTTCTTCTTCTTTCTCCTTCTAAAACTTAAAGCAATCCCCAGTAGGGAGGCACCACCTTCATGCATGTCCACCATCTCCTGGAGATGGAGAATACTGGCGGGCGGATGTCACTGCAGGTGTATATATACTGTGATGTCAGCTTTGCTCTGTCTCCATCTGCTGGTAGAGGTGCATAACCCACTGGTTTTGGATTCACTTGTCTGAACACTAAGAAAATATCACTTATCTATAAGAATAATATATAATTTCTTATAAAGATTCAAATCTTATCCTTACCACTCAGTGCTAAGGTTGCCAACTGACCCCAGATCTACTGAACAGGCTAATCCAGTCCTGGTTTTGCCCCATTGCACGTATGGATTTGTAGTTCTAATTTTCTTAGGGAAATCAAGAGGACAATCAGAACTACAACTCCATGTATGCAATGGGGCAAAATGAGAACTGGATTGGTCTGTTTGGTTGACCTGGGTGCAGTTTGCAACCCTACCATTCATGTATAAATTATGAAAACATATGCCCTTATTCACAACCTGTCAACATAAAAGTTATTTAATGGGCAAGCTGCTCTGTTTATTACAGAGATTTCATACCTTGAATTGTTGCAGTTTCATTTTTTATCCTTTTTTGCAGAAAAAGTAGAGTACTATGCACTTGCTCAAAGATCAGGTCAAGTTTTCCATCAGCTTTCATCTTCCTCCAAAACTCCTTTGGATCATCTGGAATTTAAATATCAACATAATTATGAGAATAACTTTTCCAGTACTACTAGCATAATTAGCTAAAACCACCACTGTGTTTGTCTCCACTGAGGCAGTCTATGGTAGATGATGCTTTAGTCTGAATTCATTTCATCATGATAACAAATATGCAACGCTGGTCAGCAACTGTAAGTAAACATTTTACGTAAAATGTCTGTGCACCAACATAAGGTCAGAACATTGTTTCCAATTTATATCTGAAACATAAAGATTAAAACACAATAGCACATAGAAGAATAAGCTTAGTTTTAACTGAGTGTCTTATTAAAATACCTTTAACAACAATTAATTGTTTTATGATAGCTTAAGGTAGGGACAGATAACTCTAGTCCTTGACTACTGCCAACAGGTTTGGTTTTCAGGATATCTACAATGAATGTGCATGACATATTTCCATGTACTGCCTCTATTGTATGCAAATTTATTTCATGCATATTCATTGTGGGTATCCTAAAAAAACCAGACCTGTTGGTGACACTCGAGGAATGGAGTTGCCTCTTCCTGGCAAAAAGGAATACAGATAAGAATATTGAGACAGCAAGTGATTCATGTGACATCAAAAAGAAGACTAAAACACAGTGTTCTTAAATGTCACAAGAAGCAATTGACTACCTATTTTATTGACCTTATAGTATGTACAGTATAGGCTAGAAAGGCAACAGAGAAATACAAAGTACTGAACTGGACTAGAAAGGCGACAGAGAAATACAAAGTAATAAATAAAATAAATTTATACAGCTTTAAACCCTTAAATCTCTCACTTTATGTGGCATTACCAGTAGTTTAGAAAAGAAACAGCAATATAACTAAAATGTAATACTAATACTAAAATGGAGGAAGAAAAAGTCTATCTACCAAACCAACCCTTCTAAGTAATGTTTAAAATATAACAAAGGTAGGAGAGGAGATATAGGGAGACACATGACTATCCTCTTAAATAGTTCTTCCAAGGCCTTAGGAAAAGTGAATCATATAGGACTGGAATACCAATCTCAGAACTTATTTATTAGTCACTATCAGCAAAATATCCTTTATTCACTGCAACAATTGTGGTGCTTATGTCCCAAGGCCTATCATTTGGAGAATTAAGGGTTGTCTAATTTACCTTCAGTTGTCTGCCATGAATAAGGAGCTAATTCACCTGAAAGATAAAATGTCCACGTTTCAAATAACCTCCCCTTCCTTCCAGTATCCAGAATTACTCTCCAGTCTCCCAGAGGGGATTCAAAAATCCAGGCATAAATGGTTTACACTGGGCTCTGGTAGAACGAGACTAAAACAACCAGTTTCCCCAACTTTGATGCATCCTGTGTATCCGCCGCCACTCCCACAGAGAAGTCAGACATCCAAGATTCAGAAACCCAGGAATAATTGGATTACAGTAGACTCTAGCAGATTAAAGCCTGTGGTGAAGAGACAACCACTCTCCCCATTGTTACCCTTACATAATGCATTTTCTGCACTGGAAAATGAGGATGCCCCACTAATAGACTATATAGTGATGTCTAAAAGGAAGTAGTCACCCAATGCACCCAGGAACACTTCAACATGATCAAATGTCAGAAAAGAAAGTTTCTTCTGCTGGGAGACTCAGTCACCAGAGGAACTAATTTGGGAACTTATTTAGATGGGGACACAACAGTTAAATGCCTTCCACCTCCTCAGCTAATAGAAATGCAAACCAGGTGGTCAAAGCAATTACAGAAGAAAGTAAGGACTCTGATATCAATGTTATCATCCATCTGGGGACCAATGACCTCGCTAGAAATGGTGTCCATAATGTACAGAAAGATTTCCAAAATTAGGGCAAAAGATTAGATACGTGGCAAAGACCATTGACTTTTCAGATGTATTACCTGTTCATGGAAAGGATAGGCTATGCAAAATAGGTAATTTTAAGTCCTGACTCTAAACCTGGAATAGGAAAAGTGGTTTCGGATACATTGGAGGCTGGAGCCATGAATGAAGCAATAAAAGGTTATATGATAAGGATAGCCCACTTTTGTCTATGGCACGAAAGAGGACACAATGTAGAATCTGAATTTTGCACTTAATCAGGCATTAAAACTAGAGAGCGAGGGTGTAGGAGGTGGCCTGTGAAATTGGCATGCAAAACCCAATCAAAACAGGAAGAGGGAAGACAAAGTAACAAAATCAATCAGTTCAAAAATGCAGAAAAGGTGACTAGACAGAGCAACTGGAAAGCTATGACCCCAAATGCTTGTAGTCTGAGCAAAAAAATCCCAGACCTGCAGGTCCTAATGTTGGAGGCAGACATGGACATTGCTGCTGTTAAGATTTGGTTCATTGAGTCTCATGACTGGGATACGGCCATCCCAGGCTATAACTTGTTAATGAAGGACAGAGAGGAAAGAATAGGGGGAGAAGTAGCTCTTTATGTCAAAAAGAATATCCAAGCAATTGAATTGCAAGTAACAAGGGGTAGGGAAAAAGCATTATGGATCGTCCTAAAAAAAGAAGATGGTGCTTCCATTTTTATGGTGTGATCTACAGGCCACTGACTCAAACTGAAGAACTGGGCAGAGATCTCATTGAAGACATTCAAAAGGTAGGTAAGAAGGGTGAAGTGTTGCTCATTGGAGACTTTAATCTGCTGGATATGGATAGGAGTATCCCTTTTGCAGAATCAATGAGAAGTAGAGAGATAGTGGATGCCCTTCAAGAGGCTCTGCTCAAACAAATAGTAATGAAACCCATGAAGGAGAGTACAATACCCAATTTAGTGCTCACTAATGGGGATAATGTTACTAATGTTAGGTAGGGGCTCACCTGAACACCAGTGATCATCATCAGATGGTATGTTCAATATAGCAAATAGGATTCAGAGAAGTCACACGAAGACCCAAGTTTTGAATTTGAACATGGGCTATTTTTCCCTATATGCATCACATATTTCCATGTTAAATTTCATTTGCCATTTGGATGCCCAATCTTCCAGTCTCAAAAGGTCCTTCTGCAATTTATCACAATCCGCTTGTGATTTAACTACTCTGAATAATTTTGTATCATCTGCAAATTTAATTACCTCACTCATCGCATTCCTTTCTAGATCATTTATAAATAGATTGAAAAGCACTAGTCAAAGTACAGATCCCTGAGGTACTCCAATATTTACTCTTTTCCACTGAGAACATTGACCATTTAATCCTACTCTGTTTCCTGTCTTTTAACCAGTTTATATTCCACGAAAGGACACCACCTCCTATCCCATGACTTTTTTGTTTTCTTAGAAGCCTCTCATGCGGGAATTTGTTGAACGCCTTCTGAAAATCCAAAGACACCACATCTACAAGTATACCTTTGTCCACATTTTAATTCACCCCTTCAAAAAAATGTAGGAGATTTCTGAGGCAAGACAATTTCCCTTGGGTAAATCCATGCTAACTGTGTTCCATTAAACCATGTCTTTCTATATGCTCTGTGATTTTGATCTTTAAAATAGTTTCCACTATCTTTCCTGGGCTCTGAAGTCAGGCTTATTGGTCCATAGTTTTCCGGATTACCCCTGAGTCCTTTTTAAATATTGGGATTATATTGACCATCCTCCAGTCTTCAGGTACAGTGGATAATTTTAATGATAGTTATAAATTTAAAAAAATAGATCTGAAATTTCATTTTTGAGTTCCTTCAGAACCCTGGGGTGCATAACATCCGGTCCAGGTGATTTGCTACTCTTTGTCAAATCTGGTCTACTACATCTTCGAGGTTCACAGTTCAATTCATCTGACTTCTCACCCTTGAAAACCATCTCTGGAACCTGTATCTCCCCATCATTCTCATTAGTAAACACAGAAGCAAATAATTCATTTATAGTCTTTCTGCAATGGCCTTATCTTCCCTAAGAGACTCTTTAATGCCCCAGTCATCTAACAGTCCAACCGACTCCCTCACAGCTTTCTTGTTTTGGATATATTTTTAAAAGTTTTTTTATTATGAATATTTTCCTCTACGGTCAACTTCATTTCAAATTCTCTCTTAGCCTGCCTTAACAAGTTTTTACACTTAACTTGACAATGCTTATGCTTTTTCCTATTTTCTTCAGAGGGATCCTTCTTCCAATTTTTGAAGTATTTTTTTTGGTTAAAATAGCCTCTTTCACCTCACCTTTTAACCATGCCAGTAATCATTTTACCTTCCTTCCACTTTCTTAATGCATGGAATACATCTGGACTGCACATCTAAGATTGTATTTTTAAACAATGTCCACACATGTTGTACACTTTTAACCTTTGCAACTGCACCTTTCATTTTTTTTCTAACTATTTTCCTCATTTTATCAAAGTTTCCCTTTTAAAAATTTAGGGGCGGATTTTCAGAGCCCTGCTCGCGTAAATCCGCCCAAAACCGGGCGGATTTACGCGAGCAGGGCCCTGCGCGCCGGGAAGCCTATTTTACATAGGCCTCCCGGCGCGCGCAGAGCCCCGGGACTCGCGTAAGTCCCGGGGTTCTCGGAGGGGGGCGTGTCGGGGGGCGGGCCCGGTCATCGTGGCGTTCCGGGGGCGTGTCGGCAGCGTTTTGGGGGCGGGTACGGGGGCGTGGCCGCGCCCTCCGTACCCGCCCCCAGGTCGCGGCCCGGCGCGCAGCAGGCCCGCTGGCGCGCGGGGATTTACGTCTCCCTCCGGGAGGCGTAAATCCCCCGACAAAGGTAAGGGGGGGGGTGTAGACAGGGCCGGGTGGGTGGGTTAGGTAGGGGAAGGGAGGGTAAGGTGAGGGGAGGGCAAAGGAAAGTTCCCTCCGAGGCCGCTCCGATTTCGGAGCGGCCTTGGAGGGAACGGGGGGAGGCAGCGCGGCTCGGCGCGCGCAGGCTATACAAAATCGATAGCCTTGCGCGCGCCGATCCAGGATTTTAGTGGATACGCGCGGCTCCGCGCGTATCTACTAAAATCCAGCGTACTTTTGCTTGAGTCTGATGCGCAAGCAAAAGTAGGCTGATCGCGCTTCTTTTAAAATCTACCCCTTAGTGTTAGAGCTGTAGATTTACATATTGTCCCCCTTCCAGTCATTGGCTTAAATTTTATCATGTTATGATCGCTATTGACAAGTGACCCCACCACAGTTACCTCTCTCACCAAATCCTGCATTCCACTAAGAATTAAATCTAAGATGGTTGCCTCCCTCATTGGTTCCGAATCATTCTGCCCAACATGGGCTGCCACAGGGGAAAGGCATACAGCAGCTTGTCCTCCGGCCAATCCAGCATGAGGGCATCAATGCCCAAAGACTTTGTATCTCTCCTGCGACTGAAGAAGCGAGGGACTTTCACAATCTGAAAAGTAGGTCTATCAAGGCCGTAAACGGAAGGCCCCAGCTATCCACTATTAGCCGAAATGCCTAGTTTGACAATTCCCATTTTCCTGGATCCAGATTCTTGTCTGCTGAGAAAGCTGGCTCTTACATTGTCTTTTCCTGCAACGTGCGAGGCTGAGATCTCCTGAAGATGCACTTCTACCCATTCCATTGGGCTATTTCGTGCGACACTTGCTGGCTCTTGGTTCCTCTCTGTTCACTGATGTAAGCCACTGTCGTTGCACTGACAGACATTATCCAGACAGCTCGACCCTGCAATCTATCACCGAACTGCAAGCATGCCAACCGGACCACATGGGCTTCCAGCCAATTGGTTTTCGAGAGAGACTCTTCTGCACTCCGGCACTCTTGTGCTGTCAGCTCCTGACAGTGAGCTCCCCAACCCTGGAGGCTCGCAACTATCATGAGTACTAGCCACTCCGGTGATCATAGGGAAACCCTCTTTCTTAGATGATCCACTTTTAACTACCACTGCAGTTGAGTGCAGACCTCCATAGACACGTGGAGCTGAATCAAACAAACAGTCTTGAGACTGTGAGCTCCAAGAAGACAGCAGAGTGCGCTGAAGAGGAAGCATATGTGCACTCGCCCACAGCACCACCTCTAGGGTTGCCGCCATCAGTCCGTGAACCTGTAGATAGGACCACACTGTCAGTCGTATTTGTGTTCTTCAAGAGACATATCTGTGCCATCAGTTTATGAAAAAGACCCTCTGGCAGGAACACCCTGCCCTGTTTCATGTCGAACTGAACACTGAGATACTTTACCGACTATTATGGCTGAAGATTGCATTTGGGCAGGTTCACAACCCAGCCTAGCTCCTGCAACAAGGAGATCACCTTTCGTGAGACCCAGAGGCTCTCTTCCTGAATCAGCCAGTCGTCCAAGTACAGGTGTACCTGGATCTCTTTTTTTTTTTTTATTTTATCTTTATTAATTTTTCAATAATATACAAAGCATCCACTTTGCTATGAAACATGGTATGATTAAATCAAAAATAATAATGTAACCAATACGGTATGAAAATCATTTTAAAGAAATATCCTTCTATTTTAACTACCCATTAGACCCTAAAAGTTGGGGGTGGTGTACATGCAAATTTAAGAAGATTCACAAAGGAAACAACTTTCAAAACATGCCACTTATAAACCTTTGTTACTTCCATAATGGACTTCATTAACTACTGCTAACTTGCAGTAAAACTTTTTTTATCCTCGACAAAGCTTTTTAGCTGCTCAGGTTGAAAAAATACATAGTTGTCTCTATTATACTTTATAACACATTTGCATGGGAACCTTAGAAAAAAAGGACGCTCCCACTTCCAGTGTCTCCTGGCGTAAAGCTAGAAAACTTTTTCTTTTCAACTGTGTCGCCTTTGTTAAATCAGGAAAAATTCTAATTCGTGATCCCATAAACTCCACATTGGTTTTCTTAAAATATGATTGCATGATATCTCCCAGGTCTTTCTCATTAAAAAATATCAGCAAAGTTGTTCTTTCAGCTATTTCGTAGCTTGATGACTCAAGAAAATCAATTAGATCTTCTAAATCATTGGGGACAACTGGCATTTGTTGATTTTTTCGAATGGGTAAAAAATAAACTTTATCCAGGGGTGGAGCCTGCTCTGGGGTAATTTCTAAAACTCCAAGGAAATAACGTTTTATAGTTATTCGAGGAATTTCTCCAACTACCCTGGGAAAGTTTAATATTCTCAAATTCAAATGCCTCAATGCGTTTTCGATGTTTCTATTAATAGCCCCACAATCCTGTATAATAGTAGATTGTACTACTTTCACTTGTTGAAGATCACTTTCTATATTTTGAAGTTTTCCTGAAGTTTCCTGCTTATATAACTCATAGTTCTTATTCATTGTATCTATCTGTTGCGACAAAAAGTTTATTTTCATTGATCAGTCCACAAAAGACTTTGCCATAGCTGATGTCAGATTCCATAACGAATCTATAGTAACTACCTCTGGTTTCTGAGGAACTAAATTTCCTCTGGGAGTAGAAAGTGGATCGGAACCTCTCACCTCCTCTTCTTGTCTGGTCTTCACCACTATCCAGTTCAAAAGCTCCGGAGGTGTCTTCTCCGTTCTTCATGAAGGACTGCACGGAATCCTCCACCAACACAGCCCTCCTCCTCCTGAGTAGCTTGAGTCCTTCCTTGGAGCTCCTGCCCAGGCACGGAGTTGAGGTCACGCGTGCAGCCGGAGGTAGACGTTCTTCCGAGGGAGGGTTACATTCTCCTTTCTGTGTCCCGATACCTGGATCACTCAGTTCCAAAACTACCAGTTTAACGACACACTGCAAGATCGTTTTCTGTCCCGGAGGAAGAATAGGAGTTGAGTGGTATGTCCTTACTCTTCCTTTATGCTTCGGAGGCATTTTAGATCAGTTAGAAATTTCCTTCAGTGAAAAATTGCCGGAGCAGTAAATGCAGTGCAGCCGCTCAAGTCGCTATCTTGACTCCACCCCTGGATCCCATTTCTTCTCAACTCTGCCGCCATCACCACCATAACCTTAGAAAAAGTTCTGGGTGCGGTGGCCAAAGCATAAGGTAGCGCTTGAACTGATGACACCCCAAAACCGCGAAACGCAGAAATCATTGATACTCTAGCCAGATGAAATATGCCGGTCCACCTTGGACAGATCCAGAGAAGTCAAGAACTCCCGACTATACTATCATTATCACTGAACACAAGGTTTCCTTGCGAAAACGAGTCACACACAAATGACGGTTGACCCCTTTAAGATCCAGGATGGGACAAAAAAAGCCCTCCTTCTTGGGATCAATGAAATAAATGGAATATTGGCCCATATTTTCTTGAGAAGTGGGCACTGGAACCACAGCTCGCAGGCTGAGGAGTCCTAACATACACTCCATTGACTGTCTCTTCTGCGGAAAGTTGCAGGGAGATACCATGAATAAGTCCGAGGAACACTGTAGAACTCCAGTGTATAGCCACCTCTTATCTCCAAATCCCACTGGTCTGATGTGACCTTGGCCCACCTCCATTAAAAAAAGAGAGGTGACCTCAAATCTCCTGTTCCCAGAGGTGGGTTGGCACACCTTCACTAGGAGGCTCCACTACCTGAGCCTGTGCTCTGTCTTGGCTGCCTGGGACGAAAGGCCTGAGATCTACCCAAAGGTCGAGTACTTGAAAAGCCCCTTCTCTGTAAGGTTGAAAATGTCTGAACTCCCTAGTATGACCACTCATGCTGTGTTATAATTAGTGAGGTTTGGGTGGACCCTTGGACACTGTGGCAGCTGACCATGCCCACAGGGGGAAGTCCCGTGAGGGGCCAAGGTCAGGCTCAGCGCAGGACACACAAACACAGAGATTGATCTTTTATTAGACAATGTGATGAAGCCACCAGAGGTGGCAGTAGTGAGCAGCAGAAGTAGCCCAGCTGGGCTAGTATCCCTCAGGTGCTGGAACAGCAACTCCTCTGGTAGCAGTGCTGTAGTGGAAAGAACTGAGAATAATGAGTACGGTGGAATATGCACAAAGCCCCAGTATGGAGAACCCCAGGATAGGGAGAGCAGGCCCTCGAGAGCGAGTACCTGATCCCTAAGAGCTGAGAGGCTTGAAGGTAATGTACTCACACAGTGGTTCCACATAGGAGATGGCACTAGGGCTGGAAAGGAGGGAGGCTCTCGAGGAGCGAGTACCTGGTTCCAGGGAACAGCTCTGAGGTGAAGATGGTAATACTCACTGGTGTTGAAGATAGCAAATCCTTCCAGGCAGAAGAGAAGGTAGGAGCAGGCAGCAGGTCAGGGAACATGGGCCCTCAAGGAGCGAGTACCGGCTTCCTGATAGCAACCTGGAAAGCAAGTGAGGCCCCCGAGGAGCAGGTACCTCGTTAGTGTAAGAGTCCAATGGAAGATTGGACAGGCAGAGTAGCTAGGTACGGAGAGTGAATCCCATCCGTAAGATAACCCCCTTGCTAACTCAAAGGCTAGCAAACATCGTAGGCTTTAAATATCCGGGCAGCGTGACATCAACACAGGGGGCCGCCCCTGAGGTTCGCGCCAAGTAGGAAATAAGAATGAGGGCCGCGTGGCACGCACGCCCTAAGGTACCAGTGGAGCATGGAGGGAGGCAGCGCCCAAGCCGGTTCGGGGATGCCAGAGAGGACAGCAGGAAGACGCCGCGGCAGCCAGGCGTCCATCCATAGCGAGAGAAAGTGCAAAGAAAGAAAGGTAGGCGGAGTGAAGCTGTCGGGAAGGGATGTTTATTATTTATTTATTTATTTGTAACTTTTCTATACCGATGTTCCTGTATAAAATACATATTGCATCGGTTTACAATGTAACAGAAAATTTGCTTGGGGGCGATACAGTGAACAGGGGATACAATAAACAGTGGTAAGGGGGTCATAAACTTTACAATTAACAACTGAATTGAGAACTGAACAAAGAAAGCAATGAACTGCAAAATTTGCGCAGTGCGATACAAGGAACGAGGGGTGTGAATAACTGTAGCAAGGGGATTATCAAATCTTTATAAGTAATATCAGATTTGAGAACAGAGAGGATCCTAGGTTGAAGCGTTGAGCAATTAGCATTTGAATGCAATAAAGTCAATTAACAGGGCCCAGCCGTAAAAGTCACAAGTGAACCAAGGTCCGTCCTTAAATTACCAGAATTTCAATAAACTAACATAATTGCATGACATAGCTTACATAATTGCATGACATAGCTTAAGTAAGATAGGGAGTAAAACTGAAGTATAGCTAGACATAAAGTAGCTTAAATACACAGATTTTTTTTTAACGGAGAGGGTCCCGGACTAAGAGCTGTTGAACCCGCCAAAATGCGGATTACAGTGAGCGAAGGATCATGGTGCCTGTCTTTTATCCTGTGGTAATCGAGGAACTGGAGACTCATCCCAATTATTAGCTATTTTCTCCAGCTCGCTCCCAAACAAGAGCAAGCCTTTAAACAGCAAATTTGTAAGGTTAGATTTTGAGGTTGTATCGGCCAACCAATTTCTCTGCCAAAGCTAAGTATTACCAAAGCCACCCCTCTGGCCGAAGTGCGGACCAAATCGCAGCCTGCGTCTGCCAAAAAGGCAGCTGCAGTTCCATCACTGCCCTGGAGTCATACCAGATTCATCAATCTCCTGAGAGAGCAATAAACAAGAGTGAGTCACCACGGAACAACAGAAAGCTATCTGCAAATTCATTGCCATTGCCTCAATTCTCCTATCCTGTGGATCCTTCAAAGCTGCTCCCCCTTCTACGGGGATAGTCATCCACTTGGTAACTGCACATACAAGCGTATCCACCTTCAGAAAATGAAAATGCTTTCACGCAACTCAATCCAGGGGATACAATCCTTCCAAGACTCATCCCCCTTTAAAATGAGCTTCCGGGGCACCCCACTCAAGATCAATTAATTCTCAACTGGCCTCCATAATAAGGAAGAAACATGAGGCTTTACACAAAAAAATCATAATGGGATTTTTCTTTGGCTCAGATATGGATTCAGTCCCAGGTACTCCCAACATCTTCAATGACTAGGAAATCAGAGCCAGTAAGTCATCTCTATGAAAGAACTGCAACATTGTTCTATATGATTCTAATTCCGGAAGAATTTCATCCTCCTCCAGGGCGCAAGAATCTGCTTCATCATCAGTGCCATCTAGGTCCCTAACAGGAAGACTGGCTCCAAGCGAACCCCGATGCTTACCAGCAGCACCAGGTGTGCAGGATTTCCCTGCCTGCGACCCTGATCTGTTTAGATTGGCCAGGGCAGAGGAATATACCTGAAGAAAAGACTGCAGACCTTGAAAATACTCTACTCAAGAAAAAGCAGAGGGATCCATGCCAAAACCAGGGGGCACCTGTCCTGTATCCACAGAACTACCTTCCCCCACTGATGAACCAGTTAGGGAAGCTCCAAAGTCAAGCGACCCCTTCTGGCAGCTCTTTTTCCATTCCCACACCAGGCTGGGAAGAACTGTGCTTAGTAAAATCAAAAGGAGGCAATTCTATCTGAGCCTCCAAACAGTGGTGACACAAGTTAGAGGGAATGGGCTGAGATGCCCGAATATGACAAGCAACACATAGGGCAAGGCGCTTAGGATTCTTTGCTATGGGCACCATCAGATTGTCAATATGCCCTAACAGGCGTCTGACAATAGTGCACCCAAATTTTTAGGCGTTCAACACTGTGCCTTGTTAAGTGCACAAACCGAACTGCTCCAAGATGCTCAGATAGTAAGAACATAAGAAATTGCCATGCTGGGTCAAACCAAGGGTCCATCAAGCCCAGCATCCTGTTTCCAACAGAGGCCAAAACCAGGCCACAAGAACCTGGCAATTACCCAAAAACTAAGAAGAACCCATGCTACTGATGCAATTAATAGCAGTGGCTATTCCCTAAGTATAATTGATTAATAGCCATTAATGGACTTCTCCTCCAAGTACTTATCCAAACCTTTTTTGAACCCAGCTACACTAACTGCACTAACCACATCCTCTGGCAACAAATTCCAGAGCTTTATTGTGCGTTGAGTGAAAAAGAATTTTCTCCGATTAGTCTTAAATGTGCTACTTGCTAACTTCATGGAATGCCCCCTAGTCCTTCTATTATTCGAAAGTGTAAATAACCGAGTCACATCTACTTGTTCAAGACCTCTCGTGATCTTAAAGACCTCTATCATATCCCCCCTCAGCCGTCTCTTCTCCAAGCTGAACAGCCCTAACCTCTTCAGCCTTTCCTCATAGAGGAGCTGTTCCATCCCCTTTATCATTTTGGTTGCCCTTCTCTGTACCTTCTCCATCTTGAAGCAGAGAGCTATGCTGGAAATGCGTGATGTATCAGTCTTTCTCCCATGCCGATGCAGGAGAGAACCATGCTGGATATGCATGGAAAGTGAAGTATCAGGCACATTTGGTTTGGGGTAGTAACCGCCGTAACAAGCCAGCTACTCCCCGCGTTTTGAGTGCGAACCCTTTTTCTTCTCCTTTGCCGTTGTAGCAGAGAGCTCTGCTGGATGTGTGAAGTATCAGTTATTCTTCTCCCCTGTCATTGAAGCAGAGAGCTATGCTGTATATGCATTGAAAGTGAAGTATCAGGCATATTTGGTTTGGGGTAGTAACCGCCGTAACAAGCCAGCTACTCCCCTCTTTATGAGTGCAAATCCTTTTTTCCATTACCTCTTGCTGTTGAAGCTTAGAGCGATGTAGGAGTCACAGTAAGCATGTGTATGTTTATTTAGTAAGGGTATTGTGTCAATAGCCATCATTCTGGCGAGTCACCCACTCTTCATTGGTGGCCTCTTGACTTTATGGATCCGCAGTGTTTATCCCACGCCCCTTTGAAGTCTTTCACAGTTCTGGTCTTCACCACTTCCTCCGGAAGGGCATTCCAGGCATCCACCACCCTCTCCGTGAAGAAATACTTCCTGACATTGGTTCTGAATCTTCCTCCCTGGAGCCTCAAATCGTGACCCCTGGTTCTGCTGATTATTTTCCTACGGAAAACCACTGCTACTCCATTCTTCTGGACCACCTCCACTACAGGAATCACATAGATGTTAAACACAAGTGGTGACAACACAGATCCTCGTGGGATACCAAATTCCTTACATGTGATACCCCCTATGCTTAATAACAGTTTGTACCTTTGGAAACCCTATTTAACCCCCCTTATACCTGTAACCTTGTATTTTGTAAACTGTTATGACGGCGTTATTTTGACGATTCCGAATGAAGGTATATAAAACTCATTAAATAAATAAATAAATGTCCAACCCTCTGCAGGCTAGAACTCCAGTCGTGGCATTTCAGTCCCTATGAACAGCCACTGTAACCATGGAGGAAGCTTTAACAAAGAAAATAGACTGTATTGGGGATTTTGAATGAGGCCCAAATGAATTCAAAGGCCCAGGCTGTGGGAGGGGTCAAGTTCTATAAGCCAATGATTCAGCCTTGATTAAAGATAAAACTCTGATCCACCATAAGACAGAAGTGCTAGAAAACCAATCAAGGAAGCAGAATCTTCAATTTTTGAACTTTCCAAGATCCCCATTTATGTTAGCCAAGGATATGCTCAGAAGGTTTAAACCTTGAGATTCTGAAGGTACCAGCGGAATCTGTTACCCCCACTTTACTCCCAACGCAACCAGGGTGTTCTACCTATCCTTTGGGCAATGTGATGACAATATGAAAGGATGAATAGCAAGTAATGAGGGCTCAGCAGATAGAACCAAAGTTCCTTCAAGACTCTCAATCTAAAATTATCTCCAGGTCCACCCTCTCACGTTTCCATTAGAACGGGATAGAAACTGGACCTTAAAATGTTTTTCCAGTTTAAGGAAAGTGGCTTTCTTGGCCATAAAATATCCGTATTTTCTGATTTTTATATAATTACACAACAGCTCCGCAAATTATTTCTGGTAAGAGGCAGGAAGTTGCTTCTATTGGAGCAGCCTTTATGATTTGCTTTCCCTGTAAACGTAAGTAACATTTTTTGTGCGTTTAGTTTTTGAGCGAGTTTTTTATGCGTACAAACTTTTTATGTGCTTCACTGGGCGCACAAGTTGTGTGCGCGCTTGACTGAGTTTTCTTCTAGGCACTTATTTTTGGGCGCACTTCTTTTTTAAGCGTGAACCCTGCCGATGCAGCACCCAGTAAGCAAGAAGCCTAAATGTCTTCCTATTTGTTTGCCTGTCACATTAGGGCTTCTCAGCCTGACCTGGCTTCTAACATGTATCGTCACTGTTCAGACGCTCAGGGAGAGTTGTCTTACTTGGATTTTCCTATGCCGGGCTCCTCCCATTCTGATGATGAGTTGGTCCCGGCTTTGGCTGGGTGGACACCAGATCTTGATTCTCTCTTGATGGGCTCCTTTGCTGGCAAGGGCAGTTCTGTGGGACCAACTCCAGTTCCTTCTGGGCCTGGTTGCTTTCTCTTGGGTGGAATTTTTTCAAGGCTTATAAGCCTTTCTTCAGAAGCAGTCCTCCGCTTCCCCCATTTCTGTCTGGTTGGACCCTAAGCCGGTGGCTCCTCCCTCTGCCAGTCTTATGCTTACGCGCCGGGGCTCACCTCGGCTCCCTGCGTTCTTTCCTGACAGGAATCCGGAAGGCACTGATGATGAGGTTAATCCTAATTCCCTGGAAGCAGGGCCAGTGGAAGCACTAGGCGAACTAGGCGATCGCCTAGGGTGCCGAGCATTAGGTGGCGCCGAGCCGCCGATGGCCACCGGTGGACCTCATCCCACTGGCGGATGAGCTGTGAACAACTGCTGTGCTGTGTGCCGGATACACACAGCAAGAAGATCAGCAGGGCCGTGGTGGAGCTCACGTCACCACGGCCCGAAGAAAAAGGTCACGTCTAAACGTGCAGGTGTTCCTCCTTCCTGCCTGCACGGCCCCAGAAGGAAGAGGAGCATCAGCCACTGCAGGTGCTCCTCCTCCTTCCTGCCCACGCAACCCCGGAAGAAAAACGTTGCCGGAGCCGCGCGGGCAGGAAGGAGGAGGCGCATCAGCCACGTGCAGAAGAGGAGCAGCGCGGCCCAAGAAGACCAGGGCCGCTGCAGAGCCTATCCTGTGAGAAGAGGCCCAGAGGTGAGAGAGAGGCTGAGAGCCTGTAGAGTGTGTATGTGTGCGTGTATGAGATGAGTTGAGAGATTGTGTGTGAGAGTTGAGAGACTGTGTGTGGGAGTGAAGACCTGAATGTTTGCAGAGACAGCATGTGACAGTGAGAGCGTGTGCTTGAGCAAGTCAACATGTGGGAGTGAGAGAGAGCCTGAGTGTGTGAGACTCAGACAGCATGTGCCAGTGAGAGACTGTGTGTATGAATGATTGTATGAGAGAGAGCATGTGAGATTGAGAGTGTGTGTGAGAGAGAGAGAGAATGTGAGAATGAGAACCTGACTGTGTGTTTGAGGGAAGATGACAGATGGAGAGAAAAGAAATAGAAAAAAAGACAACATAAGAGGAATTGGCAAAAAAATAAGAAAGGGAAGGTGGAAAAAAAAAAAACCTGTGACAAACCCATTAGAAAACTAAGATCAGACAGCAAATGTAAAAAAAAATAAATTACTTTTTTACTGATTGGCACATGTAATCTTTGGGAATGTGTAAGAGTAGCACTTTCTCTATGCGGATCTCACAATGTACGAGATCAGCATGGAGGAACTGGAAGCCCACAGGGCCTGCACAGAGGAGGCAGCAGAATGAGCTTCAATGCCAGTAGCAGCAATCAGCACCTCCCCAATAGCCACGCGGCAGCAGTGACAGTGGCAGCAGAGGAATGAGAAAGGCTCTGAGGTTGCTGGCAAAAGAAAGAGAGGGGGTCTCTGCCTTTAGTGTGTGCATGTGTATGAATGGGAGTCTGCCTGGGGGTGTATGTGTGTGAATGCATGGGTGCCTGCCTGAGGGTGTGTCTGTGTATGAGAATGAATGAGTGTCTTCCTGGGGTTTGTATGTGTGAGAATAGGTGCCTGCCTGTGTGTGGTGTATGTGTGTCTGTGAGAATAAATTGGTGCCTGCCTGGGGATCTGTGTGTGTGAGAATGAATGTATGCATGCCTGGGGGATGGGGAGGGAGTGGTGTGAAAATGAATGGGAGCCTGCCTGGGGTTCAGTGTGAGAATGATTGGGAGCTTGCCTGGGTGTGTGTGTATGTGAGGGAGCCAGTCAGAGTGAGAGCATGAGTGTGTATGAGAAAATCCAGGGGACTAAGAGTGTGTGTGGGGGGAGGGGGGGGGGAGAGAGTGTCTTACAGCCTGAGAGTGTGGTAGTGTCTGTGAGAGCGAGAGGCTATGGTTGGGTATAAGAGCATGAATGTGTATGTATGTGACAGAGTATGTATGAGAGAGAATGGACATGTGAGTATGTGTGAGAGAGATGATTACCTCCTAATCCTCGACAATATCAGGGTGACTGGAAATCAAGAGCTCCCATGTATGGACAGCAGGGGCTTTTTAAATCCTTATTAGTTTTACTTATTGTGTGTTATTTGATATATGTGCTGTTTTGAAATACTTTATTGTTGTTTGGGAAATTGTAAAAAATGTATATGATTTTAATTAATAGAAATTCAATTTATCAGTAGTTTTAAAATATTATTTTATTAGTATGGTTTTACTATTATAACTGATGCTTTATGTTTCTTGATTTTATTGTTTTATGAGAAATGGTGGTTCTGTTTTTCCATTGTTAATACACAGAGTCTGGCTTCTTGGGGTTTCCATTTTTTTTTCTAATTTGTGCTCCTTTATTTTGTATTCTGTATTTGGTGAGGGTCTGTCTGTGCTCTGTGTGTATGACCATGATGAGAGATTCTGCTAGCATGTAGTGTCTGTATAGGGATCTATTGCAATTGGGTTTGTTTTGTTTCCTCAGTAGGTGGTGTATTGGTATTCTAGGACTCAGTGTAATATTTACCCTTGCTTATTCACAGGTAGGGTTATTGTTGTTTGAGTCCTTGGTGTTATTACTGTTATGTTACGATGGGATTGCAGTATAGATTTTGAGTGTCTTTTCTGTGGGGTTTTGTGTTAGTTCACAATGTGTCTGGCAGTGGTAGGTGTTTGTGCTGCTGTTACTGTGAAGTGACACCAGAATTTGAAAATATCTTTTAGTATGATGAGCTGTAAGGGAAACATCCAAGCTCCATTGTTTGGGGGAATTTCAGTGGATGCACAGAGTTACAGAACTGGGGGTGCAGGATTTATATTGACATTCTGTCCCTTCCTATATATTCCAGACTTCACTCTCATAGCCATATAGAATTAGTTGAATGAGGCTATCAAATAATTTTATAGTGTGAAACTGGCCAGCTTTTTTAAATTACACAGAAGACCCTTTGGACTTTTTTATTAATACTTTTTTTTATTAATACTTTTTTTTATAACCAATTTTAAAGCAGGATCCATGCTATAGAGGTAGGTGTGATGAAGAAATATAATTTTGGCTCCCCCCCCCCCCAAATTCTTCTGTCTAGAGACACCACAGATTTTCTGTGACCTTAAGCATTAGTACAAGAAGGATTATGGAGGGGATGCTGGAGAGGCACACAAATGGATTGGCCCCCGGGTGCCGGAGACCCTTGGTAAGCCACTGGGTGCGAGTCATATGGGGCCGCAAGCGGTGGCAAAGAGGAGTGGAGATTTGGCGGGCCGCAAGCAGTGCCCAACCTGCTTGTGACCGGAAAACCACACAGTCAGCGGGCGTGATTGAGAATGAGGTAGGAGTCGGGGCCAAGACCAGGGGGTGGCGGCGCAACCGGGGGGGGGGGGGGGAGGGGGGGGTTGGGTGCAAGGGAGAAGGCTCGCCTAGGGCGCCAAATCCCCTTGCACCGGCCCTGCCTGGAAGATGGGGAAATTCCTCAGGCTAGAACCGTATTGAACCATGTTGCGCTTCTTTCGTAGAGATGAACTGCCGGCTCTGATTTCCCAGACCTTGAAACAGCTGGGTGTCCCTAGTTCGGATGGTATGTTGGAGCCTGTTGGGTTTTTTTTTCCCTGTGATAGATGCCATTTAGGAATGGATTGATCTGGAATGGGACACCCCAGAGGCAAATTTTAAAGGGGGTCAAACACTGGAAGGCCTTTACCCCTTGGATCCGGCTGTGAGAGAGTGTGTTTATGTTTTCCCAAAGTGGATGCTCTGGTATGTGCCGTTTCTAAGCGGATGACTATTCTAATAGAGGGAGGAGCAGCCTTGAAGGATGTGCATTATAGAAGAATTGAGGCTATTCTTAAGCAACCCTTTGAGGCGGTGGCGATGAATTTACAGATTGCCTCCTGTTTTGCCCCAGAACTGAGATCTTGTCTGCTTCTCTCTCAGGAGGTTGATGAGTCTGGAGGGAATTCCAGAGAGGTTATGGAACCTACTACCACCTTTTTAGCAGACGCAGGCTGTGATTTGTGCTGGACCTCGGCCAGAGGAGTAGCTTCGGTGATAAGAGGCCAGGCATCAACTGTGGTTGCGAAATTGGTCGGCTGACGCAGCCTCCAAAGCCAATCTTACCAAGATGTCCTTTAAAAGGCTCGCTCTTGTTTGAGAGTGAGTTGGAGAAACTGGCCAGTAAATGGGATGAGTCTACGGTTCCTTGGTTGCCGGAGGATAAGAAGCAGTTACAGTGCCCCTTTGGTATGACGGGTCGTCTCTGGGGTTCCAGGTGTTTTTGTCCTTACAGAGAATAGACTTTTCAGTGGACTCAGTGTTTATGATTGGTTTAGTACAGTTCTGGTTACCTGATTTTAAGCAAGTTTTTTGCTAGTCTGTCCACAGTTGTTTTTGAAGAGAATACTGGCAGGCTGTGGTCACTACAGGGCTATATATACTGTGACGTCAGCTTGCTCCATCTCCATCTGCTGGCATGGGAGCATAAACCAACTAGTCCTGAGTCCATCTGTCTATATACTAGGAAATTGCTGCTTTTTGGACTTACCTTCTCCCCACACCATTTGTCTTTTAAAGGCAAGTGATAGTGATACAGTAGAAGATAGTGAGGCTTTACCACCATGTATACCTCTATCTATTCCTATTTTCTACAAGTCTCTAACTACCCAAGCTCATCTGTGATCATATCCACGTGTCACAAATCCAATGTATGATTCAGCTGTAATTTACAAATGCCTGTCTTTAACACGGTCTTATTCTTGCTTCCTGACACCCCCAACATTCTTTAGGAAATTGCTTCTTGCTTCAAAGTCCAGTCCACACAGTCTTCCAGCATATCTCAGCCTGGAGTTAGTTGTGTTATTTCGGCACCCCATTCATACAAACTGCAACAGGATATAAACATTGCATAGGAAAGGACTTTATTATAGAATAGGTCTTGTTCTTTTTCTTTGGAGCTTGTGGAAACCACCAGTATGATCAGCTCAAGCCTAACCTACTGTTCACATTCAGCAACAAAGTATAGCAAGAATTTTTTTACTTGCACTCTAGATCTAGGTCTTAGGCTTGTGATGCCTAAGGAATATAATAAAGTTACCTTATTATAAAATAAAAGTTAGCAGAATTTATAACGGTCTGCTCTGTTTTATAAGCAGAGTGGTAACATAGCCAATCTTCTTAGCACAAGTGTACTATTTTCTACCCTGTTTCAGACATAATGAGGTAGATATGCAAAAGCCATTTAGATTGTTAACTTATATCCATCTAAATGGCAAGTTTTGGTATATTCAGCCTCTTATTCAGCTAGATTTTAGCTGGATAAGGAATGTTTATTTGTATACCGTCGTTCTGTAGAGAATCTCGGCGGTTCACAGCAAAAAACATTTCATCAATAAAAACAGTAATTACAATAGTAATAAATACAAAATGTATAAGTATCAAAATCGTTAATAAATTTCATTATACATGAAACAATGATCTTCCAGCTTTAAATCCCTATGCTTCTGTTTCACCCTCATTCTCCTAGCCGTTCATATTGTGCCAACATATACAAGACCAAATAACCATGCCTTATATTTTTCTGGACATGTAATTCGACTGCATTGAGTTCCTTAATTTCAGCCCAGCAATTGAGATCACTCTTTCCCTCACCTCGTTTAAATGTGCAGACTGTAATGATGGTATTTGTCATAATCCCATACTGGCCGATCTTAGGTTTCGCTGTGGTATATATAAATGTAGCATTGTACTTAACCAATCAGTGTTTTTTTTGCTGATCATATGGATTCTACATAATATTTTATAATATACCCTGAATTTAACCGGTAACCAGTAATGATTTCAGAACTGGTGTAATATGGTCTTATTTATTATTACCTGTTGGAACTCTTGCAGTGGCATCCTGCAGCAACTGCAGGGCCCTGGTTGTATTCGTTGGCAATCCAAGTAACAATGAATTACAATAGTCAAATTCAGTGAATATCAAGAATTCATCATTTTTCAGTAGTGGTTTCAGTCTCAGCTTATTATAACCATTTTTTTAATTTTGTTTGAAATATGCTTCTTCAGTGTCAAATTGCTATCTATTATTATTCCAAGTTTATGTGCCTGCTCTGTCAGTTCTATTTTAGTAGAGTCTATCAAGAAATATGTGGGGATTTTTGTGGGAATCTTTCAATTTAATTGCACAATTTCTATATTTTGGTTATTGTTTTAGTAATCTCTAGCCAGATAAAAGAGGTGTCTGGCTAACTTTAGACCTGTTATCGAGCATTATCCAGCTGTATGGCTAAATTAGCCAGATATGTCTAAATAATGATCTCACTATTACTACTATCCTAAGGATTATTTTTTATTCCCATTGAGAGTCCCACTAGCACTTGTAGTCTCATAGTTTCAAAAAGAAATGCAATAATAAAACATACAGCATGTTCAAGAAGGCATGGGATGACTACAGATATTCTCAGTTGTGAAGAAGAGACAGGAAAGTGCGAGTGAGCTGTGGACTATGGCACTACAAAAGGAACAGACGTCCTTATCTCCTGTCATATTCTATGTCTGAATTCAACACTCTTGGCTAGCATTTCTCAAAATGGCCGATTTTACCATTTTTGATGCAGAATCTTCTCCATGTGAAAGATCTGCAATGGCCCAGAAGATATGAATTGTATTCAAAATGCTTTGGGTTAGAAGTTTTAAACAAGGAGAAATGTGAACATTTCATGCCCATTTCCCTGCTCTCTTACAGAAATTTGCACCTGGTAGTGACATTTGTTATGTGAATTTCTGTCTAACAAGTATATTATTACAGATGGTTTTTCCCTTCAGGAAACTAGAGGAAAAATGCAGTCAGCTGGTGATTATAGAGACTATATAATGGCAAGACAGTTTTAAAAACGCTTAAGGTCAACCAATGGCAGGGCAGCTTTAAAAAAACAGTAAATAACAACACAATATGCTATGACCACTCTGCGATTTCAACTGAACTGAACTGTTTCTTTATTGAAAAGAGAAATGTATTCTAAGTTTTAGAGGCATCACGGGCACATGGAAAAAAAGTGCAAGTACATGGTCACTGGTCACGCTACTATCTGTGATAGAAATTTGAATGAAATGGGATGAATAGTTCAAATGTTATTAGGAACAGGAGCAGAAAATCTTAACAGGTCAGTTTCCTCATACGAAACTAAGCTAGAAATAGACAAAAATTCCCTAATGTTTTTAAAATAATTTGTTTCCCCTGCATTTCTCGATACTTATGTTAGTACTTCCAAAATCTGTCCTCTGGTATCCTCAGCCACTTGGCTTTTCGGGATAGCCACAATTAATATTCATGAGTCATATTTGCATACAAGTATTTCTCGTACATACTCACTGCAGATATCTTAATATCCGCCTGGCTGGGATCCCAGAGGACAGGCATGGATCCCACTACTGTCTTATGTAATTTATTTAAATTGACACAAAGCCTGTCTGACCTGGTGATGTATGACTACTGAGGGCTGGGAACATTTTTCAGCATCAGGATTTCAACCTACCGAGCTCTTTTGTAGCCAGCCTGAGTTCATTGTTATGATGTGGTCCATGTGAGGAGACGTTCATTTCTTGTGAAGCAAAACTGTATATAAGGGGAAAAAAAAAAAAGCAACAGTAGATGAAACTAAATATATTTTGCAATTGTATGTGCAGCATACACCGAATTATACAAAATAGAAACACAGTCTTCCCCAAAGTACTTCCAATGTAAACACTACAATTGAACAAGCCCAATGAATTATAAATAATGATCTTCATTTTCAGTTATTTTATTTTCCCTGGAATTTAACAGTCATATTTTTCTACCAATTATTCTCCATTTTTGTTCGTTATAATAAAACACTGATAAGTTCCTAAAAAATCCAAGAATAAAAACTGAAAATGAAGGTACATAACTATAAGGCAACACAATATTATTTGTACAAATTAATTATTTATTTTATTAAGGCATTATATCCTGCTGACAAGTTGAATGATTATCAAAAAAGACACAACCCTGCTATTATCAGTTTATGGATGCAGTTTTCCATGTAAAAAGATCATAGGGTGTTGCATCTTAGAAAGTTTACTTAATGCTCTAGCTTCCTTTTTTGCCAAATAGACTCCTTTTACTCCTTTAACATCCAGTCTAATCCAAGCCTGCCCATATCTAGCTCACAGTTACAAATGACAAGGAGTTCACAGGGTGAGATGCCATGGGCTTACATTCACAGGTTCCAAGGGCTTCTTCTCACAATCTGCTCAGAAGTAAAGGTTAACAATCAAAAAATATATAAGATGACACAGTTTTATTAGACTACATATGTTTTCAGTGCATTGTTAATACAGCCAATAGGTAGCACTGTTAAGAAATGAATGAGGCATCCTCCCTACCTGAGTTCGTTAAACTGAGAGCTGGCTCGGCACGCAAATCCAGGTCTTAAGAACATAAGAAAATGCCATACAGGGTCAGACCAAGGGTCCATCAAGCCCAGCATCCTGTTTCCAACAGTGGCCAATCCAGGCCATAAGAACCTGGCAGGTACCCAAAAACTAAGTCTATTCCATGTTACCATTGCTAATGGCAGTGGCTATTCTCTAAGTGAACTTAATAGCAGGTAATGGACTTCTCCTCCAAGAACTTATCCAATCCTTTTTTAAACACAGCTATACTAACTGCACTAACAACATCCTCTGGCAATAAATTCCAGAGTTTAATTGTGCATTGAGTAAAAAAGAACTTTCTCCAATTAGTTTTAAATGTGCCCCATGCTAACTTCATGGAGTGCCCCCTAGTCTTTCTATTATCCGAAAGAATAAATAACCGATTCACATCTACCCGTTCTAGACCTCTCATAATTTTAAACATCTCTATCATATCCCCCCTCAGCCGTCTCTTCTCCAAGCTGAAAAGTCCTAACCTCTTTAATCTTTCCTCATAGGGGAGCTGTTCCATTCCCCTTATCATTTTGGTAGCCCTTCTCTGTACCTTCTCCATCGCAATTATATCTTTTTTTGAGATGTGGCGACCAGAATTGTACACAGTATTCAAGGTGCGATCTCACCATGGAGCGATACAGAGGCATTATGACATTTTCCGTTTTATTCACCATTCCCTTTCTAATAATTCCCAACATTCTGTTTGCTTTTTTGACTGCCGCAGCACACTGAACCGACAATTTCAATGTGTTATCCACTATGACGCCCAGATCTCTTTCTTGGGTTGTAGCACCTAATATGGAACCCAACATTGTGTAACTATAGCATGGGTTATTTTTCCCTATATGCATCACCTTGCACTTATCCACATTAAATTTCATCTGCCATTTGGATGCCCAATTTTCCAGTCTCACAAGGTCTTCCTGCAGTGCATAATTCTGCTACTGGGTCATCAGAAATGCTAGGCAGATTATTTTTAATCTAAAATTGTATATGCTAAATCTGTAGTAATAATGCTTAATTATTAGGCAATAATTCGTGGTAAGACAACAGAAAGTAACAGTAAAGAGAGTTTATGCCAAGAAAAGGAGGGTTAACAGAGGACAGCCTATTCAACATTTTCATAAGTGTTGGAAGAGAAGAGGTAGTACAAAAGTTTTATCTTTTTGCAGATAACCAGGGATTCAAAATTCCTCCATGGCTTACTCGCCAGGGAAGAATGCACTTACTAGTTTGTACAGCACAGAAAACAGAGAGTAGGGCTAAATGGTCAGTCTTCTAATGGAAAATGGTGAATAGTGGAGTGCCCCTGTAGGGAGATATATTTATTTATTTAAAGTTTTTTATATACCGACATTAGTGGGGGAACATGTTTTACCTCTGAATCACCAAATATGAATCATAATAGCCAAGAAACGTACAGGCCAGTGTACCTAGAGGCCCCCAAAGCACCGTCACAACTCAATGGAAAAAGAAGAACTTTTGCCCTGATACTCTGAAGGATACCTTATCAAGATGTGCCTGTTTCTAAGTGCCTGTTTAAATAAAAAAGCAGACAGAAAGACAGTGCAACTTAAGCTCATAAGCATGTGTCAGGGACCAGCCAAGGCGAGTCCATAGGTCACAAAGACCCCTACCCTTGAAAGAAAGGGGGGTGTTCGAGATGGAGAAAAACACTCTGGCACACAGCTTGGCATACAGATGTGGCAGTACTTCCCCAGGGAAATGGAGAGGGGGAAAAAGATCTGCAACGTGGAAGGACCCCCCACTTGAAGTAATGGGGAGAGGGAAAGGACCTGCAATGCAGCAAAGACCTTCCACCCACCATGTGATTATGCATGAGCTTATGCATATTTATCAGATGGAAAGTATAAGATGGGGGGGGGGGAAAGAAGAAGGGAGCGAGACTCTGGGAGCGAAACTAAGAGCAACCCTGGGGTGAAGGACCCCCTGAAGGAAATACTGAGAAAAACCCTGAAATCAGAGAAAGAGGAGCCTGAAGCAGACCAGCAGCCCCTGCTATAGAGGAGGGAGAAGACTAGGTGTGGCCCAGAGACCAGGGCAGGAGACCAGAGAGAGGAGACACCCTGCTCAGGTGCAGAGAGAGAGTGACACAGAGTCTGAAACAGTGAGGGGCAAGAGCAAGCCCAGATAGCCCGGCAAGTACTAGAGCCAGAAGCAAGTCTCCTTCCGGGACTGCCTGCCTGCTCTGCCATCAAGCCTCTCCCCTGACCACATTGTCCAGACCTCCAGCGAGCGTCTGCTTCAGAGATAAAACAGAGGGATATTGCCTGAAGCTGGGACCAGGGGTAAGCAAGTTAGCCATAAGTATTAATATATTAAGCAGGCTAAGGTTTATGGCATGTTTGTTACCACCTATGGTACAGAACTTTCTTTAGGGAAAACCGGTGCTTAGTGGCCAGGAAGTTAGAGACAGGAATTTTTATTTTCTGAGTGCTATATCCTGCCAAATCTGATAAATAAAAGTCTGTTTCTGAGGAGAATACACTTCATCTTTTCCTGACTTAGGATCGTGAAATAAGGTGGGAGGGCAATTGGAAGTTTCATGTAACAGACAGGTCCCTGCACCCCTAAATTTGCTTACACCCCAGGGGTCTGTACTAGGATGGCTGCTTTTTAACATATTTATAAATTACCTAGAGATAGGAATGAGTGATGTGATATTTGCTGATGACACAAAATTATTCAAAGTTCTTAAATCAAAAGAGGATTGTGAAAAATTGCAAGATTAGGAGACTGGCATCCAAATGGCAGATTAAATTTAATGAGGACAAGTGCAAAGTGAGACACACAGGGAAAACAAATCCTAATTATTGAGATACAATGCTGGGCTCTGTAATAGGCGTCACCTCCCAGAGAAAGAATCTTGAAGTCATTGTGGACAATACACTGAAATCCTCAATTTAGTATATGGTGGCAGTCAAAAAAGCAAATAGAATGTTAGAAATGATTTGGAAATGAATGGAGAATATCCTAATGCCTCTATTGATCCATGGTCTCATTGCATCTTAAGAACATGCCATTCTGGGTCAGACCAAGGGTCCATCAAGCCCAGCATCCTGTTTCCAACAGTGGCCAATCCAGGCCATAAGAACCTGGCAAGTACCCAAAAACTAAGTCTATTCCATGTTACTGTTGCTAGTAATAGCAGTGGCTATTTTCTAAGTCAACTTAATTAATAGCAGGTAATGGTCTTCTCCTCCAAGAATTTATCCAATCCTTTTTTAAACACAGCTACACTAACTGCACTAACCACATCCTCTGGCAACAAATTCCAGAGTTTAATTGTGCGTTGAATGAAAAAGAACTTTCTCCGATTAGTTTTAAATATGCCCATGCTAAGTTCATGGAGTGCCCCCTAGTCTATTATCCAAAAGAGTAAATAACTGATTCACATTAACCCGTTCTAGACCTCTCATGATTTTAAACAGAAGAGAAAGGAGAGGCATTCAAAGTTATAAATTTGCAAAGAGGGAGAAGTCACAGCAAAATTCCAAATTAAAGAAAAGTCAAATCAAAGACACGCGCCCTTTTGGCGTGCATGGCTTTGGCGACGCGCCGGCGGTGACTACATGCCGCAGGAGGGCCGATTTTAAAGGTCCCTCAAAAGTCCCTCCCTGATGACATCAGATGCAGGGAAACGCCAGCTGTAACCCAGTAGGGGCCAGTAACTCCACCTCACCAACGGAATGGCTGCTGGTGCAAATCACTCTCTCCTTCTCTCCTCCACCTCCAAAAGCAATTTTCTAATCAGTTTGTTTCTTAGTGTGATTTCACCATTTCATAAGCCCCCTAGGTTTTACCCTCGACTTATCCATGGGTGACAGATAAATCTTGATTTGGGGCCCCCCAAAAAAACACCCTCGACTTATACATGAGATCAACTTATACTCGAGCTCTTGTTAGCTTTATGATGGCCTATTGTTTTCTAAAGAAGGCATGCAACTCATGCAGTTTCTGTTTCTGAGTCCTAGTGTCAGCAGCACCTGCTATAGACAGCTTTGAATGTACTGATTTTACTGACCTTGAAGTGTATCTGGAAAGACTGGAGTGTTGTGATGCAGTTTCTTTTAAAGTTCTCAATTTTTAACTCTGCTTCTACTATAATGTCTTTCACTAAATTTTCACATTCGTATGCAACAGTTTTATGTAAATCTCTCTCTTGCAAACTTCTTTTATGTAGGTCCTTTTCATGAACATCTTTTTGACTTAGAGTTGACAATATTTATAGCTGTATATGAGTTGATTTATTTCTCGCCCAATCCTTCCTACAGCTGTACTGCCAGTGAAGCTATGAGTATCACATTCTGTTTTGCCCCATGCTTTGTTTTCTCTTGGTAATCATCTATGTCAGCTTCATATTTATGTAAGGCTTTTAGTGTCAATGTATGATTTCTTTTAGACCCAGTGCTGTCTTGCACTTAAGTTGGGATCTCATTTGTATTTTCAGAGGGCAGAGATTAGATTCTGCCATGCTTCAGGTTACACTGGTCAGTGCTCTGTGTGGCTCAGGTGATAGGTATGCTTGAAAGTCCTTTCAAGCTACAAAAGAAGATATCCTTGGAAGAGGAGGGAGTGATCCAGCATGACTTAAGATCTCTGATCTTGGTAGCTAAATGTCTGAAACTAGCACTAACGGAATGTAGTTTTTGAAGAGAAGTAGCTTCAGAATCACAGCTTAATACTGTTAGACTGCTCCTGTTTATTCCCCTGGAAATTTCCTTTATCTAGACCCTCACCAATTTCTGTTTAATAAAAAGGCAAAATAATATGCTCTGGCTCCATATCTTTTCTTTCCTGTATTGCTAGACAGACAGATAACATCTGATCCAATTTTAGATATTCAGATCGACTCAATTCTTAACTTCCAAAACATTTATTTCGGTAGCTTTGTGAAGTGTGTCATTTACCGGTATAAGGATTTGCACGTCATCAGCATAGATGAAGTGCGGGAGGCCTAGTGTGGATAGAAGGTTGCAGAGGGGGAGGAGATAAATCTTGAATAATGTGGAAGCCAGGGAGGAACCTTGAGGATCACCTTGTGCGAGGGGGATGGGTTTGGAGGTACAGTTGCCTATTTGGACACTGTATTGTCTGTCCTGCAAGTAGGATTGGAACCATTGGAGGGCTGCTCCTGTGATGCCAATATCGGTGAGGCGCTCTATTAATATTTTATGGTTGACAGTGTCAAAGGCAGATGAGATATCGAGGAGTACCAGGATATGTGAAAGACCTTTGTCGAGGCTTCTGAGAATGTAATCAAAGAGATAAGTAAGGTCTTAGTGCTGTGATGACGTCGGAAGCCGTATTGTGACTGCGATAGAATGTTGTGATCGTCTACGTAATCAGTTAATTGGCGGTTGACAGACTTCTCAAGGATTTTAGCTATGAGGGGCAGGTTGGATATGGGGCGAAAGTTTGTGAGGTCGTATGGATCAAGTGTAGGTTTTTTCAATATGGGTTTGATAATGGCATGTTTGAGATTTTAAAGAACAATGCCAAGTGTGATGGATCTGTTGATGATATTTGAGATGGGTTTGGCGATGATGTTTGGGATGTTGAGGAGGGTTTTTGTAGGGATGGTGTCTGATGGGTGAGTACAAGGCCTCATTTTTTTTTAAGATGGATTCAATTTCCACGGAGGATGTAGTATCGAGTGCAGAGAGCCTTGCAGTGTTGTTGTCCAAGTGGAAGTCAGATGAGACTTGTGTGGAGGTGAAACGAGACATAATGTCTATTTTCCTGTGGAAAA
This sequence comes from Rhinatrema bivittatum, assembly GCF_901001135.1. Lineage (NCBI taxonomy): Eukaryota > Metazoa > Chordata > Amphibia > Gymnophiona > Rhinatrematidae > Rhinatrema > Rhinatrema bivittatum. The sequence continues at coordinate 120,771,672 of NC_042619.1, forward strand.
AGGTAGCTAGGTCTTCGCATTTGCCCTGATCATCTGCATCTTGTGTGATATTTAGGTTTGATTTAGTTAAGGTGTTTACCAATTCGAATAGGGCTCGAGGATTGAATTGAAGGTGGTGTATTCTGTGAGCATAGAAGTCTCTTTTTGTTTTAATCGATGGCTGTTCTGTATGTATGAAGGTATGATTTAAAGGTCGTGAGTTGCGCTGTGGTAGGATTTTTGTGCCAGTTTCTCTCCAGTCTTCTGAGGTTGCGTTTCATGGATTTAAGCTCAGTGGAATACCAGGGTTGTTTATTCTTTTTAGCTGGGTCGATCACATGCAACTGCATGGGGCAAAGCTTGTTAGCTATTGTATTGGTACAGTGGTTCCAAGAGTCAAGGGCAGTTTCTGCATCAGTTAAATCGAGATTGTTGAGTTCTATTGTGAAGGCTGTTACTAGGTCTTCCTGTTTGCATTTACGTCTGAACTGAATGGTTTTCTTGGGTTGCATGGGTGTAGATGAGTTTTTTATGGAGCAGGTAATGTCAATACGGAAGTGATTAGACCATGGAAGAGGGGTGCAGGTAGGTGAGTTAGTTTGAATTTGGGTATTGGTGAAAATGAGGTCCAAGGTATGTCCAGCTCTGTGTGTGGGGTTGGAGATGAGTTGCTTGAAGCCAAGAGCAACTAAATGTAGTTAAGATGGCCTCACAGGGGGGTGTGATAGGTATAGCATCAACATGGATGTTGAAATCTCCAAGGATAATTGCTGGGAGATGAATGTTTATGTGTTTGGAAATGTATTCAATTAGGAGAGAGGGTTTTTTTTTCAAGAAGCCCTGGGGGGGAGGGCGTAAGCCAGGCAGATTTGTAGGTTGGGTGCGGTGAAAAGGCTAATTTCTAGTTTGTGTGATGGGGGAATAGGTTTGCGTGACAATTTAAAGGCCTTTCTAGCTGCTAGTAGGAGACCACCCCCCTTTTTTTTGGGTCTGGGGTAGAGAAGATATCGTAAGTTTCCACAGGTAATTGATTAATAAGGGCTGTGTCTGTGTCCTTTAGCCATGTTTCCGTAATGGCCAGTATGCCTGGTTTGTCGTCAGTAAGGATATCATTGATTATGGGGTTTTTTTTGGAGATGGAGTGAGAATTAAGCAGTAGGATTGTGAATGTAGTGAGCCCAATAATTTGTGTGAATGGAGTAGTCATGATGGGAAGAAGATTTCTGTGACGTTCTCGTGGGTAATTGTTGCAGGGGTCATGTGGAGCAAAGGTATAGTGCTTGATAATGGGAATGCAAAGCGAGTGCATAGTTGGAGTGTAGGGGGATAAGCAGATAGGTGAATTCAAAAAGGGGAGCAAGGGTATTGTGGGGTGTGGTGGGGGAAAAAGGAGGGAAGTTGGGAAGGGCCACAGGAGTTTTCTTAAATGGCGGAGGGGGGAAGCCTCCGTGTGTATGCGGTGGTGGGAGGAGAAAGGAAAAAGGGATATTAGAATAAGAGATACTAGAAAAAGAGATATCGTGGCGAGATTATGGAGAATTATTGCCGTGAGAGTCTTTCACAGGGGAGGAGTAAAAGTGTGGTAAAAGCCGTAGAGTCATGAGCTCGGAGGGGTGGTGAGTTTGTAGTTCCTGGTCCTCGGTTGAAACTGCAGTCTTGGGGCAAGCGGTGTCAGTGAGTTGGAGCCGTAGGAAATGTTGGTGAGTGGGCCCAAAGTGGACGCATGAAGGGGCACACTATGGAGCAGGCCCCTTAGGTCGCACTCCTTCGTGCGCACGATACTCAGTGCGCGGCGCCGCTTTAGCGAGCCAAAATTTAAAGGGCTGGTAGGGCCGTCCTCCCAGGCGTTGATGTAGACGCAGCTCCTGCTTCCTGATTGGAGGCTCTGGAGCTCAGGGAGGGTAGTAGGGTTGAGCGGAGCAATGGCGGCGGCGGCGCAATTCTTACTTTTCTTCTCTTTTTCTCTTTATTTTCACTTCACTTCTCTTTTCTCTCTCACTCTCTTCCGTTGGCTCCTGGTTGGGTCTCCCTCTTCCGGTCTCCGCGGGGGCTCTCTCTTTTTCTCCCGGGTTTGCCGCGCTTTCAGTCTTCCGGAGGGTCCGTCTCAGGTTTTGGGCGACGGGAGTAGGCCTCGTGCTGGCCCGGAGTCGGACGAGATGGCAGCGCTGGTCAGCGGGTTCCTCGGTGAGATGTTGGAGTCAGTCGCGGGCACGGAGGGGCAAGAGGCAGTAACCCCGGTTGGGTAGGCCGCGAAAGGGGTGCACCGCTGTAGCGAGCCCAAATTTAAACGGCTGGTAGGGCCGTCCTCCCAGGTGTCGACGTAGACGCAGCTCCTGCTTCCTGATTGGAGGCTCTGGAGCTCAGGGAGGGTAGTAGGGCGGAGAGGAGCGATGGCGGCAGCGCAATTCTTACTTTTCTTCTCTTTTTCTCTTGATTTTCACTTCACTTCTCTTTTCTCTCTCACTCTCTTCCGCTGGCTCCTGGTTGGGTCTCTCTGTTTTGGTTTCCGGGTCGGGTTTCTCTCTTTTGTTCTCCAGGTCGGGTCTCTCTCTTCCGGTTTTCGCGGGGGCTCTCTCTTTTTCTCCCGGGTTTGCCTCGCTTTCGGTCTTCCGGAGGGTCCGTCTCAGGTTTTGGGCGACGGGAGTAGGCCTCGTGCTGGCCCGGAGTCGGACGAGATGGCAGCGCTGGTCAGCGGGTCCCTCGGTGAGATGTCAGAGTCAGTCGCGGGCACGGAGGGGCTACCTTGAATTCCACCTCAGCGGTCATTAATACACTCTTGACAAGCAACTACCTTGCACTGAACACTGCTAAAACTGAGCTGCTCTATATCACACCACAAAACATACCCTCACCCCTTCAGCCAGGCAGCACTCTCCACTCCTCCACTGCCTCCAACCAACTGGTGCACAGCCTTGGCATCACTATTGATAATCACCTCACCTTCAAAAAATTCATTAATAACACACTCAAAGCCTGTTACTTCAAACTACACTCCCTCAAGAAACTTAAACCCCTTCTACATCTCAGCAACTTTTGCACCATTCTACAAGCCTTCATTCTATCTAAAATAGACTACTGTAACGCCTTGCTCGTAGGCTTACCCAAAAGCACGTTGCAACCGCTGCAATTACTACAAAATGCAGCTGCCCGGATCCCTACAAACGCCCATAGAAGCAACCACATAACCCCTGTACTCAAACACCTCCATTGGTTGCCAGTCACTGCGAGAATATCATACAAAACTCTCACGCTAATCCACAAAGCCCTCCATAACCAAAATATGCAATGGTTCACAGAACACCTCAGTTTTCACAACACAAACAGACCCACAAGACAGCAACATAGAGCAACACTAATCACTCCATCACCTAAACAGTTTAAAATCTGTTCCACCAAAGCTCAGCCCTATTCGTAGCGGGGCCCATGCTATGGAACAAGCTTCCATCCTCCCTACGTCAAGAATCATTCTCTAAAAAATTTAAACAGAACTTGAAAACCCACCTCTTCAAACAAGCATACGACTAACACCTCATTCTTATGCCCCCTGACTTATATGACTTTCTGAATTATATGACTCTATTCTTGTAAATACTTATATTGTAATTAGCATCATTCATGCCCATATTATTGTAATCGTGCAGTTTTTATTCTTGTACGTTTCGACCCTTAGTTCTCTGTTATTGTAATTTTAATGTAATTTTATGCATATTGTTCTCTGTTTCACTGTAAAGCTCTTTTAGCTGCATTTTGTTTATTGTGAACTGATGAGATGTTCCCAATGTTCATAGGTATATAAAAGCTTCTAAATATATAAATAAATAAATTTATTTCAGAGCAGTGAATAAACAGAGCTTATTATAAGATGCAATGAAATCAAGAACTATTTTTTATTTTATTTTATTTATTTAATTTCTTTTCCTATACCGATGCTCAAGACTAGGTCTTATCGTACCGGTTTACAATGTAACTGAGGGGAAACCAATTAACATCAAGGTAGAAAGTAAAGTTACATTAAACAGGGAGCATAAAACCTGGGCAATGGAAGATAGTACAGAGTTTAAACTAAGAAACAATTAGAGAGAGATAAATATATAAATCAACAAAAACTGTAAGATACAAAAACATAGGTTTATCCTAGGCAGTTATTAGCCTGGTATGTCCAGAGGGAGAAGGAAAGGGTGAGGTTGGGTGGGGGGAAGGGATTGGGGAGGGGTGGGGGAGCGAGAGTCAGTGATGGTTGAGGAGATCCTTCAGCGGTAGGCTTCTGCGAAAAGCCAGGTTTTCAATTTCTTTCTGAAAGTTGAATGGCATTGTTCTTGGCGTAAGTCTTGTGGAAGTGAATTCCAATGTAGTGGACCTGCTGATGAAAGAGCTCGCTTGTGAATAGTGTTGTGGACCGATGATTTGTTGGGGGGGGCCTTGAGCGAACCTTTGTAGGCAGTTCTGATCGGTCTTGCGGAAGTATGTAATTCAAGTGGGAAGGTGAGTTGGAGAGTGGATTGCTGGTAGACTGATTTGTGGATGATGGTGAGAGCCTTGAAAAGTATTCTATATTGGATGGGCAGCCAGTGTAGAATTTTTAGTATTGGTGTGATATGGTCCTTGCGACGAGTGTTTGTAAGGATCCTAGCCGCTGCGTTTTGCAGCATCTGAAGAGGTTTGGTGGACGAAGCGGGCAGACCAAGTAATAGAGCATTACAATAATCGATCTTTGAAAACAGTATGGCTTGAAGCACCGAACGGAAATCCTTGAAGTGCAAGAGCGGTCTAAGTTGCTTCAGGACCTGTAGCTTGAAGAAGCATTCTTTGGTTGTGGCGTTAATGAATTTTTTGAAATTCATTCTGGAGTCAAGGGTGGCCCCAAGATCTCTGACCTGGTTTGCTAATGGGATGCTAGCATTATTTGCGAGGGGGTTGTTGTCACAAGGGGAGATAACCAGTAGTTCCGTTTTGGAAGTATTTAGGACCAAATTGAGACTCGAGAGCAGAAGGTTGATGGCGTGTAAGCAGTTGTTCCAGAAATTTAGAGTAGAGATGGGGTCTGAGATGGGGATTATGATTTGTACATCGTCCGCGTATATAAAGTGGGTGAGATTGAGACTATTGAGTAGCTGGCATAAAGGGAGTAGATATATATTGAACAGGGTAGGGGAAAGAGACGAACCCTGAGGTACACCTTGGTTTGATGGAATGGAGTGAGATTCTTTGTCATTTATTTTGACTTTGTAGTGTCTGTTGTTCAGAAAGGATGTGAACCAGAGCAGTGCAGAGCCGGATATGCCTATTTCCATTAAGCGGTTAATGAGGATATTGTGGTTTACCGTGTCGAACGCGGCAGAGATGTCGAGAAGGGCTAGCAGGTAAGATTGTCCCTTGTCAAGATGTTGTCCGTTAGAGAAAGAAGGAGGGATTCTGTGTTTAGGCGTTTCCTGAATCCGAATTGAGAGGGGTAGAGAATATTGTGGGAGTCAAGGTAGTCTGTGAGTCGGATGTTGACAAGCTTTTCCATTAGCTTGGCTATAAAAGGTAGGTTTGCAATGGGGCGGAAGTTTGCAGGGTTGGCTGGGTCCAGGTTGGGTTTTTTAAGTAAGGGTTTAAGTGAAGCAATTTTTAAGGAGTCCGGGACCGATCCTTGATTGAGGGAGCAATTTATGATGTCTGCCAGCGGTTTAGCAATGGTGTTAGGGATGGTGAGAAGTAGTTTGGTCGGTATTTGGTCCAGAGGATGAGTGGAAGGTTTCATTTTCTTGATTATTGATTCAATTTCCAGGGAGGATGTCTGTTCAAGAATTTCTAGTGACGGTCTGTGGATATTTGGTGGAGGGTTATTAGTTGCGAGGCTTAATGGTTGCGAAGGGTTTGGAGCCATGTTAGTTGAAGCCAGGGGGGCAAGAAGGTTTTTGATTTTGTTATCAAAAAAGATAGCCAACTCTGTAGATTTGTTCTGGGCTTCTTCTTCTGGGATGGTGAGGGGCATAGGTGTGGTAAGGGCAGCTACATATGAGAACAGAGTTTTAGGGTCATATAAGAAGCCGTGTATTTTTTTGGCGTAGAAATCTCGTTTGGTGCGGGTAATGGATGTCCTATAGTAGCTCATTGCAGTTTTGTACGAAGCAAGTGAGGAAGGGGAGGAATCTTTCCGCCAGCGTTGTTCTTTGTGTTGTAGATCCTGTTTGAGTTTCCTTAGTTCGGTTGAGAACCAGGGTTTCTTGTTCGTGCGGGCTGGGTTGATAACTTTTGTTGTTACAGGGCAAATTCTGTTAGCTACTGAGTGTGTAATAGTTTGCCAGGAGTTCATAGCGGTATCCGCATCTGAGAAGTCCAGTTTAATTAGTTCTTCGGCCAGGCTGTTGTTGAGAGTGTCCATGGAACAGGGTTTCCTGAACTGGATCGAGGATTTAGTAACAATAGGGGTCAATTTTTGTTTTATATATAATTTTGTAGTTATCATCGAGTGATCTGACCAGGGGATGGGAGAGCAGGAAGGAGGGGTGATGGGCGAGATGGTTTCGTTAGTGAATATCAGGTCAAGCGTGTGGCCTGCCTTGTGTGTGGGGTTGTTTATAATTTGTTTGAATCCCATAGCCTGGAGAGAAAGGAGAAGAGCTTCGCAATTAGATGATAGGGTAGGGGAGTCAACATGGATGTTGAAATCTCCTAAGATAATAGCCGGTGAGTTAGTGTTGATGTGTTTGGCTATGGTTTCGATGAGTGGAGAAGGGTCGGATTCTAGGAGCCCCGGGGGGGCGTAAATAAGGCAGACTTGAAGCTGGGAGGATTTGAATAGTCCGATTTCTAATTTGGTCGTCGATTTGAATGCTTGTTGGGACAGTCTCAGTTCTTTTTTTGCTATTAACATTATTCCACCCCCTCTTTTTTTAGGTCTGGGGATAGAGAAGATGTCATATTGTTGTGTTGGCAACTGGTTAATAATGGCGGTGTCTGTGTTTTTTAGCCATGTTTCTGTAATGGCACAGATGTCCGGTTGGGTGTCCAGGAGGAGGTCGTTGAGCAAATGAGATTTTTTTGAGAGTGACTGGGAGTTGAAAAGGGTTAAGGTGATTAGAGATAATCCTAGGAATTGTGTTAGAGGGGAGATCATGATTGGAATCAGGGATCTCTTTGATCGTGGATTGAGCACGGGTGTATTCGCTCTGTGGGTGAGTAGGTGAGGGATGATCTGAATGGGGAAAGTTTGTAGCATGCTGTCTTTTTACGAAGAAATTGCAGGTGGATAAGATTGATTGGATGACTACTGGGTGTTGGAGTGGCTTGATGAGTGCTAGATGCTGGATTGACTGGAAGAATGCTGGATGCTGGGGTGACTAGAAGATTGCTAGAGGGATGGTGGAGTGACTGGACGAATGCTGGTTGCTGGAGTGACTGGATGAGTGCTGCTGGAGACTGGATGTGCTGCTGGAGGCTGAATGAGTGCTGCTGGAGACTGGATGTGCTGCTGGAGGCTGAATGAGTGCTGCTGGAGACTGGATGTGCTGCTGGAGGCTGAATGAGTGCTGCTGGAGACTGGATGTGCTGCTGGAGACTGGATGTGCTGCTGGAGGCTGAATGAGTGCTGCTGGAGGCTGAATGAGTGCTGCTGGAGGCTGAATGAGTGCTGCTGGAGACTGGATGTGCTGCTGGAGGCTGAATGAGTGCTGCTGGAGACTGGATGTGCTGCTGGAGGCTGAATGAGTGCTGCTGGAGTGGCTAATTAGTTTTAGTTTCGTTTTAGGTATCTTTGTTCTTTGCCCCCCGTCTCTCCTGCACGTCTCACCTCGAGTGTCTGGTGAGCAGGCTTTTGCCCCGGATGGGCCGCGCCGATCGCGCAAGCCTCGGCAGGGAGGAGGAGGAAGCGGTTGGGTGCAGGTGGGCGCCGGGATGTAGGCCGCCGAAATGATATATATGGCAATAGATTCTTCCGCGGGTATGGCTCGGGACTTCCTCGGGGCTGTACGAAGGGGCGAAACAAAGGGGCTTGCCCCTTTGTTGCGCTCGCTCGGCGCGCGACGCCGGACGTAATGCTGATTTAAAGCCCCTCAGGGCTGGCTCCTATTGGTGGAGCTGGATCGGGGGCGGGGCTCCCTTTCGGCGCGGTTTTTGAATTGTTTAGATGCGTCTTTAGGTTTTTAAAAAGATGCAATCTTTACTTATCTGTCTTTTGCCGCGTTATCGTCGCCGGGTTCCCCCGGGAGGGGAGAGTGAAGCCCAGACCTTCCCCCGGCGGGGCTCGGCGCCGGTTGCGCAGGCCTTCCCCGATCGTGGCAGATGAAGAGGAGGAAACAACAACTATGCAGATTTATTGAATTTCCACTGCTTGGGGAGGTGGGTGGAGGGGGGAACACTCTAGCACAGCTAAAAGATGGCCGCCTGATCTACTGGCTCTCAAGGATCTTTGATAGAATCAGCAACCACCACCTGCTTCTGGTCTGATTTATACAATTTTTTCAACCACTATCATACCTTTATGGCATGTTGGTTTCTAAATCCAGAAAAAAATTGAAGCTGCGTACACTGTTGCTGCAGGAACCAAGCATTCTAAGCAGGACCCCCCCAACTCCGAAAAAGACAGTGCAAGCTAAAACTCTGATGTTGGCAGATTTGGTGTTAGAGGAGCTTAAACAACTGAAGGTGATGCTCCAATCTACAATGGATGACACCACTGTGATTAAAAAAGAGGCTCCCTCTCTTTCTCAAACGAGTGACAGAGTTTCAGGATCGCCTTGAGGCCGTGCAGCAAAAAAATGCGTCAAGGCCACTACAATGTTTGTACAAGGCCGAACAGTTGCAAAAGGACCTGGAGGATCTGGCTATCTGGACTCGCCGGAACAACATTAGAATATTAGGAATCCCTGAAGGGGTGGAAGGCTCGGATATGCTTGGGTTCCTTACTTCCTTGATTCCTGCTTGTCTTCACATCCAGTTTGCCTTTCCCTTGGAGGCTGAAAGAGCTCATAGGGTTCCTTTGTGGCCCTTGACCAACTCCTGCTACCTGAGGCCAGTGATCATCAAATTGCTTCAGTATCCACAAGCTTTGAAAATCCTTTCCATGGCTCGTTTCAAGGCTTCCATCACTTATACAGGACATTCTCTGCTGTTTGTGCCGGACCTCGCTAAGACCACCTTGATGAAGAGAAAGGCATTTCTGGCCTTTAGACCACAGCTGCAAGCTCTTGGGGCCCTCTATGACCTTCTATATACGGCCAGAATGAGGATTACCTGTCACAACAAGACTCAGTTGTTTAAAGACTGCTCAGGCGATGATCACTTGAGATATTTCAATTTCTTTCCACTCAGATGTCATTATGAACTGATGTTTGAATTGCATATACTGTTCTTTACATAATTGTGACATATTTTGATCTAAGGATTTGTGATAATTCATTCTTTAATGTTTGGTTAAATGTTCACTTGCTTAACTGTTTCTCCGGGTGATGTATTCACCATGACTGGAGATGGATCTTGGGTGGCTATGCTTCCTGCCAGAGGCCCATGTTGTCTGGGCATAGCCTGATCCCATTCATATGGGTCTGGGTTTTTCCGTTTTTGATGATGCAGAATTGTCTTTTATTTTCCTTTTTTTTTCCTGTGCTCAAGAGCTGGCTTTATTTCTATGTATTTCACTGACCAGTTTACAATGGCCATCAGGTTTTCCTAGTGCTGCTGTGCATGCTGCAGTTATATTGTGCTGTTTACTCATGAAGAATGGCTACCATTTCTGATATTCTTGTGATTACATCGAATGTTAATGGTCATTGGCTTACTTAAAATTCTTAAAATCAGATGTGGTAATCACAACAGAGAGTATTCGCTATCCCCTATGTTCAATAATACATCAATAATCCCACTATATTATACATCCACATATTTTATTCACATATATCATTTTTATTGTTCAAAAACATTTACAAATATGACACATACCATCACTTTTTCAATGTACTAAATCCTAATGTTATGGATACATTTTACATACGTAATTTGTACATTATATAAACATCCTGATACCAATATTCATTAATAATCCCCTTAAAATCTCCCACACATACTTATCATTCATACTACCTGTCCACCTAAGGATATTTACTAAAATTATCCCAAACAATTTCCACGTTACCACACATATATCTTCTCAATACCCCTTCCCACACATATATCATCTATATTCCCGACTAGGACCATTGTTTCGACCCTCAAGGCTTTACCAGGGGGTGTAACCTTCTCTTATTATTATCCCAATTCCCAGCATCAATATCTTCTACAGTACCAGCTACTGTTATTATTCATCTTCCTTATTCCATGTGTCCATAACTGTATCATCCACCTATAATATGCAAAAAACAATTCTGCACAGGCATCTAATATTCATACTAGCTTTTTAAATTATAAAACCACTTACTAATGCATCCTCACATGGAAACCATCGCCGTTCTTCTCATTTCACAACTTTCACTTACTAATCCCGTATCCCATATCTGTAAAATCAACATCATCCTTAACAAACCCGACAACATTTAGAAGCACTTATGTTTAATAGTGAACACATGTAATTTAGAACCTACCACGGCTTCATCACAAAATGGTGATTTCGCCATATAGACGAGCATTCCATCTAATCAAAGCAGGTTCCAAATTCCTTTCTCATTCCAATCCATTGTGTTCTCTGCATACAAACAACACAATTTCTAACAAAAACAATCTCAAACCTCCTTTCACATATTTCCTAAAGTTAAAGAATTTAATTACCTGATATTCATTTTTCTCCTGCACAAGCAGCTCCAACTCAAAGTGCCGTCGCCAAAGTGCCGAACACCACGGTCCTAATGCGTCACCATACGTACCGTCTTATAAAATAAACCTTCAACCAATGAGAGCTTACCAATGCTCATCATCAAATCACAACCTCACATTCTAAACCAATCCCATCACTTCACCACAATCCCATCCTTAGTACCAATGCTCCCCCGAATATCTACCCATAGCTGTATACCTAATACACAAACCAACCCTCAACAACCCTATTCGCACCAGCTAATATTATACATAACAATTTCTTCATCCTACCACTATCCTTCAGGCAAAAAAGCCTCCCATTCAACTTCACTGTTGAGTCCCCATAGATATACTGCATTCCACCGGAATATAAACCTTTGTTCCATTCGCCATAACCATTGGGCCACAGCCCCCTGGTTGTTATCTGCACGCTGCAGAACAACAAAAACTTTCAACTTGTCAATCTGATGTTTAGCACTAATCTAATGGGCCTCAAGAGGTGTCTCCTCCTTATGGGTAAGGAGATTACTTTTATGTTCAATGATTCTCCGGTGAATTTATTTATTTTTAATTTTTATATACCGAAATTCCTGTATGAGATACAAATGAATCCGGTTTACAAAGAACGGCAGCTCGCCCGGGGCTTATCTGACCAGGGCTTTTTACATAAAACAGTAAAACAAGGCAATTAACATAAGCAAATTAAGATAAACATGAAACAGTAAGCCATGAGTCTCCAAAACTATACAAATAACGATTAAACAGTGGGTCTCAAAATAAAACAATAATAATGATTACATTGATAACAATTAATAATTAGGCCGAAGATTGCCTAGGGCTGTAGGTGCATACTTAAGTACATTTTTTTTTTAAATTGAAAAGTAGCCAAAAGTTAGTATATGAATGCCAACATATAATAACTTGCACGTAAATATTATCACGTACACAACCCTCTCTGATATGCACGAGAAATTCCCTTTTATCACATATAGAGTCCTCATACTTGAATACCGAAACATCTCCACCACCAAGACATTCTCACAAGCAGAACAACCAGAACATGTGGTTTGTCCCTTACCAGCACTATATCCCTGTCCCTTGTATCCCTGAGCTATCAATGTCCTAAGGTTCTTCCCCTTCTTAAAGGCAAATACAGTTTGTTCTACCCATCCTGGGATGGATTTCAACAATAGCCAGTATTTCAAAATAATCTTTTTAATATGTATAACCTTAAAAGAACAGGGAATGCAACATACTGTTCTATCCACTTGAGAACACGCTGTTTTAATCAATAAATTGTCTCTGTTGGCATATAGGCCCCTTTTGTAGGCCCACTTCACAGCCTACTTAGGATAACCCTGTCTGATAAACCTCTGAACAAGTGACTGTGCCTTTATCTTATATTCATCAACTGAATTGCAGATTCTATGATATCTCAAGAATTGGCTGGTAGGTATACTCTCCCTCAGTCTCCGGGGATGAAAACTGTCAAAGTGCAGGATAGCGTTTTTATCCATAGGCTTAACATGTACTGAAGTCACCAATCTACCACCTTCCCAATAAACCACCATATCCAAAAATGTAATGGACTGATTACTGAACTGTAAGGTAAACACCAAGTTATTATCCACCTGATTAATCCATTGGCCAAACTCTTTCAATTGTTCCACACTCCCCGTCCATATCCAAAACAAATCATCAATAAATCATTTCCAAAACATTATATATCTGAAAAATGGACATGGATATATATGTGTCTCTTCAACCCCTGCCATATACAAACATGCTACCGAAGGCGCTACAGGAGACCCTGTGGAAACATTACAGGGTCTCCTGTAATTTGTTTGTAGAATACACCTTGGAACATGAAGTAAAAATCAAACAATACCACTTCTGCCAACTCCATGATCACCGCCATTCTTTTATCTGATGATATTTCTTGCTCTAACACTTGGTGTATCACCTCCAGCGCACTGGACTGGGGAATATTCGTATACAATGCCGTGATATCCGCCCTAACTAATACCCCACAATCTTGGTTGTATTCGATTTTATCCAATTCATTGATAAAATCAGTAGAGTCACGAATGAATGATCTGATATCTTTAACCTTAGATTGTAAAAATCTGTCAATGAATTTAGCCAGTGGTTCAAATATGGATCCAATACCCGATACAATCGGTCTGGCAGGAGGATTACTTAAAGATTTGTGTATTTTTATATTGGGTACAAAATATATATATGGTGTAGCAGGACTTCCTAAAGCTAAAAATCTAAACTCCTTCTTTGTAATGGCTTTTGCCCGTAATGCACCCTCCAATATTACCTTCACCTTGTTCTGTAATGTTTCCACAGGATCAGCCTCAGTCACCTGATAATACCTTGTATCACTCAATTGTGTCATAGCCTCACTCTCATATTGTTCCTTATCCAACAATACCACAGCTCCACCTTTGTCCGCTGCCCTAATCACAACCGAGTAATCCTCTTGCAATAACCTAATGGCATCTATCTCCTCCCTGGAGAAATTGTACTCATAAACATCTCTCTGTGATTCTATACACTCCAGTTCTTGCAATACCAACATCTCAAAAGTCAGTACTAAAGGAGTGGGGGTTTCCCTAGGCATCCCCCCCCCAAAGGTCTAAAAACATTTTCTCCCATCATTTTTTTTATCCCCCAAAAATTCCTTCAATCTAATCCTTTGAAAGAATTTTTTAATTTCAACCCTTGTTAAAAATGAGTCATATTTATGTGTAGGGATAAACGATAAACCTTTATTCAAGGCAGTCAAAGAAATATTAGATAAATCCTTAGATGACAAATTCACCACTATATCATCCTGTTCACTTTTCCTCATCCTATTCTTCTGAGTATTTCTCATGTTATTTACCGCTGGAAATTGTAAGGTTTGCGAACCGGTACATTGAGTCTGATACGATGATTGTACACTCCCCTTAAACTTCTCCCTTGTTTGGACAAAAAAGAATTTCTCTCATCTCCCCCCAATTGCCCTTCATTACTCTCATTTACATACTCAGGTATACTAAATTCTACTTTCCTAGTTGTATCTTTCCTACCAAACATATTGTTACCATTCAACGATCGGCGAGGCAGAAGGCTTCCGGGAGAATCGCTGTCCGGCGGCGTCCCCCGGCGGTAACACAACGTGACGTGACTCGCGTCTAGGCTCCGCCCACTGTGGTGCATCATCCTCCCTCCCGGAAGTTCCCGCGTTTGCGCGGGAACTTTTGATATTTAAACCCCTGAGCCCAGCATAGCATTGCCTCAGCTACAGGCTTGCTTGTGTTGGTGCTCTGTTTGGTTTGGTATACTTTCGTGCTTGCTGACTTGGACTTACTTTGGATCTGCCTGTTTTGCTGCCTACCCACGACCTGGATTGGATATTAACACTTCTTTTGCATGCTGCCTGCCCTGACTCTGGACTTACTTTGGATCTGCCTGTTTGTTGCCTACCCACGACCTGGATTGGATTTGGATGCTTCTGGACTGTTGCCTGTCCTTCTCTGGAGTGTGTCTTGGAAGTACCTTTGTATTCTACACTCAGTTCCAGCCATCTGGTGGACAGTTACGGCCCAAGGTAAGAATGTTGATCTATACAAGGATTCGCCATCAAGTTGTGCACGATAACACATTTTTATCGTCATCAGATGAATCATCAGACGACAAGAAATACCCTCCGATTCTTTGACATCCAGGGGTATACATATCCAATAATGTAGTCCTTCTCATCTCTATGAAATTTAGTAAGTTTCATTTTCTTAGTTTCAATTCTAAATGTATCAAGTTGCTTCTGATGTTCTCCTATCTGGGCCTCAAACACTTCTTTGGACAACATCTGCTGTAAACCTCCTGATTCCTTATCTATCTTCCCCTTAATGTCCTCAATCTGTGTTTTAACCTTAGAAATAATTAGCAACATTAAATCATATGAACATTTATTAAGAACTGCGTTCCATCGCATTATGAATTCCTCATCATTAGCAAATAACAATGGTTCTTTCATCATTCTCAATCCCCTAGGGATCCTTTTCACATCGTAGTACTCTGCTAATGTTGCAGCATGAAGCTCCATCCGAATTAACTTCTTATTTTTCATCAATCCATTCCAATCCCCCTCCTCATTACAACTTCCTGAATTATCCAAAAGTCGAAGCCCAGATAGGATATCTGAAGCTGCCTGATCCAAAAAACCATACAAATCATCCAGTGCATATGCCTGCATCCAAACTTATGATTTCATCCACCTGTAAATACACAACTCTCAAAACAGGAAACAGTTTATGGTAATCACAACAGAGAGTATTATCTATCCCCTATACTCAATAATACATATTACATATAAGGGAAATATATCTTTTCAATAATCCTACTATATTATACATCCACATATTTTATTCACAATATTATTTTTATTGTTCAAATACATTTACAAATATGACACATACCATCACTTTTTCAATGTACTAAAACCTAATGTTATGGACACATTTTATATACATAATTTGTACATTATATAAACATACTGATACTAATATTCATTAATAATCCCCTTAAAATATCCCACACATACTCATCACTCATACTTCACACTCATATTACCTGTCCACCTAAGTACATTTATTAAATTAACCCAAACAATTTCCCCTTTACCACACTTATATCATCTATCTTCTCAATATCCCTTCCCTCACATATATCATCTATATTCCCGACAATGACCCTTGTTTCGCCCCTCAAGGCTTCATCAGGAGGTGTAACTTTCTCTTCTTCTTATTATCCCAATTCCCAGCATCAATATCGTCTACAGCACCAGCTACTGTTATTATTCAACTTCCTTATTCCCATGTGTCCATAATTGTACCATCCACCTACAATATGAAAAAAACATTATTACCAATGCTACACAGGCATCTAATATTCATACTTGCTTTTTAAATTATAAAACCACTTACTAATGCATCCTCACATGGAAACCATCGCCATTCTTCTCATTTCACAGCTTTTACTTACTAATCCTTTATCCCATATCTGTAAAATCAACATCATCCTTATCAAACCTGACAACATCTATAACCACTTATGTTTAATAGTGAACACATGTAACTTAGAGCCTACCACGGCACGGGCATATTATAATGTACACAACCCTCTCCAATATGCATGAGAAATTCCCTTTTTTTTTTTATCATCACATATGGAGCCTTATACTTGAATACCGAAACATCTCCATCACCAAGACATTCTCACAAACAGAACAGCCAGAACATGTGGTTTATCCCTTACCACCACTACATCCCTGTCCGTTGTATCCCTGAGCTATCAACGTCCAAAGGTTGAAGGAATTTTTTGGGGATAAAAAAATGATGGGAGAAAAAATTTTTAGACCATCGGGAGGGATGCCTAGGGAACCCCCCAGTCCTTTAGTACTGGCTTTTGAGATGTTAGTATTGCAAGAACTGGAGTTTATAGAATCACAGAGAGATGTTTGTGAGTACAATTTTGTTGCGTCCGTCTGTCCTCGACGGCTTCGCAAAGTTTGCCTCACCTTATTCACGGCTCCTCCTTCTTACCTGGGCAAGATGGCTACCACCGCAACTACAAGCCGACCTCTCTGGCGTCCCCGGAACGGCTATGGTGCAGCCTCCCGCCATTGATCCTCCCAGGTACCATGTCTTTGTACCACCCTTGGCGCGAACCTTGAGGGCGCTTCCTCATGCTGATGTCACGCCATCCGGGTATATTACCTTCATTAATTTGCTAGCTCTTTGAGTTAGCAAGGACTCTAATCCGTTCTTGTCTACGCTACTCTGCCAATTCCATGCTGCCGCAGGAAGCTCTCTCTCTGCCCTTCGGGGTAACTGCTAACCTGGGTACCCGCTCCTCAGGGGCCCTCTGCTTTATTTCAGGTGACTTACAGGGAACAGGTACTCACTCCTCGAGGGCCTGCTCTCCCTGCCTCGGTGCCTGTACCTTCTACAACATACCTGGTGGAATCACATATCAACAGCCAACACCTAGTGAATACTCTAACTCTCAGTCTATCTCATCTACAGTATCTCCTCGCTGGGAGACCTGCTGCAGAACCTCCTGATGTCATCAAGGAGAGAAGGGCTCCCTCTGCAGAGGTCCCTGAAACTGCAACTACGAGACTGCCTCACTACTGCCCCCTCTGGTGGTTCTCTTCAAGCTGTCTAATAAAAGAACTCTTGTGTTTGTGTAGTATGAGTCTAGCCCAGTGCTGTGGCTCCTCATGGGGCTCCTCCACAGCACCCAAGGATCCACCAAACACACATAACCACAACAAATTTCGCCAGGGAGGAGATGGATGCCATTAGGTTACTGCAAGAGGATGACTCAGATGTGATTAGGGCAGCGGACAAAGGTGGAGCTGTGGTATTGTTGGATAAGGAACAATATGAGAGAGTGAGGCTATGACACAATTGAGTGATACAAGGTATTATCAGGTGACTGAGGCTGATCCTGTGGAAACATTACAGAACAAGGTAAAGGTAATATTGGAAGGTGCATTACGGGCAAAAGCCATTACAAAGAAGGAGCTTAGATTTTTAGCTTTACGAAGTCCTGCTACACCATATATATATTTTGTACCCAATACAAAAATACACAAATCTTTAAGTAATCCTCCTGACAGACCGACTGTATCGAGTATTGGATCCATATTTAAACCACTGGCTAAATTCATTGACCGTTTCTTACAACCTAAGGTTAAAGATATCAGATCATTCATTCATGACTCTACTAATTTTATCAATGAATTGGATAAAATCGAATACAACCAAGATGGTGGGGTATTAGTTACAGCGAATATCACGGCATTGTATACGAATATTCCCCAATCCAGTGCACTGGAGGTGATACACCAAGTGTTAGAGCAAGAAATATCATCAGATAAAAGAATGGCGGTGATCATGGAGTTGGCAGAAGTGGTATTGTTTGATTTTTACTTCATGTTCCAAGGTGTATTCTACAAACAAATTACAGGAGACCCTGTAATGTTTCCACAGGGTCTCCTGTAGCGCCTTCAGTAGCATGTTTGTATATGGCAGGGGTTGAAGAGACACATATATATCCATGTCCATTTTTCAGATATATAACGTTTTGGAAACGATTTATTGATGATTTGTTTTGGATATGGACGGGGAGTGTGGAACAGTTGAAAGAGTTTGGCCAATGGATTAATCAGGTGGATAATAACTTGGTGTTTACCTTACAGTTCAGTAATCGGTCCATTACATTTTTGGATATGGTGGTTTATTGGGAAGGTGGTAGATTGGTGACTTCAGTACATGTTAAACCTATGAATAAAAACTCTATCCTGCACTTTGACAGTTTTCATCCCCGGAGACTGAGGGAGAGTATACCTACCAGCCAATTCTTGAGATATCATAGGATCTGCAATTCAGTTGATGAATATAAGATAAAGGCACAGTCACTTGTTCAGAGGTTTATCAGACAGGGTTATCCTAAGTAGGCTGAGAAGTGGGCCTACAAAAGGGGCCTATATGCCAACAGAGGCAATTTACTGATTAAAACAGCGAGTTCTCAAGTGGATAGAACAGTGTGTTGCATTCCCTATTCTTCTAAGGTTATACATGTAAAAAGATTATTTCGAAATACTGGCCATTGTTGAAATCCATCCCAGGATGTGTAGAACAATGTGTATTTGACTTTAAGAAGGGGAAGAACCTTAGGACGTTGATAGCTCAGGGATACAAGGGACAGGGATTTAGTGCTGGTAAGGGACAAACCACATGTTCTGGTTGTTCTGCTTGTGAGAATGTCTTGGTGGTGGAGATGTTTCGGTATTCAAGTATGAGGGCTCCATATGTGATAAAAGGTAATTTCTCATGCATATCGGAGAGGGTTGTGTACGTGATAATATGCTCATGCAAGTTACTATGTTGGTTATACCAAGCGTATGATTCGCCGGAGAATCATTGAACATAAAAGTAATCTACGTACCCATATGGAGGAGGCATCTCTTGTAGCCCATTGGATTAGTGCTAAACATCAGATTGACGACTTGAAAGTTTTTGTTGTTCTGCAGAGTGCAGATAACCACCGAGGGGCTGTGGCCCAATGGTTATGGCGAATGGAACAAAGGTTTATATTCCGATGGAATACAGTATATATCCATGGAGACTCAACAGTGAAGTTGAATGGGAGGCTTTTTATGCCTGAAGGATAGTGGTAGGATGAAGAAATTGTTATGTATAATATTAGCTGATGTGATTACGGTTGTTGAAGGTTGGCTTGTGTATTAGGTATACAGCTATGGGTAGATATTCGGGGGAACATTGATACTAAGGATGGGATTGGTTTAGAATGTGAGGTTGTGATTGGATGATGAGCAATGGTAAGGTCTCATTGGTTGAAGGTTTGTTTTATACGACGGTACGTATGGTGACGCATTAGGACCGTGGCGTTCGGCACTTTGGCGACGGCGCTTTGAGTTGGAGCGGCTTGTGCAGGAGAAAAATGAATATCAGGTAATTAAATTCTTTAACTTGAGGACATATGTGAAAGGAGGTTTGAGATTGATTTTGTTAGAAATTGTGTTGTTTGTATGCAGAGAACACAATCGATTGGAATGAGAAAGGAATTTGGAACCTGCTTTGAGTAGATGGAGGCGCGTCTATATGGTGAAATCGCCATTTTGTGATGAAGCCGTGGTAGGCTCTAAGTTACATGTGTTCACTATTAAACCTAAGTGCTTATAAATGTTGTCGGGTTTGATAAGGATGATGTTGATTTTACAGATATGGGATTAGGAAGTGAAAGCTGTGAAATGAGAAGAACGGCGATGGTTTCCATGTGAGGATGCATTAGTAAGTGGTTTTATAATTTAAAAAGCTAGTATGAATATTAGATGCCTGTGCAGAATTGTTTTTTGCATATTGTAGGTGGATGATATAGTTATGGACACATGGGAATAAGGAAGTTGAATAATAACAGTAGCTGGTGTTGTAGAAGATACTGATGCTGGGAACTGGGATAATAAGAAGAGGAGAAGGTTACACCCCCTGATGAAAGCCTTGAGCGGCAAAACAAGGGTCCTTGTTGTGAGTATAGATGATATATGTGTGGGAAGGGGTATTGAGAAGATACATGATTTAAGTGTGATAATGGGGAAATTGTTTGGAATAATTTTAGTAAATGTCCTTAGGTGGACAGGTAGTATGATTATGAAGTATGAGTGATGAGTATGTGTGGGAGATTTTAAGGGGATTATTAATGAATATTGGTATCAGGATGTTTATATAATATACAAATTACGTATGTAAAATGTGTCCATAACATTAGGTTTTAGTACATTGAAAAAGTGATGGTATGTGTCATATTTGTAAATGTTTTTGAACAATAAAAATTATATATGTGAATAAAATATGTGGATGTATAATATAGTGGGATTACTGAACAGATATATTTCCCCTATATGTAATATGATATAAAATCAGATGTGGCCATGTTACAGGAGACCCACAATTCATTTATATAGAGTCCCTCAAATTTAAACAGGAACGGGTTGGGGAAGTGATTTTTTTCTTCAGCACTTAAGAAGAAACGTAGTATGGCTGAATCTATTTCACAAGCACTTGGATGTTCAAATAATCAACCAGTCTGTTGATATGGAAGGTAGATGGGTCTCTGCTCTGGTGTCAATTGGGGGTGAAAAATGTACTTTTCTCAACTTATATGCCCCAAACTCTGATTATCCTAATTTCTTCCTGGATCTCTCTTCCCATATTATTGTTGAGTGGGGGAGATTTCAATCAATCCTTGGATTCTATTTTGGATAAACAATCTCAAGCTAAGGCGTCCTACTCTAAATCATAGCAAGTCATTAATGGGCTAATGGATTATTGTGGTCTGGCTAATCCATGGAGACTACTACACCCCACTGATAAAGATTACATTTTTTTCTCCTTTCCTCATTCTTGAATTGATTTTTTTCAGATTTCTGGATTGTTGGTTTCTGATGTTTCCTTTGCTAAAATTGACCCTATTTTAATTTCCGATGATGCAATAGTTATGCTTCATATAAACTATCTCCTCCTCATCCACGGGAGATTATTTTTGGTGGTTTAATGCGAGACTTTTGGAAGATCCTACTTTTTCTAAACACATTCAGGAGAAAATTGGTGATTATTTTTTGAATACTATTACTCCTGATGTTGCTTTTCCTATGGTGTGGGTGGCATTTAAAGCCATTATTCATGGGGAATGCTGCACACAGGAAACTCAAAGGCGAACTGTATCATTTACAGGAGGGAGTTGATAGTGTAAATTATGAACTTTTTCTAACCTAACAAAGAAACTTTATTCTCTCTTCAGAAGGGAAATATTACTACAATAAACTGTTGAGTGCACAAGCTGGGAGATCTTTATTTGTCCAGAAGGCTTGCTATTACTCCAAAAATAATAAGTGTGGTCATCCTTTAGCTAATTACCTTACAAAAAAAAAAAAAAAAGGAAAAGAGGCGCATACATGTGATACATATGGCTGATGATAGCTTGCTTTCTACTGACTGATATACTAAGGAATTTAGGAAATTTTACTATTCCTTATATAAATCTGAATTTTATGAACTTTCCTCTGCTATTTCTCAGTTTTTCTCTCAGGTAGATCACCCATCTCTTAGCTTGGAACAACGGAACACATTGGATAGACCACTTACGGAATGGAGAGATCACAGTTCTCTCTCTGCGCTTCAGGGGAGGAAAGTACCAGGTCCTGATGGTTTTTCCATTGACTTCTATACGGCTTTTCAGAAATTGATTGTTCCCAAGCTGCTTATCTATTACTACGATTTGTTAATCTCCCTGGCAGCAGACTCTCTTTTCTCCGAAGCTTATATAGTGGTTCTGCCGAAACCAGGAAGGGATCCCAAACTTGTATCCAATTACCATCCTATTTCACTCATTAATACTGATTATAAGATCTGGGCTAAAAGTTTGGTCTTAGGACTATAGGAGAATTGATTCATAAAGATCAATCTTGTTTTATTAAAAATCATTACATTTCTAATAATTCTCGTTTATTTCTTCATATATCAAATTGCCTAAGCCGCATCCATCCCCGTTGACTGCCCTTTCATTAGATGCTGAAAAGGCTTTTGACAGGGTTGAATGGGAGTATCTTTTTCATACCTTGCATTGGTTTGATTTTGGATCTGCTTTTCTGGATGTGGTAAAGCTTTTATATCATCAACCAGCTGCAAGTTTCTATGTTAACAATAAACTTTCCTATCGTTTTGAAAAAGGATGTCCTCTCTCTCCCTTTCTTTTTAATTTGGCTCTAGAACCCCTCTTGTTGGTGATTCGGCAACATCGAGATATTCAAGGTATGGATTTGGGTACTGATACGTATAATGTTTTACTGTATATTAAAAACCCTGACAATTCTCTTCCCCATCTTTTTTCTCTTATTGAATTCTATTCGACTTTTTCAGGATATAGGGTGAACTGGCACAAGACTGAATTGCTGCCACTGAATATTTTGGGTCACTATGTAGACATTACTGAGTATCCCTTTCAAGGGGTGAAAGATGGTCTTAAATATTTGGGTGTTCATATTTTTTATACCTTTTCTCAAACTGTTACACAATGTGCATTGTCCCCTTTACATAAATTCAAGGAGTTATTACATCAATGATGGGGAAGATTGGACACAATTAAAATGATTCTTACCCCCAGACTAAATTTCTTTTTATTTCTATGATTCCCATTTTTTTCCTATGGATTTTTACAAACAAGTGGATCGTATGTGCTGGGTTTTTTATGGCAACATAAGCCCCCCAAAACAGCTCTCTAAATTGAAAGCTGACAAAGGTAATGGTGGCATCAACTTTCCTGACTTTTATAGTTACCATCAGGCTTATGTTTTACAACAAGGATATTACTGAATGTCAGATTTTCTGCACATTATGGATAACCCCAGGTTGATAAACATTGAGTATTGGTTGGTCTCTCCCTTTACTTTTGCAGCTTTATCTGGCATGATCTTCCCTTGCCTACTAAGGGATAACTCCATACTTTGTTCCACTCATAGAGCCTCTTTTTCCCCCAAATGGAAATTTTCTCAGTTGGCCTCCCCATGGTTTCAGTCCCACATTAAACTTGTGAGTAAATGTTTAAACTGGAAGGAATGGCAAGACAGAAGGATTTGGTTTCTGGATTCCATACAGAAAGACCACACATTGCTTTCTTTTGATAATCTGATGTGCCATTTTTCTCTACCCAAATCCCAATTCTTCTATGGGTTACAATTGAGGGACTGTCTTGGGCAAAGTTTTTTTCTTCAAATGTGTTTTACAGAATCTTCCTAGACTGTTGGTACTGTACCATGATTATGGCCCCTTGGGTCAATTAGCTTCCAGGATTTACCAGTCTATAAAAATGACAAAGTTTCCAGTTTTAAAAGGTTTGCAGAACATATGGCTTACTGAAGTTGCTGGTCTAGATGAAGAGGTTGACTCGTCACATTTCTGGGGCATTTCATTATGATTTCACTACCTTCCAATTTAACACAATCTTAATTCTTTATCACACACAGAGCAGTGTGGACCCCATGAAAGCTATACTGAGCTGGCCTTCCCTCTAACCAATGTTGCTGGTCATATGTATCTCCAAAGGCTACTTTATCTCATGTTAAATTTCGACATTTGTCCTCTTGGTCTGTGGTGTGGAAATCTTTGGATGAATACTTTGCGACTCTTTCTTCACCACCTGCCAGCCGCATTTAATGTGCTTTCTATTGTTAAGCTTATCATGCCATTCCCTTGACCACTTATCTTCTTTTATTGATTATCTTTCTTTGTATTTCTGTATGATTAATGCTTATTTTTCTTTGTTGTATTTGTATACTTATACTCAAAAATATTTGAACAAAAAAAAAAAATTCCACAGCTGGAATGAGTTTTTCTAGAATATTTTACTTGAATTCAGGGTAAAAATGCAATATATTCTTCTTAAGAATATAAGAACATAAGACTTGCCATACTGGGTGAGACCAAAGGTCCATCAAACCCAGTATCCTGTTTCCAATAGTGGCCAATCCAGGTCACAAGTACCTGACAGGATCCTAAGGGGTAGATAGATTACAAGATGTTTATCCTAGGAATAAGCAGTGGATTTCTGCAACACCACCTTAATAGTGGTTTATGGACTTTTCCTCCAGGAATCTGTCCAAATGTTTTTTAAATGCAGCTACAAAAACAAGTTTCACCACATCCTCTGGCAAAGAATTCTAGAGCTTAATTATGCATTGAGTAAAAAGTAATTTTCTTTTATTAGTTTTAAATGTATTATTAAGTAACTTCATTTTGTGTCCCCAATCTTTGTACTTTTTGAAATAATAAATAACCAATTAACATTTACTCCTTCCATTCCACTCATTATTTTATAAACCTTTATCATATCTCCCCTCACCCATTTCTTCTCTAATCTGAAGAGTCTTAACTTCTTTAGTCTTTCCTCCTAGGGGAATTGTTCTATCCCCTTTATCATTCTGATCGCCCTTC
Organism: Rhinatrema bivittatum; assembly: GCF_901001135.1. NCBI lineage: Eukaryota > Metazoa > Chordata > Amphibia > Gymnophiona > Rhinatrematidae > Rhinatrema > Rhinatrema bivittatum. The sequence continues at coordinate 120,795,989 of NC_042619.1, forward strand.
TCTATACCTTTTCTAATTCTGCTATACCTTTCTTGAGTGACCAGTATTGCTCACAATACTCAAATTGAGGTCACACCATGGAACGATAAGAGGCATTATTTATTTATTTATTTAAAATTTTTATATACCGGCATTCATGTTGCAAACACATCATGCCGGTTTACATATAACAGGGGTGTACTGTGAACAATTCAATAACCTATTTGTGTAGAAGGAAGCAGTTACAAATAACAAGGTAATAGAACTGGGAGGAGAGAAGAAAAGGGAGAGAATAACATTAGGTATAGGTATTTACATTAGTAATAACATTTTTACATGTGGAAGTGGTAGAATCTGGCTGAATAGAATTAATCGGTGTCCGGGAAAGCTTTTTTAAACAGCCAGGTCTTAAGTCTCTTCCTGAAGGTTGGGAGGCTGGGCTCCTGTCTAAGGTCCGGTGGGATGGAGTTCCATAGAAGGGGGCCGGCTGTTGAAAAGGCCCGATCTCTCAAGGTAATGTGTTTGGTAGTTTTGGCTGGGGGCACTTGAAGAGATCCTCTGAGTGTGTCTCTTGTTGGTCTGGAGGAGTTATAAATTTGGAATGGGACTTGTAGGTCGAGTGCGGTGTGTTGATGGATGGTTTTGTATATTATGGAAAGAGATTTGTAGAGGATTCTAAAGTGAACAGGCAACCAGTGGAGATCTTTTAGGATTGGAGATATATGGTCCCTCCTCCTGGAGTTTGTCAGTAATCTTGCCGCAGCGTTTTGTAACATCTGGAGGGGTCTAGTATAGGAGGAAGGTAGGCCCAGAAGGATAGAGTTACAGTAATCGATCTTAGAAAAAATGATAGCTTGTAGAATGGTTCTGAAGTCCTGAGTGTGGAAGAGTGGTCTGATTCTTTTCAGAACTTGGAGTTTGTGGAAACAGTCCTTGGTGGTTCTGTTGATGTAAGCTTTAAGGTTCATCCGGTTATCAATTAATACTCCTAGATCTCTCACCTGTGTAGTAGTTGGGATAGTTGGAGGATTAGAGATGGCATTGTTATCTGGGGAGATGAGAAGCAGTTCTGTTTTAGAGGAGTTTAAAACTAGGTTTAGGTTAGCCAGGAGATGTTTAATTTCGAAGAGACAGTTTTCCCAGTGAACCAATGTTTTTGTGTAAGATTCTTTAATGGGTATCACGATCTGGATGTCGTCGGCGTAGAGGAAAATGTTTGAGGTTAAGGTTGGAGAGGAGTTGGCAGATAGGTAAAAGATAAATGTTAAAGAGTGTAGGTGACAGTGAGGAGCCCTGAGGGACTCCTATGGATGCGTCCATTCGTGAAGATTCTTTGTTCTGTATCTTAACCTTGAAGCCTCTGTTGGAGAGAAAAGATTTAAACCATGAGAGAGCGGTGCCTGAGATACCTATAGAAGCCAGAATGGAAGTGAGAATGGAATGATTGACCGTATCAAAGGCGGCTGATAGGTCCAGTAGAATTAAGAGGAAGGATTGGCCTTTGTCAAGGCCCATTAATATGAAGTCAGACATGGAGATGAGGAGGGATTCTGTGTTCAGTGATTTGCGAAATCCGTATTGTGATTGGAATAGGATTTTGTTTTCTTCTATGTATTCGGAGAGTTGAGTATTGACAACTTTTTCTAGAATCTTGGCTATGAATGGGAGATTGGCGATAGGACGGAAGTTGTTGGGGTCTTTAGGATCCAAGTTGGGTTTCTTGAGTAGAGGTTTGATGGAGGCCAATTTGAGGTCGTCATGATATTCTCTGTTTATTCTTCCCTTTCCTAATAATTCCTAGCATTCCATTTGCTTTCTTGGCTGCTGCTGCACACTGAGCAGAAGATTTCAATATGTTATCAACGATGACACCTAGATCTAATGTCGAACCAAGCATTGTGTAGCTATAAATTTGGGTTACTCTTCCCTTCGTGCATCACTTTGCACTTGTCCACCTTAAATTTAATTTGCTGTTTGCATGCCCAGTCTCCCAGTTTTACAAGGTCCTCTTGCAATTTCTCACAATCCTCTTATAATTTAGTATCATTGGCAAATTTAATCACCTCACTCATTGTTCCCATTTCTAGGTCATTTATAAATATATTAAAAAATAGTAGTCTGAGAACAGATCCCTGGGGCACTCCACTAATCACATTTTTCTATTGGGAAAATTTACCATTTAGCCTTACTCTCTGTTTTATGTCTTTTAACTTGTTTGTAATCTATAATAGGTCACTGCTCCCATCCCATGATTTTTTAATTTCCTAAGAAGTCTCCCATAAGGGACTTTCTCAATTGTTTTCTGGAAATACAGATACACTATATCAACTGGCTCACTTTTATCCACATTTTTATTTACACCCTCAAAAAAATATAGCAGATTGGTTAGGAAAGATTTCTCTTGGCTAAATCCATCTTGGGTCACAGAAAAAAAGAGAGAGAACGTTGTATGCTTAGCTAGTAGTCTTTATCTCACCCAGAGAATTCTCTGCCCGAGGAACAATTACCCCAAGATGCCTTGAGGTTTCTGGGGACCAAATGGGAAAAGGGTTACATTCCATGTCAGGAAATGTAAAAAACATTTAATATCCCTTCAAGCAGTTCAAATCAATCAAAATGCAACTCAAAGGTTATATGCCCCTGCAGTGCAACTAAGCTAATCAATACACAGGTCACTGGATGGCAGTGTAACAAAGGAAACACAAGATATAAGCAGTGCATACAAAACACCCTTACACAGCCACATTAGAAGGTCTAATTCCTCTACTTTAGCAGAAGTATGGAATAAAAGTACTCTGACAGGAAAGTGAAGTGAAAATTCTGTAACACTATCTACCTGTTAAAATGAATTAACAGCTTTCTGAGAGATTATAACAAAATGGTGAAAACTTTTTTTTTTTTTTTATTATCTATCCCTTCTCACAATATATTTATAATAGAAAGAATGTCTTCTAAACAAAAGCCAATTAAGCTCTGGAATTTGTTGCCAGAGGATGTGGTTAATGCAGTTAGTGTAGCTGGGTTTCAAAAAGGTTTGGATAAGTTCTTGGAGGAGAAGTCCATTAACTGCTATTAATCGAGTTGACTTAGGGAACAGCCTCTGCTATTACTGGATTCGGTAGCATGGGATCTACTTAGTGTTTGGGTACTTGCCAGGTACTTGTAGCCTGGTTTGGCCTCTGTTGGAAACAGGATGCTGGGCCTGATGGACCCTTGGTCTGACCCAGTATGGCAATTTCTTATGTTCTTAAAGCCAAAAACTATATGTAAGACATTTAAGAATAGAGTTATTAAAATCTGTGAATTCTATTACTATTTATCTTTGTGATATTTTTCCATTTTGACATTCATGCTTATCTAATGGACAGGAGACACTTATTTCACACAAACATTCACCGGAAACAATGGTCTCCAATATTCCATGGCATGCTACCTTGGATATTACAATTGTATAATACAGTAAGGTATAACAACTCCCCCTTTCACAACTCTAAATTCAACTATTGCACACATTTTCACAAAGAACATAACCTATCTCACATACAAAGAACTACCTTTCCTATGTTTTCAAAAATCTGTGCCTTCCCTGAATTATTGGCATTAGCATAATTGAGAAACTGAGTTATTCATTCAGGAAAGATAACTCTAAATATGATATAGTTTGGAGAAATTTATGATGCATTACTTCGCCCCAAGTACCTGAATTGGGTATGTATGATCAATTGGTGAATAAGTGCTGTGAATTTTGACTCTGGATGTATTGCAATGTAAGATTGTTAATGCTGTATTTTGCCTGGCTAAGAGGAACAATAGATCCTGAAGTAAATTCCTTGAGCCACATGAAAAGAGACCCAGCTTGCTGGCTCTACACCACGTTGAACACCTCCTCCATTTAAAGGCACAGGATCTTCTGGTTAAATATTTTCCAGTAAAAATCAAATCATCATCCACTTCTCTGAGACTAAGGAAGGAAGAAGACTATGGCACATTTAGCATATACACTGGGAGGGCCAGCACAAGTAGATTCAGATGGCAGAGCCTGCCTTCCTTCTGTTTGATGAAGTCAGAGGAGACATTCCCAAAAAAAGCTGGAAACTGAACTGATAGTCATACGATATATAGATACCACACTTGCTGTAGTAAGGATCATGCTATGAGGATTATCCTAGCCTTATCCCAAAGGATCTTTTGAATGGTCCTGGTGATGAATCAGTGGGTACAAAAAGAATAGACAAAATGCTTCAGTTTAGCACAAAAGCATTGGGAGCTAATCTGTAGTTGTTCAGATGCACAGAGCAGAATATCTCTACCTTTCTATTGCCTCCAAGATGAATAGATTGATCATTGGCTTTCCCCCCAGCAACTGAACAAGTTGTCCATGGTCCCCTGATCGAGGTATCACTTGTGCGGTCAGCCAACATGTGCTGGAATCCCAAAAGAGACATCATCTGTAGATGTGCATTCTGTGAACTGCCCACAACCAGATTCAGAGGCCCTCCTGCATTGCATGCAGCAAGTGACCCACCCTTAGAACTTCTGGATTCATCCACCACGGAAGGTGTGCTCTCATTCCAGGGGTCACAGAGTTGGTGGAATAATAGCAGATAAAGTTGAACCCACTGGCTCTGGGTCCCCACTGAAGGCCTTGTATGTGCAGATGTAAGAGAAACCACAACAATCATGTATCCAAGAAGGACTAGGCCCAAAGCAACGTGGCTCTTTCACAGAGGGGAAATGCTTTTTTTTTTGCTGAAGATAGTGCTCGTTTCCTTAGTGATGTCTTTGCCGGCAGGGCATACAGTGTGCCTTTGTATGCGCTTCTGATGGGTCTGGAAGATGTATGAGGTTGAAGTTGTGTGCTTAACATGATGGGAGCGAGTTTGTGTGTCGCTTTGTGAACGATTGTGAGAACTTTAAAGAGGATCCTGTGTTTGATAGGAAGCCAGTGAAGGTTACGGAGGATTGGAGTGATATGTTCTCTTTTGTTGGAGTTTGTGAGGATTCTGGTGGCGGCGTTCTGTACCATCTGTAAGGGTTTGATAGTATTTGTGGGGAGTCTGAGTAGAAGGGCGTTGCAATAATCGAGCTTAGATAGTATGATGGATTGGAGTACTAGCCGGAAGTCATTGAAGTGAAGGAGGGGTTTTAGCTTTCTGAGGACTTGCAGTTTGTAAAAGCAGTCCTTTGTGGTAGTGTTTATAAACTTTTTTAGGTTTAGATTGTTATCTAGCCAGGCTCCTAGATCCCTGAAGTCAGGAGAGAAATTGATATTTGAGTTTGTTGATTGAGAGGAGCTTAATAAGATGGTGGGGGGGTCATGGGAGATAATGAGCATTTCCGTTTTATTGGCATTCAAAACTAAGTTGAGGCTAGAGAGTAGGTCTTTCATTGGCTGAAGGCAGTCATTCCAATAGGAAATAGTTTTTTGAAGGGATTCTGTGATCGGGATAAGGATTTGTATGTCATCCGCATAGAGGTAATGGGTAAGCTTAAGGTTTGCGAGTAGGTGGCAGAAAGGGAGGAGGTAGATATTGAAGAGGGTGGGTGAAAGTGAAGATCCTTTAGGGACTCCTTGGTCTGTAAGGACGGGATGAGTTTCCTTGTTGTTTATCCTGACTTTATAGAACCTGTTGCTCAGGAAGAACTGAAACCAACTGAGAGCTGAGCCTTTGATGCCTATATGTTGGCTAGTTGGTCTATAAGTACTGTGTGTTTTACCATGTCAAAAGCTGCAGACAAATCTAAAAAAAAAGCTGCAGACAAATCTGTGCTTAACATATTTCAACGCTGACTCCACCAGTATGGAGTGGTAGGGAAGTTGGACAAATCCAAAACCTGGGGGAGTTTGAACTTGTATTTTAAATCCAATTTATGGACCACTAGCAGGCATGTCTGTCACATCCTCATCTGGAGGCCCTGCAGAAACTTGAGAACCATGATAGCTGCCCAATCCGTTGGAGGTTGAAGAAACTGAAGAGGCCCTGCAAAGACACTGATGGGATAGTGTCTTTGCAATCTTAATGTTAGTAATCTGTAAACCAAAATTAAAAATCAGCTACGGTACCTCTAGTTTGGAGGCTGATCAATGTAGCACCAATTTTTTAAAAGGGTTCCAGGGGTGAGCCCATCAGTGCCGGAAAAAATGTTTGAAACTATTCTATAGAACAAAATTATTGAACATATAGATAAGACATAGTTTAATGAGATAAAGCCAACATGGATTTAGCCAAGGAAAGCCTTGCCTCACCAATCTGCTACATTTTTTTGAAGATGTGAAAAAAAACATGCAGATAAAGGTGAACCAGTTAATATAGGGGTAGACTTTCAAAAGGTTATGCGCGTAACCCCGAAAACCTGCCCCTGCGCACGCCAAGCCCATTTTGCATAGGCTCGGCGGCACGCACAAGCCCATTTTGCATAGGCTCGGCGGCGCGCACAAGCCCCGGGACACACGTATGTCCTGGCGGGCTTTGCTTTTTTCCAAAAATTACGTGGATGGGGGAACCCTTTAAGTAGCTTTAGAGTGCGTCGAGTACTGGGGGGATGGCAACGCAGTTTAGGGAAAAAAAGGGGACCCACGACGGCCCATCCGTTATGATGATTTGGTAAGAGTGTCTGAAAAATTGCCTAAAGTATGTTGGTCAAAGAACGAGGTGGCTTTGTTCAGAGTAGCCTTTTCGTGGGTGTTTTTTGGGCCATGAGGGTCAGCGAATTAGTGGCCAAATCGCAGCACAGCGATCGAGAATTGGGGTTAACAGTGCAGTGCATACAAGTTTATGATTCAATGGTGAGATTGTTTATCCCTAAGTCTAAAACAGACCAGACAGGGAAAGGTTACTTCATAACTTTAGTGCTGGCTGCGAATATCTGGGTGTGTCCAATCCGGCAGGCACACTATTATCTCGATAGGTGCTCCGGTGCGAGTGGATCTTGTCTAGTTCGTGAAGACGGTAGCCTTCTGACACATTATCAGTTCGCCAGGGTGTTGAGTTTGACAATCAGGGAAAATGGCGGAGACACGCGGTTTTATAGCTCACATTCATTTCGGATCGGGGCAGCCACTTCGGCGGCAGAAGCAGACATATCAGACATTGGGATAAAAGGTATTGGCCGTTGGAAGTCAAATGCTTTTCGATCGTACATAAGGCATTAAGGTGTGTTGGTAAGGGGAAGTAAACGAGGGCGAGGGGTAGGGAGATGGCTAACTTTATTCATTTTGTATTACACAGCATGTGGAGGTATGGCGTTTCGAAGGATGTGACTGGATTGTGGGCCATTCCTACATTCATCGGGGCAAAGAAGAGCACTGAAGCATCCGTACGGGGAACACTTGGATTTAGAGCGGGCGGGATGGCATTTGGCATGGGTTGGGAAGAACTCTTGCCTTTCCTGTCAGAGAGAATCGAAATGTGGGGCGAGCCGAACATTCTCCTCATACATCTGGGCGGGAATGACAGTGTCAAAATCATGCAAAGAACTTCTTACCTGCATGAAGAAAGACCTATCACAAGTAATGATCAGATGGCCCCGGGTGCTTATTGGGTGGTCAGATGTCATTGTTAGGTTGCGGAATAGGGACGAGGTATTTTGGCAGTCTGGGGTTAAAAAATTAAACAGACAAATGGGAAAATGGATGGGGTGGGAGGGGGATTCTGGATTAGGCATCCCTGGTCATGGGCGGTAGGAGCGGGGTTATTCAGTGGGGACAGGGTCCACCTATCCGAGGTGGACCTGTTAATAAATCACTACAGGAAGGGCTGGAGAGGGAAATTAGGAAGTGGTAAAGCGGCCGCAGTTTGGGGGGGAACAAGTCGACCTAGGTCGGCTTTTTTTTATGGCGGAAAACCCGAGCCCAGGGGGTCTTTGGAATGCAGTGGGAATATAGTGGTGGAGGCGGGGGTGTGAGCCTCGTGTAGCTGGGAGGGCTGCTACACGGGAGGACCAGAGAACTACAGGGCTAAAGTTCCCGGTTTGAGCTTACTCTCGCTGGTTCGAGGCGGAGAAAGGGGAGGGGTTTTTCCTTCACCACTGGGGGGCAAGGGGGTGGAGAAAAGGAGGGAGGAGGGGCAAGTTGGGGCTGTTTAATAAGTTCAAATTGTAAGGGCTCGGGTTAGTTTGTGAGTTAATAAACTGCAGCCTATTTAAATCCCAGTTTAATGTGTTGAGTATTTATTTGGGGGGGATGTGGACCACAAGTCGAGAGCAGGTAGTCCATCCCTATGTTAATAACTTGGGCTTATATGAAGACATCTTCATATCTGATTTCCCCACAGGCATTCTTGGAAAAATGTCCCCATGAAACATTTTTTTACGATGGGATGTGATTATTTTTATTTGATAAAATCAATAAATAACTTCTGGAAATTTGTCTAAATCCTGAATCCGGGTGAATCGAGCCCATAAATATATTTTCACACCACCACAAAAGAGCACATTGTTTCTAATCACTAAGGCCTTTCAAACTTTAAACACACATTAATTTAAATAAGGAGTATAAAACAATTATATATTGGAGTAAACATTCCTGGGACAGAAATTTATATCTCCTATGCCAGTTCAAACATCTTTTTGCAAGGTGACAAAAGTGCTGAGGGAGAGAGTCAAGTATCTCCTGATACTCGACCATTCATGCAACTTGAGAATTCTGCAGAGTGAAGGATCAATTCAATAGTTCAAAGAAACAAAAATATAAAGGGAAAATCAACAAATTAAACCAAAAGTACACATAACCTCAAGCAATTCTTGAACCATATTAGTAACAAGTAAAGCCTCAAACAGTCACAGTCTAATGCTAGCTGCTTTTGCCCTCAATATTAATGTCTTCTAAGCATTAACTTGCCTTCTAAGCATTATCTTATGTAAGTCACACTGAAGAGTCACTGTGACTCCTAAGTCACAGCAAACCAATTTCAATGTTCTGAAAGATAGCAATAATGGCTATTTTGGGAATCATGTTTAAGCAAACTAATTAATGCTGCTGGACATATTAGAGGCATTATAGCGCACTCCAAAGTACGTTTCAACAGATCAGGATATAAATACATCAAGAAAGATGTTCTGCAGTAACTTTCAGCAAATCAGGTTAGGTTATACATCAAATAAGGGATCATAACATAATAGTGTAAGTAATGCAGGGATGGAATGCCCTACTTATTAGGAACTAAGCACATAAGTATGGAGGCATGTAGGGATAGTTCTTCCTTGTGAAAGACTAAGTTAAAATTCCTTCTGACCTATTTCAGATTAAAAAAAAAAAAAAAGTTTCACAATATTTTTGTGATAAGGTTAATAAGTTACCTAGCGTCCAACAAATATAAATATAGCAGTTTGAAAGCTGTATTAATAAATGCTCTAATTTTTACGAGCTGCAAAAAGATACTGCCACTTACAAATTTACAACAAATAGAAGAGAGATGCTCTTCTCTCTTGAAGTATTCTTGCCCAACACTTGCATGTAGATAAGACTATTAGCTATTACCCCCCATGCAAAAAATCATTATGTATCTGATGCGCACATTTTAATATGGAAAACTTAACGCCAGCCCCAAGCCGTCTAAAAAAAACCCAAAAAACCCCACAAAAAAGCCCAAACTAATGCTTTTTCTGTGGTTCTTCCTATTTAGTAGCATCCCTATACTAAATAGAAGGAACTACAGAAAACAGCATTTAAAAAAAATGTTTGTGGGCAGTCAGGTTAGAGAAACAGACGTCCATTAATTGAGCATGCTTTCCTAACCGGGGATTGTGAGTGAGTTAGGAAAAGCCACTTGTCTTTGGCACCTGAAGCCATGGATGCGCTAGGGACATACGATTTATCCCTAGAACGTCCTTTTTAGCGTGGCTCCTCATTTAAATAATGCATCACGCGCCCAGGAGAGGTGGCTGGGTGCGCGTTAGGAGAGCAAGCGCTCAATCATGAGTGACCATTTTACACGAGCCAATATTGCATCGGCCTGAAAGTGCCATTACCAGTCCAAACCTATGAGAGAAAATCTCACTTCCCAAAGAACTTTACCTTGAAAACCAGGAGCCAGATTCTACAGCGCTCAGTACACAGTCTCCTCCTCCTTCTTAAAGTTTCTTTTTATCCTCCATGAAACATAAAATCCTGTAGAAAAAAAGATAATCTGAATAAAACCAGACAGTTCCCTTTGGCCATCATCCCTTGATGTACCAGACAGGCTTCCAGTGACACCTCCCACCCTCCATACACTCTTCAATGGTACAATCACAGCAGACAGCGGCCAAACGTCACCTTTCTTCAAAAACTCCCCAAGTCCCCAAGCATAGTGATTCGAAGGGGAGGAATCACCCTGTAAACGCAGTAATTTCATTTAAAAACGCATTGATCGCCATTACAATAACATTCATAGCGATGTACAACATAATGTGAAAATCATGCATGTAGCAAACGCTAGGATATGAACTCTGATGCCTCTGTGCACCAGTGTACGGATTCCCGAGTCGGCCTGGCACCGACCTTGCCAGAGCGTATACATTATTCCGACTGCAGAGTCAACAAAATGTCTCACCCTGTTTTCTCCCTCAGAGACAGAGCAGCCTCATGACCAGCGCCTCTTTGCTTCGGCTGCAGTCTGACATATGAGTGCAAGGACGGCACCCCTCCCCCCCCCCCTGACTCAAACACACCCACACATCCTGACAGCCCCCTCCTCCCCGAACACAGCAGGCCAGGGAAGACCCCACCCCCTCCCGGAAGAGTACAGCAGGTCAGCAACCTCCTGCTCCTCTGAGAGACCACACCGCACCCTGTCAGCCCCGTCCAGGCCGCGGCGGCTCCCTCCTCTCCGCCTACTAAAACGCCGGGGCAGTTCTCCCCACCCTCACCCCCTTCTTCACCAGCGAACACGTACACACACCAACCCAGCTCCTGGGACACAGCGCTACCAACGTCCCGAGCTCCGCTTTCCATGCTGCTCTTCTGAAGCAGCCTGACCGACCAACCCCCGGTTTTTTAGTTCGTGGGTTCTGCACCTGCCATCTGTTTTGGTTTTTTTTTTCTTTCTGCACCTTCCCTCTTCTTCGGCTCCAGTCGCGCCCCCCTCCCACCCCAACTTGCAGGTCTCCCGCCAGGGCCGCCCTTAACTAAGGGCAGATGGGGCCCGTGCCCTAAGTCCCAGCAGCCCGTCTCACACAAAGATTTATTTGTTGCTTCTCTGAAATAAGGCTAACAAAAAATATATCTGATGATACCTTGCAGAGGAGGAAGGTACAAGCAAAAGGGGTTTCCGCGGCCACGGGCTACGTGGAACAGCAGGTCTGGACCAGCCCTCCCAGCACAATCTGCAGCAGCACAGCTGAAACAGTACCTGCGTGCAGGTTGCCATGCATCAAAAGCTCTTCAGGCTCCAGCAAAGCAAACAGGCCTGTGAGTCTTCCCCGCCCCTTCACACGGGTTCCCTTGGTAACCGGAAACCGGTGCTGAGGGGGAGGGGCTACCTCTGTCGACTCACAGACCCTGCTCTCGCTCTCTCTCTCTTTTTTTTTTGCTGTACTGTGGCTTGATGGGTGGCAACCTAGAGTCTTCTGGTACTGAATCAGCTGTAGGGAGGAAGGAGAAAGGGGAATGAGGGGAAGTGAAAGAGAAGAGGATATTGAGGGCGGGATGCAGAATGTTGCTGAGTACGGGGGAGATCAGGGTGGGGGGAGAAAGGTGGAATGTTGCTGGGCAGAGATTGAGGGGGAGAAAGTGGAGCTACTGCTATATAGAGAAAGCTAAAATTACAAGGAGTACCTCAAGTTATAACAATCAAAAGTAGGACTGACTACAAGTTGAACGGTTTCAAGACAACAGTATTTTCTAAGGATTTTGTGAACAGTTTGGAATACTTATAGCCAGTTCACCCCAGACTAACTGCATAAATAAGTGAGACACTACATGAACTGAATGGACTTTTGATGAAAGGAAGTTATGATATTATATTTTTATTTTGTATATACATATATAGATGATATAGTATTTTTCCAAAGAATATTTTTTTTTCATAAAATGTATTTAATTGGAACTATTTGACAATTTGTTGGCATTAGTGTTCTTTTGTTCTATTTTTTGTATATTTGTTTTATTTATTTATTTATTTATTTATTTATTTATTTAATTTAGGCGTTTTATATACTGTCGTTCCAAAAGATTAAAACGGTTTACAAAGTCGGCTTTAAAATTCTTGGTCGACATTCACAGACTTTGTGAGCTTTCATATTCTAGATCACAACAGCAAATGCTTATTCTAGTTCCTAAAAATTTCCAATCAATAGTGGGCAGGTGAAAGTAAGTATGCAACTCAAACCAAACAATTGCTTTCACCTAAGCATTCAATTTTATATCATCAAATACAGTTGAACTTCATATCCCTGAAAAAAGGAGGAATAGACCTCGGACCACCAGCATATCATTCTATGTGAACTTCTGAATTCGCTGCGTTATGGTCAATCATACATCATAAAATCTTCCACCTAAAATTTTTATCATTGTACAAAAAGTTATTTTTGCACTATTTTCTATTATTTATTAAAAACCTTAGCACTGTTCTTTGCTTCTTCAAACTAGTACCATCAGTTCTATAGATCTGCTGCCAATGTTGGCCAAGCGTTTCGCCGACTAGCTTGTAAAGAGAGCGTCAGGCTCCGGGAATGAATATTTGCTGAACTAAGGGAAACACTTACGCCCTGAAGCAGACTAGTCTGCGAAACGCTTGGCCAACATTGGCGACAGATCTATAGAACTGATGGCACTAGTTTGAAGAAGCAAAGAACGGTGCTAAGTTTTTAAATAAATAATTTAAAATTTCAAAAATAATTTTTTGCACAATAATAAACATTTAGGTGGAAGCAGGTTTTTATGACCTATGATTGAACATAATGCAGCGTATTCAGAAGTTCACTGAACATGATATGCTGGTGGTCTGAGATCTTTTCCTCCATTTTTTTTACAGATATCAAATTCAGCTCTATTTGGTGATATAAAAATGTTTCGGTGAAAGCTATTGTTTGGTTTGAGTTGTATTCTAGTTCATATCTAGGTCAACACATCGGCAAATATATAATCTAGTACATATGCATAAATTTTCTAGATTGACACAACAGCAAATACAGATTCTGGTTCTAATAACAATATACTTTATTTTGTTCGGTCCTTATTGCTCGCTCTGCTAACACTGTCTCTGGTACTGACATTGAAGTTATCAGAATTTTGGTATTTTATGTTAAATCATATGCATTTCTAAAGAACCATGTTTTTAGTTCATGCTTGAAACTCTTTAATGACTCTGGAAGACAGTTCAATAACTTGGGGCCCGCTATGGAAAACATTTGTTGTCTTATTTGGTGTATGTTCCGAATAGACGGCACCTTTAGAAGTCCTTTGTTTTGTGATCTTAAGGTTCTCTGTGGTGTGTAATGTTGAAGTGACACTCCTAATAAGCATGTGTTATTATTGCTGACGATATTGAAAATTAGAGTTAATACTTTATGATGTATTCTGGACTGTACAGGAAGCCAACGTAGTGCTATCAGCAAGGGGGTGATATGGTCCAATTTCCTTGTCCCTAATAAGAGGCTAGCAGAGGCATTTTGAAGTAATTGTAGTGGTTTTAGTAGTCCTAGTAATAGGGAGTTACAATAGTCTAAGTTAGAAAATATTAGAGTTTGTAAGACACTGCGGAAGTCCTGTATTGTTAGTAAAGCTTTCAGCCAATGTAATATTCTCAGCTTGGAGTATTCTGTTTTGATTAATTTGCTTATATGCTTTTTCATAGTGAAGTTCTCATCGATCTGTATTCCTAGGTCCTGTAGTTGATCTGAGGGTGTAATGTTAATAACTCCTAGGTCTAGGGTTGGAGGTTTGATTATTGTGTTATCTCTCCTTAACTACGCAATTTCAGTTTTTTGGGGGTTTAGAATTAGTTTCAGTTGAGAAAGTTTTTGTTGTATTGCCTTCATGTTTGTTGACAGAAATGATGCTGTTTTGTCAAAAGGGAATTGTATGTTGTCTGCATATAGGAAGAAGTTGATTCCTAGATTTGCTAGTAATGCGCATATAGGCAGCAAATATATGTTGAATAGAGTGGCCGAGAGTGCTGAACCTTGGGGGAACTCTGTATCGATTGGGAAAGTATCCGAAATTTGATTGCCCAGTTTATCTTGGAATCTTCTATCTTTTAGGAAGGAAGAGAACCATTTGTTAACTTTTCTGTCTATTCCAATTTCTCTCAGGTGGTGACAAAGCAAGATCTGGACAACTGTGTTGAATGCTGCTGTTAGATAAATTAGTACCAGGATATAAGATTCATTGTTGTCAGACCCATGTAGTACCGGGTCTGCTAAGGAGATGAGTAGGGTTTCTGTTGAGCGATTTTTTCTAAATCCAAATTGGTTTGGGTATATTATATTATTGTCTTCTAGGTGTTTCTCTAGTTGTGATAACTTCTTTTTCAAGGACTTTAGCAATGAAAGTTAGGTTGGACATTGGTCGGTAATTGTCCCAATCATCGATTCTGCCAGTTTTATTTTTTAGGATTGGTTTAATCACAGCTTGTTTTGCCCTAGTAGGGACCAGACCTTCTGCTAGTGAGTGGTTTATTATGGTTGTGAATATTGGAATTATGACATTTTTTACTGTTTTAGGGCACTAGCTGGTATATAAAGAAACATGACCGCAGAAAAAAAAACGTATGGCCTACCTAGTCTGCCCATCCATTCAATTTATCTAGCCTTTATAATTCCCATCATTCCCTTAGAGATCCCATGCTTTTTTGAATTCAGATACCATTTTTGCCTCCACTACCTCCACTGGGAGATCGTTCCATGTATCCACTACCCTGTTTATAAAGTTATATTTCCTATCCAGCATCTATTCCCTTTCACCCTCATCCTATGACCCCTTTTTCTACAGCAGGGATAGGGGAATGCCTTTTGGTTGCAGGGGCCAAGTCAACCAAGCTCCACCCTTCCCTCTGCCCTCACACTCCCTCCCTTCCTCCCTGTCTTTTTTTTGCCCCTGTCTAGCTGTTTTCCCCTATTATCTAACTTCCTCTTCTCCACTCCCTTCCTCTGTCCCCCCCTCATATGATCCCCCTTCCTCACTGATCAGCAGCAGAAGGAGGAAGCATGGTGCCTTGGCACATTTTTACCCTCCTCCTCCACCTAGCCTAACTACTCCATTTAACCGAGCAACTGTATGGAGTCCCATGCAGTTCAAAGCAGCAATCAGGCCTAGAGTTGTAAAGGTGAAAGATACAGCCAATGCATCACCACTCTCTTCTTCCTGTAGTACTCCTCTTCCCAACCCAACCTCAAATCTCCTGCAGTGATTATGCAGGAAAGGCCAGATTTTGATGGGGGCAAGGCCCCTGTGGCCCACCCCATTCTGAAATCTATGATCTAGAATCTCTTTTCCATTGGAAGAGGTTCAACTCCTGTGCATGGAAACCTTTAATATATTTAAATTTATCATATCTCCCCTATCTTGCCTTTCCTCTCCAGTGATGGCAAACTCCATTCCTTGAGTGCCACGAACAGGCCAAGATTTCAGGATATCCACAATGAATATGCATGAGATAGATTTGCATACAATGAAGCAGTGCATACAAATCTTTCTCGTGCATATTCATTATAAATATCCTTAAAATATGACCAGTATGTGGCACTCGAGGACTGAAGTTCTCCATCACTGCATCTAGGCTATACGTTTAGATTTTTAGTCTATCCTCATATGCTTTAGAACAAAGGCCAGGGACCATTTTTATAGCCAACTTCTGGACTGACTCCATCCTGTGGTAAAACGGGAGATGCAGAAAAGTGACATTAATTACACCTTGCAATACCCAGCTAAACTGAGGGTGAGCAATAGGGGAAATCTGTGATTTTTAATACTGTGAAAGAGGCTGAAACGTGGTTGCGACAATGGAGATCACAGCAGCAAAACGTTGGCGCCTTGGGGTCCTGATCATGCATGAGCATGTAACCTGAATAAGCATAGCAGGTAAAGACGGGTAGTGTCTTATCTCATAGACATGGAATTTGGTCTTTTGTAATGTGTGCCACTGCCCATACCATTCTCATTGGTGGTTCTTTTTTCTTGCTTTTTTTCTTTTATTTTCACTTTTATGAACTTGAGGAGCTGTTGATATCTCCATTTGAACTGGAGCTTCCTAGAAGGCTGGGTTTTGTATCATCATGACTGGCTATTCTATTTTTTCATTTACTTCACTTTAGGAGTGCGTCTCTTGCTCGCCATTGTGTACAGGGTTCACGAGTCCTACAGATGTTTGCTTCCAGCTCCTTGCGGATATGTCTCTCCTCTCTCACAGTTGTATTTTTCAGCAAGGGACCACGAGACATTCTCCCTTGTTGATTTTTTAATCACTTGGTCAAGCTGTGCTAGTGCCCGGAAGGTTCTACTTGCTGGACAAGTGTTTTTTCCCTTCCTTTCTTAGGTAGTGGGAGTCAGGACTCTGAGTTGAGGGCACAGAACCCTTCTGGCAAGTTTCATCCGGCCTAGACCCTGATCAGCGTTCCTTGACAGCTGATTTTGATGCTCCAGTGACTTTTTCTCTTTCTTTTTTCTGTTTGTTACCTTTTTGTTTCACTTAGTGTACTCCTTATTTATTTTTTGTTCAGTTCTAGGTCATTATGCTCTGCCAGTGTTTTTCCTTGGTACAACTAGGTTATGTTGGCTGCTTCATGGTCACCTTACTAGGGATTGGTGTTTTTTTGGGTGTAAACCGGGTGACTATCCGAATTGGTCTGTTGTCTGAAAAGTTAGGTCTCGGGAGGTAGAGAATTCAGATAGTGTATATAGTGGGTTGGCTCTGGGGTATATTCTCTTTTGTGGTTTTGCTGTTCTTGGGAGAGTTTGGGTTTGGAGCTGCCAGGTTCATCCCTTGGTTCCCAAAGTAATTCCCATCTCAGGGGTATTGGACCTGAAATTTTTTGACAACAGCTGGAGTTGTTTGGGACAGGGTCTTCAGTCTGTCCTGGGGTTGAGGGGGTTGGGTTGTTGGATGGGATCTCTTGAAGGTTACAATTAAGTAACTTATTCATTATCCAGTAGTGCAAAGAGAGTAATGTTCAAATTAACCAACATCAGTCGTATCCAAAATCTTTTATGAGTTTGAGAGGACCACGCATGATCCAATATACTCAAGGTCCAACACAATACCTGAATAAAGGAAACAGTATAAAGAACCAGTATATCACCGTAATCGTACAGGTTCAACAACTCAGGTGCACACCAAGATTTCCCAAATAGCTTAATCCATACAACCCACTCCCCAACCTCGAGTGCCACAACCAGGCCAGGTTTTCAGGATATCTATAATGAATATGCATGAGAAAGTTTAACATACACTGCGTCATTGTATGCAAATCTATCTCATGCATATTCATTGTGGATATCCTGAAAACCTGGCCTGATTGTGGCACTCAAGGACTGGAGTTTGCCATCAGTGGAGAGGAAAGGCAAGATAAGGGAGATATAATAGAGAAATTTAAATATATTAAAGGTTTCCATGCACAGGAGGTGAACCTCTTTCAATGGAAAAGCGGCTCTAGATCATAGGTATCAGAATGGGGTGGGCTTTGTCCCCATCAAAATCTGGCCCTTCTTGCATATTCACTGCAGGAGATTTGAGACTGGGTTAGGAAGATGAGAGTTGTGATGCATTGGCTGTATCTTTCACCTTTACAACTGTGGGCCTGATTGCTGCTTTGAACCACATAGGACTCCATACAATTGCTCGGTTAAAAGGAAGGTAAGGATGTGCCAAGGGACCCTGCTTTCTCCTGCTGCTGATCAGTAAGGAAGGGGGATCATATAGGGGGAGACAGAAAGGGAGTTAAGACAGAGGAAGAGAAAGGGCGGGAGTGGAGAAGAGGGAGCTAGGTAGTAGGGGAAAATAGCTAGACGGGGGCAAAAGAAGACAGAGGGAGGGAGTGGGGGAGGGCAGAGGGAAAGGTGGAGCTTGTTTGATTTGGCCTCTGCAACCAAAATGGCATTTCCCTACCCCTGCTCTAGAAAAAGAGGTCATAGGATGAGGGTGAAAGGGAGTAGACACTGGATAGGAAATAAATCTTTATAGACAGGATAATGGATAGATAGGAAATATCTCCCAGTGGAGGTAGTAGAGGTGAAAAATGGTAACTGAATTTAAAAAAGCATGGAATAACTAAGAGAATGATGGGAATTGTAAGGGCTAGATAAATTGGACGAATGGGTAGACTAGATAGGCCATGTTATTTTTCTGCGGTCATGTTTCTTTATATATATATATATATATATATATACACACACACACACAAAGAATAGAACAAAAGAACACTAATGCCAAAAAATTGTCAAACAGTTTCAAATACATTTTATGAAAAAAATATTATTTGGAAAAATACTATATCATCTATATATGTATATATGAAATAAAAATATAATATCATAACTTCCTTTCATCAAAAGTCCATTCAGTTCATGTAGTGTCTCACTTATTTATGCAGTTAGTCTGGGGTGAACTGGCTATAAGTATTCCAAACTGTTCACAAAATCCTTAGAAAATACTGTTGTCTTGAAACCGTTCAACTTGTAGTCAGTCCTACTTTTGATTGTTAAAACTTGAGGTACTCCTTGTAATTTTAGTTTTGTCTATATAGCAGTAGCTCCACATTACCACCTCAATCTCTGCCCAGCAACATTCCACCTTTCTCCCCCCACCCTGATCTCCCCCGTACTCAGCAACATTCTGCATCCCGCCTCCATTATCCTCTTCTCTTTTACTTCCCCTCATTACCCTTTCTCCTTCCTCCCTACAGCTGATTCAGTACCAGAAGACTCTAGGTTGTCACCCATCAAGCCACCGTAAAGCCAAAAAAAAAAAAAGAGAGCGAGAGCCGGGTCTGTCAGTCGACAGTGGTAGCCCCTCCCCCTCGGCACCGGTTTCCGGTTACCAAGGGAACCCGTGTGAAGGGGCGGGGAAGACTCACAGGCTCTGATCTCGTTTGCTTTGCTGGAGCCTGAAGAGCTTTTGATGCATGGCAACCTGCACGCAGGTACTGGATCAGCTGTGCTGCTGCAGATTGTGCCAGACGGTGGGGCTGGCCCAGATCTGCTGTTCCACGTAGCCCGTGGCCGCGGAAACCCCTTTTGCTTGTTCCTTCCTCCTCTGCAAGGTATCATCAGATATATTATTTTTTATTTGTTAACCTTTTTTCAGAGCAGCAGCAAATCTTTGTGTGAGACGGGCTGCTGGGACTTAGGGCGCGGGCCCTATCTGCCCATAGTGAAGGGCGGCGCTGGCGGGAGACCTGCAAGTTGGGGTGGGAGGGGGCGCGGCTGGAGCCGAAGAAGAGGGAAGGTGCTGGAAAAAAAAAAACCAGATAAAAAAGGTGCCGCACCCACGAATTAAAAAACCGGGGGTGGGTCGGTCGGGCTGCTTTAGAAGAGCAGCACGGAAAGGGGAGCTCGGGGCGTTAGTAGCGCTGTGTGTGTGTTCGCTGGTGAAGGAGGGGGTAAGTGTGGAGAGGGCTGCCCGGCGTTTTGGTAAGCGGAGAGGAGGGAGCCGCCACGGCCTGGACGATGTGGGCTCTTACGGGGAGCAGGAGGTTGCTGACCTGCTGTACTCTTCCGGGAGAGGGTGGGGTGCTACCCTGGCCTGCTGTGTTCGGGGAGGAGGGGGCTGTCAGGATGTGTGGGTGTGTTTGAGTCAGGGGGGAGGGGTGCCGTCCTTGCACTCATATGTCAGACTGCAGCCGAAGCAAAGAGGCGCTGGTCATGAGGCTGCTCTGGCTCGGAGGGAGAGGACAGGGTGACACATTGTGTTGACTCTGCAGTCGGAATAATGCATGCGCTCTGGCAAGGTCGGTGCCAGGCCGACTCGGGAATCCGTACACCGGTGCACAGAGGCATCAGTGTTCACATGCTAGCCTTAGCTACATGCATGATTTTCACATTATGTTGTATGTACATCGCTATGAATGTTATTATAATGGGGATCAATGCGTTTTTAAATTAAATAACTGTGTTTACAGGGCGATTCCTCCCCTTTGAATTACTGCTTGGGGACTTGGGGAGGCTTTGAAGAAAGGTGACGTTTGGCCGCTGTCTGGTGTGATTGTGCCGTTGAAGAGTGTACGGAGGGAGGGAGATGTCACTGGAAGCCTGTCTGGTACATCAAGGGTTGACGGCCAAAGGGAAAGGTCTGGTTTTATTCAGATTATCTTTTTTTTCTACAGGATTTTATCTTTCATGGAGGATAAAAAGCAGCTTTAAGAAAGGGGAGGAGACTGTGTACTGAGCGCTGTAGAATCTGGCTCCTGGTTTTCAAGGTAACTTTCTTCTGGAAGTGAAATTTTCTCATTCGTTTGGACTGTGATGACACTTTGAGCAGTTCTATGTACACTGAGGCAGAACTGATTGGTATGTGGTGAAAAATGAGTAAAAGAAAGTTGGCTAGCAGAGTGGATTTAAAATATTTCTTGCCCTTGGTTGCTGGGGATTAGAATTGGATTCCTTAGTGGGGGACCAGAACACCGTGTGATGATGTAGAATTGAAGGACATTCTATTTTAAAACAACAACAAAATAGCAATGCTCACTTCACATAGAACTATAATCATGTGGTATGAAATGTGCCATCACTGGATAAAATGGAAAATATAAAACCTTGTTAAATTTGTTTTATAAATGTTGAATATTTTTCAAGGTGCAGTTGTTTTTACCCAGTAAGAAGTGTATGATCAGTAGATGTGCTTTTCTTATTGAGTGAACTCATAAAATGCCATGCAAAAAAAATCATTAGCACAGCAGAATATTTTTAATTGAATAATTTTATTTTCTTGTGTGAATTCATACTTGGTTTAATTTCAAACTGACTTCACAGTCTTCAGGTTGCTGTGCTGTATCTGTTAATGCATCCTTCTGGAGGTACCTGTTAGGGCACAAAAGTGTTACATCATGCAAATTTTGGGCAAGAATACAGCAAGAGGGAAGAGCATGTCTCTTCTATTTGAGGTAAATTTGTATGTGGCAATATTAGTTTGCAGGATTTATTAATACAGCTGTCAAACTTCTATATTTACATTTTGTCAGGTGCTATATGACTTATTAACTTTATTACCTAAAAGTATGAAACATTTTTTTTATCTGAAATAGATCAGCAGCTGTTTGACTGACTTAGTTCTTTGCATGGAAGACGTACTCTTAGGTGTTTTCCATACTTATGTGCTTAGTCCCTAATGGGTGGGACATTCCATCCTTGCATTATTTATAGTTATGTTATGATCCCTCATTTGATGTATAACCTGATTTGCTGAAAGTTACTGCAGAACATGCCTTTATTAGAAAAGGAAAGTCATCTTAATTGGTATCCTTTTCTTTGGTTTTGTTTTTTGTTGTGTTTTTTTTTAATGAATCAAGTGATGTATTGATATTGTTCCAGTATATTAGAAACACGCAAGTGCTCAAAGGAAGTGGACCCCTGAAATAACCGATAACAATGTCTTCATAGCTCAAAATAGCTTCCTATTGGAGGTGATAAAGGCAAATATAGTAACAGAATTCAAGAAAGTATGGGATAAGCACAAAGGATCCATCATTGCAAAAAAAAGTAAAGGAAAAGCCAGAGAGGAACTGTGGCCTATGTCATTGGGAAAAAAAAAAATTTAGACTTGTGTAAAAACAATGGGAAAATTGGTTGTCACCATGTTGAACATCTGGGTTCAGTACCTGAGTCAACCTTTGCTTTCTGGACTAGCTGGGGCTAGGGAGGCAGCATTCATGCTATGCAAGGAGAGGGAGCCCCAGCTGTCATGCAGTGGCAACACCTAGTGGTCAGACTCAGGTGCACACATGCTGAGTTCCAGAGGGAGTTGCGGTCTGTGGCCTTTGGCTAAAGACTGTATGAAGACTGGGCTAGATGGAAGGGGGCAGTGTAAGATTGTGGAATCCTCCCTCCCTTCAATGAAATTAAGAACGAAGGCTTATATTACCATAGCCCTAGGAGAGGCGAGGAGCAGGAGGAAATTGCTCAGCCAAGATAATATAAGGAAAACTGATAGCTTTTTAGGCAAGTTACTTGATACAGTAGAGATGAGTGTTTTTCAGCTGGCTTTCCTATTTTTCAGCTTTGTAGGGCATACTAGGCCCCTACTATACTTTTTCGTGAGTAATTTTCTAGTAAGGGAGTTTCAGATTGTAGCAAGAGTGAAAGGAGGGTCCATCCCACAAAGGGAATATAAATGATGACTCCATGAGTCATTTGGAGAAGAAATTCTGGAGTTCTGAGGAGTGGAGAAGGGAGAAGCGCTTGGAGGGAGCTTGCAGCGAGGCAGCAAAGGTGCTGCCTTCTGTCTTAGAACTTCATTGGTTTTGTAGGAGAGGGGTAGCCTGGGAAGAGACAACCTTAGACCACAGGGAGATGATTCAGCCATCTGAGAGCAACTGTGGGAACAAGAGTAGGACTCTGAAATTCTTGTGAGATCGTAGGAGTAGAGACTTTACTGGGAACAAAAAATGTTTTAATGTTGTTGTAACCACCTCCCCAGTTTACACTTCCAATCCCTGCTGAGCCTGGATCCACTTGTGGCAGGACATGGATTCTGTGATGGTGACAGGCTTAACCTGCAGGTCCCTAAAGGGGATCTCTCTTTAAAAATAATACAACCCACACCAAGTATTGTATTCCCGAACAACAATATTTTACAGAATAAACTCAAAGTTCAGCATACTAAAAATGTCAGTCCGTAGTACAAAAAAACGGTTTTATTTGTCATGGCCTGAAAAGAGAAAACTTGAGTATGCAGGAGGAGGCGCCTCTATTGAAAACTTCACTAGCGCATTCCACTTGGGCCAGAGACCTCTGTTCACCCAAATAAATATGTTTTTTATTCACCTCTGGCAGCCCTCAGATCTGAAGATATTTATTCCTGCTCAAAGCTAGCATAAGTCTGAGCCAGAGAGCTGCTCTGTACTTGTATAGGTCCCATTATATCCTGTGGAAGTGAATCTGTCACTTCTAAAAAAACAAACAAAACAACAGGGATTCTAGAGTTCCTGCATCTAACCTTAAGGTGCATAAGGAACTGATCCACTTTCTGTGAGTTTTGGAAAGTAAATGTTCTTTAACTATTGTCTACCAAATATTATCCTGTATTACAGTTGCTATTCAGGTTTTTGCCCTTCAGAGGCCAAAAAGCTATGTGAGTGAATCAAGCCTTTTGTAAATAAGGGCCTTGGTAGTAGAACATTAGGAAATCCTTTAGTTTAAGGGTTAATTTACTAACAATACTTAAAGCCAAATGCAAGCATCAATGTAGCATTGTTGCTGTGTACATAAAATCTTTGGCAGCCAGAATTTTTCAGTTCTAAACACTGACTCCCTATGAGGGAAATATGAGTAGTTGTATTTTAAAGTCAAAAAAGTTATGGAAACTGAAGCTGAAAACATGAACAGTCAGCCACTCTGGAGCTCTTCTAATGTATTTTATTTTATTGTATTTAATATCTTTATTCATTTTAACATGTGATTGCAGCCTCTAAACATCAAATACAACAGACCACAGTATGCCTCCTCCCTCCCCATCCAACTCCCAGCAACTCAGTCCCCATAATCGCATTGATTTTAATGTTCCTTATATCCTCTGTGTGCCAGAACGTATTTCAGCCCTGTTTTGCTCATTACAACACAGCCTCAGCATGTTTTTTGCTTTAAAGGAGATTGGGAACAATGCAGGCAAAACAGTATTGTAATATCTGCTCCTAGACATAAGGAATAATAATATATCAGTACTGGTATGTAACATAGTAATGACGGCAGAAAAGGACCAAATGGTCCAGTCTGCCCAGCAAGCTTCCCTTGGTAGAAACTGCTGCTTCATATAGTTATCCCGAAGCCTTACATTAAGAGTAGTAATATTCACAATCAGAACCAAGCAACTGTAAACACACAAATAATTACTGCCAGCAACATTTTTACTGGATGAGGAACCTTCTTGAAAATTCAGATAGTGATGATCGTTCAGAATTATTTATTCTAAATGGCACACTTTGGGGATAATGTAATAAGACCTGTGCTGAAGTCTGCGCTATTTTTCTGCACTTATTTTTATCAGCACGCTAGGCAAAAACAGGCATCCGCGCGAGATGTAATAATGGAGGTGTATGCTAATGAGATATGTGCAGAAAATCCACTGGTTATATATGCATATATAACCACGCACTCAAGGCCCTACATAGCAACCTTGCAGACATCTGCGCAGAAACCTGTGTACAAAACCCACCGGTGTGTGGAGACCTGTGATTGATTATCAGGGCTAAAGCTTTTCCCTTTCAAGACAGATAGTGGTCCAGGAATGAGATTGAAGGTGGGTCTCTTCTCTCAGCCTGTTCTCTCTTGACCATCTGCCATGCTGTAAGGCTTCTGCCGCTGTTTGACTGACCCGCAAAATGTACAGTAGCATCAGATAAAAATGAATGTAATCCTTGATTATACCAGTTCTGCATGGACATACACCCATACCAATGCCAGCAACGAGAAAAATGGTATGTCTGACAGGTGCTTTAACTTAACTCCTGCCCTGACCTAGGCACTAAAAAAAAACGTTTAAAAAAAATCTACACTAACCGTTCTCCCTGCTAGTGTGGTTCCCTGCGTAGCCCGTAAACAGATAAATGCCTCCTTTACATGCCATTTGCATTCACTTGCTCAAAATCTGCCACAGGTTTTTAGTGCAAGGTTGTGTGCATGTTTTTCCTGCCTGAACTCATCATTACATACGTGCATAAAGTCAGCACAGGAGAGCGCGTGCAATTACCCATGCAAAAATCCGTGGCTTATTATATCAGACCTTATGAGAATGTTCACTGTAGGACTCAGGAGTGATCTCTGTGCAGTTTGGCTCCAGTGGCAATAGCTCTGTTTGGCCCCAGTTTTAATCACTGCAGTAGAAGCAGAGTTTTATTCCCTTTTGGCTGCATGGCTTTTGTGCTGTATGTCAGTCACACATGCATCTGAATTTTTATTATTGAAAATGCAGTGAGTTACTGTATAAAATTATTGTAATGGGAATTGCATATTTTGGCTAAAGCAATAAACGAAGGGGAAGGAGAAAATCCATGAAAGGAGGTATGAGGTCTGGCGAAAACTTTCTATTAATGTATGTTACCAATTATCCAATGCATACACATGTGTTTTTCTATTTAAAAGTACACAAATTAGAAAAAAAACCTGATAATCATAAAATCATGTATGACCCCAGTTCAAAGAGTGTCTTGCGTATTCCAGGACATGGTCTCATAATTTCCTTGTGACAGACATTATGGTGTACTTTTACTGAACTACCTGATAATTTGATTTAGCCTCGTCATAGAAGCGTTTAAGAACAAAGAGTTCTTGTTTCTTTCCAGCTGGTCTTGCATGTAGATGCTGAAAGGACATCATTAAGTTTCTTGCATAAATCTCATTATAGCATTATTGCCCAGCATGGAGAACAAAGACCTTGCAGGTTGTAGAATAATTGAAATAGTTACAAAAATGTGACTGTACACAGCGCCTCTTTTTGTTAATAACCTGTTGCCAGGTTTTAAATAAAGCCATAAAGCAAGTAATAGGAAAGCAGAAAAACCACGGCTGAAGTTACAGATACAACTGATGAAAACAGAACGTAGGTTTACCCTGCAACATAAGGGACCCCACATAGCAAGGCTGACCTTGGGGGCTTGGGATGAATCATTTGTATCAGGGCCCCGGAATGCTGAACTGCCTGGCTCCACCCTCATGCTGACATGAAATTTTAGCGCCGGAGACAGAGTTACTGCTGCAGTGAGGGATCCCCGAAAGTGTAGGGCTCAGGGTGGGCACTGTCCCCTAAGGACAACTCTGCCAAATAGGTACAGGTTAGGTAGGTAGTCAAAGCTAGTGAGAAAGCGCCTTGGGTACAAGGTGGGCAGGAGCTGGATAAAAAAAAAAAAGGATGAGAGCAAAATGGTTGTGAAAGAGTACCAGAAAAATGCTACCTGCCTTGGGAAAAGGTTCAGCATACTCTGACATGCTTCCAGACCCTGTTCAACTGAATTCCAAAAAAGGTATAAGGGACCCAGAAAATAAGTGTAGGTTATAAAATACAAAAGTAAATTTGTGTATGTCCATATACATGTGCGTAATGGGGCACACATATTTTAAAGTTATCCTCCCTATGTATTGCAGCGTAAATTGTTACTGCTGTATTTTACCTGGTCAAGAAACACCATTTGTTGGAGACAGAGAATACTGGCAGGCTGGGGTCATTGCAGGAGTATATATACTGTGATGTCAGCTTGCTCCATCTCCATGTGCTGGCAGGGGAGCATAACCCACTAGTTCTGAGTCCATCTATCTACACACTAGGAAATTCTTTAGACGTGCATCTCCCTATGAGGATTGCTGTGAATATTGAAAGAAGAATTTTAATTTGAGAAATTAAAGCCCTGCTCTCCTGGGGTGATCCCGAAAGGCTCCTCCCCCAGTTGAGAATTCCTAAGGTGATTTCATTGGTTCCTCAGAGGTGTGCCTTGGTCCGGAAGCCGGTTCCTAGCGTGGACTTAGCTGCTTGTTCAGCTGAAAAGCAGTGGGAGCAGAGGCCGAGCATGGTTGTGATGGCAGATATCCTCTCTCCCCCACAGCTGGAGACCATCTCTGTACTCGGCCAGTAAGTACTGAGCTCCAGTAAGTTTAAAAAAAAATAAAAAGAGAAGTTTTACTTAGAGACAATTTGGGTTTTTTTAGGCCTTCCTTCGGTCTCCGTGCTGGACGCGCCGTCCCAATGTCATTCCCGCTCCCGTTGGGGTTAGGGGAATTGGGCAGCCTGGTGGGCTGAGCGGCCCCAGTGGGCTAGACCCCGCGGTATGCTTTTCTCTGCGTACTGCGTGGTAGGCCGCTTGGTGTCTTTGTGTGCTCTTGTGTGTGCTTTACTTCCATCTACTGGACGACTGCTTGTGCAGTGCGCACCACGTTAGGAACAACTTTTGTGCACATAATTTTTTGGAGCATGGTAATATGCTCCAGTAGGGTGCACTAGTAATGCACGCGCCTTGCCGCGCTTATTGCTGGGACCCCTATAATTTGTGTGCGCAATGTTTTTAAGTAGGAGCCATTTAAACGCACAGTTACCGCTGCTCATGGCGCCGGTAAACAAGAAGCCTAAGCACCTTTCTCTTTGTGTTGCCAGTCATATTAGAGCTTCTCAGCGTGACCTGTCTTCCAACATGTGTCAGCACTGTTCAGATGCTCAGGGAGAGTTGTTCTTCCTCTAATTTTGCCAAGCCTGGATCCTCTCATTCTGATGATGGTTTGGTTGTGGTTTTGGCTGGAAGTGTGCCAGATCTTGCTACTTGGTACTCCCTTGACTGACTCCTCCACAAGAGATGGCAGTTCAGTTGGGCCTGCTCCAGTACCTTCTGTTGCGTCCGTTGCTGCCAACTCCCTCCGGGTCTGATGGACGGCTGGCTTCCACGGCGTCTCCATGCTATCTCCCTCCGGCGTACCCGGACTGGCTCGACGCTGCAACTCCGCCATCTTGTCCTGATGCCTAGGGTGCACGTGCGTGTGTCCCAACTCTAGTACCAGCAAGGGCGCGAACCTCAGGGGCGTCCCCCTGAGATGATGTCATCTGCTTCCAATATTTATAGGTCTTTGAAAACGCTAACAAACCGAGTTAGCAAGGGAAGGGATAAAGTTACGGATTAGGTTTCCCTCTCCAAGCTACTTTGCCTCCTCGGACTTACCAGAGGTACCAGCTCCTCGGGGGGCCTCGCTCTTTTCTTTATTTTCAGATTACAGATAGGAACCGGTACTCGCTCCTCGAGGGCCCTTGTTCCTGAACACTCTGAAGATTCTCTACTGCCTGGAAGCTATCACTGCTACAAATAACTGTGAGTTACCATCGCTCTCTCAGAGCTTTCCCTCGAACTAGGTACTCGCTCCTCGAGGATCTAATCCTTTCCAGCTCCTGAGCTTACTTGAGACCTTACGTGAGTTTTGTCATCTAGTTCTATTCATGAACTCTGCCTACTCGCTTTCTACAGTTTCTCAACAGCTCAGCCATCCTGGGATCGTTGTTCTAGTACCTGAGGGACTACAGCATATCAGCTCACTACTGCCACTTCTGGTTGTTTCTAATAACCTGTTTAATAAAAGAACTAATGTGTGTCTGTCTCCATACTCAAACCTAGCCGGTGGTCCCTCTCGGGGTATCCTCCTGAGAGCGTGGTCATCTGCCATTGGCCCAGGGATCCACCCACAACTATATCAGATTCATTACAGATTGCTACTCCTTAGCAAGACGATATCTGAGACTACAAGATTGCTGACTCCTCCCTCTCCAGGAGCCCGCTACACAGAGCTTTCTCTACAGATTGCTCCTCCTATCTGACTGCTCCTCCCACCTAGTATCTTCTCCATAACAGATTGCTAACTCCACAGTCTAACCACTAACAGATTGCTACTCGAGCAGTCAGTCTATAACAGATTGCTAACTCCTGCAGTCAGTCCATAACACCTTCTGGGCTTGGTCTGGATCCGGCTGCTTTTTCTTGGGTGGAGTATTTTCAAGGTTTACAAGTCTTTGTTCAGGGGCAGTCCTCCACTTTACCTACTCCGGTCAGGTTGGATCCTCAGCCGGTGGGCCCTCCCTCTTCCATTCCTATGGATAAGTACCACGGCACGCTTCGGTTCGCCACAGGTATTCCCGGTGGGGACCTGAATGGCATGAATGATGAGGCAGATCCTAATTCCTTGGAAGATAGTGAAATTCCTCCTGGTTTGGAAACGTATCGAACCATGTTATGGTTCCTTCATAGAGATGAACTACCGGCCCTGATTTCCCAGGCATTGAAGATGCTGGGAGTGCCTGGGGTGGATTCTATGTCTGAGCTGAAGAAGAATCCCATTTTTACTCCTGGGGGAATTCTATGCACAAAAACTTTAAATTCTGCAAACTTTATATTGGTGAAAATAACAATTTTCATGACAGTCTTTAAATAATTACACTTTCAATTAATACAGAAAAAAGTTATTACTTAAAGATGCAGAATTTTAAATATTTTGAGCAGAATTTCCCTAGAAATTCACTGTAAGAGTGTCCCTTCCACTCGCTCTCCCTACTCCCCTGGCCACTTTGCCCTCTCAGGCCCCACCTCCTCCTGCCAGTATCTCTCCCCTCCACCTCTAGGCTCAACCCCTCCCACTCTATTGCCAGTCCCAGAGTTTGACCTTGTTTTCAGTACTGCTCCTCACACAGGCTCCCTCTGTCCCTCCCTCTCTCACACATGTGCTTCTTTTCTCTAATACACATACACACACCCTCATACAGGCTCCCTTACACTCTCTCACACACATACACACTCCTTCACAATCTCCTCATATAGGCTACCTCTCTCTGAAACCCATGCTCAAGCATCCCCCCGCTCTCTTATCTCCCATGCTCTCTCACACCCTCCTGCTCCCTCTCTCTAAAAACCACATTCAAGCATTCCCCCCCGCTCTCTTACCTCCAATGCTCTCTCACACTCTCCCCTCCCCTCATATATGCTCCCTCTCTCTGAAAACCACATTTAAGCATTCCCCCCTTCTCTTACCGCCCATGCTCTCTCTCACCCTCCCCCTCTCTCTCTCACACACACACACACACACACACACTCATTCTCTCTCACCGGGGCCTTCCATCTTCGCTACGAGCGGAGCACACTCGTTTGCAGCACAAGGGGGCCTTCCTTCTTCGCCGTGAGCAGAGTGCGTCCCACAGCACACATGGGACACGCTCCGTTCGCAGCATGCCGGGGTCTCCTCTGCTATTTTCTGCGCACAATTCCCCCTATACTACATTTTGGTCTCCTTTCAGAAAGCCCCTTGCTTTTTTCTTATGGACACCATTCAAGAATTGATTGATCTTGAATGGGATACCCCAGAGGCAAATTTCAAAGGGGGTCAGGCATTGAAAGGCTTATACCCTCTGGATCCAGCTGTGAGATAATTTTTGCCTTTTCCCAAGGTGGATGCACTTGTCTGTGGTGTATCTAAGCAGTCGACTATCCCTGTGGAGGGAGGAGTGGCCTTGAAGGATGTTTATGATAGGCGGATTGACTCTATCCTTAAGCAGGCCTTTGATGCAGTGGCGATGACCTTGCAAATTGCTTCCTGTTGTGCTCTTGTCGCGCACTTTTGTCTGCTTCTCTCTCAGGAGGTGGAGCAGTTATGGAACCCGCTGCCACTTTTTTGGCAGACACAGGCTGTGATTTAGTCCATACCTCAGCCAGAGGAGTGGCTTCGGTAGTGGCGGCCAGGCATCAGCTATAGTTGCAGAATTGGTTAGCTGACGCAGCCTCCAAGGCTAATCTTACAAAAATGCCCTTTAAAGGCTCACTCTTGTTTGGGAGCTAGTTGGAAAAGCTGGCCAGTAAGTGGGGCAAATCTCCAGTTCTCTGGTTACTAGAGGATAAGAAGCAATTCCAGCGCCCCTTTTCTTTGAGGAGTCGTCTTAGGGGTTCATAGTGTTTTCGGCCCTACAGAAACACGACCTTTCAGAGGACTCTGCTTTTTGGTAGGTCTCAGTCCTTTTGTCCTCAATAGTCCAAGAGAGGAGCCAACTCTGGTGGCGGACCATCCCGAGCTTCCCAATGAAGGTTTGCCGACTCACCTTCGGGAGGAGGAGATAGTGGGACTCCTCTCTCTCTCTCTTTTTTTTTTTTTGGCGGTGGATCAGTGCTTCTTCGAAGTGATACGGGAGTGCTATGCACTGGAATTTTGCAGCATTCCTCAGGATGTGTTCATGGTCCTTGCCACTCCCTACAAATGAAGCAGGCAGTGGAGTCTACGCTTCTGAGGATCCTCCGGCTGAGGCCTGTGGTTCCTAGGCCTACATCCCAGGAAAATATGGGGTGCTATTCCATTAATTTTGTCGTACCCAACTATGATGGCCGACCTAATCCTTCCCTCCTGGGCAGTAGCCCTGGGAGACTTGTCCTCCCTGCGAGAGGACAATACATCGCCTGGAGAGCATGTCCTTGCTATATAGGATCACTTCCTGCTACACCAGGGTGATGTTCTCCTTCTGGGAGACCTTTCTCATCCAAGGCAGCACTGGGGCTGCCAGACTGGATTTGGTACTTGGTTATTCTGTCCCCGAAGGTCTCATCAATGTACCTCTTTGTCTGCCTCAGCTCCTCCAAGTCTGCTACTCTAGCCTCCAGCGATCGGACTCGATCCCTGAGAGCCAGGAGCTCTTTGCACTGAGTGCACACATACAATCTCTCACTGGTGGGTAAAAAAATCATACATGTGACACTCAATGCAAAAGACTGGAAAGTCCCCCTCTTGCTGCTGGACTGCTGCCTTCATCTGAGTTTTATTGAGTTCCTAGTTAAGTTTAGGATACTAAGGGAGTTGGAATGAGAGTACTTTACATTTACAGGTGAATATACTAATTAATCAGCAAGTTTCAAGAGTCATTATTGTCTGCTGCACTTTTTGATGTACTTTTCTTAGTCCCCTAGTTAGGCAATTTACTGAACTATGGGTTATATATAAAATCTATGCAGGTGATTTGCAATATTTTATACCAAATGAGATTCCTGAGGTGGTCCCTCAGGTTCAATTTAACTAAAGTTTTAAACAGGTACAAGATTAGTTGTTAGAGATTAGATTTTCCTTAATTGCAAAAAAACCTCTATCTTTTGGATTGGAAAGACTCCTTTGTGACCTCCTGCTGACAGTATAGATAGTCATGCTATAGCTGTTAAGTAAGTATCTCAAAATCTAGGCATTACAATAGATTCCAAGTTATCCTTTAAAGAATAGGTTACTAGAATTGTTTTTTTTATAAATTAAAGACTATATGGTTTTTTAATAACTTGATGCTAGTAACTGAATGTTACCTTATTGTACAGGCGGTTGCATTGTGCCATTTAGACTATTGTAATACTGTTTATGTGGGGCATATTTTTGAAAGTGTTACAGGTCGTGCAAAATGCTGAAGTTAGGATCATATTTAATCTACACTGGAGAGAAAATTTAACACCCTTTATGACTTAACTTCATTGTTTGCCAATATCTCAAAGGATACGATTTAAGCTGCTTATTTTAATCTTTAAGGCAATTAATATAGAATCACATCCTTTGTCTGGGAAGTTGCAGCATTATGTACCAGCTCATTTATTATGTTCTTCTTTTCAACTTCTTTTACATGTGCCAGCAGTGCAGGATTATCATCTTCAATCAACTAGGTCTAAAGCTTTTTCCATTGTTAGAGCATTGTTTTGGCATGCACTCTAACTAGATCTAAGGCAGGTTTAGAATTCTGTGCTGTTTTGTAAGCGAATTAAAACTATATGGTTTGAGACAGCTTATGCTTTATGCAGCTATGAGTTTTAGTACAGAATTGTGACATTTGGTGATTTTATCATGTTTTTTTATTTTAATTTTGTTTTGCTTTTATTTATATTTTGTTCGCTGTTATTTTATTCAGCACAGATTATAAATTTGTATAAAACACCAAACATAATGGATTTGCAAAATATAAAATGTTTAAATAATAAATTTACTCACGGATCCTGATTTACACGTGTATGTTGAGGTTTCTACAGTCGCATATACGCACATATATTCTACTTTACACTCATAACCATTAATTTTTACTTGCATAACTTGAGAATTCACCTTTTTATAGAGTCAAAATTCATAGCACTTAGTCATCAATTGACCATAGAGGCACAAAAATACCTTACCCAACTTAGAGCATAGTAATGTATCATAAATTTTCCCCAACCCATATCGTATTTAGAGTTATCTCTCCTGAATGAATAATTCAGTTTCTCAATTCATGCTGCTACTTATAACTGCTAATGCCAATAATCTAGAGAAGGGACAGATTTCCAAAACATAGCAAAAGTAGTTTTTTGGCTTCTGTTTAGAAGACTTCTTTCAGTTATGAATATACTATGAGAAGGGATAGTTAATACAAAATTTTCACATGTTATACTCTGTCACAAAGTTGTTAATTCATTTTAACAGGTACATACTGTTACAGAATTTCTACTTCACTTTCTTGTCAAAGTACTTTTATTTTATGCTTCTACTAAGGCAGAGGATGGTAGACCTTCTAATGTGCCTATGCCAGAAAGAGCAGAGAAATTGGTTTCATGCTTCCCAGTTTTAAGTTAGTAACTTTATAAAGATGGTAAAGCCATTCTAAGAAGAGCCTTTATTAATGCTGTTTCTACCTACAGTAGTCTGAATGACTTCTGATGATGCTTTCAAAGAGCTGTCCAAAGCCAGGAGAGTGATGGGCATTTAGTTGGTGACAAGAAGCATACAACTCACAGAGGCCTGGTTAGGGGAAGGCGACGCTGTCACTCTCACATAGTTCTGCTCATCAGGTTATCAGGTGTATTACATACCCCAATCCACAGACCATAGTGGAGGAGTAGCTATCATCTTTCACCAATCCTTGGATATTGGCCTGGTCGCAAGCAAACAAATCAGACTGCCTTGTCCTGGAATTCCAAGGTTATGAGGGACCTAAAGTTGTTCTAAAACCTTCCTCTAATTCTATGAACTTCTATGTGACCTTGCTATCTATCCACAAATATCTCATACTGGGAGATTTCAAATACTATGCAGACGTTCCTCCTAAAGATAACACTGTCGGCTTCCAATCAAAAATGGAAATAGTTCACCCAGCTAATCAAAATTCCTGCCCACCAGGGTAGACACTCTTTAAATTTGATATTCCATTTCCCTAGTCTTAGCTTAGCTTAGATGCTAATATAGTAATGGTGGATCCTGACTCCTGATCAGACTATTATTAGTTTAGATCACATTAACAAACACAGAAAAAAATTATCATATTCCTAAACTCAAGCCTCCCACCAAGAAAATGTCCTTTGGTATTAGTGACAGCACTGGCAAGCTCCTTAACCTATCCAAAATAGCAACCACTTAAGGACCAGTGGAACATCTTCAACAATGGAATGAAAAATTCACTACAGCCAATGACATCCTAGCCCCCTTCAAACCCAGTCCAACCAGACCTCCCAGGAGCTCCTCTTGGATCCACCGTGGTGTATGAATCCTTAATCTCACCAACTTGAAAGGAAATGGCAAAAACAAAAAAAATGATACTAATTTATGCATCTACAAAGAACTTGCAAAAAATTACGAAACAGGTATTCAGCTGGCAATAAAAACATATAATTCCAAACAATCTGAGCCAGCAAAGAACTGCTCAGGGAAACTCTCCAAGCCCAACTCCTTGGAACTAAATACCAGGGACTATCACGGGCTTGAAAGTGGTCTCTGAAGCAGTTGATGGTCAAGGCCAAGATGCCGAAACACATCAAGAAGCAGAAGCATGGTCAGACAGGCTGGGTCAAGACAGGCAGAGTTCGTTCAAGATCAAGAGACAGGCCAAAAGTCTGGGAAGACAAAGTTAATACAGTGTTGAGAGGCAAGCAGGAACAGCACAACACAGGAACACAAGGATCCAAATCTGTTGCTGAAGACATCTACTCAGAGGACTGAGTTTCCTTTTATATCAGAGCAGCGATGTCAGGGCATGCCACAAGAAATCCTGGGTGCTGGGCCTATAAAGCTGCTGAGTAGACACGGTCTTTCGTTGGGAAAAAGGACACATTCTTTGGATTACAAAAGTATTCCTGTTAGCCAGCAAAGCTATCCTTGCGGTATGGAGGAAACTGGAAGGACCATCTATGGCACATTGGTATTAATCCATTCTTCATCTCCTCACGATGGAAACTCTGGCCAGCAACCAACTGACAAGCTCTCAACGCAGTTTGGATGCCATTTATTCTGACCTTGCCACAGGACTCTAAAATTCAATATCTTAACCGTATAGACGTTTAATGTGATTATAGTGATCTTAATGGATTTCTCATTTACGATCTGTTGTTCTATTCTATTAGTCCCTCTCAGTGCCGGGGAGGGGGCGGAGATTGGGGGGCGGGGAGTAAGGGATAGGTTGGGATGATGGGGGGGGATCTGAAACAACGTTCATAAAAGTTTATTGTTGTATGATATGTAACAGACCACATTATGTATCATATGCCATCCTTCTGTTGGTTTCTTGCATTTATTAATAATAAAAACAGATTTAACATAAAGCTGCTGAGTAGAAATGGGCCCTTAATCAGAGCAGCCACAAGCAGCAAAGATCAGAACACCAGGGGGACCTTGCTGTACTCAGGACCTTGAGGTACAGAATGCCGACCACTGTGCAGCACCCTGTAGTCAGCAGCATGTTACAGGGTGCCTCAGCTGATGACTTTGCCAAATTCTTTGATCCAAAACTTCTCAAGCTATCTGCTCCTCCTTTGTCACCTTCCCTTCCCCATCACCTTCCACAGGCCCATGTGACCTCAGACATTGCTCTTCTAACCTTAGCCAAACCAATTCACCTTCTCTCTGACTATCCTGAAATTGGACAGTGTAATACAGTTTCACCAAAGAGGTAGACAAGATCCTCCAGAGAATCAGTCAGCTCTCTAGCCGAGTAGTCCCCCTATCTCCTAAACTCATCTGCAAACAGACAAGGTCTGGGCCCCCAGCTAAGCACCATACTCAACGTCATATTAACCCAAACTTACTACTTCGCTTACTTTAAATCAAACATATCTTTAAGAAAATTGGCTCCAACTCCAGAATTGTTGTTTACTATTGCCCAGCCTCCAGCTTTCCCTGCCTATACAAATTAGTGGAAAATGTGGTATACTTTCAACTCCTAGACTTCCTAGATGAGGCAGTATCTTCCTCACTAATCCAGCTTCAAGAAAGGTCACAAATGGAATCTGTCCTGCTTGCTGACCAGAGTAGTCCTACTAGACCAGGGGTGGCTAACTTGCGGCTCTGACATGTGAAAAATGTGGCTCTTGTCTTCCTGTCCCCATGTCAGCTGGGCAGCAATGCGGAGGACAAGAAAAGAGAGGCTGGAGCAGTAAGCATGTACAGAGTAGAGAAGAGCCATTCTGCTCCTGTCCCTCCCCCTCCTGCTCTCAAAGTGCAGCTTGTTTCTGTGGAGATAAGGAAAGAGGGGCTAGAGCAGAGATGTTTCTCTGTTGTTCCGTGCTCTGCTCCTCCCCTCCTATCTGCATCCAGCAGAACTGGATGGCAGGAGGAGAGGGATAAAGGCTGAGCCTGACAAGACAGAAAAAAGAGCCAGTAAGATCCTTGTTCCAGCCCTTCCCAATCTTGTCCACCCTTCTACTTGGAATAGAGCACTCTTGGCTATGCTGGTCAGACGAGAAGGGATGGAGAGGACATTGTCCCCAGTCCTAGTATATCATTGTGTTCCCAGCTAACAGCAGAGGGGAGGAGAGAGTCATTTGGAGCTCCAGTCAGGCCTGAATGATTTGTGGCAAGGGAAAGGGGGTGAATGCAGTTGGTATATGTTTTGGGGAGGCAGTGTGAGATGTGGTGAGTATTGGGGGAAACGAGGGTGTGAATGCTTGAGGGAGGAGCAGTACAACAGAGGATATATGCTTGGGGGAGAGGACAATATAAGAGGAGGAGTGACTTGAAAGGGAATGAATGCTGGAAAAGTTGAGGAGGAGGTGAATGTTGTCTCCTTCCCCATCTGCCTGTAGTCAGCAATGATATTGGGCTGTATGATATCTTATTCTTCCAAGATCTGTGCTGCCAGGTGTTCTGTAGCAAGTGTGAGGGTATCGGGGTTAGGTTGGGAGGAATAAGCAATGTGAGAGGGCCAGGATAGGGAATTGCGTGAGAGGTATATGTGAAGAGGATTGTGTGTGAAATAGTATGTGGGAGTGCAAGGGACACGAGCTAGGAATGGGTTTTAGTAACTGGGGGAAAGGCAGTAGAGGGGTGCAAGAAAGCTAGAGATGGTGAAGGAGGAGATGATGGTTGAAGAGAGACACTACTTCGAGCAACATTAACTGGCTACTGTTGAACACTCATTGATCCCCCAAATGCCTTGACTTCTGAGGCTCCTTATTTCAAGGCATTTCACAATATAACCTCCAGTGTCTCAACTATTGCAGAGCACGATAGCTAGACATTTGGTAGAGGCTAAATCCACTGACCAGGTATCCAGGTCCCAGTTAAAAGCAGGGTAAAATTTTAAAACACTTTGCTTAGTCTTCAAATGCATGAAGCAGCTGGCCCCTGAGTATCTTTCACTACTTCTGTTCTCTTTTCCTGTACTCCTACAAGGGAGCTTCCATCCTCACAGCAGACCATTTTATTCTTCACTGGCTTTATCTAGATCAATTTGCACAATATTCTGCTCCTAAAATGGAACAAGTTATCACTAATGCTGCACCTGGAGCCTTATTACTGCTCATTCTAGAAAAAAAAGTTGAAGCTTGCCTGTGGAACTAGGCTTTCCCCCTAGGCTCCCCAGCAGAGACTCGTCACTCTACTACCTACTTACACAAACTTTTTCTCATCACAAATCCCACAAGATTCACCTACTTCTGGGCCATTTCTACCCAACTTTTGCTTAATATCTCTTGCATCTCTGATGCTTAGCATCCTTCTTAACCATATATATGCATTTTCTATACTTGCTTAATCCACATTTTTATTGCTACCCAGTGTCTTCCACACATTCCTATTTTATGCATCACTTATACAAAATGTACTCCTTATCTGTATGTTGCATTTGTATATGCTTTCTTATATGCTCAATGTTTTTCTTAAATTTTTATGTAATTTGCCTTGTGTCAAAGAAGGATATTCCACCTTTAGCCAAATGTGGAATATCAAATGTTTATAAATAACACCAAAGGCCTTCAGTGGCATGGCCCACAGACTTGATAAATATTCAAAGATTTGTTTGAAAAGTTGCCACACAGGAAAATTCCTCACACGAAGAGCACTGCTAGAAAAGCAACTGGGCAGGATATAGTTGATGGAGTTATAAGAGCTTTATACTATGGCCAGATGAAGGAGCATGCTGAAATACTACTCTGTCAATTGTCATCAGTAAAGACAATAAGAAATATGGAGAGCTTTTGAGCACTTTGAACTGTTCGCTAGGTTGCTTTTCAGTTACTGGGTAAGCAGTTTCTTTTACACTATAAATTAGAGCACATTGGTATTGCTGTTTAAAATACATGTAAGTGGTTATTTAAATATTTATGGCAAGTGCCAGCAATTTCATACTACCTAGCTGGGAAAATAATTGTTTGTTTGATGTAGTTCAGTGACGCTTATCAGTGCAAGGATAACTAGAGCATTATTTGTGTTCTTCAGAATACAACCGTATAGGCCCTAAGACTTTAGGCCTCTTCAAATCTTTTTGACCATGTCATCAGACTAAAAGCAAAAAACTCAAATCATTCTTTTAGGCATCTCTTTGTGCAAGCTGATGGTTGTGAGACTGAGATGCAACAATGGGCCTATTCAATTAAAAACATTAGTTGCTATTAGCACAGAAAGCCCCCCAAAAAAGCCCTTTTTTGAATAAGATTCAGTTTGGACTATGTACTAAATGGTGCTAATTCCTCTGTGTGCCAATCGCCTTTAATGTATTGTAAGTATAATGTGTATTAAACCTAAATATGTAAACTCGAGAGAGGAGGAGAGATGGAGATATGATACAGACTTTTAAATTCCTGAAAGGTATAATAATGCCCAGGAATCAAACCTCTGCTGATGGAAAAGAAGTTGTGGAATTAGGAGTCCATGGTATGAAACTCCAAGTGGGTAGAGTTTGATTAACATCAGGAAGTATTTCTTCATGGAAAGGGTAGTGGATACATGGAATGCCCTCCTGGAAAATGTGGTGAAGGCAAGAATAGTAGAGTTCAAAAGAGTGTGGAATAAACATAGAGGATCCCTAGTGGCTAGAGGATGGAAATGAAGAAACAGAGTAACAACTTAAGATGTAACATTTCTGCATGGGATTAACCTGCTCAGAGCGACAGTTCTAACCAGGGGTGGATTGGTCTATCGGGGATTTGGGCATGCCCCAGTGGGCCGATAGGCCCAATCATGTGGTTGGTGTTGGTTGCAGCAGCTCTCCTTGCCTGTGGAGCCACTGAGTCCAACATCAACCCAATTCAGACTGAGCTACTGGCCGCTTCCAGAGACAAGGCCAGCAGGGCTGAAATTGGAGCCGCTGGTCGCTGTTGGAGGCCAGGCCGGCAGGGCCGAAGACTGGAGCTGCTCAGCTGTGGGCCGGTGTGTGTGTGTGTGTGTGTGTGTAACTATTTGAGATTGGGAGGGTGACTGTGTGTGTATGTGGGAGAAGGAGGTGCTTCTGTGTTTGTGTATGTGAGAGGGTGCTTCTGTGTGTATGTGTTTGTGTGCGTGAGAGAGAGATGGAGCATGTTTCTGGCTGGCTGTGAGAGAGAGAGAGAGGGAGCATACCTCTGTCTTTGTGTGTGTGTGAGAAAAGATTGCTTCTGTCAGGGTGTATGTGGGGGGAGGGAGGAGAACGTTTGTGCATCCACGCTCTCTCTTGCTAATGTATAGTGATCTTAGAATGACTGGAAATCGAACATTCCCAGGTATGGCGAGCACAACATTTTTTTTAATCCTTATTTTTAATTATTGGATGTTATTTGATGTTTTCCAAACACCAAAAACATATTTTAAAACAGTAAATTAAAAAAAAGTTTTTAATGATTGGATCTTCTATTTGTCAGCCATTTTGAAATATTTGTAATTTTAGTATGCTTTTATTATTTATTTTATATTTCTTAGTTTTATTGTTTTAAAAGGAATGATAATGGTTTGTTTGTTTTTTTTTTTGTTGTTGTTTTTCTTATACAGTGTCTGCTTGTTGTGGTTTCCAGCTCAGTTTTTGTCTGCACATTTATTTATATTTTTTGGTGATTCTATACCTAAGATTTTTTATTGCAGAGTAGTGAATATTTTTTTAGGTGTTTAATGTGTCTACAGTTTTGAAATATTTTATTGGTGTTTGGGAAATATTTTAAACATTTCCCAATGAGTATTTATTGGATGTTTTATCAGCTGTTTTGAAATATTCGTTCATTTGTTTAGTATGGTTTACGAATATATTTTATATTTCTTGATTTTATTGTTTGATGTTTTATGTGGCATGGTTACTGTTTATCCATTGCTGTTGCACTGCATACAGAATCTGGCTTGTTGCAGTTTCCAGTTCAGTTTTTGTCTGCACATTTCTGTTTATACTTTATGGTGTCTTTATTCTGTATTTGATGAGGGCCTGTATCAGACAGAGGCGAGATAAGCATATTTATTTTATTTATTTAAAGCTTTTCTATACTGGCATTCATGATACAATCATATCATGCCAGTTTACAAAGAACAGGGGGGTGCAATAACTTTGTTCTCTTAAGTGCAGAGGAAGCAAAAGTTACAATATAACAGGGTTGTTGAAACTGGGGAAGGAAGAAGAGAAGCAATAGACATGAATAATAGAATCTTTACAGAAATAAATTAATTTACATTGTGCGGTAATGAGTGAGTCAGACATACGAGTGACATATGACATATGAGTCGGACATATGAGTGAGTCAGACACCCTATGGGCTGGTTTTGAAAAAATTCTCCGTGATGATATTTTCTTGCAATTCGCCCCTGGTTCCAACCCTAAATATTTTGCTGCAGACTGGATGGGTCTTTATCTGCCCTCATTTACTATGTTACTATATTAAATACCTACAGAACCTGAATATAATACGCTTTGAAGTACCTGAAAAGCAGAATGTAAAAATCAAATAAATTTAAATTTAACAAATATTTTTCATTAACATGCTTTATGTAAATAATGCCAATTTTGTGTTAACATTTAAATGACCTTATTAATATTCTAACAATTTGACCTGGTGCTTACCAACAGGGACAGTGTTTCTAATGCTGTAATGGATGATCATTTGGGATCTACTGATTACCAGATGGTGTAGTTTTCAGTATTAGAGTGCAGGAACTGATGGTTCATTCAAAGATGAGGATCCTAGACTTCAGGAAAACTAACTTGTTAAAATGGAGGAGTATCTCAAGCTGAATGGGAAAATCTAGAGGAAGTAGAAGAGCTGTAGGCAAAACTAAAAAGATACTATAAGGGCAACTAACATTTTTGTTAGGACAGTAAATAAAGGAAAAAGAAACTATGGTTTTCTAAAGATGCAGCGAAAAGGTAAGGGAGAAAAGGTTAGCGTTCATAAACTATTGTTAAAAAATACCATCCTAGAAGCATAGACCAGATATATTCCATGCATTAAAATAGGTAGAAGGAAGGCAAAATGATTACCTGTATGGTTAAAAGGTGAGGTGAAAGAGGCTCTTTTAGCCAAAAGATCTTCATTCTAAAATTGGAAGAAGGATCCTTCAGAAGAAAATAGGATAAAGCATAAAGATTGGCAAGTTAAATGTAAGACATTGATAAGACAGGCTAAGAGAAAAATTGAAAAGTAGTTGGCCATAGAGGCAAAAACTCACAATAAAAATGTTTTAAAATATATCCGAAGCAGAAAGCCTGCAAGGGAGTCGGTTGGACCATTGGATGATCAAGGTGTTAAAGGGGCACTTAGAGAAGATAAGGCCATCGTGGAAAGATTAAACAATTTCTTTGCTTCAGCGTTTACTGAAGAGGATGTTGGAGAGAGACCCATTCCGGAGAAGGTGTTCATGGGTGATGATTCAGATCAAATGAATCAAATCACTGTGAACCTGGAAGATGTGGTAGGCCTGTTTGACAAACTGAAGAGTAGTAAATCACCTGGACCAGATGGTTTACACCCCTGGGTTCTGAAAGAACTAAAAAACGAAATTTCAGAGCTATTGGTAAAAATTTGTAGCCTATCTTAAAATCATCCAATGTACCTGAACATTGCAAGATAGCCAGTGTAACCCCTATATTTAAAAAGGGATCCAGGCGTGATCCGGGAAACTATAGACTGATGAGCCTGACTGCAGTGCTGGGAAAAATCGTGGAAACTGTTTTATAAAGAATAAAATCACAAAACATTTAGATAGACATGGTTTGATGGGACACAGCCAACATAGATTTAACCAAGGGAAGTCTTGCCTCACAAATCTCCTACATTTTTTGAAGGGGTGAATAAGCATGTGGACAAAGGTGACCTGGTAGATGTGATGCATTTGGATTTTCAGAAGGCATTCAACAAAGTCCCGCATGAGAAGCTTCTAAGAAAAATAAAAAGTCATAGGATAGGATGCTATGTCCTTTTGTGGATTGCAAGTTGGTTAAAAGACAGAAAACAAATAGTAGGATTAAATAGTCAGTTTTCACAATGGAAAAAAGTAATTAGTGGAGTGCCTCAGAGAACTGTACTTAAACTCATGTTTTTTAATATATTTATAAATGATCTGGAATGGGGTATATGTGAGGTGATCAAATTTGTGGATGACACAAACTTATTCAGAGTAGTTAAATCTGAAGCGATGAATTGCAAGAGGGTCTTGTGAGACTTGAAGATTGGGCTTCCAAATGGCAGATAAAATTTAATGTGGACAATTACAAAGTGCATATAGGGAAAAATAACACTTGCTGTAGTTACACAATGTTAGGTTGTATCTTAGGAGTTACCACCCAGGAAAGAGATCTAGGAGTCATAGTAGATGATACATTGAAATAGTCGGCCCAATGTGCTGAGGCGATTGAAAAAGCAAACAGAATGTTAGGAATTATTAGGGAATGGAAAATAAAATGGAGGATGTCATAATGCATCTATTACTCCATGGAGAGACCATACCTTGAATACCATGTGCAGTTCTGATCTCTGCATCTCAAAAAATTATATAGCTGCACTGGAGAAAGTACAGAGAAGGGCGACCAAAATAAGGGGCATGGAACAGCTGCCCTATGAGGAACGGCTAAAGAAGTTAGAGCTGTTCAGTTTGGAGAAAAGACGACTGGGGGGTGGGGGGTATGATAGACATCTACAAAATCATGAAAGGACTTGAATAAGTTAATGTATATCAGTTATTTACTCTCTCAGATAATAGGACCAGGGGGCACTCCATTAAGTTAGCAAGTAGCTCATTTAAAACAAAGAAAATTCTTTTTTACTCGGCACATAGTTAAGCTCTGGAATTCATTGCTAGAGGATGTGGTTACAGCAGTTAGTGTATCTGGGTTCTTTGAGGATAAATCCATAAACTGCTATTATGGTAATTAATAAGCAATAGTAGTTTGTGATCTATCTAATGTTTGGATCCTTGCCAGGCACTTGTGACTCGGATTGGCCTCTGTTAGAAACAGGATACTGGGCTTGATGGACCCTTGGTCTGACCCAGTATGGCATTTCTTATGTTCTTATGAAGAAGGCGGGCAACAATATCTGGAAAAGCTAAGGGAAGCTGGGAAAGTAATCAGGAATGCAAAAATTCAAGTAGAAGGAAAAATCTATATAAATAAAAATGTTAAATAGTTTGTACAAAATCACTAATCTCAGAAACCACTGAACCGATTGCTTTCAAATTTGGACACAACCTTCATTTCGCATACAGGAAGGTTCTTCTGTACTTACATTACAGATATGTCACACCTGTGACA
Source organism: Rhinatrema bivittatum (assembly GCF_901001135.1). Taxonomy (NCBI): domain Eukaryota; kingdom Metazoa; phylum Chordata; class Amphibia; order Gymnophiona; family Rhinatrematidae; genus Rhinatrema; species Rhinatrema bivittatum. The sequence continues at coordinate 120,839,491 of NC_042619.1, forward strand.
GGTAAAATAGGTTTAAAGATTTTTTTGAGAAAACAGCGACATCTGCTGGACATAAGCGCCATCTGTTACACCTTACAGTGGAAGTAAGGATGAGGCTGGGAACTACAGGCCGGTTAGTCTGATTTTCTGTGGTGAGCAAATTAATGGAATCACTGCTAAAACAGAAGATTAGTGCAGTTTCCGGAATCCGCTTTCTTGTTTACCACCTGGATAACATGGTTGACAAGTGGGATATAAAATTGTAATAAATGAAATTTTTTTGATAAATGATATGGATTGCAAGAACTGAGGCAGCATGGTTTTACCAGCGGTAGGTCTGTATTCTCAGACACATTTGTTCAGTTTCTTTGGGTGACCAAAGAGTTGAATTGGGGAGAGCACTAGATGTAGTGTATTTGAATAGGTGACATAAATAAATTGAATGCTTTTGGTATAGGCCTAGATTGACTGACTGGGTTAAAAACTGATTGAATGAGAGGTGACAAAAGGTAGTGGTAAATGGAGTTCACTCTGAGGAGGGGACATTACTAGTGGTGTGCCTCAGGGATCGTTCCTTGGACTGAATCTTTTCAACATTTTCATGAGTGACATTACAGAAAATTGTTGGGAAAGTTGTTTGTTTTTTTTTTTTTTTTGTCTTTTTGCTGATACAGAAATCTGCAACAGGATAGACAGCCAGAAAGTTATAGAGAACATGAGGAGGAGTCTAGCAGAGACCGAGGAACGGTCTAGTATCTGGCAGCTAAGATTTAATACTAAAAAAATGCAGTTATGCATTTAGGATGCAGAAACCCAAGGGAGACATATAGCATAGAGGTGAAATTCTAAGCATGAAAGAAGAGCAGGATCTGGGGGTGCTCATATCTGATGATCTTAAGGTGGCTAACCAGGTAGATAAAGCAGTGGCAAAAGCTGGAAAGATGCTTGGCTGCATAGGGGGAAGACTGATCAACAAAAAATGGAGGTGATATTTTCTCTGTATAAGTCCCAGGAGAGACTTCACTTGGAATATTGTGTACAGTTCTGGAGATGCACCTTCAAAAGGATATAAGCTGGTTGGAATCGGTCTAGAGGATGGCTATTAAAATAGTCAGTTGTCTTTGTTCTAAAGCATAAGGGGACAAACCTAAGGATCTAAACATGTATATTTTAAGAGGAATGGCACGATAGGGGAGTTATGATATGGTCATTTAAATTTCTCGAAGGTTTCTATATGCTGGAGTCTGGCCTCTTTCAATGAAAAGGAGACTTTAGAACAAGGGGTCATAGGATGAGTGTGAATGTGGGTAGACTCGGAGTAATCTAAGAAAATACTTTTTTACTTAGAGGGTATTAGATGCATGGAACAGCCTCCCACTGGATTGGTGAAGACAAAAAAAAAAGTATCTGAATTCAAGAAAGCATGGAATTAACAAAGGGGATCTCTGAGGGAGTAATAGGAATTGTAAGGCTGAATTAGTTGGGTGGATGGGCAGACTAAATAGGCCATATGATCTTTTTCTGCTGTCACTTTTTTAAATGTTTTTTTTAATTTAAAAATATTTTACTCGCCAATCCACCATTCTGTTAATGCAGCTCACATTAACAAAAAATATGTGCATTTGTACAGATCTTAACACAAAGTTAATTCACCTCAAAAATATACTAAAAAAAAATGTTAATGTGCTTGCCGATTTTATTCCTGTCCTCCCTTCTCTATTGGAAGAGGTCCCAGGCTTCTCTCCCGTTTTGCTGTACAGTATCAAATAATGCTAGCTAAACTCATTCTCTCCCTTGCTCCACATGTGTGTGTGTGTAGCGTCCGTCGGTCGCAGACTGCTGCGACCTCTGTTTCTCACCTCCTTTTTCCCTGCACCAGTGATTCTCGGAAGATTGGTGCCTCCACTTGCAGATACCGCCTTCCTCTGCGTTCCCGGGATGGCATGGGTGATCCTGTCCGCCATCTTAAATTGGGGATTACCTAAGGTGCGTGCGCGTCCCCTCCGCATGATGTCACCAGCCAGTGTATTTAAGCCAGCCGGCCTATGCTTCCTACGAGTTAGCAAGGACTTCCTTCCTGCTGAATTCCACTCCACTTGGAGACGCTTCGCTATTGCTACACTGAACTTGTTCCTGATCCTGGGACTTGAACGCCTTAGGTACATGCGCCTCAGGGGCTTTGTCACGTCCTGGCTATCTGCTCCTCGGAGGGCCTTCCTGCCTGGAGATACCTCTACACTTGATCGGGACACAGCCTTGTTCAGCCTTGTGAGTACGCTATCATCTTGCTGATGGAATCTCTGGTGTAACCTGTGCCTCGAGCCACTATCGTGCTCGCCCCAGCAAACCTCCTTCTACACTTCAGAGTGAGTACCATCATCTACCCAGCTCTGCTGACCTCCTGCACTTCTCTTACCAACGACAGTGTGATTCTCGGCATACCCTGCACTGCAGACTACTACCGGATCTACCTGAGAGGTGTACTATCTGGGGGAGGAGTTCCCCGGCGTACCCCTCTCCGCGGGCCACTACCAGGGATATCATCACTGGGCAACCTTACTACTCTGGACTGTGTCTCTTCTCCCACTTGGTGGGTACTTCATCTACATTCCAGTATAATAAAGTCTCGTTCTATCTGTGTCCGTCTCAGCTGAGGCCACACCTATCGTAGTGTCCCCACAGGGCTCCTCCCTGTGGGTGGAGTCAGCTCTCACTACGATCTAGGGTCCACAACCATACCAAAATATAACAGTGTGAGGCAAAGGAGAGCATGGGGTAATCCAATGCCATTTGATGTTGTGGAGCTAGCAACTGGGGATTGCTTCTGCCCAAAAGACACTGGGACCACTTAAATTGGGGTACAGAATATCTTTGGGGGGGGGGGAGTGATGATGCTTGAGGGCTTCTGCAGTCTGCCTGATGGCCCTTTTAAGGAGAGTAGGGCTTGGGAAGTGGCTACCATTCCTGCAGCTTGTAATGTTTGTGAATTTTTATTATAAGACCATATGACAAAAAAATCCACAGATTTCATGAAAGTACATCTGGTTAGAGGGGATCTTGTGCAGAATAGCATTCATGACTATTGTTTCCTGTTTGAATTGTATTAATTTAACAACTGAAAGCAAGGCCACAAAATCTAAAATTCTATTTATCTCAAATACAAAGTCTTTATTGAAATTAAGAAAATGTTTCAGAACTGAAGCAAACAGCTTTGTTTGTGGTGTCTGTGTGTGCAATTTACATTTTAGAAGACTAAGAATGCCACACATTTAAAATCTGAAAGTATCTAATTTAAAAAATACCACAATAGAATCATATAATACTTTGAGAAGCCAGTTACCTCTGTCACCTTATTTTAAGTTTTCTTAAACATATTTTAGAAATAAAAACACCTAAAAACAACATTAAAATAAGTGGTTCAAACAGCTTTACAGAGCTATCCATTGAAAGCTGCAGATCATGAAGCAGTAGAATATCCAACTGTTAGATTTGTTTGACAATTCTTTCTGTAAAATTTTATAAAACAGATTGGACCCTATTTACTGAAGTGCTTTAAAACTGCTAGCTAATTAACGTGATATTTACAAAACTCCAGTAAGTGAATATCACAGCATACAGCAAGTTTTACCATGGTCAGTAAATAAGTGATTATTAGAAGCTGAAATTAAACTCAATTTTAAAATCCTGAACAGAGAAATTAAGACAATTGATATAATCACCGCCCTAATACTGATGAATGAGACAACTATGGTTGCTTTAAAAGAGATGACAGATGAAGCGAGGCAAACTTGAGCCAACTATTTAGATTTGCCTCATCTATGACTTTAACCTCTGAGAATTTTTCTTGGCAGGTACATAATTTTGTCTTTGCCTTGCACACATTCCTCTTATGTGACACTGGAAGAGAGCTGGTTTGACTAGAAACAGAACTGCCTGTGGCAGATTCAAGAAACAAGTGAGACTTGGAATCTAAGCTAGAAAAATAGAATAGGAATTTACCACTGTTGTGTGTGCCCGGTAAGTTATTTTACTTTAATTGTGCAGAAGGACATCGGTCAATCTGTAAAGACTAAGTTGGGAGTAAATGGGCATTTTAGTGGAAGGTAATAAGCTGTTGGCTTTCCCGGTTTTATTGTTGAGTTGGGGGGAAGCTATGTGTTCAGCACCTTTTTTTAAAAATAAAAAGTGCTTTTTATCATCTAATTTAGGTCCTAATATGTTATAGCTCTTCTCCCAATCTGTGCCCATGGGAAGAAAGCAAATCAGGCTCTGTATGGGCATTCCCATTCAGAGTATTCATTAAGATTACCTATTCTATTTTAAAAGCAATTCAAGGATTTTTGGAAAGTGTTATTTTTAGATTAATAATGATAATTACCTAAATGTAAATCATTCATCACATGGTAGTTGTATTTATACTATAATTGTATTATTGTCACGTTTTAAGCTTCTGTTAATGCAAGCCACAGGCCTTTTTAGGATTTCAAGCATTGCTTTAGTCAAAACAACAATATAAGAGTAAAGTTCGGGCATACATGTAGCAGGTCTTAAAATTAAACACAAGATCAGTTACTTCAGAGGGCTTTAGTCAATGGGAGTTTTCGTTCTAAGCAGACATACAGGGGCAGATTTTAAAAAAGTACGCTCGTATATAGATACGCGCGTATCTTTTAAAATCTGGGGTCGGCGCACGCAAGGCTGCGCAAAAGCGGCAGCCAGCGCGTGCCGAGCCGCACAGCCTGCCTCCGTTCCCTCCGAGGTCGCTCCAAAATCGGAGCGGCCTCGGAGGGAACTTTACTTCCGCCTCCCCCCACCTTCCCCCCCCCCCCCCAACCTTTATTCCAAAAGTTACGCCTGCCCGAGGCAGGTGTGACTTGCACGGGCCGGCTGCCGGCGCGCCATGGGCTGGTCCGGAGGCTGCGACCACGCCTCCGGGCCGGAACCATGCCCGCGGCCCCCGATGACGCGCCGGCTGCCACACGCCCCCCCAGGAAAGCCCCGGGACTTACATGCGTCCCGAGGCTTTGCGCGCACCGGAAGCCTATGCAACATAAGCTCTGCGCACGCAGGGGGAGCTTGGGGCAGGTTTTCGGGGGTACGCGCGTATCTTACATGTGTACCCCTTTGAAAATCTGCCCCACAGTGTACAGCAAGTTCAGTTCATGTTGCTCAAACAGTCAGACCAAGACTGGAATCTCCAGATATTCGGTTCCTTCCCTAAAGCAGTTACAAGACTTCACTGTTCTACATGGTTTGACCACCCTTGAATTGCTGGGAACAAGATTTTATTACCAGAGATCCCTTTTGAAAGCCCCCAAGGATCAATCTGGTTCTTTGGGGTTAGGATTTCAGGCCTTTGGCCTTCATCAGTTTGCAACGATTTTACTGACAATATTTTACACTGAAATACAGAATAAAAATATGCACAAATGACTATTGAATATATATTACTAATAATAGTTTGAATATGAAAGTGCTATGTGTGAAGTGTGTGTTCATGAGGAGAAAATTGTTTAGCAGATTTATTGTTTAACATTGTTTAGTGGAGAGCTTGGGAACTAAGTGTTAATTGCATGTTCTCAGCTTAACTGGATGGTAGTGATTCTCTAGTGTCCTGCTTTGTGTCCTGGTTTCTGTTACGTATTTCATATTCTTTAGTTATTAATTCTACTGCCTTCCCAAACACAGATACAATAAGTCTAATACAATCCTAATAAGAAAGATTTCTGATTTAATTTATATAATATATTATTAAATGTCTTATTTTTAGGTCAGGGTAAAAAACCGTGCACACATTTATGTTTACAAATCTACTCCCAATTTTAACAAGGAGTTTAGCGTACAAAAAATATGAAAACAAATTAACAATCCTCCTCCATACAAATGCCATATTTCTTAAGAGTCCAGTCGGATAATCCAGAAGAACAAGTGGGTTATGCACTCCTACAAGCAGATGGAGATGGAGCAAGCTGATGTCACAGTACATATACCCCTGTAATGATCTTAGCCTGCCAGTATTCTCTGTCTCCAGCAGATGTTGGACATGTATCTCCCCACTGGGGATTGCTTCAGTTTTGAGAAGGAGAATTCACTGCAGTGATACCAAATGGTCCCTCCCCCAGTTGAGATTTCCTGAGGTGATTTCTGTGGTTCCTCAGAGGTGTGCCTTGGTCCGGTAGCTGGTTTTGCCGATGTGTACTTAGCTGCTTGAGTAGCTGAAAGGCAGAGGGTGCAGGAAGCCGAGAACTGCAGTGACAGCACATGCCTTCTTCCCCTGCAGCCGGAGACTGGCTCTGTGCTCAGCCAGCTAAGGCTGAGCTTCTGTAAGTTAAAAATTAAAAAAAAAACAAAACAGACTTAGCGGGAGGTCTTTTTACTGTGCAGGACTTCCTCCTCCCTCTGGTCTCCAAGCTCGGTGCGCCATTCCGACATTCGTCCCGCTCCGTGGGAGGTTGAGAGATGTGGGCAGCCTGGCAGGTTGAGCAGCCTCTGTAGGCTAGGCTGTGCTCTAAGGCTTTGTGCTACGCACTCTGTAGTAGGCTACAACAGTCTTTCGTGCGCTTTCTTAGGCTTTCCTCTACAGGCTTGTCGATCCGGCATGTACCTCTCGCTGTGCGTCCATTTGTGTGCCCAGTTCTAGGGCACACAGTAAAGCCTTGAACCCCAAGCTGTCGTGTTAAGTGCCGCCTAGTGCCCACGCACTTATGTCAGCACACAAGTAGCACTGTGTTAAGTTTTTTGTGCGCTTACTTTTTGGCCACCTAAGCAAGCCCCTAATTATGCATACATAAGTGTTGAACACATAATTTTTTAGGCACATAGTTGAGCGCCTATATATAAAAAAAACAGCTAGATGCATGCCTCCGGCTGCCGCTCAGCACATTGTCAGCCATTATGGCACCTGTGCCTAAGAAGCCTAATCGCCTCTCTCTTTGCACTGCTTGTCATATTTGGGAGTGCCCACTGAATTGTGCCAACGCTATTTGAAGGCTCAGGGTGAATTGTTTTCCTCTGATTTTGCTAAGCCTGTTTCTTCCTAGCCGGATGTGTGTCTGGGTAAAGATGTCTCAGATGGGGCAACTGAATTTGGAACCCCCCTATCTGGTTCCTCAGCAAGGGAAGGTAGTTCAGTGAGTACTCCTCAGAAACCTCCTGGTCTGGATGCTTCTACATTTTCATGGGTAGAATTTTTCCAGGGGTTACAATCTTTTCTTCAGGTGCAGTCCTCTGTTCTGTCCCATGCTTTTAGAGCAGAGGCTCAGGTGGGAACCTTGCCTGGACCTTTTGTTCCCCCCCAGCATTAGCGGTTCCTCTGGCTGGAGATCTGGATGGCACGGACACAGCTCCTGCCTTATTGAGGATGGGGAATCCCCCTGGATTGGAACCATATAGAACTATGTTGTGGTTCTTTCACAGAGATAAACGGTCAGCCTTGATTTCCCAGACCTTGACCCTGTTTGGAGTTCCTGGGACAGATCCAATACCCCTCCAAATGTTACAGAACGCCGCAGCCAGAATCCTCACCAACACACGTAGGAATGAACACATTATACCCATTCTAAGAGATCTCCATTGGCTCCCTATATCCTACAGAATTCTTTACAAGTCTCTCGCCCTCATACACAAAACCTTACACAACCAAAACTTCCAATGGCTGAACTTCCACTTATCCAGTAGACCTACCAGATCCATCTATAAAGGAACCATCTGCACACCATCCCCCCAGACTCTTTCACCTTTCCTCCACAAAAGATAGAGCCATATTGATTGCCGGCCCTATAAGCTGGAACACAATGCCGCCTGACCTCCGCATGGAACAATGTACTCAGAAATTATGCTCCAGTTATAGTTGAGAAATTGGTCGGCCAATGTGACCACCAAAGCTAACCTCACCAAATTACCTTTACACAGCTCGCTCTTGTTTGGCAGCGAGTTGGAGAAACTGGCTAGTAAGTGGGGCAAATCTCCGCTCCTCGTTTGCTGGAAGATAAGAGACAGATGCAGTGCTTCCTTGTCGTGAGAGGTCATGCTAGAGGATCAGGCATTTTTGTCCCTGTAGAGGAGCGACTTTTCAGAGGACTCGACTCTTTGATAGGTCTCAGTGCTTTCGTCCCCGACAGCCCAGTCGAGGAACAAGCTTGGGTGGTGATCCCTCCCAATCTTACCACTGAAGGTTTGCCGACCCACCCTTGGGAACAGGAGATAGGGGGTTGCCCCTCTCTCTTTTATAAGAGGTGGGTTGAGATCACACCAGATCAGTGAATCCTGGAGGTGATAAGAGAAGGATATGCGTTGGAGTATTGCAGTATTCCTCAGGACGTGTTCATGGCGTCTCCCTGCAGAAGAAGCAGGTGGTAGAGGTTACACTGACAAGGCTCCTCAGTCTGAGAGCTTTGGTCCCAGTGCCCGCATCTCAAGAAAATACAAGGCAATATTCCAAGTAATTTGTTGTGCCAAAGGAGGAGGGCTCCTTTCATCCCATCTTGGACCTCAAAGGCATCAATGTTCATCTGCGAGTGAGGCGTTTTTGCATGGAAACATTGTGCACGGTGATAATGGCCATGCAGTCGGGGGAATTTCTGACCTCTCTGGATCTGTCCAAGGTGTATCTTCATATTCCCATCCAACTAAGGCATCAATGCTTCCTTTGGTTCACAGTTCTGGGACACCACTTTCAGTTTCAGGTGCTGCCCTTTAGTCTGGCCACTGCTCCCAGAACCTTTTCCAAGGTAATGGTGGTAGTTGCAGCAGCATTGAGAGAGGATGGAATCCTGGTGCACCCATATTTGGACAACTGGCTAATTCAATCCAAGTCACTGGAAGAGAGCCGCCTGGTAACTTGCAAGATGATTTCCCTGTTGCGGGAGCTCAGCTGGGTGGTGAACCTAGCCAAGAACAGCCTTCAGCCTATTCAGTTGCTGGAATACCTGGGGGTTTGGTTCGACTCGCAACAAGACAAGGTGTTCCTACTAGAAGCTCGAATTCGGAAGTTGCTGGATCAGATCTATC